>NC_140085.1:144781359-146205526 GCF_964237585.1 Gallinula chloropus
CAGCACCCCCAGGTCCCTTTCCCCTGTGCTGCCTTCCAACAAATCTATCCCCAACCTACACTGGTACCTGAGGTTGTTCTTCCCCCTATGCAAGACACTACACTTGCCCTTGTTAGATTTCATTAAATTGCTTCCTACCTAACTCTCCAGCCTGTCCAGATCTCGCTGGATGGCAGCACAGCCTTCTGGTAGCTCAGCCACTCCTCCCAGTTTTGTTTCATCAGCAGACTTGCTGATGGTGCACTCTGTTCCCTCACCCAGGTCGTTTGTGAATATATTGAACAGTACAGTCCCCTCGCTTCTCCTGCCTTGCACTGATGTGTGCCTGGCAGCCCAGACCCCTGGAACAGAGAGAAAACTAACCTGGCTGAAGGGGTGACTAGTTGTCAGTCAGACACCTGAAACAGGCTTGCTGCTGGCTAGGCAAGCACTTATGTCAGTGCAAGGTGTAAGGGAAAGGAAGGAGCGTGTAGGTGTTGTCAGAGGAACTAACTGCCTCTCTGGCAAGTAGCTGTCACGGCAGCTCAGTTCTGGCTGTGTTGTATGGGAGGAACCTGACAGACTGGGAGCTGTCGCTCGAGAGATCTGTAATTTTTATAGTGTGGGTTATTAGTGACCCCAGGTCTCCATCACACCCCTCTGTTGGGGCGCGCAGCCCTTGCAGGGAGGGAGCGCAGAGGCTCACGCCTCAGGCTGCCGTTCCCCACGTTTCCACAGACAGATGATGGCTTGTGCCGAAAGAGGGAGTCCTGCCCTTCCCACCGTCGCCAGCTGCTCGCTACCTCTCCCCTCCCTTTCTTCTCATCCCAGAGCCACGGATCAGAAAACAAACCCGGTTGAAAACAAATTGTAATCATAGAATCGTTTGGATTGGAAAAGACCTTTTAAGATCATCAAGTCCAACCGTTAACTTAACACTCCCAAGTCCAGTTACTAAACCATCTCCCTGAGCACCACATCTACATCTACGGGTCTTTTAAATACCTCCAGGGATGAAAAATGATCTGGTGCCTCTTTCATCTCAGGACACTGAGGGGTGTATCACATGAGTCACAAAGATCCTACTTACCAAAACTGTCTGCATACTTGAGGGTCATAGCCTTGCTTACTGCGCTCAGTAGGAAGTTCCATCTCAGCTGGAAATCTGATGCTGTTTTCCTAAACTCCTCTTTACTCCTGCATGGCTGCAGACAGAGAAAACCAAACTGCTCGATGATAAAGTTGGCTAAAAGAATTCCTTCGTGTGTTTAAGTATTAAATTATTATTAAGTTAGAGTGTTTTCCCATAAAAACTGCATACAAAGCTGGAACAAGCAGGTTTTTTTGTTAGAATCCTAAAATAGCTGTTTAATAGTTGAATCCTGAAAGTAGTTCAAAGAAATCTTTGGACATCATCTCAACCAACATCTTGCTCAAGGCAGGGCTAGATTAGTTCAGACCTTGTCCAGTCAAATTCAGAATACCTCCAGGATGGAGATTCCACAGCCTTTCTGGGTAACCTCTTCCCATGTTTAACTAATCTCATGGCACTTCTTTTTTTTCCTTTTTATCTATTGGAAATTTTCTTTTTTGCAACCTGTGTCTATTGCCCTATGGCCTACAACTGTGAGCCCCTAGGAAAGGTCCTGCTCCATCTTCTCAATACCATCCCATGAGGTAGCTGAGGGTTCTATGAGATGAAGGGGCAGCACAGAAATACAAAGTACTATTGTTCTTAATTATATTAAAAAAACCCAAACAAACAACAAGCTAAAGGAGTACAATGCTGCTTCTTTAAAAAGAGGGGACACCCCCCAGGCCCCCCAAGTCTACCATCACCCTGCTACTAATTCTTAGTCAGCAATGGAACAGGGGTGGTAGAGGTGGTGTCAGGTCCATACAGAAGTATGGTCACACTTGAATCTTTCCCAATATCTAGAGATGTTGTCCTGGAAATTATCACTCTCCTGCCAGGTGTTAAAGGTAGTTTCTGGAATCAGCACTTTCAGGAATCACAAAGTGTTCTCTTCATCTTTAGCAAGCGTGTTCTCTCGAATTTTGGTTTATTAGGGACTGTTATAATATGATATGAAGGCAGATACTGAAACCACCCGAGTGGATATATGCACAGAAATATGCTTGTAGTTGTTTGCACAGATGGAATTTTTGTATGCCAATTAATTCCCCCTTTTTCTGCAGCATGCATAAATTGTATTTATGCAAATCTGCAGTCTGGTCAGGTTGCTAGTGTACAGTGTAGCTCTTGTGGACTAATGACAGTCAGCCTGTAGCAGGATAAATGATGTGATCACTCCTTCTTTTCTGAAATCATTACATTAATATTATACCTGAATGACAAAAGCCTGAAGATTTGAAGACACGCAGTTCAGGAGAAACCGAATGTCTGTGGAATGTGCCAGAAGATACATTAAGTCGTTAAAACCTGTGAAATACAGAAGGGAGATCATTACTTGAAGTGCTTGGCTTGCTTTCTGGTTTGCTTATGCAGCTTTCAGGGTTTTTTTTTTTCCTTTTATCTTTAGCTTAAAAAATATTAAGACATCTGTTTATAGCATTTTGATTAATATAATTATACTATTCCTTTCTTGAGAAATAGTACCCTACTTTGAAACCAGTCAGAATTCATGTTTATGTCCATTTTTATCATATCTGCACCAACCTAGTCATCATGGCAAGGGTTGTGAGGATAAATGCTTCCAATGTAAAAGCTGGAACTTGGTCATATGCAATACAGCTTACTTATCTGAGGTTTTACATGGTTGAGAAAAAAAAATCTTAGTTTATCTCTTAAAGGGGAGAAAATGGTTTTAAAACAATAGCTGAAAATACAGAGTATTCTGTAGACTCACAGAAATATATATATATATGTGTGTGTGCATATATATATATATATACACACATATTAATTCCACATATCAGTGCAGCTGTCCACCCAAAAGATTGGAATTTACCACCCAGGACCAACATGTTCATTACTGTGGCACCTCTCTGAATTTATAGGTGCCTAGCTGAGATATCTTCCTTGAAGAAGACATATGGATAAGGTCTGTGAAACCCTGCTTGTTATAAATAACAATTTGGAAAAGCAGTGAGAACAGAGACTACAGTGAGAGACTACACCTTGGAAAGACCAAGATCATCATTAATATCACAAGCAAATGTAACAAAAGTATTCTGCACAGTGTTTCTTATTTTTAGGTGTATATAAATACTATATTATATATATATCATTTATATAATGCTGTATATATTTAAATTATTTTCCTGATGGTTCTGTGAAGGCAAATTATTATTCCCACTGATAGCAGCCACAGAAAGGCCGTGGCACATCCCTTGTCAGCAAGTGAGTCAATGGCGGACCAGGAACAAAGAGCTGAGGTTTTCCCCCATCAGTTCCATGCACAGCCTTGTCCAACCTGCCCATCTCTAGCTAATAATTTAAATGGCAGCCCATTAATCTAAAAATTAACTTGCCATTATGCTCCCATCCCTTTTCATTAAGCTAGCAAATGCATGATGTCATGGCTGCATACAAACTGTGTGTTTTATTGTTTACAGCAGCACATCAATTCCACAGGTCGCAATACAGCAGAAGGACACAAAACCCAAAAGGCCAACAGTCCTTGTCCAGTTCAGCGTGCAAGATTTATAAAGCAAAAAAGAACTGGCTGCAAGAAATGATTTTGTGTACTTTGATTAATAACTGCAGAAAATGCAGTTCTTGGAAACTCCTTTTTTTGCCAAAGAAAAAGCTACTATGAAAATTAATATCCCTGTCTGTCAACCTTCTTCTAGAAGATACAGCATTTATTACACAAACCCCACTCCTGCTGCCATGGAAAGCTTTATGAGAGAGCCAGAGCGGAAAGCCTTTCATTCTTAACCTTTAAAGTTAAAAGGATAATATTATATGCTCCATTCTCAATTTTAACTGGATCTTTTCCAGTATGCCGGGGTTTGGCAAGTCTGTAATTCCCATTAGGGCAAATGCCACGAATAAACAAGAGGAAATGCTGGAGCTTTGACAATGGCCAGCAAAGGCTTAAGTGGATGGACAAATTAGAGCAAAAAAATGTTACATTTGAATTCTATGTCATTCTGCAGCTCCTCCGGATTCCTAAACTTCGTTTGAAAGAGGTTTCCAGGCACATCCAGCAATCCCTGGTCCATGACAGCATGCAAGTCTGAGCGCAGAACAGTGACTTTGCTGTTGCTCCTCAAGACTGTTCTCATTGTCTGTGATAAGAAAACAGTTAATGCCTTTCATTTTCTCAGACCCTTAACTCAGTCAAAAAGCTTCCCTTATTCAATGCTAGACTTTATAAAACCAGTCTCCAAACTGGGGAGGAGAAAAAAAAATCAAAGGAGATTAATCTTAAATCGTCTTCAAGAGATTTTTGTTCTGGGAGACACTCTTTACAATGACACTTTGTGTTGTTGTCTATGGTGGAGTGGACAAGGCTAACGGGCTTGAAGTATCTGGGCAATTGCCTGGACAACTGGTTTTGCTGAGAGTGATGATACAGTTATGCCAAATAATGGGATTTTGTCTAAAACATGGAATGGGGTATCAGGGCCAACCTTCCCTTGATGATACCTATCCTGAGTACATATTTCAATTAAATACAAAGACAAGTTTTCTCAAGCTGCCCAAACCTTTGAGCAGGGAAAAATAACAGTAGAAATATGATTAGTTAAAATAATATTAGTTAAAATAATATTAGTCGGGGTTCTATCCCGTTGATCTGCTTATGAGTCATTTGCAAATGAATCTGGCTTCATAATTCTCAAAAAAGTATTACTCCTTACATATTGCAAACAATTTTCAGCCTTACATTTGATTCTCGTCTCTTCACTATTTTTTTTTGTAATCAATTGCTAATATCACACAGTCTTGCTTCAGATTCTTGATGAAATGATGAAAATGATGAAGGAAATGAAACTTGAATCCATAAAAATTTGTTAATCCATACAGTTTGTGTCTTACTTCCAGACTGAAATCAGTGAGATCCTAAATCCTTTGTTGAATTGTTGGCTTTTACAGGAATAATCTGTGTCCAGTTGGGCCTTCCAGAGTAGAACTATTTTTTTGTAAAATTCAGAAAAAAACCCTTCAGGATTCTTAAATGTGGTAACAAATCCCATTCACTGCGTGCTTACCACCACCCCTCAAGCTGCAGTGAATGCTGCTGACCATTTGCAAATGTAATTCCCAATCCAGCAGTTTTTCATCATTCTTCTGGCTTTACTGAAATATCAAAAGCTCTCTGCTTCTCACTGGGTAATCACCTTCAGCCAAGTTAAATGCTAAGTGAAAGATGAAGATTTTTCTCTTTTTTCTTATTTTTACGTGAAGTTTTTTCAATGTCAGAAGGAGAGCTGCAGCTTGCAACCAGAACACATGTCCCAGATCACAGCAGGGTAGGGGTTGGAAGGGACCTCTGGAGATCATCTAGTCCAACCCCCTTGCCAGAGCAGGATCACCTTGAGCAGGCTGCACAGGAATGTATCCAGGTGGGGTTTGAATGTCTCCAGAGAAGGAGACTCCACAACCTCTCTGGGCAGCCTGTGCCAGTACTCTGCCACCCTCAAAGTAAAGAAGTTCCTCCTCATGTTCAGGTGGAACTTCCTATATTCGAGTTTGTGCCCATTGCCCCTTGTCCTGTCTCTGGGCACCACTGAAAAAAGACTGACCCCATCCTCCTGATGCCCACCCATCAAGTATTTATAAGCATTGGTAAGATCCCCCCTCAGTCTTCTTTAGGCTAAGAAGTCCCAAGTCCAGGGGCCGCTTGAGTACACCGCTAGCACCCGACTCCATGCCCCAGTGTTTTAGACAGGTCCCTTTGATCATTGCTCTTCACTGTATTAAATATAATTCTCTCCATGACTGAGAGCTGCTCTGACAACACTTAAACACAGCTTACCAGAGACAGGAGTCAGGCCCAGGAAATGACAAGCATCATTTTCACATTCCTTTCTCATAGGGAATCTGCACCTTCTGCATGGCCAGGTAGTAGCAGCTGTCAGCCTGCTTCATCTTCACATGATGGGAAAGTTACTTTTTTTGTTTTTCTTTTGAATGCCAACCCTGCCAAAAATCATTCCTATTTTCTCCCTGGGTGGTTAAATTATTGCAAAGGACCCTACGAGGGACGGTGTGGTTACACGGTTCAGAGGCTGCAGCTGCACAGCCCCTTCGTGGCACAGCTCGGTCGGAGCGCTCTCACCTGCTTTCACCACCAGCCTCTAGTTGAAACTCCAGGTGTGTTTTAGACAGACAAAAGAGAGAAGGATGATGATGAGAAATATCAAATGACTCCTGTGTGAGAAGATGAGATAAACCTCAGCTTTGGATAGACGTATCCAAGGAAGGATGCGATGGAGGTTTGCAGGGAGAGTTGTGTGAAGAAGGGAAGTTATTTTCAAATAATAAAAGAAAATATTTTTTCACACAGCAAGTAATCAAACCCTGGAGCTCACTGCCCCAAGATGTTGTGGATGCTAAAATCAAGCTACTAATTACCAGGATGTGGATCTCGGATTGCTAGAAGCCAGGAGAGTACAATGGAGGAGTGAGGTATCACTTTCTCTATCATACCCAACTCAAATGAGCATCTGATGATGTCACCAGAGGAAAGAGGATACTAGTCCACACTCCAGGATTGGGTCTGACTGACTAAAATACTCCATGGTCCTTTCTGAGGGACGTCCACCTCCCCAAGAAGCATCTTAATGTTTTTCACAAGCTGAAAACTTCAATACCTGTGGTATTCAGCTCACCATTTTTGGGAGTGTGTTGGACAGGAGCAGGGGAGGAGGTGGAATTTACAGGAGAATTTTTAGCCAGTATTTGTTTCCTACCCTGTTTTGCTGGAGCCCAGTTTCCATGGCTTTGGCAAGAGCTCTACCATAAGTTGTAACGGGGGCTGCGAGACCATTGAGAGACTACGGGGATGCTCATTTACAAAACTTACATAATTCCATTTACTGAAGCCATTGTTTTTTAAATTGCAATGGGGCTAATCATCAGGTACACTGGAACTCCTTTGCCCTTCCCTTGTATTTTAAAGAGGCCCTAGAGAAGGTGCAAACATAATTTACTTGTGCCAAGAGCTCATTAGTATGAAGGAGACCCAGGCTGAGAGCGTGCTCAGCTGTAAGTGTGGATCTGACCCAGATTCTCAGGTCTGTGAAGTTTGCTTTGTGCTGGTTAAACAGTGCAAAGGGGATGTGGAGCAGCCAGAGGCTGCCACCAGAGAGGATTCCCCCCAGCCAGGCTGAAAGTCTCCTGCCCTAAGCCTTGAGCTTGTAAATTCAGTGCTGGCTCTCTGCAGCTTCTCTGCGCACGAGGAGAAGGCGCGGAAGCAGCAAAAAACTGCCACCAGCCCTTTGACATCATGGCTCAGGCACAAGAAGGATGATATAAAGATTGAGTATGCAAATCAAATGCAAACGACTGTGAAGAGCTGGCACCTGCAGTCTTGCTGGATCATGCCCTTCACTGCCTAAGAAGCACTACTTAGAAGCAGATGAAGCTGAGCTTTTCGAGTACTTCGTATCCGAAGGGCTGCTGTGAGTGCTCAGCACCTCCTTTACCTGTGTGAGCTCACTGCTGCATGCTTGTGCGTGGTTACGATGTTTGAACACTTCTTTTATGGTGAGGTTTGTCTTTTGTGTGCTGCTGGTGGTGAGGTTTCCCATCAAGAGAAGCTGCCTTTATGAAAGGAGAATGTGGCACGGCGGTACCGTTCATGAAGCTACAGCTCCCTTCCTTCCTCCCCTTTATTGTGGGGACGCAGTGTAGTGATTTAAGCCAGGTGGCATGTTGGGACAACCTTGTACTTGCTGTTTGAAGAAGAGGAGGCAATATACCACTTGTTCTCTCCAGCTTTCTTCCTCATTCATGACCTATGCGTTCTGTCGTGGCCTGGACCACCTCAAACACCAAGGTTTTGGAAGGGCATCAATGGGAGGAAGGCTGCAGGGAGGGTACACTCCCTCGTAACTATGCAGCACTGAATCAGTACAGGCTAGTGAAACAATTTGCTTGGTGGTGTTCAAAGGGTTAAAAATGCAGCTCCTGGATGCATCCCCTTTGTCACTCTAGCTGAGAAGAATGACACTGTAGAGCAAAAAGCAGGCACAGATATTAATTGTTAGAGAGATCTTTGTCTCTTCCTTCCCAAGGAGAAAAGCCAGTCTGAGTGATGAGGAGGACAGTTCAGAGGATGCTTCCCTCCAACGCTGTCTGGTTACAGGATGGAGTATATTTTGCCAACTGATCCCTGGGGTCCACAAAAAAGGTAGAAGTCTTGTACCCTTATAGACCCCCACATCCTACTCCCCAGCCATGCAGCTGCTCTGCAGCTGGCATACTAGTAATTTCCTTTGTGCAGGCTGCTGTAGCACTCATCAGAGAGAGCAGTCAGCTTGCTATGTAAAACCAATTTTAAAATGACTCCAGCATATGCTGCCTGCCTGAGTTTTGCATGGCTGCACGCAGATACTGGAAACTGTCACTTGACCCTTCCAGCGACTGTGTTCTCCTTTCTATGAGGGACCACTGACCCTATCTCAGAGGCCTTCACAGAAAGCCAGAGGGAGGAAAAAGTCCCCTCAGCATACTTACAGTAGGGAGAGAGATGGGTAGGAAGGTGGGTGTTGTTTGTACCATGGTCAGTATAGAACTAAGAACACCTGTGCTGCTGCTGTGGTCCTACAGGGAAGCATCTCATCCATAGTTCAAACTGCTGGAGTGAAAGAGATGCCCAGCTTTTTCTGTTTCAGGGACCCTGGAACGTACCTTGGCCATGTTACAGAGGCTTGTCTTTCTCCTGAGCCTTTTTATAAACATTGCGACTTCTGTTGAAGAAGAAGAGGCAGATGTTTCATGTCATTAATATTTTACAGTCTAAAAGGCGTTAATGAAGCCAGACCTTTGAAGTCAGAAAGTGGATCCCTGGGGAACCAACAGGCTAACGCAGCGCGCAGCAGGGACGCTGCGCTGGCGTTACAGCCTGGGCTGGGGACCCTCACAGCTTAGTGCTTGCAAGCACAAGGTACCCAGGTCACCACTCCTCCTTTGCTGCCAATCTGCTATACCCTGGCACACATGGGAAATACTGTTTTGGGGAAAATATTATTATTTATTATTATTATTTATGGGAAATATTATTTTTTGCATTAAGTATTTCTTAATCAAGACTAATGCTCTTAAACACGTGTGGTTTAAGGTGAATGAAAACAATGTTCATTCTAAAACTGCTACATTTTGTTTGGAAGGTTTACCCTTTCTACCCTTATGTGTCTAGAATTCTGAAGCACTGTTAACAGGAGTTAACTTCTTTGGTTCTCTGGTCTCCTGTTTACAACGTGTTGTGATTCTGACAACATGGTCCAAGAATATCTTTTTAAGAATTAAAAAACCAATTCTCAGTTACAGAAAAACTTGAATATAAAGTAACTTACAAACTCCTGGAGACAGGAGTTGGATTTCAAGTGAAAATTTCTGGTTTTCTGAAGATTGTACAAACCAGAAAGACCAGGACGTATGTACAAAGGGTCACAGTTGATTAATTACATATACTTACACACACACACACACACATGTTAAAAACACATTACTAAGCTTGCTCTCTTGAGAATTCAAATCTAAGAAATGCCAGGATTAAGACTGCCTGTGAGCCTTCCTTGAGCATATAGATGCAGATGAAATCTTTTGTGTCTACCAGAGCCCTGCTTTGCCACTGGGGAGATGGTCTTCACTCAGCGAGTAACTGAGGAACAACACACTGTAGTCAGAATTTTCAGCATCATATATAAATGTATGTATGTACATACACACACATACACAAACACCTTTGTACAGATTTTTCTTTCAAATCCTCCTCTAATGACAGAGGCATACTTTCCCTATGGGACTAAGGCTTTTTCTCCCCTTTATATTGAACTGGACTATGGCAGTTAATTAACTTATTTGCATAAAACCACTCACAAGGTGAAGACACAGAACAATGCCTGAGTTGCAGAGGACAGACCATGTAGTATCCAGTCCTCCACACAGCCAAGGCGATTATGGGAAGAGGCAGATCTTTCAAATTATTCAAGTAATCTACCACAAATTGGGAATAATTTTGGCTTATATTTGCTCTCACACATTCTCTAGGACTATTTATTTTTAACTGCATCCCAACTAACTCCAGTCCTCACTGCTATCAAAGTTACATAGTTACAGCTAGAAAAGTTTTAAAAATAATTTCTGTAAGAGTCTTGCAACACCAATCTTCTCTGCAGTTTAAGCAAAGATTATGTCATGAAAATCTATCTATTACTCAAACATACCTTCAGATTTGGATGCTTGGAGTGGTAATGGAAACTCTTCCAAAGCTTTAAGCAGCCAAAATTCAACATTTTTACTGAACACTCTGATTGACTGCATGTGTGGCAAAGGCATCTCCTCCAGGAAATCATCAAGTAGGATGTTCTCCATTTCCTGGAATACAAATTCATGGGCCTGCACATGTGTATCAACTTTGTGTGCCAAGGATTTGGTTGGGTGTGGGGGTGGGCTACAGGAGAGAAGCTGCCAGAAGCTTCCCCCATGTCTGACAGAGACAATACCAGTTGGCTACAAGATGGACCCACTGCTGGCCAAGGCTGAGCCCATCAGTGACAGTGGTACTGCCCATGATAACAGATTTAAGAAAAGCGCAGCAGTTTTTGCAGCCATAGAGTGGAGTGAGAAGATGTAATAAACTTTGCAGATGCTCAGGTCAGTGAAGAAGGAGAAGGAGGCACTCCAGGCACAGGAGCAGAGATTCTCCTGCAACCTCTGGAGAACACCATGGTGAAGCAGTCTGTTAATGGTGGAGCAGAGATTCACTGGCAGCATGTGGAGGACCCCATGCTGTGGCAGGTGGAGACACCTGAAGGAGGCTGTGACCCTGTGGGAAGCCCATGCTGGAGCAAGCTACTGGTGGGACCTGTGGATGCATGGAGAGAGCAGCCCAAACAGGAGCTGGTTTGCTGGGGGACTTGTGATGCCATGGGTGACCCACGCTGGATCAGTCTGTTCCTGCACCCCACAGAAGTCACACTGGAGCAGTTCATGAAGAACCGAAACCCCCACGGGAAGGACTAACATTGGAGAAGTTCATAGAGAACTGTCTCCTGTGAGAGGGACCCAAGGCTGGAGCAGGGGAAGAGTGTGAGGAGCCCTCCCCATGAGGAGGAAGGAGGGGCAGAAATGTATGTAGAACTGACTGCAACTCCCATTCCCCATCCTCTTGCGCTGCTTGGGGGGGGAGGAGGAAGAGAAATCGGGAGAGAAGTTGTACCCAGGAAGAAGGGAGGGGTGGGGGAAGGCCTTTGAAGATTTGGTTTTATTTCTCATTACTCTACTGTGGTTTGTTTGGTAATAAATTAATTTTCCCAAGTTGAGCCTGCTTTGCCATGACAGTAATTAGTGAAGGTTCTCTCCCTGTCTTTATTTCAACCCACAAGCTTTTCTTTATATTTTCTCTTCCCTGTCTATCTGAGGAGTGACAGAGCAGCTTTGGTGGGCACTTGGCCTCCAGCCAGGGTCAGGTCAGCCCACCACAAAATGATTGGTGTACTACAGGTATTTACAGCAGCATGAAACAAAGTCATATTGATTCTTTGAATGTAGATCTAGAGAGGGCCCTTTTTTGTCCTTCCAATTAAGCAATAAGTAAGCTACATTGATTAGCAGAAGGAGAAAGATCCTAACAATAAATGTAGTTTCCTGAATTAATTACTAGACACTACTTAATGACCTGCTGTAAATAAGCAGCAAATTATTTTGATCAGAATACTGCATATTTCCATGTAGAATGTCACTGATAAGTGCATTAGTGTTCTCAAAGGAAGAATAATTCCTGGTAATTTGGAAAACAGTTATCAATCAAACTTCCAGTCACATAACCTCATGTCAGAACCCCATAAGGTTTATAACATTGATGTTAGGGACTTTCAAAGCAATGTAAGATACCTCAAATCCCACTGTCTCCTTTCAAAATCCAAACTGTGCCATCCCAGAAGAAGCCAAAGAACAGACTCGAGGCACTAATGAAAGTCCCACCGTGAGGCACACAAGAAGCAACTGACCCTTCTCCTCAGGTAGAACTACCAAAAGGATGCAAACACATACTAACAATTACAGCAAACCAGTGTGTCTACCATACCTTGAATAGCTGCCTATCATAGCTTTTGAACAGCTGGCATATGTCTGGAAAGGACATCAGCATTTTTCCTTCGAGCTGCAGAGACCTCCAGAATGATGTAATACAGCCTTCCACCTGTCACACAAAGTCCTTTATAAATTTTCACTGATTTTACACTCATGTGAAATGCAAAGCATAATTCAGTAAAACAACCACGTAAGGACAGAAGCAGAGACATGACCATGGAGCTGGGGTCTTTGCCCGAGCCCCTTCTGGCTGGGCTCCAGCCTAAATGGGAGCTGAACCTCGCAAGGCACGTAGAAAAGGAGAATTGTGCCATGGATGTGCAGAGATAATGAAAGATCTGGGTCCGTGGCCTTGTGCTTTGTGCTGCACTCAGACTTGTTGGTGCATCGGGAACGCTCAGGATGCGCCTACAAACACAGATTCTCAGAGCACGTTGTGTTAATTAGGAATCCCCCAATGATTCGACTGAATGCTCCTTTTGTCTATAAATTATCATCCACCTTAGATCAAGCCACCAAGCAAATAAGCTACATGGAAACAATCTTATCTCCCTTGAGTTGTTTGCTGTGGTCAGGAGGAGTGCTATCAAAGCAAAGGCATACCTTGTCAAGCTCGCCCTTTCTCACCATACTCAAAATGTCTTGACAATAGCTGTAGTACTCATTGGCAAGCAGTACGACCTGTGACCAAAAAGAGAGGGTACAGCAAGATCTCACCAGCAAAGAGCTAACTCACTTTGATGACTGAATGCTTGAACGTACCATTTCATAGGGGTATTTCTTCCCTAGCTCTTGCTCCCAAAGATAGAATCTGCTGAATCCAGGCCAAGAGTACTGAAAACTCTCCTGTTCAGTCTTCAGATAAATGGCAGATGGAGAACAGTCCAAATTCGTGCTCTCAATGCACTGGAATTTATTTTGAACAATAAAATAAATTTTAAAAAAAGAGATAAGAGATCACAATTATCTTGTCAGTTCTGTTAAAGGTGTTAAGTATTTTCTTGAAATTGTATAACCCAACTTTTCAATAAGATACATTTCTTTGGAGAAGTGTTTGTCTTTTTCTTTTTTAGAAAGTAGGGGTGGCTGAAAGAAACAAGCATGGCTGACTAAATATTTAAATCCTCAACAGCACGTGAACTTCTTTTCAAAACCAGTGAATATTTAATGCTGTACAGATCTTCCACTTATATTTTCTATAGCACTCATGCCCCAGTTTGTAACTTTCTAAATAAGGCCACAGATAGCTGGCTCTGCTGTCGGGGTGACAGCACATTTCTCATCAGCTGTCATTACATCCACTTCAGAGCGCTCATGACCACAACCCGAACACTCTGTTAAAATCAGAGAGACATCCATCCTCCCCTCTTTGTTTTTCCACACCTCTTTTTGCCTCTACTTTGATCCACATAAGTTTCTTGCTCATGCTCTGCTGACTTCCAACAACCCCAGTGCCATCCCATGACGGCAGACTTGTGGGAGAACTGCCGCAGGTTAGCCTCGCACCTGCCCTTTTTGGTGAGCAGGGGGGGTTCTGTTCTTGCTTCTTAATAATTTCCTTCTATTTAAATACTTATCATACCAATAAACTCTGAGCTCATGGAAAAGACACCGGCTCAGCAGCATGAGGTGCTGTTACCCACAGGCGAGGGAGGTTGTGCCCCACTAACTCCCCTAATGCTCAAAACCTGGGCTCTCTGTCACCATTTCTCCTCTCCGCACAGATTAAGTTATTTGAGCCAATGTTCAGGCAACAAAAATATTTGGGGAAGGTAAACATTTAGTGGGATTACACAGAAAAATATGATTTCAAAGAGTATGGTGTGTTAACTGTATTTCATCAAAGCCCGTTATATAGCAGTTCTAATTAAAGACACAGAGATTTTGTCATACGTCTAATGTATCTGAAACTCACTGTTCTCTTCTTTCGGCTATTGCTCTTGTAACAAGCCTCCTGTCCAAAGCTGCTGGTATTTCCAGTGTGGTAAAACATGCAACAGGAAAAACAAAACAAAACAAAGCAAAAACTTTTAAAAGTCCACCAATTTATTCTGTATTTAGTAAGAAAATGAGCTCACACAGGAGAGAGTGCACTAGGCTGGTGCATGGGGAAGAAAAACTCGCTCTCTTGCCTGCCATTCAGCAGCCCCACCATTTTGCACATGCCAGAAGATCAATTTCTTAATGGTAAGACACATTATAAAGATGGTGAGGTATTAACCATCTAACAGTGTGGGGCCTTCTGACTTCCTGCAAAATCATGGGCTTGTGTTTGTTGTTGCAATTCATTTGGAATAATAATGATAATAATAATTATGAACATGCAAATAATGAAAGCACAATCCTCCCTGTGCTTTGATTTCACAGCAATTCCATTTCCTGCACCCCCTATCAGTTCAGATGGCATTTTTTGCCCAGTTGTTCCCTGTTTACTTTGCGAGCCCACCGTTGTGTTCCCCACAGTCAGAATTCACCCCGGGCCTGCAAAGGTCTGACAACTGGCTTTTGGCTGAAAACCAGGGATGCGCAATGGGCTGCTTTCTTGCTCTCCCATCTCCCACCTCTCTCCCTGCTTGTTTTGCTGATGCTAATCCTACAGGAGGGAGAGGCAATGTTGCTAGGAAGAGGGGCGTGCTGTGAGAGTTGGATTCCTCCAGTCAAGCCCCCATCTGCTGCTGACACCTGCTCGCTGCCTGTGAAGTCATCAAACTCCAGAGTCCTTTTGGACCAGGCTGTTTCAGAAGGGTGATAAGCTTGGGCTTAGTACAAAATGTGCTTCCACTGGTGACCGCCAACACTCGGGCTATGCAACCAGATCCTGGCTACAACCAGATGTGCTATAAGCCAGGGTACCACCACACATCCTGAAGGAGTGGGAGAGAAAGAGTAACAGCTTATCTGCTTGGAAACTCGAGCTGCTGAAAATGCCTCCTCATGCTCCTCACAGCACTGACCCTTGTGACCTGAAAAATTACCTTTCCCCCTGCTGCTACTCTCTGCCATGAAGGCAGTGCTCGAGTGAAACAGCCACACTGGCTGCCCAAGGCAGGGTGTGACATTCCTCTTGGGTATGTTTGGTCATGATACCAACTCTTTCTCCTAGATATTTTAAGGCTGGTGGCTGGACAAAGGAAAGAATGTGCAAGTAGAGATGTTTTGTAACGCTTCTCTGAAATGGGTCCTTCCTGCAGATTTCTAAAGCCCGTGAAACAAAATTAATGAATATTTTCCAGCTCCTGCGCTGCCTGAGAAGGCGGCCAGCTGTATCTTCTGCTGCTGCTGCTATGGCAACATGTATCAGCATCGCTTTCCTCCAGTGGGCTGGCTCCCACGGCAGGCTGGATCCCCGCTCCCCCCTCCCAGGGACTGCAAGGTGCGAAAAGGGCTGCTGCGTGGGTCCTGCCGCGCCCCAGCAGCCAGCTGGGAGCTGGGTGACAACTAACCCCAAATACCTACGGAAGCATCTCCACGCTCCCGTTGTTAGCAAAGAGCGTTCGGACTCACCCGATGCCCGCAGAGGTGCTTGGCTGCTGGTCAGGGCTGCTCACCTCCCCTGGAGAGCGGTGCCTGGGTAAAGACGGGACACAAACAACAAGAGGTGGGTGGGAGAAGGAGAAGAAGTGTGGCAGCAAAATCTCAAGGAGTCTCAGCGTTGTCTCTTGCAGATGATCGTGTGAGGTGGGAACTAGAGCTAAAATGGGGGATAGGATGGTGGGGATGATGACAAGACTAACAGAGGCGGTGAAGGCGAAGGACAAAGGGAATATGAAAGCAAGGAGGGTGGTGAATGTGTGTGCTGTTGACTGCTAGATCGCACTGAGATTAGAAAAACTAATTTACTAAAATCATAACAGCCTTTTTTTATTAAAAAAGTATGGGTTTGCTTCACTAGGAAGTCAGAAGCCCAAACCTTCCCTATTACTAGAGTCATAAAGTAACTCTTACGAAGACAAAATTCACTGCCATTTTTTAGCACTGCCATGCTCCAAGCCTCCATGATCTGCCAGACCAAGTGCAAATTTTGGAAGAGCTTGTTCTCAAAATTCCCATTTCTAGAGGACGACCTGTTGTAACACAAATCAGTAAACACCATATTCCCTTAAGTCTCTGTAAGCCATTTGAAGGCCTCATTAAGTACAGTTGTCTTTATTTACACTGCTTTCCTAACATCACCAGCAGAGCTATGCTACACTAATCTTCAAAAAATCCAAGATTTCTAAATGAAGCAGCTCACAGGTGCTGTATAAGAGTATCCTCATCGCCCCTCGTGTGACCACGCTCCAACTCAGCCACCAACACATCCAAGGTCATGCTGACTATCAACAGGCAAATGCCATCTTTGTAGCGAAAGGCAAACCATTATAATCACACTGTCATTACTAGGACACCAAGTAAATGAAGCTGACAACCTGCCAGACCCTTCACAGTCCCAGTTCCTCACTACCAGCACCATGTCAATTGCTGACTATCTCAATATGACCAAGAAATATTCTTTATGCTAATTAGAGGCAGCAGATCATAGTTTTGAAACCCTCCCTTTCTTCACCAACCCACAGGTTGGGTGGATTCCTTGGCCTCCTAACTGGGCTCCCAGCTCCACCTTCCCCTCAGGTAGATGCAACAGAAGAAGCATCTGTGTGTTGGACACTGTCCAGGCATGGGAGGGAGCAATAGTTATTGCAGGTAGAAAAATCTTCAGTCTTTTCATTACTCTTTTTCTAAATTTCAGTTTGCCAATTAAAAAAAAAAATCTAGAATTATTTGCCATTGCTGGTTTTATCAACTTCATGGGATCATGAAAAATTAATTGTGATTTCAAAAAGCATTGAACTGTACTGAGAGGACAGTAAAGGTGAGGTATTTCTTTGTTGTGTTCCTACTTATTTGCAAAGAACGTACAAAACTCAGTACTTCCTTGGTCGCAGCTGCTGCTTATTTTGTAGGGGGCCTAAATTATTGTTATATTTTAAAACTGTGCCATCCACGCATCTCTTGTGGGTTTTTTTTTTTTTTGCTTTCTCTCCTTTTCTTTTCCCCTGCTGCCCTTTGGCAGGCACAAGAAGTCATTGCGACTCCCAGCTACCCAGGTGCTGTGGCTGCACACATGGGCTGGGGACAGGGACATGTGGCTGCATTTAGAGCTGTTCTCATTTCAGCTGTCTGGCTTTGCACATCAGCTTAGCAACTTCTCATGACTGCCTTCACTGAAGGAAGCATCAGACACGATACATTTGTAGTTAAGAGACTTCTCCACCACAACTAGAAAGATGATCTCTCCCTGAATATGATCTTTATATTCTGAATTTTTTTCAAATCTGAAAGGTTATTCTAAGAAGGTCACCAGATGTCTGGTTCTGTCTGCCTCCCTTTCCTTGGTTTCACCAAATGAAATGCAGGGGTTTTAGGTGACCAGGCTGGCACCTCTGGCAGCTGGTGGAGGAGAGGGAGATCAGCAGCCAGTGCAGCGGCTCCCCTACGGTTAAACATGGGTTATAGTCCGTCCCACAGCCTGGCAGGGAGCATGTCTCGTTTCCATGAGGGGTGCCAAGGACACAAGATCTGCTTGAATATGTGGTTCTTCTGGCTCCCAGCAGTAGGTAAAGGCTTTATTCCTGCACCTGGCCTGCACTTAGCCCACATTGCTTCTTTGGTTCCTCCTACTTTTGTCATTTTTCAGCATGCTTCTACGCTGGGAGGAAAAAGGGCAACAATTCAAGAACTGGAAACTCTCCTACTATGCCCAGTGAGATCTCTGTTTTGAAGTGACACTTTGGGGAAATGCCTCTCCCTGAAGAAGATGGGCCAGCAGAGACTCAGTCAGAGACTTTCAACACTTCTTGAACAGTGGCCAAGACGTCCTTGTTAGGGATGTCAAATCTTAGGCCCTTCTGGTTATACTGGGTGCATGGGTAACGAGGGATGTCACTTCAGTAAGGGTCTTGTGGGAAACAAGCCTCAAGTTGCCTATGAATAATTTGTTTGCTCTCAAAACACCCAATTGCCATTTGATCATCTACAGAACCTGATCCTCTGTCTGTCCCATTCTTTGCCATTGTTAATTCTATGGACTTCTGCAACATTACTCTGCTGTAAAACCCATGGAGGAAGGGCAACAGACCTATGGGTATAATTTTTCCATTCTCTCACAGAGCCTGCATTCAATTAGCAGCCACCAGCTAAGATATCACAGGCACTGAAACACCTTTCACCATCACCAGAATGTCTGGATGCATACTAGACCAACTTGTATCCCTTTAACACTCATGCTGTAGAAAAAGGCTACATCTCCATTGTATAGAATGGAAACCAAAAGTACAGAACTTCTCTGTGTACAGAGTAAAGTCGTGTACAACTCTGTAAGAGAGAAAGGATATGAGCCTGGTCTCCAAAGTCCAAGGCATAGGCTGCACCTATTTTCCTTCTGTGCATTTAAAAAGGAGTGTAAAGCTGCTAAGAGGTGGCAGCATTTCCCTTCCCATTTCCCGAGGAGAAGCACAAGCCTGTGGTTTGTTTATCTCAACCATGAGCTTAGCCACGAGAACTCTTCCTCGCTGTCTCACAACAGGAACGTGCTCAGGTCTACAGTTTAGTCTGCCAAAGTGTCTCACTGGTTACTTTCTGACTTTTCCTTTCTGCAATTAATTTATACTCATCTGATATATTTTCTCGATGCTGTTTCCTTACAAGAGTTGGATTTAAAAGTCTGAAATTTTAAACAAAGTGAAAGAAGGAGTTTCAAAGTAATATGCCTCACTGCTTCAAGCAGCAAAACACCCCAGATAACATGATTGCATGTTGGAGTCTCCAAAACAGCGCATTCAAATGGGAATACATGTCTCTTCAGCCCCCTGTTTAATATGGAAGGTGCAACAATGTCATGAAGCATCTGTCAGGATGCTTGTCTGAGTTCCCATCTAGAGTCTCAATATATTAAGCTCCCCTCTTTGGTTTGGCACAAGTCTGCATGGCTAAAACATCCAATTTGAGGAAGTCTGATTAGGCAGGGCACATTTTCAAATTGGGGCTTCTCTATTAGGTCACAGCACTTTTATAGCATGTGTAAGAAGAAAAATAAAATACCGTGGTCAATGACCAACTGATGATTTACAGACTTTTCTATACAGGCAATAGACAGGCTTTCCTGTGACATGAGTAAAACCTTTTTAAAAAAACAAACCTGTAATACTTTTTTTCAGACAGAAGCAAGCAATAATGTGCATAGAAGGAAGAGCTGTTCTTGATAGTTATTCCATCATAATGGTACCTAGAAAATAAAACAAATTTACAGACTGACAGGCACATATGATTTTCAAGAAGTCAGTAGATAACTCATATTGCTCCTTGGAAAGTAGATGATAATCCTACTTACGCAAGTTTAAAAAAAAATAAAAGAAGCTATATTTGTGGGTTTTCAAAGTTTGTTGAAAATGCATTTTCCCCAACAGAAGGTAATTGCACAAACTCCTCACAAGCTCTTTTTAACAGTTTTTGCCCTGGAATGATACCTTTTTCTAAACAATCAAACCTAAGATGGTGCATGGGGTACAACAGATTTGCACAGGACACTTAATGAAGTCAGGGACCAGAGTCCAGCTGATAGAGGACCCTGTGTCCCTGTAGAAGTTGAAAGACTCAGTGAGGTTGTAACCACAACGACTCACAGTGGTTTAAGGACTGGGTGGCCTGTCGGTGGTCATGGCTACCTAACACCCAAGAAATCCTCCAGATGTTCTCTAAAGTTTATCCCAAGCTGGATGAGAGAGCAGGGGAGTCGCTGTTCCTGCTAGCCAGGGGCTACCAGGTGCCTCTTGAGGGCTGGGTCCCTGGGAAGCCGAGGCAGCAGTGCAGTGGTGTTGGGCCACCAGCAGCTGGCAGAAGTTCACCTTCTGCTGATGGGAAAAAAGAAGAGCATGGAGGCTGGGGGCTATCACGCACTGTCCCAAATCCTGCCAGCTATGAGAAGCCTGGGAGTGTCTGTGGTGAGGCACTCCCAAATTAAAGGATCTCAGTGGATCAAGCTGATAGCAAGTCCGGACTGGTGGAGAAAAGTCTTAGATCAAGTAAGGGCATGTCAGTCTCTACACCAGTACTTGACAGCTACCCAAAATGCTTGTAAAATTACCGTGTCTCAATGCCTTTAATACATCTCTTTTTCCAGTCTGGATGTTCAGAGTGTGATTGTAACTTTGGTCATTGAATCAATGAAAGAGTATTGATCTCTCCATGCTCTAGAAGAAGAGAGGAATGTAGGAGAGGATCTGAGGTGGTGTGATTTAGATGGTTTTAAACTGTTTACAACATTTCCGTTGACCACCAGTACATGCTGATGGTCATACAGATATGTGCAAGGATGAAAAGCACAACACAGACATTAATCACAACTGCCACCCCCGTGCATCATGGAACTGGGCTTTCCTGACCAGGTGTCTCAAGAGCTCTGAGTAAGGTTGTGATGTCTGGCAGATGCCTCATGCACACCATCCTGTAATAGCCAATACAAATTAAAAAAACCAAAACCAAACCCAGTCTGATCTGGAATTCATGTCCTACAAAAGCAGCTCTAATGTGGCGATTTTCATGGGATTAACTCTATTTTAATGGTTTTGGTGACACTCTGCATCTTGTGATGTATTACAGATTTGTCAGCAACAATTCAGTTGCTGTATTACAGTGCTGGAGCTGAAAGTTCAGACATTTTATAATGTTAGTGGAACAGTTACAATTAACTTCTTTAAACAAAGGAAGCAAACCCAATACCTGGTACTCCCTCTTGTACCCAGCCTTCTT
This sequence comes from Gallinula chloropus, assembly GCF_964237585.1. Lineage (NCBI taxonomy): Eukaryota > Metazoa > Chordata > Aves > Gruiformes > Rallidae > Gallinula > Gallinula chloropus. The sequence continues at coordinate 144,802,358 of NC_140085.1, forward strand.
GTCCCCAGGCACGGGAAAACTAACCGAACGAGCTGAAAAAAGGCAAATGGAAAAGTCAAGATACTTGCTAAGTTCATTCTAAAACACAGAAACTTATCTGCTGTATTTTTTCCCTCCTGAATCACTTCCGTTGCTTTTCATCATCTGCAGGCTAATACCTGTTCTTACATACCTCTCAAGTGGTAACTCTTGAACTGAACTCAGTCAGGCTTCGGCGGACCGAAAGCTAAGTGATTTTAGGGAGTTACCTCCCTTGGGTGGGTATTTTTTGCGACTAGTCTGTTTTACCTTGCACCAAAACACAGTCAGTGCACGCACCAGGAGACAACCTGCAGTCATGTGGGGTACATCAAACTCATAGATGCCGTGATTCTCCAGTAATCTGCCAGTCCCGCAGGCCTTACTTATTCAAGTTGGACTTACTCAAACAAGGGAATTAGCCTTCCCACTCACTCTTGCAAGGACTACTTGCAGGATAGGGCCTGACTGTTTTCAAAGGACCTGAATCATCAAGCTGCAAAGCAACCTTTTGACCACTGTGGTGGTAAATGTGAACTGAGGTCACGCAGCATCTGTTGAGGTTAGGCCCTACAGAGTAATAAGATACTGTCAGGGTAATACAGCCTGCCAGTATCCAAAGGGGGCCTACAGAAAAGCTGCTCACAAGGGCATGGGGTGACAGGATGAGGGGTAATGGCCTAAAGCATAAGGAGGGGAAATTTAGATTAGACACAAGGAAGAAATCCTTCCCTGTGAGGGTGGCAAGGCCCTGGCCCAGGCTGTCCAGAGAAGCTGTGGCTGCCCCCTCTCTGGCAGTGTTCACGGCCAGGTTGGGTGGAGCTTTGGGCAACCCAGTCTAGTGAAGGGTGTCCCTGCCCATGGCAGGGGGATTGGAACTAGATGGGCTTTGAGGCCCCTTCCAACCCAAACCTGCCTGTGGTTCTATGATAATAATCCACTTGACTGTGATTATTCTGCATGACCTGTCCTGTGAAGACAGAGACTAACCTGGTTCAGTTGAAGGTAACATTCCCTGTGTAGCAGGAACAGAGGACTGAGTTAGTGAGAGTGAGAGGAGCCTCCACTCATCATTACAAAGCTTGGACTCTCTGTTATGTGGCCTTTGCTGGTCCAAAGACCTGATAAAGGACAAATTTCCCTCACTCACAGTAATGTGCACCTCCAGTTTTAGTGGTGTAGTCCTGTTCTTTGCATGTTCTGCATGCACCCAGATCAGCTGGCTCCCTTTCTCAAACTGGTATGTTAGCATAATCCCATTTTCCTAAAGTGACAGCCTACAAAACTGGGGCTTCTGTGGCATAAGACACATACTTCTTCCCACTGCCTCTACTACAGAGACAGTGGTGTATCTGAGCAGAGGGATAGGTCAGGTGAGATTAGATGTGTTGTAAAACACCACAGTTTGATTCACACAGGGTTTGACTGCAGAAGTCCTTACAGTCCACATGCATGTAACGCAATCAGGTTACAACAGTTTGATGAATTATTAATAGCTCAACCCATTAGCTAGGCTGTGGTAACCAATTACATGTGCACCCTATGTTTAAATCAGCGGTGCCACAATTCCCACCCTCCTCAGCCTCTCGCCACACAGTCCCACCTCCTGCTGCAGAAGGACAGACCATTGCAAGCTGTTGGGGAGCTGTACCCCAGCTTGCTCACTTGGGATGTGTTAACTTGCATGGCAACACACTGGGTCGGTTAAGGCTGTGAGCAAATGGTTGTGAGCACCAACCATACGGCAGCTATGGCTCATCAGCTAAGCTCCCCTGCGTGACCAGACTCATGCTTCACCCATGCCTGTCCCAACTTAAAAGCAAAATGCATTAACTCAAACCACAAAAAGGTTGAGCTTACAGGTGGTAACTCAGTCATGCTGGAGCACCTGAAATGTATGGGCAGGATGGGATTAACCTTAACTACGTGGCTACAAGGTAGAGATGTCTAAGCCAGTCACTGCAGAGTCTGTAGTCAATGGAGAAAAACAAGCAGTTCTGAGACCCATCTCATCTGAGTTGCCAGAGATGACTCATTTATGGTGAGAAGAATTGCATGCAACTGCTTATTCCTCTCTGTTGACTACAAGGAGATTTTAAGGTGACTAGCTTCACAGCAGGCATCTACCCTCAGCCAGGCAAATTCTACCCACGAGCTTGGCTAATGGGTGATGATCCATTAAGCTCTTGTAATAAATCATGCTGGATCATTCACTCAAATCTTAATTTTAAGTAAGACTGATTTAACTTACCCATTAAATGAAATTAGATTCAGCTGAATTGAGATAAATGATTCATAAAATGAAGTTATCTGCACAAATTAAATTGATTTCAGGTACAATTTTTACTGAAATTATTTTGGTTTTGTGTTAAAACAGTGTTTAGTAGCTCCTACCACGGGCACTCACAGAATCACAAGGCATTCTACCTTCCTTAATTTGTTAAATAAAGTTGAATAGCCATGACTGTTTGTTGCAATTGGGATTTCTAAGTGGTAATTGTTTTGCGGGTTGTTTGTATTGGAAGAGTGGAACTGTTTGAAGGAGATTGGGTTTTACATCTGCAATTGTTTTGCTTGGGTGATTCTGTAACAACTTTTTTTGTGTGTGTTTGGAGCAAAATCTCCCCAAGTATACTGAAAAAGTGGAGTATTAAATTATGTAACTACCAAAGGAGTCTTTCAAGGATGGAAGAAACAGTTCCTTGGGATTAGTTTATTAACCTTGTGCTGTTTACCCTGGTAAAGCTACCTAAAACATTTTGGCTAAAGAAATCTTTGCTAGAGTAACATCTACCAGTTCACTAAAGAAAATTAACTCCACCACAAAGAACACTATTCTTCTCTAGTATAACTGTGCCTACATGAGGACTCACCAGAAATATATCCGAAAAGACACAAGCATAATATATAACATATTCATTCTCCTCTGTTATTTGATCTCTTTTGACATGAAGTATGTATATTTGATCATCAGATTTTCTGTTCAGGCATACCTGCTTCTTATCTTATCTATCCTATTTACTCTGTACCTTTCCAAAGGTGGCTGAATTTACTCGATTCTTGGAATTTGGATTGCAGTTTTCCACATACAATTCATATAGTAGCGAACGAGGTATAGTGCATCCTTTACACAAATAGAAATTATCAGATATCCTTTAAAAAAAAATAAAAAGGAAAAAGGTTTATGTTGGAATTAGAAAGAATTGTTAGCTTCTGATTTTAATAGCTCATCAGTTTTACAATGTACTCTGTAATAGTGATTCAAATTTTATAGCAGCATAGAATAAAAAAAAAAGAGCTACTACTTCTATGTGAATCTGTATTCTGGAAAAAAATGTATACATTTTCATATTTTTGCTTATAACTGTTAAAGTTCTACTTTCCTTGTTTCCGAAGTGTAGGAGAGGTCCTATGAGACTCTTCTAGGAAATTAACTAGATCTCATAATATTCAATTAAAAAAATACGACTTAGTAGTATAATTATAACAGTAACACAAATACAGAAAGAATTAGCATCTCTCATATGGTAACTGTTGGTATATCACAGGGTGTAACTTTGATCTTCTAATTAGAGATGTCTTTGCTATGCTGAAGAAAATAATAGGAGCATTTTTCCACCTAAAACGAACAATATAATGTTTTGTGATGGAGAGTGCACAAACTATGAAGAAGCAATTTCCATTCTTATACAATCTCACTGATTTTAGCACAAGTTCAATAAGAGAAAACAGAATTTTCCTTTACAGTTACTATGTAACAGAACAGCCCAGACTGAAAAACGTTCAGGTGTTTTAACTATTCATCCTTTGGCCAAATCCCTTACTTATCCTACTCATCAGAATGGTCATAGCCAAGTAATGCAACTCCTTGTGTGAATAAGTTGAGGAAGATGCAAACTTTGTTGCTCATTAGCCTGAAGTATTACCTTCACCAGAAAACAAAACAAAACAAAACCCCCTTTAATTATGAGATAATGCCAATGGTTGTCATAATAGCCTCCTGTAGTACAAACACAGGAGCAAAGCTGGAGCAAAAAGCACAGAGATTATTTTTCAAAGCACAAATGCATATCACATGAGAGTGTTTTCTTACCATGACTCTGCTTCCGTTATACCAAATGATTTACCCATATTCAACTAATTTATCAGCTGAATGCTAGTGCAGCACAGTGCCAGTTACTCACTGTGTCTGTACTGATAGTTGAGTTGGTTGGGAAAGCAGACTGTTCATAATCACCAGGCGAGGTAAGCCAGTTAGGATAAATCCTCTGATTTATCAATAGCCTGATTTCAGGCAATGCAGTGCTTATCTTTCTGTGTTACCTGTTCTGGGCAGTACATAGGGGGTAAGGTCTTTGGTGAGCTGGCTTGCTAGAGCAGACTGAGTAAGCCTGTGATTGCTGTCCAGTTTGATCGTGTCTACCTCACCTTTCATTCATGCCATCTCTCTGGGGAATCACAGAATCACAGACAGGTTTGGGAGGGAAGGGGCCTCAAAGCCTTCCACCCTGCCTGCCATGGGCAGGGACACCTTCCACCAGACCAGCTTGCCCAAAGCCCCATCCATCCTGGCCTTAAACACTGCCAGGGAGGGGATAGCCACAGTTTCTCTGGGCAGCCTGAGCCAGGGCCTCACTGCCCTCACAGGGAAGAATCTCTTCCTGGCATCTAATCTAAATCTGCCTTCCTTCATCTTAGAGCCATTACCCCTTGTCCTATCACTGCAATCCCTGATAAACAGCCATTCTCCATCTTTCCTGTAGGCCCCTTCAGGTACTGGCAGGCCGCTTATAAGGTCTTCCCAAAGCCTTCTCTTCTCTGGGCTGAACAAGCCCAACTCTCCCAGCCTGCAAAAAGAGGGCTGACAGCCTCCTTCAGGTTTCCTTCTGTGAAGCAAAAGCCCCCCAAAATGCCTTGGTTTTACTGCCTCGGGGATCATCTCACCCACCAAGCCAAGAGGCTCAGGCTGCGGCTGAGCTGTGCCAGGTTCCCTGCCAGCTCCTCACCACCTCCAGCCCCATGACAAAGGTTTCATGGCTAGACATGAACAGGAACCTGCAACATGGGTCAGGGATCTGCTGCACTAGTGAGGTATTTTCTGCCATGGGGTTGAAAGGTAAATGAAATTTATTCTAGATAAGAGTCCTGACTGGGCTCTGCCTCCCAGCAGGCAGAAATGATTGTTGCTTCTAGAGCAACCATCACAAAACCCTTCGCAACTGAGCAGTCCCAGAGGAGATTAAACCTAAGTCCAAATTCATCCTTAATACAACACCATAAGAGTCATTCGAACTGCAGCAGAAATTAATTCATGCTTCAGTAGCTGGTTTCTACCAATAGGTTTGCCTCAGCATTTAACTATTTATTGACAAAATATTTTGGGAATTCCATTTTGTGAATTTTTTTTGCCTATTAACCTGCCAACCTTTTTTCAGTCAACCACATTCTTAGTGCTGACACATAATGCAAAATTCCATGGGAAAAAAATCCACAAAGAGCACAGTGCCTGTCTTCTTGCCTATTAGCTCCCAGGTTCTCAACACCCGAGTATTCGTGGCATGCCTCAAAGCAAAACTGTTAATAAAGGCAACAAAATTGGAAGAAACTCCAGGTTTTTGGAGTTTGCTACCTGTTAGATGTGATCCTTTGGCAGGCAGGCCATTATACAGGTGGCCAAGTCTGCTGTTAAACCATTTCTGGACCAAAATCTGGTTTGCTATTGTCAGCACACCAACCATAAAATGCAGCAAAATAATTAAAAATTTTCAAAACAGGAAAAGGTCATTCAGAAGGTCTTGATGAAAAAAAAATAAATAACCACCCTTTCAAGGATCGTTTCTGATTCAGTTTTATGCAGTGTCTCAAACCTGCTGGGTGACCTAGGATGGCTCTCTTCCTTCCTTCAGTCCTTTTAAAATGGGAGTAATGGTATCTATGTCACAGCAACAACACAAACTCCCACTGCTCAGGTGTTACCAAGAGCAGGGATAAAGAGACTGAAGTGTAGTTGCTGCCCACTTAAAAGTTTGTTTGTGTGTGTTGCTACTTTTTCACACAGGTTTTCAGCACTTCACTAGCTGGACTCAGCTGTGGTTGGGGAAAGAAGGAAAGTAACCCTGGCTTCTCTTGCTGTCACACGGCAGATGACGCTCTTGTCAAAGCACAAGGAAATGAGGGTGACAACCTTGCTCCACCACGGAAAGTGTCTCACTGAGGAGTTCAACCATTACCTTCACCTCAAGGAAACATAACCTCGGGGAGTGTCAGTCACTTGGCATTACTCTGAATGCCAGCGTGTCAATGGCCGTGCAGCCTTGCAGCCACCCAGAATCCCAGAACATCAGGAGTTGGAAGGGACCTCAAAAGATCATCTAGTCCAACTCCCCCTGCCAGAGCAGGATCACCTAGACTAAATCACACAGGAACGCATCCAGGTGGGTTTGAGTGGCATGCTAGAAAAACACACCAGCCACGAGTGGCAAGAGCATGCTGGCCATGAGTGGCCTAGGCAGGGAAGGTCCTCACCATCTGCACTGCAACATCACGGCAAGTGGATGGGCAGCCAGATCCCAGCGAGTGGGTCAGCTGAGACAAAATCCCATTTCCACCACACCAAACTACCCAATCCATAAGACTTGTGATGGGAAACAGGATTTCAGGGAAATTTTCCTGCTTTCAAGGCATCCTTTTATGCTCTGCCCTGGTGACAGGGGCCTTCGAACAGCAAACCAGACTTTGGTCCTAGGAAACAGCAGTGTTAGAAGTCGGATTCCTGCCTTTCCTGCAGCAAGCCAACCGGGAAGGACCTGCGAGTTCCCCGGTGAGGGTGTACGACCAGCCTGGCCACCACCCCCATCCCCCACCTCCCTCCTCCGTACCCCGCCTCTCCCAGCTCTATCCTCATCCCCGGCGGCAGGGAAGGGGGCAGCACGCACCACTGGATGATGGAGAGGTGCAGGACGGAGTTGGGGCTGCTCCTGACCATCTCGGGCGCTGCCATGCCGTGCCGTTCCATACCGTTGGGTACCGGCCGGCGAGGCGACGGGTGACCGCGCGCCGCGGCCGCGGCCGAAGCCGGTTCCCGGTCGCGGGGCGGAGGCGCACCCAGCCCGGCCCCCGCCCCGCCGCGCAGCCCTGCCCGGGGCCGAGGAGCTCCTCGCCTTACGACGGGGCGACCTGCGGCTCAGGGGCCAGCGCCAGCCGCCATGCAGCCTTACGGGGCACCGAGTCCCAGGGGGCACATCCGGATGCTGTAGGAGCTGCGGCTCAGACAACCACTTGCCGGCAAACCCGGAGGCGCAAGGACACCCGAAAAAGGCAGTGCGATTGAATCGCGCGTCGCGCTGCCTTGACAGGCTTTGCGCGCCTTTGAAAGGGCTGTTTTCAGAGTTTTCTACAAAGAATGCTGCGAACTCCCCTAATTGTCTTATTTCTCTTCGGTATAGGTAGATGAAAGGGCTGTCTGCGCCGCCGAAAACCCCGTAAGCACTTTTCCATCGCAAGTGGCCATTATGCAAAGCGAGCTCCAGCGCCATGTGACTGGCGAGCATAAATTATGCATGGCTGGGGCCTCTAAAAGCTTCCTAGTGGATGGCATTGGGTTACAGCGGAGCCCAGCTTCTCAGAAACTCCCATGGCTTCCTCATGCTAATTAGCCGCTGAAAACACACTGTATGACACAGACTGGCTGGCTTGCTTTGTTGCGACAAGATGACCACAGCCAGCGTGTCGGTAGGCAGCAATATTAAAGGAGGAGGGGGGTACAGGGATGGGACACAATAATGGGTCGTGGGATGGGACAGGAGACCAGGAAAGGGGAATTTATGGTGGAAGGTTGCTGGTTTTCTAGTCCCTGAATGTACCTTGCTTTTGAGGAGCGGTGCACGCCGATGTCATGTATAATACATGCTGCTTTTAATCTGTAAAGGCTCGTGATGTGTTGAGAACCCCACGGGAAGATGCTGTTCACTCACAGGGCTCTGAACCAAGGACTTAAAAATTGCATCTGCCCAAAACATGGGTTAGTTATACACATTGTAATCAGTCCGATCTGTCATCAATAATTATACTTTGTGATCTGTTGTGGAGGCTTCCCTTAGTTACAGTCCTTGGTTGTTGTCTGTTTTCATGTCTCCATAGTTTAATACAGGAGTATTTGCAGGTTACACAGCAAATTTGCAGTTTACACAGCAAATACCCCTGCAAATCCTGCAGAGCAAAAGCTTATTCAAGTTGCTTTAACATAGCTGCCAGAAGAACTATCATATTGTAGCAACCATAAGACCTGTGTGGCTTTGCCATGTAAGTACTAAGGGAGCTTCTGAGCTAGGTTTTTCCAGGAGATGCTGAAGATGGTGCTGCCATGCCTGATGCAGGTGTGCCTGTCCACGCTGCAGTCATAGCAGCACCTTAACGTAGTTGAAGAGGAAGAGGAAGCCTCATCTCCACTTCCCAACAAATGGCCTGCTTACGTGTTTGTGTGTGCCTCTCAGTCCTGGTCGTAGTTCTCAAGGTTCATGGCCAATGACTGACTTTCTGGGACCATCTGAAACTCCACAAAGGTCGTGAAGCTCCCTAGGCCTAAAGATGCCCTAGCAGAAGAAGAACATTTACAACTTATCTAAAACTGAGAAATGACAAATGGATTCTTTCTGTGGTGACAGCAAGTGAGGGCAGTCACACAGATCAGAAAGTCCCTGGACAGCAGCTGCTACTCAGAATAGTTTTCTGGAGAGGAAGCAAATGCAGCACAAACTAACCATCCTGATACGGTCCATGGCTCAAGAGATAGAAAGTAGGTCACAGAATTTCCCTTGCCCAATTTCCAGATCACAATGACGTGGTAGGAAGACCTGTGTGTTGTTCAGATCCTGGCACTACTATTATTTGATTAGGGTTTTTCTGCTTCTTCAGGAAGTGTCTAAGCTTTCAAATGAAGCTAATACTTGTGGGGGCAGAGGGATAGGAGAGAAGGGGGATTCTCATTTTAAATGCCAAGCTGCTAGTCAAATTTGATTGAAAATCTGAAATCTGTTTCTTCAACTTAATCCCATCGGGTAGGACTGGGGGGATGTGCACTAGGTCAAACTGCAGTAAGTCTTTCTTCTTGTGTAAGCTGAAAGTTGCAAAGCTGTTTATTGCTGTCACAGACATCGTCCTCGTATAAAATGAAATTCTATTTGATGGACATGCACTTTGAATAAAATTTTGACCTAAAATTAGGAGTATGGATGAAGTGATTGAAAGGTATGCTAAAGCAGCTCCTTTCCTGCATCTTTCACCTATAACTAGGACAAGCTTAAATCCAACTTTGAGGTTTGCAGACACCGCCAAAATGTTGTGATGAGTGTCTTTAGCATGCAATTGCCTCTTCAGATTACTCTCTCTCCTCCACCTCCTAGTAAAGTGCTAACTTTACTCAAATACATCTCTCGACTACTTAAAATATTGAAAATTGTAAGATGTTTAAGCACTTATGTTAAAGTATAAAACAGTCATGAAAGCAAGTGCATCCACTACTGCTTCCACCACTACTAGTGGCAATGGAAATATGTTGCTGTAGTAAATTGTACAAATGAATGCATTGAACAATGGTAAATTGTTTCCTTAGAGCTGAAAAGCTGTGGTATTTGTTTCATTCATTGTCCTGTAGAAAGAAATGGGTAAAAGAGATTGAAAAATATAAGCAACCCCCCCCTAATTCTTCCCCTGGCACCCACCAAACCAAGGTCCTGGAGCCACGTGCTAGTCAATTTTCAATATGGAAGTTGAAGCAAGCATCCTGGTGGGCAAAGGTAAATATCCTGCTTTGAGAAATCAATCAGTACATTTTGTTTTGTTTGGTTTGATTTTGGCTTTTATTATCTCTACTAGTTGATCTACCAGGGACAAAACAACATCTGTGCAAAGATTTACTGATTTTTTTCCCTTCCTTTGTGATGTGAATAATGCCAATGATCAGACACTACCTCCATCAGATCTGCGTACTGTGAAGAGAGATCTCCAGAGTCACAGCTGCCTTTCAAACTGTAGTTTAAAATAGATCGACTCATCATATGAGGAGCAGCTGAGGGAGCTGGGGATGTTTAGCCTGGAGAAGAGGAGGTTGAGGGGAGACCTTATCACTGCCTATAACTACCTGAAGGGAGGTTGTAGAGAGGTGGGCGATGGTCTCTTCAGCCAGGTGACAGGAGACAGGACAAGGGGAAATGGCACAAAGCTGTGCCAGGGCAGGGTCAGATTAGATGTTAGGAAAAAAATTCTTCACTGAAAGAGTTGTTGGGACCTGGAACAGGCTGCCCAGGGAGGGGGCAGAGTCACCATCCCTGGATGTGTTTAAAAAAAGGGTAGATGAGGTACTTAGGGATATGGTTTAGCATAGGACGGGAATGGTTGGACTTGATGATCCGACCTTGTGATTCCGTGATTCTGTGACTCAATGGACTCAATGGAGTTCAGAAAGCATGAAAGATTATGTGGGGCTATATCATGACATTTGGAGCAGTAGCAAAACCAAAACAGGTTTGCAAACACCTTCTTTCTCCTTGAATATAATGCCTTGACCTGATAGAAAGGTCTGTGTCCTTCACAAGCCAAACACCGAAACATGAAGGCAACTGAGGAAGAGGAAGACTCCTCTCCAAAGTGCCTATGGCAAGTGAACTCTGTGCACGAAAGCCCAGGTCAGCAAAGCATGTCAGCATGCGTGTAAGACAGACCGCTTCGTTTCAGCAGAGCATTTAAGAATGCCCTTAACTTTAAGTATGTGCTCAGCTGAATCGCTTTGCTGAGTGGGGATTGATGGCTGAATTAAGGCATTAAACATTAATGACAGAGCTGGGAACACAAAATAGTATGTAAATCGGGATGTGCCAGGACTAGAAGAACTGATTCAAACAAAGCTATGAGGGTGTGATTAAGATGTCTTGAAAGATGTGATGCCATTAGAAAGGCTCAGGGTCTGCTCGTTGGAGATGGGGGGTAATCACTGACAATCGCTCCAGTCCTTACACCATCTCAAATCACCTGTTTTTGGAGTGTCTGGTGGGGACACTGGGTGGAAATCCCTTACACACAGTAACCGAAACTCATCCCTGTTGGTACAATGTGAATTCTAGATGTTACCCAGAGCAGCACTGGCTGCTGATCTCCTTTTGACTAGGGTGGAGAATGAGGGCACCATGACAGCATTTCCAGGTGTCTCTGTTCTTTGACTGCTTTTGGTCCTGCCAGGCATGGTGGTGGGGTCTACCTGAGCAGCTCTGTCCCTCTGCTGTGAACACTTCCCACAGGGCTCTGCTGGTTGCCCTGCGTGCTCCCCACCATACACACAGTGCCTTCTGGATGGGGGGTGACTGTGGACCTGAGGACTGCAGTATTCACCATGAGCTGATGTGTTGATGATACCTGCTCTTGACATTTCTCTCTCTCTCTCCATCTTCATGGTGACTCATGAAGATGGAGATAGGGATAGAAGCCTATCTGTCCAGTAGTGGCTGGGGGAATTCTTGCAGGAGAAAGCAACTGCTTCACTTCTGCTTGGCAGAAGATGCTTCTCCAAATGTAAGTAGCATTTTATTGTGCTTCCCCCATTCATTCTTTTTGTGCCTTCTGTTGGTTTTTTTTTTTCTACATCCCAGGTGTATATTGAAGTTAACTTTCTGTTTAATTGGACAATCTATTATGAACAGCCGTGCTATAAACTCCAAAATAAGGATGCTGGTTTTGCATGTTACAGTAATTCAAACAGAAACAAAATGGGTTTTTTCCTTCACTATAGAAGCAGTGATGAGTCACACAGAAAAGCTTAATCTATCTCAGATCAAACAGTGGCTCTAACATTAGCTCCTGGGCCTGATTTGCAGACCACATGCAAACGACCCTTGACTGTATTTGTGCATCAGGAATGTTTACAGAGTGAACCAGTCGGTTTTCAAGGCAGGAATGGCATTAAGGTCAGCTTTGAAATGTGCTCAAGGTAAAGACCAGCTACAAAAGTTTGTGAAAAGAGAGAAAACATCTCCCTCCTTCACCAAAATAAATATAGGCTTTACTGTGAAGAGGTGCTTTCTTTGGTTTTTTTTTGGAGGGGTTGGGTTTTTGGGTTGTTTTTTTTTTTTTTTTTTTCAATTAAAAATGACAGGCAAACATGTTTCATTTAAATAGCTAGATTAAGCAATAATTTTCTTGAAAAAGTTTGTTGAAAGCTTCAGCATAATAAGTTTGACATAACTAAATGACAATGCAGTTAGGAGCTAATCTCATCTGAGAATTACTTTTATTATAACAAATAAAAATCCTGCCTCGGGAGTTCTTTGAGGGTAAAGCAAGTATTGCACGAGTGATGTAGTTTTATCTTCCCACCTTTTGAATGTCTTAGGCCAAAATGGCACATCAAAGAAACACTGTGCAGGTAGTGCCAGAGGTGATGTGATTAAAACCATGCACAGTTGTATAACTGCTCTCCAAATTTCCTATTCGCAAGCCCTACATTCCTATTCTTTTACAAATCTTGGATTATCCTTCAGACTAGAAAATGTAGCAGGAGATGGCACGATTTATGCTCTGCTAATCGTTACATAAATGATATTTTCATGTAACAGTTGCCTCTGAGACTACCAATAAATCTGAGAGAGAAAACAGGCTAACAGACTTAATAAGCATCACCACTGAACCACTGCAGGAATAATGAAACCTGGATGTCCCAGGACCCATCTGAGTCCTTTGGACCCACCAGGACCCTGCTTTGAGCAGGGAGATGGACTACACAACCTCCAGGATCCCCCCACCCCCATCCCACAACCTAATTTATTCCATAATTGCTGCACAGTTTCTTTCTTAATTGCATTTGAAGCATTTGGGACTTGTCTCTGTTTGGCCTTTGTTCAGGCGAGCAGAACATTTGCTGATGTAGCTGCAGCAGCGTGAAGATGCAGCCAAGACAAACTCTGTAAAGTGAAACGGTGTCTTTTTCTTAGGCCCCCTGATGCAGCTGGAACAGACAGAGGTATGGTGGGCCCACTGAGCAGGGTCTGAAGCGAGCGGCAACCACGATGCTGAGTGAAGGCTGGGAACAACTGCTCTGCTGGAGCAAGAGCATGTTTCTTTTTCCCAGCTTAGCAAATTAGATTAGACTGATAGGGTTTAGGATGAGAGGATGCCTTCTACAGCAATTTATACTCTCTGTTTCCACAGGAATAAATTACAAAATCAACCCTTGTGAAACATTTGATAAGAAACCCCCCTCGAAGCAGCTCGTGTGTTTATACACTGACCCCATGGCTCTGCACTGACACGGAGGAGCTCAGGGGGGTTGGTGTATGAGAAGTTGTGGTGGGTCTCTGGGTCAGTTGACATCCTTGATTTATGATTCTGATTTGTGATCCTGATCTTGAACTACACTCCATCATCCCTGACACTTACAAATACATCCCTTACTGCTCAGCATTCCTCAGGTGGCTTACATAAAACACCTCCTTCCATCACTGCAGACTTCTTCCTTTGACTGGCCGTGTGCTATTTGTAACACGGGACCAGCCCTATGCTTGGTGCTGTAGGAGTTTTGCATGAGCAAGGACATACCTACCCTAAATATGTACGTATATATGAATACATACCCTAAATATTCATTTGCATTCAAAAGGGAGCTTCTATTTAACTGTGTTTGTAATCTTTCCATATTTATTTTCTATGAATATGTGCTCACGCCGGCTTTACTTGCATAATACTTGTCTGTGAGAATTCCCATGTGACTTACTCATGGGAAGCAAACGTTTAATTCAAATGTTGGGTCACCAAAGGGCAGTTCAGAATTTTCTATTGACTTCGTTTTCATTGCGTATTCAAGTCAAATGTTACGGTCCTTGCGGATAAAGCAAAGCAGAGCCTGGCAATATTACAGTCAGCGGGACAATTAACATCAACACTCTACTTGTTAATTAAAAAAAACCCCAACTGTATCACTATAGATCAAAAGATGTATGGGGCATGAATTAGCATTGATTTATCTCAGATGATATGTGCCCAGTTCAGAATTTCTGGATTACAGATTCGTAAACAAGATGATCCACAGACCTACAATTATCCACTGAAGTAATTCATTCAGAACTTCATAACAAGCCCATTTCAGACATGAACTGCAGAGCCACGAATGATGCAAGGTAAGATCTGCCCACGACAATCCTGTGACAAGATCCGCGCCTGTGAGGGAGAGATGCAGGATGCGGTTGCTTAGCTACCAGGCAGGAGTCTGCCCGGAGAGCGCGGTGCCTCTGCACTTCACAGTATGGAGATGGGGCTTTGCCCTTTGCTTCTGAATGATGTTCTGAACGTTAGAGCCTAAAACGTGGAACCAGGCAAGTTTAAGGAACAGCTGCTCTGCTATGGCAGCCTCCTTGCAACTGCAGCCAGGGGCAGTGTGACCACCCTTCCAGCACGGAGAATAGATCCACAGGAAATGTGATAACCAAGCTTCATTTTAAGAGGCATTTTAGAGAGTGGACCTCATCTATTTTTCTCTCAAATGCCCTCCTACTGTCCTCAGATAGACAATGGACGGTGCCTCGTCATCTGTTTCAATATTTTCAACGTATTTCTGTTTTATTTTTTAATTATGTTTTCTAATTTTTTTTAAAAAAATCATTAACCTGCAGTAGTTGAAATAAATTTTCTTTTGATAGAAACAGCATTTTAACAAGTTTCTGCTATTTGAAAAAAACCCCAAACAACCCAAAAATCAGTTTGTAAAAGAAAACACACTTTCTATTGCTGCTTTTGAGTTCAGGCTTAGCAACTTCCTGAAGATGTGAAAATGGGAAAAAGCCAGGCTGTGAGGATGGGACATCAGACTAATCTTAAGGCAACCTTTCTGGTTACGTGATGCGGCTCTTCAGAAACTCTCAGCCTACAGTATTCCTCACCCAAGCGACAGAGGTTCAGCCTTGCAGCGCATTTCAAACCTGCAGGAATCTCTACTGTTTCCCCCGAAGGCAGACGTTTTCTTTTGAGAAAATAACTGACTCATGTTTGCTGATTGGGTTTTTTTTCTGTTTGCCAAAGTGAATTTTTACACAACCACGCTTATGACCAAACAATTGCTCTTGTTCCTCACCATAATTCACCTTCTTGTGAAAAAAGACATGTTGGAAATTTCAATCCATACAAAATAATTCCATGCTGAATTTAAAACTTTTTACATTTTGAAGCTTTTAGAACTGACTTCAACAAACTTTTAGGATACAGTTCAAGACAAGTCGAGCATCTTCATCATCCTTGTAATTGTCAACATCAGTAAGTTTAAAATGCCAAGTAGAGAATCCTAACCTGGTTTACAGAAGAAACTTCTTTCCCCAAATGTGCTGCATAGAAAAGAAAACCTACTCAACAATTAAAGATTTTTTTTCTTACTTTTCAGGTGCAGAGGCCAGTAGCTTGTGGGCATATGCCTCACAATTTCAGTGCATTCAGATATGATAAAATATCTCTCACAATTCTGAAATGTTTTTGACAGACGAGGAAAATCCATTGAAGAACCTCAGCTATGCAACTTTCATGGTGAAATGATGATTTTTCTGTCAAGTCCTTTTTTAGGTGATACAGTAAGTCGGGTAATTAGTCATCCATTAGAGTTTCCTATTATTGTGTAGCATAGCTTCCAAATTAAAATTCATAAGCTGTATTATATTCTAAAAATGCAAATGTTCACTTTTCATATATCTTTTAAATTTTCAAATATTATAATGTATTTTCACCGCTGCCTTGAAAATAACCAAACAGACAATGGATTGTTCCCCTTTCAACTATGCAATGGAAAGCTAGAATCAGAAACATTTTCCATCATTTGAAGCCTTTGGGGCCACAAAGAAAAATATTTTAACTCCAAATCTTTAACTGCTTCTTAATTGAGAGAGCTGCTAACATCTTGTTGGGGATGCACAAAGCTTTTGGGTTTGGAAGATAGACAATGTCAACTATGAGCGACTCTTGGAAAACAGCATGACTTAATTTGCCATCATGATCTATACAAACAACCTCAGATAAACTTACATCATACTTTTTTATGCTTCTGCAGCTGTCATCCTGTCTTTTTCCTAATTTTCATGCTTCTTAGCTACAAAACAGATTTCAAACACTTTGTTTGCAGAAGTTACCCTGGAATTTCTACTACCACTTCTATTCATTAGTGTATTTCATGATTCAAATTGTTAGGAAACTTCTGCAGAAACCGCAGTTAGCGCTGTATTGATCTGTGCACAGTCATTTCTTACACCCTGGAAAGTACAGAACATCCTCTTCTCAGTGGCTGCATCTGGTGGTTACCAGATGGCCAGTTACCACCACCATCATGGCCACAGCCTGTGTAGAAATGTAGCTCGACCAAGTGTGGGAACTGCACCTAAGAGGTTAAAAAACCCCAGATGTCCGCTTATCTCTTATGCAAACATTGTGGATGGAGATCTGAAGTGCTGGTGTGAGAAGCAGCCGAAGGAGGGAGTCTTACTGCAGCGGAACGGCCCTGTTTGGCAGTTTCTACATGGAATTTTGAAGGCTGTGGTGCCTGGAGGGAGACCTTTTGCTTCGTTAACTGCATAATGAATACTAAAGTTGACACCCCTAAATACGCTAATAACCAAGAAGCAGCACATGCTAAACGTAAATGTCTGTAGTACTCAACTCTCCGCCCAAATCGTGTTAAACATCACCCCTGGGAGGGAACGGCTAAGATTAGGGTATAAAGGGTATTGAGGAAGCTACCCCTGGCTCAGGGGAGGGAGAAGAAACTGAAGACCCCAAAGAGTCAGCTGATGGGCTGTGCTCCTTCTCCTCCACCCAAGACAGGGACGCCTTCTGGGAAAGCAATTGTGATTTTAGCCTTTTGGTGAGAATACCCATAGTCTTTTGCTAGCATTATAAAGATAATCAGAGCCATATATTAGCACTGTTGCACTAAGTGCATTTATCAACAGCAACCCTGAACTTTTTGTATCTGTCGCTTTAATAAACTTTCTGTTAGTTTCAACTCTGTGAAACTGTCTCAGTGAAAGACCTTGGGGGACTCTGACAGGCAAATGTTGACTCTGGTGTGTGGCTATATCTATAATCTTTTAGACACAAACTGTTGACCAAGCCTGGGACTAAGACTGGACCTAGCTGCAAGTCTTTGAGTAGTTTAGAAACCAAGGGGGTTCTTTCTTTCTGAACCTCATGACTCAATGGGAGGCCCCCCCCCTCAGCCACACACCTGACACCAAGTAAAAATACATAAATAATACATAGATCCAAGCTTACTGTCGGCTTACTTGCCTACACAACACCCATTTCATACCTGAAACTCAGATGCTGTTTTCCATATAGCTAATATTGCCCCATGGGAAATGCCAGGGAAGGACCCCGGCCATAATCTCACTCCCTACCTGCATGAGACCTGGAGGGATGCATCTGCATCCCCTTGTGTTCTTCCCCACTGTGTGGGGAGGAAGGGCAGTCAGAGACCAGCTGGGACGGGTGCCCTGCAGCAGCTGAACAGTGAAGGGACCGTGAGGTCTCTTGCAGGTCTACAGCAGGGAATATTCACCAAATTTTCTTCTGTGACCTTTAGTGCACTCTAATGGGTTATTTAATTTTAACTAGAGATCCAAGTGAGGGGGGGATATGCACCCCACTTTTTCTGGAAGAATCTCCGACCCCTGAAACCCTCAGCCACCTCTTGCCATTCAAATGACTTCTCCTCCATCCTCTTCCCCATCCCATCTTGGGCCTTACTTCAGCTGTCCTCCTTCATTAACAGTTCCCAGCACACAAGCAACGTCATGCAACCAAATTTCATCAAGATGAAGCCTCCTTTCCCACAGGTTGCTGAAGCCTGGCTGGGAATTACCACAACCACCAGCAAGGGTTTTTCTCCTGAGTGACTTATCAATGGTGGGTCACCCTTCTCAGTCGAGACACTGAATCATCACAACAAAACACACTGCAAGTCACCAGCAAAGTTTTTCAGTGTTCTTCCTTATACATCATTTCCTTAGCTGGGTTAAAACTGCACAAGTGATGGCCAGAGTAATGTCACATTTTAACAGGCAAAATCCAAAGCCGTATCTACAGCTCTTACTTCAGGTGAGCCATTTAGTGCAGCCTTAGAAACACATAAAAAGACAGGTTGGTTTGTTTTAATGCTGTGATTAATACTGAAATGCTAACTTCCTTTGGGCTGAATTCTACTTTGAAAATGAGATTCAGCCAAGAGTTACTGTGCTTGGTGTTGCTCTGCACAGATTTGATTGATTGATTCAGTTTTCCTTCTGCTCATGCAAAAATGAATGCAAAAAGACACAACTCCCAAATTAAAGACAGGATTATCATCTTCAGGGAGAAATCAAAGGAATTAGGAAGAACCTCAAACAGGGGATGGATGAACACATTAATGAGAGAGCGGTTAGTATTCGCTCTCTGCTAGTTTGAAAGAAAAGAAGATCATTTAAGAGTGTGTATGACCAAGTTTTTTCAGGCTCCCAAAGCCCAATTTGTTAACTGTTAGTGCACACTAAGAACCCTCAGCCCTTTGATAAAAGTTTGGGAAATAAGATGTGCATGGTGAAATCTTTTGTGTATTTTCATTATAAAACACCTAACAACGTGGATGGATGCTTCTAATACATTTTAAATATCTGGATAAATAATGAGGTGGTGTTGTTTATTAAGTGTAATATCCAGTAAGTAATTTTTCCTTATTAGTAATATTATTACATGCAGCACTTTGCCCTGTCTGTTTTCGTTAGGTGGGTACCCATTCATGTTCTGCCAGTTAACCCTGTTCTTTTGTGTATTTTAATTATAAAACACCTAATAACATGGATGGCTGCTTCTAATACATTTTAAATATCTGGATAAATAACGAGGTGGTGTTGTTTATTAAGTGCAATATCCAGGTTCGGTTAAAACCAGGGAAGTCTGCTCCAGCTCTTAAAGAGAACTTTTCTACAGCACGACACAGATGAAAAAGACTCTCTCAACTCCAGCAGAGATGCCTGAAGCACAAGGAACCATAGAATCATAGGGGTTGGAAGGGACCTCGAGAGATCATTGGGTCCAACCCCCCCTGCCAAAGCAGGTTCCCTAGGACAGGTCACACAGGGAGGCATCCAGATGGGTCTTGAATATCTCCAGAGATGGAGGCTCTACAACCCCCCTGGGCAGCCTGTCCCAGGGCTCTGTCACCCTCACTGTGAAAAAGTTCTTCCGCATGTTGGTGCGGAACTTCCTGTGCTCCAGCTTACAGCCATTGCCCCTTGTCCTGTCCACACAGACCACTGAAAAGGGGCAGGCCATTTCCCCCTGCATCCCATACTTAAGATTTATTAAACATTAATAAGGTCCCCCCTTAGTCTTCTCAAGGCTGAACAGTCCCAGCTCACTCAGCCTTTCCTCATATGGAAGATGCTCCAGGCCTTAATCATCTTTGTAGTCCTTCTCTGGACTCTTTCCAGGACCTGGGAGGTTTTGGAGAGGGGCAGAAATAATCAGCATGTGCAACATCAGAATATTTTGTCTGTTCAGCCCTTCTCATGAATCCCGTTGGTAACTCCATGGAGGACGGTGAGAAGCGATTTGCAGGCTTGTGAGATTTTTACGTTTTTTTCACCTCGGTGTGGTTTAACCACAAACTTTGTGGCTCAGAGAAAAAACAACCCATTTGTGCACTTCCCCAAACCCAATGGTTCATAGGCCTCTGAAGCACGGAGGATGACATGCCTATGCTATGACCAGTTTCAGTGCTTGCCTCATCGGCGGGGCTGCTACTCATCTTGCAAAACCCACGTAACGTCTAATCGCAGCCTGTTCTTACAGTAACTTCTGATAGCCTGACACAACTGGGACTTGACATGTTGTTTTATTTTTTTTAATCAAGCCCTTATAATTGTTCT
Source organism: Gallinula chloropus (assembly GCF_964237585.1). Classification (NCBI taxonomy): domain Eukaryota; kingdom Metazoa; phylum Chordata; class Aves; order Gruiformes; family Rallidae; genus Gallinula; species Gallinula chloropus. Next base: position 144,822,295 of record NC_140085.1, read on the forward strand.
TTTGTCAGTACACAGAACTCAGCAACTCTTAGAGACTGGGTTTAGCCAGGGTGAGGTCTCAGCAGCATTTGGATCGCCCATATGGAAAGTGAGGTGTCTGGAAAGCCTCATCACCATTAATCTAAGTGTGACTTCATCACTCTACATCAGCATTTAGTGGGGACCCCACCGTGGGTGAAAGTACTAAGCTGAGGAGAAAAAAGGGCCAGGAGAAAATGTACAACAGTAACCCCTTATTAATGAATGAATGAATGCAGACTCACGCATACTTCAGCTATCTGCTTTGATATCCAAATACAATGGAGCTATAGACTAGGCTCAGTATTTGACCTCCAGTATCTTACCGTCAGGGCATTTATTCATCAGCTGGTTTCTTTGGTCTTAGATTGTTTTCCTAATCTGTGCTAAGTAGTGAAGAAGCCTGGTAACCCCTGCTGTGCTGGAGGAGATTGTCCCCGTCCAGTGATGATGGTGTAAGACTGACAAACCTGAGCCTGACGCATTAGCGACATTTCCTGCCAACCCCTCTTCATCAACAGAATCTGCTGCAGTGATGGGATAATGTTTACTTCTGTTTGTCAAGGTGTCCTTTTCAATGGTGGTACAGGAGAGATCTGAGTATATCTGGTCACTCTTGGACTTCTTACATTACATTGTGAAGCACAGGTTATACAGCATGACAAATTGTGGATAGAATTGCTGCTGGAAAAGCCATTTCTAACTGCTTTTCTGCATGTCCCTATCTTCCTTTTATATCATAAATATAATTTATATTATTTTACATCTCTTTCTGCACAGCAGTCATGGCTCAAAGGTTATTTGAAAGGAATGACACTTGACTGCCATTTCGCTTGCTCAAGCCTTTGGCAATCTTGAAATGCAAAGATTTATGGTTTTTTGGCTCTGTTTGTCCCTCAGACTTATATCTCTATCTATATGTATGTATGAAAAGCTAGCTAATTAAAGTGGTGTGAGAGAATCCCCATCCAAAGAACAGTATCTTTAGCTACATTTGTGGCTTCTGTCAACATTTGTCTTTTGAGACCATGGAGGAAAAAACCACAAAGCAAACACAAAATCAAGGAGGGAGCAGGAAGCAATTTTTTTTCCTTATGAACTCAGGCTGACCTTTACTCCTTTGCGTCATGCTGAAAGCCCATCCACCTATAGAACACGATCCTAAAGCTTTGAGTGGGGGAAATAAATGGAGCTAACACGATGCCCTGATGACTCTGTGATCAGTTCTCAGAACTGCCCTTTCCCCTTTAATAGTAGGGATAGTATAAGGATGTGATTTGGGAGTCTCCATAGGACTGGCCCTGATATCCCAGGTTGTAGAAAGAGAAAAGAGCGCTTCCCTTTCAGGTAACAATCTAAAGCTGTTTTAACATCCCCAAATAGGTTCTCCTTCACGCAGCAAACAACGTGCAGACTGTAAGTGGTTACCTGTGCTCGTGCCTTTTGGTGGCAGCTGCGTTGACATGTGCAGGAGCAGATGTGGGAAAAGCCTTGTCACCAGGCTTTAACATTACAAATATTTGAGTATGGATCAAAATATCCGGGGTCTAAATCAGAAAGGTTGCTACCACTTGTCAACAAAGGCAGCTACACCAGGCGCTCACCTGCTGTTATCCAGGCTGCTCGGTACCAAGGTCTGCTGACTTCTGACTCCCTGAGCCCTGCTTGGAACAACACCAACCACTGCTAGGGTTAGCTTTCCACGTGGAAAGGGATGTCATGCGTCTACCTACAGCACGTGAGGGATGAGAGGACCTACTTATCTTACCAAAATCATTGTTTGATGTTCAAGCATTTTCATAGCAAGTTCATGATAGATAATGTATAACCAGGAGTGCTTATAAACAACAAAATCTAGGCTCTTATAAACAGCAAACCATGGACTGCATGGGCACTCACTGTGGTCTCTAGCGTGTTTTATTGAGAGCAGTGTGGTAGTTATGGGCTTTCCAGACACGTACTGTACATCATTGCAACCCTACCATGAGTGACATGCTATCTCTCCTGCCCTTTCTCCAGGGTGAAATTTACACCTGCAGTGTGCTACTTTTGTTTTGGCAGAAGTTTTGGTTTAAATGCATGTGGTGCTGTTTGTGTATGGGAGAAACAGTGAGGCTTAAAACAGAGGTCCTGCACTTGGCTCAAAAGATGTGGGCTTGTACTGCTCATAGTTTTCACCAAAGGATGAAGTTTGTCATTATGAGAGGTTCTCTTTCAAGTGAGGAGCAAAGCTGGATGTCACAGCCTCCACTGAGGAACTTCAGGTGAATTTGGGATGTTGGACACCTGAGTGCTTTGGAAATGAGAGACTTGTGCTGGACTCGACACTAGAAAACTAGCAGGCTGTGCCAGTGAGAAGGGGTGCTGCAGCCTTCTGCACTTGCAGAAATTTCAAAAAGGGCTCATGACTTCTTGCTCACAGACATGGCATTGCTTTAGTCTAGACAAGAGTTGACAAAAACTTCTATAATGGGGAACAAGTCATCATCTATCAGAAATAAAGGGAGAAGTGTCCTGGAACTGGAAGCGGGGTGTGGTAGGAAGCAAGGGCTTGGCATTTGTCAGGAGCCCCTGGAGCTCTTGCAAATGACTGACCCACTGTGCCAGTTGTGGTCTGGTAACTTCAACCAAAGTCTACAGGGAAGTCCATGGAGTTCTTCCCTTCCCATGCTGGTGTAACATGTCCCTAATGTAGGAGTCGTAACTATCTCCATCTGCTCTTCTCATGACTGGGGAACTTGCTGATGGCAATGCTTCTGTTGTAGAGAGTTAGAACTATTTTATGTAAATGTGCCACTGTCCAGTAGTGACAAGTCCCATTTGGTAGTATCCACACACAGAGATAGGTAAAGCTGTGAGGTGCACCAGCTTTTGGGGGAAATGCAATGAATGGAGGGACAAATGGCAAAAGTGTGGTTTCACAGCAATGCAGGGTGGATGCATCTCTCAGGGAACAGTTTACACTACTTTGGTGCAACCAGGACCTTGCTGCTCCCCTAAGTTAGAGTAATGACATCTCACTGCTGACAGTGTCAGCGTGGACTCCCAGAGGAGAGGGAAGGATGTCTGCTCAAAGGAAAGCTGATGGAAACAGATTTATCTAAGCTGGGGTGGCCAGACCATGACTGCTGTGAACAGCCTGCCGCTGCTCCCATGCTGGGCTACATCATACAACAGCCTCCAGGGCTGTGCCAGCGTAAGGCTGTTGAGCACCGACTCCCCAGCTGCAGGAGGAATGCTGCTAGCTGGGGCTGCTTGAAACCTCAACTGTTTCTATCCTATGTCGTGTGCCCAGATCCAGAATGGGACATGATTAGAATCCATCTTCTACGAGATGAGCCTGTACAGCTGACTTCTTTAATTTATTCAAGTGTGAAAATCTCGATGCTCTGCATGAGCTGGCTGGAAAGGATGTCACAAGGGCTGACTGTGCTTCTCTGGGCTTGAAAGCCAAAGGCAAGATGCCTTCTTGCAAGGTTTCTTGCCATCCTTGGTTGTCAGCTGTGCCAGAGATTCACAGTTCTCCTCCAGCACTGGGAAGAAGAGACAGGGAGAAGGACAAAAGCTTTGCAAAACTTCACTACTGCTTCCAGTGGGGCTGTTGGTGTGCAAGGCTGGCTGGTGTTGGCTTCTGTAGCTCCAGAAACCTCCCAGTGAGGTTTCTCTTCCCCTCCTCACTTCCCAGTGAGCGGGGAAGAGAAAAGCTGGTGCTAAAAAGAAGTCACACAAAGCGAGTAAATCAGTAGGAGCCACACGATGCCTCCTGCTAGGGAGGGAAAGCGAGTTTCAGCAGGGTTCTTGTGCCTGGGAGCCATCCTTGAGGAAAAAATTGCATTCACACATCGTATTGGATGTTTTCCACCCAGATTTGTCACTGCACCCATGCGGCGAATCGGCACTACTTGTCGAACACGCACCTCCCCTTCCCCACATGTAAGAAAGGCGATGGATAAGCAATCAAAACTCATGTGGCATACAGAAAAAATCATTAGTTAAGCTGTGCTTTCTGGAGGAACCAAATGATGGTGCAGTTACAGCACGAGGGTGTAATCAAAGGGGCTTAATTGTGGCACTGCCATCTTCAAAGAGAGCTCTTCCAGCTGGGATTGCCACCTCAGTCTCAGCCTGTTATTTCTCCCCCAAAGGAGTGATGATGACTCACAGCACTGCAGGATGCCCAGCCATCCTCTCCTGTGGCCATTAGGTGACATTATTTTGTTCTGATTTTTATCAGGAATAACATCTAGTATTAAAACACGTGTTGAAAACTCTTACTACATTGTTGTTGTTGTTGTTGTTCTGTTTTGAAAGAAATTCATTTCTATAATCCAGGATCAAATCTGGCTAAAAAATTCTGGAATGGAGCTTTTGTGATCAGATTGGTTTGCTGCCAACTGGAACAGAAAAAAAGAAGCAGCATCTTCTTTGTCAAGGGGGTTTAAAGTTGTCACAATCCAAAGTCAAAACTTCCACATGATCTGAAATGACCAAGATTATCCTTACAAAGTAAAGCCTGGTGACGAGAACACTTCAGGAAAGTGATGCCACCAGACAAGATGAATTCAAAAGCGAACACATCATAATTCTTCTTTTATTCTAGATGTCAGCATCTCTCATGAATAAACAAATATCTAACTTGCAGGATGAATAGACTGAGCCCTGCGAGTTCTAAAAATAGGCAGTAATTCAATAAAGGAAAGATTTCTTTTTTTTTAAAATGCACTATTTGGCTGACACTGACATTTGCGCCCCTGCTTCAGCCCCACCACACTTCAGCTCACCTCCCTCCTGGGAGTGCCGTCATGTGTGCTTACCGAAATCAGTGCTGGCCACTGAGATGGTCCAACTTAGCCTTCAAATCATGTAATCAATTGGGCAGGCACAGAGGAGAGGGTGCTAACCTGCAAGGAAGGGGTCAGAGTGAGCCCTGTGCACACATATAACATCATATAACACCCTAACCAGGTGCACAGGTGAGGCTGGTGTTTTGTGGAATTACCCCCTCCTCATGCATTAATTAATTAGATGGTAACAAGGACACTCAAAGGCACTGTTCTTGGTCATGAACACCGATCATTTGTTAAAAAGCCTGGCCTGGGGGTTTAGCCCAGGGTGACTAATGCTCTTCCAAGTGATTTGGAAGCTTCAAGATCTGCTTCCCAGTAGACACCCCACTTCGGAAGGAAAGTGAGTTAATATAATGGGTGTGGGCTGCTCCATCCCAGCTGAATGGTCCCGAGCATTGCTCGTTTCCAAGGACTGTCTGCCTATGTACTTGTTCATCCATCTATGGCCCATACCACATGATTTATGAAGGCAAGATTATCATCCACTGGCCCTCTACAAACTCTCACTGGGGGGTAATCACCTCTGGAGGGGACATGGAGGCCCACAGCAGCCCTGTTAGGCTTAGGTTTGGTCCTTCTTTGGCATCAGGCTGAATTTGGCCCTCAGTCATTGGGCACAATTGCAAGAGAAGCTTCAAAATAATCAGTTCTGGGAGCTGGGAAAAGATCTTCTGGGCAGGGTTTCTGAGTTGTCTGGATGTAGTCAGTACTGCCATCTCTCTTAGTTGGTATTGCTTTTTGCAATGAAACTGCTTTGGGCAGAACTTGTAACTTCTCTGCTTCCTTAGAAAAACAAAAATTGTGCTGATTTGTGTTTTTCTCTCATGCAGGCTGCATTTGTTTGCACACAAGATGTGAGTAATGAAAGAGTCTGTAAAATTCGGTTGGTGAAATTCTATCGGAGTTTGCAAGAAACAAAACAAACACAGAAACAGCCCATCAAGTAAAAACGGCTGATTGATGCAAGAGGCAACACAGATGGAGGTAATGGGGTTTCAAAAGAGGAATTAGGGAAGATCTGAGCTGAGGCTCATAAATCAGCAGCAGTTCAGCTCTGCCAGGAACTGCAGTGGGAAATCCTCTTTACGGGAGATATTTCTGCCTTGTGTTGTGCTCACCCCTGAGAGCTTTGCTGGGGCAACCACGGGGAAGAGCATGTTCTAGTGGTGACTGCAAGACCCGGCAATCAGCATTCCTCAGCCCTGCCAGGATGCGCTGCTGACTCACCAGGCAGCCTCCAGTAGTCACTCCTTGCCAGATGCTTCGACTTGACCTTGTCAAAGCGCCGCAAACAAGGAAGCAAAACAGACTTACCTTTGGCAAACAGGTTTTATCATGTCATGCTTCAGTTTCCCCCATGCCACCAGAGCAGCAGAAAGGAGCTTTGGGCCGTGACAGGCTATTTTTGGGGCAAGAGGCTGTTGCCCTGGTATGGCAGAGCCACGGAGGAGTTGTTTGCAGCAGAGGTGGACAAGGGAGGCTCTGCAAAGGAAACAGGAGGGCTGGTGGGAGCTCTTTGTATGTAGGAAGTGGAGTAGATAGTTGCTGGAAAGCTGTTTGCACATAGGCAGCGGAGAAGCTGGTAGCTCAGCAGATCCCGTGGGAAAGACTGGTGAGACAGGAGGGTGCGGAACCCCAGGGAGGGAGCCATGTGAATGGACAAAATAGCCTCATGCCACGCCAGCACAGCCAAAGGACCTGCCTCCCTCTGGCTAGAGGCCAGCCTTAAGTCTGCCACCAAATGGGAAAAAGACCATTGGTCTTAACAGTGGGTTCACAAGGGTGGCAAAATTTGGGGATTTTTCTTTCTGTTCCACGATTTCTCAGCAGAGGGCACACCACATGGTTAGTCTGGGAAGGGTGGTTCTTGGTGTGACAGTCCCTCTGTCCCAAGGCAATTGCTGTGATAACCTCTTTCTTCTCTGAGATCACATCTGAGGAGCCTGGTTGGGTTTGTCCTGAGGGTTTATCTCTGTACAGCCTCTTTGTAGCATCTCTCCTACCACCATCTCTGACCACTAATGCTGGGCTTATCTAACAGAGATTTGACTAAAACCTGACAGCCAAGTAAAAAGAGCTAAGACCTGACTGGTGCTTGGCAAGACCTGCAAGCTTAGGGGAGAAGGAACTCTTCTCCCTGGCCGAGCTTCAGCTCCCCTCACCTCCCAGCACTGGCTCTGGACCAAACTTTCCTGTTTCATCACAGGAGATAACTTTCTCATTAATCACATCGCTGCATCCAGTATTTATTCATAGAAAATTCAACCTGTGTTCCAGGTTATTGAAAAAAAATCCCTACTGAGTGCCAACAGAGTGCTAGTTTTTGGCTGCAGCTGCCCAGATCTCATTACCAGCAACGAACCTTACCTGTCAGCTGTGGGGGAAGATTTTTAAGGAAGAGCAAATTAGAAGCTGCGTTGCAGTTTGGAGCCAGCCCACTTCTTGTATGGAGACATATACATGTACCATTAAAGCCAGTGCTGGAGCTCCTGCTGCAGCAGGCATCTTACACACAAGCACGGGTAACAGGACATGTCCTGAGCACACCTCGTGAGGGCTATGAGATGCTGGAGGGTCTGGGGTTAGTCTCAGCTCTGCTCTTCTGGGCTGAGGATGATAAGCCGTTGTGAGTAAGCAATCCAGTCCCTGGTTTCTGTTACTGTGACCCCTCAGTGACTTCACTGAAAAGCTTCAGGGAGTGATTCATGAAACCACACTTACAACATGTTAACTGTGATAATGGGGCTGTAGGAAGAGGTGGCTAGAAATCTTTGCAGGAGCAGATGAAGCCTGGCTACGGACCCCAAGCAACTCAAAAAGCTGTCCTGCAATGTTTTAACTAACCCTCAAGTCGGGGTTTACTTTAGGAGGTAGGTCTCTATCAGACTGCAGAGCCTCCTCGGCACCCAGACCACCACCCAGGTGGTGGGTGTCCCTCTATGTGAGATCTCACACTGACTCCACAAAGCACGCGGTAAGGAGCAAGCCTGTACTCAGAGAGGACATACCTCAGCTCAGTAAGTGCCTCTCTTGCTTCTGCTCCGTGGCTCTGCTGGAAAACCAGGCTAGCGAAACACGTTTGCCAGTTTTAATCCCCAGACAGGACAGAGAAGCCTGATATGTCCTTTTGTGCCGCTTCCAGCTCCAGCATTGCTTCCCTAAACATATTAAGTGTTAGAATTTTTATACTCTCTTGGTAGAAACAGACAAAAGCAATAGTGGGGCTGGAGCTTGAGCTATCGAAATGTTGCAAACTCCCAGTAGCCTTTCGAGAGGCACGTTTCAAAGTATTGCCCAAATACTTTGGAGCGATATTCAAACCCTGGTGGTTTTTAAAACTACTTTATTTGATGTTTGTGAAATATTTGGTATCTGCAAGATATTGGATTTGGCGCTCAGCTCACATTGAGTGCCGGGCGTCGTGCTTCATGGCTGCGGGACCAAAGCATCCCTCCTGACAGCTGGTGACTTGCACACCATGATGCTGCTCTTTTGACTTTTCTGCAGGTAATTGATGCTGAACTCAGGAAGCATTGGAAGGATGGCTTCTCACCACCAGTAGATAAACCAGTAGCTTCTCTCAGGCTGCAGTAAATAAAATTATGCCATTTTATTTGCTGTTCACCTTAAATGTTTTATGTGCTCTGTGAAAAGAGCTGTAAGCTAAATACCTCTTTCTGAAATTATGAACGGGCATATTTTCTGTCCCAGCTGGGGTTGCATGCGTATTACATGACCAGCTGTCTTGGTAAATTCCTTTGAGCAAGTCTTCACTTGGCACCACACCTGCAAATTCTTCTGGAGCCAGTGGGAGCAAGCAAGGCCCTGTCAGAGAGCTGCATTTCGTCTGCCAAACCAAATTGCCCAGTCCGTCAGATCACAGAATCACAGAATCACAGAATGGTCTGGGTTGGAAGGGACCCCAAGGATCATAGAGCTCCAACCCCCCTGCCAAGGCAGGGACATCAACCTCTAGGCCTGGATCTAGGCAAGGTTGCCCAGGACCCCATCCAGCCTGGCCTTGAACACCTCCAGGGACGGGGCATCCACCACCTCTCTGGACAGCCTGTCACCATGGGACCTGTCACCATGGGCACTGTCACCACCTCTCTGGGCAGCAGATGACCAAGCTGAGGGGGAAGCCGTAAGCGATACTCTGCAGTACCATTAACATGCTGGCATGCTGGAGGGATATAGAAGGACATGTCTTGCTGGACACATAACCACTTTCCAGTGATGAGGAAAGCTGGGAAAAGTGAGGACGCTGGAGAAGCTGGGAAAGAGATGTAGCAACCAAAGTCAGTGGGAGAGCATGACTGTACCCACCGTCAGAGTTTCAGTGCGCCAAAGCCCGTGTGCCTCACCCCGTAATGACACAGCTAAACGGAAAGATTTTGTTTCATTTTTGTCTCCACCCAGTGAGATAAAGGTAGAGGTAACGAAAGCCAGGTCACACCTGTCTACTGGCACCTCTCCCTCTCTCACTGCCTTACCTTCATGGATAGATTTATCTTGGAATAGAGATAAAGGGGGTTCTTTTTGTTTGTTCTGTTTTCTTTTTAATTTTAGAGGAAGTGTTCCGTACCTGAAAGGTACCAATTACAGGTACTTTTATTTTCCCTGATCTTAACTCTGGTGGCAGGATGGGAGATGCTGAATCTCTTATGCTTGACCCACTGGAGAAAAAATATGCAAGGAAGAAGTTGGGGCTGCACAGATTATAGCCCTCTACCCACAGTCCATTACAAGCTATGAAGTAAAGCCAGCAGCATCTTAGGTAATTTGATAGGATGAAAAAGATTTATGGTTTTAATATTTTCACATATCTTTTTGCCTATTATGATTTGAAGGAAATTTAATTCACCTCAAAATACTTGTTAATGCAATGGAAACACTTCACTGCCTAGTGTAACTGGTTCTAGACCTGCATTTTTCATCAGTGTCTTCTCTGGGGAAATCCTCCTTATTTCAAACAGACAACCCAAATCAGGTAACAGAATTCGACCTACAATGAATGAGGGATGCAGCCACGGCTCAGCTGAGAAAGCACAGGTTTGAGTTATCCATGGAATTATCTGTCCTGAAGCAAAAATCCTTCTCGAACGTACTGTCTCTTCAAATGATAGAGTATTTTTTCAACTTCCAGCCTCTAGCAGAATGATAAAAATCCTCATGTTGAAACTTTTACAGGTGCTTCATGCAACGTTGAGTAAATTACTCTGGAGTGAGTTTGTCTGGGGAGAAGTGACAGTACTTTTATTCATTGCACAAGCACCTCAGTCAGTCTGTCTGCTCAGGTTTCTGGAAACCTCTGTGGTCTGATTCACTATTTCCCTACTGTTTGTTCTGGGACTGGGAGTAACTACGCAAACATGATGTTGATGCAATATTGCAGGGAGTATCTAGGCTAATCCCTGCATTCGACTTCTGAACATGTTTGTTGAGACCAAGAGGTTGGATTGCTTACTGTCCTCTACCCTGTGCTGTCTGTAAGCCTATGGAGTGAGAGCCATGCACAAGGAGTTTTTCACTTGTTTTCTAACTGTAAATCACCATGTGCAAGTGAAAGAGAGAATTTCTAGTATACAGTGGACGTGTCCTGACAGGTGGCATAAGGACACAGCCAGCACGAGGAAACCCTTTTGAGATAGCACTCAAAAACCTTTTTACAAATTGTCAATTTCTGAGAAATCACCTTGGTCTTTAAAATCACCTAAGGTAGTCAAGCTAACACCTTGCTTTGGGTGTTGGTGGCCAGGTGGGAAGAATTAGAATTTGCTTCCCTCCAGATTTGCTCTAATACATCCAAAAGGTTGGCTGTTCTACCAGGACTTTTCTTGTGACTCCGGGTTTAGCTGAAGGGCCAGTACAGGTGCTGGGAACGTGCTTTTAGAGATCAGTGCCACTTTTTAATATGTATTGCAGGCAGCATCCACCTCAGCTTATGCTGAGCACCTTCAGTACAGACATCTACAGCTGATCTGATCCTGTGTGTCTCCATTCCTGCAACTGTGAGAAACATCTGACCCAGTTTAGGTATCTACCTCATGAGGAAAGTTAAGAAAGCCTGCTTCCCCCCCATCAGCTGTGAAGGAAGCCATGCAATGTACTCAGACGTGGAAGGCTACAGGACATCCCACCTTTTTTGCAGCTGAGCAGGATTCGATACAAGCAGCAGCTTATTTACAGTAGCAGAACGTGTGAAGGAAGTAAAACCATCAGACCTTCCAGACCTGCTTTCCACTTCCTGATTCTTCAGGGAGTGTTGTGTTGGTTTTGGAGACGTTTATGAGGGAGGAGGGTTTCATTTTTTCCTTTAAGGACTGCAGGGTTTCTAAGAGCAGGGTGGATGGTGGTTGCAAGCCTTTTTAGGAAAGAAAAGATCAATTTACGTCTTTCTGCAGACGCTGAGACTTCTGGTTGCAAAGCTGCAGTATGGAGATCAGAAAGGTTTTTTGCTTAGTCTCCCAGGCAGAACCACAAAGATACAAAAGATTCTCTAGAAAAACACAGCTAGAAGATTGCATTTCCTGGCACGGGCTGGGTAACATCAAATTGTAGGTGGACATGATGCTTTGGTATTGTAAAGTGTACATGGTCTGGAGACCACCCACCATACAGGCTGCTCACCCATTTTAGCAGTGTTGCTCTGAGGACACTATGAGAGACTACAATGAAGGCCAAGCTCAAGGCAAGAAGCAACAGGCACCAGTTGCAGCAAAGGCAATCCCAGTCAGATAAAAGGCAAACCAAACCTCACAGGGGATTGGTTGCCTGGTGAGACTCTGGAACCCCCATCCTTGGAGATGTTCACCACACAAGGTCCTGAGGAAATTGATCAGAAAGAGGCCTGTTCTAGTGAAGGTAAGGACCAGAGGGATGAAAGGCACCTGGACAGGTCTCTTCCAAACCAAATTAACCTGTAATCTATTCTGCAGTGTATGTGTTTGTATGTAGGTGTGCAGGAGACTTTCAGCACCATCTTCGGCCTTGTGTGGGAGTCTTTCATACCATAATTCAAAACAGCCATGTCTAGCTTTCTCCAGGAGAAGAGACAACCTTCTGAGAGGTGATGCTTTTGTTTCCACTTCTGTTAGGGAGGCGTCAAGCTCACCAAAGCTACCACCGTGTGCAAGACTAACAACCACCAATTTGAGGAAAGGAATATGGGGCTGTACTGCCCTCTTACAAGGTCAGGTGTGGAAACTGTTGGGGCAACGGGAGGGGGCCTGTGGTATCCCACAGATGAAGGGCTCCAGGACAGAGCTGCCAGTCTGCTGCTTATCACCCCTAATACACATCTCCATTTTGTGTGCTAGTTTGTTGTTTGTTGCCCCCTGCCCCTGTCAAAAATTTAATATATTAGGCCTCTGTAACAGTGTTTGAGCATGGCCTTGACCCCCAGAGGCAGCTAAAGAGAAGTAACAGCAGGGGTAGACCTGTGGGGCTCAGCTAACAGTTTTAATGAGATCATCAGTGGTTAATCTGAGAAGTTTATGTTAACATTGCCTCCAATGTAATGGTAGAGATCATGCATGTGAATGGCCAGGCAGGCTCCACACTATGGGGCTACACCCATGTATACCTCTTGCCATCTGTGCTCATTTGGGATCTTCTTAAATGCACATCAGGCAGGGCTCCTCTGACCCATTTCACAGCAAACCCATCGACACTGAGATTTCCTTTGTAGTCAGAGTTATAGGTATTTCCAGGGTGTAGTTTCTCTCTTTTGATAGCTTATCTTCAGAATGGATGACACAGCTTCCTGGCAAACCTGCTTCTTTCCGGCTACTGGAGAGGAAACGTGGGTGATGGGCTCAAATGCGTTGTTAACATCAAGGGTGAAGATTCAGCTCACACTGTTATTTATTACATTAGGGTACTGTGTGTGCATAAGAGGTTTTAGTTGCCCTGAACAGCCTCCCACAGAACACCCAGATGTGCACCCTGTACCCCCTTGTGCCACGGTCTGCATGTGAGCTCAGACGCTGGCACCCAGTCCTCGCCGCAGCTATGCCCACCCTGGGGGGTAGTGGTACCCACCCTGTCTCCTGCTGATCGTGACTTGCTCCCTGGCCTTACCACATTGACTTCACACCTGACTCCTTGCCTGCTGCTCCCCTCTGAAAGGCTTAATTCAGTCACCTCAGATCAGGTGCCATTCGAAATGATGTTGGGTATCCTGCTTAGTCTTGAGCTACTGCTCCAGAAGACTCCTACAGGTCCTCCACCAGCTCTATGGGGATGTCACAGCTACCCAAAGGGGTCTGAAACAGTGTCAGACACTAACAGGCAAGCAGTTGGATTGCACCTCAGCTGTCTAAAGCATAAGGGACTGGATGGGAGCAAGGCGTCCAAGCTCTCAGTACAGTTTGTAAGGACCTAGAACTTACAGTTGGCAGACTCTGGAGAGCAATTTGTTTGACCAGGTGTTGGGGTCTACTTCAGGAGGAGGAGAGTAGCATGCGAGGCTCCACTGACCATATGGGCTCAGTCTTCCTTGGCTGCTGCGGGAGTTCAGGCTGTATCTCACATCCAGGCACTACAATTTAAGCAAGCTAAATCCCACTCATTGTGACTACAAAGAGAAGAAATAAATACATTTATGAGAAAAAATATGAAAATGATCACTCTTTGTGTTAAACATTATGATTTTCATTGGAGAGGTATAGAAAGGCAAAAGCTTTGTGGGCATTTAAGGTTGGTCTCTGTGTCTACATGAAATCACACACTCCCAGTATATTACACTGCTTTATATACACTCACAAAACATATCCTTTGTTTATAGTCATATGGATTTACAAACACTCTCTGGAAGAACAAGGATACATTTGCCGTACACAAGATATTTTTGGCTTCTGTAAACTATCAATGTGGAAATATAAATAACATTTCTGGATATTTTGCTTATGGTTTTCTGCAATTTGCGTTTCTGTCTCTACAAAGGGTCGATGAAAATCTTGGTAGCGTATAATGATGGTCTCTTTCTGCCCAGTCTCTTCTGCTTGGTTCTATGGCATTGTTACATCTTCCTCTGTTGCCATAGAAATGATTGATATGTCCAATCACGGCATTCTTGCCATACCCTTCCCTCTACATATTATGGATCTTGCTTTTTAGACCAGGCTCTCGCTTGGCTTTTTGATATTTTGGGTTCTGTTCTGCAGAGGGGAAAAAATAAATAAAATAAATGAAACTTTGGCTTTCAGAAGGCTGACACTAATCCAAAAGACAAAGTAACATATATTAATATTGTGAATCTCTAGGACTTTGATTTTGCTGTAAGTCTTGTGACATTTGGTGCTTTTATTAACCCCTGACTCCAGCAAGAGATGACTTTGTGAGAATCTGAGCATCTTCTCATGCAAAACAAGTATTTGCATTGTTTAAAGCTTCATAGCCATGGAGTTTAAAAGGACAAAAGTGAATTTAAAGAGCTGCCTTTTGGGGGAACATGTTGATTTTAGGGGGAACGAATTACAATTTTTGCAAATTTGCCTTTCCCTCTCGAGAAAGCAGGAGAGAAAATCAGCTACTTGTGCATGATGCAGTGAGCAATGGTCAGATTGACCAATTTAATTTTGCTTCACATGTTTCAAACGTTAGCAAGTCAGGCTGGCTACTTCTAGCCTTGAATGTCCATTTCACAGCAGTTTATCACCCTAAGAAACACCCTGGGGCTGCCCGGGCTTCCTTTCCACCCAGCTTCCCCTTCACCCCCAGCAGCACCCGGAGGAACACGGCACCAGACAGACCTCCCCTTCTCCTGGTTCTGGACAATGAGACGCCTTTTTTCCCTTTTTTTTCCACCCCATTCCTTTTCTCAGATGAACAGAAAGCTCTCTCTCCTGTAAAGAGGATGTATGGGGGACTGTGCAGGGGCCTTCATGGAGCTCCAAGGCATCTGCAACATGTTGAGTCCTTTCAGCACAGAGCAAATCAAACCAATAAAAGCTGGGGCTTGGGGAAGGGGCTGCACAGCTTTGCACCCCCTGCTACCTCCTGTTGAGGATTGTTGGCATTTGGTCCATGTCCTGAAGGATGCTCTAGGAACAGGGCAGCCCAGACAGCAAGAGAAAAGGGCTTCCAGTGCAATTTGAGGATGATATGATAAAGAGGAGCCCTGCAGAAAAGGACTTGGGGGTACCGATGGACAAAAAGCTGGACATGAGCCAACAGTGTGAGGCCACACAATATGCATGGCCAGAAGATCTAGAGAAGTGGTTCTCCCCCTCTGCTCTTGTGAGGCCCCATCTGGAGTACTGTGTGCAAATCTGGAGCCCTCAGCACAAGGAGGACATGGACCTCTTGGAGCAGGTCCAAAGGAGGGCCACAAGGATGATCAGAGGGTTGGAGCACCTCTCCTGTGAAGCCAGGCTGAGAGAGCTGGGCTTGTTCAGCCTGGAGAAGGCTCTGGGGATACCTTATAGCAGCCTGCCAGTACCTGAAGGGGACCTGCAGGAAAGCTGGAGGGGGACTGTTTTTAAGGGCACGTAGTGACAGGATGAGGGGCAATGGTTTTAAATTAGAGCAGGGTAGGTTTAGATTAGACATTAGGAAGAAGTTCTCTATGAGGGTGGTGAGACACTGGAACAGTTGCCCAGAGAGGTGGTGGAGGCCTCATCCCTGGAGACACTGAAGGTCAGGCTTGATGAAGCGCTGAGCAACTTGATCTAGTTAAAGGTGTCCCTGCTTACTGCAGGGAGGGTTGGACTGGATGGCTTTTAGGTCCCCTCCAACCTAATGCATTCTGTGATTCTACGGACGGACCACAGAGCTGCCACTAGACCTCTTTCTCAACCTCTTTCTCAACCTCTTGAGAAACAGGCTTGTAGCCTGATGTTGCCTGTGACACCTACTTCTAGCAAATGCCACTAGGCGGCTCAACACTGAATCTGCTGCAGGCATCAGCTTTCAGCGGGATGTGCGGGGCGGGGGGGGCGGCGGGAAGGAATTTTGGAATTATCCTTGGGCGGTGAGCACCACCCTGATCGCTTCTGTAATTTTCAGATCTTGGTTGCAGAGGCTGTAGGAGGGAAAGGGGCATCCCAGCAAACTCTCTGAAATGGGAACGAGCTTATTCTCATTTCTCACGTGAAATGGAACACCGGCAGTTTTCTCTTGATTTATTCCTTGAGAATCGGGGCAAGTGATAGCCTGGAGCACAATAGGCCTCCCTGGAACACCCGTCATGCTCCCCCCACCTCTAAAAGGAAAAACTGTGTATTATGATTCTCTTTTAAGCTCTATCAAAGGCCACTGTTAACATCATTAAGGGCTTTTTTTTTGACCTGAGTTTGCCTTGAGAACACACTGCGGATGAGAAGTCTGAGTCCAATGTGCTGAGGGAGAGAAGAGCTTTCACAGACCAGCACATGACAAGGGTGACCTCCACAAGGATCACTTTTATGTCTGACACCCTTCTGACATCTTTTCCAGGGTCGCCTTGAAGAAATTGATTATTCCCCATTTCTCACTTCCCTCCGTGCCCAACCTCCATGTTTTACTCCCATTCCTGTTTGCCCTCATTCCAGGGTGCTCCACGGGTGACCCTTCCCTCTGTGTGCGGAGCTCTATATGTTTTCCCCCAGGAGGAGCTCTGCAGGCATCTCTTTTCCTCCTCTCCCAACCAATGCAATTCCACATCCCAGGAGTGCTGTGGCCCCTCTTCCCTTTCCCTCATTCATCTTTGGGAGTGCATCAAATGTGCAGCTTAGCATCCGTGCACACGCACACACGTACCTCCCCACCTGTGGTGGTGGTGGTCAGCCCAGGCATCTCCCATTGCTCTGTCCTTCTTGCCACCCTGAGCTGCTCCAGCTGCCCGGGGTGGAGGGGGTGGGGGGGCATAGGAGAGGATGCTGCGGGCAAGAACTGGGAGGAGCAGGGAAACTGGGATGCACGGCTCAACCCTCCCTGGAAAACCTTGCCATCCTCCCTTGGGAGGCCAGGGCTGAGTTTGTCAGGGTGTCAACACCTCGAAGGCAAGGAGGAGGAGTGGGAGAGAAGAGATAGAGACATTGTTGAGCAAGAAGGTGCAAGTGGGTGCCATCAGCCAGTTGTTTGAACTATAAACAATTGCAGAGATGCTTGAAGCGGTTGCTATGCTAAACAGTTGGCCCATCCCCCTCCTGTGGTGTTTCCATTCCCCTTTCCCTCCCCCACAGTCAACAGGGTTTTGGCCAGATATACCTCCCCTGACATTTTGGATTTGATTAGAAAGCAACGTATATCCTATGACACGCAGGCAGGCGAGCACAGAAACACTACCAAGTGAAGCGTGTGGTCTCACAAGCCCTGACAGCCAGTCGAATATTCCCCTCCCACCCCTCTTACAGGCCTTAAAAATTCCTCATGTAGGGCCTAGGACAGCAAAGGTGAGGAACACCAATGCGCTCACCCAGCTCTGTGGTAGAGCATGAGGAGATTTCATTTGGCTTCTGCACAGCAGCTACTGGAGCTCCCACTAACCATCAACAAATTAGGTGCTTGTTTTAAAGTGTAAAAACACACTTCTTCTGAACTTTGCTTTTATTGAGAGAAAAGAGATGAAAAAACCGAATTCATAAGCCCCACCTAAAGCCTCTTCCCCAGACTTGGCACTGCCTCAGCTCCTCTCCCCACAAACACTACCTGCCTTCCCCCCTCCAGAGAGCTCCTCCCGTCTTCCTCGTTTTTAGGGTGGAGGCTAATAAGCCTCCCCAGCCCTGGTAAGTCAGGATTAATTAACCTACAGATCCCTGCAGGCTTCCAACACCTGCTAACTGAGAGAATCCAGCCAGTCTCTCACGGTGCTTTTTTTTTTTTTTGTAATGATTTCTTTTTTCTTGTTGCAGGCAGGCAGCAAGCGTTAGCACCTGGGATAAGGGCAGGGAGGGAAGGTTACAGGCTCTGGCTTTGCCTGGGTGCTTTGCAATGAAGGGGAAACAAAAAAAAAATAAAAGATCATGTTTTGTAGGGCCTGTTCTCTTTCTATCTTCTTTTTTTCTTGTCTTTTTTTCTTTTTCTTCTGTTTTTAATTTAGACCAGCAACCTCTTTTGCACGGGAGGGGCATCTGTTTCATGCCCTTACCACCTTTCTGAGGCCCATTTAGCTGAGTTCAGCCTCGCTGCTAATGGGCACCCCTCTCTCCTGGTCTGTGGCAAACGTTGCAGAGCGTGTAGTCAGTCGCTGCGGGCTGCGGTTATCTGATGCAACCTCTCTCTCCTGGGACTGATTTAGGACCACTATAGTATGGACAGTTGGAGCTAATTGGATTCCCTTCCCTCCCCCCCAACCTGGGTTTCCAGATGTGACATGGCAGCATAGCTTGATTTACCCAGCCGTGTTCACCCGTGATGCTTTTTACAGAGGAAGGGATTTCTGAGGGTTTTTTTTCCTCCTCTTGGTGTTGGATCACAGCTTAGTGGGGGCTGTTTCCTGCTGGTTCCTGAACAAGAGCCAAGCAGCCTGCCTTGCCTGCTGGAGTTTTACAGCAGGCACTGTGCAGGGGTGCCACCCTGCTGAACGCTGTTGCTTTCATTTCAGTGAAGGCTTTTTGTGAATTGCCGCCATCCAGCCCTTCCCTGACCAAGCACTCGGTTCTGTCGTGGGGCCAGTGTCGGGGCTCTCTGGGTCCTCACCACAGCCATTTCATCACCCTAACTGGATGAAAACCCTGAGCTGTTTTCTGCTAGTGCTTTGGCCCAACACCTACCAGGCCATGATGGAGGAGATGGGCCCACCTGTCTGGGGAGACGTTAGATCACTTTGGAGCAGCAGCCTTGGTTCATCCACCAGCACCGCTCACTGGACATGTGTTTCTTTCACAATGCCTTTCTGAGAGAGATGAGATATAAAGGCCCAAGGGGAGATGAAACGACCTGCTGAAGGTCATAATACGACAAATATGGCTTCTCTCACAAGTTTTGCTTGAGTGTTTTACCAAAATATCCAAAAAATTACTTGTACACTGCATGTGTTTAAATAATCCTGTGCTTTAGATCATGGACAGCTTGGCCCTGAGGCACTGTGACCCACTCACAGGGAAAAGCACCGTGTTTCAGAGAGCAGAAATGATTATCAGTCTGCCATTGGTTCTTTGAATTCCGCAGTTTTTCACTGAGGACCCCTCCCCAGGAATAAGTGTTCCATCTTTGTCTCTCCTGAGGGTCTTTAAGAGAGGCTGAAGGCTTGCAAGTACCATGCACAGTATCAATTCAAAGCCAGAATGGACACAGCCTCTAGGTCAGCATGGTAAATGTGTGCTCTTCACAGTCCAGGTAAGGGGCGGGGGATGATGGGGGACACATCCAACCCAAATGGCTTCAGCAGGACCCTATGCTTGAATGGACTCTCCAGCCACCTGCAGACAACCATGTTAGTGGCCTTGATAAAAGCACTATTTTAAATGCAAGAAGGACCACATGGAATACCATCTGCATAAACAGCAGAGGCTTCATTTCCTTGGAGATCCTATACCTGTGGACACATCTGCTTGTGCTGGGCCACCACGTTCTCCCCTCTTCATGCCTTGGCTCTCCTCTTGTTTTAACCCCATCTGCTAGCAACAGGTAAAGTCTCCTTTTGTATGGAGAGCTGCTGCCCCTTCCTTACCACCCACCCAAGACAGTGACACATACAGCTTTTCTTTCAGTAGCAACTGAAGGCTGGTAGCAGAATAGTGGTCCCCCTCGTGAACTCCCTACGCTCCATCCCATTTACCTTCCTGTGAAGCATCCTCCCTAGCACGTGGTACTTGGCTTGCCCAAAGACTGTAGCTCTTTAATTAGAAGACATGTTTCTGGCATTCCTGGGAAGTGAATTACAGTCGGGCAGGCAGCTTCCCTCTGCCCTCATCCATTGCAATAGCCCAAGATGATGCCAGCAGCCCCTGGGCTGCATTAGGAAAAGGGTCACCAGCAGTTTGAGGGAGGTGATTATTCTCATCTCTTCAGTACTGGTAGACACATCAGGAGTGCTGGGTCCATTTCTGGGCTTCCCAATACAAGACACACAGGAATTTAATACAGTTAAGTCACTGAAGGGCCATGAAGATGATGGAGGGACTGGAGCATCTGACGTATGAGGAGATGCTGAGAGAGCAGGGATTGCACAGCCTGGAGAAGAGAAGGCATGGGGGAGGGGGGTGTTCTGATCCATGTGTATGAATATCCAATCAGGAGACTAAAGAAGATGAAATCAGATTCTAAGTGATTCCCAGGAAAAGGACAGCAGGGAATTGACATAAATAGAAATACCATTTCAACACTAAGAAATCCCACACTTCTTTACTAAAAGGGTGACCACTCAGACAGGCAGTGGAGTCTCCATCCTTGGGGGGTACTCAAAACCTGACAGCCCTGAGCAACCCATATAGTCTGACCCTGCTCTGAGCAGGGGCTGCACTAGGCAATTCCCAGAGGTGCCTCCCAGCCATAACTGTTCTGTGATCCTGCTTGCTGACCTTCATGTCCTCCAGTCAAGTCCCACTACCTTTACTTGTATTTTCCCTCAACTTTCTCAATGGAGGGGTGTTTGGCACTCCTGGGTAAAGGGGAAAATTACTTCTTCTGCCACAGATACTCAGGGAACTCCTGAGCTGCTGATAAATGCCCACCTGATATGGGTAGATGAGGGGAAAAAAGTCTTTTCATAGGGTGTTAAGTCCAACTATGGACCATCTAACTGTCATTTGCAGTGTAACCATTTGTGCCTGGGTTATGTTTCCAGGCTCCCTTTCAAGTCAGTACCAAGAAACAGGCATTTCTAGAAAGTGATTTGTGCAATTTATTTTACACGAGATGATTCATACCCAAGAAGTGCCGTTCTTTCTCTGCTGACTATTAAGAAGAGAGAGATGTGAAGAGGTCAAGTTTGGACTTCTGCACTGTAGGCATCCTACAGCATTTAGGATAATTCCCACATCCGATACTTGTGCAGAAGTCTATCTGTTACTGCCTAGAGTAAATTTTTACACACCATAAAATGCAGTCAAGTTGGATGAATGTCTCTTTGCCTACAAATAGGACTAAACAGACAACTGAAAAGGACAGACAAACCTCAAAGCATTTCAGATTAAAAATTCATACAAGCAATGTAGGGGCAAGTTGGAACCCAGCTTTATTATTCCAAGAGTGAGTATTTTGGGGTACAACTCAATAGCACTTCGGGTAATGGGACCTCATCTACTACACTGGGCCAAAATCAAGAGCCCCAATCCCAACTCTACAGATGCCTTGTGTGGCTGGGTTTCTCAGGGGAGTCGAGGGAACTGCCCACTTGACCAGTCCATCCTGACGTACCTGGGGTGAACAGAGGACAGCTGTGGACAAGATGGCTTAGCAAGGAGATAGCTTAGATCCTCTTTGGAATGGTTAGTACAGGTCCCTTTGTATACACCCATCAACAGGTTCTTACTGCAGCAAAGGATCTTCATCTCATCACACTGATTGAACTTTCTAACTCATAAACTATCCTTGGCCTGCAATAACAATCAGCAGGGAGGCGATGTACATCCTTGGCAGTGACAGCCCTGTGCTGGAGTGTCAAATGCTGGGAGGGCACTGCAAGATGACATGACCCATCTTGTTTTGTCTTTTGAAATATAATGAGCCAACACAGCATAAAACTGTTGTCCCTTTTGCATTGGTTGGCATGCATCTGGGCAGAAGACTCTGCTGAAACTTGGCAGCGGTGGTTTGGCTCTGCAGCATGATGCCTGTGCATGCTATAGGAAGCCAGGCTGCATACACACACTGTGGTGGTATAGGTGCTGGGGTGCAGTGGGGTCCTGAGCGCCTTAAGTCAGTCTAGGAGCTCGACCTTAACGTTGCTCCAAGGGTTCTGTGGAAAGGCAGTATAGCCACAGGTTTCATCTTTGGGCAGGATGCTTTTTCAAGGGAAGCCACAGCTTACAGAGATCTGCACACATTTTGGGATGTTAGGATTGTAGGAAAAGAAAGGATTGAGAAAGAGTCAATATAAAGTCAACTGCAATGGAAAATGACGTGCAAATTGTGAATGAAAATAGTTTGTCTCGTTAGGTACCCCAAATCCCAAATTAGTTCCTCGTATAAATGAACTTGTAACCTCCAATTTCTCAGAATTTTGATAAAGACTATAATCTTTTCTTTCTTTAAAGTGCTCAGAGGTGTCAGATAACTACATGAGATTTAATTTATATTAATTGCAGACATTACCTGTTGTCCTGTAAAATTCAGTACACAAACATACTGGAAACTGCTGTTTGCTGCAGGGAGAAGGTTGATATTTAAATGTAATTTTAAACCTTGACAGTGTAAAACTCTATTGTCAGAAAATCATACAATGTTTCTGTCCCACATGCTTTCAGTGGCGAGAGGAAAGTGACTAACTGCTACAAAATGCTTGGAACGGCTGACTCTACAGTAACTGGCCCTTACTTTTCATCTTATATTCCACAGAGGTCAAAGAAGGTTCTGGATGCAGAGGTTTTTTACCCCCAACCTTTTTCAAGACTCAAGTGCAAGGGCAAACCAGTTTGGTGAGCTGATGTTCACCCTCAATGCGCAGAATTTCAGATCCAAAACTTGAGTGTCAAGGTATCCTTTGTCTCCTGGAGGAAACCAAGGACTGGATCAGCAAAGGGAGCTGCGGGCAGGCTCTGAGTACATCTGGCAGTGTCCTGGGGAACTCCACAAAGAGCTCTTGCCAAGAACTTCGGATCTGGTCCGGGGGAACGCCCTTATTCACAAGCACACATTTGCATGCTCTTAACGTCCCAGGGCCTTTCGTATTTAGGCTGTCTTCTGAACCAGGCTTTCCTCCTGTGGTGACTGCCTCCATCTCATCCCGTGTCCCCACGTGTTTACACCTGGCCCAAATAACGGCTCCAGACCCGGCTTTTGCGAGGAGGGAACAGTAACCACCAAAGCAGCAGAAAACAGTTTTCAAGTGCTGTTGGGAAATCATGTGCTGTTTTTCTATTCTTTGTATAAATTTTCCTGCTTTTCCCATTTCAGAGCTAATTAGAGCAAAGGGCAAATTGCCTGTCCACCGCTGCCTGACAACACACTTGCTTCGGATGATGACTGCTCACGGTAAGCACACCAGTTGTGGGTGGGAGAAGTCGGACAGCAGAGCCTCTGTGCAGTTTAGTTTCACAAGAACTACTACGCTAATTCACAGCAGTTAAATACCTGGCCCCTGCCTTCACTTTGCCAGCCACAGGAGTAAAGGGCTTCCAAAGTACCCAGGGTCGTGTGGCTGAAAGATCTTAACAACTGGCCCCGCATGGAAGAGCGCTGACCGGCTGCATGGGAGTCTCTGCGCCAGCCTGAGGTGTCTTCGGCACAGGCTTCAGCATCCAAACTTGCCTCGCTGTCTTTGTAGTCACTGTGAAAGTACCACTCCTCTGAGCTGCCTGTTTCAGGGTGAGACCAACTGTACTCTGGCGTTGCTTACTTCTTTCTGTCACCTGTTAAAGGTGATCAGCTTAGACACAGGCGTGCAAAACAGGCAGGTGAATCCCACGTGCTTTATCTGGAGACTATAACTCCCCCGTAGACCCTCTTTATTCAGTGTTTCTGTCATGACCAGAAGACCCTTAAAAGCCCCCACACTTCAGAAGATAAAAATCATTGTACTGCTTAGGAAGTTCTTCACTAACAGTTGCACTGAGGCACTTTACCAAACTGCTGTGTCACATCATCCCTGGTATTTGGCTTACTTAAAACCAGGTCACAGAGAGTAAATACAGAGGAGCCACCCCATAAATCAACAAGATCTAGAAGAAAAGGGCAAAAAGAGTCCTTTCAAGCCAAACTGTAGCTAAAATACTCTGCCTGGCATCAAAACCCAGCAATGCCCCATAACATCCAACCTTTTACTACATTTTGATGACAATATTTTGTTTTAAAAAACAATACCTGGAGGATTACATTGTGTCAATCACCAGCCCAAGGGTGACTAATACTTTTCATTTCAACCATCTATTATGACCAGTGGGTGTCTTTTGTTAAATTACATGCTGCATGGTGATGCCTAAAGGCTTTGTCTCTTCCCACAGACCTTTCCCTGGCATTTCCAATGACATGTCAGCAGCAGCTCCATGAGATCTTGGCTTTGCTGTAGAAGCTACCTTAAGAAGATGCCAACGCTGTTTCACCATTTCAGTCCCCTGTGTGCTTGTCTTTGCCATCAAGGCCTCCTTGGTGATGCCAGTGTGGTTGTCTGTGGGGTCACACCAGAAAACAGAACCGATTAACGCCAAATAATGAAATGAATCAATTGCTGCTTCTACTTGAGTGCTATTTTTTAGCTGGTGTGTGGCTCAGCCCTGCAAACCCTTGTTCTGGCAACTGGAGCTGCCCACAGAGAGGGCAGTGGTCTGCGGTGTGACACCAGGTACGAGGCGCACCAAGGAAGGGAGGAGAGGGACCTTCTTAAGTTATCTTCACTGACAAAGCCAGTGTTTCATGAAATTATGGCCTTTGTGGATCTCATGCTGTATAAAATGAAAGGGAAACATGAAACATAAGCCAATTAAGCCTGTGTAGTAATGGTGGAAATCGTTCAGCAGCACTGGGGTTTTACCTTCTCGTTTGAAAGGACAGTTAATTCTCCCCTATGCTTTTCTTCCCCCTTTTCTCCTTACTCATTGTAAAATATAATGCCAAATGAAAATCCCTTCAACGTTCAAATAAAAGCCACTTGGAAACTGAAGAAGAAAGCTTTCAAAGGGCAGACTTCAGTAGCCTTAATGTTTGTTTAAAACATATGCTTTACACTTTAATTTTGATTTCTATAATTTACCTCACTTAAGATTTATGAATTCAGAGGGAGTTTGCACAATGCATGAAGTTCAACACAGGGATAAATTTTCAGGATTAAAGGCAGCAGTACTCAGACCAGAGGCACTGTGGGAATTTACCTCCTCACAGCTTTCTTGCAGAAGCCCACGGTTGGTAGAAAAGCACTGGCTTCCTTCTGGAGAGACGATGACTTCTGTACCAACTCAGGCCATGGTTATGGGTTGATTAGGACCAAGTCTCGGGACTTCTTTGGGATCAGCTTGCTCTGTATCAGATACAAGCACACAACAATCTTCCCTCTGTACAGTTAGCCCAAGTATATAGAAATATTTCTGTGCCAGTTTCATGCTTTTTGCACCAGGTTTAAGCTGGCTACAGTACCTGCTCCATCAGAAGATGTTCTGGGACAAAATGACTCCTTCAGAATTTTTTGAACACATTTGAATTGACAGAGTAAATTCGTATGGGTTCAGTGCTTTGCATCATGTGGTTGTGGCATTTCTGACTCAGTACGTGGCACATCAAGACTATGTTCAGGGCCATATCAAAACAAGGCCTAAGTTCTTGAGGAGTAATCCTCACCTATCTGCTCAAGAGCCTGGCAGGCTTGCAGACTCAGCGTGAACTGTGTTTATTTAAGCTAGAGGCCTACGACAGAGCAACCCAACCACCTCCATGCTCACTGCTTTCCTCATTTCTGCTCTTTCACCACACAAACTGGATAAAAGAAAACAAAAAAATCCCACAACCAATCTGGATAGAACAAAACAAAATCTGAAACCAGGGGTTATTTCCAACACTGATCTGTTTGATCTGTGAGTAAAGGCACCAGCACAACAAAGACAACGGGATGACAGGAATTGGAGACCAGGAGGAAATGAGTACAATATATGCCTGAGTGCTTGCTGGAGAAGGTTTGTAAGATCCTTACACAAGTATCACCCATAAAAAATATGCCTGCAGATCTACACCCACCGTGGTGTTGGTAGAGCAGCTTTTCTTATTCCAGGGCTCGTGTGGCATGAGTGGGTTGTCTCTCTGCTTTGCTCATCGTCCCAAAGTACAGATCTCAGAAACTCCAGGTGAGCATCCCCAGGTGCCCCTGAGCACATCAAGACAGAAGTGAGGAAAGACAATACTCCCTGAGGAGTTCTGACTCAGATGGGGAGAAAAAAAGTTTGCTCATAGCTGCTACAGACATGGCTCAGGGCCCTGTATGAGAGGTGAAATAAGTGTCACAGCTGGGTCACGGGAAGATAACTACAAGCCAGCTTAGCTGCAAGCAGAGATAGCCTGTGACAGCCAGCCACACTGGGTAATTGCACACTTTGTGTGATAGATAGCAGGACCAGAAACAGCCAGCTTCTTAAAACTTTGAGCACAGGCAGCGTCCAGAAACATACCTGGGATCTTCTCAATTAGCCCAAGCATGCAACAGCATTTTTATGCCAGGTTCATGCATTTTTTTGCTAGCTTTAAACCTGGCTGCAAGACTGACAATTCCCAGTTTGAAGTGAAGTGTGAGATCCTGGGCTGTGCTGTGAATTCAGTCTGAGTAGATCAATTAGGGATGTGGATCAACTAGGTGACTGTGGCACCACGAATTCACCCCTCCCTGTCCTGTTCTGTTCCAGGGACGGGAGCAGCCTCCTCGCAGAGGCTGTGGCTCCACGGATGTAAAATCTTGTGTGGGCATGTTCAGAACCAGATTCAAAATGCCCCAGCTGGGTGATGCAAATTGCCGTACTTTACTCTGCCCGTTCAGATTTGTTCACAGATTTCTCTGGGGCTACACCATCCTGGCAAACTTCACACCCTTTCAGCTTCCTGTGTCCTAGATGGACAAGGTACTGCCTTTCTTCACGTCCAGCATGAAAGCATAAAGGTGATAGAAACACCGTGTTAGGTTATTTTCCTAAGAACATTGTCACGTGTGCATGTGGGGTCTGGATCAAGGCAGACCTGCTGGGTGCTCTGGTACTGCAAAGTGTGATATTACAGGACTAAGGTTCACTTGTCTCCATAAGCTAGACTGCAATGCTATCTGAGATAACTCACCCCAAAGTGACTTAGGACACAGTTTCGCTGCAGCTAGATCTTTCTGCAATAGCAACTTGAGGAGTTCCTGCTCTTGTATCACTGCTCAGCACCCCTTCAAAGCAGGCCATTAATAAGAGGGAAAGCAAAGTTTGAAACCCCCACCAAGAAAAGGTGTTTTCTTTTCTGCTAAAATCAGCCCAGCTACCTGACACAATGCAGGGGAGCTGCAAAGAACAGCACAGATGCAGCACCTGGCAGCCCTGGGAAGCGCTCTGCCTCTCCTTGCCACTCTTCCCGCGCTAGCGGGATCGCTATATTTAGGCAGCCCCTGTGTTTCAGGAGCCCTCTCAATCCACCCCCTGATCTGCTAACAGAGAAAGCTGGTGAGCGGACAGCGATGGCTTCAAAGCACACAGCTGCTCCTTTTGGGCCCTGCTCAACTTGGTGTCGCCTATGGCAACATCCACGCATGCTTCGGGTCAAACCACACGCCCGAGCCTTGTCTGCCTGTCATGGCTGAGAGCAACCCCTCAGTTTGGGAGGCAGTGCAGGCAATGCATCAGTTCGGGAGGGGCAGAGGCAGCCCGAATGTCACCAGCAGCAGGGTGTGCACAAGTGGACGAGCAGAGCTGCAGGAACACGTCCACCTATAGAATATCCTGGTGCAGCACAGACGGGTGTGCCGGCAGCGCTCACATGGAGGTGTGAGATAGCGGTGCTTAAAGCAGCAGCAGAGGAGTGTAAGCTGGAGGAAGGGAGGCCGATCGTATGGTGGTGTGTGTTATGTTCTACTCCCAGTGTATGTTGCAATCACCAGCACGAGGAGAACTCACCAGCATGAGAGAGGGGGGTTCTCAGCTAAAGCCTTTTTAGTCACTCGCAGCAGGAGAGCTGGACTGTGCAAAACCTCAGTCAGCCCTACTCACTCCTCTGTGCTCTGGCACCCAAGCTAGGCAGAGCTTCCCTCATCAACCTTCCTCACCCAAGGTAGGGTGAGCTTCCCTCATGGACTCGCCTGGCCAAGGTGAGAATCATTTCCCTAGACAGTACAATGGGGTGCATGTCTACCACTTCGTGCTATCAAGGAGGTCTAAATCACTCCCATTTTCCACACAGGGAAGTGGAGCGGAGGCAGGAAATGAGATGCCCCAAGGCTACAGGATGAATCAGGAGCAGCAACAAATTGAAAATTCAGAACTTCCTGTCTCTTTACTCATCCCCTTGAATACTGTTGATGATTAAGCTCTTAAAAAGTTAGTGCAGTCGATGACCTCTACATTCTGGCCAGTGATTAGGGCCCCAGTGTGTTAAATGAGGAAAAGAATAAAACTATTTCAAAGAACTAGGGGGGGGGGGGGGGAAGAGGGGAAGGCAAGGAATTTCTTTTGTGGCTAGAACATAAATGTTGGGTTCCCACTACTCCCACGGTGCCTCTTCCCGTAAGGAAGGAAGTTTGTCTAGTTCGACCCCTGTGTGTCCACCGAGAATTGAAATTGGCTTAAGCCACAGGTACCACCGAGAGGCAATGCTGGGGTTGCACTTCCTCCCTGGCACGCAGCTTCTGCCTCCCCCGCTCCTGTCAACACAACCGCTCAGGCAGTCACCAGATCAACCAGCCTGGGGAACCGATCCATAGGAGCGTCCAAAATTCCTTTCCTCCGGCTCCCTGCAGAGCTGCACCAAGGCTTACACCGGCGCGGGGGACACGGTGCCTGAGGATAGGAACGAACGGCCGGAGAAAGGGAGGCTCAGCCTCCCTCTCTCAGGGATGCTGAAACTGCTGAGGAAACACCATCACCTTAGGTCCCTCCGCGGCTGCGAGCACAGGGGCAGGAAGGGGCACAAGCGGTGTCTGAGGGTAACAGAAAGCGCCAGGCTGGCCCCACAGCTTTCTCCTGCTTTGCTCCCCAACGGATGGAGCTGACTCAGATTTTTTGACGCTTGCGCTTGGTTTGTCATTAGAAGGCAGAGTCACTTACTGCTCTGCATGTGGGGTGACTGTCCCCGGGTCTGAGACTGCCTTTCCTCATGTCTCATCTGCACTGGGATTTTCAATGGCCGTCTCACCCCGTCTCCTTCAGGGGTGCTGGGGTGATTTTCAGTAACAGTTTCGCTCTGAGGGGAGGAGTTAAAACAGACCACGCATCTTCTTTCTAGTGGTTTTGTGTTTGGTATTTTAACCTTTAGACTTTCCAGACCGGGTAAGTACGCTGGGCTGGTGAAGGGCATGATGAACATGTGAACAGAGTGGTTTTGGCCGCAGTCAGAGAGACTTCTTCCTCGAGTAAGCAGTCCTTTCATCCCTCCGCTGGTGTAGGAAGGAAAAGGAAGGTGAGGCGGGTATGGTGCTGCACCCTGGGAACTAGCAGGAAGCTCTCCTAGGGCATTCACTGCTCTATGAAAACAGGGGGGCTTTTAAAACAGTATTTAAAATAGCTTTAATATTTTTTTCCCCTAAAGTTAGGGGATGAGCTAGTTTTCAAGGATCCATTCTCTTGTCGTTAGCACTTTTGTTTCTTCTGGCATCATATTAAAACAAACCAAAGAACAAACCTCACTACAATAAAATATAAGCTCAAAGCAGAGAGGGGACACTATGGTGGAGCCAGCCACACCAGGGCAATAATGGTGAAAATGTGTGTTTGAGCTCCAAGCCTCTGTTCTAAAAAACTCAAGTCTGTATTTTTCCATGCTGGGCTTGGAAAACTTGAGTTTCAGGGTCTGGGCTTGAAAATCTTGGTGGCACCTAGAAGTACACAGCAACAGCTTCTGAGGTAGTATTACCTCTATGGAAAGGGAATGAGAAGCTTAATGATAGACATGTTCACCAGAAATGTCATTTTCATACTTGACAACAGTGAACAAAGGGAGTATCAGGAGAGGACCGGAAACCAGGACACCGTTGTGATGCTGCAACGGGAACTCATCATGAACACGATATAGAAATCCATTCCCCTGTCTTAAAACAAAAGGTGTTAGAAGCAGAAATGGTTCAATGAAGGGCAAGAATGGAATGGCTTCTGTTCGTGGTATCACTTAAAAGACCAGAAATTGGTAGCTGGCAAAAACTGAGAGGGAACAGAAGAGAAGTCTATTAAAAAATAAATGGAATGGAGAAAATGAATAGGAAGTTATTGTTGTCTCTTCCGACCCAAGAACCATCAGGCGTTCTTGCAAATCGGGAGATGCTGGTTCAAAGCCAATGACCAAAGGCAGTCTTCACATAACAAGCAGCTAGTTCATCTGTGGGACTCCCTGCCAGAGGATGCTCCAAGAGCCAGAAGCAAATATGAATCCAAAAAGTAAACAGGCAACCTAATGGAAGGAAAAAAATGTGGTGACACCGAATTCTGCCGAAGAACTCCAAGGAGCTGGGAGGATGCCCCAGGGAAGTATCGCTGGATGGTTAAAGCATCCCTGTGCTCTTGGCATTCACCACTGGCTACATCTGGAGACGGGGTGCTGGGCTACATGGGCAATGGGTTTGACGTACCAAGGCTGCTCTTATGCACAGAAAGGCAGTTAAATAAGCCAGGCTGATTTATGTAACAGAAACCAGGCTGTCAATAATAAACCTTTGTGGACATCTACTTTCCAAAACTTATTCCATCTCTGGACCTGATCCTACCACATGTGCTCAGGATGGATGCAGCGCAGTGTCCACCTGAAATCCTTCGCTGCTGTGTTACTGTAGGTTCCTGCAGAAAGGAAAACAGTTGCCTGGTCTGGGCCTGAGCTTCCTTTCTTTGCAACTACACTTCAAGTGAGAATGAAGTACACCATTAGAACTGTTACGGCAATTTATCCCGACGCTTTCTGCTTGACAGGTTTGTTCTGTTTCAAAAGTATGTTTCTCTGATACTTACAGCCATGTATATGCAATTTTGTGGTTAAAGCAGAGGAGACAGGAAAACCTGGGTTCCCACAGGAAACGCAACTCGACCTCTCG
The DNA here is from genome assembly GCF_964237585.1 of Gallinula chloropus. Classification (NCBI taxonomy): domain Eukaryota; kingdom Metazoa; phylum Chordata; class Aves; order Gruiformes; family Rallidae; genus Gallinula; species Gallinula chloropus. Next base: position 144,852,922 of record NC_140085.1, read on the forward strand.
CGAGCAGGTAACATTTTTGCCGTATCTGTGTGATAAAGAACTTCAATGAGACACGACTCCTGCCAAGGTTTACACCTGCGTGCAACTGCCTGGTGCGACTAGCTGGAGAGGGAGGTTAATGAGATTTTCCCAAGAGTCAGATTCTGCTGGCGGATGCAGGGATGGGGCCTGACACGGTTCTGGCTGTCGGTAAACGATCTGTTAAAATGCCATCTTAAAGGTGCTGGGTCTGGTTCCGGCTGCCTGGATTTGTCTCCTTTTCTGCAGGGGTCTCTGATGGGGCCGGAGCATCGTTTTTTTCTGTGGGCCTGGGTGGGGGGTGTGTCTCTGGGGATGTATGGGGTAAGGAAACCAGAGATTTTGGGGGTCATCTCACTGGGGACAGGAAAGGCAGCCACCACCACCCACCCCCCCCACGGGCAACCATCCTCCTGCACCCTCTTTATTCCAACAAGTGCCTCGCAATGTCGCTGGCGACGGCCCAACACCGACCGTGCTGTGTGTGCCTCTCCCGTCCCCCCGTGTCCCGTCCCCCCCCCGCCTCCGAAACGCGGCGGGGTGAGCAGAAGACCGGCAGCGCCCCGCACACGGGCCCACGCCTTGCCCACGCCGCAGGGCAGAGGCCGAGGGCGCTCCCGCAGCAGGAGGCGCGGCGGAGCCCGCCCCGTCCGGTCGCGCAGCCCCAAGGCCCCGCCGCGGACACGCGTGGGCTGTCCCGCCGGCCGGGCCCGGGCGTTGTTGTCGGAGAGGCCCTCGCCCCGCCGGGGCTATTGTTGGGGCGCGGGCAGCTGCGGCGGGGCGGGCAGGGCAGCCGCGGCCGGTCTCCTCCCCGTCCTCCCTTTCTCTCCACGCGAGTTTACCCAGCAGTACTTTGGTGGAAGGCGCGTTTCCGCCGCTTTTCCTGTTGGAGAAGGGGGAGCTGTTTTCTCTCTCTGTCTCCCAGCTCACAGCGTATTTTGTATCCCTTTTCTCCTCCTCCTTCTCCTCCTCCTCCTCCTCCTCCTCCTCCTCCCCGGCTATCTTTGTCTGGCTCGGAGCACCCTGCTTCGGCCCCGCACCCGTGCCCCGCCGCCGCCGGGACGCGCAGCCCCTGCCCACCGGTGCCCGGCGCCGTTTCATGCGAGGGCAGCGCCGCGGGGAAGGTTCGGAGGCGGCGGGGGCTCCGCCGCGGCGCTGGGCGTGAGCCCCCCATGCGAGAGCGGGGCCGCGGCTGCCGCTGCCGGCTCCCGGCGTGAGCATCGCCCCGCTGCCGGCCGGGCCGGGCCGGGCCGTGCCATGCCCGGACGCGGGGCGCACCCCGAGGCTGCCAGAGCCTGCCGGCCCCGGCGCCGCTCCTGCCGCCGCCGCCACGACATGGTGTGAGCCCGCTGCCGCCGGGGACGCGCGGGGCACCCACCGACCCACCCACCGACCCACCCACCGACCGGCCGGCCAGGGCACCGCCGCTCGCCTGGCGGGGGGGATCTAGCCCTGCACGGCGGGGAGACAGACGGACCGCAGCACCCCCTCTCCTTCTTTCCCTTCCTTCACCTCCCTCTCCCCCTCCTCCTCCCACCATCCATCCATCCATCCATCTATCTATCCATCCATCATCCCCCCCCCCCCCCCCCCGCCAACCCCTCCCAATGCTGAAGAGTTTCAACCCGGCGGGGCTGGAGTGAAGAAGGGAAGGGCGGAAGGGAGGAGAAGAGCTCCGTGCAATCCACAGCTGCTTCGGGGAGGGGGGGGGTGGGGGGGGGCGGCCTCGCTATTATTTAACAGAGAAGAATAAAAGGAAAAAAATAAGAAGAACGGGAAAATGGCGAACGACTCTCCTGCAAAAAGTCTGGTGGATATCGACCTTTCCTCCTTGCGGGTAAGTGCTGGGGCTGGGGGCCGGGGCGGCGGGGCGGGGACCCCCTTCCAGGGCCCGGCAGCGCGGGGGCCGGCGCGCCCCTACCGGGGTTGCCGGGCCGGCGGGGGTGGGAGCGGCCGGGCCGGAGCCAGGGCCGGGGTGCGGGGGGCCGGCGGCCGCGTTGGGGGGGAGCCCCGCGGGGGCGGGCGGGGGGGAGCGCGGCCCTGGGCTGCTTTTCCTTTGTTTGCATGTATTGGCATGTGCGTGGAAAAACAGGGCGCAACAGCTGCACGCCGCCAGCAGCCGGGCTCGCTCGCTGGGCTCTGCCAGCAGCCATCGCCTGACAAAAATGTAACCCCGCTTTTCTTCTCACCCCCTCCACCCCTCTCCCTCCCCCCCCCCCTCCTCTTGCCCCTCCTCCCACCCCCCCCCAGGACCCCGCTGGGATTTTTGAGCTGGTGGAAGTGGTTGGCAATGGCACGTACGGGCAAGTCTACAAGGTTTGTGGCAGAATTTCTTCTCCTTTTATTATTGTCATTTTTCTGGAGGGTGCCCGGTGGTGTCTGTGCCGGGCGGCGCACAGGGCTGACGGCGACTCACCCGCTGTGGCGAGCGGAACAGTTAGGGGCCATAAAAACGTTGTCCTTGTCATTGTTGCTGCCCGTGACAAGTTTGTCAGCCTCCTGGCTTCTGCTTTTCCAGAGGGGCACAAATTACTCTCCCAAGTACCCATCCTGAAATGATGAAGCAGTCCTTTATTGTCCAACCCCGCCCCCCACCCCCCACCCCCAGCTACATCCCCCCCCAACCCCCGGGGAAATGACCGAACCGGGCGGACAGTGTCACAGGGTGTCCGGGATGCATGAATAGGGCCACGGGCTTATTCATAAATTGCTGCTGGACCTCCTCATGGAAGTTGCCGCTGCTGCTGCTGCGGTGACTTTAGACAAAGGCATTGGCCTTCATTAAAACTGTCGCCGGGTTTCCTTGTTGGAACAAAACCCCGCAAACCCTTCAAAGTGCTGAGGCTGTCGATTCGGGAGGTGTGTGTGTGGGGGGGTGAACGGTGCCGCATCCGATCCCGCTGTGCAGCGCAGCGATGGGGAGGGCAGGGTGACAATAACAAGCGATGGAAACAGGGTGCCTTTATTTTGTGAAGATCAGAATTCCCAGAATAACCTGTTTGACAGGCGTATGACTTTAAAAAATAGACACCGGAGAGTGCCCGTGTGGGTGTGAAACTAGCCTAGTTTTTTTTTTTTTTTTGGTTGGTTGGTTGGTTTTGGGGTTTTTTTTTGTTTTCCTTCTCTTTTTTTTTTTCGCCTTTCCAACGTGCAGTCAGTGGAACAAACAAACCTCGAGATTGCATGACTTTGCAGCGAGCGCTGGCTCCCAGGATGACTAATTATTCACACAGTCTTAATACTTGGCTAAAGACGGGGAGGCTCTATCCAGCCTTTACATTCTATCAAATGCGAGGCGCATTTGCGGACGGAAGGAGCGATAACCGAAAGTAACCGAGTATTGCCCGGCTGCTGCCTGGGGTTTGCATTTGGGTTGGGTTTGGGGTTTAATTTTTTTTTTTTTTTTTCAAATTATTTTTTGCTTATAAGCAAGGTGGTATAATTGGTAAGTTGCCCTGATGGCAAGATACTGCCGCTTGCAGCTCCAGTAACTAAATAAAGCACTTGTGTGCCTCTTCTGCAAATGAAACACATGTCAGTTTGTTTTGAGGGCGTGAACCTCACTCAGCCTTCCTGATGGAGAAGCAGTCCGTCTGCGCAGCGTGCAAGTTGTGTTTTAAGGCTGGAAGTGGAATAACCAGGCTGCTGCTGTTGGCAAAAAGCTGGGAAAAAGGATGTGGCTTGAAAGGGCCAGCGGAGAGGGGGTTTGGGGGTGAGAAGCTGCACTGGGACACTACCTGGACCATGACTTTTTTTTTTTTTTTCTGATAAAAGAAATGACACCATTTGTTTTGGTTTTGTTTAGTGCAATCTTTTTGCTCCCAGAGCTTGCATCACCTGAACCCTTCTTACAAAAAAAAAAAAATTGTAGGGTGTGAATGTGCCACTTGAAACTCCCCTGTTAATTATTGCAATTTGGTGCATTGTTTCTCAGCTTACTTGTTAATACTTTGACTTAATCAGCAAAGTCCTCACTGGTTTAACAGTCTTGAGAACAGAAATGTTTAATTTGATTTGCCTTCAGTGTGCTAGGAGTCTCCTGGAATAGTTAACACTAGCAGTGAAACTTGGCGCATGAATTTATTACTGTCTTGGGAGGGTGAATGGACATCTGAGGTCTGATGGCACTGGTGTCATGCTGGTTACGGGGGCGGGGGGGGGAGCAGCAGGCGGTTTCTGCCAGGGTGCTAGTTTTAGCAAGTGTCTGATGAGTTTTCCTTGCCCTTCCTTGCTGGTTAGACAATGGTGGCAATGTTTCCTCTTGCCCAGCAACTCAGGGTATGGTGGTTTGGGTGCCAGGAATAAAGGAACTAGGTAAATACTGTTCTGCTGTAGTGCCTGTCAGTGGATTGACAGCTGCATAAGTTTGAATCGGCGCTTCTTAGGCAGCTGTCTGCGTTTGTGTGCATAGGCTTAAAATGTGGACACCTAGCAGGGCTGTACATAAACAAGAAATACGAAACCAGAAAACTTCCTTACTGTGATGAAACCTCAGCTTTCTTCTTAAAAGAATGCGGTCATGTTAAAAAAATAATAAATCAGTGCAATAGTATTTAACTTTTCTCAGCCAGTGTTTTGTTAGGAAGAATGCTCCAGGGACACCCAGAGATAAAATTGTGTGTGTATGTTTTGAGGGCTTTCGGAGGAACTGCACAACCGAGGGAAAAACGTGGTTATGCTGTGTTTGCGTGTTGCCTTCCACTTTCCTCCTACCCAGCAACGTCCTCTTGAAATCCCTCTTCCTAGATGGGTTTATTTCCCTTGTAACTGGCCTGACATCCCAAGGGACTGCTAGTGGTTAGGTTGTCTCCAGGAAGCCTTGCCCTGAGATCTCTGGGGCAGAGCTACTTTGATATACTTAGACATTTGTGTATAGGCATCAGTGATGATGTCACCAGGGTGCTGGGAGCGGGATTGGCTGGCTACCTGCCACTGCCGGGAGGATGGAGGGAGCTGGAGAAGGGCATGACGTTATCTCTTTGTCTAGCTCATACACCCCTGCGATGATACAGAAGGTCGTTTGCCTTGCTGGGGAGTCTCCTCTCCGGCAGCGCGAAGGAGACTGCGCTGACCTGTTGAAAAGGAGAAAGCAGTCTCGGTTTTCTCTGCGCTGCCTCAGCTGAGCTTGCTGGAAATGGCTCAGAGCTGTCTAACCCCCAGTCTTTCTCTGGGTAGCTCTGCCGTGGCTATTTATTTAGCTGGGTGGAAGTGTTGAGGTGTACTGAGATGTGTATGTGCACACAAAACAGCAGGGCAGCCCTTGCTTGGTTGGCACCTAAGAGCGAATTGAGTTACTCCCTGTCACAGAGAGCAGCGTGGATCCTCCTAGGATTTTATGTGGTTAGAGGGGTTGGCTGATGTGGTGGTGTGTCCCGTGGGCCTGGGACCTCAGTGGTGAGGTATTAAAAAAAAAAGGAAGTTTTCAGCTGCTCTGCTTAAAGCCTGTAGAGTTTATGGTAGTTTTTCATCTTTGCAACCTTGCTTACACCTCTCCTGTTTGAAGGAGCCTTGCACGTCAAGAGGAGCTTGTTATGCAGCCATGAATCAGGGTGGGGTGGTGGGAATGGGCCCGGTGTTCCCCAGCACTGAGTGGCTAAAAGAAACGGGGAAAGGGGCAGCAGGGAGGCTGCGTCTTTTCGTCCTGGGGCAGAGCAGAGCTCCTCTGCAACCCTGAGAAATGACAGGCCAGCCTAGAAGTTGTTTGCCCTAGTAGGTAGTTCAGAATCTATGAATGGCACAGGAGAAAGGGGGACACTGTTGCACGTTGCATGGCTCGTAAATTAGAAAGTGAAGGGTTAAGTGTTGACTGGTGGAACAGGGGAGTTCCCCTGACAGGAACCAGGAGCCCCAAGTCCTGGTTTTAAGGAGCCCTAAGCTTCTGCTGGAAGTTTAGAGAGAGAAATTTCCCTTCAACAGGTTGGTTATCAGCTGATGGGAGCTGAGAGACATGTGTGGGCTTGTCCGGAGCAGCACCCTGCCTGCCTGCTTCCTGCCCTGTCTCCCTGCCTGCTTTCCTGCCTCCCTGCCTGCTTCCCAACCTACTTGCCTGCCTGCCTTTGGAACTGGCAGAAGAGGCTCAGCACCCCTCAAGCCTCCTTTGTAAACAGCAGACTAGCAATGTGCCGCCTTTAACTAGTGAGGTGCCAGCAAGGGGTGATGCGAATGGCACAGAACTCGGCCAAGGAACGGTGTTGGCCTGGAATCAGGCTTTCTCTGTGCGTGCCACTGTCGTGTGGGATGGACGTGCCTCCCAGTCAGTCCCATTTTGCACCAGGGTGCTTTGGAGTAACCACAGCTGGTAGCCGGCTTCCCAAACAACTGGCTGCCTTAAGGATCCACATTTTGATTTTTTGCAGGTAGCAGAGAAGCATTTTTAGCATTGCTGCAGTTGGATTTTAGTGTTTTCGCATCTAGGAGTAAACTTAATTTGAAATTTGGCTCACAGAAAATGAAAATATTCCGAAATTTACCTTGAGATAACATTTGAATTTGGTACATGCTTCCTTTCTTGTTTTTTAATGCAAAAATGACCCGTGAACTAAAGGCCTTTGTTAATATTTTGCACATTTAAAAATCTCTACCATATGATTGTTCACAGAGGCGTAAGGCTTATTAGTGTTGCTATTGAGACTGAACTGCGGTAACTTGCTCAGGCACTTTGCTTTTTTTTTTCTTGGTGTATGTGTTTTTAAAGGCAGCTAACACTTTAAAATAGCTGTTGTGAGCGCTCTTGTAGCCTTTTGCAGACAGACACTGCAGTTCTCCTGTAGCAGCAATGACTGGGGGGGAAGGATGCTTTTGCAGGAGTGCTGAGAGCACACCAGAAAGATGTAGGGATGATACTCCTAATTGCCCTCAATGCAGGCTGGTGTGGCTTTCTAGGAGCCTTGTAACAGTTAATTCATAGTGAAGGCCTCTTTTGTTGATTTATGTTGCAGCCTTCCAAAACTGCATGTAAATGATGTGTATTGTCTAACTACAGGCTCATAAAAGGAAATGATGTAAGATGTGATCGTTTAAATGCTGATTTGAAAAGAAATTAAAACTTGGATAAATGTTTTCCCACGCTAAGGATACTTTATTTTTGTCTTAATGGACTTTCTGTCTTACAAGGTGACAGCGTCGGGGGGGTAGGAAGAGAGGACAGTGCTTGGGATTCTCTACTAACTCAGCTAAATTTACCCCCCCTCCCTTCTTTCTCCCGCTGCTAAAGGGACATCATTGTGAATTCAAATGATTTTGTCAAACATGAATACAATTCCAGTCTTATCGCTATAAAGACAAACTGTACTGTGGATCGGTGAGGTCACTGGCTTTCAGGAACTGGTCCAGACTAGCTCTCTTAAGTATGAACTGTTCTTCTTCCCTCCCTCCTCTGAGATTTTGTGGATTATGTTGCAAAGGGAGACTGCCATTGGGAGAAATTGGGAAGGACCCAGCAGCGTCTGGAATACTGGCATTTCTCTGGGTCCTGCAGCTAGATGTAGCCCCTCACGCTGTTTGAGCCCCCTCCTGGCTGGCCATCCTCCCCCAAATTGGCTGAACTTTTGACCAGTTTGCCATCACCCAAATCCTTCTTAATTAAATATACAAAAGCTAGGCAGGTGGCCAGTGGGGATTACTGATATTTATTTTTATTAAAAAAAAAAAGAGAAGAAAGCAACCCGCCAATTGTGGGTAACCACATGTCCCTCTTGTTCTTCCTCCCCCAGCCCATCTGTTTGTCAAAACGTCTTTTTTTTTCGTATCTTGTCTTAAATCAAATTGCAGGCTCCTGGGGCAGGGACTCCTTGTTCCTGCTGGAGGGTTTATTCCTGTGTGCAGGGCTTCGAGGCGATGGATGTAACAAAATACAGCCCAGATTCTTATGCTAACTCCCTGAAATTAGGAAGGTATTTCAACTGCTGTGGCTAAAACTTCAGTTGGAACAGTCTTGCTCTCTTTCCCTGCTTTTTGCTTGTGTGTGTGCTCTCTCCACATTGGCAATGGTGGGAATGTTTCCCTAGGTTTGTGATGTTGGATGGTTTTCCCCATGGAAGAATGTCTCTGCACCTGGCTCCAGGTATGGGGGAGACGAGCTCTATTCGTATGGCCCAGGGTAGGGATTTTTGTTAATTTAGGGATATTAAAGAAAGACGTAAAGGGAGAAAACCAGGAATGTCCACTTTCCACCTTCCATTTCCTCGCTTTATTTTCGCTCTCTCCTGGTAATGGAAATGTTGGCGGTGTGTTATCAACTCGCGGGCACCAGAGCCTCAGCGGTAGTGTGCAGAGATGCTTTTTTTGGCCTCTGTGATGATGGCAGGTCCCACCCTAGGGGATGATGTAGAGGAATGTCCCCAAAGGGAATCCGGCATTACAAGAGGTGTTCACCCTTTGCATTTCCCTGCCTTCAGCGCATACATTTTTTAGTATAAATTTTTGGACTAGAATGCCAGCTGACTGTTCTCATGTGGTCTAGCATGTGTTTGTGTATACATATTATGTTCCAGTCATCTTCTTTTCAAGTGGTACTTTCTGTTGCAAGCGTGATTTCAGCCCGCTAGATTGTGTACCCACCTTCTCAAGATCCGTTTTCCTTGGAGGAAAGTGGTATTTTTGTTTTTTTCCCCATTTTGCATTTCTGACTGTACACTCTGGCTCTGCCAGAAGTATTTCTCCCTGCCTTTGGATGACGTTGGTATTTAAGCTCAATAGCTCTGACTTGCACAATGTGAGCCTGACTGTAGTCAAAAGTTACAGTAAGATCCTTATCTGCGGCGTTATTTTAGGTCCCAGTCCAACTCCCACTGGAGCTGGTGGAAAGAATTCAACTGGCTTGAACGGGAGGTGGATTTGGGAGGGGATCATGTAGCTTTGCACAAGAGTTTTCTTATCAAATACCTTATGTTTGTAGCATTATGGGTTCTTGATTGTTTCTCAGGTCACCACAGGCTGAAAAAAAAATAATGTTGGCTCTAAAAGGAGGCAACCATAAGGGATGGGGGAGGAAAAACCCACAACTGTGCACACTTATTGGAAACCCTGAGGTAGCTTTGAATGTCGGAGACGTGGAGGTTGTGATGTTGTGACTCTGTATCACTTCCAAAGTGTGTTTTCTGCCTTGGATGTGGTGTGAAACACTTGTGTGGGGGCACAAAATATTAGAGTGATTACAAACTGCAGAGCACTGCCAAATGGTCAGAACGCTGCTGTGGATTTCACGATGCTTCCACCTAACCTTCAGTCCAGGTGTCCCGTCCTGTACCAAGCAAGGCTTGATGTATCTTCTCCTGGGTGGCCATGGGGCTCAGCAAGGCCTCGCTTCTGTGGCATCTATTTCCAGTGTTAGAAAGAGGTCAGAGTGGCTTTCTGAAAGAGAAGTGAATAGAGACTGGGACAGAGAGCACTCTCTTGGTCTCCTGGCCTTTCCTGTCCTGCAGCAGAGTGAAATCTGCCGTTATGAATGTAATGAAGAACTACAATTTGATCTCGGTGGTGCTGGTTTCAATTTGCTGTTGATTGGGAAACCTGTGAAAAGCACCACTGAGGAAGGATGAAATCCCAGAGATTGAGGATTGGCACTTCTGAAGCACATTAGGGTTCAGGTGGACACGTGGATGGAGTGGGATCCTTTCCAGTTTATTTAGAAATTGCTGCTACTAACTTCTATCTCGAGTGCCCTGTGCAACTCACTGTAGTAGGCATGAAGGGTGTTGACGACTTCTCCCTGGATTTTTCCCATGCCCTCCTCCTGCTTGCTCTTGCATCATACTGACAAGTGAGGGACCAAATCTGTGGGAAGATGTGGAGTTGGGAAGAGGTAGTGGGACAGCTCAGAGAGAAGCAGCCTTGTGAATGTGGATTTACAGAGGGAATCAGAGGGTGAAGAAGGAGGCACTGGCTTAAATGTTGCGAATGAATTAGTGCACAGTTCACAGTTGTGGCAACCAAAAAGTAGTGTGGAGTCAGGGAAGGGCTTCATATGAGAAAAAGCGAAGGACAGCTTAACTGTCAGTAGAAATACATTGGCACGTGTAATTTTTAATAAATACATGTATGTTTACATATTATGAAAGAGATTAGCATTCACCCATGACAGTTCAGTGGCTTTCCTTTGCTGGCCAAGTTTTGGGCTTAGGTGCACCAGGGGAAAGTTTATCGACACAGGTTTTTGTGCTGATTTCAGCATGGCCTGGGCTGAGGGGACCTCTCTCAGCCCCACCTAGCCACGTTGTGTCCGTGTGCCAGAACAAGTGATATCTTTTGGAGGAGATTGTTTAACACTCCTGGCAAACTGCTCCTTTCCCACCGAAGCTGGGCCTGCCTGGTTTGCTCTGCCACTGGAGCTGTCATTATCACTATCCAAACAGGACACTGCAAGTGCCAACAGGTCCTGACCAGCCTGTCTAGTAATAAACCAGCTAATGTGGTAAAACTCCTCACATGGATGCAGTTATACTGGTATTGTAGTGCTTATCTGGTATGTCTCTGTCACCTCCCTTTGGAGTTGTCCCATGGCGTGTTGGTAAGAGCTGCTCTCTGTGCAGGGGTGGGGGTGACTCATGGGCTTGTACCTGCGGCTCAAGGAGCTGCAGGGGCTGAAGGCACACACCTCCTGGAGCCAGGTAACACTGCCCTGGAGAAGGTCTGCCATCAGCAAGGAGGCTGCTGGGGCCTTTGGTGGTGTGCCATGGCCGCTTGTCTGCTTCTTCCCCTCCCCTGTGTGCCCTGAGTGTGCCATTAACTCCCTGGTTCTGGGGCTGCTGGCGAGGTCTGCTTAATCGTCTTCCCACCGCCCTGGTCAAGGAAGTCCTGAAAGATCCCTCTGGGCACCTCACATTCACAGCTTTGGAGGCACAGGTGCTGCCTTGCTCCTTGCCTGGCTCTGATGGCCTTCCTTCTTCTAGTGCCAGCTGTGGAGGAGCCCCGTCCCCACGGAAGTGCTTGTCCTCATGTCCATCTGTAGCAGCCACCTGCCTGCTCTTTGGCTCCTCACTCTGTTTTATATTGGCCCCAAAAGTGACTTTACTTTCTGGTATACCTGTGGGGTTCTCCTTAACTTCACTGGTCTTTTCAGGGCTTTGAAAATCAGACTGGTTGTAGGTTTGAATGTTTGGGTTATCATCTTTTTACGTTTTACCAGTCCCTGGTATGGACTTGTTGGCTCTGGTTCCTGCACCTGGCAGCTTCACCAGAGGACAGAGGTGAAATGGGAGGACGTTGGGTAAGGTGAGAGTGGCAGCAGCTTAAAATAGTCGGTTGCACCAAATCTGAGTTTTATTAACTTCCTGAGGACTACCAAGGGAATAGTCTACTTCTGCTGTTTTTACCTCAAAGCTGGCACACGCTGTTTGGGATTTTTGCGTTTGGAACTGTTAAAAATGACTTGATGTCTTAAAAATACAACAGTGAATTTCAGTTAAGCTCCGGTAGTTTCAGTTGCTTTTTCCCAGGATTTTGTGAGAGTGGCTGCAGGGGATGGCAGTGGGCAAGAGTTCATGATTCTAATTTAAACACTAAGCTCAAACCAAAATAAACTTGTCTCCCAACCTGCCCCCTACACTTCAAGCAATCTATTGGTATTGGGCTGTTTTGTTTTCAGTTGCAGGAAAGAAGAGCTTAAGGTTCATGAGCCTTAATGAGTGCCAGTACGCTATACTTAGGTTTATGTATCTTAAAGTATGGGACCCCCCAACTCTGCTGTAATTCATCATTTTTCTTCAGTTTTGTGCCTCACGAGGAAAATTCCATGTAATACTTAAAAGGAAGCATAACTGTACCCATCTTACAAGGCTGGCATCAGAAGGGAATGCTTGTAACCGAGTTATAAACCCTTGCAGATAGGGGTATGTAGAGAAAATGGAGATGCTCGAGGACCCTTGGCTATTATCTGTTAGCATGTGCTACTGCAATAATCAAAGTAGTTGTTGGGGGAACTGGAGTAGCAGCGTTTGCATATAATGATGAGGTATTTGCTGACTGGAATCCCTAATTGGATTTCTCTTGTGCTTCTCAAAAAAAACCTGATAGCAGTGCGTATCTCCAGTTATTTATGGTGTCCTGATAGGTGAAAAATGCATTTTGGAGGGAGAGGTGAAGATAGGCAAGCCTGGTCAGTAATACACAGCTTGTTTTTGTGCAGTGGGCTTGGATGGTATGTTTGAAGGGGGCTTAAGGAGGTGGGCTGCCTCTATCCTTTTGCTGTTAAAATCTGAGCTGTGTGCTCTAGGTCTCACAGTGGAGAGAAATGGGACAGGGGAATGGCCTTTGGAGATAGCCACCCTAGGAGGAGACAGATTGCTCTTTACCTGTGTCTCTGTTAATTGTAATGGGAACTTAGGATGAATGTCTCAGTTGTATGTCTTCTTGATGTCTAAGGTCGGACAGGTTGACCCCACTCTGTACCATGCATGTAGTAGCTCCTACACTCAGTCTTCCTGGTGGGATATGTAGTAGGATTGCCTTTGTAAGTGGATGTGTGAAAGTGAATGGCATGTAAAACTCCTCTTGACCGTCACTGGAAGGAAAACATCCCTTTTTCCAAAAGCCTCTGAAAGAAGTGACCTGGTTTTGAGTGGGTTTACCAAGAGGTGAATGAGCTTGCCCTCAGTATCTCTGCACCCTTATATGAAGGCTGGGAACGTGACTATAGATGGGTTTATTTCTGCAGGACCTCCAAGGGACCTGATTGAGAAGAGCTATCAGTGTGGAAAGCAGTGAGAGAGCTCTCTTGTCTTCTCTCTGTGCCCTCAGCAGTAAGCTCTGGGGTCTTTCCTGTTCAGATAAATTACACTTCTCCAGAGAATGCTTTTATTCTGGGTTACTGTTTTTTTCAGGAGAAAATTATAGAAATACTTTAACTCTCTTGATAATGTTGATAAGGGTTGTAATTAAGTGCCTGACATTCAAGCTGTTTTTTTCAAAGGTGTGCTTCCCTGCAAGGTATCCTTTCCCATCAAACCTGTTTGGTTTTTGATTCCTTCCCCAGCCATGTCGTTGTGTTGCTTCTCCGTAGCTGTGAGCTCAGCTAGTAGAATTCAATCTGGTTGTGAGTCTTTATTTTTAAATCTCAATCTGTTGTAAATCCGAGTATCTTTTCTCTAATTAACACTTGGGGTGGTTTTTTTGAGGCAGTATACTGTGTGTTCCTTCAGCAGCTACAGCGGACATTCCCGAAGTACTTGAAGTTTTATATTCCACACCATTTGTTAAATTGAATTTACCAATTGCATGGTGATCTCCTGTATAAACACAGAAGGAAGGGGAGCTCTCATGTGCTTCTCCTCAGATACTCAAGTTATCTGTGGCGCTCCACTTCGGAGTGAGGATGTGGGAGGAAAGTACGTCAGGGAAATGATGTGATTTATTCCCAGCCACCCAGGAAATAGGTGACAGAGGTTCAGTCCAGATCTCTGGATGAAAAGTTCTGTGCTTTCATCACAAAAGATCCCTTCTTTGCCTTAGTGATAATAACCAGGATCAGCTTTCATGCTTACCCAAGCTGAAGAGAGGGAAGACTGGGCATGTTGACCCTCTGGTCTACAAGCTTCCCAGAGGAAGGAGCTAAATGTTCTTGGGCCACTGGGCAGGTGTATCTCGTGGAGCGAGCCCTGTGCTACCCTCGCTTGTTTGACTTGTGCTTGTGGTGGGATTCTTGTGCTTTCTTGCAGTTGGTGAGGTTCCTGTGCTTAAATGAGATCTGTAGAAAGCCCTGAGCTGAATTGCTCACATTTAACTGTACTGCTGTCTGTAAGGGAGGTGGGGCAGGTATTAGGATATTTTACCATGACTAAACAGCAACGTTAATACCTTTAAAATTGGTATATTGACATTTATGAGCAGATATCACATTACAGGGATAGCTTCAGGGGCCTTCTGCTCCCTATGAGAGCTCTTGGTTGATTTAGAAAGCAAATAAATAAAATTTTGAAGCCACCCTAACACAATCAAGCATGCTGAACTGAAAGTGCAAAGTGATGCTATATCCTTGGCCTGTCCTGAGATCTGTCGTTATTTTGGCTGATGAAATGAATGAAGTGCTCTTGCAGGAGAAGGAACAAGATGCAATGTGGAGACCTATGTGGAAGTATCAGATGTAAAGGACCTCCCTGATTTCCTGGCAGGCGTTCCATACAGCAGCACCGCACCTCACACCTGATGCACTCATCCAGGGGTGTGCTCAGAGGGGTCCCTGTGCCGCAGGGGTTGGGGCTTTGGCAGAGCTGGCTCCACTCCAGGCTCCCTTAAATTGTCGCCTTCGCCTGTGTTTCTGGTGTGGTCTTGTGGGGGAAGAAAGAATGTCAGCCTATTAATAGTGACGGCGCAGGCTTTCTCCTCTTCATCTGTTAAAAATTGCTGGAATGCTTTGAATAACAAATTACTGATTTATTTTTTTTTTAAATTCCAATTTTTTTTTTTTTAAATCTGAATGTTGGGAAGGGTGAGCTTTGCTCCTTCCTTTCCCCCATGTGAAACGCAGGGAAGTTCTTTGATCTCACTTATCCTTGGGGGCTACGGAGAACACATTATGCAGCTCCCCCTGTGAGTTTTAGGTACTCGCCAAGAGTTAAATTCTGGGGCGATGACAAGTGAATATGGAGAAAATGTTTCAAGTCATGTGAAAGAAATGTTACTTGCTAAGTAACTTAAGTGTTAAAAGAAGGGATGGGAAAAGCTTTTCTTAGCCTTTGTGGAAGTCTTACATGGCAAGGAATGAAAATCTTTAATATTGACCTAATTTTATTTGTATTTAAGATCAAAGAGCTCTTGTGAATGAGTTGCTTGTCTTCTATGTCACTGGCTTTATGGTTTTCTGAATGGCTTGAGGCAGTAAATCAGTCTTGAGTAATGCTACCTTTCCATAGGTTTCCTCTGAGGTAATGGAAGAGTGCTCTGGTTTCCTCTTCAGGAATAAAAATATATTGGTTATTGAAAAGACTTCTTTCTGGTGAAGTTGCTGAATTTGGAGGTGCCTTCTCATGGGCCGAGCTTTGTGGCAGCGCTTGCATTGGGTTTTGGGAACGAAAGAGAGAAGTGGGCAAGGGAACTGCTGGTGACACTGCCCTTTCGGTTGCAGGTCAAATCCTTGCAGTGATTGGGACTTGACTTTGGAGCATCCTTTGCTCCTCTTGGCTGAGGTGCAGATATTGTTGCACTCTGTGTAATCAGTGTGTGCCATTATTGTAAAGTAATATGTTTTGTATACATATGGTGTGGTTGCACTGGGCTGTATGGGAAAGGGGAGGGTTTGACACCAGTAGGATTTCCTGTTGCAGAAAGGAGAAGGGAAGGTTAGGCAGGCAGCTGAAATGCCTTGGGTGGTATCTGGTTACTTTATTCCAGCAGGGAGAGCGATCCTGCTTGATGACATGATGCAGAGCTGTGCTGAAGGTAGCAGGTTCTTGGCGATACCTTGGCTTGCTGGAGAATCTGCAGACTGGTAGCATCATAACATGGATTTTAGTCTTTCTCTGTAACTCTGGAGGCAATGTGAGCAACGGTTCATGTCTGTAAAGTGGCATCAGCCTAGTTTGTAGACCCTTGGAAGTTCCTAAACAAAGCCAGTAGCCTTGGGTATTAAGGTATCACGTTACTGTTAATTTCTGTTCACCCCATAGGATCAATGCCCTTAGGAGAAGGGGAGGTGAAATCCCTTCTGTGGGACTGAACCGTTGGCTGATGTGAAATGGCACATGTACATGAAAACCCAATGAAGGGGTGTGAGTGGTGCAGCACCTCTGAAGTGGTGGCTTGGTCTGCTGAGCTCTGATTGCTCCCCAGTCTGTGTCAGTGGTGGTGGATGGTGCTGACTCGGCAGAACCTCTTCTCATCTCCTCTGCTTGGAGCCAGAGAGTGAGAGGTGCCCAGTAAATGGGGAATCTCATAAAGCCATTTGTGTTGCTGAACTATGCCAAAACCTGGCTTTTTGTCAAGCTTAGCTGAAAAGTTGGGAGTGCGTTTTCCTTCCAAGAGCTCTTGGTTTAAAGCTCCATTAATTGTGTGTCAGTTACCAGATGTGTTTTGATAATAACTAAGAGTGCAAAGGACTAGATTTATTTTGGTAAACATTTCACCTAGTAAAAATTTAATAGCCTTCAAAGGCCGTTCCTTTTTCTCCTGTGCAGACTGTGCACCCAGCAGCAGTACAGAGTGTTTCCCTGAGAGCTGTGTTTATAACCTGACCTTGAGACGCCGCTCGTCCCGAGTGACGGACGAGGCTGTTCCAAGGATGCTCAGTCCCGAGTTTCTTTGCAGGCTGCAGGTTGGGTTTGTCTCGTGCTGCGCTGGTTTCTGTGGGTTTCTTTTAATAGTGACTACAGACGGCTTTGAAAGATGATAAAGCCAGCACGCTGAAATGACTAGGGACTTGCGTCTGAGTCGTGGCCGTCAGCAAAACCACCTAGTTTCGAGAACTGTTCTGCGTGATGGCAGAAAATGTCTTGTGAGCACCCAGACCAAACTTCCCTTCTGCAAATACGTGTGATTTCGTGATTTGAATGTTTTGGGGGAGATGTTGTGAAAGCCTTTGCTGTCTTAGGCCAGCAGGAATGTAACAGGTTATGCAGACCACCTGTATATTTATAATTTAAGAGGTGTAAATGTCAATCGAGAGAAGAAGTGCAGTGGAATAAGAGTATGGCAGGGGTAATCCTTCTTATTGTGGTGTTTAGGTGTATATTGGTTTAGTTTAGATTATGCCTGTAAAGCTAGAAGTACTTAGCCTGCCCAGGATTGGGCCCTGTCTGCTGAAGTCAGTGAACTAAGCTGGGTGTCAGACGGGCTCCGCAGCTGGGGGTTACAGTCGTAGGCAAAGGCTCCTGTGTTTTTGGTTCGGGATGATGTTCCCTCGTCAGACTGGAGAGAAAAAAAGTGTTCTTTCTAGAAATACTAACTTTTGGAAGTGCTTCCTGTCTTAAACTTCTTTGACTTACTCTTTGATCATTTCTCATAGAATGTTTTTTCTGTTTCTGCCCGCTTTTTAGCGGTGGCAGTTTTCTCTCCTTTTCTGTGGTTTGTTTTGCCCTTCTCGCTCGCTTCCCTCATTCTCATCTGATGTGGGTGAATTCCTCCTGCCCCTCTCTCTTCCTCTAAACTCTGCACTCATGATCCTTTGCATTTCTTCCTATAGGCTGGTCTGTGGCTTTTTTCTTTTTTTTTCTTTTTTAATAAAAGTAACTGCCAAATAGAAAGGATATGGTTAAATCTGTGTGACCTCAGGTATTGGCTGTAGTTCTGCCAAGATGTATGAAGTTTGTTTGGTTTTGCATTAATGTGTTTCTCCACACACATACTGTACCTTCTTTTGATCATTTTTTGTGGTCTCTTTGTACCCTGGCTTTCTAGAGAAATGGGGCTCTGTCCGTTTTGCCCCTGTCCTCAACACTTTCTCAACCTCAGGGCTGATTTCAGCTGTGTTTTCATTTGGGGGTATGGGTCTAAAATCCTTACAAGTTTCATGAAAAATGGGCAACTAGGTAGATGAGAGTGAGAGCACTGTTTGCTCTTCTACCTCCTGCCTCCCCGTTGGAGAAAGCCTATTAAACTCCTTCTTTCTTGGGCACTGGGAAGGTGTGTGCCCAAGATGAAGGCTTCAGGCTCACCTTTACTCGCAGCGCTGTTTGCCTGTGGGGTGGAGGCAGAGGGGTCACAAGTTATTCCCTGTCAGCTGAAGAAAGAAAGAGAAGGAAACTGGTCTTTGGTCTATCTTATGCTCCACTGGGTAAGATACTATTGCAGAATTTACTCATTTGCCCGCCACACCCCATCTATGGTGCTGTATCCTGAAGTTTGGGGGTTCCCTGCTGACAGAGGCATCAGTTGGAGGAGCTCTGTGGGGATGCTTTCTCCCAGGGCTCCTCTCTCTGCTGGGATGGAGGTGTGAGGTCTGTATATACTAACTAAAGGGCATTGAAAGGCTTTGCCTAGTCAAGGCACACTGCCCTTGACATGTCTTAAGCCCATACAGCTAAAGCCTTGGGTGCTTAGTGTGTGCTAAACCCCGGGCGGTAAATCCAGGGCCAGACAAGCCCCCTGAGGAGGTGGTGGGCAAGGTGGGGATTTCTTTGCATTAGTCTTTGCTGCAACCTCAGCCGGTGCCTGGGTGCAACAAACCTGCTCATAAACAGTCATAACCATGGGTGCTGCTTCTCCTGTCGGCTCCTGTCCGAATAGGGGCTTTTCTGTGACACATGCTTGTTTGCTCATGTTTCTCTTTTAAGGAAAGCAGTTAAAACTGGGCAATAACCACCAGTGATTCAGTGCTCCGTTAAGCATGTAATAAACCAAGCCTCAGATCCCTCGGTCTCCAGCCGTTAGAGACTGACGCCCTTTGTTCCTCTCTTTGAAGGGAGGATGGAAGAAATGGGGCACAACCAACAATTTGGGTGTGGGCAGGACAAAAAGGTGGCTGGACAGGGGAGGGAGGCATGACGCTGCAGGGCTCCCAGGATGGGTATGAAAGTGCAGAAGCAAAACCTGGCCTTTGCTCTGTGCCCATGATGGCAAAGCGTCCTGGTGTCTGCTGCAGATTTGTTTAGAAAAGGGATTGCAGCTCTTCATGGCTGGTGGCGGATGAATCGGAGGGTCTCAGCTCCTCCTCCCCAGCAAAGTATGCACCTCTCATTGGTGACAAGGGTTGCCATCATTTTCTGACCTTTGTTTAGATCCAGGTGCAGCTCAGGGGCAGGATAGGCAGGAGCTGATGCAGGTCTGCACTGCTGAAACACGACCTTCTACTGAGGTTCCAAGTAGACTTCCTGGGCGTTTCTTCTTGCTGTTTCAGACTGGGTTTTCTTACAGAGCTACTCGGTGCAAGTGATAGTGCAGAGTGGAAACAGAGCAAAGTCTAACCAGTTTGTGGATAAATGTTTAGGACAGGTGTCTTATGGAGTTCTGGGAAACTCTCCATGTGAAAACCAACCAAAAGTGCCGCCTTATCTCTGAATTGCCCCTTTAAACCTCAGACCCAGCCTCTGCAAACCAGTTTGCTCTTTCACAAAGAGAATGGCTTCATGCTCTTTCTCTGCATGATTTTGCAAGACACATTTCCAGCGGGGAGCTTTCTTACACACATGCAGAACGAATTTCAGCAAAAACATTTTCACTTTCTTCTATCTTCAGACTTACGAAAATGAACTCCGTCGTGACTTTTCAAAGTGTGGGTTTAAGCAAAAGCTCTCAAGGCATTTCAGTGCTGGTTCTGATGCAGCTGTTAGTTTAAGGAATCTCTTTTTAAACTGGAGGTGGCTGTTAATTATATTCAGGAAAGGAAGATGTGGTATTGAGCTGAATAAACTGTAGTTCAGCTGATACCTATTTTGAGGTCGGGTGTGGCAGGTAAAAAAGACATTCTGTCACAAGGATGAAAGGAGAAGGACTGGTTTAAATTTTAATGCAACTGATTTTTAATGATCTTTTCTAAAATTTTCTCCTTTACAACATATTTTCCCAGCACTGCCATCCAGGAGAGCACCATTGCTCCCCACAACCCTGCTTCAGCTTCCTTGTTGCAATGCTTCTGGCTTCTTAGAATTTGATGGGACATTCAGATGCTTAGTGCAATTCACTGTAGGACATTTAGTACGCATTCATTTTGTATCCCGGTCCTTCAGGTGTACGGCATTGCCTGGTGACTCTGTGAACGCTGAATGGCAGTGTGTAAGACTATAGGTGTTAGGGAACTGGTGGAGAGGGACAGAGGGAATTGCGGGAGGAGAGCAGGTCGTCCCCGTGGGTCTGACTTCAGCTTGTTGGCTTGCAGCTCACAAGCGGACCGTCACCGCATCCCGCCTCTGGTTCTGCGGGTTAGCCTCTGCAATCCTCCCCCTGAGACTGTGTGGGCATCACGGCCTTAAGAAATGGTTCATTTAATTCCTCAGGATGATAATAACAACATTTGGCGGGGGAGCTTTAGCTGTGGAGTGGCTGACTGCCCTTTGAGTCGGGAGCTTACTCATTGTTTGCCTTGCCAGTTGTGCTTCCCCCCACCTAAAATGTGGCTGGGGCTATCTGCTCCCTGCGCAGGAGCAATGCTCTCCCCTTGGAAGCCACCTGACCCTCTGCTTTGATTGGGATTGTACTGCCCAGGAACTGGTCTTCCTGATCTCCCTGGGAGCAGGGTGCGTTGGAGAGCTGCAGGACATGCTGGGCTTACTGTACTCACGGGCTCCCAGCCTGCCAGGTTTACCAAGTGAAGTAAAGTTAGTTCTCTGTGCAGCTTTTTCTCACCTTGTGGAGGAATTGAGGTGTGCATAAGGGTGTCTGTGGCCTTGTGCCATATTGTAAGTAGCACGGGATGGAGAGGAAGCTGATGTGCATGTCCAGTGTTACGCATGCTGGTTGCTGCTGTATCCTTAGTCTTTCAGGTGCTGGATAATAATGCAGTGGTCTCTCTGGTAGTGGCAGGCAACAAATTATAAAGATCAGAAGTCTCCCACTCAGCTGCAGTTTTTTATGTACTCACATAGCCTTCCTCTCAGGAAGACCACAGTCGCATCTATCACTCAAGCTGTTTTTTAGGATTCCCTCCTTCCTGCTGTTCACACCCTTGATCTGCAAGGAGGTGATGGTTGTGGGAGGATCGAGGCAAGTCTGATTTTTAGGTATTAGGAGGTACTTAGGGGAGTTCTGTTGAGACCACCGTCTGGATAGAGCTGCTGCACCAGTTCCAGGCGAAAGCTATTCAGATTTTGTGTGTACAGTACGAGCAGGTTGAAAAGGCAATAAGGGAAGGTGTAAGCTACTATACAGTTACTTCAGGCCTGTGTGTTTCTCACAGATTTAACTGCATGAAAAACAGCAAGTAGTCTGGGCAGACAGGCATACCTGTTTCTTAGAGGGATTGGTGCTGACCTCTGTAATGCACTGGGTAGGCAAACAGTTCTAATCATTGTTAATTGCTCCTACGTGGCAAATTCAGTAATTAAATATAGGTGCCTGAGTACTTGGGAATCACTTACTTCCCTCTATTGACCTAGACCCATCCCATACAGGAACTTCTGAAAGTGGCTTTTGCTCTTGGGAAGAGTTGAAATTGCAGCTCCTTTCCAACTTGACCCCTTGAAGTGTTTGGTTTGCTAGAACAGGCTCAGGAGAGAGACGCTCTTGCCCTCGGACACAGATCCTGTTAGTCCTGCTCTGCTGAATTTACCCTGCTGCGTTTCATGCTCTCCGTGCTGGGATTTACTGAAGATTAGACCGGGGCGGGGGGGGACGGGACACAACACAGGGGTACACGACACGCACATCCCGCTCTGGGGGGGCATTGCACTGCTGGAGCTTCACATTTAGGCACCAGAAGGATTAAACGGTGCGCTTTGAAAAGATACTCCTTCATCTTACTGATAAGTGGCCCTGGACAGGCAGAGGGAGAGGGGGTTGATGCCCCTTTTACCCGGCCTCTGTTTAAAGAAAGGCAATCGTTTAGCTAAAATATACATCCACAGTTCATTTCTGTTTAAACTGAAATTACTGAGTAAAGAAATGCATCCTGGGAACAGATTAAGCCATATGCTAGGAAAAGAGTACATTTCTCTCAAGCTCAGTTGACAGCAGCACGCTTAAGGGTTTTCTGTATTAAATATTTGATAAATCTGTAGTAGACATGAATTCTGTGTGGTTTTAATTACTTTTGATTTTTTAAGCCTGCAGGATTCTGACATTTCATCTTTCCTCTTTCCTGCCCACCCCCCCCTTCCCCCAATGATCGTGTTTCATTGTGGAATGAGCACTTGGGTGTAATCGGCCATAGTCACGTCCTGGTGATGGGCAGAGTGATCCATGAGGAGCCGGCCATAAGGCTGCGTTTCCAACTCTGGGATGTCCAGAAAGCTCTGGTCCTGAAATTTGTTGCTTTAGAAATATTTGATTAACTTTACTGTATTAGCATGAGGTTGGTTTTATTGCTACTTCCTATACTTTACTAAAAAAATCTATTATTAAAAGTGCAACCATGTGTATTTGCTTCTAATGACACCTTTCTTTCTCTGCTGTTGGCAGCAATTTGCTGTAGTGTTGTTAGTAGCCAGTATATTTGGGGATGGTAGGGTTGGGAGGGAGGAGTGCTAGGAGGGCATTTACCCTTTCTGGGTTTTTTTTTGTTTGTTTGTTTGTTTTGTTTTTAAAATAAATGTTATTTTATTATTGTCAGAAAATATTTCAGGGGTTTGTTCGTGGGATTTCTGTTTTGTTGTGTTTTTTTTTTTTCTGGGCCAGAAAGAAGCTTATTCTCCCTGTGCATTTTAAAGCTGGATTCTGGATCTCCCACTCCTGTCGAGTTTATTTCGAGGGTATTTGCTGGTCTGCAGGCTGTGAGCATGTAGGTGCTGTGCCTGTTTGCTTTCTCTCCCCCTCAGCTCCTGGCTGAGCAAAGGTCAGACCTTTCATCTGCTCCCTGCTTTGGATTTCCAGTGTTTGGATACACTTGTCTTGCTGGGGAGCCACAAACACAGTGCGATTTTTGCTGAGCAGAAGCACCCACATTATTTCCCCATGTGATTTATGTCGGGCAGTGCAGTGGTGTTCTCAAAACACTGAATGGAGGGAGAGGTCAAGGGGAAAAGAAAAAAAAAACCCAACAACTCAGCCATAAGCAGTTGCTTGTAACTGGTTCAGGCAGTCTATTTGTGCTGCTTTTATTGCTCACGTGCTTTCAAAGCTGGCAGACTTTGGACTGTGGAGGGTAAGAAATAAATAAATAAACCCACCCCAGAGAGGACTTGGTTTGCTTATTCATGGTGCAGGTATCTTTTGTAGCCAGATCATGGGTTTTTATTTTTTAAAGGGAAAAGCAGTGATCCCATGTGAGCAGCTGTGGTATTTTTTGTAGTGAGGAATCAGCACGTTCCTGGGCAAAGCAGGGCTGTAAAAAATACTTTCACCCGGCTGGTGTGCATGCTGGTGGTTAAGTTGAAGGTCTTTCCCCATTTCTTACTGTGACCAGGTGTGCAACTGTTTGTCTCTTGAGAGACCCTTTCCAGAGATGTTTTTGGTGATTCCCCACCCCTCTCCCCTTAATGGTATCTTCTTGGTCTCTAAATTTTGTATCTGCATCTTTCAGAATACTCCATACATCAGAAATCAATCTTACTTCAGTCTGTTTTCCATGAAGTGGTAGGTATTTAAGAAATTCTGGAGACAGCTAAAACAAAAGACCTTCCCAGACAAAAATTACAATACAAGCCACCTGAGTAGCTTGGTCTTTTCAGCCCCTTCTAGCAACCCTCCTTTTCCCTCAGCCTCAGGCTCTCTGTGAAGTCTCTCCCCTCCGGATTTGTCAAGCGCTCAGTTGCCTGTTAATCACCAGTAATAAAAAGCGTGCTTAAGATCAGATGAGTGGCTAAGGATACTTGTCAAGGCTAAATGTCTCCTCAGTCTCCGCAATTCTTTCCGACGGTGAGTGTGGATGGAGTGATTCATACCCCTCAGCTGCAGCCGAGCGGGTGGGCAGCTCACCAGCAGGCACCTGCTCGGCCGTTTCCCTCTTACCTCATGCCTCGGGCAGAGGTAGGCATCAGGCAGATCCTCATTTCTCAGGAAGCATCGGGGAGGTTAAGTATGATTGGGTAGAGGTTGTGTTTGCTGTGGGCAAACCACTGGTGCAACTCCTACTGAAGGGCTCCGTCTCACCCTGCTCCTTACTCTGATCTGAAATCAGATGTGTTTTAAGAGGAGTCTGCTACTGTGGACAGCTGTGGTAAACGTGCTCCCAGCGTGGGTATGGATCTCAGGGACACGGCTAGCTAGCTGATTAAGGTTGATCTGCATCAGGGCTTATGTTAACCAGGGCTAACTAAGGTTAGCCTCTGGCTCACTGCAGGTTTGAAAGCTTAAGCTTAGGTGGGAAAGCCCCGTGGTTCCATCTTTCTCCCATTACCTGCCTCTGCCGATGCTCATCAGCACCTTGGCGTTGCCCAATGCTGGTTTAACTCCTTGTCACTTCATCTCTGTTATACAAGTCATCTGCTGACAAAACAAAGATCTGGGTCACTGCACTTAAAATAGATTCAGCATTAAGCAAATTGTTCAAGCAAGCTCTCCTTTCCTCTGAGAAGGCAATGTCAACCCAACCTCACAGGGATACCCCTAAGAAGCACAGCATCTTCCCATGGAGGCCCTGTCAATTTAGCAACGCTTGCCTAATACACTTCTAAAATGCGATGTCCAGCTGTTTGCACAATGTTTGACTTGTGTGGGCTGCAGGGAGTGAGGGTTTTCTCTTTATGTTAATGCAGATACATACATCAACTTCTTTTTTGAGGAGGTCTTTGCAAATTTTCTATTTATTTGTGCTTTGGTGCCTTGAGATGTGATTGCACGTTTAACTTCCATGTGTAATAGCCGTGATAAACGATATCTGTGAAGCTGACTGTTGCCCTTGCTTGTAGGCAGAGTTTAGCGGTGCCAGTTTCATCTCGATAACAGTCATACAGTAACTGCTTTGAACACACTGTGCCAAGCCCGTGTGCGCATGCAAAACCGGTCAAGGTTGCAAGGTTGCTCATGAAATCAATTTTTAAGGTCTCAGCCGGGCCTTTGTAGATTCTCATCCTGGGTTTATAGGTCTTCCAGCACCACGTGCACTTCTACATCCCGGGCCTGGGCTGTGAAACCTGCTACCTGGCAGTTGGGTGATGGTGGTTTCTTCTGCTTCTCCCTGGGTTTTCTTCCATTACTGTCTCTGGGAGTGGGGCTGGAAAGCACACTAATTGAAAAAGGGGAACTGGAAAGTAGGGCATTGGGGTTCTTCTTGCCACCTTTGTGTGTACTGCCTTCACCGTGGGCATGGAAAGCACAGTAGCCAGTGAGTTGATAAATTGGGAAGTTCCGGTGGAATTTCCAGTTGTGAGACAAGTGGAGTGAAATATGATTTGGTGTCCTATGAATGGGTTCCCTGCTTGACCCTGCTCCAGCCTGGGTTGGCAGTAGCAGAAAAGTCTCTCTAATGGTAAGGCAGTTTTCTACTAATGATGTCACAGAAAACATGGTATGTTTTTTTGAGGAAGGGGTAGTTGGGCAGTGTGAGCACTCATAATTCTTTCCCCACCCTTTCCCTAATGTTATGTTCATAACACCTGCTCTAGTTTTGGGTTATATCCTAAGTAGACTCCAGGCAAGGTTGTGGGCACTGCCTTGCTTTCGTGTGAAACCATTGGCATGAATTACACACCCCTATAAGCTCTGGAGGAGCAGATGTCTAAAAGATGAATTTAACAAAACCAGCCTGCTGACTGGAGAACTGTATATGCAGGGACACCCTCCACTAGACCAGGTTGCCCAAAGCCCCATCCAGCCTGGCCTTGAACACTGCCAGGGAGGGGACAGCCACAGCTTCTCTGGGCACCCTGTGCCAGGGCCCCATCATTCTCACAGGGAAGAATTTTCTTCCTGATATCTAATCTAAATCTCCCCTCCTTCAGTTTAAAGCCATTACCTCTTGTCCAATCAACTGCACTCCCTGATAAACAGCCCCTCCCCAGCTTCTCTGTAGGCCCCTTCAGGTATTGTAAGGCTGCCATAAGGTCTCCTCAGTGCTGTCGCTTCTCCAGGCTGAAGAAGCCCAACTCTCTCAGCCTGTCTTCATAGGAGAGGTGCTCCAGCCCTCTGATCATCTTTGTGGCCCTCCTCTGGACTCGTTCCAGCAGCTCCATGTCTAATTTATACTTCCCTGTTTGATTCGTTTGGGAAGGAGATGCTGTGGTGTATATGGCTTTGTGTGATAGGTCATCACATACAGTGTATGCTAAGAAGTCCCAAATCTG
This sequence comes from Gallinula chloropus, assembly GCF_964237585.1. Taxonomy (NCBI): domain Eukaryota; kingdom Metazoa; phylum Chordata; class Aves; order Gruiformes; family Rallidae; genus Gallinula; species Gallinula chloropus. Next base: position 144,878,679 of record NC_140085.1, read on the forward strand.
CACATCCAAGAATACTGAAATACATTTTGGGTGAAAGAGAGGATGAAGGTTTGGCTGGTAATGGTAGTACTTCCACTTGGAAGAGAGGAGCTGGGGTTGTTAACACCTACTTCAGCTCCCTCCTGATGGTGTACTTTAAGGAAAAAAAAGAGTGTTGCAGCACTGCTGAGGGGTGAGAGGGAAGGCTGGATAGAGAGGAGTCGCTGTTGATAAGTGCTGATTTTACCCCCAGCAAGGGACAGAGGAACAGAGGGGGTTCAAATACTTCTGTAGGTACTGTGCTTGGTGGGAACAGAAAGCTCCCTCCTTTATCAGGCCTGCATGTCCCCAGTGGTTTGCAAGTCCAAATCATCTCTTGCCTATCAGCTAAGAACAAACCGTTTCCTTTCACAGACTAGAGGAAAAATCAAGGAACACTGTGGTAACTATTAATAATGTTTTCCTACTTTCCTGTGATGAAGTGTTGCTTTGTTTCTTTTTTTCCTTGATGAAAAACCAGAAGTGCCAGGCAGTGACTTTAAACTGACTGTACAAAGGGAGATTGCTACGTTGGAAATTACCTCCTTTACCTTGCTGTGCTGCCATTGGGGTTAATCTTGACCTGGAGCTGAACGTTTGCCTTTTCAGCTCAGATTCTTCTTATTCCCAAATCACAAATCTAATCAACTTAACGAAATTAAAAATGCTAGAAGGCTTTGCAACTGTTTTCCTAAGGAGGCTGATGCTCGCCCTGGCTTGGCCTTTGCCAGTGATGCATTGGGAGCAGAAAACTCAGTTGCTGAGTCTGCCCCAAGTCATTAGGTCAGGAAGGTGGACTGAATGAGGACTGAAAATTGTTTCAGGTTATTGCCACTCTCTTTTGTTTCATCTGTTCACAACTTTTCCTGTAGTGAGCACAGCACTAAACAAGATTAACCTTCAGCCACTGCTGAACTTTATGCATGAACATTTGGTTCAGAAAGGTTGAGGGTTGGGACAAGGAAGGGTGTGTTGGCACGTGTGTGTACTTACAAGATCAGGCCCAAAGTCATGCACGTGACAGTATCGATGTACTGAAATGCACTGAGTAGGGTTTTTCAGCAGGGTGATGATGCTGGGTTGCTGTACGCTGCAGTTGCTTGCTGTATCTTTAGAAAGCAGTTCTCTCTGTTCAGCATCCCTTTTACAAAATTACAGTAAATTGGGCTCAAAGCTGTTTCTTTCTATATCTGGGAGTGAAGTATTCATGTGGGCTAGAAAGTACCGAAAAGCAAATAGAAGTTTGCTGGAATGGTCTTGTTGCTTGTGCTGTGCTTTTTAGCTATTCCTCCCTTTGCTTGAGTTGAGCAAAATCTTCACCAGGGTTTGAATGGTGAAATCAGGTGAAGTGCTAATTTTGACTCAAACTTTGTCTCTCCACAAAAGGTGAGATGACAATGGAAGACAAAAAGAATACAAAGGTGGACGCAATGCAAAGAGGTTGAATTATTATGTTGAATTGAAACCATGTGTGGATTATTGCTGTTGAAGTATTTCTTTCATCTCCTAAGAGCTCTCACTGCTGTGTTGTTGCTTGGTCTCCTCTGTGTCATTACCATGAATTTTTCAGCGTATGAGAGAACTGTGTGTGTACTTCACATCAGAATAGTATAAATCATGCATGTTAACATACTAAAGAGATAACGCTAACTGCTCTGGCAGACTGCTAGCTTCTTTAAAAACAGGCCTTCTAAATCAACGTGCTCCCCTCAGTGTATGGGGCTGTGACAGTTGTCCCTTGGACATAGGTGTACACTTCCTCATTTTTATTTCCTCTTCTCAATTGGCAGCATTGTGCAAGGCTCGATAAGGTTGATAAAAGGCAAAAATATCCTAATACAGCTGAAAGTGGCACAGTAAGTTCCTCTTGCATGAACAGCAGTCCCCTGATGTATCAAGGAGACCTGATTATACAACAGGACTAATCAGCTCTGGATGCTGCCATGAATTATGGGTTGGCTTAAGTGCTGCGATACACATTTCTGCCTTCAGTTGACGGTAGAAGCAAAACAGAAAACCAGAACAGAAAGCCCAAATGTCGACAAGGCTTATCTTCTTTAGGTCTCTATCAGGGTTATAGAAGAGATTTCTTAACGTAATTATAACCTGTCTCTTCTATCCAGGCTAGCAAGACTAAACCAGGTTATATTGGAACTTTACTGCATAATGTTACACAACTGTGCTTATTTAAATGCGGCTATTTTTGTAATACACACTGTGCCTTAATGGAGGTAATGGATAGAGAGAGTTGTCCCACTGAAACACAGTTGAATATAGAGGTACAATGTTGATAGAAGTCAGAGTGAAAGTTGGCAGTTTTCTAATGTGTTTGCACCTAGGGCAGAAGGAAAGGTGGAAACATAATGAATGTTGAAAACAATCGTATCTGCTGGGTGTGTTTGTATGCCTTTTCGTCCTATGAAGAGCCAATGAGTTATTTCCCCCCCTCCCCTTCTTATATTGACTGCTTTCCATTTTTATTTTGCTAAATGTGTTGGTGTAATTTTGGCACCTTATGCACAGAGCCTCTTTACTTTTGAATTTCGGACACCTGCAATTAATGTCTAAGACTTACCTATTTACTCAGACTTGGTTGCATCTATGGTTGAGAGAGGACTAGGCGCTTCCAGGTGATTCATCTGACCTGTCTTAGACCCTGATGAAAAGGTGACTAGCTGAAACTAGCAGTTACATGCCCTAAATTAGGACAGATGTGTTTTCTCCCTCCACTCCCATGATTTTCCTAGCTTTGTGAAGAGGATGAGGAGGGTGACTTTGGTCTACCCCCAGTAATCCCCAAACCAAGTCCATAGCTGTTAGGTGAGTTCAGAGGCGAACTGGCTTGGGAGGTGGTGGTTCAGACCAAGTGATTTTTGGAAATCGGGTGCAATACTGGCTCTCGAGTACTCAGCTGTTTCTTAGATATGCAAATCCGCTCCCTCTGATTTGGCTGGGAGAGCTGGGTGTCTGCGTCTCCTCCTGAATGAGATTGTTTGTTTGTTTATCTCTATGGGGTTTTCAACATTATGAATTCTGAGTATAATTATAATAATAGATGGCATGGTTATTTCACAGTGTGCCCTCTGCTGCGATCAGCTACTGCATGGAGGAGCCTACGTGCCCATCCACAGCTTCCTGCCTGCTTGCTGTCTTTGTATTCCAGCTGTTCCAGCTTTACCTTCCTTGAACACAGCAGTAGTTTTCAAATATTAAAAAAACAAAACAAAACAAAAAGGAATGCTAAGAACATGATCTAGCAAGAAAGAAATTATTAACTTGTCCGTAAGAAGCAACACTGGCCTTATTTTTGTGCAGGCTGGGAGTCATGGGTGACACAGCTCCTGTGACGTGCTTGGTGTGTCTGTGGAGGAAAGCTGGCACTTACCTTGCAAATAATTATAGTCTAAGCAAGCTTAGGAAAGGGGCGGAGTGTGGGGAATAATTCCGTGTGAGAGAGATTTATTGTATAATGACGTTGCCTTCTTTTGTGTTCACATTTTTTTTTCTTCTAGCATTTTAGCCTTGCAGGGTTCAAGTTGCAAAGTGAAGGGATGCTGCCACCCTTATGCTCTTCTCGGGAGGGGAGTCTCAAAATTTAAACCCCAGAATTGAAATGGGGGTATTGCTCCGGCATTTCTTTTAGCAGAAGCATCGCCTGGAAGAGCTTGGCCCTTCCCCACTGCCGCCATCCCCTCAGCTGGGCTGGTACAGAAAACTGAATTGCCATCCCCATGCAGCAGCACAGAGCAGTACCAGCATGGCTGGAGATGGACAGTTTGCAAAAGCTGGCTTTAGGGCCTTTTAATGCTGGGTCAGAAGTGCTGAATCCCTGCAATGCAAACTTGGTTTGCTGGTTCAAATCTGTCTGTGTTCTTTATTTTTTTTTTTAAACAGGTTATCTTCCCACTGATGGGTCTTTATGCTGGTTTGTGTATCCCTCTCCTCCTGCAGCCAGAAAGCTGGCAGGGAGTCTGAGCTCTGGCTAATGGCAAAGAAATGTGGCTCACCGCCATTTTAGGTTGGGGAGGCTTTGCAGGCCTCTGCTGGCAGGTGCTTGGGGAAAAAAGGCACAGTCCCTGGCTGGCATAGGGACACCCTGGCAAAGCTGTGCCACTTGCATGGCTTGCCTTGCCTTGCTGAGGGACAGCCATGCTGGCAGCCAGCTGAAACAGGGGTTTGCACACCTCAAGAGCATGTTGGGGGTGCACCTGGCAAAACATGGCTTGTGCGGATGTGGCTCCCAAAACCATTCCTGGGGCTCTGGATCAGCTGGAAGTTTAACTTTGGAATACTCAAAAACCGGATTAAAAATGTCAGGCTGCAGTGTTGAAGGGAGGTCCCTCAAGTCTCACCTACGCTGTGAAGATAAACATCTAGGCCTCTTTCCCTGGAGTACAGCTCAGCCTGAATAAATGGTTCTTAATATTGCTGATCAGGAACACCCTGCAGCCATCTCGTCTCCCTCGAATGGGCTCACAAGGCTGAGCTCACAGATGCTTTCAGCTCTCTCTTGAAAAGTTTCAGTTATGTGCTACTGCTCCTGAAGAAGTGTCGCATGGACCCTGTCAGAGTGAGGTGAAACCGAGATCCATTTTAGTTGATATCTCCTTAGCCCCTGCCCCAAAAGAGTGGTAGGAGAGCCTGAGCCCCTTCTCTTCCCTTGTCCCCCAAGTCCCCGTGTCTGTGACATAGTGGATGTGCTGGCCAGTACAGTACCAAATTAATTTTTTTTTTTTTTTTACTGTTTCCTAGTGGGAGATGAAATCAAGAAGTGAACCCCACATCAGAAAAACTGCTATATCATTTGGTTTTACCGTGAGGCTGTAGTAAGGGCATGCAACTTTCTTGATAGGTTTTTCCTTGAGACTCTATTTTTGACTCTGTGTCCCTTTTGTTTGTTTGAAAGAGGGATACCCTTGCCTTCTGTTTAGTGCTTTTTTTCCCCCTCATAAGCCAAACATCCCCCAGGTGTGCAGCTGAGCAAGCCTCAGGTCAGTGGGACTGATGGCAAGAGCTATGTACCTTTTCAGGTCTAAACAGCTGAGCGCCATGGTTGTGGAAAAAGATGTGGGCTATGTCTTTTTGATGGTGTTGGAAAAACTTTGCAAATTGTTTTGCTGTTTTTCTTTGTGAGTGTTGAAAAGATGATGTATAGTCAAATGGGAAACGCGGGCTTATCTACGAAAGGGATTGTATGATTGTTAACACTGGAGGTGAGGGTACCTGCGTTCTGTCTGCATGTGAGGATATAAAAAAGATAAATCGTAATTTGTTTTTGAAGGACCAAGTTTGACTGTGTAACGCTTTGAGGAACATGAGGCAGAACTAGAGCCTACCAGCACAGTTTCCTGGCCTCACAGTAGTAAAGGTTTTGTGAACGAGGCCGTGAACAATGGCTCTAAATGCGATGCTATTGATTTTCTTCCCCGCAGTGTTTCATAAATACTGTGCAGTTTAACTCAGCTTTTAACCTTGCACACAGATTGAGGTGTGAGGCATCTCACCCAACGTCAGGTGGCTCATCCAGTGAAAAATAACTGCCCTACAGACCAAATCCTATTGCTATGTGAAAATGTGCCAGTTTTGCTGCCTGATTTCCAGCAAAAGCACCTGAGGGTTGGTAGCCCTCTGGGGTGATATCTGGGAGGCCTTGCACATCTCACTGAGAGAAGCAAGAGCACTGCAGGCTCGGCACTGCCTGAAGCCTCAGGCTGCGATCTTAGACGCCTTCATTTCTTGCCTGGGTCAGTATAGCATCTGTTTGGACCTGTTTAGGGCTTTGTATCATGGCCTGACTCTGCTTGCTGAGTTTTAGACTTGTGTGTGGTATTCAGTTCTTGCCTTGGAAAGGTGACCATAGAATGGTCCGAATAGAAATCTTAGAACTAACCAAGATTTGTTTTTCACCAAATGTTTACTATTTCATTGAATATTGCATTGCATATTCATTAAGAAAAGTCCATTGGGGAAGCTTCATGTTTTTCTAATGTTCCTATTTTTCTGGATGCACAGGTGTCTCATTTCCATTCCTAGAAACACAGCCTGCGTGTTTTCTTTAAAGTCACGTTTTCTGATCTGTTGTACTTAGTTAGCTTAAGGCTTCCTTGGCATCGCCCAGAAACGTCTTTGAGAGGGGACTGTTTCACAACACAGTTAACTGCAGGCAGTGATGTCATGGCTATGCAAGCAAAAGAAAAAACAATGAGAAGCGTGAGCACACGAGCTGAGTTTCTCCTGTGTGGCGTCACCTGAGAATGTGTTTTCTTCTGTGTTGAGTTTCTGTCGCAGTGAGTCCTGGTTCGTGCCCGCATGTTGTAGCGTGCCTCTCATACAGCCAACCTTTTGTGCAGGTTCCATGTAGTTTCTGCTCCCAGTTGAGCAGATCTGGATCTGGTTAGTGCTACACTCCCCTATATGACTTATTAATTGCTGTTTCATATGGTGGATCAGTGAATACTGTTGAAAGATGTGCTTGATAGCAATAGTAGGAGAAAAGCCAGCACTGATCTTGTCTGTAGGTGGAGTGACTATCCCTCATAAATAAGATGATTAACACACATGCATACACCAGAAAAAAAAAAAACCCAAAAACCCCAAAAAATAATGTTTTGAAATGTCCCCTTTTTCCTTTACACATCACTCTTGACTTGTTTGGGGTGATGACCCTCTCCTGAGAGTCTCAGAAGGGCGACTCAGGAGACATTAAGACAAAACGCCTGCTTGAGTTTTTGTTTACTAGATGAACATCCCAGCCACTTCTTGCCTGTGCCTCTCCTGGTTAGCCTTCTGGCAGCTGGAGATGGTAGGTAGCTGTGGTGCTTGTATGTCTCTGTGCTAATAAAATGTTCTGAAGTTACCCCCCAAAAAATTGTATGGATAAGCAGTGGAAACATTAACGTAGTTTTTGTTTCCCTGTGTATAGCCCTCTTTGGTGAAGAAGGAGTGGAAGAGGGATTGGAGGCTCTCACAGAGGTGGTACAGGAAAGGTTTTGCTAAATGTGCAAGGTCTGACCCATAGCTGGTTGAAACAACCATTGGCTAAAATTAATGGCTGGAGGTGTGCTTTGCTGTGTTTGTTTAGAACTCTCCGCTGTGCTACATTGGAAGAGATAACAGTTTTGAAAGAAATGTTTTGGGTTGCTGAATCCTGGACAAATCTGTAATTAGAAGCATCTTGGAATGGTATACCTGAAAGTGTAATCAACCTATATGTGTGGGGCTGGGTAGGCCATAGGGGACTTCTGCACTCTACAGATTGGTCCATGTAAAACTACTACCAAAAAATCCACAATGGGCATTATACTTCTGATTAAGCTTAGGTTATCAACAGAAGTCTAATTATGGTCATGGCTCCAAGACTCTGATATTGAACATGGCTTTTAATGTCAGACTCCTCCAGGAACCAAATTTTTTCATTTTAGGACAGAAAAGATGTTTAAAGGGCAAGTGCTGGGTATCTCTGTGGGTTTTTTTGGTTTTATTTTCCAGAGGGCATTGATGCTAGGGGAAGTTAATTGTACCCGTTAGGATGCTGGTAGGTTGTTCCCCTGCTTCCAGACAGCACAGTCATAGCCCAGACACTGCACTTGAATTCTTTGTGTTCTGGCAGTGCTTGCAGTGTAGCAGTTGGGATCCTTCGGTGTGCAGAAGTCCCCGTGGCGGGAAGGCACACACGTGGGCGCTCTGATGAAAAATCAGTCCAAGGGCCCTGCCCCATGGAAAAGTACAAACATGTGCATGTACTTTCTGTGGCTGTTTATTTACCTTGCAGAGGGTTGACTGCAAAACCTTTTCTGAAATTATGCTCCTTGAGAGTCTTCTGAAGAATTGATGGGCTCAAGCCAGAAAGGTCTTGTTTTACAGCCCCTGTGCCGTGAAAGAAATCTAAGTGTAGAGAAAATAGAGCTTAAATACCTCAGATATTTATTTTGTCCTTTCATTACACAAACCTCCTCTCTTTCCTTAGGCTGGGGGTTCAGGGCATGTATGTGTGTGGGGCTGTGCTTTGCGGGGAACCCTGCTGCACAGGCACTTGTGGGCCTCCTCTGGGCTTTGGCCCCCTTATTGTTTTAACAATTAATCTTTCACCCATTTATAATTTAAAACACTAATAAATACACCCTTCTCTCCCCCCAAATTCTCAGGAATCTCTGCAGTCTCCTGCTTGATTACATATCTCTGAGCTTGCACAAATAAGTCCTCCAGTGGTATCCAGCCAAATGAAACCTTGGAGGGATGTGTTTGACCTTGGTTTGTGCAGTGACTGTACCTTACCCACTTGTCATGAAGACAGAAAAGAATGTTGACATTCACAATGTGAAAATAAATATTTGAAGATAGGTTTTGGTCTGCTCAATTTGCTCTGTCAGCATAAACAAAATCCTTCTCTTGTTTGCGTTTTAAGGGTCCGTATTGTAGCCTTCATAATACTAGCCTGTATAATCTGGAAGCCTTTCATTGGAGGCATTTTAAATTGAAAGTTAAAGCCAGAAAACAAACCAGAAGTGAAACTCCTGCACTACTGTTATCACTTACATTCATTACTTCCTCCTAAATTCCCTGTATTTTTTTCCCTTTTATGTTTTTGCATATTCCCATAACGAACAAGATGTTTGCTCAAACTCATACCCCAGTCCTTGCTTTCTTGGGAGGCCTTAGTTTGAAATCAAATTTCAACAGCTCTGTAGGCTGTTAAAGAAAAGTTGGAAGGCTTGCTTCATGGTAGAATTCCCACCTTCTTAATTGTGGAAATAAGCAGAAGACTTGGTGGCCTGGTGTGTTTGCCTGAAGACCTTCTTTCATACTGATGGATGGGGGGACTGTCTTGCAGCTCTGCATGGTGGTAAGCCATGGGAAACCCTAACTCACAGAGCAGGACTTGTAAGGGGGGGAAAGAAATAAAAGCCCCAAATGTCTACTATTAGTTTTATGTGCATCTGCTTGTGGAAACTTCAAGGTTGGAAAAATTTGAGATTCAAGGCAGCTTGGTTGGTAGTTTTGCTGTTGGATGATCCTAGGTGTGGTTCAGCTTTCCTCTCCTTTCTTTCTCTGTGCTGTTGAAAATGTTTAGGTCCGTGTCTTAGATCATTCCTCCATCCATTATGACCGCCTAAGAAGGAAAGGGGTGACGTGTTGAATTTGGACCAGGTCAGGTTTGTTTCCCTGAGACTAAACAGGGCACCATGCAGTGGGCTCTAGAGGAGTAACCTCTTGCAGAGAAAATGGTTCCTCAGAAGGTGCTGCTGATTTCCCAAAATGCAGCCTGGAGAAGGTGGAGGGTGTCTGTACCACTGAGGTGTGGTGTCTCCCAGGTGTCTTGGGCGAGGTGTGCCTATGGGAGTGGGCTCCTACTGATAGAAATGTGAGAGTGCCTCCCAAAACTCTCACAACTAATATTGCAATATTTCTCCTGGAGTGTTGCTTTAAACACTGAAGGGGACCAGAGACAGTTAGCACTGGGTCAAAATACAGAGGTTATTGTTCTCCTACTTGAGTGCTTTTGTATTTCTAAAGCTGAGGTGAGGTTGGTGGGGATCGGGAGTATGTTTTCAAGGTTACTTCCATCAGTAGTGTGCCTGCTGGCCCTATTGCAGACCATCAGGGTTTTGTTAGCTCCAGAGAAGACCATAGAAGAGCAATTGTCGGTATCAGTTTCTGCACTGAGAGTTTTCTGACAGCCAGTGATCCATGCAATGACCAGATCTGGTTTTGATCTGATTAGCTTGATTATAGCTTGAGGTAGAAAAGCTGAGAACTGCCTGGAAGCCACTTTGCCATCCTTTTTTATCCTGGCTGCTGCAAAACACTGTTGCTTTTTTGGGGGAGTTTTTCTGCTTGCTGGGCACCCTTTCCTGCCCCGTTTAGAAGGAACTGCTGTGTTTGTTTCAGTATTTGTAGAAAATCTAATGCTGACAGGCAGTAATATATTTAAACAACTTTCCTTGAAACTTCTTTGTCGTGGTTGGACTTGCTGGCAGGCTGATGGTATTGTGCAGAGCAGAGGCGTGGAGTCAGATTTCATGTTTCTGTTAATTTGCAGGTCATTTAGAGTTAAGGGTACTGCAGGGGGAAGACAGCAGAGCTGTGTGAAAAACATGGGGGTTATCACTTGCCTTTGTTTCTTTCTCCTCCCCTCCCCCCCCAATATATCTAGAGGAATTAGTCTTTCTGCCTTTCCTGCCTGTTCGTGTCCTAAAAATCATTGAACTTTGAATGGAGAGACAAACTTGAAGTCAACAGGTCAGTTTCCTTGTGTTTGTTTGAAAAAAAACACTTTTAACTTTTTAATGTTTTATAGCCAGCCCACACTAGTGGTACTTCCAGTTCTTTGTTGGTGCCCTTTGCCTGGTGGTGGCCTATCTGGGGGTGGTGCCCTGATGGAACTGAGACCTTGGTGGTGATCCTTAAGATAAAGAAAATGCTGTACAGGGCTCTCCTACGAGCAGTGGCTGAGGACTTTACAGTTGTCTAGTTTTGAGAGAATCTGTGATTGTCTAATTTGGAGAGGAAGCTGAGAGTGAGCTGATAGCTCTCTACAGCTTTCTGAGGAGGGGAAGTAGAGGGAGGTGCTGATCTCTTCTCCCTGGTCCCCAGTGACAGGACATAGAATCATAGGGGTTGGAAGGGACCTCAAGAGATCGTTGGGTCCAACCCCCCTGCCAAAGCAGGTTCCCTAGCTCATATGTGGGCATGGCTCAAAGCTGCACCAGAGGAGATCCAGACTGGGCATTAGAAAACACTTCTGCAGAAGAGGGTGGTCAAACCCTGGAACAGGCTTCCTAGAGAGGTGGTCAGTGCCCCAAGCCTGCCAGAGTTTGAGGCATTTGGACAATGCCCTTAATAACATGCTGTAACTTTTGGTCAGCCCTGAAGTGGTCAGGCAGTTGGACTAGATGGTTGTTGTTGGGCCTCTTCAACTGAGATACTCTATTCTACATCTGTCCAGTAGCTTTTATGGTCTCTGCTGTAGCTCTGCTCTGGCAGTTGTAACTGGCAAATGTCATTCTTGACAGTGTGGGAGGCCAAAGAGGGCACCAGCTACTTTCTGTTCAGAGTACAGATCACCTAGCTGATCATAGAATATACTGAGTTGGAAGGAACCCATAAGGATCATTGAAGCATACACTTTCAAATGGTAGCTCCTTCTGTTTTGCTTATTCTCCTTACTATTGAGTTGAAAGTAAGGCACAAAAAGTAAGCATTGAGTAAAGTTAGAGCTGTGATTCAGGAGAGGTTGTCTGTTCCCTCCAGTGCAATATTAACCTTGTAATGGTCTTTTGGGTAAACATGTGCTGGGAGCGGTTCAGGGGTCTGAAGTCTGATCGCTTTAGCTAAATCCATGGTTGGAAGCGGCGACAGACAAGAGGACGGAGCTGGGGCTTGCTAAGCTGCTTTGCTGTCCCGGAGAACGATGCCTGGTTAATCTGTCACTCCTGTGGGGTGCCTGGGTTGTCCCCCAGTGGGACTGTGGTTGAGGTGCAGAGAGTTTGCATGGATCACTGGGCTCAAGCAGGATGGGTCTGCAGCAGGAAAGTCCCTGCTTGGGTACAGACAGCTTTTGGAATGGTGACATCAGGGTGTCAGTGCCTGGTCAGAGCCGCATCTGCATCATACTGATGCAAGCTGCCTTTGAGAAGGCACAAGGGAAAGTTTTTGTGGCAGAGTGCTAGAGACAGCTGTTTAGAAGGAAAGAATGACAAACCTGCCTTTAATCACCCAGTGGGGGGGAAAAATTTGTTAATTAACACAGAGAGAAGCAACCATTTCTGGCGTCTGTGGCAGAGACCTCTCTCAGGCATGGGGAGCTCAGCCTGCTGGCACTGGAGGATTCTATCTTGCTTCAACACTGATGGGTGCAATCCCCGTTCCTCCTGCTCTCAGGGATTTTCTCTGTCAGCGTGATGGGCAGAACCAGGGGGAAGCTGAAAACCAGTTGTTGGTCTGTGAGGTTTTTCTGGTGCCTTTTGTGTTAGCAGCTTTCACCTGGATGAGTTTTAGGGCTCGGGTTATACCCACGGAAGATGAATTGTATCGGCTTGCGTGTTGCTTAAAGCAGTTTTGTGTGTGGCTGTAATTTGTTTTACCAGAAGAGTGTTTGTCCTTTTTAGCCTGCTAATTTATTTTTTTTTCCCCCTTTTGTATAGTAACGGCCCCAGAGTTGCCCAGAACTAGTCTGCTGAGAGGAAAACAAATGGATGCGTTTAGGCAAATGAAGGCTTCAGCAGCTTAGTGCTTGTCTACATGGGGAAGTTAGTGCGCAGTAAGCTAGGGTGTGAGTTTACAGCACGCTAGCTGCTCTGCACTAACTCCCCCTGTGGATGCTGAGTGTGCACTAAGAGCGCCTGTTGTGCGGGTTGATCTGGTCCGCTGAAAGAGAGTGTGCTGGAAATTCACACTGTTGCTCCCTTCACCCTGACTTTCCCATGTAGACAAGCCCTTAGTAAGTCTAGGATAAAAAGTCCTTGGTCAGTGGTCTGGCTTAAAATCTTTCTCTTCTTTCCTCCTTTCTCTTTTCTCTTTCCTACTTTTTCTCCCTCTGGTGCTGATGAAATGCTACTGGGGCTTTGGTGTCCCAGTGAAGACTCTATACATTTAAATTTGGGGGGAAGGAGGGGAATTACTTCTCAGGGAAGTGTGAAGATTGTACCATGTGCAAGTGCAAAATGCTTCTGAAGCAGATGAGGAAAGGGGCTTGTCCTCCAAAGCATAAGGTGGGTTTGACTTAGCCACAAAAATGATCAAAGGGCTGGAGCACCTCTCCTATGAAGACAGCCTGAGAGAATTGGGCTTGTTCAGCTTGGAGAAGGCTCCAAGGTGTCCTGGTCCCCAAAGGGGACCTTCCAATACCTGAAAGTTGTCTGTAGGACTGTTTCTGTGATTCTATAAACGACATAACCAAAAGGAGCATTGTGGTATGGAGAAATGCACTTCCCTTGCTTAGAAGATGAGGAACTCCATACATGAAACTGTAGGTTTTGTAGATGTATTATTAAATATGTTTAATCTTCACCAGTTAGGGACCCCATCAAAAAAGAAAATTCTTGAACAAGTAGAGGCAGTAATTATCTTCCTGGTTCCTGAGATATCAGGGTAGATTAGTGTTGTGGAAATTATGGAAACAAATTAATTTTTTTATAGGTTGTACTTACTGATGGTTATTTCCCTCATCTCATCTCACTGCCTTATTATCTTGCTTTATTTCCTCCTGGGAGGTAGGAAATGTGAGAAGGAAAATTGTATTATCTGGTACAAAAGGTAGAGCCCTCAGTAATTTTGTTTTTAAATATGGTCTAGCATGTGCAATTTTGGCAGTATCTTCCTGATTTTTCCATCTAGATTTTGGAGAAATAGGTGGTTCTGGTGACTGAAGTGATGGAACAAAAATGTGCGTTTCTTCCTCTTAACTGGGAGGGTGAGAAGGCACAATTATGTATGTGTGTGAAAAGGAACAACTCTTTTTCAGCTTACTTTGCTGTGCTAAAAATCAGCCCAGTTGAACGGATGAAATGGGTCGGGTACAGAGTTTACACCATACTGGTGCTTCGGACATACGTCCTTTTTGTTCACAGTGGAGTTTCTCAGAAAGCTTTTGACTTGCCTGCCCCAGCCCTGATGAGGAGGGAGATGCAGCCTCTTCTTTCCTCTCTCCAGTGTAATCTGTGTGCGTGTGGTTACACTGGATGCAGTCCTTTTCACCCACTGCATCCAAATGCGAAAGAGGATGAGCAGCTTGGGTGTGAAAGAACAACTCCAGGGCTGGCCTGATACAGAGAACTTGTTTTAAGGATGTGCACTAACACTTGCTGAACTATAGAAAACATAAGCTGCTGCCTTCAGGGATTGGTTGTGTCTTATGGGTTCTCCCTACATAGGCCTGTGCTGTCTTCATGGTCCACCCTTGTAATGGTTCAGAGGCACTGCCACAGGTGATGGGGAATTTGTGCTGCTCATCGTCCCCATTGCTCTTGGTGCAGTTCTTAAAGCAATTATATCACCCCCCTCTTTTCAACAGAGCGTTTGTTGCTGTTGATGTAGTCTGTCTTTCAAAGCACAGAAATTACAGCCGTGGCTCCTGCTCAGTGCCCTGGCTGGTGCAGCAGTGGGTTTCTGAAGCAAGCTGTGGTCTCCTGTAGTGGAGGTGATGAGCAGTAAACGTGGCTACACCACTGCTTTGGGGTGTTTTGACTTAATTCTTCCTTTCGCTGTTTCTTGTCTGCTGCAGTATATCAGCTAATACTTTGTCAGCCTGTAAACATTTATTCCTTTATTTTATAGGGGGTTAAAAAAAACACAGGAAAAAGTTCCTGTAGGGTTTGGGAAGAATAAACACTCCCCCCGTCCCCATGCCCCGTGTATCTGTACAAAGGAGGGGGAGTTGTACCTTGTATGGTAACATTGTTGATGGATGTCTTTTATTTAAACAAACTAAAAAAAAAAAAAAACCCAAAATTGCAACCTGGTAGGTGCCCTTGCTGCAGTTTCCCTTCCAAATCAAACTGATCTATGCCCTTTTTTCCTTGCCTGGTGTAACCTCACTTAAATTACTTTGAGCATTGATTTTTTTTTGTTGTTGTTTTTTTCTTTTTCCTCTGCCTGGTCATTTCCTTTCTTTTCTGGCATCCGTGGTGGGAATATGTCTCTGTTTAGCCGCTCCTCCCCTCCTTTCCATTTTTGGGAGACCCTTCTATAAATGTTCCCGGTGCCGGCCTCCCTGGGCCGCCGCTCCCGGTCGTGCCAAGCAGCGAACAAAGCCGAACTTTAGCAGTCTTTTGGCTTTCCAGTCGCCTGCCAGTGTCTGAATAGCGGCTGGGGAGACTGACGGGGCACTGTTCGCCTCCCGCTCTGCTGCTCTTTGGCAAGGCAGGGCTGGCCACTGGGACCGTGCTGCCCCTCGTGAGCTTCTGGAGACCTTACTCGCCTTCTTTTAGGCCGGGTTTGGGTTTGAGTGGTTCTCTTCATTGTGGGGCACAGAGGTGGGATTGTGCCGTGGCTGAACGCTCGGGCTCTGCCGAGGTTGGGGCGTTTGCACTGGGGTCCTTCCTGGTTTTGATGGGCGAGAAGAGTCATCCAGAGCATCGCTTTTTCCCTTTGAATGCCTGACCACAATTAAGCAGGACGAGAAAAAGGGAATCTCTGTCTCCAAGGTTTTCCTGAGTGGAGCTGGAAGGTGCAGGGGACACAGTGCAGCAGGAGTCATGGCAAAGCCCTGCTGTGCGGGGGGCGGCTGGCGTGCCTGGGAGGACTCGAAGTGACAGAGATAAGGCTTGGATCCTAGTAACCCGACTAATAAAAGACTTATTCCAGCCTTAATAAGCTCCTTGGACAGATGGATTCTGTTGGACAGATGGATTTAATCTGGGAAAATGATTACATGGCTTTTGTACTCATTAGTATGTTTGGTCTTGGTTTCTGTGCATTAATATTCTTGCGGTAGGTTGCTGAAAATAGGGTTGTGTAAACCAGCACTGCTTCTTGCTTGCAGCAGTGGGGCAAGATACCCTTATGCTTCCCTTCTCACCCAGTACGTGGCAAACACATGTGCTTGCCTGTATAGACTCTGTATATTCCTGGGATTTGTGCATGAGTGAGGTGCAAACTTTTATTTTGATAGAGCTGTGAAACCCTGTGTCCCCTGAAGGTGCGGCTGTAAGTGATTTTCCAAGCAGGAATATTCTTTTTTTTTTTGAAGGAGCTTGGCAGCTCTCTTAGATAGCAAGAGAGAGATCAAAGTTGGGACTCTGGGGTTGTCCTCATGTCCCGAATAAGAACTGAATAGCTTCATAGAGGAGAGGAAAGCGTTTGCACCAGAGTGGGTGTGTAATAGGAGATGGTTTGAGAATAGCTAATGTTAGGACAGAGGATGCTAGTAAGCATCCTATCTCCTTAAGGTTCGTTGGAGGCTAGAAGCTGTAGAAGCATAGAGTGAGAAAGAACATGCCAAACCTTTTGCGTTTGGTCTTTATTTTATTTTCATTGACCTAAGTGAGAGGTACTTAATTTTAAGCACTTAATTTCCCCATTACCGACGGGTGTCATTTGCAGCTCCTGACTGGCTGGGGATGTTTGAAATAGCTAGAGCATGATGAAATTCTAAATGAAGTCAGAAACCGAAACTTGCAGTGGAAATTTTTTTCATCTATTTAATTTACTACCTCCAGATCTAGTGGAAAAGGACCGGGGGCAGAGGGAAAGGGAAGAATGATATTCATGAATTGTTCCGCCAGTGTGTGAGTGGGTGTTCTAATGGGAAAAAAACCCAACAAACAACAAACAAAATAAGTTAACCTCACGGGGTTTATAAACCTACTCTGCTATAAACTGAAGAGGTGTTTGCCAAATATTTATTTTCTTCCTCCTCGGCACTTCATTTTCCCTTTAAGCGCTTTCCCAATCTGCCTCCCGGAAGATCAGCTCAGCACTTGCAACCCTGTTTCTCAGGTGGTGGGGGAAGAGGTGGTGTGTGGCAGGAGGCAGTGGCGCTGGGGAGGCAGCAGGATCTGTAACCTGCCCTGGGAGTCCAGTCCAAGCGTCCAGCAGCACCAGATGATGCCCACCCCATCAGCCCCACTGATGCAGGGTTAACCTGCAGGATGGGCAGCCTCCCCTTTGAAATACCTTTCTCTGTGGAGGTGTCTGCGCTTTTGCTTTTCATACAGAGCTTGCTGAGGCTTAAGTATTGGTATTTAAAATGTTTCCCTGCTTTCCCCTTTTTACTGAAAGAGCTGTCGGGGCCTGGAACAGGCTGCCCAGGGAGGGGGTTGAGTCACCTTCCCTGGATGTGTTTAAAAAAAGGGCAGATGAGGTACTTACGGATATGGTTTAGCATAGGACGGGAATGGTTGGACTTGATGATCTTTAGAGGTCTTTTCCAACCTTGTGATTGTGTGATTCCCAGATGTAGTGGTGCCCCTTCCCCTTTCATGTGAGTAGACATGAGTAGGCGAGCTGGTTTCTGTTTCTGCCAGTACCTGGAAACCTTGGCTGTGGGAGTGTCAGTGTCCCTCGTTCAGCCCTTTCCTCATGCTCCCTGCAAGCCGTGGAGTGTGAGGTGGGGAGCACAGATGGGGGCTCTAGCAGAGCTGTGTGCTCTGTGACTGAAGCACAAGGGTGCAGGTTGTGCTGGTACTTGTGTGGCTTCCCTGTCCCTCCTTGCCTTACTAATGCAGAGTGGCATTAAGGTCACACAGACTTCTGGGTGGAAGGTGTGCATGTTCGAGGCTCCGGTTTCATTTATTTTTTGGTGTCTCTGATCACTTGTTTGGTACTTCTATGTCTAGACTTTTTTGACACTGGAAATAAACAGAATAAAAGACTTCAGCAATGATGTGCTCATGTTTCAGGGACCTTAGGGCTGTTGTGGTGAGATGCTTAAGACCTGGTTGCTGTGAGGGGGGATGGGGTTGTCAAGCAAAGAGCAATTAAAGAGTTCTTCAGGGAACAGATGATCCCAGCGGTGTAATTAAAAATAGTGGCCTGCTGCTGTCAGGGCTCTTTGGGTTTGCAGTTAGAAGCAGAGCTGAGGAGACCAAGCTGCGGCCTCTCCCAGAGCCTGGCTGTGGGATGCAGAAGCCTGGCTGCCCAGTCCTTTTGCTGCTACTCTCTTTACCCTCTGCCTTCCCAGTAGCACGCCGGGGAGACCCCCACCCCAGGTCAAGGGAGCGAGGGCTGGTGACAATGGCCATGCATTTTCTGGGATGTTGTTTCTGTGCAGCCTGCTTCAAAGCACCAGGCATCCCCCTTGCAGAGGAAAGCTTGTTTTCTCCATGTTTGACTGGATGCTTCACGAGTTTCTCTGAAAAACAGTGCTAACACACATCTTCAGTTAGAAAGACAATCCAACAGTAATAGCCATGGAGCAGCATCATTTGTGCTGATCAGCAGTGCCTTATGAAGAAATTTCCCCCCAAGTTAACAGAGTTAACTTTTCTTCTGTGCCTTTTTTGTACATGTGGGACCGTTCACTGTGCAAGTGGTTTTCCAGTACAATGTACTGCATTATATGTTGTATTAATAAAGCACCTCCTAAATAAATCCCTTTATTTAGAGGAACTGTCCCTTTGGCTTCTCTCCTTTATCTTTTTAATGATGGTTTTGCTCTGCTATCTGACTGGTGCCATGAATCATGTGTGTGTTAATAGATCTCTGTCAAGGTCTGCTTGCTCACAGAATTCAGAAGGGGAACAAATGATTAGTCGTCTTCTAGATGAAGAACTGCCGTATTACAGGTAGAAAAAGCCAAATACTTCCCTCTCCCCCCCTCCCTTCAACCCAAACCTGCTAGCATAAAGTTATTTTTCTGTGAAGAAGGGTGACTGAAAAGGCAATTAAAAAGCAAGTCCAGCATAACTGTAGTCCTCCAGTTCTTTCAGTCTTGTCCAAGTGTGTAAAAGAGTTCAGACAGCCTTGGCCTTTTTGACCAACCGTGTCCTTGCTTGCTCATTATGGTTCCTCACAGCGACTTGTGTCCTTTGCCTGCAGCAAACCAGAATGTGCTGTTCTGGTGAGATTTAAGTGGCGTGAGGGAATTTCTGCCATTGTTTTATTTAAATTTGAAGCACCTTCCAGTTAACTGCGTGAAGAGGGATCACTGTTACGGTATCCTCTGTTTTGACAGGAAACTTAATGTACTTCCTGTAGGCAGCTTGCATGGAGTAGTTGCTGGTGTGTTGAGCTGCTGGTACTCAGCTGCGTTCAGGGTTGCAGGATCAAGACTTTTGGACTCCTGACTAAATTCTTGCGCTCAACTCCTTGGCAAAGCAGCTAACCGAGCTGGTGTTTGTGATTGCCTTTTTAATTCACTCACGATGCACAAGCGAACTGAAATACGAGGGGACAGCCAGGCACCTCTGTGAATGCTTGCAGATGAGCCCTGAGGGATGTTGCTGTGCTGCTGGAAGGACTTTCTTGGTGGCAGCTGGGAAGAGGGGAAGGAGTGCATGTCCTGCAGTGCTCCGGTTTTCTTATCACGCAGCTGCGGACAGGAACAGCTGGAGCTCAGATGCAGCTCTGATGCGGAGCAGGCAAAGCATGCACGTAGGTGGGTTTCCCTGGGTGAATTTTGCCGCAGAGGCAGGGATGGATGGCAGACACCTGGGATGAGGGAGACCTTCAGCAACCAGAGCCAGAGCTCATCTGTCTTGGCTCCATTAATAAGTCTGTTTGGGTAATGTTAACGGAAATGAGAAATTATCCTCCACCCCAGAAAAATACACAAAGCTCAAGTTTGTGTGTTGGGTTTCTTTGTTCAGAAGTTATGAATTGCTTGATGCACAGTTATTCCTGCAACAGCTCCCTTCTTGCATCTTCCCTTTGTGTAGCCGAAAACACGGGCAAGTGGAGTGTGATGGTACTTTATCATAATGCCAATTTATAGGGAGAATGAGTAAAAGCTTGCATGGGTGAATGAATAGTCTCAGCGGGGCCAAAGTTTGAGTCCAAGTATAGGATTGCTCCAGCACAAAGAAAAAGGTTTCTGCCATAGGTTTGGAGTAGGGGATGGTGAGGGGTTTGGGGTTTTTTTCAGTGATTGTAAATCTGTCTGGCTTTGGCACTCCTTGAAGAGTACTGTTTTTTCACAGCATAGCTGTCATACACTTCTGTTTTCTCCTGGTCTTTTAGAAATAATAATTCTTTAAGCTAATCGTGCTCTGAAGGGTAGGTATGCATTTACTATCCAACTCTGGTCTGTACTGTACTGGCCAAATCCCAAATAATTCCCAGATTTAGTGAGATCAGAATCCCAGCCCTGGGATTCAGCATTGGGTTATAGGTCATGTGTGAACGTGCCATATTCTGGAAGGAGCTAGAAGCTGCTCTTTTTGAGATGCCTGTGCTTAACGTTGGTAAGCTCTTTGCCCCCCGACCCCTGTTTGCTGTTTGGGGGATGACTGTACATTATCGCTCTCCTTGGAGATTATTTACAATGGTTTAAACGATGCTGATTGCCACAAGTTGAGCCTGTCAGTAAAGTGCATTATTTGGGATGCCTCTGTGATTTAAAAATAAATAAAAATAAATATTTTTATCCTAGCCTGTATTCTTGGGAACTGCATGCACACATTAACCACTCCTTGCAAACACCTCCTTGTGGCAGGCACCACTGAGTAAATACAATAATCTCTGTTAAAAAGCAGCAATTTTAGTCTCTTACTCCTGCCTTATATTTCTCCTCCCTCCCGGTGTTTATTCAGCTCAGTTGTTCGAGAGCATGCCTTTAGGCTGGTGTATGTAGAAGGCTGGTGTATGAAGAGTTACCTTGAGTTTTGAAAGGATGTGCTGGGGCATTGATACCAAGGAAGAGACAGGCTTGCTCTGAAGTTTACCTTCACAGGTAATTTCATTGACTGGTGGCCTGAAGGGACAAATTCTTCCAATTCGCTCATTCCGTTTTTGTAATCCCAGATTTGAAGAGTTTGCTGTTTGAATTAGATGCTTTGCAAATGGCAGAAATGTGCGTCTAGTTTACGTACCAAAGAATTAGAAGTGGTTTTGTTTGGATTAATTAGAGCTAGCAGTAATAAAACATTTTACCCATAGCTCTCAAACTTCATCCCGAAGAGTGGATTTGTCACTGTGATTGGAGGTGACATGAGAACTGAGTCATGGACTCAGCCCCATCCAACACTTGCATGTAATACATTTTAATTACTTTTAAATTTGGAATAAAAGCCTATCTCATGAAGACCTTTTATTTTTATGCTAAGAGCATGCTTTGAGTTTTTATAGTAAGACTGCATTTTGGGTGATTGCTGCATGGCATTTGAAGGTAGTTTTTAGTGAGGATTTTTTTTCTGTAGAAGCTTTGCTTTATGTTTGTATTGTTAAAAAAAATTGAAGCTTCCAGACTAACTTAAGTAGTACTAAACTTAAGAGATCATTTGCCTTGTCTCTTTAATGCAATGTTCTTATGCCCTACCTCGGTTCTGAACAATGTTACCTTTGGGTACACGATGAAGTCGATGACAGGTCGATGAAGTATGACGACAAAGTCAGGCTTAATTTTAGTGTATTTTATACTCAGAAGGTTCACTAAGTTCTTTTACAGTCTGATTTAAATGCGTCTGTGAGTTGCTTAACCCGTGTTTGAAGTGGAAGGAGAAACTTTTCAGCAGGGCAGAACATGTAATCATGGAAAGTGAATAACAGCTTGTGATTATGGAATTGAAACTACTACTGAGAGTTTTTATAGTGGCATGTAGTTTATATAACTAACAGAATTAAAATTTAACCATATGTGAATGTCTTTCCACTTACGGAATACATTTACTGTTAAAAAAAAGGAAAACAAACTCCAAAGGAATCCAGCAATTACATGGAGCGCGTTGCATTTGATCTCTTACCAATCTTTCGCTAATAGCATTTTAAAATATGAATTCAATCTTAATGCACACATAATTCTCTCCTATTTCCACTTGTTTGGTTTGGACTGCGAGAACAGACCAGCAGCTAATATCTCTATTTATCAATACCCGCTTCTACATCGCCACCTCCTCGGGGGAGAGCTTTCCCTTCCAAAGCAGTGTTCCAAAAGAACTTTTCTAAGCTTGGTGCTGAGCTCTGCTCCCAGATGCTGGCAGGCAAGCTCCTCCTGAGGCAGTGAAAGACTTCTTTAATTTACCTGCAGCTTCTTCCATGAGGAAGAAGACATCTGAGAAGGAGAGCAGGGGAAAAAAAAATAATCTGCTTTTTCCATTGAGTTGTGCAACTTCACTTAGCCAACTTGATGTTAAATACCGATAAAGAGAAACCAGGAACTTTCTCCTTTGCTTACTTGCTTTATGGCAGCAGTACATCCTCTCAGCTGCACTTAGTGCTGGGTCCTCCTTTTTAAGATGCCAGGGAGTTGCCACTCTTTATGTAAAAGCTCGTTTCCAAGAACTTAAGCTTTTTCTACACAAAAATGTAAGTATATTTGGACTAGCTTAAGAGCTTCCATGTGGGACCAGCCTGCAGGTCTGTAGTGCCTAGGCTGCTGTCTCTAATACTTGGCAGTGATGGAGAAAAGGATTAAATCTATATATACAGAGAAAGAGAGAGACCTCCCATAGGATATACCAACCTTTGGCAGCTGGTGGTGGGGGTGTGGGGTGGGTGTTCTCTTTTTTATTTGTTTGGATTTTTTGGGTTGGTTTGTTGGTTTTGGTGGAGGGTTTTTTTGATCAAGGCTGTACCCAGTTCATCCACCCTTAATAGCCTGTATGGCATAAACCATGTTTCTACCTTTGGCTTAATGGCATCTTGTGGCAAGGAGTCTGGCTGCATGAAAACACAGGGGGTTAAACTTGCTGCCCAGTAAACAGTGATAGAAACACAGTGTTGTGGCTCTTCTGAGTGGGTTTCTCTGCCTGGGGAGGAGCACCCAAGAGCCATCCGCAGCTGGCACAGCATCATCTTTCCTGCCATTCATCTCTCATTTCAAGATAGCAGAGTTCCACCTACACCTCGGCAGCTTGATGACCTGTGGGGTTGCGTTGCAGGCATTCGCAGCTTGCTTCCATCTGCCCGGCGTTATTAATGATACGTGCGTGTCCGTCTATTAGAGTATCAGGCTAGTATAAACAGTCCTCCTTCCTTTGGAAACCCGGCTGCTCAAAAGCATGCTATCACCAAATTGGTATTTGTTTTAATCTACAAGTTGGAAAAATATGTTTTTCTGATTTATTAGACTGTCACGAAGGCTCTATAAGTCAGGCCTGAAGCTTGCTGTCTTCTGCAATCTCAACTGGGACTCCCTTCCAAAACAGCTACGAATCCCATTTTTGCTGGAACACTTATACATGTTCTGCACTTAGAAGAGTACTTCAGCTGAAAATTTATCTGTTAACAGCAGTAAATAAGCTATTTCAGCTTTAAAAATGTTCTTCTTCGTTGTGAAGGAGATTTTGTTCCTGAATTTCTGTGGTTGCTTTTGCACTTCTCAACAAAGTACAGGGTGAGTTTCATGAAGGATCAAAGTAGGTTGAGGTATTTCTTGCCACCCAGCACTTGATGGATAAGTTTCTCAGCTGTAGGGTGATCTGCTGTAATTTTCTAACACAGGCTTTCTAGCCTGTATTCAAAGTTTATGGATTTGCTTGTAGATCTGCTTTTGAAATCTGTGTTACGAGGTTTGGTGGGTGCTTCATACCGTTCCTACCCTTTGTGTTATATATAGAAGGAGGGAAGAACAAAGCAAAAATTGCACAAACAAACGTTTCACGGTATATTCATATGTACACAAATTCAGATGCTCATCAGGTCAGTAGAGAGCAGGACTTTTTCTAATTATGGCGTCCACCAAGAAATACCTCAGCAAATGTGACTAGCCCAAGAAGAGAGGAACAAAAGGATGTGACTCAGGCAGCGTATGTCTTCCAGGGAGACCAATGAAAATGTGAAGAAAGACTGTGAAATTTTGTCTATGTTGTTTTTGGCATCTGTTTGAACCTGCAAAAAACCTCCCATTTTTATAAGGAAATACGCTTTCGGCTATCGGCTTCTGTCTCCTAAGTATTTCCAGCAGCTTCAGAAACCAGCATTTTGATGAAAAAAAGTTTGGGTTATGATTCCTTTGCTCTTTGTTAGTGAAGAGTGAGCACTATTATGATTTACTGTAATAAATATTTTCAGAATATAATAATCAGAAATGAAATATGGGATGCATTGAAGGTTTCCCAAAACATGGACTACATTTTTCATATTTTTCAGAGAGTACGTAATCTTTCTTTTTCCAGGATGGAGATTATTAAAAAAAGGCTTTTCTTTTTTTTTTTTTCCACACCAGCAGTTGGTGACATAGTTTGCCGAGCATGCAGTATATAAACAGATGAAAGCTATTTTTGATGTGTCATTGTCTCAGCAAGATGGGAATTGGCAGCACCGATGAAATGACAAGTACTTGGCGATGTCGACTTTACCACATGGCTGTCAGTCTAGCGATTAAAAAGAACTGGCAGGCAAGGATTGCTGTGGTTTAGGCAGAGGAGCTGAATTTCTGGTTTAGAGCCTGATTCTGCACATTTTGACTCATTTTGTAGCTCTGAAATCAGGTGATTTGGTGCAAGTGAGGCAGGGGTTGCTTGAGCTTCTTGCAGGATTGAGCTCCCCGGGAGCAGGTCTGCTCCTCTGCAGACCCTCCTGTCATGCTGCCAGGCTTGCTAGCATGGATGCACAGACACGCTTGCTGTCAAGGTGCTGCATTTTGGGCCAGAAGGGTTCAGACCTTGTATTGATCCTTTTTGGGTCAGAAGGGTTCAGGCCATGTGTTGATCCTGGGGAAAAAAATCCTCCATGCACCTCTGAGCTCTGGCCTGAAGTGGCATTTGCTTTTTAAAACGTTGCTTCTAGTTTGCATCGGACTAAAGATAAGTTGTTTCTCACTGCTTTCTCTGAAGTGGGGATCTAAAATAACTGTCTGTCCTCTTCAAGGTACCATGGAGGAGAGATTTCCTCCCTTAAATTAGCAAGTTAGTTGAATGCCATTAATGAAGAGCTTGATCTCTTGATTAATACAGGGTGGCAGACGACAGGCCTAAATTTAGGAATTTTGTCTCCCAGCGGGTAGCAGGGGGAGTGTGTGTGTGTGTGTTACCCCAGCCATGCTACTTTTTTGTGGCATGATGAAGGGGTAAGGGTAACATTGGTGCATAAAAGGTTTTTTTTATTTTGGTGTCACAGTTTAAAGGCTACTTGGGAGTATACTTGTGGGCTGTGCGGAAAGGCTTAAAGGGCTCCTTGTGGAGGGCCCAGCAAAGGCCCTTTGTTCAGCGTGCAGGCTCCGGCTCGCCTCACGTGATGGCAACGAGGGGATAAATAACTGCAAGACATGTGCAAAGCAAAGGATTTACTTATCTTTACAGCACCCCCACCGTCTCCCCCACCCTCACCCCGCTGCAAGCTCTTAGCTAAGTGTTTTTTTTGTTGTTGAGCATGATCCAGTCCTCTCTTCTGCAGTTAAATTCGGCACAGGGCGGCGGGGAAGGAGGGTGGGGAAATCTCCATCGGAGTTAAGACGAAGTTGAAGTTGCCAATGACTTAATGCTGCAGAAAGGGCAGTTCTCCAGACGTCTTTAGGATTTTAATGAGCGTAGCTGATGGTTCGGTTAGGGCTTTTCTTTCCTTTTTTGACAGATTGCTGATACTGGTCCAGCAAACCTAAATGCAAAAATCATTCAGTCCTTTTCTCTCTCTCCCAGTCTGGATGTGTTTGGTGTGGCAGCAGCCACGGGTGGGTTATCAGCAGAGACTGGTGGGAGCAGCATTTTACATCCCAGCAAGGTACTGCATGCTGGCCCTGGTCTCAGCCCCACTTTCTGCTGATGGGGATCTACCTCTGCCAGCAAATACCTGGGTGATGGATGCTGGTGCCTGGGTTTCGGAGGAGCAGACTCCTGCCAGCCCTCTGTGTGAGCCATCTGTCTTTAATGACCTCTCCAGCGGGGTTGTGTTTTTTTCCCCTCTCTCAGCAGACAGGAAAATTTTCGGTATTGTGCCTGGTGGTTTCACGTTACAAATCCTCTCAGCTGGTTTCTCATTTTATCGGCCATTTTTTTGACCACCTTGTACCGGCTTTAGGGAAGGGGGAAGGTTGCTCTCAGGGCTGAGGCTGAACTGCTGCCCCAAGGTTTTTAGCCTTTCCTACTCCTCTGCCTGCTTTTCAAACTCAGTTTTAACTCTCTGTTGACAAATGCATGAAATGTGCTTAGATCTATTCCAACATGCACTCTATCATTTTAAACTCACCAGAACTGTATTAGGGGACTTAAAAGCTGCATGTCCATTTCAGAAGGGCAGTGGATATTAATTTCTTGAACTCTGTAATTGATCTTTATGGAGGGAGCTGGATCACTGCAGTTTTTTGACCTACGTTCCCTATATCTGATGGAAAGGATGGAAGGTGGAATATAACTTAACAGTTGCTTGGTGCAGGTCTTTTTCGTTGCTGGGTTTTGTAGGGGTGTCAGGAAAGAAATGGTGGGTGGCACGGAGTTACATGAAGCGTCTGAGCTCTTTAGGAAGGCAGGAGCAGCACGTATGTGAAGGGAGTGCTAGTTCTTGGCATCACTGCTCTCAGGCCCGTGATAAGCAGAGCTTGCAGCAGCTTTATAAAGCTGTGAAAATATATGCTTTAGTTTATGCTTTTTTAAAATCCTTTTTCTAGAAGTTTAGAACGTGTCATTTCTTTGTTTTGAAGAAAAAATGAGTAGGCATCAATGATTGGCCTTTCCCATGTTGCCTACTTTAACCAGATATTATGTAAAGCTTCTAGTTACTGTCTTTCTATTCAAATGCAAGATCCAACCTCTCCTCCTACCCCTGGCTTACATGTTTTCTAGGCCTTTTAAAGGTATCACAGTTTCAGGTACAAGTTGGACTTACTGCTATGCTCCCTCGTAGGGTACTGTAGTTATTTTCCTCAGCTCATCCATCATCTTGTCTGGGTGGCTGGGCTTCAGGGAGGTCCTGAGCTCACACAGCTCTGCAGATCCTCACCATGGGTTAGGCCTGCCACAGGGTTCGAAGAACAGAGGCCTCTTTCCTGGCTTTTTATACTTCAGTGTAGGCACGACTTCTGGCGACTTACGCCTTCAAAGCTTTCAGTTCTTATGGGAAGGTTTATGTTTTGGGGAGAAAGCAGGTTACCAATCCTGAAAGATTTATAAGAGTGACATCAGAAGAGAAAATCCTCTATGTAATTGTTAACATATGATACTGCCAATTGTAACAAATGCAGTATTACACATTCTTATCCCTTGGTGCCCTGTAATTGTTACTGAAAGTGCTGCTGTTTGGTCCCTGCCACTGGCTGGGGGAGCTTGAAATAGATCCTGATGGGTCTCCCCCACCCTCCCACACCCATCTATTGCCTCCATCCTCAGAAATAGCAGGGGCGCTTTCATCAATTTTTGGCACGGAGGAGTCCTGAAGAGGTGGCTGTGTTCAGGGCTGAGCCCTGGGGGGTAGGAACAAGCTGCCTTGTTTCCTCTGGCTGCCCCAAGCCAGCATTTGGGAGACCTTGGCTTTCACTATGGGTAAATTCTATTAAATGTGCTCCTTTCACCCCTGCCCTCATGTTGTTAGAGGAGCACATTTGTGTCAGAGATAAAATATCTGGGCATAAAGGAGGCAGACAGACTGAAGGAAGGGTTTTATGTGTGTGTTCACATAGCTTGGACAAGAACTTTGAGTCTCTCATGTTAGGTTTCTAAATTCATTCCCAGGGGCTGTGGGGCCTCCAGCTCAGACTTCCAGATGTGACAAGTGTGACTTCACATGTGCCTTCATTTTATGGGAGGGCTTAAAGAAACTTGGGTTTTTTTGGAGTGCACACAATAGTCTTCTGAAAACCACTGACCACTTCTGTTTTCTTTTTTTTTTTTTTTTTTTAACCTTTGAAGTAACATTGAACTTTACCATTTAATCTTGTGCAGTGCTGATGCTGCCAAAATGCCATTGCCAGCGTGATACTGTTCCCAATGCTGCACACAGGGACAGACAGATTTGGGGGGGGACGACAGCAGTTTGCTATTTCAGGTTTCCCACCCTTCCTGCTGTGCTTTTGGTAGGTTACATGTCTTGTCCTTCTGGGCTTTACCCCTCCTGCAGGAAGGCACCTTCTGACCAGGCCCCACGAAGATAAAGCTGGCGGTGGTTTTGGGGTGTCGTTAAGGGTGGTGGAAGCCCAGAGGGATGGGTAGTGCAGAGCTGGTGCATACAGCTCACCACCAAGTACCCCATGGCCCTGAGGGCCTGGTGCCCTCTGGCATTGCCTGCAGTGAGGTTGCTGGTGGTGCTGTGCTACAGATACATCTCCCATTGAGCCCACAGCCACTGCTCCATCTTGAAAATACCAGACTTCCTCTCCTGACTTGGGCAGATGTCAGCCTTTGTTACCAATCATTTTTTTCTTCTTTGTTTCCCCCCTTGCTCTTCCTCTGAGAAGTCCTTGTGCTACCCTTGAGAAGCGGATCAAGGCTTGAATTTTCATACCCATAAACATGGTACTCCTATGCACTGACTTACAAATCCCATTGAAGCTTCTTATGCTGCTGTTTGGTTCTGAAATATTTCAGATAGGCTCTCATTGTCTGTGGCAGCATGCTGATTTATTTACTCATTTATCTGGGATGCCCTTTGGCCAGCTGAAGGGCTTCAGTCATTTTTGGCTGCACTTTGGTAGGTCTTTAAGTGTGGTTAGTAAGCATGCTTAAGCACGGTTTAAAATTCTTACGGCTGAGCAAAATTACAGCGTGCTTCTGCCAGTGGTGTGGTGGGAGCCAACTGGTGTTGGGGCCGTCCGAAAAAAACACGCTTGGAGATGAGGGAGAGCTGTGGCAGAGATAGGGATGCTCAGCTGGGCTGTGTTACCACCTGGGTTGGTCACAGCCACAGTCTGAGCCCTGCTTGATCCTGTTGGCCTTCTGTGCCATCACGCTGTCCAGAGCTGCCCTGCCTCCCTTCAGGGAGAAGGAGGCTTCCAAGGTGGGATGTGTGTTAGGGGAGGTTGATGGGTGATGGAGGAGAGGCAGAGGGGCTTCAGCATCCAGAGCAGAGCATAATTCACAGCAGAGAAGCCTAGGGTGGCTTGCTCTGAGCTGGCTGGCAGCAGGCATCCGTATTCATCTGTGTCATCCTGCGCTTTCAGTAGGCACTTTCCATAAGTGTTTTTTAGAATAGCAGGTTAACCTTCCTGAGGGGAAAAAACTGCCTAGCTGTTTAAGAGCAAAAGTCTGGCTATTGTAAAAGAAAATATCTTTGTAGCACAAATAGGTGATTATCTCCCAGAGTGTGGTCTTATCTATTCTCTATTCTCAAAGGATCTGATGATACCATCTCAGTGGCATTTCCTCAGGAAAGTTGGTAGCTCAGATCCCTGACGCCACCCGGGCCCTGCTGGTAGTGGAACCAGGACCTGAGAAGGGAAGGGATGGGGGGAGAAGGGAGCACCAAGCCCAGGGGTGTTTTCTGAGGGGAATGGGAGT
Source organism: Gallinula chloropus (assembly GCF_964237585.1). Classification (NCBI taxonomy): domain Eukaryota; kingdom Metazoa; phylum Chordata; class Aves; order Gruiformes; family Rallidae; genus Gallinula; species Gallinula chloropus. The sequence goes on from NC_140085.1 coordinate 144,907,655, forward strand.
CAAAACAGGACTCATTGCCTCCTTCACCTCTGCCCCATTGAGCCCGTCAGGCGTATTAGGGTATATAAGGTGTAAGCAGAGCTTTGCCCACGCCTTGCCTTTGCCAGGACAGCACGAGCCATGGCCTTCCTGTGTGCTCAGCGTGCTAATCTCATGCATGTGATCGTGTCTCCTTATCGTGTCTGGCCTAAGTTACTTACCAACTAGCAGATTAACTTTAGGAAGATTTCCTTGGGTTTGAGGGGGAAGCCTGTTCTTTTCTCCCTGAACAGGGGACTCAAGCCTTACATAAGGGACCAAAGGTTCTGACCATAGTCCTTACATTTGGGAAACATTTGAAAGTGTAAGTCATCTGAAGGGGTTTTGGACTTTTTTCCCCCTTTTCTTCCAGGCAGCTTTGGTCTGATGCAAACTGTATTAAGGAAATGAGGCATGACATCTTTTCTTGTCCTCAAATCAGTAATTTATGTGTATATGTTTGTGTATTTGTATATACATGTGTGTATATATATATGTACATATATATGCATGCACAGATACACAATCCATTCCTGTGAATCTATACATTAATATAAAAGTAGGGCTAGACAGAGTTTCAGGAGAGCATCCAGTCCTTCTCTGTGCCCCAAGACTGGATCACTTTGATCTGTCAGGTTGTTCTTTGATGGGTGTTTTCTGTAGCCTGTGGTCTCATGGTTCCAAATCCTCAGGCAACCTATTTCCACATCCCGCTAGCTCTCACTGTTGAGGGTCTTCTTCGTGCCAGCCCTGGATCTCCTCTGGTCAGTCCCTGATTTCTGGAGTTACCCATGAATAAGGAGGACCCTGTAGCAGCAGTCCCACGGTTTCCAGATAATAAATGAAAACGATCAGAAGTTTGTGTCTCACCCTCAGGACAGCCATTGCTTTTGGTAGGAATGCCGCCCTCATTCAGCCCCCTCTTTTCAGACAGTCCTGACCTGCCTCCTTCTTGGCTGACAGCAAGCACGCAGCCTCCCAGCACAGCCACGCCGGTTTTTGCCTCCCAGTGATGGCTGTTCATTTGCTTTTTCTTCACCTGCTCCTTGAGACTCTGTAGAAGCCATCAGAGTTTTCTGCTGGCCGAGCTCTCCCGAACCCGCCGCTGCTGTGCCTGAGCGTGCCGGAGGGGTGGGGAGGGCAGCCATCGGGCCTCTTAGCAGCACCTTGCCCTTAAATGGTGTTTTAGCCATATCCTCCAAGTCACACCCACAGGCCTCTGCTCAGATGGAGGTGTTAACCGCTGATGCAGTGGCAGTGGGGCAAGAGATGGGTGTGAGCTGTGACTTGCAGCAGTATGGTCTGAGCAAGGTAGATGGGCCTGTTTTGACAGCCGGGAACTTGGGAGGTGTTGGTGCACACACGGGGACTGCGCGTCCCCACTGCTTCCACACCCCGCTTTCTACTGACGTTCTCAGATGCTGACCTTGGGTTTTGCCCATTCTTTGCCTCTTTCCTCTTGCTCACGTAGAGGCTTCCCTGCTTTGCCTCCTCACCTCCAAACAAGGACAGGAACTGACTTTGTGCAGCTTGCAAACAACACTTTTTTTTTTTATGGGCAAGGCAGTAAACCTCTTTGAAAAGAGCATTTTCACTACTCTTGCTTTCCTCTCTGGGGATCAGTAAATCTATTATTTTTTTTTTAAATCTGCTTTTGATAATTACTGAAAGTGATCAAATCACCCATTATTTTTTGCAAGTGATCCTGTACATTAGAGAAAGAACTCCTGGCAAACTACACCTTCTGGGTTCCTTGTGCAGTAAAAAAAAAAGATGACTTGCTCTGTCCATAAACCGTACCAACCTTTCCATTTCCCCAGCTTTAGGTGAAAGGATGAAGTCAGGCTAGGAAAAATAGTCCTGCATTCATCTGGCTAATGTGGGAGAGCCTGCTTTCATAGAAGCATGTTTTGAAAAGGCTTAAGTTACTCTTATGTTGTCCTCAAAAAACAGAATTTGTTTTCATAGCTGAGGACAGAATAAATGGATTTCTTTAAATGACAGTATTTTTAGTAAAATTGTGGGGAGTAGAGTAGTAATAAAATTGTCTGCAGCTGAGATAACATTTTATTTTGTTTACTTATCTGTTTTTTTTACTGAATGAGCGCTAGCACAAGGCATTGTCAGAAGCTCCGCTTTGCTAGTGAGCTCTTGGTCTTTATTAGCAGCCTGTGATGTAATCTGCTTGCTTTTCTTGGTGACATGGATTTATTCCTCCTACTGTGTTACAAGATTGGCCATCCATCCATCCGTCCATCGTCTGTCCAGCCATCTTTGAAGCCCATAGAGGTGGCAACAGGAAAAAAAAGTCCTAGGGCTCTGCATCAGCCTTTCCAAATTACTTCCCAGTTCCTCAGCACCTCGTGGAATACCCCCTGAGACACGCCTGGGGAAAGGTAGATGTTTTTCTTCTTCTGACAGGGTTCATCACAGCTCCAGTCACACAGTACAGTGGTAGTTAATTGTGAAGCTGTACTGAAAGTGGTGTCCTTGGCAGCAGTAAAGTTTTTCTTCATGTACTCCTTGGCATGGAAGTGGCTTTTAGCAACCCAGTACTCATGATCCTACTTCCTTAATTTATAAATATTAAATTAGAAGAATTAAATGTCTTCTGATTTTAGTCTTTAAGCTAATGAAAGTGAAGTAAATCATGGTTATGGATGAACTGCTATGTAAACTTGCTGCTGTAAAATACCCTGCCAAGTAGAATGCTATAACAAAGTAAATCCTATAAGCCCAAAGCTTAATTATTGATTTGATTTAGGCATATATACAGATGCTAAGAAAATACTATAAATTCAGGTTCTAGTGTAAGTTGTAACTGAAGTTGTGAAACAGTTTCCAGTATGAGCCTCAGACTGGAGCCCCTCAAACTAACTGATTGTTTTTTTCTTTCTGTGTTTTGGCTGGAAGTTCACATCAGACTCATTCTCCCTAGAGATTGCTTTGAATGTTTGTGCTCTGTGGTTGTGTTTGGGCCTTGGAAATCAGGAAGGCGATGAGGAATTAGTTCCTTTCCCCCGATTAAATTCTGTCCTTTTTGTAGTGTAGCAAATGGCTTAACCTAGAGAAGAGATTTGTGTTAGGGAGATTTTCACTGCTGTTGAGATGTTGAAATATTTCTGTATTCGTGGAGAAGTCTTTCAGTGGAAGAGTGCCCTGACAAACTGCCTGCAGCAGAATCTCACAATATTTTCTTAAAACCAGAAGCATAAGTAGTATCATGGACCCTGTAGGTTAGAATTGTGTCAGTGCTGGCAAAGTGTTTATAGGGAGACATAGTTGGTAAAGGTGGTCAAAACTTTGGGCCCAGAAAACCGCCCTTGAGCCTTGGATCAGGAGGAGCAAACCTTAAACTGCGAGAGTTGGACTTGTTCTGCCTGGAGAAGAGAAGGGTCTGGGGAGACCTAATAGCGTCCTGCCAGTACCTGAAGGGGCCTACAGGGAAGTTGGGGAGGGGCTGTTTACAAGGGTATGTAGTGATAGAAGGGGTAATGACCATAACCTGACTATTTAGATTAGGAGGAAATTCTTCCCTGTGAGGATGGTGAGACACTGAAACAGATTGCCTGGAGAGGTTGTAGATACCCCATTCTTGGCAGGCTCAAGACCAGTTGGATGGGGCTTTGGGCAGCCTGGTCTAGTGGAGGGGGTCCCTGCCTATGGCAGGGTGGTTGCAATGAGGTGAGCTTTGAGGTCCCTTCCAACCCAAACCTGCCTGTGGTTCTGTGAAATTGCCCAGCCTCTTTCTGAATACCAGAGCTGCATTTTGACTACTTTACAGAACTTTTCACTAATCCTCAGCAGCACCCTAGTGTTTTCCCTTCAGTTTACCAAGTGTTGGGAACTTGCAGGACCCAAGCTTTAGATACAGCGCAGCCAGATGAAACAGCTGAATTTGCTGCAATGGTTATTCCATCCAGGTCTTTTCCAGACTGGCATTTCTGCCCAAATCAGGCCAGGGTTTATCTCCTGCAGTATTTGCTGTCCAGGAGAGGTTGGGTGCACGTGCTTTCCTGAATGGGGTCATAAACTCGTAAGCTGCTTGGGCTAACTGGTTCGCCTGTGTGGGTGGCTGAATGCTATCTAACACAATGCTGCTTTGGTCATGATTTGAGGCCACTGAGTGGTACTGCAGTATAAATAAGAAATAAATTGTCGCTGAGCTGCACTCCCACGCTGAGCCTCTGTAAATCCATTCAGTCCTAACAGGCTGTTTGTCCAACTCTAATAAGCATTCGGTGTGAGCTTCCCCCAGTACCCAGACCACACTGATAAGTGGTGGAGAGGCTGCAGCCTTACCTCCTCTCACTTTCTTTGCAGAATTAGTGCTCTTGGTTCCCTCATGCTCCTAAGTGAAGAGTTCATGTTGAGTTCCCACTGCATTTAGTCCCTGTGCATCAGGGCCGGAGCTCTAGGGACACCGTGAGTGCCTCTCGTCTCCGGGAGCCCTTAGGGGAGAGCTTCGGCATCCCATGCGGGGTCAGGTCCTTGGGAAGCGGCTGTCAGGGAAGTTGTGTGGGCTGCAGGCTTCCTTCTTCCCTGCTGCCTGGATGACACTGTCCCTGTCCGGTTTCAGCTGTTTCCCCTTGGGAGCTGGTGACATCATGCTTATTTTCGGTGATGCAGAAGGATTGCCTGCAAACTCAGCCTTGTTCATTTATTCCTATGGACAGCTTGTACCTTGAAAATAACCTGCAGAACATCTGCATGCAAGGGTGGATCTACTCATGCTCTAGACACCAGCTGTAATGTTTCTCCCATCTGTGCCTCTCCCCAGACAGTTTAATTTAATTTCTGACTTGCTGCAGCTGTACCTGCAGATGTGGGAGTCCTCACTTCTACCCACAGACCTGGGGCAGGCTCTCACTCAACCTCTGCTCCTTTTCCTAGTGTTCTTTGGAGGTTTGGGATCCTCTTTGATCCTCTACTCGCCCAGGAAAGAGCGGACTGTGTAAACTTGAAGGTAGTCCGTTGTCCTGCTCAACAAAAAAACCCCTTTCTCCTTCTTTAAAATTTTAAAATAGCATTATTTTTGCCACAAATTTCCCTGTTGCTCTGCTGTAATTGTTGCCTTTGGACATATTAATGTCAAACGGAGAACCTGGGTGGTATAAAATAGTTACTTATAAATACCCCACGTGTAACTTCCCCATTCTCCGCGTCGTCTTGCTGTAAGCTTGGTCTTGTTTTAAAATGCAGGGAACCTAATAGTTGAGGAGAAATGAGATATCAGGCAGGTTGTTGGTATCAAACCCAGCTTCAGAAGGAGACGGGGAGGAGGAGCATGGGGAGGAATTGCACTTGAACTTCACGTTTGCAAGTGATGCCAGGTCAGGTGTACATTTGCTCTGGATGGTGCTCCAGCGACCTTCCTCACTCTGCCGAGTGACTAATCAAATAGGTAGTTAAATGCCTTCCAGGCCAAGCTGTTAGTCCTCCATTCCCAACAAAGAGAAGAATAACACAAGTTTAGCCCACTGTGCTGCTCCCTACTGTGCTATAGTGTTGGCCTCCAAACGGGCTTTATTTGAAACTTGGCATAGGGAGAAAGTAATTGGACTGTTGCTCTTTTTGTTTCTGTTTTACTGTTCTATTAAATTCATGATGCACTTCCCTCTAACCGGTGCTCATCGCATGTCATCTTGTAAACTGCCCTGCATGTCATCTTGTAAACTGCCCTGCTGATGCTGGTAACGGCTGGATTATCTCCAGTTGTACCTCAGTAATATTCTAATGAATCAGAGGTGCACAAAGCACCAGGCAGAGGGTGAGCTTAGGACCTAATTAATGATGTGCCGTTTATTTAATAACTGTAACTCTTGAAGCGGAGCAGGGAAGGAGAATGTCTGCCTACTGAAGAGTCACAGGAGTAGTTGTCTATGCCAGAGAGCTTGGTGGTCCTCCATCACAATGTGGAATGACTCATGACCCAGGGATTTGAGGGTCTTCTACTCTGGAGGGATTTCTCAGGGTCCCACCCTGCCCTGCAATAATTGTTGTTTAAGAGGAGGGTTTAAGCCTGCAGTGACTGCTGGGTGGGTTGTGGGGTGCAGGAGAAGGTCCCTGCAGGCGGAGAGTGCTGCACGGCCTTGGGCTCCTCCTTGTTTCTGGAACCTTCTTCCTTGGATTTGCAGAATTTTAAAATAATTTGGCATAGAGTGAGCCATCAGTTGAGAAGTGTGGGAGGAGTTGGCCTGCGTTAAAGGGAGACTTTTCTCACCACCCCTGAAAGACGGAGCCTTCAGAAGATCTAGTGACTTTTAAATTTGGAAACAAGAACACCTTAGGTTTGAAAATACACCAACAGCTCCAGCTTGGAGCTGGGCAAATTGCAGAAGTTGCAGCAATGAAGCAGTGGAGTTTTGTCTTGAAGGACGAAATATCTCTGCAGAGAGGGAATTCAGATATTTATTTCATTTTGCTTTGCTTTCAGGGTTATAGATAAAGATCTGCATTTCCTCTACATCAGCAAATCTCGGATTTACAGGCTCTTGAAGATGTCCAAATAATGCTGTTAATGTTTATTCAACAGATCTTTCTTTATTAAAGCAGCTACTTTTTCTAGAGACTGTCTTAACCTGCTCAGTCCCTTTTGCTATACTGAAAGAGCAGTGAAAGAATTAAGGATAAGCCTTCCCGTAACCCCTCTTTCTGCCTTTCCAGATTTAACATGGAAAGCGTTTAATATTTGGAAGCTGACAGTGCCATTGCATATACCCCTTGAATGAATTGCAGCACCTTTTCAGGAACAGGAAGTCATTTTTTTCAATTGGAATTAAGAGTGATGAATTAAAAAAGGTGGAGGGATCTCATCTCCTGTGAAGAAATCGTAAACAGGAGCCTTATTGCCTGAGCACTCCTCTTTTTCTCATGCTGATGCCAAATAGTGGCATTGTTTGCAGCATGCCTTTTAGGCCGGGAAGCCACGCCTGCTGTGAAGCTGCTCCTGCGTGCTTTGTTCCTCAAAACCAAAGGGATTCCTCCTGCTTCCAGGAGCCCCTTCAAAACCAGGGGATACCCGTCTGGGACGCAGCCTTGGAGCTGCTGTACCAAGGGATGGCTGGTGGTGGCATCAAACCCTGTAGAAGGTGGAATGGAACCTGCATCCCCCTCTGCTCCCTTCCACCAAGGAGAGGTATGCTGGGACACACCCTGCCTGGCCCCTCTGCTCCAAAAGGACACAGACCTCTAGTAGGTCTCGTGCTGTTTGTGCCTGCCCTGGGATATCCCACAAGGCATCAATCACCCATATTCAGGCTGCATGAATTGAACTGCAGGATGCTGGTGGTCTGGGCTCGGCCGCTCGCCGGAGGAAGGGGAAGTCTGACTCCGTTTCCTCGGTTTTCCCTCAGCACCCGAGCTGCTGTTGCTGTGCTGCTCTGGTGTTGGCCGGTCACCTCCGGATCTGGCGAGGGAACGAGTAGGCCTGGCGCTTCTGCTGGAAGTGTCAGCTACCGTTTCCTGGTCTCACATGGCTGCTCAGTGCAGAGAAAGCTGCAAATCCTGGTGCAAAGCTCCTGGGTCCTGCTAATATTTAGCTGTTCCGTAATAGGTGATCTATCTGTAGTGGCTTTTACCCTAGGAACTCAAGGTGCTTTTTTCATAAATGTTAATGAATTACGCTTGAGAACACAACTATAAAGTTAGTTAATACTTTTATAGGTTTTAAAATAACCCAAACCAACAAAAGGAATTAAGCTACGTGTTTGAATTGCACAGGAAGTCTGTGGCTGGAGTGGAAATGTGTCATCTCCTGCCAGACCTTTCTTCTTGACATGCTTTCTTCCACCTCACAGTATCTTGTGTTGACAAACACCCCAGATTTTCATGCATCTCCTTCAGTGTGCTTCAGGTTGCTCAGGATATCAACCTCCTTGTGAACTTTTGTTCCCTGAATTCTTGTGAAGCTTCTGGGAGTTTTCATGGCAAAGATGAAAAACTAGATTTGGGGATGGGAGAATCAGTGTCTGGTTATTCTCCTGGGAATCAGCACTCATGGATCTTGGCAATGTTACCATCTCTGTCTTCCAACCCGAAACCCATTGTCCATGAGAGGACCTTTCTGATGCTTCTGCTTGTAAGCAGAAGGTTCAAGCTACCTACTGGGTTTAACAGGAAAAAGAAATGATTCATGTTTTATCTTTTGGAGCAAAGACAAGATTCAAGTGCAAGCTCTCTATCTATTGGATGGTAAGGCTGCTTCCTCTGAGGAAGTGGAAGTTGGTACTAGAATGGCATTGCTTAATTTCTGTAGTAGCAGGCTTTGCAGGATGTGGCTTGACAAGAGTAGAAAGAAATTTTTGTAAATGGAGTAGATTTAGGGAAGTGGTAATAAGGGTAGAAATACGGATGCTCTTTGGGTCAGACCACTACTGCATGCATGAAAGATGGTAGCAATCATAACATCTAAATGGATGTAGAAGTTTCTCCTCAAATAATTTATGTGCAGAGGTCCTCTGGCACAGCTGCTAGTTTCAGAAGTAGTTTCACTGAGAGCTTATGCTCTGCTAAAGGGTTTTGCAAAAACATTTAGTAGATATTTGTAGCTAAACTTTTACACTTTTTTTTTTTGGTACCTTTTCAGGGGCCTGAGCTATCTCAGTTTTGTAGATTGGGGAAGCACCTTCCATGTTTTGGGTGTAGCTGCACACAAACAGTGCAGAAACATATTCTCCCCTCTCTGTCTTTGAACATCAGACCCTGTTTTTTACCACACTGAATCTGAGGTACCTGGATTTGAACATTGACCTTTTAGTCACAGCCAAAGTGGTGAGCAGGACAAGTAGAGTCCAGTTCTTGGAGCGCCCGTCTCTAGCTGTGACGGAAGGCAACACCATTAGCTCACATTAATGGCATAATTAAGTGGATAAAGCCTCTTTAAATCTAGCTTTGAGGAGCAAAATTCCTTTAATCTCATATTTGTAATAAATCACTGACACTGTTGAGGCAACTTTCCATTAGGAATGAAATCTGGCAGTCTGAAGAGAGACTCTGCTGTGTAAAGAGCACGTAGCTGGGTTGTGGTGGTCGCTGGGACTGCCAAACGCTGCAGTTCCCTCATCCTTGTCGTCTCCTGCGTGCACACTGGTTTCTTGGGCCTGTTTGCTCTAACAGCCTGCTGTCGTGTTGGCTTCCCAGCAGTGGCTGGGCAGGCATGCTCTGCAAAGGGTTATCGCGGTACTGGAAGGTGGTCTCTTTCTCTTTTCTTCCTCCCCCACTCTTTTTCCATGGCTTCCAGCTTTCTGGCATGAGTGTCACTTCTTGTGTTGTGATACATCCATGAGATAGGCTTCTTGAGTTTGGATGTTCAAAGCGAGCAGAGATGTTAGGAAGGAAGCTCTCTGTCGGTTCCCTCCCCTGGTTGATTTTTGATTGCTCATCACACTTGCCTGGGCAGTAGCTCTGTGTATGTCACATGCAATCCAGTTACCATGCAATCTTGATTGAAGAAAGAAAGGCTTTGCTCCTCATTCATGAGGTGATTCTAGCTGGGGGACATGAAATCCTAACAATACTTGAATTTATTAGGTATTCTCGCTTGAGATCTTGTTTTCTGAGATGAATGGAGTCATCATGGAGTGCTGAAGATCTGAGGTGGAGGAAGAGATGAAAGATAAGGTTGTACTTGCACCTACATGCCATCTCTTCAGCTCCCTTGCCAGCTGACCCATCCACCAGTAAAAATACTGTGTCTGGTCTGTTTGCAGTCAGGATCTCCTAAGTCCCAGGGCTCTGCCAAAGCATGGCGTGGTTCCCCAGGGCACCCGTGCCACGCGGGACATGCACACCTCCATCCCGGCTCCTTACTGGAGCTCATCTGTCCTCTCCACTGTGTTTCTGACCTGTGCTCTCTTGGGACCCTTCCATAGGGCAGCCTGCAGAAGCTATAGCCCGAAGGTCTGCTTTTTAAGTGAATTTCCTTGCAGAAATCAGACTTGATTTAAGCATATCGTGTATCTGTGAGTCTGTTTGCTTGGAACATATTGGCACAGACTTGCCTGTGCTTTGAATGATTTCTATCTCAAGGCAGAGCTAAAACTTGTCAGTAGTAAGTGCGTACTTATCGCTGAGCGTGTGACACATTCATGGGAGTCATAAAAGGAAAACAAATGAACTTCTGCCTGCGGTGAACACTGAAACGAAGACTGGGAAGCTGGAATGGTCTCCTCAGAATTCACACTACCAGGTTTTCCTGATCATTTGCAGTTGCTTTTACTGAAGCTAAGGATGGATCTTGAAGATTTTTTGTAGCACTTAACTAGACCATTTGCTTTTTCCTCACTTGCTGCTTCTTGTTGAATTTCACCCACTGGTTTCAGCGCTAACTATAAATGCAAGTGGCAAACAGTACTATTAAGTAGATTAAATCTCTCTTAGCTACAGGCTTATTCACATCATGGAGAAATGTTGGGTTTATATTTTTTTTTCCCCCTCGGAATAGTGTCTCCTGAAATTCTTAAACTAATGAGCAGACTAAATGGAAGCTGTGCATTATCCTTTTTGAATGCCTACAGATGATGGCTTGTAAGCTACTGAAGCATTAGTAAAAATTGAAAATAAAAAGCAGAGTCATCAAAATAAAATAAAATTAAGCACTTGCTAATTTTCCTAAAATGGTGTGCTGGCATTTGCCAGGAACTTGTGTTTGCTTGTTTTCTCTGCCCCAGCCGTTTGGTTACATATTGAGGAACCCTTGTTCTGTGTTCCCTGCGGAAACTTGGATGTTACTGTTTTAATTCTTCAGATCTTGGTTGATTTTACCTCTGATCCTGTTAACCTTGCTTCTTTCTTGGTTACACGTAAGAGTTGGTGTCGAAGATCTAAAGGAAGCCCTTGTAGCTTTCCACCCATAGACATACGAGCTCCTTCTCTTCTGTTTTCAGCACTGGGCATCTTTCAATGCTTCCAGCTTTGAATTCTCATGTTTATTTGAACTCCAGCCCAGCGTAGTATCAAATTAAGCTTTTGGGCTTTTCTTGATGTTTCAGATGGAAATCCATTGGGGGCTTTAAGCCTGGCTTTGTTTATTTTCTTTACAGGCATCTCTGTTTGAGATGCGCTGTAGCTGGACAAGGAGTAAGAGTAGCACGAGAACCCTATTCTTACTTGTTTATGACTAAAACATCCTCACAGGTCCTGATCCAGGTAGAGTAAGTCCTCTGGGACAGACTTGTGTGCCTATGGGGACTCAATTGCCCTCTCTCAGGTTGTGTGTAGCTGCAGTGTGTGCCCCTGTGGGGCCCTTGGGAGGATCAGAAAGTCACCAGCTTTCTCTTGGAAAGAAATGGTTGAAGGAGTTTGCATTCCTGCCATAGACAGAGTCAGGCAGAGGTGAGTGCTGGTGGAAAACGTGTTTTGGGGTGTACAGGTATGTCTGTGTGTTGTGTGCACATCTGTGTGTGTTTTTCACCTTCAGTGACAGTGGAGCAGCACCTCACACAACTCTGCTGGGGCTGCCAGGGGTCACACAGGGCTGCACCATGGCTGCTGCCCCCAGCCCTCCTTCCCTTGATGCCCTGTAGTCTCTGGATTTGGGTGGCTTCCCTGGGTGGCAAAACACCCTCACATACTGGACTGGTGAGTGGGATGGGCTTCTGACTTCCATCAGGGTCTTATCACCCAGGGTAGGTGATGCAGAATGGCAAAGCTGTGGCTGGTGCACAGGTTCAGGGCATCATGCCCCAGTCAGCCCCTGATTGAGCTGTGTGTCTGATGGGGCAGCCCCACGCTTGGCACAAACCCGCCTCTGTGCGTCTCCACCACGTGTCACAACCCATCATCGGCAGCGCGTCGCACGGAATCGTGTCCTCATGTGCTTCTCCTGCCTGGTGATCCATTGCCTCAGTGAAATTGCTTTAAGTGTTGGGCATTGCTCTTGCTTGTGTTTTGAAAGACAAGCCCTTGGACTTGCAATGAATTCTCCTTTGACAGCAGTTGCAATGGCTGTGCATTGTATAATTGAGCAATCGATTCCAGCTTGCTGTATTGATGTTTGCAGTGCAGACACGGGCTTGTAATAAACTGTAATGCTCTCTCAGTAATTAGGCAAGTGCCTGTAAATTTAAAAGGCAAAGTTTAAAAGCATTGGAACTTTTGGAAATCCAGTTTTATTACAATTTAAAAAATATAATTACTTTGGTTTATCTCTCCTCAGAGTGCTGTAATTTGGGACAAGCCCAGCTGGCATACATAGACCCCTCCCCAGCATCTTGGAAATCCAGTCCTGCTGGTGATACAGCATTCAGGCTGGTGGAAAGGATTTTGTTTTCTTTCCCCAATGTGGGGAGAAGGGAGTAGAAGTAGTAGGGCAGCATCACAGCTGATTTAATTTTGTTTTCAGTGCATGACACTTAATTGGTAGATTGCTTAATTCTAGGAACTGTTGTTCTGCACCGCCATACCACATAATGTATTTAGGTCATGGCTGTAGTGTTTGGTCAGAGGACCTGATTGTGTTTAGTGCGACTGTTTGCCAGATCCAAGTGGTGATTTGTGTTAAGGGTAGGTAGCGTTTGAGGCAGCGTTGCTCAGACTTTCCTCTGTAGGTAGGTTTGCACTCATCCTAGGAAAGTCTGACTGAGCAAATACCTTAAAACAACTGGAAGGCTTCTACTTCTGTTTTGTCTCCCTCTCCACTCCTTCTAGTAGGGTTGGAAGTGGCAGAAAGGAATGTTAAGAGACGAAATTTGGCTGCAGCCTTATGTATATCTGTGTTTGTAGGATTACAAATTGTTGAGTGGAAATTCTGAGTAGGATTAAGCAGTGTTTTCATTTCACTTGTGAAACCGCTCCTTCTTACTGGAGGTTTCTGGGTTGTTTCCCACCTGGGTCTGTTGCCGAGCTGCGGTGGCTGAGGTGACAGCTTATTTTGCAGAGACCCGTGTGACAGGAGGCAGTGTGCTGGCTCTAGCTGTGCTGAGAACCAGATGTGGCTGGGTGCACCTCTGTCAGCTGTGTCTGCTCTTGGAGACAACAGAACATGGGCAGATACGTGGAATCTTTTACAACTTTGGAAAACACCTAGCTAAGGATGGAAACTTTGGGCGTGTAGGGTGCTCCTGAGTTGGGGATGAAGGATTGCTGGAGCAGTTTTATTGGTTTGCCAGGGGCTGGGACTTCAGTCTGAACTATTCACAGGCTCCAGGTTCCATACCTCTATTTAGTGGAGATGAGCTAATGAGCCAGGAGGTTGTCAACCTACTGTAGTCGTCCAGAGTTCTGGACCATTCCCTGCTTCCTTGATGTTGTGTATCTGCCCTCGGTGAGACAGGCTGGACAGACCCTGTCCAGGCTGGAAAAGCGTCCCCAGTGCATGTCTCCCTGACATGAACATGGCTGCCAGGATACTCGTGGGGTTCAGAGGGATGGCCTTGCAGCCTGGTGTGTGCATGGTGCCTTGTGCTGATGGACTCTTGGGGTTTGAGGCACCTGCTGTCCCCTTCTTCCTTCCCTTTCGCTGCATGGGAAGCAGTGAGGCATTAGAGATGCTGGATGGATGGTGATGCTGGGATAACCTACTTGGCTATAAGCAATTACAAAACATGGTAGCTGTCCTCTGCAGGTATATTTTGGCCCTCACTCCTCTTTTGCAGTCTGGGGCAAGACTAAGTTGGCCTATTTGTATCAATTTGCTGAATGATCCGTAACCAAAAGCTTGGCCTTTCTGACTGACAATTTTTGTATTACCTCTAATGAAGAGTTGTGCTCCAGAGTGGTGACTTGTGGTCTGCAGGGATAGCTGGTGTAGGATCATGAGCGAAATGCTACTTTTGTCATGAGAAAAGAGTTGGGTTTTTCCCCCTCCCAAGTGCAATTGTTATTAGAAATGCATACTACCCACACTTACACGAGGCATGTGTATTGGGGACTGAAAGCTCACAAATCCTTTTGCACCGAAATAGCTTTTGCTCAGCCTACATTCTCTTAGTACCCTGAGCACAGAGCAGGGCGGGTGGGGACTGGCTGCAATGGCAGCAGCACCCTGGGCTTGCCTGACAGGTCCTCCCGAGGAATTTCTCTCCCTTTTTGTTTGCCACAACTTGGTCTGCGAAGGCCCGTGCTGTGTTATTTAAGAGTGGTGAACGTGTTTTGACTAGTTTTTGTGAGGCCCTTGGTGTGTTCTTGAGTACTCGGTAAAAAGCAACGATCGGGGAGCGCGCAGGCTCCGTTTCCTTGCTGAATGCTGTTCTTTTCCCTGGATTAACCTGCGCGCCGGGTGTGTTGCATAATGGCTCTGCTGTCCTGTGGCCCTTTCACATCATAAACACGGTGGCCACAGGCTTCGGGAGTGCAACTTAAGTACTACGCAGGTAGCAACCTAGAGGAAATGGTGTTCATTTTGTCCCTTCTTTTGCTAAGTAAGTAAATAAATAAACAAATATTTAAACCCCCTCTGAGGCTGGGGTTTTGTCGTGTGCAGGTCTGGTACAGAAAGGGTTGTTAGTACAGGCTTGGATTTCTGAGTCAGGCTCCCGTGCTGACGAAGCAGAAATAGTTTGAGGTCTGAAAATACTGCCTGAGTATTTGAAAATAGTTTGTGTGGACACAAAGCTGTTTACAGATCATTCATTCGCTGGCCATGTGCCTGTTTCTCAAGGACAAGGTGGTTTGGGGTTTTTGTAGGTTTTTTTTTTTTTTGCTTTAGAAGCACAGATGTACTTGGCAGGGTACCAGAAGATAAAAATGCTGGAAAAGAGTCCTCCGGTGTGAGTCCTCGTTTAATTAAAATACATATAACTTTAGGCTAAATGTGTGTTTTGCATCTTGCAAACAAGTTGGGAAAATATTTCTTCATTAGCTCTTACGTACAGGGTCACGGTATAAGACGCAGTCACTGTCTGTGCAGCTACTACACTGGCTGGTGAGATACTTTTTCCTTGGTAATACCTCCCTAGAAGATGCATTGTAGTTTCAGCTGCTGCTGCCTGGTCAATTCTGGCTCCCCAGCCCACAGCAGCGAGGAGATGGCACTGCTGCTCTGCTGCTGTTCCTCATGACTAAAGGAGAGGGATGCCCGACGGTGCCTGCCCTCGGTAGGGAAAGCAGAAAGCCCTGAAGCACGCTCTTCCAGCCCTTCTTTGTTGTGTGCTGTAGCACTGGAGGAGTATTGACAGTTGGACTGGAATTTCATGATATGTATATGTTTTATATATATTTAAGGGTTCATCAACTTTTCTTCTCTACTGCTGATGTTCTGGAGGTTTCTAAAGGTCACAGATGTGAAAACTTTTATTTTAACCACGTTGAAATAAAACTCATTATGCAGCTGACTCCTCCCCTGCTCTGCTCTGCTGTCTTGTTCCACAGGGATGGTATAAATGAAAACAGCTCTTCTTCCTCGTGCTGCTCATTAAAGCCGAGCTGTCCTGTGACAGCTTCAGATCCTCCCCACACCGGGTGTTTGTTACCATTGTGTGGTGCAGGTAGACAAAAGGTGGGCACCTCTCTCTGGGGATAGGTGAGCCTGTCAGTGTGTGTGCTGGGCTCCTCCTTGTCCAGCACGCTGAACCAGCAGCAACAAACCCGTAAACACACTAAAAAGGGAAATAAAAACAGTGGAGCCAAGTGCTCTCTTCCTTTTCCCTTTCCCTCCACCAAGTCTTTTGTATTTATATTGAGGTTTTCTAGCTTCCAAAATAAATCCCATCTGTTTAGCATACCTGAATTTAAAGAAATTAAAGAAAGACTTGAAATTAAATAAAAAGTTGACTTCTATTTAATAACCCTCCCAGCACTCAGTGGGAGAGAGGCTGGTGGTCACTGTGGGATGGTCCCTCAGGGAACCAGGCCCCCGAAGCAGGGTAGCCAGCTGTGTGCTGTTGGTGCCTGCTGGATGCTGCCTGGTGAAGGGGCACCTTCCCCTCTGTTTCGCAGTGGGTACTGGTTACAGAGCTGTGTGCAGCTGCATGTTGGTCACGTTCTCCGTCTGAGTGCAGCGTTGCCTGGGCCTGGCTTTGCTTCTCTTGTGGCGTGTGGTCTCTGACAGCGTACCCCAAGAAAGTGCAGGTTGCTTTCAAAAGCAGGGAGGGTGAAGGGCTAACTGTGCTCTGGTTTTGATCTTCCGCCCCCCCACTCCCCTCACCCCCCCCGAAAAGTAGGTCTTTTGTGTAAGCCTTCTGGCATTTCTGTGTACCTAATGCTTAAATTTTGAGCTTTTATCTTGAGATCTGTGACAAGGCCAAACACACAGAGGCTTTGAAAAGGCTGGTGGATGTTTGTCTGCCACGCCTGCTGTAGCAAACCCTGTGTTGAAGGGACAGTGTTTGTCAGGGACATCTCTCCTCCTCTTGCAGGAGGTGTGTGCCCAGCACCGAGGTGGTTTCTCAGCAGCTTCTCAGCAGTGAGCTGGGTGAAATGGGCCCGGGCTTGCCTGGGTTTGCAGAGGGCCTTGGTCACAAGGTGTAAATTGCTCTGTTCCGCCAGAAAGCTCACATTAGTGTGTCCAGGGGTGATGAGTTAGATGTCGATATGAATTCATTTAAAAAGCAAACAAAGAGAAGTGGCCTCAGGCTCTTTTCATCCAGGCTTATTTCCATGTCACTCTGGAGGAGCAATCTGGAGACTCTGCCCTTCATCTACAGTCTCAGCTAAGGAGCTGCCTTTGTTATGTTGAAGCTTCAATCTGCCTGCGCAGAGACCCCGGTGAATCCTTTTGGGCTGCACTCAGTCTGAGGTAGAAACAGCACGTGGTGCATGACATGTCTCTGAAGTGGCACTGGGTGGTTGTGATGGTGAGGTGGCACCTGGAGAGCACAGGGCTTGCTCTGGTGACTTGTGGTGGTCCCCTTCAACCCGATCAATGCCAGCCCTGCTGCAGGGACTCATTGTGGCCACGCCACCAGACCTTCCTCTCCTCTCCTTCAGTCGGTGGCCAGCATCCAAGGGAGGGTGCTTGGTGATGAAAGTGGTTGCTGAGGTGTAAAATGAGAAGTCAGCTGTATTTGTAGCCCATGTCATTTTGTATCTGCAAGCACATGTTTTATCATTCTGGTCTAAATTCTTCTCTTGATGTTCTCCATCTGGCTTGTTTTTAATTATAGTTGCCAGAAAGAAATTGTTCTGCATAAAAGAGACCATTGCAGAGGGTCCCAAGAGAAAAATCAGTGTTAGTAGGGGTGGATTTAGTGACTGGTAAAGTTGTTAAGGTAGGGTGAAGAACTGATTTGAATGAGAGCTGGACACAGCAGATTTTAGCTGATGTTTCCAGAGGAAGCCAAATGTAGTCTGAGCCAACTGTGTGCACATGGGAGGTATGCCTCTGCTCTGGTTTCATTCTTTTGTTTTAGTTAGGGGCTTTTTTGTGTGTGTGTGTGTCTTTCAGTAGTATCCAAACTAAGTTACTTAAGTAAGCTTAAAACCAGAAAAAAGTACAAGTAATAATAAGGTTAGAGGCCGTTCTATTTTTGAAGGGGGCTGAGGGTGGGGACTATCTCATTAGAGAAAAGCAGTGGTGGTGTGTGTAGGGAAGGTCACTAAATTTGGGCACAGCCAGTCGGTGCCTTGAAGGATGGCTCTTGAAGAGGGTATTTTCCAGGCTGGGACCTCAAGCCAGTGAGCTCAAGGGTCCCTGCAGAAGAAGTATAAAATCTGGGGCAATTGGGCACCTATGGAGCAGCGAAGCAGGAGCCAGCAGCCAGCTGATGGCCAGGGTGGCTGGCAGAGGGGCAGCTCTCAGCAAGGCCTATCTTAAGAAAACTTCTCAGTAGCCTGGAGTAGAAGCCTTGCAGAAAAATGTGTTGCAGCCTTGGGTCCGCTGGCAACACCCGCAGCCAGTTTGTCAGACCTTTCCTGCTTGGTATTTGGAGTGAGAAGGAAAAGGGAAATCTGTAAGCTCCATTTGGTAAGGGAATGCTTTGTGCCATTTGAGCCAGGAAATGTGTGGCCTTAGGGGTTCTAAGATGGATGGACTGGGATTGGTGTGGTTGGGTTAGGAAGGGCCAGCCATAGTCTTAAACTGCACTGCTGCTAGACCCCTTCCCCTGCACCGTCTCCTCCTTTTTGCCAGAGCTTTTCCATCTGTTGCCCATGCAGATACCTCGGTGGCTGTGGACTGAAATGGGCATATTCATCAGGCCTCACTTGGGCAAGTCTGTGAAAGGTCCCTACGGGAGACTGGCCTGGTTTTCCAGATGGAGTGGCGAGGGAGCTGTCTGCCCTTGCAGTTCTCCTGGCCTCTCCTGTAAGACAAAACCATCTCCTGCTGATCTGCAGGGTGAGGTGGACCTCTGGGCAGGGTTCTGGGAGTCAGCAGAGACGCCTCCTGACTCTCAGCTCTGCCGTTGACCTGTTGCGATCCTGGGAAAGTTAGATTGTGGCTTTCTGCCACGACTTTCCCACCATCTTTACCCCCTGCCCCCTCCCTTCCTTTTCTTTCCTTTTTCCTATTTAGGCAATGAGCTGTTTGGGAGAAGGAAATGCCTCTGGTAACATATATCCAGCATCTTTTGCAATGGGAAAGCTACCACAAAACTAGCAATTGAAGTAAAAAAAACCCCAGTGCATAGGACTCTCTTTTTGCTTACTAGGGGGTAGCATCTTTTCACTCGGTCCCTGGAAGCGCAGGACTGATAACAACTGTGTGTCTTTCATACTCCATAGAATGTGGTATTATGGATGAGTAAATTGTCATTATTATTTCCTCACCAGACAGCTAGTGAGCCTGTGGATATCTAAAGCAGGATAGAGAGTATGTTGTTTTCTGTTTTGCTTTCCAGGCATTTGATGTCAAGAGTTAGACAGAGGGAAAACACAGAACCCTGTCCTGTCTTTGACTTAAACAGTGGGAGTCTTTAATAGCTTCTGGTTAGTTTGGGTTTAGAAATCATCTTAACAGGAAGAAAGAACACTGATGTTAGCTTTTTTTTTTTTTCAATCCTTCTTGTGAGTTTCTGCAGTGATTTGCCAGGCTTTTGTGCTGAGGTTGTTTACTGATTTTTTTTATTCTAGAAGGAGCTTCCTTGCCAGATAAACATTATCCCTTTTTTTACAAATTTATCTCCATTGCTGGAGCCTTTGATTATTTAGCTTTCAGAACACTCTATCAGTAAGAACAGCATTATTTTGGCTACAAATGGATCTAGGTAGACTTTTGGCTTAACATTTTCTATTGTATTGTTTGTTTTTTAACTGGGGAGGTTGCTCTCATTTTGTGCCATTGTATCTCAGAAGGCACCTTCAGTTTCCTCCAAAACATCCCTCCCGTGCTTTTCACAGGGTAGACCTTGTCTTTCTGGGGAGTGGGAAGAAACATCTGGCAGAGTCTTGAGTTTGTGCAGTGCAAAGCTGATGGGCCTGCAACTTTCTGTGTTGGCGAGTGACAAAAAGATCTGATGGTAAACATGCCTTGGAATAATAAGGTATCATTTATTGCACTAGTGTGTGCAACCTACTAGCAGAGTATTGCTCCATGGCCTGTAGCCTCAGGCTTGCAGGAGTTTAGCGTCAACAAAATGAGAAGCAAATTGAAAAGTTAATTTTGGCATGGGGGCATTGTGCTGTGCTCCTAAGAGGTGGTATCTGATGAGCTTTCACTTGATAGCATGTTTAAATCTAGCCCTAAGTACGTTGTAGCAACTGAAATGTAAATTAGTAGACTTTTTTTTTCCCCTTCCAACTTGGTTGCTTTTCTTTCCAGAACTCATCAATAGGATATGAGGAGGTTGGAAAAGTTTTCCAAAGAGTTTATGGTGTACAGTGCACAGGATAATCCAAGCTTGCAAGTCATGAGTCACACATGCTGCTTTCCTTCCTTAATTTGTGGTGTTGCCCCATATTCGACTTCCATGCCATTTAGCTGGGGAGCAAGCTTCCAGGAACAATCCCCCAAAAGACACATTAATACACGAGCTGGAAAATGTGTTAGTAGGAGAATTACATTACTGTGGAATACATATCTTGCATAATTAGTGGAGGGAAGGAGGTAAATGAGCTGACAGGACTTCTTTTACATTTAATTTGCATAGTTCTTTGATAATATTAAGGCATCTTGGGGGAAAAAAAGGCACCATAAAACCCAGCACATAACACCAATTGCCTTTGAACCTTTCCCAAACAAAAAAATTACCGTAATAATATGTGCAGGGGAAGAAAGAGGCAAGAAGTAGGTGTATTAACTGACTTGGAGAGTGTGGGTAGGCTTGAAATTTATGATGTTCTGCAGATCTTGGCAGTCTACCAAGGATTCCCCTTGTCCCCTCTGCTTTTCAGCATGCTGAAAGCCCACTGAGATGCAAAATAAACAGCATGTTGCTATCAGACATGACTGGGAATATGCTTAAGTAGTGCATTCAGTTTAAGAGCCAGTTCAGTGCTGCAGTGTTGCTATGTTGATGAGAAGAGCTGGATTTTAAAGCCTTGAGTATGTAAATGAGCTCCCTGTCATCCTCATGAAAAGAAACAGGACAAGATTTGGGGTCAGCAGGCTCAAGTCCATTGACTTGCTCATCCCAACAGGCCATTTAAAAATAGAATGGTGCAGTAGTGGTCTAAAAAATATCCTTGCTTTACTTTCCTGGGAGGATAAACAAGTGCTTTAGTATGAAGAGATTTGGGAAAAGAGGGGAGGGTGCGTAAGAAACAGTTTGGGAATTTTGGTCACTAAAACTTTAACATGTACTAAATGAAGGGAATGGATGGTGGGCCCTTTTCCATGGGGTGGGAGCCAGACTCAGCTGTCAGTTGTGGCTCCCATCCCTGAGAGCAAACTCCTGTTCCTGAGATGATGTAGCCTCCCCTACCTGTTGCTGCTACTACTCAGTGCAGCCTCTGCACCCTCCTCAGACCGTTGGCTCTGGAGACAGTCATCGCACGCGTAACGAGATGTATCAAGCATCACTTGATCAGAAGTCATCTTCACTGCATAGTTCATTTCTGTACTTAACTTCCTGGCCAGGTGACAGTTACCCTGTGATCCCAGTCTCTGATACTTTTGGTATCTGGCAATACTCTAAGAAACTGCTGTTTTCAGTTAGCAGGGGTTGCATTTTGCAATCTTGCTGGGTTTTTCGGATACTCGTCGTAATTGCTGACAGTTTGCTGTGAGAAACAAAGCCACAAGAACCAGGGGAGGTGGGAGCCTGGGACACCCCCAGGGGCCACAGCTCCAGAACATGATAAAAACTGGGCCTCCTTCTGCAAGAAAAATGCTGTCCCTCCGGAGCGTTAGCTGGTGGCATTGCTGAGAATGGTGTCTGGATGGGGCCTTAATGGTTACCACATTTATGGAATGCCCTGGGAGTTGGATTTGAATAAATTTTAATCCCAGGGGATTGAGTTCAGAGGGTTTCTCCTATCTATGACTTCTGCAGTTCCTTTGTTGCATTCAACAGCTTTGCAATTTTTAATGCAGGGTTTGTTTTTTCCCCAAAGCAAGGGCTGGCTATGGAAATCTGAAGATCAGCTTCCGAAACAGGAATGCTTAGCCATTTCGTGTTGCAAGCAAAATTATACCAGCCTGCTAATAGTTTGACAAGTCTGTTCTTGAGCAGAGCTGTTAAGCAGATAAATAAACAAACAAAAACTCTGCTCATGCTTACATGTTGTGCTTGTGGTGTTTGCTTTTCCCCTCCCTCTAAAAATGTTGTAGTGAAAAGAACCTGGCTTTAAAATGTCCATTAACTTCTTCCATATAAATCAGTGTTGTGTAGCTCTCCCCACCCCCATATATGCTGCAGATGCTTAGAACATGAATGCTCCATACATTCTGAAAAGGGTATTTGGAGTAATTTTAAACAATATTCTGAAATGACCGGGGTTTAAATTTGGCCTGGGATACTGAGCAGCCCACACTTCCCACAGTCTGCAGTTCCCTTGCTTTGCAGTCCCTTAGGGGGGTTATGGAGAAGCTTTTCCCATCCCCGCTGCAGAAAGAGCAGAGTGAAACACGAGCAATCTCTGCTGTAGCTGTCACAGCCCCAGATTTTGACAGGGCCTGGCGGAGGCACAGGCAGGATCCCCTAAAGCTGCAGGGGAAGGGCGGTCGGACTGGTGCACGTTACTCATCCCGAGTGGGCCGGTCTCGCAGGGAGGAATGGCATCTTGAGAAAAGTTGTGAAACTGAGCCCTGGGAAATTTCAAGCTTCTCTCTGGAAATAGCCAGCCCACCAGTAGTTTGTAGATTTTAAAAAGGCAAATAGAGCAAACTTTCCATAACGTGTGGATGTCTTGCTGCTTCACTCTTCTCTGTGCCACTTTTTTTGCTTGGAGTATGTTCTGCCACCATTTTTGCAGCTTTACTTTGCTGCAGAATGAATGGTGAACTGTATTTAACTACTTTTTTATTTTTAAAGTTTATTCCTCCTCAGTCCTACTTAGTGTTTTGACTTTTTTTTTTTCCTCTGAAATGTCCTTGTTCCTCTCTTATCTTTAGCATATTCTTTTTGTACCTCAAACTGTGCCTCTCCACGTCCTTGGGTCTTCTAGTTCCTTTCATAGAGCCGTGGAAAATAGGGACAGAACTAAGAGGAGACATTTTTCCACCTCAGTGTAAAACATTTTCCCCTCTCCCCTTGGTGGGGATGGTAAATCTTGAGGAGAAGACCATAGGCTTTTGTCATTAGGCAGAGGTCCAGGGTGGGATGCTGGGGATGCATCTCTCCAGGGTGTACTGAAAGGCTTTGGTTCAGTAAGTAGTAAGGGCAGGGTGAGGTCAGTCTTGGCCACCTCACACATGTTATGACCCTATCTTTGTTTCAAAATCCAAACCAGCTTGAGACCAAACTGTAAAAAGAAACACATGCAGTAAAGAAAGTTTACAGAGCCAGCAGAAGGCTGAGCATAGTAATTTATTTACAGAACGCATGTGGATTGGTTAATAAGGGGGTGGGGAGGAGCACAGAACAGCAAGAGTTGTAAAAGAAAGCAGAGGCTGTGAATTCTGCTGCGTTTCATCCTTTCTAATGTACAAGCAGTGCCTGGCCTTTGCCTCCATAGAGGACGGTGTAAGTGTGAAGGGGTCGAGATTTCTCCAAAGAGACTGGTGGCTTGGGGTGCTTCAGTTCTGGGGTGCCAATCTCGAAAGAACCAGTAAAGAGATTATGAAGTTACTCCAGGAAAAATACACATTATTGGTGTCCATCAGCAATAGTGGATGCCACAAAAATGATCAAAGGGCTGGAGCACCTCTCCTATGAACTCCGGGTGAGACAGTTGTTGGGCTTGTTCAGCTTGGAGAAGAGAAGGCTCTGGGGCGAACCTTACAGTGGCCTTCCGGTACCTGAAGGGTCCTACAGGAAAGCTGAGTAAGAACTGTTCACGAGGGCCTGTAGCACTAGGATGAGGGGTAGCGGTTTTAAACTAGAAAAGCTGAGATTTAGGTTGGATATTAGGAAGAAATTCTTCAATATGAGGGTGGCAGATCACTGGAACCAGTTGCCTGGAGAGGTAGTGGAGGCCCCATCCCCGGATACATTCAAAATCAGGCTTGACGGAGCTCTGAGCAACCTGCTCCAGTTAGTGAAGATGTACCTGCTTACTATGGGGGGGCTTGACTGGATGACCTTTAAAGGTCCCTGCCAACCTTTACACATTCTATAATTCTGTGATTCTATGCTGCATATAGGCTTCTGCCTAGGAAATGTAGAAATTGGTGAGGAGAAAGTTAAAGGAAGTGTGAGTTTATTGAAACATTTTGTTGTGGGTTTTTTATCATTATTTGTGGTAAGAATGAAGAATGTAGCAAGCATACCTGTTCTGGAGAACTTTACTGCTTTCGAGGAGAGAGTTTGGGAGTGATGCTTGAGAAATGCATTGGGGGACCAGACTTTTTGACTGAAAGTCTTGGGGCAGACCGCTGGCTGTTAAGTTGAGAGCTGGGAAACACTAATACCAGGACCATTTCTAAGTGCCTATTCAGAAAAAAAATACAGAGCAGCTCATGGATGCATCCCTACCTCCTGTAAAAATATACTTGGGGGAAAATAAGGTTTTTGTCAGGAGTCAGTGGAGGCAAGTTGCAGCCCAGCACGGCTAGAGGGGCCTGTCACGCTGCCTGCCTCCCAGCCCCGCGCTCCGCCTCCTGCCAGCTCTGGCTCTGCTCTGGCTGCCGAGCAAACGAGTTTAATATCCTGATCTGCAATCCCCCGCCCCACCCCGCAGTTTGCTTTTTCTGTGTTAACTTTCTGCCGTTTTAGTGATCTCAATCAGCTTATCATATGATCCGATGAGTGCCAGAATGAGCCTGGTGCTCCTGGGAGAAATAGATGTGACAGGAGGCTGGAGGGAGGCAGGGGAAGGAAGGGTACGAGCTCGCTGCTGCAGGAGCTGGGATCTAATAGTTCTGCTCCAGCTGTACCGAGAAACCGAACCCTTCTGGTGGCATAGCTGAAGGGAGACGTCTTGTTCTTGTCTGGCTGTCATGAGGCAAGGCGAGAGAGCTATCGCAGGTCTGGGGCATCACTTGAAGAAACCTTGGGGTTTGGTTTTTTTTTTGATGATGAATACCAAAGCAAAGAGCAACATCATTTTGCCACCCCCATGTGCTTACATTTGCCCAGTAAAATATCACCCAGGTGTACCAGGCACTGGTGCTTGGAAACGATACTCGATATGTGGAGTTCAGCTATTTTGGCATGTTAATATACTGTCAGTACTGACTACAAGCTTTGCTAAAGTAAACAGAAGGGAAGCTGTGAATGTAATCTGCTGTGCTTAATCTTGATAATCATCCTTTTAATGAAAAGAAAAAAGAAATGGGTTCTAGGATTTGTGTAAGAACATTTTAAAGAGAAACCGTTGGGGTTTTTTTTAGCCATCTAGGCTATTTGTTTTTCATATGAAATATCAGAAGGGTCCAGCCCAATTGGGGAAAACCCAGTGTCTGGAACTCTCATGCAGATGTTTTGCTCTGTGTATGCTGAAGGGATGGGTGAGACGCTGATGCTGATTGTTCTCTCTCTTCTTCAGGGTCGGCATGTCAAAACGGGTCAGCTGGCAGCCATCAAAGTCATGGACGTTACGGAGGTGAGTAGAGGAGCATCCTGCTTTATTAGCAATAGGGGTAAAACTTACAATATGAGAGATGGCATCTGGCTTACCTCGTATTCATGTTGAAGGGCACGGTCCTCGCACGCGATCGGTTGCTTTCTGTTTGCGGGACCTGACCCTCCGAGCCCATCTGCCCTTCACAAGATTTCTGTGTGCTTGTGTGCATGGCCCCCTGGCCTCCACAAATTGCTCTGGCTGGTCCCAGGATGTATGAGCACACGTACCGCTTCCTCAACAGAGATTCCTTAAAAGGGAGAGGGGGAAAAAGTCAGATACCCTGCTTCTCCTTTTTTATATTAAATGTACCCTCTTGCTTTTCCCAAAAATGAAGGTGAGGAGGCTGCTTGATGTAGGGGACAGTAGTTTCCCTGGTACATTTGCAGCCTAAAAAGGGTATGCATTTATTCAAAGCAAATGGGTCCAATAACGTTCCCAGAAGCCTGAAAGCAGAAACATCTGCAAGAATGATGAGCAGACTGCTGGCAGAATTCAGCAGTGTAAAGTAGTAGTTGTAACTGACCCGGGGGGATTTACTGTGGAGTTTTAGATGGGAAAGCCGGGAAATTAGCCCAGCCAAAGAAATAAAAACTATATGCCCATATTTGAGTTTTTAGATGTCTTACAGTTTATGCTGTTCAAAAAGCAATCAGTTTAAATTAAGTCTTCAAAACAGATCAGGAGAAGCACGGGGTTTTCCCTCTTGATTCCATTTGTATTTTATGGTTACGTCTGCAAATTAACACAATGACTTCAGATTCAAAATGGAATGAGATCCTCCTCTGTGCAGTGCTTGACTGCTGTCACAGTTCTGAGCAGGGCTGTGCCTCTTCAAACAAAGTGTCATATTTTTCTGAAGTCCTCAACCTTATATAGATATTAGTGGGAAAGTCCTGTTAGCCCATGTACATTGTACAGAGAAGAGGGGTCTTTGACAAGCTGGTTATGTTAAGCAAAATTCCTGCAGGGGTGTTGCTGCAAAATGTTTTACATTTTAGTGTGGGTATAGGTGCCAACAAGTGAAAATGGCCTTGGATACAAACTCCTTGGGGGGTGTCTGGGTTGTAATGGGTAAACAGGCAGGAGAGGGGAGGAAACAGGAAGACAGGGTTGGGTCAACTGATAGGACTTCAGCCCTATCTCTGCATCTCCTTGTGATCAATGAGCAGTGTGACTGCTGCTCTCTAACTTAAGCCATTGTGCCTGCCAAGAGCTAGACATTCTTACTTTGTAAGATGGCCTGATAAAAGTGAGTTTCCAAAGGCTGCCTTCATGAGGAGGCAGCACTCTCTGGCTGCAGCTAACCAGGCAGACAAACCAGAGAAGAGTGAAGGTGCACTGACAGTGCAGTGAACGTTCTCTCCGCATCAAACCTTTCCATTCGTGCAGCGGTTTTACACGGGGCAGCTCGCTGGCCTGTGCCCGACGTCGGCGGCTTCTGTAACGCTAAGGTCGACTGTACTGTGCACTCCCTCTGTTTCTAATAGTGTGTATTAATCACAAGCAGTTGTAAAAAGAAGAGGTTGCACAGCAAAAGGCAAACAGCCTGCAGTATGGCTCAGCTCATGTTGTGGGAGATGGCTGATGGTTTGAAACTTTCTGTAATTTCTGGCTGGTTTTGGAAAGCTAGTTGGGTATTGGCACTTTCTATCTTTTATCTCACAGGCTCATGCTTTTTTTTAAGGGATATGAAGGGCAGTCAGAGGGAGTAGTTTGGAGATGTTCAGCCCATGCAGTTTAAAAGCGTTGTGGATCCTACCAGTGTATCTCACGTGTTTTTGCTTCAAAATAGTGAGCCTGTGGATGCTAAAAACATGGTGTAAATTCTTCCAAGTCGTGTGAAGTCAGGTCCACTTTTTAATACCAGCAGTGGATGACACTGTTGCTAAGACCAGGCACAGGTGATACCATTGCACTTAACATTTTCCAAGCGCAGATGTGGCTGATAGGATATTCCTGGCCACTCTTGCTCGCTGGTTCCTCGCCTGTCTCCCAACACTTGTGCCGGCACAACTGCCCCGGGGCCAGATGGTGACCTGGATCAACGAACAAGCCCTGGTTCCAGGTTAAAAATACCCTCACTCCTCTCTTTCCCCTGGTTATTTATAACCTGGATTGGTTCGTTGATCTAGTTCAGCGTGTGGTATTACAAACAGTTGTGCCGTCGCCATGAAGGAGGTGGCATGAGACTGGAAAAGAGCTGCTGATAGCCATGGGGGAGAAGGGTCAGTGGCTCAGATTGACTTTGCTGCCAGAGATGGCCATATCATCAAGCCATGGCTCTAGTTCTTTAAGGGATGACTTAATGAGAACCAATTTTTGCTGGTGTATCCTGCAGCTCCATCCTGGTTCTAGCGCACCACAGTGTATGGGAACGGTGGGAGGAGAGAACATGGGGACAGAAGTGGCAGTGACTGTCCTCAGCACTGCACTGACACAGACGCTGAAGGAGCCCCAGCCCCAAATTGACCTCCTTTGCCTGCTTCAAGAGCTACAGTTAGGTGTACTGCTCTTTTAGCCTAATGGTAACTAATTGTGTCCATGCTAAGAGGCTTGAGTATAAACTTCTACAAATGTAATTATGATTTTAGGGGTTTTTTTAATGAGCAGCCCCTGAAGCTGTAGGTGATTTGAGCTTCTGTGCATATTTTACTGGCAGCGTTAATGCCTTTCCGCTTAAACAGAAGCGGTGCCTTGGAAGATATCTGATTATTTTGTCTAACCTGCGTTGAGAACAGACGCAAGACTAGCTTTCTTCTGGGATACCTCTGATCCAGTGCTTGCTTTGCCAAATGCTTAACAAATTAGAAAGCCTAATGTGTTGGCACGCTCTGTGGGCACACCCCAAATGTTCAGTTTTCAAGGCCCCGATTCTGCAATTCACCCATTGCTCAGGATCAGCGAGGTTACATCAGTTGTGGCCTGTGAAGCTTTGATCACCCGAATGGGAAGGATGTCAGAGTGAAGGCTTTCCTTGAAGAGTTTTGGTTGGCACAAAGAAAATGAGGTAGTTTAAACCTCCAACCAGAGGTGTTTGAAGAAACATTACAGCTCTGTAATGTGCATGGTGGTGTGGAAATGCTCTTCATCCTTCTCATCTTTTCTTGTGGTTTTCTCTTCAGATTTTAATTTTGAAAAGAATGGTGGTAAGGATGAGAAAAGAGGAGGTGGGCTGAAGATATCATCTTGATCTTTGAATATATTATGACTAGTTAGTACTGCTGCCTGAAATGTTGGGGGGGTGTTGATGTGCATAAAACTTTCCTGTCTCTTCCACTTTCCTCCTCTCTAAACAAATTAAGAAAAGATCTAGAAGATTTGTGTGGGTCTTTATAGATCTTTATATCTACAGCACTAAAGTGAGCATGGAAGGATCTGAAAGATGTAAAGATCTCTAAGTCTGCCTACATTCAGAATGGTGCATGTATTTCCACTTTCTGAGGGCAAAGCTAGAGTGCATTTAGGGTGAAAAAATTTCACTGGAGTGTAGAACAAATAAAAACAAAAAATCCCACCCATACTTGTCGATTTAAAGCTCTTCTCTTGTTGGAATGAGCCCAATGACCATAAAAGGGGAACAATATGAACTATCAGCCTATACACGCTTCAAGGATTATTTTCCAAAATGTACATATGTAGGATGAATCTCATGCTGCACGCGTGTTGTTGGGGGAGGCATTAGTTGAGAGATCCCTGTAGCCTGTCTTGAGTCTTTTTCTTGTAGTTTGTCTTTAATCTTTTTTTTATTGTAAGGTCTCTGCTCCTTTTGGGGCATTGGTTTGGAGAACATTGGCGTTGTTCAGTCTGTGTTGACCCGTTCCACTCACTGACCTCGTGCTATTAGGTTTCTGTGAGCTCCTTGCTGCATTCCGGCCGGCAGCACCGTGGGGGTACCGAGTGAGCTGTGACTGATGTTATCAGATGCAACAGAAGCACGCTGGCTGTAAGATTCGGCAGTCACCCCTTTAGTTGGAAGGATCCATTTTCTCCTGAAGCAAAAAGAGATTTCAAACCTTATTAGCAAAGCTGACTTGGCAAATCTTCCCTGCATCTAAGCTGTTAACTCGCCTTACACCTTAAACGGGCCGCTTGACTCCGCTTAACTCTTTTGGAAGGTTTCTTTGCAGCTGCACGGTTGTTTCCAGTGTCACTCCTGTGTTCCCCTTCCAGCAATGCTTTTCTCTTTGAAAGGTTTAGTAACTGATTTTGAGGGAAGAAACACAGTCGCTTCTTTTCTGTTTGTTATAATCTCTGACGCTGCTGCTTCTTCCTCCTACCTCTTCCCACACACGCTCTTGGCATCCCTTGGGAAAGTTTTCCGCATGCCTTTTTAATAGCAGCATTTCTCAGCTCTTGTGCCCGGTGTTTCATGACTTGTCCAGTCTAGTTTGTGTAAAATTATGCTAAGTAAACAACTGGATACTGTATCCTGCTGATTTATGAAAGAAATTGGATTGCTTTTAGTGCCTGCCTGTCTTGCCCTTTCTGTGCGTGCTCTGCAGAAAAATTAACAACCCCAAACCAAAACCTCCAGGCCTGCAGAGAAGCGTGGCACATCTCCTCTACACAGACAGGAAAGGTTACCCAAGTTATTAATTGCCATCTTCCTGACTCTGCTGACTGCTTTTTTGTGTTGTAGTAGGCAAGTCACTTTGTTTTTTGTGAGTCCATATCTCCTGGCCTACGTGGCACTATAAACCGCGATCCTGTGGATGATGTATCCATCATCTGTAAGTCATCCCAAGAGCTGTCCGTGTAAAGACTGCTGATAAAAATAAATGTGTCTGTTCCCACACATGCAGGCAGGCAAAATGAGGGGAAAACAAAAGTAATAACCACTAGAAGTTTGCCCTAACTCTTATGTGTTTTTTTTCTTCTATGAAACCCCAAATACAGCACGTGGATTTTGATTTGTTTAAAAGGAGAAGGGGGGGAAAAAAAGAGAAGAAAGTGGAAGTTGCTGTCTCATTGTAGCAGTCTGGGAAATGCAGATCTTTTCAGCACTGTGCAACAGAACTGGGGCAAGCCAATCTGGGGAAGCTGAATTTGGGCTGGCCTTTTAGTATGGAGACATGAGTGCACTGCTTTACCTGGCTTAGCGTGGCTGCTTAGTAAACTTGTATAGCGCTCCGTGGCACTACTTGCTGCTAAGTTAGCCGAAGCAAACCTGATGCCAGTAGTTAGTAAAAGCCTTTGCTGTGCCTCTTCTTCTTGATTTAAGTTGGGGAAAGTGGATTGAGGACCAAAAAAATCCAGGTAGTTCCCCTGGGGATTACTGGCACCTTGCTTGCTTGTCCCTCAGAGGTGAGGTTGCTTACTACCTACCACTCTGTTCAAAATTCTGCAGTCTTTAGTTAAACAGTTACCTGGCAAAACAAAGAGTAGTTCTATGGAAAGGGAAAAAACAGGAAAGGTATTTACAATGTGGACAGCCCTGCTGTCCAGTCTCTCCTGAAGCTGATTAACCTCTGATCTCTTCCAGGGATGAGGTGGGAAGGAAAAAAAAAAAAGGCTGCTGGGAACTTTCTATTACAGTTCAGAGGAAAACAGAGCTGGTCAGTGGTCCCTTGAGCTGTAAGGTCTGTTTTGGGAGGAGTTCAGAATGAGCTACAGTAGTCTTTGCAGCCAGCACGGCAGCCTCTTTTGAGCTGCAGATCATTTGTATAATTGACTGCTTCCCTCCTTAATCTGAGGCCCTGCACCTACCTCTGCTGTGTGCCCTTGCCCAGCAGCTTGGCACAGTTCTTGCCCCTGCTTTGCCATGGCCCTGATGCTAGGATACTCAGCCCTGTGGTGCTGGCAGGGTCTGCAGTGTTGGCTGACGTCTGTGTGGGACCAGGCTCTGCTGCGCCCCCCATCAGCTCCATGCTGCCCATTTCTCTGCGGGACCCCCATTAAGATCGGGCAGAGGTGGTCCTGTCCCTCCGCAGGGTGAGGGAAATGCATGGGGTGGGGCTGATGGCAACACCCCGTCCTTGGGTGGCAGAGCAGAGACAGTACAGTAGAGTGACGTTTAGCTTTGGAGAGCCTTTGGTTCTTACAGTCATACAAGGAGCAAGGCAAATGCATCTAACATCTGTCTTGAGTCAGGTCTCAGATATTTGAACACCGGTACCAGTTTGCATAAAGGGCAAACTTTCACTCTCTTCACCCGAGTCTTGGGGTGAGCAGCAAGAATGTCAGGCTGGAGAAGCTAATTTGGGAAGGGGAGGTCATGAGGTTTGATGCAGTTGCAAGAGAGAGGTTGGATAGGGAGCTCCCCATGTAGTTTGAGGTCAGGGCAGGAAGCTATGGCCTATTTACCAAGCAGCTTGGGAAATTAATTATGCACATCACGGCTTGACTGGAGAAAACTGGTGGTGACTACCAAGGCTCTGGGTTGCTGTGACCTGGGAAAGAGCAACTTCACACTGATACTGTTTGGTTGAGGGAGAAAATTGGTAGTGAGGAGAGGAAAAAAAAGAGATGTAAAACATTCAACATGCTTGTTTCTCTGTTTGATTTTTTCAGCACACGTTTCCTTCTTAGTGCACGATTTCCACCTGAGTGGAAGAGTGTCTGTGTCCACAGCCTATTGTCAGTTGTCCTTGTGGGTATACCTCTCTCTATATTTTAACATGCTTGTTTTGGAACATGACTGTTTCAAGGCTGGAAGAAACAGATGTTTTCCTTTTGCCATGAAGATCCTTGAGGGCACCATTGCTGCCTCACCAGCATCTATTTATCTGTCAGCAGCAAAAGAGCTGTGGCTGTGAAGGCTTCGTGGTGCTTATTTAGCAGTCGGCCTGTTGTGTGGTTTTTCAGCTGAGGCTCGGAGATGGCTTCCTACTCAAGGCTGATTATGGATCACTGTGTTAAGAAACTGCAAGGCAAGCTATGTTGCCCCTGCCTTCTCCTCATCTGTGTGCTGATGTCGGGTCTCTTGTGGAAGGTTTTTGTCCTGTCTAGCAGAAAAGGTTTTGCAAGTGCTCTGTAACCTTACCTGGCTGTAAGAGAATGAGGTCTAGCTCTGCTGTAGCACATCAGGTGATGCTCAGGATGTACTTACTCCTCAGCTGTGGCTCTGAGATCTGCTGTTGCTCCTGCTGAGCACGTGTTTAGCAGTAGAGCACGATGGAAACTAGGTGGCTGGTTAGGCTACAGCTGACTTTGGCCAGCGAGAGGACAGGAGTGGTTGTTAAGGTTTCTCTGCAAGCCCTGATCTCTTTGGACAAGTCTTGACTTTTTCCTTAAAAATTTCTTCTCTCCGGCCTGTCGCTGTGACTGCATTGGCACAGAAGGAAAGAGCAAGTCATCTCGGCGAGCTACACGTGGCTGTTAATGTGTTGCAATGAGTAGGGACAGGTGCTTTAATTTCAGCTATTGGACACTGTCAGTCCCGGTGGGCAGTACTCATGCACTGAACTGTAATCCTGGGCCCATTTTTCTTCAGGCCTCAGGCCTGGTGCCTGCGGTCATCTGGAGGCCTGCTGGCTGTTAGCGTCGGTGAGGAAGTCGCTAGTGACAGGGTGGTGTCCTATGTATACGGGTGACTGCCAGCAGTGGTGACGGCTCAGTGTGGGTATTGCACGGGTGCTTTCGCAGCCGCCATGTTTAATCTGCCTGCGCTGGCACGAGCTTGGGCAGTAACAGCCTGCGCAGGCTCCAGAGGTGGAACGTTTCTTCCAGGCCGAGGGGAGCAGCGTTCGTGCAGGTGGCCACGACGTGGGCGATTCACTGCTGCCTCCCCGAGCGCTGAACTCTCTTTGAGCTGTCTGAGGAGATTCACATATTGATGAGAAGCAGGAATGGTTTGTATGCACCTGGTAGCAAAGAGTATGGGGCTGCATTTTGTAGCATCGCTGTCAGACACACGGCACAGCCCAGTTTTTTCCCCTCAGTGAATCAGAGGAAAACAAGGCAACCCTGTAAATGCAGCCTCAGAGCATGTGTGCTCTTGCCAGTTTGGGCAGAGTAAAACCCAGTTTGGGCAGAGTAAAACCAACGAGGATTGTGTCATTCTAGCAAGTGTCTAGGCTGAACCTGGGCCCATGGCGTATTCCTCCTGCCTGCAAAGGCAAGCAAGAGATCCCAGGTCTGCTGTCTTTCAGGGGTGTGCTTTAAAATCTAGCTTGGGCATTAGGATCAAAGACAGGAGAATTCATTTTCTGTTTATGTTAGGAGGGGATATATCTGCTCGAAATGTAATCTTTCTTGACTGTGTTTAATTGTAATTTCATAAACTGCACCTGCCTGTGAGCTCCTCCTGGTTTTTGCTGCAACGTTCCATACTTTTATCTCGACTTCCTAAGGAAATGAGGCTTCTCAGCGATAATGCGTTGTGTCCTGCCTTCTTTTCCACCAAATACCTTTTGGATATTCTGGCCAACTTCGGCCAAGTTTAATGAGGAGGAGAAATCCCAAAGACACAAAAGTCCCAACAAGTTACGTGAAGTCTGGCAGGCTGTGCGGAGGAGGGAGAGGCTGAAATTTATCGCCTCTGCTTTGGGAAGGGTAGGCAGGCCATAGCCACTGTCCATTATCAGTCAGCTGGTCACTGCTCTGCCATAAATCAGGAGGGGGAAGCAGACCCTATTTTGTTCCTTTTGTTTGTTTAGAAAGAAAAAGTTCTGGTGCATGACTTTGAAGTGAGTGCAGCAGCTACAGGAATGCGTGCGGGGTAGCACATGCAAATGACTTTTAAGCATTTTTAAATAACCCTCTGGTTCTTTTTTAGTTTATGGGTCCATAAATAGTAGCATACATTTGAGATTATCCTGCGTGGTCTCTCTCCCCCTCTTTTTCTTACCATGTGCATCTGTATATATAAATATAAAATAGCAGTGTTATTCTCCAACATTTAATGAGACAAAAATGTTTGCTGTGAGTCCCTCCACAATGCTCCTTGTGCAAGACGCAGTTTGAGTGATGTGTTGGGAGTTGTTGGCTAAAACACGGTCTTAAACCCCAGCTCCTAAATCTAGAGATGATGGCAGCAAGCGCTAATGCTCAAGGACCTGGGATTTCACTGTACTCCAAGCTAACTTGCAACCACCAAACATGAAAGCGTCCTTCCCTCCATGCCCATTCTCTTCACATATGCAATGGGAAGCACATGGCCAATGCTAGGTGTTAAAAGCCTTGAAGATGCTGTGAAAACTAGCTCAGTTGATCAGTGTAGAAGAAGATGCTGATTGTTTCCTGAGCCTAGAGGCATCTCTGGTCCTTTCCAGCCAGGGGTCCATGTACAGACCGGTTTAATCTAGAAGGGATTAAAGCCCACTGAGTGTGCTTTCTCTGGCAGAGAACAATTTTTACTGCTAAAGAGAAGTGCAAAGGTGGTGGTGTTAAATTGCAAAGACTGGCGCTACATAATAAGCGCGCAGTCTAGTTTTGCTCTCCTGTCCTTGCCCCCTCTCTGAGTAAGACCCTGCTTCAAGCATGATGAGACCGATGGGAGTCTGGCCAGGGAGGCAGCTTGTTGTTCTGATCATTCCCTGTTGATTTTTTTTTTGTGTGTGTGTCAGGCTTTATTTCTCTAGTGTTTTGATCTGGAAGGTGTATCTGGGAGAAGTCAGCCAGTTAGCAGCAGGAAGCAGCTACTGCTACTGTCCCTGTATAGAGAGGAGACAGATCGGTGGTCTATTCTTACCTCACATCCGTAAGGTAAAACGGTAGTAGCTTTACACCACTAGTGCAAAATTCATGGCCAGAGTTCAACAGCCTGCTGTCTTTTACACCTCGTCCTGCGGGATGAGGGGCCTTCACCAGTGATCTTCTCTCTGCTTAGTGGAGGGGTCAGTTCCAGAAATGAGCAATCAGTTTTCTCTGTGTGGGGTGCTGTGTTAGGTGTTTCTGCGGTGTTTCACTGGAGCAGGGGTATTTTCCACTCTAGCTCCTTCTTCCTGAAGGGAATTTCAGTGTTTGGTTCTAGAGCTGGTAAAAACTTACGTGGAAATCCCAGTGTAAAGGCAGCAACCCACAGACCTTCAGGTAACTGTTCCTGCCCTGGCAAAAAGCAAGAAAGGAGTGCATCCACAGTTCCAGAAAATCAGTTTCTTACATGGAATATTTTAACGAATGGAAATGTAATTAGGCAAACAGATCACAGGCACTGGCGGGGAGGACGGATGGCACCCCCGTGGCTGGCTGCTGGCTGCTTGGCTCCCCCCATGCTAACCTGTCCTCCCAGCCAGGGCTGTGGACGGCCAGGCAGCCGTGAGTCACTGCTGTGGAAACAGTGATGCAAAGGCAGCAACGTTAAGGAGGGTTTTATTTGTCTTCAGCATATTTTACCTCAGCAGCCTTTCCTCTAGCATTTGTCGGTGTTTTCTCTCTCAGGGCCTGTGAGATAGACCCCATTTTACAAATGAGAGAGTTGGGTTTTGCTCTTTTTTTTTTTTTTTATTTTGCTTTTTGCTTCTTTTGCTGTGCCCCTTTGTGACAGTTTGTTTCAATTTAAGGCCTTACATCGCTTATAAGATGATAAACTTCCACCAAATCACAGATCAAAAGGGGCTGCATCATCAAGGGAGTCTCTGGTCAAGTTCAAGTCCCTGAGGGTGATGTCAGTTCCTATTTCACAATTGCTGCTGCTCCTCAATTCTGCTTAAATGTTTGGGAAATAAACCTTGCTTGGTCTTGACTTGCAACAAATTGCTAGTCTGTACGGTTCTTGTAAAAAAAAATGGATGGATCAGCATGTAAATGCAAACTCATTCTCTTTCCCGTGCTTGCAAATGTAAACAAACAAACACCCATGTAAATTCAGGAAAGGGTTTCTCACTCTGGCAGGAAAGAAAGGAGGAACAGGCGGATTTTCTATTTGTAACTGTTCAGATGGCATCCTGTTGTGATAGCAGCGCTTCCTCCCCACATAGGTATTATCCACGGGTTTTCCCTGTTTTCTATTTACTTCTCTCTCAAGATGTGGTTTTACAGCAAAGCCAGGTGGATGTGTGGCTGCTAGCAGGGGCAGCTCTGCTCCCCCTCCCCTTCATCCCCTTTCCCAGCTCCCCTTGTGCCAGCGTCTGTCCTGTCCCATCCCTCAGAGAGCAACAACAGCAAAGGAGTATTTTCTTTTAATGTTTTAATATAGATTAGCTTTTACTGTCTTCATCCCAGCAAAAGCTGGCTGGGGCGTGGATGAGAGGGGCAAGGCAGGGAGAGGGAGAGGCTGTATCCGGGAGCTGGCCTTGCAGCAGCATCGTCGTCATCATCTCCTCAGGGTGAGAGGCATGCGGCCGCCCGGGGAGCCGCAC
Source organism: Gallinula chloropus (assembly GCF_964237585.1). Classification (NCBI taxonomy): domain Eukaryota; kingdom Metazoa; phylum Chordata; class Aves; order Gruiformes; family Rallidae; genus Gallinula; species Gallinula chloropus. Next base: position 144,943,894 of record NC_140085.1, read on the forward strand.
CCCCGCAGCCACCCCCGAGCACCCAGGAGGAAAGCTGCCTGCCGTGCCCTGGCCGCATCTTCCTCGGCCACCTGCGGCGGTTGCTGAGGGGATTGTTTGTGGTGCTCCACACCTGCGGATTTAGGAATGAAGATCAGAGTGTAAAGGTCTTCTGCAGGGATTCCCCCACCCTCTGATTCTTTCCACTGCGCAGCAGGCTATTTTTAGTCTGCTTGCTTGCCTCAGATATTACTTCAATTTCTGGTTTGGACCATTTCCATAACATTTATTGTGATTCTGAATTCCAGCGTTCAGGATAACGTCAGAGCAAAGAATTGCTGGGTGGCGAGCTCAGCTCCAATGGTGGAGTCAAAAAAACAGTGCTGGGGACGTCTGATGCCAGCAGCCTCTGAGCTGCTGACCCGTGGGAGGACAGCTTAGGTGACCCCCATTTTAGACCATGCCTTGTATTTGCAGGCAAAGAACCTTGTTAATCCCGTGTTTAACGGTGCTTTGATTAGTCAATGGCAAAGGAAAACAACCCTTTAGTGGGCTAATCCAGGTAGCCAAAGTAGATCTACCTCTGAATGACATCTGTTTGCTTTAAGTGAAGTCCAGAATCAAAAGCCCAGCCTGCCCTTGCTTTGTATGCTTGTGTGGTACCATTGCTAATTCACTGGATATCGCTCTTTCTCCCCCCAGGTATTACTTAGGTATGATTTAAATCAGCACTTTCATTGGGAATAAGGGTTTAAAATGCATGAGGTGTTAGTGCAGACTTTACTGTGGGAAACAATGTTCATTTAATGTTGTTGCCTATGATGTGTCTAATGATTTGCCACTTTGAGATATGAAAAAAATATAGCTAGTTCTGTAATAGGTGAATTTCATACAGCTGGTTGATAAAGCAGAAGAATATAAATCAGTGGGTTTAGGCAGAGGAAAAGACCTGATACAGTTTTCATAGGAAAGATCTAATACAGTAAGATCCCCAAGGCAGTCCTGGATCCAGAGGGGGACAAAGACTGGCTGGCAGTTAATAGGAAAATGAAGATGTTTCTCTGCAGCTCAGTAATATGTGGGATGCATATAGGTGCAGCAACTTACTCAGGAGCTGTGTATTCTGTGAACAGCAGAGATTGTGCCTACTGCTAAGGCACAACATAGATTAAGCTGGATTTCAGTGATTGAGACCAAAAAAAAAAAAAAGAGACATTTAATCAAGCCTACATTTTCCACATTTGTTTTTCTGAGTCTTAATTAAGAACAACTTGTGGTGGTTTGATGCCTGTTTTATGTTAGGGGTCTAATATCCATGACTATTTGTAAAATACCCCTATTCATCAATCAACCTTTTGGGGGACAAATAGCTACTTAAGTGTGGATGGACCGTCGAAACGCTCTGCTTAGCACACCCCCACAAGTTGTTACATGTTCTTGAGATGTGGCCAACATGAGCGGTGATCTCTTGGGCACCCGTTTGTCTAAATTTTTCCAAGCGAGTGCTTGTGTGACTGCTGTGCTTTTGGCCATCACTAGAGGGCTTCAGAGCGAAAAACCTGCTTGCCTTCATGTGATGGCAAGAGCCAGAAGTTTCTTTGGAAACCTGATGCACAGCAACATAGCAGAGACAGACCTTTGGGTTACACTCGGAGGAGCTTGCTGGGGGTCAGCGGATTTTTTCATCTTCCATTCAGACAACTTGTTTCATCATTACTCCCTCCCCCCCCCAATCCCATTTTAATCTTCTCTTTTTACAAGATGAATGGTAAAACACGGCTTTACCCAGCCCTCCAGGTGTGGAGCAAATAGGGTAGTGGGCAGCTAACACCAGCTAAATGGTTTTAGGGTGTCCTACTGTCCTACACTCCCACAAAGGGAAGAGGCCGGGATGTGCATGTTGTCAGTGTTCTCTGACACATCCCTGCTCTTGAGGCCAGCACCACAGTGTTAGCGTTGGCTAGAGGTGGCCAAAATTGGGTTGTGGCTGTTGCATGGCTGTACGCATTGGGGCTCCTGGGGGAAAGTGGCTACTCACGAACCGAAGGCGTGAGGGAATAAGGGCTGTACTGTATGAAAGACAAGCTTAGCTGGGTGTCTTGCTTTGAAGAGGTTTGCCAAGGAGTTGGAGGGTTGCCCTCAGCCAAGCCTGCTTTCAGCGAGGACGTTTTATAGGTCATGAAAAGCAGCAATGTCCCTTTTTTCCCCGCCGTGCCTTGCCTTTATATGCAGTGGTGCACATGCAGTGCCCTCACCCCTTGAGCTTTGGGCCAGCATTAGCCCAGGGAGAATTGGGAGCGCCTCCGATTTCCCTCCGTGGTGTGGGAACGCTGGAGCACATAATGGCTGCGATTCAAAGACAAATGCTAGCTCTTTGCTACTGATCACTTTGGCAGAAACCCCCAGATGCTCTGAGACTACAGATGGAGATGATTTGGGGAGAGGTTGGGTTATTTTTTTAAAAAAAAAAAAAGCACCCACCACCTTAGAACTTCCTTTTTTTAAAAAAATGATGTTTTGCTATCTTTATAATAGCCTCCCTGTTCTTCCTTTTCCTATTCTGTACACACCCCCCCCTCGCCCCTTGCCTTTTAATTCATGCCAGCCAGAGCACAGCTAAAAGCTTTTCCTAGCAGAGCCTCATTTGTTAGTAAACCAGCAAAGACAAGCTTAACCAATTTAACCAACGGTTTTTGGGAGGCTTTTCCCTTTTGTACTGGGCTTTGGGATTTCTCCCTGTGCCTGTTGGAGGGAGGAGGCTGCAGGAAGCCGCAGGAGAGGAGCCTCCAGCCGTGACGGGCTTTGTTCAGATGCCTGTAGTCTGGCAGAAGCTGACCTCCACAGCACATGGTCTTTCACTTAGCTGCCTCTTTCCAGCTATTGGAGAGGTCTGATTTGCTGTGTGTGGGATTTCTGCTGCTTCCATGCTGCCTGGTAATGCTCCCAAACCGGCCGGCGGCTCCTTGCCTTGGTGGTGGGGCTGGAGTTGGCAGGGCTGCTGCGGCCTGTCCCTTTGTGCGTGGCTGTGTCACGCAGCTCTGCTCTGAGCAACTCCAGTGCCCTAAAATACATCCTCCTGAATTATGAAGTTCTCCAAAGCAGGTTTTCTCCTCCTGATGTAAATACTCCCCTCCTCACATTCCCTTCCACCCCCTACGCTCTGGCTGGACTAATTGCTCTTTGTTTGGTTTCAAAGTGGTGTGATTAAGGGAAGGTTTTTTTCAGGCTGTCACTTTGTCACGTTATTGGACTAGGATAGTAAAAATTTGTAGTATCTGTTGGGTTGAGTCCCCCGAACAAAGGATTACAGGTCTGTTTCTGCTCATGAATCATCTTCCCCTGAGACCCTGTAGTGAGAGCATTACTTTTGTTTTAAGGGAAAATCCCCTGAGGAGGAGACCATTTATTATCTGGACAAGAGAGGCTTTTTTAATTAAAAAAACCAAACAAAACAAACATGTAACTTTTGCATTTATCCTGAAGGAAAGCATTGCTTCAGGAGTTGGAGGTGACTGCAGCTGGTGGGCAGGGGTAGCTGGCTGTGCTGGGACCACATTGTCACAGGAGATGTAGAGGCTGGAGGAACGGGTTGTGCCCAGGCAGTGGAGTAAATAAAGAAGCAACCCCCTCACCACAGGCTCCAAGGAGGGGCATTACCCTTTGCTGCCCCAGGGACAGCTGCAGCTTGGATGGGGAGGCAGCGGTTGTGCTTCCCCCTGTTCCCTGCCTGGTGCGGGGCTGCTTCTTTCTGGGTGGGGTCGCCTGGCTTCTCGGGTTTCTCTTGTAGTTGATTTAGTCTGGGCCTGTCATGGGAGAGTTTTGGACCGAGTAAACCTTGTTTTCTTCTTATCAGCACCGAGGGGTCGGTGCCTGGCTCCCTTGTTCCTGTTCAGACTGCTTTCTGCCTGCTGCACATATGCACACACAGCTTTGAGCAGCTGTTCAATGCCCATGGCAGGGGGGGTCCTGCCCTTGGCAGGGGGTTGGAACTTGGTGATCTTTAAGGTCCCTTCCAGCCCTAACCATTCAGTGATTCTATGAGTTGTTATTTCTGTCGCTGTAGCTCCCACGGCTCCCCTCTGCTCATCGTGATTCAGTGGCGAAAGGCAAAGCCAGGCTGGCAGGTTTGGGGCTGGCAGGAGCTCCTGCTTTGTAGCACGGGGACAGCAGGGTGAAGAGCATCCAAGCCTCACCAAAGAGCTGATGTCAGGGTTGGGGAGTAGATTCCTGTCCCCAAACTCCAGCCAGGGCTCTCCGGGTTCCAGCTCAAAAGGGAGAGACTTGTGATGGGATCCAAGTTGTTTGTTTTTTAAACTGCAGAGTGAGATGCCAAAGCGGCTCTGATTTCTGAGGTGAAATACCAGCTAATAAATGCAAAGCCTGTTCACAGCCCAGCAGCAAAAACAAGCCTGTACTGTAGTATTAGGAGCACTTACACTTTCTCAATTCCTATTTTCTTGGCTGTTAATCATGGTGTCTTTGTCACCTGCCCAGCTAAGGATAAATGCAGCTGGGATGTAATATTTTCTCCAAGCGTTTGTTGCTTTTATTAATCCTGATGGAGTGGAGGCAGAAGGGCTTTGCTTCTCAAGCAGGTAAATAATTAGCTGGCTATCAGCGGCTTCCTTGCTTGGAAAGGGGGGGAGGAAGGGAGAGAGGGGGCGGCAATGCCCCATCTGATAGATGGACACGAGCATCTTGTGGCTCTGTTCATTGTTAATTCACTCCTGCGGCACCACTCAGCTGTGAGGTTTCCAGGCGTGCTTGGCAGAGCCGACAACAAAAACATCTGGTCCAAGAATATAGTTCCCTTCTGCTGGCAGCTGCATGAAAATGATTTTGTACATAGTGGCGTAACGCCAAATGCACTTACTTGTACACTAAAGTGCACAGCCTTTATAGAGCCTTGGCAGCACAGGGCGATTATAAATGCTGTGCATAAGTCAGCATTAATCTACTAAAGAAAATCAAAACCTCAGCGACTGATTTTTATAAAGAACTCACTTATCACACGTGTCCAGACGTGGCTGTACCTCTGTACCTGTCTAACAGCTGTTCCTGGGTGCACACAAAGGAAAAGCCTTTTGGTCACAGCCCTGGTTGTCATCTGTCCTCCGGGAAGGGCTCAGCACAAACACAGAGGGAGATTTGCCCCCCACAGACATCCCTGAATTCCTCTCGTCAGAAGCGCCGTTTATCTGTTACTCATAGAGGTTGTCTGTCTGCTCTCTTGTTTTGGTAAGGACCCTGTGTGTGCTGAAGAGAATGTTAGCTCTGAATCAAGTAGTTTGTGTGTCTGCTGGTAAATTGTAATTTGAGTGATTGGACCTGATAATTACAGATTCATCATCATCATCTTGTCAGTCAGTTGTAAATCATGCAGTAATGGATTTCCTTTTAAAAAAGAGATGTATTTCTGAGTACAAGTGTATTTTAGAGGTAAGATATAATATCTGTATTCCTTTCTGCTTTGAAAACCCTTAGGCTTGTAAGCATGGATCTCATTCCTGTGTGAAACAAGCAGGTTGAAGACAGTTCTTTGCTCCAATAAAGCTGCTCACAGCCCGTATATTTCCAGTTACTTCTTTTCTGTTCGTTCCCACACAGTAGCTGAGCTTGGTGGTGCTTTTTCACCCCCAAAGCTATTGTGGAGTGATAGGTTTCAGTAGTGCTGCAAAAGAGCATGGAGGAGCAGAAAGCCTGGTGTCTCATCTGGCATCAGTTGTGGGTTTGCCCTAAGCAGAAGGAGCCCCTTCCTCTCAGGGAAGATGTTTGAGAGCTTCAGCGGGGTATTTTTGTGGGTGTGTGTAGGGTTGACTGGCTCACAGCTACCAACCTGATGTTAATCCTCTGCTCTGTTGTTGCTGGGAGGAGCGGTTCTCAGGAAGACAGAGAGAGAGAAGGAAGAGAAGGTGGAGATGGTGGCAAAGTGAGGAGGAGCAAGCTTCCTCCTGCTGGCTTTCGAAGCAGTCTTTGCTTGCAGTACCCGTGAAAGAAACCAAAGGTATTTTCTGGGGTATTTTTAAGATTGAAAATGGAATTTGACAAACCCTGAGGGGCTTGCTCAGATCTCTTCCCTCCTCACCCCAGCCACCCACGATCTCTGAGGACAGTGTGTATTGAGCCTGTTTCTCAAACACAGGAGGGTGGGCTGGTGTCCCTGCTTTCTCTTCCTCGCCTGGAGAGAGGAAGGGGCCTTTGAACCTCTTGGGTCCTCCCTCTCTTTGCCTGGTGCTTTGCATGTGCAGAGCCTCCTCTGCGTAAGGCAGGGGAGCGGGCTGCGGATTACCCACAGAAGCTGAGCGGTGACTAACGTTGGACTGGAGGAGCTGAAGTGTTCAACCTTTAGGCAAAGATTACCTGAAATTAAGACTTGTAAGGACTTGTGCACTCACACTGTGTCATTCAGTTGTGTTTGTAAGACACATGTACAGATGGGACGATTCCTTTTATTCCTGGGTAATTTACATATTTTGGCTGCTTCACAAAAGAAACCTTGTGTCAAATAAATCAGATCATGATCTCACACTAGTCCTTGCTTACAAGGAGGTTTTTTTTTTTTTTGGAGGCTGGAGCCCAAAATTTGAAGTTTTCCTTTTGTGGGTGTAAAACAGAGCATAGGTTACTGGCAGCACGTACGGCGGGCATTAAACGTGGGTATTAGCTCCTAAGCCAGCGTGTTACCTTTGATGTTTGGGGATGTGATGGCTGCCTGTTAGATGTTGTTTCATCTGGCACAGGTGTACCTCAGAGGTACGCCACTGTAGAAAAGAAGCGTTAAAACCTATTTCTTCATAGTAACGGGCTAGATGAAGTGTGTCACTTGAGAGAAGCGGATTGGTGTGATGAAAAGAAACTGCCGTAATTTTGTTTGCGGGGCTTTTCTTAGTACTCAATTTTGTGACAAAATGCAGGGCTTTGTTAGTGTTGCAGATGGAGTTTTAAATATTTGGAAGGAAAAATTGCACCACTTGCAACATTTTAATGAGGAGGGTTTGCTTAATTAAAGCCTAGAAGACTTGGGGAATGTGGACAGCTGAGGGATTAGCAATGTGTTCAAAGATTTTCTTCCACCTACCAGTTGATTAGGGTTCCAAAGCTAGTTGGTAATGAAGCTTGTAGCCTTCCAGTGGCCGTAGCCATTGATGCTACCTACCAATGACCAAAGCCAGGATTCATTCTGTCTAATTCTAGGCACGTATGGTTGTGCAGGAGCCTGGAGCACAGCTGCCCTGGGCGCCCGCGATGTAGTGTGGAGGGGAAACTTGCTCTGCTTCACAAATCTGTGTGTTTGCATTAATCCTAAATAATATTGCATACCAAACAGTGCCAAGTCCCACATCACTGTTGGGTGAGGAAATGGTGGCATGTGATAAAGCTTTGTCAGCTATTTTCCCAGCCCCATCTTTTTTTTAATAAATAAACGATCCCATGTGAAACAGCCCATCCTAAGGAACACCAAAGTGGGATTACATTTCCATCCTCTTCTTTGTTCTGTTCATGTCCAGGTGTGCATGCTGACAGCTTTGGGGTTTGTGATCATAAACTGTTGTGGTATTTTGTTTGGGTTTTAGCATTTGGGTTTCATTCAGTGTACAGAACAAATCTTTCTTCCCTAATCATTTACAGGGCTTGTTGATCGGTGTGGGTGTGAATCTGTACTGTAAGGGAATCGGCGTCTTCATGTCATTACGGGTGTTCATGATGTTTGTACAAGGAGGTTTTCAGGACATACGTACAACAACAACATCTGTGTTATGGCAGAAGTGCCATTTTTAATGTATTTTACCTTCCCAGCTTAAACTTCTGCTAATAAAGCTGCTCTGTGGCATTTAGTACAGAGGAAATCCACGTTCATGCATTTTAGCCTTTTGTTTTCTCTCTGCTCTCAGATGCTTGCCTTCAGCCCACTTACCCCTCAAAGTTAAAGCTTAATTTAAACTGGAACTTTAGTTTGTTGTGGAATCTCTCCAGCTTCATCAAACCTGCATGACTCGGGAGCCTTTTTCATCTCCACATCCAAACTGTGGCTCTGCAGTGTTTGGACTGCAGGCATATAGAAGGACCCGTGTGTCGATCCCCTTTGGGAAGGAGATCTGCCCTCCTTATGGGAGAGGTGGCATGCCAGGGCTCCCCATTGCCCGGCAGAGGAGTGGGTGAACAGGAGCCAAGCAGTGGGCAGACGCCTTCTCTGGCTCTGTAGCCCCCAGAGATGCTGCTTTTCTTGGCATCCAGTGCACACTGAGATTGGAAGTGGGAAAGCTGTGCAACTTGCTGGCTTTGTGTATAAGCCTGTCTTCTCTCCAGCGTTTATGGCTCCTCTTATTGTTTCAGCCCAGAGCTTTGCATAGAGGGAACTGTTTCAGTTTCTTTCCTTGACACACAAACTTATTTTTTATATCTGCTACCAAGAGCTTGTTCTGATCACAAGCCAACCTGAGACTGGATGTAGAGTGGTATAGCAGCAGGTGGTTTTAGGGGAAGAATAGTAATGGAAATTGGGTACAAACCCTTCTCTCTTTCATGAGAGCTCTTAAAATGTCAGTACAAGTCTGGTTGCTTGCGTAACTTGCAGATATTTTAGGCTTGATGAGGATGGACAGTTGAATTGTACAGATGGGATAAACATGCAGTCTGAACGAGCAACTCTTTTACATAATGGTGACCAGGATCAGAGTACTAGCCTTGGAAATGGTTGAAGGGATTTGCCCTTAGGAGGATCCTCTCTGAGTTGTCTTCAGAAAAGTCTGTGGTGTCCTGGGGTTTTTTACTGGGGGAGGTCAGCAGGGGTGCTGCTGTGTCTGTGCCTTCAGCGCAGCTCATTCAGTGACCATCGGGGCACATGAGGCAAGAAAGGAAATACTGTTGTGGGAGTGATTGGCAGAGGAGGTGGTTTGCTGGGGGGTGGGTGGGTGGTGGAGACAACAGACAAGTATTGTCTTCACGTGGTTTTTGGCTCCTTCCTGCCTGCACGTGACTCCCATCTCCTGTGCCCGCACAATGCTGCTACACAGGCTCCTTGGGGCAGTGCTGGGACCCTGCTTAGGAGCAAGACACCCCCCCCCCCCCCCCCCCCCCCTGCTTTCTTGTCCAGTGAACGTCATTGTTGCTTTATGGCTGCAGCCTCAGCGATGGCACTGTTGCCAACAATTTGGCTCGTTTTCTCTCTTGGTTCAGATGGTGCCTTTAGCATGCAGCACGGAGGCTGCTGTGCCAAGGGGAGACAAAGCAGCCTCTGTTCGGCATCGGGGAGCATGTTTCTAACCTCCTTGATGAAATCTTGCCGCCGAAGGTAACCGAACATGGTCATAGGGACAGCCCTGTTCTGCCAGCCGATTCTTAGAAAACTAAAGGATTTTTGACCCTTGAGAAAGCATCACAGCCGCCTTCTGCAGTCGCTCTGCCTGAGCAGCGATGCTGGTTTGATGCTTCTGGCAGCGTGGCACTGTGCCGACGACGGAAGCAGCTCGGAGGCTGGTGGGCAGCTCTCAGTGACAAAATGGGCTCCAGAAAGCTCCCAAATGGTAAATAAAGCCCATGAAGGGCTTTTGCTCCGTGTGGGCTGCAGATGTAGACAAGGAGCCAAGTCTGACAGGCACCTTCACAGCAACAGTGGGGCGAAGCTTGCCACCCACGCTGCTGCTTGTTGGATGTCCTGTGCTCCTTCAGTGTCAGTGCGTGGCGTGACGGACACTTTTTCGTAAGGGTGAACAGTCTTCAGGGCCTTTGAACAAGAATGTATTAGGGAAGGACTTCAAGCGTGGTGTGGAGAAATGAAGGGGCTGCTGCCAAGGTGGGAAGAATCTGTGGGTGAGGGGTCTGTGAAAGAGAGACCTTGCACATGAAGTGGGAGAGGCACAGTGAATGCTGGAGGTTAGAGGATAACAGAGAAGAGAGACAGAAGGGAAATAAACTTGCATAAGGTCTTTAGCTTGAGGCTAACAAAGCTCAAAGGCTCTGTAAATGACTCTCAAGAAAGACGGCATGTAATAAAAAAGTTGGAGGCTCTTGTATGTTAAGATTTAGGAGGGACCGTATATGGACTTGTTAAATGTTTACAGCACATCTTGATTAAAGTCTTTTCTTTTAAACAGTTTGGGCTTTCTCTCCCAAGAAGCCTGTGTTTGGTATTCTCTTTTACGAACTGCTTTAGTATCGTATTCCCAATTCCGACACTCCGTTGTGGCGTTGGGAGAGGATTGCGTTTCTCCACGCTGCGCTCTCCGCGCTGCAAGCTGCTCTGCTTCATGCAAACTTCCTACCTTGGCAGGCTGTGGCAGGGACTTGCCCTGCACTTGGAGTCTCGTTGCTCGTTGTGGTTAGGTTCCTCCCAAAATTACAATCTCCTTCCCGGCTTGGAGGCAGCGCCACAGCTCCCAGTTCGAATACCGCACTGCGTGCAATACTGCCCAAACTCTTCTCGCCAAAACATCTCCCTCCTGTGTGAGAACTTTATTAACAAGTGTGTATATTATGGATTCCAGCACCAGAAAAGGTCACCTATTGTGCAGGCTTTCCCTGTCCTGGACAGATTCAGCTCTGAATGGATGCCAGCCAGGTCTGGGGTGCAGGGAGGAGGAAGGATGTGACACACGAGCAGAATGGTGGTTTGCAAAAGTTGGTGTCGTGGTTTATCCAGGAAGATTTTTGTTTGCACTTGGGGCCTTTAAGGACTACTTTTTTTTTTTTTTTTTTTAATGTGGTAGAGCACAGAAATGAAAAGTGAGAGGAAGTGGAAAGGAAAATCAATTGGATTTCTTGTGGGCTTCTTCTGTTTTTCTTCAACTTGCCTGTTGGGAGGAGATGGTGAAAGAAAGGCCGAGTCACTGTGGTTCTGGTGTCTCTGAAGTCAAAACATTCCGGGTGTCTGAGTTAGGACTCCCTTTCCCCTGCCAGCATCGAGGTGAGGCTGTTGCCTGCCTCTGCACACAGATCCCAACTCTCCCAAGATTTAAAGATTCCCAAATCCCACAAGCCACTGCTGAAGCTCGTGATCCTCAGCAGCTCAGCTTACTCTGAAACTCCAGGCAGTGCATTGCCAGCTGCCTTTCTACAGGCCTTACAGTTCCCTGGGTAAAGTGGGCAGGCCTTCATGAGCAGCATTGGGAAAGCAAAGGAAAGAAGACTTGTAGCCTTCCCTTTCCAATCTCCTTTTGCCGGCATGTTTGGTTTTCCACTATTGGGGAGTAGTGTTAGTTCTAAAGACACTTGGTTGTGGATTAAAATGACTGGATCATAGAATCACAGACTGGTTTGGGTTGGAAGGGACCTCAAAGCTCACCTAGTTCCAGCCACCCCTGCCGTGTCCAGGGACACCCTCCACTAGCCCAGGTTGCCCAAAGCCCCATCCAGCCTGGCCTTGGACACTGCCAGGGAGGGGACAGCCACAGCTTCTCTGGGCGACCTGTGCCAGGGCATCGCCGGCCTCACAGGGAAGAATTTCTTCCTAATGTCTAATCTTCTTTTAGTTTAAAGCCATTAGTCCTTGTTCTATCACTAAGTTCCCTGACAGAGTCCCTCTCCAGCGTTCCTGTAGGCCCCTTAGGTACTGGCAGGCTGCAGTAAGGTCTCCCCTGAGCCTTCCCTTCTGCAGGCTAAACAAGCCCAAGTCTCTTAGCCTGTCTTCATAGGAGACGTGCTCCAGCCCTCTCATCATCTTTGAGGCCTTCCTCTGGACTTGCTTCAGCAAGTCTATGGCCTTATGTTGGTGGTGCCAGTAATCCAGGAGGGTCTCACTGGAGCAGAATCAGGCCTCTCATGGCCTACTGGTCATGCTGCTTTTGATGCAGCACCCAGGATGCTGTTTGTGAGGGGAGAACTGAGTTTTGTCGCTGTGTCATTTCTTAAAAAGGAAAGTTACTGAAGAGATGGATTTGTATTCTTCTGCAAACTGATTTAGGGCACCATATAAATGGTCCGGTTGGATAGGTAAACTTGCCCTTGCCTTCATCTCACTGTCTCGCTTTATCCGTGTTCGGAGCTGTGTTTCCTTGTTCACGTTTCTCTGCATCATCCTACTAGCATAAATGAAATCCTCTGAAATTGTCCTGAGTTTCTCCTACCTGCCCCCATGGGAGCGCAGAATCAGCAGCTAGCAAAGAGCAGCGGTCAGGCAGTTCTTCCACCTGGCCATCTGCATATGGAAAGTTACCACTTACATGTCCTGGGATACTTCCTCTCTGTGCCTTTAGGTGTTGGTTTGGGTTTTTTCCCCCGTTTAATTTAGGTCCTGAAATAATTTCCTTGTGCTGTAGAGCTTGGAAAACAATGTTATCTCCCCTGTGCCTGTTTTTCAGAGACAGATTCTTGTAGGGGTCTCGTACCAGTTGCAGTGCTGGGGCAGGTCGGGACTGTTTTCCCTGGCCTCCTGAGGCACCTAGATAACAATGTTTAGGGAAGTATATAAAAAGGGGGCAGGCATGAAGTGATTTTTCTTTTCCTTTGGTTGTTCTCCCTGCTTGTGGCACTGCTAAAGCTGCAGTTCCTTTCTCCCTCCCTGCCACGATAGCCGGCAAAATGCTTCTGAATTACTCAGTCTTCTAAGAATTTGTGTGAATAAGCAGGATTTTCTTGCAATAACGATGCAGGGAGCTTACCTTTGGAAAACATCCTGAAGTGGCATAATTGAGCTGTCCAGATTGATGTTCCTTACATGGGTCTGCTCTCGCTTGTAGCTTATATTTCACCGGGAGTTGTTACTCCAGTGTCAACCACGATCAGATACTTAAATCATTCAGATAGTTAAATCATCACAGTTTTGTAAATGCTGATAGAATGAAGATAAGAAGTCATTGGTTTGCCATCTACTTACAAAAATACCCCAAAACTGGTATTTAGTGTGCAGTGATGAATGGAAGAGCAAGCAGCGTGGCGATTCATGCTACAGTCGTAAGCAAACTGATCGGGTGCCGCTAGATGGCATGCTGAGAGGTAACATGCCTGGGTTTATTTTTAATGTGCTAATTTAAATGGTTAGAAAATGATCTTAGTGTACATAGATGGATTTCTGTGTGGGCGTCGTATGCAGTTTTTAATCTTACAGGCAAAGTCGTTTTGATAAAACAGCGTTGCGGTTAGAAATCCCTGGAGATGCTGACGTGTCCATTTAATCTCTGAAGGGAAACGCGTAGAAAGAGAGAGGAAAGCTGCTCCAAGCTTGATTTAACCACGTGAGTCTTGCAAAAGTATAGCTTACTGCAAAAATTACTAGTAATCAGACATGCTGTCACAAACAGACAGCAAATGTATAAGTATAAAACACTTACACCAGGCCCATCACAGGCCAGACAAAGAAGGTTTCAATGGGAGTTTGTATCCACAGATAATGACTTAAAGTGGTAATTGATGCCAGCTGCATAAAATCACTAGGAAGGGCTCACCAGCTGCCTCTCTCTTCCAAGAAAAAAGGATGTACTTTTGTATTCCTTCAGGAGAATGACAGTCTCTCGCCTCAATCGGCTTTAATTTTCCCCTTTTGTGATCCTGGCGCCTCTGCAAACAGAGGGGCTGTTAGTGATGGTGGTGCAGCGGTGTGTTGTTGGGAGGAAGTGAGGGACCTGAGGCCAGCTCACATCCAAATCGCAGGACAGCTGCCAAAACACCTCTCCCCTGTACAGGAGGATCCCCGCTGCAGGCTGCAGCCTGCCCTCCCCGTGGCACATGTGTCCATAAGGAGACCTGTGCCGAAACGGTCCAATCCAGTGGGATTTTTGGGTGGGAATCATCTCACCCTGGTGCGAGACATCCGCAAGATTGGTGTCTGGATGTTGTCTAATGACCTCATCCTCCTTTTGTTATTAGTGGGGAGAACTAAACACCGGTAGGATGCACATTGTTTGGCCTCTTTTAGATGACCATGTTGGGATGAAATCAGTTGTACCCTGGGGGAAAAAAAGGTCTGGAGTCGGATTTGGTCTGGTCACCTTTTTATATATAGATACACACACACACACATATATAGATTTACACACACATATATACACACATACACAGAGTTTTTTAAATCTTACATCAGTTGCCATACCACAGTGGTACTGCAGCCTCCTCCATGCTGATTAATCCTCATGATAGTTCCTGTCGCCACAAAGTCTTTGGGATTCAATGTCAGGGAGTTATCGATCCGTGCTAAGTAAGTGGAGTCCTCCAAAGCCTGGCAAGAATTACTGATTCCATTTATTTTTGTAGACTGGAATTTGGATTGGATTATACTGTAGGTGAGATGCTATTTGTGCTGTGAACAAATGCTCAGTGACAGCTGAAATAGGAGTTTAGGGCCATTACAAGCCTTAGTGCAGGTTGTTGCTTGGGGTTGCTGCAGGCCCTTTAGCAGGTGCTTCCACACAGCCCCAAGGAAAAACCAAAAGAGCAGTGACTGCCTGCGGGCTGCTGGGGCTGCGTGCGCCTTTTTGCTGTTGTTTGTTCTTCAGGTTTTTTTTTTGGGGGGGGGTGTTGTTTTTTGCTTGAGTTTTTCTATTACTGCATTTTTCAGAAATGAATTCTGTCTAAGCATTGTCATTTTGGCTGTTGTTACAGTAGATAAACATGAGCAACCTTTAGGACATCCTGCCCATTGTATTGTAAAAGCTATTGTGTTCATGCGCTGAGGGTGGGGAATAATTTTTATATAAAAAGGCAGGACAAAGTAGCAGATAAATCCAATTATGCTTTTTAACTTACCACTGATTAAGTCCCAAACTACTATCAAGGCTCCCATTACAGTTTTTTTGCCTAAATTAGAAGTTCAGTGTGGTAGTTTCTAGTATACTTACATATTATTTCGGGGAGAGGGGGTGTGTGTGTTCATTTTTTTAATATGGTTTATTTAAATAACAAAAATAATCACACAACAGCAAGGACAACAGAAGCAGCTGAGGAAGCACCAAGCTAGCTTTTGGCTCAAAAAGCAGTTCTGATAAGGCATTCTCCCAGCGCTGCTGTTCACTGGGAACTTTGATTTACAAGATTATTTTACTACATTGTTGCGTGTTCCAGAAATATGCAATATTTTACTTTAAAGATGTGTCATGAGAAGATTTAAGAATAGTCTATATCCCTGGTGCATTTGGGGAATTCTCTGATAATTTGTGGGCAAGCACTGCATCTCACTATTAGTGTGTTTGAACTAAGCCTTCGCTTTGTAGCACAGGATGGTTTCTCTTACGAAAGCCATGCATGCCACTATATACAAATAGTTAACGTGTCTTTGGTCTTAACATCTGCATATGCCATGAATAAGATATTTGATTGCTAGCGTGGTGCAAATTGCAAGGAAGTTTAAGGCTTAAAATTTTCTCATGTAATCAGCTTTGACATTACAAGATAATCAAAATAACGTGCTACCGTTTCCATCAGCCAGCCACCCTAGGGAACAGAGGTTTCGATTTCTTCCTGGAATCAATTTAAGGTAGACATTTTCCCCCTGGATAGCAAAGGCTAGAAAATTGTGGAGGGAATAAAGATTGTGCCTAAAGGGGTAAACCAGCTGCCTGTTCATTCGTTGCCTTCAGAGGTGCTAGATGAAGGCTCCCGCTGTCTCGCTGTGGTGAGAGAGACCTAGGGGTGGGATGGTGGTTGTTCCTTCTTCTGCATCTTCTGGCTGCCTGCTCAGACATCACCTCAAAGCTTGCGTGGATCCTTCCACATGTCCTGCTCTCAGTTCGGAAACGGACCGTGGGTGTTTTTAAGGAGTGGTAGCATAGCATGACCCATTTCAGCTCTTTGAAGGGATGACCTCCTTTCACCTGAGCTGTTCTCTGCTTGGCACCTCGCTGAGGCGGGGGGAGCCGGGGGAAATCCTTCCTCTCCCTTTGTGTCCCAGCATCCTGTTTACCTCCTGGACTCCCGGCCCTCTCTTCCCGATGCACTTGCTCTTCCTCCACAGAGGCAGATGGAGGAGGAGGAGGAAGCTGGTGCATGAGGCGAACGCCTTGTCCGTGCAGTGAGGGGAATTCCTGATCTCCACCTCACCTTTCCTGTGCCAGCCCCGTGCTGGCACTGAGTAGGAGCCTATGGCCTCCACCATGGGGGACCCACCTCGGAGGGCTTGCTGCAGCAGCCGGCTGTGCTAAGCTGCTGTCTGGCATTTAAATAGAACCAGTTGCAATTTTCAAAGTAAAGGAAAAAAATAAAATTAGAAGTATGGAAATAATATTCTTTTATTGTAAATTCACAGATTTTCCCAGTTTTCTTAGCTCTCTGGGTTGCACAGAATTGAAGCCTTCTAGATACATATTTCCTTAAGGTATTACAAGCAGAAGGTTTTTAAATAGATCCTTGGATCATTGGATGAAGTCCAGCACTTCCTTCATTTACTTTTTTACACTACTGAAAACCTGGGAAAATAAAGGTCTGGTTTAGGCCATCTCAGTAAATAAGATTTTGATGATATGAATGCAGGATGTGTTTAGTGAGCATGATGCTGGTATAAATCGAAATTTAAAAAAATCTACTTGTGTGAAAGAGAAGAGGTAATAAATAATGCACCTGGTGTATTAAATATATATTTATGATTTTTTTTCCCAAAGGACGAAGAAGAAGAAATCAAACTGGAGATTAATATGTTAAAGAAATATTCTCATCATAGAAATATTGCAACTTATTATGGTGCTTTCATTAAGAAAAGTCCTCCAGGGCATGATGACCAACTGTGGGTAAGCAGATACTTCTTAAGCATGTTCATAAGCGTTTCTCTTTTGCATGTAGTTTAAGGATGACTGAAATGTCACATTATGGAAAGACAAACTAAGAGAATTTCGTGTTTGTCTGAACAGATAGATAAGTGAATCACATAGGCTAATCATGTATCCTTAAGAGGATGGCTGAACCAAGATTTGCTCTTAGCAATGAATTTGCTCTTTAAGTAACTTTTTTCCCCCGTTTCCCAGATGGATAGTAACATGTTTCATGGGAACAAATCTGATGAGCTGAGCAGTAAGAATGTCTGGCTGTAAAAAGAAAGTTGCGCTTGAGAATTGCACCCATTACATTTCTCACCCCACCTCATCTACACCCTACAGAGGATGGAAGTTTGGGTTTGAAATAGCAGGGTACAGACACCAGTGCATGTTCTTCCATAAATAAATGGGAGTTCCAGAATAAGACGTGTTGCAGTGCTCTGATCAGTTTGATTCCTTCAGCATGGGATGTGCTCTTAACTCCCGTGGCTGCTAATGTGTTTTGCATAGCTGAGCAAATCCAGATTCCCAGCATTAAATTGCAGTGATTAAATCAGTCCTTGAAAATGTGGTAACTAACGTGCGACATATTACGTATGTGCCTGACACGCACTGGAGACACTCGGTTTGAATCCATTTCCCAGGCAGAGATGTAAAAATACAGTATGTTCTCTGCTTCACGAGGGTTTCCCAAATCAATGCTGAAGCCTGATTATTTTGCTTCACTAGGCAGCTGGCAACTGTGCTTAATGTTGGTTGCATGTCGATATTTGTTCTGCAGCTTGTTATGGAGTTTTGTGGAGCCGGCTCGATCACAGACCTTGTGAAGAACACGAAAGGGAACACTTTGAAAGAAGACTGGATAGCATATATCTCCAGAGAGATTCTCCGGGTAAGGAGAACAGTCTGCTCCACTTGAAAATACAGCAATAGCCTTACAGAGACGTAGCCTCGCTTGAGGTTCTGCAAGAAGCTGTTTCTGATCAATCCTGTTAGCCATGTCATCGCTGGGAGAGTGCGTAGGAGCAGATAGATGTCTGCTCCACATCATTTAACTCGGTGTGAGTTGCACTGATTTGTAACAGCAGCCTTGCAGAAAATAGCAACGTTCAGTCATGAGACACCAGCAGAAGAACCAGTGACCCTACCTATTGTAGAAGCTGTGAAACAGGGTCCATCAGACGCCTGTTGTTGAGGTGCTTGAGGTTCTGACAGTGTCGCAACAGGATAGGGTGTGGAATGGCCTTTTCCAAACATGCTTGCAGCCCTCTTTCTCTGCTCCTAAATGAGTCTGTGGAGGAAGGGAGTCCTTGGCTCGGGCCAGCAGTCAGGACCTCTGTGCAGCAATGTGCTCACACACTGAATGTTCCTGCAGCCTCTCTAGAGCGAGCAGCTACTTCTGTGTGGTTGTGCACTGTGGAGTGCTGGCAGACGGTGCTGCAAAAGTTTCTTGTGAAGAGTGGTGCCACTTACCAGTTTTTCTAAAACTGAAGGTTTAGCTAATTATTCTTTGTATTTAATTTGCAGTTAGTACAGTTTAAGGTCTTTCTGAATTGGCATTTGTTTGCTGTGCTAAGTAAATCTGGTACGGTTTTCCTCGTGCTCCTTTGTGTAACAAATTGCCTCCTACCCATACCACTACACAGTATGTTTGTTCAATTACCTCATCATAAATGAAGTTCTGAAGGGCTTTATGTTAAAGGAAACCACCACTGACTCTTGCATAAATCAGTGCTCCTGTTGTCTGTTACACATTTGCTCAGCCTTGGTGATTTTCAAGATGGGGAGGGAGGGAGGCAGACATATGATTCTGGTCTCTTGCTCTAATTCCAAATGCTAGAAGAGAGTCCGGCTGCTGGCGTTTGGGCTGGCATGTTTTAAGTTGTTTAAGAGGGAGAAGAGAAGTTGAATACCTACTTGATGGTGGTATTTTGAGTCAGATGGATATAGCATGCTTTAATATGAGGAAAGCTAACTTCTGCAGGACTGGTCTTACGCTTAATTTGAGAAGTGTGTGACCTTGAAGGTACTGCTTGCTATCTTGGATTCATCCTAGGTTCTCCTTGGGTAAAGTAGTCATGCTTGCTGAGAAGAGGAGAACATGATTTACCTCAGAATAAGAGTTTGGTGAAAGGTATTTTCTGATCCTGTGAGAGATTGGTAAAAGGAGTCCTAATTGCTTGCTAGCAGGAACTGGAATATCTGGAAAAAAGGAATGCTAAACTCGAATTGCTAAGAGAGGTTGCAAAACCTGATTTGACACTGAGTTTGTCAGAGACCTGAAAGAGAGAGAGAGGTTGTGTAACAGTTAAAATGAGCTGAAGTGCCAAAGATTGGTACAGGTGGAGACGCAGGTGGGTCCCTGTGTGGCTGGAGGGGCTGTGTCCCACTGCCCCCTCCTAGCCCTTCTTCACAAACCTAGATGTGTTTTTTCAGTGAGGTTAGATGGTACTCTGGAGAGAACAGACGATTATCTCT
This sequence comes from Gallinula chloropus, assembly GCF_964237585.1. NCBI lineage: Eukaryota > Metazoa > Chordata > Aves > Gruiformes > Rallidae > Gallinula > Gallinula chloropus. Next base: position 144,963,024 of record NC_140085.1, read on the forward strand.
CTGGCTGGGTCAGCATAGCAGAAGGCTTTAAAAAGTATCCTGTGTGAAGCTGTGGAAAAGTCTTCATTCCTGTGAAAAGTAAGACCACACTTAGCGTTAGCAGCCAGCGAAGGGGCTCGGGGACATCAGCCGTTCGCTCCATTCGCTTGTGACATGTGTGGGGAGGAGCTGTGGACCCTGTTTTTTTTGTCACACTCATTAACTGTTTTTAAAAAAGAAAATAGCCCAATGGTTATGTAGGCAAACTGGTAAATGATCATTTAATGAAGAACATGTGTTAGGAAATATTTCTCTACAGCAACCACCACTCTCTTAACCTCTTGCAGCTGTAAAGGTTCTATTTCTTTATTTTTCATAAAACATTAAACGCCTGTGAGGGCAACATGAACAGGCAAGACGATCCCACTGGAGACTGCAATTTTCCGAGCAGAGAGCTGAGGAGAAACCAAAATACAGGCAGTTGCTAAGAGGGTTGCCTGTTGTTCTCCCAATTACATTAGAGAGTAAAATGCAACATATGTCTTCCTCAGCCCTCCCTCCACATGGCTAATGCTTTGGGGCATGCATCCAGGTGCTGTCTCAACAAAAAGCACCGTATGCCAGGAGGTTTTGTTTCCTTTGGAAAGTATAACGCTCATGGTTGGGTTTTTTGCGTATTTTTTTTTTCCTGAGGAACAATTATCTGGCTTCATATTAATGGGGGCTAGAGAACTGCAGCTTTGCAGCAGAGCTTTTGTTTGTCTTCAGTCTTCCCTTGCCCTAAAACTTCACTGCCATTCGATCACCTTCCCACTTCCTTCTCAGGGGTGCGTATGCTCGCCTCCTTTCTCCCTCCAGCCCCCTTCCCCAGACTAAATTCTGGGTGGCCCTCTGTGTGTGTCAGATGTCAGTGACGTACAGACACTGATGTCATTTGCCATGTCATTGCATGGAGACTTTCTGGCCTTCACACAACAGCTGAGAGGTGTCTGCACAGTGCAGATGTTTGGCTGTATTTAGGTACCAGCGTGTGCATGACCTGGGGCTTGTGGTTTTGCTCTCCATTACCAAAAGCTGGGCGCTGTGCCGCTCCCAAGGCTCCTGCTGGTCCCATTGCACCCAGCTGCTAAGCAAGAGCCCTAGAACCGGTGCCATCAGCTCTTGGGGTGCTGGGTACAGGTATTCTGTTGTTAAGCCAAGAGCGTAACTGAATGTCCTCTCTTTCCTCTCCTTAATGCAGGGGTTGGCACATCTTCATGCCCACCATGTGATTCACAGGGATATCAAAGGGCAAAATGTGTTGTTAACGGAGAATGCAGAAGTGAAACTCGGTAAGTAGCGCACACATCCACTTCCTCATTCATTCAGCCTTTGTTTCTGCTGTTCCCAAACTGATTTTATCCTCTGAGAGCCCCATGACATGTTTTGCAGCATGTGTACTCCCTCACTGTTCCCGTGTGAATCGAGGCCCTGTGCCTATTTCTTCTTGCTTTGGGAGGATGGTATGCATTTTGTTAGAAGATGTTGCACTTCATGCCAGAATCGGAGAGGGGACCTTTTTGTGCCCCCCCCCACCGAGCTGTGTGTAACTTGGGTTGGTTCTGATTCCCTTTATTGTGGACTCGGGAAGTGATGAGAGTCACTTTTTTATTTGGCTTTAATTACAATAGCACCTGCTGTGCAGGTTCCGGGCAGAGAAATACAATCTGGACAGCACTCTTGAGGGAGCTGTGGCATCAAGTTCAAAAACGCAGTTCCAGCTCTGGCATGCCTGCTGAAAACCATGCTCAATCCCTGGCCTCGTCTCTCCCTTCCAAGTGGACAAATGATCTATTTTTTTCCCCCCTCTCTGATCTGTCTCCTCCAGCTACCGCACGCTTTAACCTTCTGTGTTTGTACCACACTATATTCGCCACCTTTTTTTGGTTAAATATAGAGCCATGCTGAAGCCCTCCCACCCAGCCCACATCCCTTCTGTTTTGCATTACACCTTCCTGCAGCACAAGGCATGGGAAGACGTCGTGGCTGCTGGAGGAGAAAGCTCTCTGGAGAGCTTGTTTTCCTTTTGGTCCAAAGTGGAGCACAGTAGCTCCCAAACCGTTGCTCCCACCGAGCTCGTCTACAGCAGTTTGTCAGTGTCATTCGGATGATGGATGCAGTGAAGCTGACACAGCCCTACTAGAGCAGATGCAGTTACTGGTATAGAAAGACATCCATCACTGTTGTCGTGAGCAGGGAGAACTGAAGGGAAGAAAACACCCTTGTGATGTAATTGCCCTGTAATGAAATGGGCATCTTTTTTTTGCAACCCATGTGTGCACGTGCTCAAAGTTGGCACCTCGTGATTAATCCTCAGCTTCTGCTCCTGTCGACACAGCTGCTCTGTGCGTGAGAGCAGAGGGCAGCTGGCTGAGCAGCAGATCATTTTTGCTGCCTGGTTTTAGAGCAGAAAAAGGTGGTCAGCTGAAAAGGAGACGTGTTTGTGTGTGGGTTTTCCCATAGCATGAGAGGTACCTTTGGGAACCAGGTCCCTCTCTATAAGTAAAGGTGCATGGCTTCATCATTTGGGAGGGGAACTCAGGCTTCCAGGTGGTATTTTTGCAGCTCTAGGCTCCCTTTTGTACAGGCAGGCTGGTGAGAGGTGCAGGAGAGGTGGTCATACGCTGCCATGTTTCTTGACATGTGTGGGCCAAGCACATTGCATGTGAACAAGGGCTTGGCTGCCTCAGTATTAATTATATTATTACTTTTCCTCAGCATGGCCCTCCCATGTAGAACATTCACAGGGTTTTATTTCCAAATCACCTTACAGAAGTAATCACTGCATTATTTTTCCCCTCTTATTTTATTTTACCCTTTTCCCACCCACAGTGGATTTCGGTGTGAGCGCTCAGCTGGACAGGACAGTTGGCAGGAGGAACACCTTTATTGGAACTCCATACTGGATGGCTCCAGAAGTTATTGCCTGTGATGAAAATCCAGATGCTACCTATGATTACAGAGTAAGAGAGTCCTGTTCCCAGGAAAAAAAAACATCCCAACTTAAAAAACCCATACAGTTTGTAGTATTCATGTCTAGGAATGATGGCAGTTCTTGACTTTTCTTATGCTTTGTAGAAGCAGTACTGTTTTGTGTAGTTAAATTCTTATTCAGGAGTACAAGGTATGGGCCACTGTCAAATTGCGACCTTTAACAGGTGCTGGTGCTTGAATCTCCACCGTAGCTTGGAGACTCAAGGAGTACAGGGCTTGGGTCTGCAGTGGTGCTCAGAGAAGGCAAAAATGACTTTAACCAGAAACACTGGTGTTCTCAATTCATATAAAGATTGTACTTTAAATTGTGTTAAACTGTGTCCCAGTTATTGTAGTAACCTAGAACAATGCATTTTAGGTGTTGCCTTAAATAGGACCACCGTCTGGAGAGCCAGGGAAGTACAGAAGGAGCTCCTTAAACTGTGTCTATTCCTGATTTTATGATGCATATACATGTTGATAAAAAAATATCCATTACATTCATCACATTTCTCAGCAAAGATAATTTTTACATAGTTTGCTGCAAACCAAAGATTTAATTACTGAGAAAGCATAATTGGCTTGATGGTATTTGCACTACCCTTAAGAATATCATGTATGTGTACTTAAAGTTAAATTTCTCTACTGAAAGCATGCTGTAATCTTGAAAGCTCTTCTTGGCCTGCTTTAATGAAAGCACAAAGAAAGAAAAAATTGAAAATAACGCTTTTAAAAAAATCTTTGCTCAGAGAAATGCAGTTGTTCCAACTTTGAAGGGCAACAAAGATAGCAGAAAGCCTGTGATTAAGGCCTTAACAATGAATTTCAGAGCTGAATATCAATTACATCAATTTGCTGAGATTGATAGTGGTGTTAGCTATCAGTGTGTTTGTGTATGTCTAAGTCTAGTTAAGAAAGGCCAGATTATTTGAATTGGGGTTTTTTGTAGCTTTTGATTTAAGATTGATCAGATTGATCCTATTTCTCTTGATTTAATGGCTTTTTACATCCATCAGCTCATTGTACTAAAGATAATGCTTTATATCTTTGCAGACAGAGGTATTAGGAGTGGCTATTAAGTGATCTAATAAAGAAGGAAAACTCTGCAGTATTTTTTAATGCAGTAGCGATGTGAGAAATAACTCCTCCAGCCTCTGAAGGAAAACTGTTTAGTAGGGCTCTTTCCCACCAAAAAATTAATTGAAAGAGTTTGTAAGATCACAAGTCTTTGCAGTGTAGCTTAAATGGATGAATTGGACAAAGAGAAAAGGTTTCCTTGCTGGGTCTCAAAATGCAATCATTAGGAATGCTGCTCTGCTTGGAGTACAAAAGAGCGTGTTTGCTCATTAGCTTTGACTAATTAAAAAACCCCAACCAACCAAATTATTATTATGACCAGAAATGAAGACTACTTAGCTCAGGAACAGCTCTCTTTCAGCAGCCTCCTCCAGTGTTTTGGCCCTTAAGCTGTGCCAGTCTCTGGAGCTGGTTCCAGCTCTTGCCTGTGTTTGACCCTCCTGGTTCTCCCTCAGGCCCTCCCTAGTCCGAGGCTCTGGCTATGGGTAGTACCTTGAAAGGCTCCCACTGACCCACTCTTGCTTTGTAAGGTTTCAAGCAGAGCTGAGAGATGGTAGGGAAGGAGCAGTCATTTTGACTGTGAGCAATGGGTCCCACAGAGGCTTCTTGCAGTATTAGCAGTGATGGCCTTTCCCCTAGATAAAGCTGTTATTTGATCGTTTGGACTAGAAAAAGTTCTGGTCTGGGTATATTCCATTAATCTGGTTTAGACATTGAAAAAGATCTACCAGGTTTGTGGGGTTTTGCCCCATAGTCTTCTTAGTCTTAAATTCTCTTCATCTTTTGTTGGGTGGAATGGTGTGGTGTTGGAGAAGAGAAGGCTCTGGGGAGACATTACAGCCTCCCAGTACATAAAAGAGCCTATGGGAAGGCTGGAGAGGGGCTCTATCAGGGAATGCAGTGAAGAAGGTGTTGAGAACCTCTGCCTTGTCAGGCTTGTTGGTGACTAATTCACCTTCCCTGTTTAAGAGTGGGCCAGTGTTACCCTTCTTCTGCTTGCTGTTTTATGTACCTTAAGAACCCCTTCTTGTTTTGACATCTCTGACCAGTTTCGGTTCGAGTTGAGCTTTTGCTTTTGTAAGGGGATCTCTTCATGCCCTGGCAATGCCCTTGTTCAGACCTTTGTCAACAAGAGAATAGGGAAGATTCTGCTGGTTTGTAGACTTCAGGCAAATGTATTTTTCATTGTCATAATATGAATTTGTTTTATGTGTTACTATACAGGGTTGTTTGCATAGTCAGTATGAAGACCTGCATGCATTTATACCTATATATATATATACACACATGTATTATATGGAAAGTAGGATTTTGTGATACCGTTGCAAGGAAACTGTAGCTTATATTACTTAAATAGCCGTGGCATTTGGTTTCAGTCTCACCTACAGGGCCTCTGTAACTAGTACTCTCTCTCTCTCTCTGAATGGATAAACCCACCTCCTAACATATGGTCTCTCTCTTCACAGAGTGACCTTTGGTCATGCGGCATTACAGCCATAGAGATGGCAGAAGGAGCTCCCCGTAAGTGATACGTGTGCTTCTCCAGTGGGCTCATTAAGACTGAAACATATACTTGGGAGACGCTGGTTGTAATCTAAGCCTAGTTTTGAGGTTTCTGAAAGTATCCTCGTGTTATTTCTGTTCTCTTCTTGGTTTTGCCTGGCCTATAAATACAAAATCCCATAAATAGCCGTGCTTTTGATAAAGATAGGATTGGGTTTAAGCACTACAGCGCAGACTGCTGTAATTAAATGTCTGTAGCGGGAATATTTGGAAGCTAATCGAGTGTAAGACTTCCTTCCTGTGGGTAGTATATTGTGTTTAGGACTTGTGTCTCAATTTATGTATGGCCTGGCCTGGGATGTCAAAACCTCAGCTGGGGAGAGGGGCAGTGGGGCCTGGAGAAAACCGACCTTAATGCACAAAGCATCTGTAGTGACTGTTTCTGTGTCGCCTTTGTGCCGGTTGGGGTCCTGCTAAGGTGGCTTCTTTTGTTTCCACTCATCGGTGGGCGGTGTTGATTTTAGTAGTGACAGGACTTAAACTGTAAATCTGTCTCCAGCACAAAGTACTGAATTCAACATGCCCTGGTTGAGAGTACTTACCCGTTGATAGGGGTATTTTTGAGAGGGAAACCTACCTGGCAACTGAAAATACAGCTTTTTAATAGCTTATTTTCCCCTCACATTGTTATCTTCCTGACTGTCAAGGTAGACAGCAGGTGTGTGTGAGAGGGGCAGAAAGACCTAAACAAGGAAAGAAAGGAGGCACAATGTTTTGGCTTTAAATGGTAGTTTTTTTGAAAGTCTTTATTGAAGCAGCAAATACGCTTTCCTCTCCCCCAACTGGAACTCCGTATTTAAAAAATAACAGCCTAGGGTACCTCAGAGTGAGTTAATTCATATTTTTTTTACACAAAACCAACCACCATCACCCACCGTAGCCCAGCTTGAAACCCCTGTCTCTGAAATAATCATGGTGAAATAAAGTATTGATATTTTCCTAGCTAAAAAAAGGTCATTTCATTAGAGCTGCTGCCTGGTTTTTTTGTTGTTGTTAATGAAAAATTTATAAATCGAATCACAACGCTCTTGTTTTGATTCATGTTCTAGGAGGTCTGATGGTTTTGGGTTGGCTTTTTTTCCTTCCTTCCTAATTGCACACTTGCATGCATGCCCATGTGAGAGCTGCTCCTGGGACAGCTCATCCAGCTCTGTATTAATGGCATTTGAGCTGCTACTTGACCTCCTTTTTGTCATACCTTTTTGTTCAGTGCATTGGCTTGCCTGGATGTCTTTCAATTAAAAGCTGTCTCTGGGTTTTGTAAGCCTGGAATTCGACTATATATATTTTTTTTTTCATTTCCAAACCTAAGCAGAGCTTCGCCCCTTTTTGTTTAAAAGCACAAGAGAAGTAAGCAGAGATCCAGCATATATGCTGAACAGCTCTTGCCTTGTCCTGTCCTCTGGCATGTGGGCTCCTCTTCCTCCTCCCCTAGTGGTAGCTGAAGAGTCCATCTCTGAGCTTGGTGGGTCTGATGGGATCCTCAGGCATCCAGGGGATTTTCTGCCGAGGCTGTGGCCCCTTATTCTTGAATTCAGAATCCTCTTTACATCAGTCTGTTTCTCCTGGATTTCTGTTGAGTGGAAAATGTTGCTTTGCTGTGGCACAGGGGGAAAGGCTGTCCAGCACAGATCCCAGACTCCCATGAAGTGTCTGCTGAAACCAACAGGTCTTTTTTGACCAGTCATGGGTGTGCATTTCAGTTCTGCAGGGAATCCTCTTTTTTTTTTTGATACGGATCCTCCCGTGCTTCAACTGCCAGGCCTTGGAGTAAAAAATTTTCCCAAGTCTGGAGACTAAAAGAGGGGTGTCCTCCATAATGGGAGAGAAGGGCAGGTGGAGGGAAATTTGTCTGAAACAGCAATGCTGCTATTCTTCCCTTCATCGTCTCTCCATATTTTGTTGACCGGAATGGAAGTTAGATGACTGGGGGCTGGAGGAAGGCCATGCACAGATATTCCCATCATGGCTGATTCTGAAAGTTAATCCATGCCTCAGTCATCTTCTTTCTGGGGGCACCCTTGGCACACTGAGCTTGTGGAGTTGCTGTCGTTTTGGGCTGATTCCGTTCAGCTGTGTTGCTGTCTGCATCTGCTGTGTGTACGGTCAGGGTGGTGGGAATGGTTGTGGAAGCTGAAGCCGTGGCCCTGACACAGAGAGCAGCTAAGCCAACCTCTGTATGTTTCTGTTTGGTTTTGTTTTCTTTCCCTCAGCTCTTTGTGACATGCATCCCATGAGGGCACTCTTTCTGATACCCAGGAACCCTCCCCCACGGTTAAAATCCAAGAAATGGTATGTATGTGTTCCTCCTTGTTCGTAGCCCTTCCTGCAGCATGCTGCTTCCCCGTGTCTCTCACCTCAGCCCGTTTCCTTACCGCTCCTACAGAGCTGCAAAGCCATTTCAGTGTGCAAAACTCAGTGCTGTTCCTCCCTTCCCTGCCACCGACTCAGAGCATGAAGCAAGAAGCACACGTTGTTTATGGAGTTCTCTTTGTCACAGAGAAATTTTTTTCTCAAATTGTGGGAAAATAAAAACCCAGGGAAATTGGATGAAAATAAAAACCAAAGTATTTTTTTTCCTTGACAGAGCAGCATCTGTGTTAAGGTGACAAATGGATCCACATTTTAAGAACTAAGCTCCCTCCTCACTCTTAAAATGCAGCATGTTTTCTCAAATGTATCATAACACAGGATCAGAACGGTACTGCAGTGTTCTAGTTGCTAAGTTGAAAGGAGCTATTAAAACTAATGAAGGCTTTTACTATAATTATTGTAAACGATTGGAATTGAGTGTGTGCTTCTTGCCAGCTGAGAAGAATCCATTAGTATTGGAGGATTTCCTCCCAGTTACTGGTTACAACTGGCACGTATGAAACAAAAATACTCCCTAGAAAGAGGTTGCATATAGATTGAATGTGATCACAGGATGCTGTGATCCTGTCAAAATAATGAAGTGATTTGACTGCCTATTCAATAGCAACGTAATAGAAACTTGGCTTGCTTGCTGGGCTTGGTCTCTGCTTGGATTGACTTATTTATGCATTGGTACTGTCAAGGCATCCCTCTCCCTTTCTCATCCTTGCTTTCTGCATAAGTTAAAGGAATAGAGATGCATATTTGGCATTTGCATAAGCATTTCATGAACCTATTTATTTAGAATAATAACACTGAAGGTGTGAGGAATAAATGAAGTTACCTTGAATTCAGCCTCTTAGATTGCAGTCAGAACGTGCAGCTGTGGATGGAAACGTCTTGTTTTCACACCTCAACATGCAGCAGTGGTGTTCGCCGCCCAAGCACTGGAGCAGGTTGGGAGCACCCAGCAATCAAAAAGTGACTCTGTCCAAAGCCAGTACTGCTGTGACTCAGCTGTTTGGCTGGTGTGCTCAGTAGCAGGTTATGAGAACAATGCAGTTTGGAATATTTCCACTGCTGGCATTTTGCAAGGAGGCTTGTTTGGTGGCTTCTCTCTGGAGAGGTCCTCTTTCAGGAGTTCAAATGAAGTGTGGATCTGTGGAGGTGGTACTCCAGCTTAGCTAGCTTCCATACTCTGTCACTTCATGTGACGTGCAGGAGGAGCTCTCAGTTCAGTTCATGCCCTTAAATTGGGCTGGTGAGAATCTGCCCCCAAGTGCCTGTGTTGATCATACAACACTATTCAACACCCACCTATTATTCTAGGAGGATTTTTCTCTGTGTGGCTCTTCAGGTAAAAAATAAAATAATCCTAACTTCCTGCCGACTGAGCCCAGGTGTGAACAAAAGCAGCACCGTGCTGCTCATGTCAGGGGAATATTGGCCGCAGTTGTTGGTATGTGGTATGGCTGCTCTGAAGCAGACATGCCCTTAGATAGCATGGGCAGGTGGAGACACACCAGAGCTGCCCTGCCTGTGCTCCAAGCAAGCTGGATGCTACCCAGCTCCGGTCCAGAAGTAGCAGAGCTGGGTTTGCATGATTTGCCTTCACTAACACATCCTGTCTTTCAGGGCAATTATGCCTGTGAAGGAGGGCACATTGCTTTGAGGCTGTGCCTAAGCAATGTGGGTATGTTGGTATCAACCTGTGTCCACCCAGCATAGTGTTCAACTCAGCTCTGTTTAGGAGGCACACTTGTAGGCAGCACTTGTACCATCCTCTGGGAGGTGATGCTCTTTGAGGACAGGAATCAGGCTTTAAGGAAGAACAGAAAAGCTGTTTGAACTGAGTTTTATCTGTAATCTTGTCTTCTTTTTTTTTTTTTTCCCTCCCTGCTTTCCCAGGTCAAAAAAGTTTTTCAGCTTTATAGAAGGTTGTCTAGTGAAGAATTACATGCAGCGACCTTCTACAGAGCAACTCCTGAAACATCCCTTTATACGTGACCAACCAAATGAACGGCAAGTCCGAATCCAGCTTAAGGACCATATAGACAGGACCAGGAAGAAGAGAGGAGAGAAAGGTATGCTGCTTCTAAAGATCAAGTATTGCAGCTTGCTAATAGTACAGACTTTTGCCCTGATTTGAATTCTAAATTCTCACACCTAGAAAGCTCCAAAAAAACAAACCCTTGAAACGTTCTTTTTTATTTCACGCTTCAATTATCAGCTGGCATTTAGGTTTTTCTTTGTCTTATAAAGTATTCAGTTCAGGTGTCTTATTTTTTACTCGTGTCTGGGGCACTGCCTCTGTCATACAAGCATTGATGAGTATTTAGGATGATATTGGTATATTATATGTCTTTACATTTTTGGCCTGTGGTAGGTTCATTCCTTGAACAGTGCCATAAATCAGACTCACAGGAAATAACCCATCAAAGGAGCTATGAAGTGAAATGTCTTGGGCAGCCTGTTCTCTTTCTTCAGGTAGTGCCAAAGTTCTTCAGGTGTCTTGTCTTACATATAAAACCTGGTGGTGTGCAGGGAATTTACTGAAAATCTGCTGCAACGCATGGTGCTGCTTTTCCAAGCATGGAAAGGTGGGCTTGTGTATGCCAGAATGAGTGCTAGGGGCTGTGGTAAATCTTCCCACTGAAGGGGATAGGAACTGGTTCATTAAGGCACTACTGCAACTCTTCACTGTCCTGAAATTAACAATAAGCACTAACAAGGCCTTTGTTTCTTTCCTGTTAGATGAGACAGAGTATGAATATAGTGGAAGTGAGGAAGAAGAGGAGGAAGTGCCTGAGCAAGAAGGAGAGCCAAGGTAATAATTGCTTTCGGGAGGGCTCTGGGCAGCCTATGCCAAGTAAGTCTAAAGGTTTGTGACTATAAATCAGGAGTACGCTAAGTTTCTGTCTCCTATTAAGTGCACACACAAGCCACACAAACCACCCAAAGGGTTTGAATACCTATACTGTGACTGGGGAATGTTTTAAAGCTCCCCCTCATACGGCTCAGAGCCAGCGAGCTCTGAATGGAGGGAGATTTATGGCAGATATGATTGGTCAGGGGCTCCACAGTGTCAGAGTTGGTCCTTATTTTGCTTGGCCTCATTTCACGCCTTCCACTGAGAGCATGTATTTGACATGCATCCAGAGTCTTTGCTCCGAAAGAAATGGGATTAAAATTTAACCTCATGCTATATTTTATTAATGTTCTCCTGCTTTGGAAAAGGTATTTAATGGCCCATCAGGCTTCATTGTACGGGAGGCTTTAACTTCCTCTTGTTGCAGTTCCATTGTCAATGTGCCTGGAGAATCAACCCTCCGACGTGATTTCCTGAGACTTCAGCAGGAAAACAAGGAACGATCCGAGGCCCTTCGGAGACAGCAGCTGCTGCAGGAGCAGCAGCTCCGCGAGCAGGAGGAGTACAAGAGGCAACTGCTGGCAGAGAGGCAGAAGCGCATCGAGCAGCAGAAGGAGCAAAGGAGGCGGCTGGAAGAGGTAGAGGAGGCTGGAGGTCGAGTGGCAAAAAAGTCCCTCTTCCACTTGGCTTTCCCATTCCCACGCCCATTAAAAAAGAGTTTCCTGTAGCCCAGCACATCTCAGGAAAGAACATGTTAGAATCCACTGGCAAACACAGGGCAAAGCACTTAAATGCATGTCTGGCTACTTGAATATGAGCCATCTTCCAAAGCATTTGAAGATCCAGCAGCTCCTTTGGAGGCAACAGGAGCCAAAGCTGGGTTGTTTGAAGGTATCTAGGGGGAGGCTCTGTCTCGGTCTGTTTTCCAAAGAGGAGGCAACATGTCTAGACTTTAGGTATCTGTAAAGAAGGAGAAGCATTAATTATTCCCAGATTAATTTATTTTTTTTAAAGTGGGGAGTACCTCAAGATTACTTTTTGGGGGGCCGTGACATGCTTCAAATTTCCCTTTAAAGCTTTTTGAAGCATCTGTGCTTGGCATGCACGGCAGGTAGAAGCCTGGTTTTTATTTGTTACTCTTGTATGCATCGTAGCATGATGACTGAAAGCCACCTAGATTTATAAATACAATTTCTAGATATGATTTGCCTGACACCCACCGCCCCCTTAATAAATATGATTTATAAATCAGTGTTGAAATTACAATTCTGCAAAAAATGCAAATCTGTAAATCATACTTTTGTGATACAGTAAGTATGCACAGACTACCTGAAGATAACAGGAAAGGAGTGTATCCATGCCATATTGTTCTGCCATCCTTTTCACCTCCTCAGCCCTCCTGTGCATTTATATATATGTGTGTGGATGGGATATGCAGCGTGAGCTTGAGAGGTAGGAGGATTTCAAAACAGCGCTTCAGGCCAGAGCTGGGTATGACACAGAGCTGAAGTGAAACCTATCCCCTGCCTCCTCAAGAAGTGCAGGGTCAAATTCCAGTTGTCCTTAAATGACCTCTTGCTCGAGTCGCTGTTCCGACTGTTCACTTAGCAGTGATGGAAAAACTACACCCAGTCTGGTTTTCCAAATCCTGGTAGCATTTAAGGAGGACGCCAAGGTTGATTTGCATCCCGTGATGTGTTTACATAACAAATAAGACAAAACCCCAAATAGGTTTCCGGGTGACGTTATGCTCCTTGTCCCTCTTTTTTCAACGTGCACATGAGCTTAGTGCTGCTGGGAGGAGGCATTGGTAGCAAAATCTCAGCCACACAGGAAGGCAGGAGGAGGGACGAGGGGGAGGCAAATAAACTCCATTTCTCTTCTGTTTTCTCCCCACCCTTCTGAGATGGCCAAGATAAACATTGTAGCTCTTCCAAATGTTTTTGGACTCTGGCTCTGCAGTGATTTTGTTAGGGGGAGCAGCTAATAAAAAGAGGCTAAGAGAAGACAGCATGGGACAATAAAATAAAGTACTTTGTTTATAGTCAAAGGTGGGCAAAAGTTGAGATACTTAGTCTCTAAAATTTTGCTTAGTGTGCACATGAATTAGTTCTTTTAAATGACTCTTTAATCTCCAAGGTTCTGCAGGCAGAACTTTTTTGGCAAGGAAGAGGATTAAGATTAAATTATCTAGGTCATTTAACGTTAGTATTCAATGCAGCCCTGAAAATCTGGAATTTCTTTTTAAGATAAAGGAGGTGCTGCTGCTAGTAATGGAAACAAGCAACGCACCTCTTTGCTGCACAGGGTTGAACTTTTGGGGGATGTTGCAGAAATCATAATTTAATGAGCAATTAAAAAGAAAAGGCAGCCACCCAAAAGTTGTGTTTAATCAGCCCTGCTTTTTAAAATACAAAACAGAACTAACAACTTCACCAACCACAAGCCGGCTGGTAATGGAGGTTGAGGTGTTACTGAGTAGGGTTACACAGCAAACCGTGTAAAGTTTTTAAGAGAAAAGCTTTTACCTTTTATTGAGTCTGTAACCTCAGCCTGGTTCCCTTAGAAACATAAAGAGGAATGATGAGCTGTAAAGGTTTCCTTTGCAGGTGGTGGGGTGGGCATGTTCTTCAAGTGAATTAAAAAAAAAAATACAAGCTCACACTGAGTTTTCCAAAAAAACCCCATTTAGTTTGTTGGATCTGATGTTGGAAAAATTTATGATCCCAAGTGATTTTTAACAAAACAACAGCCAAAACAAGCTCTTTAAGATGGGGGAAGGGTGGTAGACACATATTTAGATAAACATCAGTGTTGTGACACAATTGAAGGCCGAAATATTGAAATGTGGTCACTTTGTCCTTAAGTCACCCTGCAGTTTTGATGAAGCCAGTAAACAATGATAAACTTGTTTCATGTGAGTTAAAATTAGTGTCAGGCATTGAATCTCCGGGCTTCCATCACTTTGTCAACATTTTTACCAAGCCTTCCTTTCTTGCAATTTTTTTCCTTGGGTAGAGTTAGTGTGTGTTTGGGTGTACCTGTTTAACATTCTTTGGGGAGAATTTTATGCATTAGATAATCTCCCTGGACAAGTTGCTTATGCTTCCCTACCCCCCCACCCCCCACCCCAACCTCCCTTGTACCCCTCCGCTTCCTAAATTAAAATTGAGGGCTTGTTCTTACAATGCTGGCACGGAGCCTAGACAGTTTTGACCGAGACTGTAACAGGAACAGTGTTTAGGACATCTGCCAAAAACTGTAATTCTCAGCAGTATTAGAGAAAAAGATTACTTTTTAAAAGGCGTAGAGGTGACTTCTAAACCTCATTGTTGCAGGAACCTTGTAATTTGTGTATTACTTCGGAGGTGGAAATGATGGGCTGGTCAAAGTGCAGAAAATTACTTGAAACATTTTGGGAAGGGGGTTATTTGTCTGACCCCCCCCTTTAAAAAAAATCATATAAAGACTAGTTGCATAAATATCAGTTATATGACATATAAGTGTTTAGGTGGTTAAAAGAAGAAATCTGAGCTGTTTGTGGCTGTTGGAACATGTGTGTCTGTTTGAGTTCAGCAGTGCGGAGACACCAGTGCTCTGTGTGACTGGACACAAAAGGCATTTGAGCTTGTACTTCTCAAAACTGACTCTGGTTTGAGACATTGAGAGTTAGCTGTGGTGGAATCCCATTCTGTGTGGACCTCCACATGTCAGGATTACTTCATTAAACGGTGTCTGTCCCCAGTAATGAGAACCTGAGAGGGATGTTTTGAAGTGGTAGGTTATAGCTCTATTGGCAAGTAGTACAGTCCAGTAGAAGCAGATTTGTGGAGCACAATAATTAAAGTGCTGAGGACCCAGAGACTTCACTCCATGTGTTTGAAGACAGGAGGAGTTCCTTTGGATTAGCCGAGGTCTAGACTGCATGCCTGCTTGTGGTTGGAGTGCATCTGCCTTTTTAATTTCATCCAAAAGGAGTGGTTGCCACTCCAAGCCATCTTCAAAATATGAAACAAAACCTGGTAAGTGGAGATGATTGGATGATTCACTTCAAAAGAGCACTCCTGATCTGAACCAAGTTGCTAATGTAGGTGTACCTGTAGGCGATTTTTGCCAGGGCTTTGTTTCTTCTACAGAAGGAGAGATTATTCCTATCTGCTTAATTTGAATTGCTTGCAGTTTGGCTTGGTACTGAGTAAGAAGTTCTACTTCTGGCTTGTCTCTACTGTGGACAAAGCAAAAGTCTCTTTATTAAACCTTTCCAATCCTTTTCCTAAGCTGATAGCAGGCTACCTAAGTGTTTGTGAATGAAATCGTTCATATATGTATTTATCAACCTTGACCTAAGGCAGAAACAATATTTTATGAATATGAAATAAGAGGGTCTATACTTACCTTCAGCAATTCACTGTATGAATGAGGTCCTGAATTTTTTGGTATACACCAACTGCA
Organism: Gallinula chloropus; assembly: GCF_964237585.1. Classification (NCBI taxonomy): domain Eukaryota; kingdom Metazoa; phylum Chordata; class Aves; order Gruiformes; family Rallidae; genus Gallinula; species Gallinula chloropus. The sequence goes on from NC_140085.1 coordinate 144,978,328, forward strand.
TATGTAGTTGCATTGCCCCCTTCTGGTAAATCATGCTCTACTGCATGGTCTTCCAGTTTGGAGTTGTCAGGTACCATTATGAGATCCTCATTAAAGCATCCTAAATTAGCCAAGGAGCCAGAGCATTGACACTATATTTTCTGGGGTTTTTTACTCACTTTTTTGGTGGTGCAGTAAATGCCAGTTTTGTGAAATGCAGAAAATTGAGGCTGTATGGGCTCTGTCAAAATTCTGGTGTGGTATCTCTGAAGTTTCCTAAAAGAGTTTCTGCCCTTACCTTCTGGTTAACACTTAGCTCCTTGAAAATAAGCTTCTCATCTGGTGCACTTAGGAAAGTGGGTAGTACCATATCCAACTAAAGAGGATCTGGATATGCATCCATAATTTCAGTGAACCCAGATCTATAGCTGCTCTCTGTTGGGCAACAGTGTTTTACATGAGGCCTTTTTTGTAGTGCTTGGTAAGAATTATAATGTCTAACAGGCTCACTAAATTCAGAAGCCCAAGTTTTATAAACAGAACTGATACTGGTTCTAACTAACGGCTTTTTGGGTCCCTCTCCTCTCCTTTGGGCCAGCCAAAGGAACACGGTGACCAGCACCTTGGTGTGTCCTCATGGAAGGGTTGCTAGAGGCAGTCAGGAAGGCGACCTCATGCCAACAGAAAGGTGGTAGGAAGTCAGCTAAAGGGCTGCTTCTGACGCCAGCTTGGGCCAGCAACAGCTTGCTGCCAGCCAGCTTTGCCAAGATGTAGACTAGGATGTGAGAGAGTGTCCACTTGTCCAGCTTGTCCACTTTGATAGTGGTCAGCAGTTTGGTGCTTGGCTTTCAAAGGCCACATGCAAAGGGAAGGGAAACGTTTCTCTTAGGGCTGGGGCCGGGTCTAGGCGGATAGTGTGGGGTGTCTGCGCGGACTCCTGCAGTGCCTCGCCGCCTCGTCTGGCGGGAAGGCAGAAGGGATGTCGAAAAGCCCCGTCTCTCTGTGTGTCTTGGCATGTAGACAATAGCACGTTTGTGCTTGGGAGATTGGACTTAAAGTCACGCTGGTGGCAGAGAATCCTTCTTTTTCTTTTGCTGGGTAATAAGTATCTACTGTTGGTACCGAGCGAGCAAACTGGCTCAAGGTTTGGTCAAAAATCTCATCTTTAAGAGCTGATTTTGTTTATTTTGTGATGCTGTCAGAAATAGGCTCTCAGTCAATTTGTAACTTATTTTTTTCTCATATTAAGCTCAGCCATTTATAATTACTGCTGGATACTTCTCCATTGATTTAAGAAGCGATGAATTTGTTTCATCCAAAAGACCTAAGCTCTGCCCGTCTTCCTTGTAGTGAGAATGATGCCATCCCAAGATCTGCAATATATTCACTTAACAATGTCAACACAATATTGTTAGACAGACAGGCTTCATATGTTTAAGAAGTGTTTGAGATGATAAATGTGCATATTAACCAGTCAGCAGTGTGCTGTCTCTTGCATCCTCAGGGCAACGGAATTACTGTACTTCACATCTTAGTTTTATTAAACAAAGAGCCTGTCAGACTTGATTAGCCAAGAGGCACCTGAAAATGTTGACTGAAATGTAGAAATTGTTTGACACAAATGGGTATATTCAGAAATAAAAGTGCCTACTTAATCCTTTTACAGTGCTTAAAAAATGAAGGAAGGGAAGCAGTGAAACCCTATGAAAAGCACCGCGTGCCGTAGCTGCCTTGCAGCACTCTTGGCTATTTTTATATCTACATTTACTGAAGAGAGCTTGCTTAAGCAAGAGGGAAAAGGCTGGTAGATGCGTTTAGTTGGGAGAGGAGACGTGAGAGCAAGGAAACTGTGTTTCTGACAAGATACAGAAAGTGTGGGGGAGAAAAGAGCTTATGTCTTGTGGCACGGGAAGGTGGTAGCGAACCCCAGATGATGCTGTAGGCCAGGAAGGAAGGCGTCATAGTTACAGAGTGGGTGTATTTCAACAGTGGTCTTCAGGAAAGCTGCATCTTTCCCAAAGCTGCAGCTAGTTAGAGAGAATCAGAAAGCAGCCTGGTTTATTTAATACTACTAATTCCTAACCATTTCCCCCCCTGTGTTTCTTCTCTGCGGTCATGTCAGCATTGATTCCAGAAGATGGGAAAGGCTGTTGAGCTTTCGTGGTGGTGTGGGTAATGTGCTGAACAGAGAAAGCTCATCTCGTGAAGTGACACAGGGATCATGGATTGGCCTTTGCTTGTTCAGTTGAGCACAAGTATGAAAAGCAGACAAGTAGCTGGATTTGAGAACCCCAACAGAAGCCTTGTCTGAGTGCCCCTGCAAGGCTCCATGAGTGCCTTAAGACTAACAAAGCTGTGGCAGCTTTGTTTCCATAGAAATTGTTGAATAGTATTAACCTTAACCTAAATGAGAAAGGGAATAACCAGTGTAGGTTTTCGGTTTGTTGTTGAGATTGAATTTGGGTCTGCTTTTTGGGGGGCAGGGGTGTTTAAATTTCTTCTATAGTTTTGTGGCATATTATAGAAATCTATAGTGGAAATAAATGTTAGGGAGATACTCCCATTTGATGGTAAGAGGAGACAGCTGGGTCTTTTGACACTTAGGCAGTTGTGGGAGGCTGCCTGGGATTTCGAAGTAGGTGGAGTAACTGGATGCTTCTGTAGAAGTGCTGGAAGAGTTGGTCACGACTGTACGGGCATTTAAAATGTCTCTTCTGAAGTCATACGTGGTGCTCTATAGACATAAATGAGTCAGTTCATACTTTCCAGAGATGTTTTCCAGGTTCTTTTCAGACTTATCAGCACTAGTTTGTGTTTGGGTCATGCATGAAAGCTTATCTGTGTGAGCATAAAAGCTCAGCTCAGCTATTTTCCTCTTTTACATATAGGTGCTTTTGATGTTCTGGGAGGGTCTGAGGTGCTGTTGGTCAGCCTGCCTTCTCTTCTAGGCAGAGTTTCTGGGCACTGCATTAGATCGAGCTTGGTTGTTGGTCTAACACCACCAAATTCGTAGCAGACCATGAATTATGTTAAAAAGCTGCTTACCAAAAGCTCAGATAGTTGTCACTTGAGTTTCAGCCTGTTAGGTGGGGTTGATAATTTCCTTTTGGCAACACTGAGATAAGGCATTGAAGTCAAGAAAACTGTCACTGATTAAGATTTGAGTTCAGCTGTGGTTTAAAGATTGAGATTTCAGCATGAGACACTCTTGAAGAGCAGCAGTCAGCTTCCACACCTCAATTGTCAGGAGTATGGTACATGACTGTGTGTGTGCATGGAGAAACCAGAGAGAGTAAGCAAGGTTGCTTTTGGGGATAGTTGTGTGCTGGGTATGGGTTAGTTTCCTGGTGGAACACTTGCATAAAATGTTTTGTCACTCAGTTGCAGAGCTTGCCCGTCCTGGTGAATCCCTCTCTTCCCAGTAGAAAACAACTCCACCTCTTTCTTTGATAACAACAAAAGTAAAACTTCGTGGTTTCCTTTCCCTTTTTGTAGCAACAAAGGAGAGAACGGGAAGCTCGAAGGCAACAGGAGCGTGAGCAAAGGCGGAGAGAACAGGAAGAAAAGAGACGACTGGAAGAAATGGAGAGGAGGCGTAAGGAAGAGGAAGAGAGAAGAAGAGCAGAGGAGGAAAAGAGGAGGGTAGAAAGGGAGCAGGTGAGTCCACGATACAGATATATGCGCACAATAGGTTTGTTTCTTCTAAATTCTAATTTAATTTATTAAAAATTAGCAAGCCTAAAGCAGCTTAGAGGCAACCTAACGCTGACCCTTTCATCTTTGTTGTCTCTGACAGCAAACGCACTAACATAGATCATAGGGCTTTATGGAGAATTCTGGCAGCCTCAATATTCCCTCAAAAAAAGAAGTCTTGTTGCAGTGCTCATTCTAAATTCAGCTCGTGCCCCTGGGCTTGACTAAAAACCATCAGAATTGGCAAAATCATCACTGGGGCTGAAAATCGTTTCTAGGCTTGTCTTGCTGGATCAGTTGTTCTTGCAGGACATGCCCCTGTTCCGAAGGCCTCCCAGAGAAGGGCAACTGTGTTGCATGTCAGCTTCTGGCACCCAGAATTGGTCAGATGCTCGTCATGGACTTTGAATGTTCTGAATTTGAGACGGAACCTTTGAGCTGCAGAGGGTTTTCCTTCCTAAAACTTCAATTTGCAACCTCTCTCTTACTCTGTCTAAAATCAGCTCTAATAATGTATGCCAGTTCAGGCAGCGAGTGTATCTTAAGTTGTGACAGTGTGCCCTTAATACATTGAAAATACAGGTGAGAAACCTTTGAAACCAGTGAAATTCAGCTGCTGTCTTTATGCATGGAATCTGCATGTTTTAAAATCCTTTAAAAGCTTTAATTAGGGTGATAATCAGGGTAACAATTACTGTGCATGTGCTGCAAAATACTGATCCCAAATAAAGGGCCAAAACTACTGTCCTAGAGGCTGCTTGTAAATTTCCCATTAACTTGAGGAATGCTGGTTTTGGCCTGATTTACCTTAATTATTTTCTTACGTGAAGTCATTGCATTTGAGATCACTGATGATCGTGTTACTGGGGAATTTTGTTGTGTTTGTATATATTTCCAAGATATTTTTTTGGAGTCAAAAGGAGCGAAGACTAACCAATGGGACTAAATACATGGCAAATCTCTAATTACAGCACAGCAATTTGCTTTTGGGCAGACGCCGGGGTATTCCCCCAGCTGCTTTTTAAGCTGTGGAGACGCTAATTGCGCACAGTGCCGATAATGACAAATGGTTAATTGATGTGGCCAAGCTGAACCACTCTGAATTTTGATATTTTTTTATATGTTTTTCAGAAGAAAAGACATGCCCCACCCCCACCTTTTTAGAATTTTTGTTAACCCAAATTATGGCTCAGCCGATGTGCGTAACAACAGCATAGTGTTTCTCATCAGTCTGTCACCAGACTTCCTAGAGCTCCCATCACCGTATCACTGATCCATTAACTTCTCTATGCATACACTGTAAACGTGTGCGTGTGCTTGTGTGTGTGCGCATGCACATGGTATACATACTTCCATTAATTGCATGATAGGATGTTACCAGCTTGGGTTTGGTGCTTCAGAGTTGCGAGTTCTTCTTAGGTGGGGGGTCAGATGAAAGGGCGGGTAAAACCTCTCAAGCTGTGGAGGCTGCAGGGGAAGAGACGGCTAGGTGGCAAGGGCAAGCGAGTTTGGTCTGGTACCTGTTTCCTGGTGGATGTTTGTTTGTGTCATAACCATCGCATAATTCAGCAAGGCTGGCAGCGTCTGCTCAGGAGAAGCTTCTGGTGAGGGCGGCAGGGGAGATGGCAGGGCAGGTCCCAAACTGCACTTGGCAGAGTCCCTTTTGGGGGAGCTTGCCTCCAGCTCTGCCTACACTACGCCTGGCTCTAGCTGTTGCTAACAGTTCATCGCACCAGTGCAACAAACTAATGTTTAATACAACTTGCATGTGACTTTGTGTTGGCTGTGTTGAGTCGGACTTGCTGTGTTTTAACTTTCCAAAAACCTTCAAGTGCATTTTGCTGCTTCTTGAAACCACTTCCAAAACACAAACGAGCTCTGGCCCGTGCTGGCAACATTCGCAGGAGTCCAAATTTCAGAACAGAAGGGGCCAAAATCCGATGCTCAGGAGTCAGGGCTTCCTAAAATTGTTCTGCAGGCACTAATCCATCCTGAAGTGTGTTTCTCTGTAAAGCTGAACTGGGGAAGTAGCGTGTGGTGTTCCACCCAGGGGGTTCTGATGCATTCCTTTTGAATAAATTTATTGCTGGGTAATTTCTATGTGACAGGAGTATATCAGGCGACAGCTAGAAGAGGAGCAGCGGCACTTGGAAATTCTACAGCAGCAGCTGCTCCAGGAGCAGGCCATGTTACTGGTAAAGCACTGTATCTGTTTTGTTCAGTAGCTATAGGATCCATTTATCCGGCCAGTCCTAGGCTTCCCTCAGTCGGGCACAGCTGCACTGACAGTATGACAACAAAGGAGCTTGATTTAAAAGCCATTCATGCCAGCGTCGTGGGCTGACAGGCACATATGAGAAGTGCTGTATGGTCACACTGCTTTCTGGGCGGTAGGAGGAGGCTTTATGTTAAAGTGGAACAGTTCTGGTGTGGCGGTCGAGTTTCTGAACAGACCTTGGCATTCAGTGAAGAACTAGAGTGCTTATGTTGCAGATCAAAAGCACACATGATATGTAAATCCACCCCTGGGTACAATGGCCTACTGTTGGTCTAAATCATTGTTTTATGAACTTTGCAGTGGATTTAGTATAAATACCTTTTTTTTTTTCCTTTAATAAAATCAGTTTTGACATAACTCTCCAATCACATCAAGCTTAGCAGTACACTCTCAACTTTCCCAACACGAGACACATGCCATATTGGTCTAACCTAGCTCTTGGCTACACTTTAACAATGGAATAAGAAACCAAAATAAATTAAAAAATAAATACAAATTTAAAAGCAGCAACAACCAGAAAGGTGCATTTTTTAATGGGATGGATAGGGACACGTCTGCCATGCAGTCAGTGTCATGTCTTGAATTACTCACCTGTTCTCTCAAAGGAATACAGATGGCGAGAGATGGAGGAACACCGGCAGGCGGAGCGGCTCCAGCGCCAGTTGCAGCAGGAGCAAGCCTACCTCCTGTCGCTGCAGCACGATCACAGGCGGCAGCAGCAGCAGCAGCAACAGCAGCAGCAGCAGCAGCAGCAAGAAAGAAATAAACAAAGTTATCATACCCCTGAGCCAAAATCCCACTATGAGCCTGCTGAAAGAGCACGTGAGGTAAGTCCTGGTTTTGTGCAGGAATTTGCTACCTACTCCTCTGCCCCTGCCTGTTGGGATCGTCGTGACTGTGATTCTGCTATAGTACAGTGGAGGCTGAAGCATCACTCATACAGGCCAGGATATTTTAAAATGTTGGCTGTTGGTTTCCAAACCAGAGGGGTGCTTCTGAGTCCTTCTGTTACGATCATTGGAGTTCAGAGTTTTGGGATACAAAGGGTGGAAAGAGATTGTGGAAGGCTGCAGACTGGTTTTGGAGGCATTGCGTTGGGAAGTTAACCTCATCTTCGCTTCGTCAGACATATTATCACCAGAAGGGTTGGTGCAGTTGGTGTTCTGTGTCTCTGGCAAGTACTGGTGATTGGAAACGGGGAGACAACTGGAAAGCACGAAACTGTGAGGGATGCTTGTACACAGCAACCCGTTCACACATTGGTGCCTTAGCTCGTGCTCCTGGAAATGTCCTTTTCATGAACACAAACCTGAATTTCATTAGTTCACTTTTGAAGTGTTACGTATTCTCTTCTGAGGTCACATCCTGCTCTTATGAAACTCTGTGGTGCTGCCTTCGTGGACTTTGGGCACTCAGAAGTTGTTCTGAAATCATGAGAGTGCTGTTTGTTTCAGTGATTGGGCCCCTGTCTTCCCTGGCTCGTGGGTAACATCACTAAGCAAGTAACTGCTGCTCTGATGCACGCTTGGCTGTCTTTTCAGTGGTCTTATTCTTATGTTATACTGCCCACAAACCACTCAACTGGGCAATACTGGTCAAAGCTCTTAATAACGTTCATCACCAGCATGTGGGAACTAGGTAAATATATTTTGGAAGAAGAACAAAAAAAAAACCTTGGGGCTGTTGAACATGATAAAATAGCTTTGAGTCAATCTTTGTCCAGTAGTGCGTCATTGCCTTTGAAGCATTACTGTTTGGGCTTGGTGAGCACAAACTCATTTTCTTATAGATGTTGTTCTCCATAAACCATGTTTGTGCTATCTCATCCAGTCCTCTTGGTGGCTGAAGTATCTGGTACATCTTTCTCCTGCAAGAAGTTCAGACTTGTCTGGTACGTGGTGGTGCAGGCATAGAACCGGCCCTCCTGTCCTTGCTCCTGGCCACCCTAAGGGAAAGCACAGTGCCAGTCCAGCACTCCTGTCCAACCTGAAGGCTAACTTTGGAGGGAAGCAGGACCATCTCTGTTCCTTGTCTCCCATTTTCCTTTTGGAGTTGAAAAGGAGAGAAATGCTTGAAGAGTCAAAGTGTTAGATCCTTTAGCAGAACCACTGACTTGTCTGTTTGTCGGTCATGGTCTTTCTCTTTGGTAATTGCCCTAGCTAGAAGGAATAAAGCACAGAATAAAATGTGCTAGTAGTCAGATCTTCCCAGAGATTGCTGTCTGTGTGCAGTAGAAATATAGCCATGGTATTTTAGTGCCTGTCAGTGGAAGCAACACCAGTTAATCTTAAAAGCAGGCATTAACTCTAATGGCATTCTTGACATCAGAGTTGGAGCAAGTATTCTGTACCTTACACTTCCAGGTATACTGCTCTCCAGGGAAAGTCTCCATCTATGGAAATGCTAACAGTCAGGATGATAAGCCAAAGTGGGCTAACTTTCCTGTTCCAGCAAAGTCTAACTGGGATTAGGGTGTTTGGGGCTTTTTTGCCATTTCAGTGGCCATGGGGATGTGAGGATAAGATGGACTCTGGGACACAGGGAAGGAGACTAGAGCAAGAAATGAGGCTTAATGTCATTTTCTGGTCCAGACAGTCAGATGACTGGAACAGGGCTTGGTTTTGTCCAGGGACACACTGGCTGCCTCTTTCCTGTCTCTTGCCTCATTTTAAGGACTTGTGGCTCCTGCAGTTTCTGTGCTTTGTGCAGGAAACCTCCTATCATCTACAGCTAGAGACATGAAAGCCTTTTCCTTCAGACAGAAAGACTCGGGGCTTTTCCTTGTTCTATTCATAACAAGGAGCCTGGCCTGTTTGTTAAACTCTAAAGGATGGCTCTGTGAAGTTGAACACAGTGGTGAAAATGATTGCATGGTGAAGATGCTTGGCTCCATTATTGTTGTATTCCCCCAGACATGGTGTATTTGTGTAGACCTGGCAGAGGTCTGCTTCTCTGCTTGTTCCCATAGGAAAACTGTTCTCAAATTTTGGGAAGCAGAGACAGGTTGGGTTTCTAAAACATCCTAGCTAAGGAGTCTTGGAAACTTGCCTGTGTCTTCTGACATGAGTGTGTGAACAGCCAGTCTCTCCAGACCATCACTGCTAGGGAACAATTAGGAAACCACCCCAGTACTGGTTCTGTGCTCCAGGCAGGGGTTAAAGCAGATCTTGTGAGCAGCTTCTCAACAAGTGAAATCAGCCCAAGTTGCCAGTTATCAAAGTGTCAAAGCAAGATCAAAGTGTTGGGACTTCAGGAGTCCTCAGTGCAGCTTCCCTGGCAGAAACACACACGCTGCTCTGATTCCAGCATAGACCATCCTAGGAAATGGGAAGATTATTTCCTTTCTGCTTGGATCTGACGTCCATCTCTTGCCCTGAGTACAACTCGCTTTGTTCACAATGCTGTGGCCTTGGAAGAGGCAACATTTCAGCATGAGGCCCTCACTTAATGTTCTTTTGAAGGCTGAGCACTTTCCAATCTAGTCTTCCCAGCAAAAAGCTCTCTAGGTTAGTGTAGCATCACTTCTACACGTCCATGAGAACCAGAAACAAGCTGCTGGGGCCATTCTCTGCAGTCTGTGAGGTTGTTTTGGGACACTCTGATAACAGAGAGGATAACCAGTCCTACAGTTCCATACCTAAAGCTGAGCAGCCTCCAGTATTACCAGGTAGAGAAGCATATCCAGCCTCTTCTCTTGCATTGCCAGAGAGACAAGCATGGGAGAGCAGATGGTTAAATAATGTTAGTTGAAGAAGGTGGGTAAGGGGTGGCAATGGGAAATGGAATTCTATATGTTAAAGTTGATTGTGTCTTCATATACCCTTTTTATAATCTGCTAAGAAAATACTGAGAAAAATTCTGTAAGTGGTCTAGGCAGAAAGAAGCCTCATCATGGTCTTTTCATCATACCACTTCACATCTCACTGCCTGCTGTAACCTCTTTCCTACTGTGGATATTCCACCTTCGCTTGCTCACCGCGTGTTTTGCATCGCTGGTGGAAGCAGTAGGGAAAAAAATCCTGCCAAGCCCCAAATGTATTTGGATTCTTTATGGTAAAGGAAGGGTGGTAGTCACTGTCAGATTTCTACTGTAATTGGTTTTATTGACTCCAGGCTTAACCTCCATTTATTTTGGCTTAGGTGGAGGAGAGATTTAGAAAAACTAATCAAGGCTCCCCTGAAGCACAGTCTAAGCAGATGGGCAAAGTGTTGGAGCCACCAGTGCCTTCAAGATCAGAGTCCTTTTCCAATGGAAACTCAGAACCTGCTCAGCCTGCCCTGCAGAGGCCGATGGAGCCCCAGGTAAGTGCTCAGGAAAATTTGGGCAAGCCTGGAGGAGATGTAGAAGTCCCGACATGTTTCATTCAGATTTGCAGATCTCAGTGCACAGTGAAGAGCAGCGCTGTTACACAGATCAGTTTGTTCAGTAGATTTGCTCTTTGTCTGGTTTGACTTTGATAAACCAATGGATTTGTGGGGGGGGGTTAATACTAGAATTAGAGCTGTTGCATTCTGTTACTGTCCGTGCAGCAGAGGAACGGTGGGCTAAACAGCAGCGACAGATGCACTGTGCTTCTAACAGTTCAGAATTTGGTCTTTGCAGGATATTTACTACCAGAGAGGATGCTCAGGAAAGAAGTGAGCTGGCTTAGGTTTTTTTTCATTCTTGTGGAAAAAGCTAACTAAACAAGTGGTTTTTAATAGTGTAAGCACTCCTTCAAAGATTTACAAAACACAACTAAGAAAAGCAAGTTTGTTGTCAGTAGGCTTACAGTTGCTAAATAGAGCTCTGTACCACCCCTGGAAAATCAAGAAGAGGTGGAAACCATTGAGCTGTGTGGCTGCCACCATTCTGTTGTTTTCTAATGAAGAGCCTCCAGCTATTGGTATATGTATCTCATAGGAATTGCAGCATGAATTTAAAAAGTAACCTTTGCCTAAAACTTAGGCATAGCCCATAAATTCCAAGTGGTTTAGATATGCTAAATTAAACAGTATAGTTCTGCATTTAGTTCCTGTGTTTCCATGCAGAGGTTTTTTTCTCCCAAATGAAGTCTGCTGATGACAGTGCAAGCTAAATCCAGCCGTGGTTGTGACTAGGTACTGCAAGTCTTTTGGGCAACAGGAGAATTTGAGCAGACGGGAGAGTGGGAGAAATCAGGACAGAACTTCATCTCTCTTACTCATTAATTCCTGGCTTTTATTCAAACCTCTATGACTATTTCAAAATATTGGACTTGTATCTTCATGCTCTCCGTGCCAGTTACTTTTAAAGTCTGGGTCTTCCACTTGTATTAAGGATAATCAGGCTCTTCAGCAGCTGTGTGTATGAAAATTGAGGAAATAATAATCATATCAAAACAAATACAGCCAGCCTACTGAAACTGGGGTTGAAAGCAAAGTTTTGCTTAATTATTAGGTGTGAAAACAGTGTGTTCCTCAGTTACAACCTTTCCTCCTCCTCAGTTTCAGAAATTAAATCTGAAATGCAGGTTTATGCACAAGCATAAAGGGAGTGGGCTGAAGGATCAATATGGATTTCAGTGGAAATCCCAGCGGAGTTCTAACTGTGGAGTCACTGTTGTGCCTTCTTAGTATGTCTAGTTGAATATGTGTGCTTGTACGTGCGTGCTTCGTTTGTGTATAAATATGTATATATATGTACAGTATAAGGTACATATATGGTGTAAGTATAATATGCATTGTACATATGTATACTACATACAATATATATTACGGTTTTTTTATATATATTGCAATGACTGTAAAGGAATAAAGGCTTTTTGTGTTACGGTCTTTCTCCAAAAGTTTAGAACTACATCTAGTTCCTTAATTTATTAGGCAACGTAAATGTCTGTCGGTTTGCATATTGTACAGCATTCTGTAATGTACATTCCTTCAATTGGATATCCACTGCAAATTTCCCCACCCTCCAGTGTTGCTGTGAGACCTGACCAAAGCCCACTGAAGACCGAGGAACAGCAGGCACCTTTTGTCTTGAGTGGCCTTTGGACTCGGGCTCACGGTGCAGATATGAGGTCGCCTTTTCTTTTGGGCACCGGCGTATGTGTATGTGGAGAGCTTATCTCACCAAAGAAAATGCTTATGTGCTGTATTTTTCAGTCTGTTACGTTCTTTGGGCGCTTGCCTTGCTTTTAAGTGCATTGATTCCACCCCACGCTTACCTAATACCATAACCAATTTGTCTCTGCCCGCCCCACCTGCCTTTATTCTGTGTTAATTGGAAAGCCAGTTATACTGAGCGCATTGAATGTTTTATGTTTTGTTTTCTTGTAAGGTACAGTGGTCCCATCTGGCATCTCTCAAGAACAATGTTTCCCCTGTCTCGCGATCCCATTCCTTCAGTGACCCTTCTCCCAAATTTGCTCATCACCATCTTCGTTCCCAGGACCCATATCCACCTTCACGCAGTGAAGTGCTAAATCAGAGTTCTGACTCTAAGTCGGAGGTACCCGACCCCACCCAAAAGGCTTGGGCTAGATCAGACAGTGACGAGGTGCCTCCAAGGGTAAGGAGTAGAAAGACAGATGTGTGCTATTCTTTTTATTATTCTTAATTATGATTTTTTTAAGGATGTGATAACCTGGGCGCTGGGAAGACCGTGCCCTTGTGCCAGCACTGGTAACAGTATTTTTGAAGGCAGAGCATAATGTAGGTGTTCAGTCAATGGGTTAATGGTAATCAACCTTAAGTACAATATTGAAGCTTCATATAAAATTGGCAATTATTTATAGAATGCAGCTATTTCAGAGAGACAATTTATTATGCAAAGTTAACAAATCATTACCATATCCAGGAAAGAATTTAAAATATCCCCGAGGTTATTGCTCAGAGTTAATTTTCCTCTTCATCTGTTATCAACCCAAACTATGAATCATATGCATATTTAAAATTGAGATGGAACTGAACAAAAAGGAAACATTCAATATATTTCCTCCACCTCTCTCCCTCCTACCCCCCTCCCATCCACTGGGATTTGCTTCTTCTGAGTATATTCTCGCTCCCCCACCAGTCTTTGCCTTTTGCTGATCCATTCCCGGGCATTTGTTTGGTTCCCCTGAGCTTACCCTCCTAATTCTCATGCTGTTTCAGCAAATTGCTTTGTGCCTACCCTGCTTCAGTCAAAATGCCATATCCTTTTTAAGTGTCTCAGTAGTTGGAGGGTAGCGGGGTGTGTATGCGTTCGTGTGGTAACTATGAAACACTACTTACTGTTAAGACTAAACTTTGAGTTCTCTTCCAAGTCTGAACAGCATCCCAACTAAAGCTCTTGTTTTTGTGGGTGTTTGTTTATTGCTTTTGGTTGTTGATGCTAGTTTGGACTTAGAATAAGTGGTGTTAAGATCTTAAGAATACATTCCGTAGCAGAAGAGGTTTAATCTTCCTCTTCTCTCTCTCCTCTTCATGGCTTTAACACAACCTTTTCTCTCCCAAGGTACCTGTGAGAACAACGTCCCGATCACCAGTCCTGTCCCGCCGTGACTCTCCGCTGCAGGGCAGTGGGCAGCAAAATAACCAAGCAGGTCAAAGAAACTCCACGAGGTTTGTAAGCCTACCTACATGTCCTGGCTTTTCCTGCGTTGGAAGGAAGTGGCTCAGGGAAAGCTAGGCACATTCAGAAAGCTTTTGGCATTGTCTCTTGGATATGGAAGGAGGATGAATTTGGATCCCTTTTCAGTAATGATTAATATTAATTTCCCTCGGTGCATTGTGTGCCAACAAACAAAATTTCTTCTTCCCTCCTCTTCTTTGAGTTGCCTGCCCTGTAACTTTTGCAATAATTTCCAAATATCTTTAAGATTACTGGAAAAATGTGGCCATTCGTGAACATCTTGGCTTTCGGTGCAACAGGTCATCTTGGGTGGGAATTACTGGCAGCAGAAGTGTTTGTAACATCTGAAGGAAATTGCTCTCAGAAACCTTCTGACCTCTCAGCCAGAACCTGAGTTTAAGAGGGAGAGAAGCAGCCATCAGCCTGTGATACAGAGCATCTCAGGTCAGAAAGGGGAGGGGAAGAGAGGAGTGGGCTGCCTCCAGAGCTCAGCAGAGCACTCTGGATAGGCCACCCTGGAACTGTCTCACTGGACAGGGGTAAGGATATTTTGAAAGGGATGGGCAGTACTGGCTTTTTGGCTTGTGCTTGGTAGCCAGGGCACTTCTGAGCCAATTTCAAACAAATTCAGGCTGAGAACTGTCCACCTCAGGTTAGATACAGAAGAATGGCAGGTATCCAGTTCCAAATTAAGAGAATTTTTTTTTTACCATCCAAAATACAGTAGTAAGTATTTCAAAGGGACCCACTGCTTGCATTGTGAAGCATCCCTGATGCACTCAGCTCAGTGTGGAGTGCTCTTTCAGATGGGTTATTTGCAAAACACTGAGGAAGAGTGATGTTTGAGTTTAGAGGTGGGAATATGAAGCTGAAGTGTGTGACAAAGACTTTTCCTCCCTCCCTTAATACAGCAATATAGAGCCTCGTCTGCTGTGGGAAAGGGTGGAGAAGCTCGTGCCAAGGCCAGGCAGTGGCAGTTCTTCAGGTTCAAGCAACTCTGGTTCACAGCCTGGCTCCCACCCTGGGTCTCAGAGTGGGTCCGGAGAGCGGTTTCGGATGAGATGTAAGTCCTTCCCCCACCCTTCATGACATTGTGTTTCTAAATTTGTTCAGTTGTGCAATACCCAGCACTGAAGGATGATAACCCTCACTGGGGCAGACCTTTAAGCATGCAGTATCAAAGATGGGTACCCCCCCTTGGTCGTATGTCCTTGCTGGGGAAAAACTCCCTCCCTCCTATGTGCAAGGTCACCTTTTGGTGCTTGTTGCCTCTCACCTTGGTGCTTGGTGAAGGGTTGCAGACTGGTATGGATAGGTCTCAGCTGGGGTATGTTGGAAGCTGGCACAGGTTTTCCAGGTTGTGCCCACGCTTAAGTTACCCTCCTTGCTGTGTGACTGTTTACTTCGGCTTCAGTCATAGGTCAGCTACACCTATACAGATCACAGCTTATGATGCTTTGCTGTAGTTCTTCAGGGACAATGTAATAGAGAACAAGTGAAACTTATGTCTTGCTGTCAGGCGCCGCCCAATAGGCTTCTCACCTCCCTTCCCCACTCCAGAGTGAAGTAAGAAAACACTGCCTAATTTGTTTTATTCTGTGTTCCTTTTGGGGTCTTGACACATGCAGCATCATCCAAATCAGAAGGTTCTCCATCACAGCGTCATGAAAGTGCACCTAAAAAGCCTGAAGAGAAAAAGGAAGTCTTCAGACCTGTCAAGCCTGCTGTAAGTTGCATCTACCCTCCCCTTTCCCCACTCTCTTTCAGGTAGGCCCCCAGAAAGTACAGTGTGAGCATTCAGGATGCCATTGGGGGTGAGCTTCAGCTTGAGCTGAGTTTGTATCTGCGGACACAGCAGCATGTCTCTGCAATTGCCTGCACACATCACAGTACTTAAAGCATAAGAATCTGCTCTGCTTTGGGATTGATTTCTGCTCTCTGGTCTTCTTCCTTCCTAACCTTTGCCTTTCTCTCCTTCAATCCTGTGCTTCCTTCCTGGGGCTGGACCAATGATCATGCACTTGACCTGAATGTGCCAATGCTGGGCTGAATGGTGCAGGGAGAAGTGGTAAGACCTTAAATCGTTGCTATTTTCTGTGAATGATTTTGGATGTTTTCTTTCTCTGACTGCTGTTAGAGTTGATTACAGCTCTAGATCCAGTTGTATGTGGGGGGTCACAGTGGGTTTTCCCAATATTTCCAAGTTTCCATTTGCCATTATGATTGTGCACAAGCTCCCAAATCTTCCAGTTAATACTGCTTTGTTTAAGAAGCATGGAAGTTGGTTCTTCACCTCTGATAGTATAATGTGTGAAGTATTTGCCACAAATTATTCAGTTAACTAGAAGATAGCTACATAACTAAGGGCAGATTGCACTGACTGCAAACCTGGTTTGCCCACACCCCAAAAAAGCAGCTCATGGCCCGTACTGTTTGAAAGTCATCCGTGACTGAGGCAGTGTGACCAAACCTGACCTCTCGGGTGAACTCAATAGTGCACATCCATGCAACTGGAAATGGATCAAAAAGTTTCAAGGAGATCAGCTCTCTGCAACTGTGCTTGGGTGGCTCAATAAGTCCTAGGATCTTTCTGCTGCTTTGCTGCCTAGATTTCTTGTGGTGGATGCTCTTAACCTGCAGGGTTCAGGAAAATGAGATGTGACAGTCAACCTCTGAGTGAGAGTCAGTCCGGGTGCTTGTGTGTGTCTTTCACATGGTATGATGGGATAAACTGAAGTCATAATCCAGGATGGTCTGGATTCAAAGTATGCATATGTGTCTGTAATACAGCAAGATATCCTAAGGCTGCCTCTTCTGGGGCTCTAATTTATCAGAGAGTGAGTTTTGGTAACTATCAGGAATGAATAAATGAAGAGAAGCGACACTGCTGGCATATGGAAACACAGCAGTGGGAAGTAAGCAAACTCTGACATTAATCCAGTGGGGCTGTCTTGCAAATTCTTCCCCTCTCTTCCTTACAACATCAGTTTTTTCCTCCCTTTCCCATCAGGATTTAACTGCATTGGCGAAGGAATTGCGAGCGGTAGAGGATGTGAGGCCTCCACATAAAGTAACGGATTATTCATCCTCAAGTGAGGAATCAGGGACAACGGATGAGGAAGATGATGATATGGAGCAAGAAGGAGCAGATGAATCTACTTCTGGACCAGATGATGTCCGAGCAGTGTTAGTTCTCACAATGTTTTGCTTCTGTCTTCCCTCTTACTGGGTTGAAGGAAAAGAATGTTGGGTATTTTGGCTTGTATGTTAGTTCTTTCAGCTTACAACAGTCTGTGGGCAAGACTTAGTAGCCTGGTATATTCACATTTTCAAATACTGAGGGTAATCTATTCAAAAAGCAGGCTTCTGAAAATGACGTCCTTTCCCTCTTCTTCCTTGGTTTGTTATAAAACAAGAACTGATGTTTAACAAACTCCTAACTGTGTTTTTTTTAAGAGCTTTTCTTGGCAGGTTAAGTAAATATTCCACTCTGGTCACGTTATAAATCAATTTTGAATGTGCTGTGGTGTGGGGCAGCGAAAGCCAGACCACAAGTGCTGTTCTCTCACTCCAGTTATTTCTTGTCTGGCAAATAGGTCAACGTTGAACTTGAGCAATGGTGAAACAGAGTCAGTGAAAACCATGATCGTCCATGATGATGTGGAGAGTGAACCTGCCTTGACTCCTTCTAAGGAGGGCACCTTAATTGTCCGACAGGTATTGCTTTTCCTGCCCTGTGTGGTGCTGCACCTTTTCTGTGCTCATTAACCCACTCGCTCATTCACCCATGCTGTTTCTACATTATATTTGTTGTTCGTATTATCAAGACACAGCCCTAGTGAATTTCAGATGAGCAAGATGTTTGATGCATGCGAAGCAGAGAGTAGCTCTTCACCCCCTGCTACTGTTTTGCATGCTTTCCAGTGACACCCGTGGCAGCACTGTGCAGAGTACCTCAAAGTCTGTAGGAGAGAAGGGTAGCAAAGCTGCAGGTGTGTGCAGCAAGTCCCTGGAGCAAAAACTTAGTTTAGTTTTACTATAGAGTGGTTCTCAAGAGTGGGTCTGGGAGGGAGGATGGTGGGGAGCATTCAGGGTTTTGGGGTTTTTCTGGGGTTTTTTTAATTGTTTTGAACCTGTAGTTCAGGGCATACAGACCACCCAGATAAAACACACACACACACGTACATACAAATTCATCTAACAGTTAAGTGTGGGGGAATGGAGAAGGTAGCAAAGGAGAGAATGTGGACAGAGCTAGAGCACTGTGGTGTTGCCTTTGATTCTGAAAATATTGCATTCTTGTCCCTCTGAAAGATAATGATTTCCTGGTTTTAAATGAGCTCGTGTGTTAATGAGCATGCTAGCTTATAGGAGTTTCCTCAGTAATCACATTTCTGAATTTCACTGCTGAATGCCAATTTCTTAATTGAGCCCTCTGGTTTGAAAATTAAGATTTCATGCTTATTGTTTTAAATAGTTAGCTGAAGGCATTCACCAGACAGTCTAAGCTCAGATCTGTATAGGATTTAAGTTAGCTTTAAACAATACAATAGGGAAGGAAATCCTCCCCCCCGCCCCCCTTCAAAAATGTGCTTGTCCACGTTGTGGTGGAAGACTTACCGGTGCAGTTACTCTTTCATTAATTAGTGGAACTGGCTGTGCAAGTCAACCACGTGAACTAAGCTTCTGACTGACGGAAGAGGTGGGAATTTGCTGAATTATAGTAGCTCTGCCCACTTTCCCTTTCCATCCAGGCATCAAGGCATGAATTAGCAGCTTATTTTAAAACAAGCAAACAGATAAATAAGTAAATGGTAAGAGGTAGGAAGAGAGTGAGGGAGAGAAGGAGAGAGGTTGTTAGGGATATAGACCTTTAAGCAGCACTTGAGCAAGACAAGTGTGCCTGTTTTTTCTACAGAGTACAGTTGACAAAAAGCGTGCCAGCCATCATGAGAGCAATGGCTTTGCCGGTCGCATTCACCTCTTGCCAGATCTCTTACAGCAAAGCCATTCCTCCTCCACTTCCTCCACCTCCTCCTCCCCATCCTCCAGCCAGCCGACACCCACCATGTCCCCACAGACACCCCAGGACAAGCTAACTACTAATGAGGTATGTCTTACACCACAGCTGGCTGCTTTCGTAGGGTTATAGCAGCGTTGCCTAGTAGCTAGTTTGCAAAGGAACTCCAGCCAATCTCCCCTGCTTTTTTTTTCCCCTGTCACCTTTGTTCCCACCTCCCCGAATAACACGTTTCAGTTCTGTGTAAGAAGCCCTTAACTCTAGAGCAGCCCCACGCCAAACTTGCCAGTTTACTATTTTTGCTTCCTCCTAGTGAGTCATTAATTGCATGGCGTTCCTTTTAAACTAAACCCCACTACTGCGTTTTCAAGCCAATACTCTTCATTTTTTTTTTTAAATTCTGTTTTATTCTGGGAGCAGGCTAATTGCAAGCAGCGTGCCTCTTAAAAATCAGTGGTTAATTTGGGCTTTGTGGGTAAAGGCTGGGCTAGTGACTCCGCACGTACGAGGTGCTGCTTGTGGAAACTCAGCCTTTGGGAGAGGAAGCGGCCGTGGAGGGATTTTGCTCTTTAAAAGTTTGCCACGTGGGCCGGGCGAGCAAATCAGGTGTTGCCCAGGGAGGGTTGTGGAAGCCTGAGGTGTTGTTTGGGAATAACAAAGGGGAGAAATCTTTGGGGTTTTTCCAAGTATATGCATGCTTTGCAAAGCAGCTGTGTAGCAATGACCATTTGCTAGTGCTGGTTGTGTCCAGAGGGGGAAGTGAGGCTTTGCAGCAGGGGAAGCTCCCTTTTGCTGTCCTGGGCTGATCCTGGGACGGTGGTTTCCCTTACTGAGCACTGGTGGACAAACCTGGTCCTTCATGTGTGTGTATCCCCTCACTGCAGAGGAGATGCACACATGTGAACGAAGGGCATTGTTCACCCCTCACCAACACGAGCAGTAGGCGAGGAACCCAGTGTGGGGCCTCCACTCCTGGCTGGGTAGCCAGCCTGGCTCCTGGGGAAAGCCTCTTCCTGTATGCCACCAGGGATGGCCCAGGGGGAGCAAAACGTGGTGAGAAGAAGCTGCAGCTTCTCAGGGTAGAGCCATCCTGCCGTGTAGGCATGCAGATGGTGTGATAAGAAGGAGAGGTTGCGGTGAACCACGTAGCAGGAGGGTGGGTGGGAGAGTTCCTCCTGGAAATTCGGTTAGCATAATACTAAATTTTCAGCTATGCTTCATTGGTCTTTGATCTTTTTAAAAGCACACTCTTGTAGGTTACAGAGATCGGTTGATTGGTCCAGAGATAACGCTTGCTCATCACTTTGGCTTAAGCGATACATAAGCAGGGTTCAGTTAGCTCAGCTTGGGCAGTGGGGGCTGTGGTCGTGGCTGGTGGTGCATGAGCCTTTTGGTATTGAGCTGTGCAGAGGAGTCACACGCTTCTGCAGAGGGTAGAGGTTTAGAAAGATCAGAGGTTGAAGACTCACTCATGACAAATGAATGTCTCTAACTCCATTTGCATAAAGCTGAGCAAAGACCCAGTACTGCTTGGTATACCACTTGCCAATGTGCACGCCCTTCGTGTATTTTATTTTTGTCACTTGTCCCATTCTGCTTCAGTATGCATTGTCACTACAATACTAAACTGGCAAGGGGTTTTAAGTCATTCCATTTCCACTTTTAACAGTTCATTGTTTCACTTGTCTTCTTCCTTTCTTTGTGTTTTTTTCATGTTTAGATCACATAACTCAGCAAGCACCAGTGATTTTATCCACTACATATTCATAGCTTCATATCACCGTTTGCTACACCTTCCACACTAATGAGCCCCTTTGTTCGATACAGGTTTAATATGTTGCTTTGTTAAATAAAGGTGGAAGAACCTGCTGCAGCTTTCTGGCAAGAGGCTCAGGTTAAACAAAATAGGGAGAATGAACAGTAGTGGACACTGAAACACAATCCATCGTAGAAGTGAACGCTTGACCCCAGATGGTTCTGATTTAGTCGCACAAGCCAAGAGATCAAATTTCATAATATATGAAATTAGCTCACTTTAGGAGATGCTTCATAAATTCAAAAGTTGCAGGTAGTGGACAGCTTGCAGATGAGATAGTATATACATACATTTAAGCAGATTTACATACATTTAAGCAGATTTTTTTAAAAAAGAAGACATTCCCTAGCTTTGTGCCTGGTTGTAGTGGCCAGTCCTAAAAATCTTTGCTAGCAGCTGAGGTGATGGACAAGGATTTAGCTGGTTACATTTCGCTGTAAGATGCGCAGTGTGCATATGTATCTAGTTCAGGTGTGGTGCCTGCAGTGCGTTGTGTATCTGTAAAGGAGGTATGACAGCTTGGGGAGGCTTTGTAGCATAATTCTGTAGTGACTTAAAAATGTTGGTTGTTGTTTTCCGTGCTTTTTATTGTCACTAATATTAATAAAGTTGAAATTTACATTGCAGACTCAGTCCGCTAGTAACACACTCCAGAAACACAAATCTTCCTCCTCCTTTACACCTTTTATAGACCCCAGATTACTACAGATTTCTCCATCTAGTGGGACAACTGTGACTTCTGTGGGTAAGTAAAGTAGCTGAAGGCGACAATTGAAAAAGGGTTCAGTGGCTTCAGTGGCTCTTTAAAGTGCTTACCAATGTCACCATCATGCTTTTGTTTTGATTTGCAATGGACTGCATAGTTTGTTTCTTTTCCCATTTACATTTCTTACAAAGAGAAGGACTTGCTCTCAGTTACTGATTTGGGTTGTGTGGTGTAAAGAGTATTTATGTATGGCTGGAATTTAGCTCTTGAGGGATGTTACATGCACTTTCCTTCTCTCCTTTCCAGTAGGATTTTCTAGTGAAGCAATGAGGTCGGAGGCAATCAGGCAAGACCCCACACGGAAAGGATCTGTTGTCAATGTGAACCCCACGAACACCCGGCCACAGAGCGACACCCCAGAGATTCGCAAATACAAGAAGAGATTCAATTCTGAGATACTGTGTGCTGCCTTATGGGGTAATGCAAACCTGTTCCTTCCTTGGCCCCTGCGCTCCTGGAGTGCACGTGTGCCAGTGTGAGCTTGCAGTCTTTGAGAATGTGTCTCTGAAGCCTTAGCTGTTTCTCTGCATTCATTCAGTGCTTGTTTACATCTTTTTGTTGCAAGAGCTGATTATTATTGTTATTATGGGTTTTTATGGTATGTTGTTTCTGCTTTGATAGAATTTCTCATGTATGCTTCTGATGGTACAGTTCAGATTTCACTGAGCTAATCTGGATGTCCTTTACATCTTGCTCCAACCCCTGCTAGTACATCTCTTGCAGCTTTTCAGGAGCCTGTGTAGTCATCTTTGCATTGTACACCTGGTGCACACAAGGTATTTCTTTTGAAAACTAGTCCTCTTCTTGAGCCTCTTGCAGTGGTCTTGTTGAGGACCTTGACAAAGATGTGTTTCATAAGATGACTTTCTATTTCAGTCATCAGTTTATGTAGGAAGGAAAAGGGAAGAGAGAAGGATAGGAAGGACATTTTCCAGCACAACATTGTAGCTTGGTTTCATCAAGAGTGGTTAATGTAGAGAGAAGCTAGGTGTGGGCTGTCAGCTGACCAAGTGTTGGCCCTTCTTGTCACCAGGGACCATTTAGGTCCGTGACAGACATTTAGTCAGGGTCCTGCACTGCTGAGAGGCTTGGAGCAATGCTTGCGGCCTGCTGCAGCACCCAGCAAAAGCTTTTCTCTGCTGTGTCCTTTCTTGGCCAGAATCTATGGGCCCACCTGAATTTTTGCATTATCTGGGCGATGCTTGTGTATGTTGTGCACGTATTTATCTAGTATCCCTAAACTCGTGTGCCTATAAATGCACACATACCTCATTTTAAAGACTTAAGAAGAGTTGGCCATTCCCCTGAGTGACATGATGATTGTACAGGTAACACAGTGCACTTTGTTTACATTTTCACAGCTCTTTCCAAGGTGTTAGTTACCCTTAGGGGTTATTTCCAGCTTTTCTTGTTTCTCAGAACAGCGCTGTTCTGTCCTCCTTGCCTGCAAAGCCGTGTCAATTAAGTAGCTCTCCTGACACCTTATCTTTCTATTTGCTGTTTTCTTTATTTCCAGAATTTCCTGGTAAGAATTTTTACCCCCAATACTATTTCTGCATGTATTCATATGAAAGATTCTCTGATAAAAGGAAGAGACTTGTGCAAATGTAAGCTTTCAGACTCTAAGAGGGCAAAGTCAGAGAGCAGTCGTGTGGGATCAGTAAAGATGACTCATAATTTCTCTGATCTGCCTTGTTTTGCCAGTAGCAATTTGTGTTAATGGTTTTATATTTCTTTGATCCATGTATCTGACTATTACGGTGATTTAAAATACAGGTGTAAAATCCTAGAGGTGTTTTACAGCCATAACACAGCACTTCCTTGTTGAACATGTAGGGCCAAGCTGCTGGTGATGTAAGCTGGTACCCATGCTTACTTCTTGGTAAGGTTTAACTTCTTTTTCCCATGAGCCAATTAAACCATTTCATGGTGAAGTTTCCTACTCAAAAAGAGGGGACTTGCTCTGCTTTGCTTTGCTTTGCCTTTACCAGTGGCAGTGCCACAGTATCTGAGAGGCTGCTGATTGTCTTGGGTTTGTGATGCTGTTTCTGCCGACTGGTGAAAGTCAGAGTTAATGACAGGGGTGCAGTTTTGTCCCCAGCCTCCACAGAGAGCCTGTACTTTTTCAGGAAGCATTTCCATTTGTTTGAAAAGCCAGGACTGCTTAATTGTAGGGTGGCAGTAGAAGAGCTCGTCTGGCTGTGAATAGAGACAGTGCTTGCATTTTAAAATACAGGCACTGCTTCCCACTGGTGTAATACCTCACTGGGCTCATCTCGAAATGCATAGAGCTAAGGGAAGGGGTTGGGGGTGGGTGCCCATGTCAACTCAAAGCAGAAAGGTCTGCACCACAAAAGAGGCAGAGGAAGAGGTGGGGGCAGAGCGATTGAGCCCTGGTGCGCACAGAGGGGAAGGGACTGTGAGGGAGCAGTTTGAATTTGGCTTTGTGCAGTAATCTACACTGAAAAAACCCAGAAAAATATGTGCTGAAGGTGTATCACTGGCAGCTTTAGTCGATGGGTCCTGGAACTGCAGAAAGGAGACCAAGTGCTGGGCACTTTGTTAGTGAGTTTGGTGCTGCTGCAGCCTGTCCTGAATGCTGACTCAGCACATGCCTTGCTTTCCCTGCTTCCTTTTGCTCCTTCCCAGTTTGAGGATGTCTCCCAGTATGGGAGATGGTCGATATGAAATGTCACCGGGGCTGTGGGATGGGAGTCAGCAGGCACAGACCCACGTGGGGACACAGAGGAGGTGTCAGCAGCTAAAGAGAGAGCCTGGGATGTCTGCAGGTCCTCTCCCAAGATAGGCTGTGCACCTCCCAGCGTCTGTGGGCTCTCTTGCCTGGAGGAGTCAGAGGAGTAGTAGAGCACATGGTTTGTGGGGACTGCTAGGACCTCTGAAGCTTCCTTACTGAAAAGTCAAGGTAGAGGAAAATGGAGACATGGGATGGTTTCTGACTTCTCCATGGGCTATGTCTGTTTTTCTCCTCCAGCCAGAGGATTTTCAGAGTGCCCCAGCACCAGCAGCAGCTCAGGCCCCTTGCCCATCAGTACCTCCTGGTACCTCTGCTCCCCTCTAACCCCCCTGTCCCATTCAGAAGACACCTCATGCCCTCTGGGTCAGGAGGAACATGCTCTCCTTTTTGCAAACCGCTCCCATGTCTGGTAGCTGGCGTGGTGTTTGGGGTAGCGGTTCCCTGTCCTACTGAGCAGTGCCTTTTTCCATGAGAAGGTGTGTCACTGCTATAGATGCAGCCTGCACCAAGATGCAGATTCCTGTTTATTTGGCCCACATGAGACAGGACAAGGGGCAATGGCCTCAAGTTGGAGCACAGGAAGTTCCACAACAACATGCAGAAGAACTTTTTCACAGTGAGGGTGACAGAGCCCTGGGACAGGCTGCCCAGGGGGGTGTGGAGTCTCCTTCTCTGGAGATATTCAAGACCTGTCTGTATGCCTCCCTGTGAGACCTGTCCTAGGGAACCTGCTTTGGCAGCGGGGTTGGACTTGATCTCTGGAGGTCCCTTCCAGTCCCCTACAATTCTGTGAAATCTAATTGAATTTAAATACTAAGGTTTTATGGACTCTTGGAAAGTGTTCCTGTGGATGGGTGAACAGCTGTAGAAAGAAACTGGCCTACTGACTTTTCTCATCTCTGTCTGTTTGATCTTTAGGAGAAATCTGTGGAAACACAAGATTGCTGTAATTTCTCTAGTTCTAACACTCAGATGGAAAAGATTTTTGGGAATCTGAGGACCAACCCTCTGCCTGTCCTTTTCAGGATGGCTGCATCACAATCTGTTTATTCCAGTGGAGACCAAGACCCTATCACTACTTTTTTGCCGTATCTTTGTCAAGAGCATCCTGGCACTGTCCTAGGCCAGGTTTTGATGGGGTCTTTGAGCAACCTGGTCTAGTGGAGGGTGTCCCTGCCTATGGCAGGAGTTTGGGTCTAGCAGAGGTTAAGGTACCTTCCAACCCAAACCAGTCTGTGATTCTGTTATCCTGTTAACAAGCCCCCTCCCCCCAACAGGTAATACAGCTTTGGTGTACATCAGCTTGGGTACTGCTTTGTGCCTCACCCCTCCTCCATCATTAGTGTGCCTTTTTGTTTGGAAATTGGTGCTCTAGTAAGTTCTCCGCAGTCTCTCTGTTTCTCACTCTATTAAACACTGCAATTTGGTGTCAGTAGTCACTGTGGACAAGTAATGTTTCTGCATCATGAGATCTTTGAGGTTGCAGGCATTGAGACCAAATCAGCAATCAGTTCATCAGAGTATGTGGAAAAATCTGTCTACTAACTTGGATCTCTGGTTTTGTTTCTTCCAGGAGTGAACTTGTTAGTGGGCACCGAAAGTGGTCTGATGCTGCTAGACAGAAGTGGTCAGGGGAAGGTTTACCCACTCATCAATCGAAGACGATTCCAGCAAATGGATGTACTTGAAGGGCTGAATGTCTTGGTGACAATTTCTGGTACAGTTAACTTGTCAACATGATCTTTTCCCCTTTCTGGCATGGCATGTTAGAACGCTTTTCTTGGCAGCCTGTATGTTGAGGGGGAAGTCCTGACTTGACTAAAGTCAGTGGGTTTTCCATCATTTCACCTCTCTGTTTCTGCAAGTGAATCACTTTCCGCACAGCTCCCCGTGCCTCCTTGTCCCCTTGTCCTTCCTCTCCTGGGACAGCCCTTAAAAAATGGTCATGGTTTTGCTTGTTCAGCATTTGGGAGCTGTAAGCCAACATTCTGAGAAGTTCATAAAAATGGTGGGTTTCTTCCTCTGTCATGATTCCTTCCAACCTGGACTCTTCCTTACCCAGACATGATTCGCTGCTTGGGTTTAAGGACACCTTACCTGTTAAAATCTGCAGAACGGGAAATGCTCCCGTGGATGGGGAAACAAGAGTGATGTGCACTGAGTGATGTATGTGTGTGTGTGTGTGTGTGTGTGTGTGAGAGGAGGGGACATGATGTGGAAATCACCAGTGTGGGAAGGCAGGTCAGTGCAGCTTCTGGCCTTGCCTCTGGCTGGACCTGACTGCAGACGGCAGAGCAGCGGGAGGGGAAGGGTAGTGGTGACTGTTGTGTTTGCTTTGTCCATGCCGATGGAACAGCGTGTGTTATGGAGCTTGAGGTTCCAGACTCTTTGGCTCCAGAGAGTTATTGCATGAGGTTATCCTGCTGTTAAGCAACTTGATGTGGTGTGCTGTTAATCTTTCTTCAGAGGTGCCGTCCAGCTGTTTACCTTTCCTTTTGTTTTAGTTTGTTTGTGAAATCAGCCCTTCCTGCCCCACACGTGTGTGACGGGGAGAGGGTGCTTATCAGGCTCGGCACAGTGGGTCCTGTGTCATTCTGGAGTTACCCCAAATTTTGCTGAGGCGCCAGAGCCCCTGTGACTCCACTGGAGGAGCTCTCTGGCTCAGCACTTGTGCAAAAGGACACACACCTACACAAATTAATGCAATTTAATGCATTAGAGGTGTTACGCTACCACGAGTCCGAAGAACCTTGCCCGTGCTGGTGTCATCAGCACAGGACGTTGTTCCTGCCTAGAGCAGCCGTATTCTGTTGGCTTGTTGATGGCTGCATTCTCAGCTACAGCCATGCAGTGAAATCTTTCAAAAGAAAAGGTTCATTGAGGAGGGTTTGGAAGAAAATGCAACCTGCTGTGTGTCCTTTTGATGTGTGGCGCTGGCGTTAAAATGTAAACTGTCTGGAAAGCACCATTTGATGGAGTTTATTCTAAAGTAGACTTTATAAACAAAAACATTGTATAATCCAACCTGTGTAAAATCTGTTGGTTTGAAACAGATCCTACACAGATGACAAGTGTCTGTGATTCAGTCTTGTGTGTAATTGTTTAAGGTTTATTTACGTTTACGTCAGTCACAGTCGGAGTACCCTGACACATCAGTTTTCTTTGTTTCCTTCAAAACTATTGCTTCCTCTGTGGAGACACGCTACATTAACCCTTAGGAAACTGGCTCATCTTTGACTGCTTTATGCCTGTGTGTTTCTGTCGCATCTCCTGGAGTACAAGGAAGGAAAGGGGCATCCCTTCCCACAGAGGGGCAGGCAAGGGGGAGCACGCTTAGTGAAATCACGATGCATTTATGCACGGGCCCCCCTTTACCTTCCTGTTCTGGCTTCTGCACTGCAGTTCTCAGTTGAAGCTACCCTGATGCTGGAGTTTTCTTAGTGTCTTTTTACATTGCTCCACCTCTCCAGGCAAACTGGGATGTGTTTCTGCAAGTGGTGCTTTTTGGCAGCTTGGTTACGGAGCTGCCTCCGAGCTTTGTCCTGGGACTGGTACTGAGTGTTGTTCAGCTCCCTACAGCACTCTTGACTGTACAATCCTCCAGCTTTTGCAGGAAGTGATGTGCTGACAGTGGTGAGGTTTGAAAAGCGTCACCACATTGTGTGAAGTTTGGATTTCAGGGGGATTGTCACCTAAAATCACTTTTAATATACCCTCTTTTGAGTCTGGAAACCTGAAATCAATTCCTCTGCCAACGCATATCTCAAATATAAAACCTGTTGACAGCAAAGGTTTTGATGCTGAGATACTGAGCTGCCTCAGCTGGCACAAGAAAGCATCACGGGTCAAAGCAGGGTAATTAACTCTTCAGCTTGTGCTCTTGGAAGGCAAAAACATGGTTTCAGCTGATCAGGTAATACAGTCCTAAAAACACGCTCAGAGAGAGCAACAGCATGCATACAGAACATGTTTCACTTGTGGCTCCCAGAGGGTTTTGCCAACCCAAATGGCTGATGATGGCACTCAGGAAGGTAGGAAGGGATGACTGAGCAGAAGAACTGGTTGGAGTCTACCTGCTTAATAATTAAAAACCACAGTGACAATAAAAACAAAAAGTCAATAAAGGAAAAGGAGCTTTGCATTTGAAACAGTGTCTGTGGGAGAAGTGGAGCTGGGAGTTCTCACAGAAGTCACTGGCTGATCACTGCATTTGATAGCTGGAGCTGAGTTTTCTTTCTGATACCATGACCACAACAGTAAGGCAAAAGAATCAAAAAGCCACCAGATTTTTGAGAGCTTTTTTAATTGACTGGTAGAGATTTACAAGCAGAAGGATCCAATCCCCCTGTTCCCAGTAAGATCGTGAAGAGCACAGCCGTGTTTATGTAACTAACCGATCCTGCTTTTTTCATGTCAGGCTGCTGAGAGGCAGAGGAATTTCCTGTCTTGTGACTTTCCCTGTGGTCTAGACACTAAAACACAATGGGAAACACACTTGAGGTATTTCTCTGTTGTTATTTTGAAAAATGTTACTGGTTGGAGAGAAATGCCCTGGTGGACATCATGTGAAGCAGAAGAGAGGAAAAAAATTAGCCACGTGCTGGGAAGTTCCTATGTGTGCTGTTTGTTCTGAGTCTTCCAGTTTGACTAAGCTACTAGGGTAGCTAAAGCCGTGAAATATCTGAGAGAGAATGTTGTCTCCCAGTGCACAGGGACTCATGATGGTTTTAAAGACATTTGGGGCATCGTGCTGACTTTCAGCTCTCCTGCACCCTCTGAGCTCTTTCTCGCCCAGAACTGAAGTGCCTTCTGGCCTGGACTGTGTTCCCTTTTTCAGTGTTTCCAATAGCCCCATGGCTTTTGCTTTCAGTAGTCTCATGGGAGAATGTTTCCTTGGTTAGATGTGGGACTTCTGGAAATATTCTCACTGCTCTGGTCCCTTTTCCAGATCTTACAAAGCTGTGGCAGTGGTGGGGCTTTATCACTTTATGAAACTTGGCTTAATAAACATGAGGTCAGGCAATAAACCAGGGTGCTCGCTTACTGCCAAATTTTCTGTCATTTGTAGTAGGGATAAACAAAGGACAGTGCTTCATGCTTCCTTTGGTGCTATCAGAGCAGAGGGGCTTTTAAAATTAAATAGCAGGTCCAGAAAATGGGTCTCCAATTCCACTTTAAATTTAAGCTCAGTGACCAGATTTTTTCACTGTGAAGCTGCCTGTGCTTTTCCTTCTGCCCTTTCCCACCCAAGCAGGCATAAAAGCATCTTCTAGGCAGTGTGTCTTCATAACAGAGAGACCTGTGGCACTGCAATCCATGGAGCAGCCTGGCTGCAAGTTCTGCAACCATGGGCTGCCCCAGCCCTTGCAGCTGCTTTACCCGAGGAGCTGGGCTCTGTTAGGGAATCCCTTGCCATCAGGGTGAGGGCTCTGTACGGGCAGACCTGACAGGTCCTGAGTACCAGTGCTGTGTCACTTGGCCAGCCCAGCTCCCACTGCAGTACAGGTCAGCTGTCTCCTTCCCGCTCCAAGGGCTGTGAAACACTGTCCACAGTCACACGGCTTCCTCATTGTGGCTGGTGGAACATGGAGCTACTCCACTGACAAGTTAGATCCCTGAGAGCATCTCCTATATAATTTCCTTGCACAGAGACCTCACAGAGCCTTATTAAATGTCTCCTAGCCAAAGCAGGGATGATTTCTATTCTTTGCCTCCAGTTTAATCTGTGGGACTTTGAACAGCTTCGGGCAGCAAAGCAGCTGGAGGAAGGAGGATGCAAGCTTTGAGTATGTGCATTAGGTCCACCTTCTTGCCAGTTCAGCAGATGCTTTGTAGACCATTAGTTGTTAGAGATTATCTTATTATCACTGATAAAGATTATCATGAACCTTGTTCTGCATGGAAGAAAGCCTTCCTGTATTGAGAGCTAGAGTCTGAGCTGTGTTTTGATGGTGGCAGATGCATTGTCAGCTGAAGATAGGGCAGCCTGGGCAAGTAGATTCCCTCACCTGCGGAAGCAGAAACACCTCTTGCAGTTTCTGTGTGCAGCCTGATAAGTATTACACCCCTTGCAGCACAAGGGAAGGGCTGCTGACAAAGCAACCCTCAGCTCTTAGCAAGCAGGTGAAGTTTGCCTGGGCCCTGTGAAACGCTCTCACTGCAGTGTCAGATATGGCACATTTTTCTTTGCAGCAGAACTGCTGCAAAGTTCTGCTCAGTGATGAAATAATTCAGTGCTGTTTGGTGTGCTCTCCCACCAGGGAAGTAATGAACTGTCTTCATAAAACCTGACCAGTTTGTGTCTCTGAGGATGATACAAGGGATGGAAACACCCCAGTCACTGACTGAGAAGAATTTGTACAACACATTTCATCAACATACTTCTCTTCACTTTTGCTTCTCCCTTTGAAGCCAGCCCTGCTCTCTTCTGATAGCTGTATTGATAATTTTGGGCCTCAAATCCCCTCCTGCTGCTGTCCTACAGTGCTGTATGAAAAAGAGCCATTCTCACCCAGCTCTGTGTCTTTATCTTCTCTCAGTGCATGACTCTCCCATGCTTTTGTTGTGGGAGTATAACCCTTTTCTCATAAAAGCCCTTTGCGTCCTGAGAACCAGAGAGCTGAAGAGCTCTTCCCTTGAGTTTGTCCTCTGATGTTCACATGGTACTACCGTTGTGTCTCTGTCATTGATTATTGGGAAGGCACGTGTTTGGGTGGAGTCTGGAGTAAAGCTCTTGTGGACATAAAAACTGAGGGAAGATCTCTGCAGTTGCAGCAGTTTCTCCATCATTGTCATTTTGATTTCCTCTGTGGGGCTTTCTGTTTCCTCAGGTGGGGGATTTGTGCACTTACCAATCTTTCTCATTCGGTGGCCAGGTAAGAAGAACAAGTTGCGAGTTTACTATTTGTCCTGGTTAAGAAATAAGATCCTGCACAACGACCCTGAAGTAGAAAAGAAACAGGGCTGGACAACGGTGGGCGACTTGGAAGGCTGTGTGCACTATAAAGTTGGTGAGTAGCCAATTTGGGTTGTCAAATTGTCGGGGTAAAGGCTGGCTGAGAAGGGGAACTGCAGTACTTGTAGCTGCTGGGTTGAATATTGGATTTTATTTCTAGCTGTCTTCCCTGTCCCTCAGGGAAACTTCTCTGGCAAATACCAGAGTAGGTGACAAAGTTACTGGATTAAACTGAATATGGGAGAGGTTTTGCAGTGGGATGCTGAGCTGTGAATCAGAGCGGGCACAAATTCCCATCTGTCTCCTTCCCATGGTGAATGCAGTTTCCAGGAGAGTGCTAATGTGGACATTGAAGGCTGCTAACTCTGTTAGACTCCTCAGGTACAAGAAAGACTCTTGTTCTCTCTCCTAATGGGTTTTTCTGGTCTTTTACCTTGATGAAATCATAGGCTGGAGTAGAGTGAAAAATGTCTCCTCTTCAATGTAGATTTTAAAGACTGGGGTTAAAAAAGAAAAGGGGGAAGGGGAAAGAGTGGGAGGAGAAAGCAAACCCAACTAGTGCACGAGTTTTAGGGGGAGGCATCTGGGAACAGAAGCATATGTTTAGCTTCAAGATGATTCATTGATTCCCCTTCGCTCATAAATTTTGTTAATGCATTCTCAGATCCAGTCTGGTACTGCTGTGGGATGAGGTGTGTTTTCACTAGGCAGGTGCCTTTTCAATGGTTTTAAGTCACTTAAATGGATTTAGCTGTAGAAATTTCCACCAAAATCAGTGAAAGACATGTAGCATTCAGTCAGCAGCGTGTGCAGTGAGCCTGCTGCCCTGCAGGTGGGGATATGAACCCAGAGCTCTTTCTCCCGCTTCCGTCTCAGAGTGTATCTTAACGGGCCCTGGCCTTTGACTTTGATTTGGTTTTCTCCTAAGAGCCAGCTCGGTTCTTTTCCAGCTGTGTCAGTCAGTGTGGAGCAGCAACAGCAGCAGCAGCGGTGAGACTGGGCTCAGTCTCCTCCAGTCATGCGTGTGCTCTTGGAAAAACCTGCTCGCAGGGTATAATCAATAACCATGGCAGTAACTGGCTGCTCAACTAGGAGCTTGACCCCAGAAACAATTAATAATGTACTTCTCTGGTATGGCACCCCAGGGTGTCAGCGGCATAATGAAGTGGCCTGTGAACAATACATTAACAGCTATTGAAAGGAGGCATTCCAGCAGGGAAGCGTGTGAAACAAGGAGCATTCTCTTCCAGATGAAGAGGGGTTTGTTACCCAGGGCTGCAGCCTGGCACTGAACTTCCCCTCTGAACCATAGATGACTTCTTCAGGTAGTGAGAGGCCTCTTTGACAGCTGTGCTGCAGTTACCAAGAGGGATGAGCTCTGCCAATAGTTGGGCTCAGGGTCTGGAGACTGCCACTGAGGCAGCTGGCACTGATGGCTTCCTTGTCTCTTTGATGCAACAGGGGGCTTGGATGTCAGAGTGAAGTGGTATTTATGGATCTTGGTTGCTTCAGGCAGTTTTTGGCTCCTCTAAATGATAAATCACTCTTTTGAAACTTAAGATTTGGGTGAATTCCCAGATAGCACCCAGAGCAAAGAATGTGGATTGTCAAAGGTCCCCTTTCACAGATAAGGTAGTCTTGTTTGGCAACCCCCTCTTCCCCTAGAAGAAAATTCCAAGAAGGCTTGTAAGCTAGACAGGACTGAACAAAAGCTCTGTTTTTCAGTCAGTGCAGCTGTGGAGGTTGAGAGACTTTTTTTTTTTTGGCTGTTGAAAGAGCATCAAGTCCTTTAAGCTTACAGTTCAGTAGTCTTGCTTCCCTGCAGAGTCAAAAGGGAGCCAGTAGTAGCTTTGTCTCATTGCTACCTACCAGGAGACAACAAACGCAGGCTTGTACAGTAGTAAGATACCTAAAATGCATTAAAATAGTATTTATTAAAGAACTGTTCTTCTCACAAGTTAGAGATTTTCACTCCTGCTGTGTTTCCAAATAGATTTTGTTTGGAAGATACAGTGGCAGAAGATGAAGGTGCATGGAATTACTCATTGTTTTGGAAAAGTGTTGTAGTCCCCTAAAACTTTGGCTAAAGAGGTAGCAATCACTTCCTGAGGTTTCTCAATATCATCCAAATTATGGCAATTTTTTTTTTCTCCTTCCCCCCCCCCCCCCCCCAAAAAAAAAAGAAAGTGCTGGAAGAGAAACCCCAACACTTGGAAGTCTCCGTGATCTATTTCTTCCCAGATCCAGATGGCAGCTGGAAATGCAGATCCAGTAGCACTTCTTGAATGGCTGTTTCTAGACTATACCAGTCCCCATCTGAAAACAGAAGTGAACAAGTGAACACAGCTTTTTGATGGGACAGAAATACATTTGTGGATCAGCTATGTCATGACACTTCATTTCTGATAAATTTCATGGTTGTTTGTTGTTTAGTGGTTTGGGGTTTTTTTTCCCCAAATGAGTTATTTTGGACATTAGGGAGAAAGGAAAGTGCTCTGCTATCAAACTAGCCTTTTGCCTTTGGAGAGGACTTGTTTCTTAACTTTTCATTTCAGTTCCCTTTTTTCTCTCCTTTCCCTTGGGGAATTTTGCCATCAGCTCAAACTATAACTGCCAGTGCTGTGACTGGAACTGCCAACACACGCTGCCACGGTCACAGACTTCTTGTACTGGAAATGTCCCTGCCTGAAAACCGGTTTGCTTCTCTTAATGAGTAACCACTGGCTGATGTGGGTAGAATAAGTGTGAATAAGTGTGCACTGAGGAGGTAATTCCAAACATGGTGATGGGGTCAGTTACTGATAAGAGTAATGATTTTTTTGTTGTGTAAATGTATCAAAATAACTACATGGAATTAGCAGTCCTAAAATGCAGTGTTACTAAAACCCTCCAAATGTATGTAAGTATGGAGAGATACTTACTTCGTTCTCTGCTTTCCTGGAGTGACTTTGGAACTGCCACTGAATTCTTTTTTGGTTTGTTTTCGTTTCAGTAAAATACGAAAGAATCAAGTTCTTGGTAATTGCATTGAAGAGTTCTGTGGAAGTCTATGCATGGGCACCAAAGCCATACCATAAATTTATGGCCTTTAAGGTAACAGTCTGTTTCAGCCGTACGTAGGATTTGCTCATAGAAGGGGTGCAGTTACCCCTTTCACAGAACCGTTGGAACATCTTATCCTGGCTGTATTTCCAATTCTTTGGTACATGTTTATAAATATCTCAAGTGTGGGACACAGGGGGAAATGGCCAGCCTCTTTTCAGTGGTCTGTGGGGACAGGACAAGGGGCAATGGCTGCCAGTTGGAGCACAGGAAGTTCCGCACCAACATGCAGAAGAACTTTTTCACAGTGAGGGTGACAGAGCACTGGCACAGGCTGCCCAGGGGGGTTGTGGAGTCTCCTTCTCTGGAGATATTCAAGACCCATCTGGACGCTGACCTGTGCAGCCTGTCCTAGGGAGCCTGATTTGGCAGGGGGGTTGGACCCGATGATCTCTGGAGGTCCCTTCCAATCCCTATGATTCTGTGAAATCTGCCATGAACTTACTATTATGTTTTAATTTAGGTGCTTCTTTAGCTCAGAGACACAGTACACTTAAAGCTGTAAGTCATAACTGAGCATAAGCTGATAATCAAACAACACAGCACCACAAGTGTTTGTTTCACCGCTCTGTAAATAAAGCACGAGGCCGAGAGGAGCACCCCAAGTCTGAGAGCCTTCATCCAGGCAGCACGAGTCATTGCTCAGCTCTGTTACAGTTTTGAATGCAGCCAGAGCGAACTTAGCTGGCTGGGCACAATCCCCAAACCCATTTGCTGACAGCCAGTTACTGCTGGTTGTGTGAATTAAGATGAACGCTACAGGGGTGTCGAGTCGCCCTGAACTTTGGGCAAAACCAGTTCTTGCTAAAAAGCAAGCAGAGCAACTAATGGAAAGGCCTGCAGGAACGAGCTTATGGTATTATGTGCTTGAAATCCAGCAGTGTGCAGGGTAATTTGTCCTTGTCTGTGAGAGATGTGCTAGCCTAACCAGCCTGGTGGATGGAGGCCAGGGGTGTGCAGGAGACATAAACCTGTAGCAGGGGCATTAGAGTATATATTTATACAACCCACCATGGTTCTAAGCAGTACAGTAAATCTCACTGTTGGTTGTCTTACAGTCGTTTGGAGAATTGGTACATAAGCCATTGCTGGTGGATCTAACTGTGGAAGAGGGCCAGAGACTAAAAGTGATCTATGGCTCCTGCGCTGGCTTCCACGCCGTCGATGTGGATTCAGGATCGGTCTATGATATTTATTTACCAACACATGTAAGAACTGCTGTTGGGGTGGGGTTTTTTTTTGCCTTTTCTGGTCCATATCCTCCCTTGCCCCCCCACCCCTTCCTTTCCTCAGGTGACCAAGAGTTTGGGCTGTCCCCATGCATCACTGCTAGCATGGTAAATTGGGTGGAGAGGTCCAAATAGATGTGGCCGCCTGTACTTAGGGGCTTGTGCTTCACTCTCTGTCCTCTCCTCATGGTCAGGATGGCTCCCTGGTTTGGAGCTGCTCACCCAGGTCTGACATGGGCCAACCTGACTATTTTGGGGGAAGCTGCTAAGTGGCCGTGTGCATTGCAGAGGCTGCAGGGAAGGTGGCAGTACAAATGACGTGACATCCCACTGATGAGATTCAACAGGGCTGGCAAAGGCCAGGTGGCCTTAGCTCCCAAATTTTCCTTTGCATTATACACAGAGGTGCCAGATGGGTCTGCAGCATCTGATGCACTAGCTTGGGGAGAGCAGAGCTAGAACATACAAAGCAAGTGAATCCTTGACATGCTGCCAGCCCAAATAAAGAATCACCCAAGCATTTCTCCCAGTGCAGGTTCTGTGGCACTGAAACAGAGGGCTTCCTCTTCTCCTCTGTCTCTCTAGATCCAGAGCAGTATCCAACCTCACGCAATCATCATTCTCCCAAACACGGATGGGATGGAGCTACTGGTCTGCTATGAGGATGAAGGAGTTTATGTCAACACATATGGAAGGATCACCAAGGACGTGGTTCTGCAGTGGGGGGAGATGCCAACTTCAGTTGGTAAGTGCTTGGGCAGAGCCAAATGTTGCAGCGTGCCATTGGGATGCGTGAGTGAGGGCACAGGGGCAGAAGGAAACTGCGTCGGGTTTGACATCAGGTTCTGGAGCAGCAGGGCTGTAATGTAACTGGAAGGAGAGGGATCAAATGGATCTGTTAAGGACAAAATCCAAACAAGCAAGTTGTGGATTCAGGGATTAAAATCTCACCAGGGACTCTGCAGGCTGCTGCAGAATTGTTGCTGCACATCCACCAAGTTGTGGAAACCTTTCAGTATGGATAAGATATTATTATGGGTAATTCTACAGGGCTAACAGTCTGTATATCTGATTTGATGTATTTACTGTAACTCACCTGCAGCTCACTCATCTATGCCAGCAGGATAATTCTCTCACATCTCTCCAGTTCACAATAAGGGAGTTTTGAGAGTGGGGGCAACGAGTGTAGTAAAGTGGGAACAGATTTGTTACGGACTGGAGTATGTGCCAGGGGATCCCTCCTACTGCCTGTGCCACCGTATTTCACTGCTGAGTGAAGCACAGGCTGTGCTCACCCCTTCTTTTTGGGCAGATGCATTGGGTTTGTGTGCGTTGGAATGGAGGTGTGTATTAGGAGATGACTGCTGAGAGCATCGTCCTGCAATGTGAACAGTAACAGGGGAGGCAATTTAAAGAAGCTTCATGCCAAGCATGCTCACTCCTGTGGTGATTAACTCTTTGACTAGAGCTAAAAGCAAGCAGGATTTATCAGCTGGCAAACTGCAGAGCCTTTTGGGGACTGCGGTGCCTGTGAAGTAACTGGCACTGAGGCAGCCAAAGCCATCTGAGCATCTCATCTGACAGTTTTTGGAAGCTATTTGCCCCAGTTACCTCTAGTGGCATATTTAGAGAGGTAAATAAATTTCCGGCATGATGGTGTATGTGATGCAGTATATGCTACGTTATACTGTAGTAAGTAATTTAATTTTACCAAAAATTAATAGAGAAAAACTCTCTAAATGGGAAGTAGTGCAAAATTCAATGTTTTTAAATTTTGAGCTGTTGTTCTTATTTTTCTGTGAAGTATGCATGTAAATCAGAGGCAACAGCTCATACTTCATTAAGGTCCCATATGTTGTTTCTGGCAGTGTTCCTAAGAGTATCCATCAAATTGCTTTTTGAATATACCTTTTCATAATGCTGGTGACTTTCTCCATTATTTGGGGTTTTTTACTGCTATCAAGAACAGATTTTTTTCCTCACGCTACTACTAATCTGTTTCCCCCAGTGAGGATCTTAAGGAAAAATGCTCGATTGTTTTGCTTTATTTATGCACAGAGGAAACCATTCTCTGAAAATAATGGTGTTTCCACTTGGAGATCTTGATATGAACCTCTTTTGAGATAGACAGAATGCTTTTCAGACCAGCTGGCTTTCTCAAGGAGATCAGGTTTTTAAAGTACTATTTCTATTAAAGGAGGCTAGCTCAGGTTTTTTTTCTAATTTTCCCTTTCCCTCTACTCTTTCTCTGGTTTTGGTGCCCAATGTCTTCAAGGAGAGAAGTAACACCATGGGACAGGGATCTGGTGCTGGGGATGTCCTGGAGCTTAGCTGATTTAAACCCTGGGTTCTGCTTTATTCCTGTCAATGCCTGATTAGCCTGTCCCTTTGACATGCTTGGAAGAAAAAGCCTGTGTAAAGACTCGATGTTTCTTCCATTTAAGTGAAGGTTGGAGGGTTCCCATTGTGTCACAGATGCTCAGGCAGGATGTATGTTACGAATGTGGAAAACCCACAAGGAAATTTTTTAAAATAAAATGAAAAAAAGAAAAGAAAAGGTATTTTTAGGCAGCATGAAGATGCTGAGGACAGAAATCAGCACTCTGAACACGAGTGTAGTTGTTATAAGTATTATTAGAAGGTCATTTTTAACTGGAGCGCATCAGTATGTTCCTCTGCCTTTTCTGTTGCTCCCTGTTGCCCTCTGCCTGCCCTGATGGCCCCTGTGCTGTGTTTTCCCTTCCCAAAGCGTACATCCGATCCAACCAGATCATGGGCTGGGGAGAAAAAGCCATCGAGATCCGATCGGTGGAAACGGGGCACCTGGACGGGGTGTTCATGCACAAGCGGGCGCAGAGGCTCAAGTTCCTGTGCGAGCGCAACGACAAGGTACAGTCCCCCCGCCCCAGGGTGGTAACTGTGTACTTCAACCAGGTGCTTGTGGGCCTGACCCCAACCCAGCAGCCAAACACCCACCCAAGCTTCTTGCTCGCTCCCCTCTCCCATGGGATGGAGGTGAAATAGGAGGAAGGAAAAAGGACTCGTTGATCAAGAGGAGCGGTCAGCAAACGCAGGCAAAATAAGGAATTCATTCCCAACCTCCCATTGGTAGGCAGATATTCAGCCACATCCTGGGAAGCAGAGCTTCAGTGTGCATAATGCTTGCTTGGAAGGACAAATACCATCCCTGTGATCACAGGACCACAGAATCACTAGGTTGGAAAAGACCTTTAAGGTCATTGAGTCCAACTGTACCTGTCCTATGCTAAACGATATCCCGAAGTACCTCATAGAATCATAGAATGGTCTGGGTTGGAAGGGGCCCCAAGGATCATAGAGCTCCAACCCCTCTGCCAAAGGCAGGGCCACCAACCTCCAGGCCTGGATCTACACAAGGTTGCCCAGGGTCCCATCCAACCTGGCCTTGAACACCTCCAGGAATGGGGCATCCACCACCTCTCTGGGCAACCTGTTCCAGCACCTCACCACTGTCTCTGTAAAAAATATGTCCCTCTAATACCCAGTTTAAACCTTCCTTCCTCATCTACTCCCCCATCCTCTCCCTTTCCCCAAGCATGACATTTTGGTCCATTTGGGCCCACTACCCTGACATTGTTCCCCCTCGGCCTCTTGCCCATCCCCAGCCCGCTGGCCTTTGGAGGTTGAGGGGCCAGAGGGAAAGCCTTAGTGCTGTGCAGGTTTGGCAGCCCCCGAAACACCCACACGTTCACAGCGCCCTTCAGCCACAAACTCAAGGCCCAGACCCGTACAGGCTGCTGTGAAGGGTCAGCTCTGTCCCCACCAGACGCAGCACAAGGCTGGAGTAACTGCACTGTAACTACCAGGGGCAGCGAAGGCACCGTGAAGCCTCTGCTCTCCTGCCTGTGGAATTCACCCTTCTCTTTCCCCCAACAGGTTTTCTTTGCCTCGGTGCGGTCGGGTGGAAGCAGCCAGGTCTATTTCATGACCCTTGGCAGGACTTCTCTTCTGAGCTGGTAGAAGCGGTGGGATTTGGCGAGGAATTGCTGACATCCAGAGTCTGAGATCTTCATAACTCGGAATTACTTTCAACTGGAGTACAGACCTGCACTAGTGCAGCACTCTGTGTAAATGTGTGTGCAGGCATCACTGGTGTTAGGTTTCTTTTTGTTTTTCAACTGAGGCTGCGCCGGCAGCTGGTGCTGTAAAGATATTGCCATCAGGTGCTACAATGTCTTTGAGATTTGGGATCACGCTAGAAAGCTACAGGTCTTCTTTTCCCTTCAGCTCCAGGATTCCTAGGCTTTGAAGGACTCTTAACTGTTAAGAGTTGAAACAGAGAAGGGGAGGGGGAAAAGGGGAGGAAAAAAAAAAAACCCAACAAAGCAAACAAAACCCAACCCAGACTTAACCACCAACATGCTGTTGAGCGGACAGGAGGCAGGCAAGAGAAGGTGAGAAAGGGGTGCAGAGAGTCAGGCCGGCTGAAACAGAGGGCAGATCTAGTCTAGTAAATGTTAACAATGTATTTAATTGACATTTCTTCTTCTTTTTATTTGTAATGTGACAATATGTGGACAAAGAGGAAGGTGGAGGTTTTAAGAAGTTAATATTTATAAAATGTGAAAGACACAGTGACTAGGAGAACTTCTTCTTGGGGGACAGGGAGGGTGGGAAGGGGCTTGGGGTGGAATTCTTGGGTTGTTTTTTTTTGTTTGTTTGTTTCTGCAGTTTTATTTTGGCCTGGCCAATAACTTTAGTCGTTTTCTGTGTGCCAGGTATTGCCTGAAACATGTGCAGATAATACAAAAAAAAAAAGGAAAAAAAAAAGAAAAAAAAAGAAAAAAAGGAAAAAAATATTTCCATTTTCTATAATGATTCTGTGTTAGGCCAGAACTTGGTTATGTCACAGTATTAGCACTGCCTCAGTTAAAGGTTTAATTTTTGTTTAAACCTAGAAGTGCAACAACAGTTTTACCACAGTCTGCACTGGCAGAACTAAAACAACAACAACAACAAAAAAAAGAAAAAAAAAAGAAAAAAAAGATAAATAAAATCCAAACGACGTATGTTTATTTTTTTGTGCCTACCTCATTGTTTTTAATGCATAAAATGAAAGAGGTGGTTTAGTTTATACGTTTTTAGATGAAAACCATTAATGTCTAATTTAATCTTAATACCAAAACTACCAGGTGGAGAGGTTTCTGACTGTTATTGCGCAGCGAGTTTCAGCAGGAGGGGAGGGAGCTGTGGTGTCCCTCGGGGCGGCGGTGGCGGTGGTAGTGGTATGGCAGTGAGACACTGATTGGTGTAATTTGCTTAAAAATTTGGTAAAGCGAGCATTTTTTTAAAAAAACCAGTTTCAACCTTAGTAGAAGTCTGAAGTTTAGCCTAAAACCAGAGGGTTTTTCACTCTTCTCTAACACGTGGGCTTAGTAACAGGCAGGTAAAAAAAAGATAACTAGGCTAGTTCTATAAACTGTTAAATGTCGTAGGAACCATTTTGGGGCGGTGATGTTTTTCTTTTTTTAAGAATGCAATGCACTAAAACTCTTTTAAGAATGTAGTTAATACTGCTTATTCATTAAAAAAACAGCGTATACCTGTGTTTAGATGTAAGATCCCAGCTCTGGCTATTTTTTTTTTCTTTCTTTCTTTCTTTCTTTCTTCTTTTTTTTTTCCCCCCTTTCTTTTTTGTTAAGTCAGTTTTATTTTCTGACATTTGTAATAAATGTCTTGAGAGTAATAATTTGTTTAATGGCTACATGTTCATTACTTGAGAAACCTTGAGTGTATAATAATCCGTTGGTGGTGTAATAATGCACAGTGTCACAATTCAGCCATTCTCCTTTTTGTTTTCGCTCTTCTCCCCGTCCCCATTCCCTCCCCACCCCCCACCCCCCCACCCCAATTCCTTTGGTGGGGTACTCTGTTGACAGCTGCCTTAAGCTGTTCATTCAGTGAACAGGCTCTCAGTGTTCCATGGGCTGTGTCTTCTGCTGCAGTTACCCTTCCTTCACGGCGTGACAGGTAGGGCTGCATCCAGCGCGCGGGCTCCAGCCCGGATGGTGGCGGCTCCAGTGACTGGTTACGCACTCGACCCCCTACCCCCCTGAGCACCAAGGAGCGTGCGAAACTCAGACTCGACGGACCCTCCTTGTGGTGTCGAACCTGAACTGCTGTAAATCCTTCAACCCTGGCCAGCCTCGCTGCTGAAGACTCTCCTTCCAGCGCGGCAGGGCGGTTGAGAAGCGAGCGGGGAAACGCGCGTCGTCGCCCGCGCACCCCGGGAGAATCAAAACTCAAAAGAAAGCCTTACAACTTGCTGGCAGAGGAAGATACCCAGGACTCTTTGGTTTTATTTTTTATCTTAGTGGTGTGACTTTTCGGATGGCGTTGAAGGTGAAGGATGTGTTGTTCTTTCCCAGGCCCGGTGCGCTCAGCCAGAAGAACGCTCGACCTTTTTTTTTTGTACTATAAACGAACTAATAAAGGTGTGGGGGGGGGAGGGGGTGTGCTGGGAGACACAGTGCGATGCTGGACGTGGGTGTGACCCATCCCACAGCAGCCCCGTAGCGTAGGTCGCCGAAGCCGGCTCGAGCGAGCGTCAGTCTGCGTGGTTCAAACCTTCCAGCGCTACGTGGCCAGAATCCAATCCGGCCCTTGACAGCTGATGCTACTCACCTAGAGGAAGATGCTCCAGTGCCGTAGGGATGCCCAGGTCACAGACACGAGCGGTTGAAGTTTCCAGGCTCCGCGGAGAGAGGGAGGGGGGTGGGAGTAGGGGGTGTGTGTAGGAGAATCTCCCTCCTCCAGCGGAGCTCTGCCCGCCTGGCAACTCCTGCCCCTGCAGCAGTG
Source organism: Gallinula chloropus (assembly GCF_964237585.1). Classification (NCBI taxonomy): domain Eukaryota; kingdom Metazoa; phylum Chordata; class Aves; order Gruiformes; family Rallidae; genus Gallinula; species Gallinula chloropus. The sequence goes on from NC_140085.1 coordinate 145,020,331, forward strand.
CCAGCGCGGCGAAGTGAAAGCAGTATTACGGAACCACTACGTATACCAACACGGAACTCTTCAAGCAGTGCTTCTGTAAGCAAAGAAGAAAAGATAAAGCTCCTAGGTTTAGTTTTAAGCTTTAATAAGTAATAATTTTCTGTATCTTAAGTCAAAGTAACCCTAACTTGTATGACTGCAGTGTTTTTTATTTTTTATCTTTATGCACATGTTATGTTGGAGAAAATGTTTACAAAAAATGGTTTTGTTACACTAATGTGCATCACATATTTATGGTTTATTTGAAAGTGATTTTTGTGGGGTTTTTTTTTTAGTTTTTTTCATAGTAGTAGTAGTACACTTTTCGTGATTTATAATCCCCAACTCTGCTGATAATAAAGATGCTAAACAATAATACAAAATGACAAACTGCATTAAAATTACTAATCGTAGAGCTGCAAAGCAGACTGGTGACAAGTAAAACACTCAGCCTTTTTTTTGCAGTGCTATCTAACTTGTCTTCTGTGTATTATGGAAATTACTGTTTTTTCCCCGTTTTTCCTTAAATAAAGTCAAATTGACACCTATTGTATGTGGAAAGTATTTTGAATACCTGCTGGCTGCACAGATCGACCTGCATGTCGCCCGGTTGCATGTGTGTTCCTAAGAACAAAAGCCTTATTGTCAAATCTCACAGTTTTAGAGACTTTGACAATAAACATGGGCTTTTGAGGGCTTTTTTTCTTCTTTTTCATTTATTATTATTATACACACACACCCTTGTTGTTTTGTTATTATACACCCCACACACACACACTCCCCCTGTGCAGCTGCTCTTTTGAGAGGCGACAGTTTTTCCTTTAAGACATTGAAAAACTCTGCCCTGTGAGGGGTTCAGAAAGAAGAAGTTGCACAAAGGAGAACCTGGGTGCGCTGCGAACGTGCCCTCCCGCCACGCCGATTTCAGGAAGGTGATTCTGGGGAGCTGGCGTCACTTCTTGCTGTGGGAGAGAGACAAACAAACAGGAATCCCGAGCCAGGCTTCTCCTGTGGCATGAAAGCGCGGCTCCAAAACACTCGAGATTTCCCGAGCCCTAAGTAGTGAGTACTGAGGAGGTTTAGGCAAAGCTGCTCTCTGCGCCCCTGGGGTTCTTGCTGGCCTTCACCCAGGTTTTTCCATGGTGGGCTGGGCCTGTTGTCTGAAGTGGAGATAAGCAGTAGGTGCTGCCTTCCCACTGGGCTGGACAAGGGGGAAAGGAAGTCTCTGCTCCAGGGCTCCAGCCTTTCCTTGCACTTCCCGTCTGCAGAAGGCAACGGATGTGGTCTATGTTGGAAAAGGTTTCACTTGCTCCCTATGGACGAAGGTAGCTGAAATCCTCACACCCTGCAGCTTTTTTTTCCCTTTCACAAGTGTAAACACTGACTAATCTTACAATACTCTCCCAGGACCAGCCTGCTGCTGGTGGGGCTCCTACCAGCCCCACTCCCGTTGCTGCTTGGGGGGTGCTGGTTTTCTTCAGCCATTCCTGTCCTGTCAAGGACTTCCCAAAGCTGAGTGTACTTGGTGTGGCCTCACAGCTTGGCTAGAGGCAAAGGCAGGTACAAGCCTTTGCAGTAAAACCCCGGTGAGAGCTTCACAGTGGGCACTGGTGGAGGCGATCGAGAACACGTTAAAACCATCACATTCCTGTGAAGGCCAACAGAACTGCAGTGATTTGTGGGAAGATGGAAACTTGGGGGGAACCAAGCGGCAGATCTCACCCCTCTGAGGGGCTTATGCAGGTAGCAGTGGTGAGAGGGGTCCAGGCTTGTACCTCAGGAGGGGAGGAGGGATGCACACCGGAGAGAAGGGAACAGACTGTGCAGCAGAAGGACATGCCACATCAAGAAATTCATAGCCACAGTAGTCAAACTAGAGAAAAAATGATCGAGCATCAAAAGGAGCATTTGAAACAATTTTCTTCCTACAGAGCTTTTATCTGTGTGAGTTACTAGTTTTAAACACCCAAATATTAGTGATGAAAAGTGCAGAACACCCAGGAAATGAAAGTCAAAAACCTGCAAATTAGAAGAGTGACACCCCTCCTCCCCCCTTCAGGGGGCTGCCTTGCTGTAAGACACACTGGAGCCTTGGGATTGTATAGGGCTTTCTGTGACGGGGAGAAACTTTAGGTACTTAGGGATATGGTTTAGCATAGGAGAGGAACTGTTGGACTCAGTGATCTTAAAGGTCTTTTCCAACCTTGTGATTATGTGATTCAGTGAAAGCTCAGGTCTGTGGGCTGCCACCTCTTGTGCAGAGAGCTCGTTAATTCTCCAGCTTGTATCTATACCAGGGTCTGGGATGAAAACTCAGATGCAGCTAAAAAGAGACTGAAGTTGTTGGAGAAACAACTCAAAATGTGACAAAAGAGCTTCCGGCAGAGAGGAGACTCAGCACCGTGTGTTCAGCATGGGATGCTGCTGTATCAAAGCGGTCCAGGGCAACAAATTTGGTGCCCAGTGCCCTGTTCCTCACCCATCAGCTGCATCATCTTGGCCCAAAGCTTTTTTTCTCCCAACATCGCTGAAGAATACTACAGCTTGTGCTTGTCATGGCCAACCTGTTGTACTTGCTCCTGGGTTTTATTTTGCCTTAAAATTGCAGGCGATCCATCAGGGAAGCAATCCTGGGAACTTCACCAGGAAATGACTTAGTTTGCCACATGAGGAGCGTGCCTTATGGCTGGGATTTCAGCTGCACCTGAAGGGTGTCCCTTGCCAGAGTTGTCTTGGTGCATGTAAGGGACTCAAGTTCTGGGCCACATGCACCTGGGAGCTGTGGAAATGCTGCAGCTCGCTCCCGGGACACACAAATTCATTGTCACGCTCCAGCACCCAGATGTTAGCTTATTTCACAGAACCACAGAACGTTAGGAGTTGGAAGGGGCCTCGAAAGATCATCCAGTCCAACCTCCCTGCCAGAGCAGGATCACCCAGACTAAATCACACAAGAACACACCCAGGCAGGGTTTGAATGTCTCCAGAGAAGGAGACTCCAGAACCTCTCTGGGCAGCCTGTCCCAGTGCTCTGACACCCTCATAGTGAAAAAGTTCCCCCTTGCATTCACATGGAACTTCCTATACTCCAGCTTGTACCTGTGGCCCCTTGTCTGGCCATCACTGAGAAGAGCCTGGCTCTGTCCTCCTGACTCTCACCCTTTACTTATTTCCAACCCATTAAAACCAGGAAAGCTGGTAACAACTGTCTGTCTTTCAACTTAACATCCTTTTTGAAGAGTTTTTGTGGGGTTTTTTGTAACATGTTGAGGTGTTGTCCCTGCTCAAGGAGATGCAGAAACAGGGGGTCAGGCTCCAGTATGGCTGTCTGGGCTGCTGTGGAGGTTTCTGGTTGGGGGGATCAAAGGAGAGTATCAGGGAATCACAGTCACTTAATTTTCACTCTGTGAGCAAGTGGTTTCCGCAGAACGTCTGCTCCAATAAGGGGTAAAAAACTGCTTCAGAATCACCAACCACCTTGCTCCATACCTCCATGGTTTATCTCTCTTGTTTTAAGCAATAATAAACTAGGGAGAGGAGCAGGGAGGAAGGTGTTTTGTTGTTTAAGAAAATAAATCCCCGACTCAATAGAAGTATGTCCATTCCAGCTGAGGAAATGACAGGGTTGTTGGGGTTTTTTTTTCCCTTTGTAAAATTATAACAGGAAATTTACTTCAACGTTTCAGTCTCAGGCTCTTGTGGTTCTGTGGGGTAAATCCATAGGAAAGTCAGATCAATTTGTTCCATCTGCTGCACACAACTCAAATTGTGCTTGCCCTCTGTGTGAAATCCTTATTGCACAACCTCCCATTTGTCATTCAGCGTTGTCTGTCCATTAAGAAGCATCACCACACTTCCATTTTATTTTCTTTCAATACTTGCATCTCTGAAGCAATTTTGCCCACACCATGCTAGCCATGGAAAAAATACCTTTCTGGCTGTGAAACAACTGTTGGAGTGAAGGACTGTAAAGTTCTGTTTGTCTTAGCTCTTGCCACGGGCCGATTACAGATAATTTTTGGTAGAGTCCCGTCGGTGGAGTTAGCAAGACTCCAGTCTTATAAACAGGGCAAGCTGAAAAACTGGAGAGTCAGGGATGCATTTGGGAGCTGGTAAGAAAACTGAGATTTTTAGTTTGATTTATTTCACCTCAGCCATTAAACCATCTTCACCCCTCAGGGCACCGTTGTGTCCCTCGGTGTTTTTTGGAGGCAATGGAGTATAACCCACATGGTCGCTTTCCTGGGCCAGATATTTCTGCTCATCAGCCTTTGGTGATTCATGCAGAAAGCCACTAGCAAGGCTGGACCTGTGAGAAAGCATAGAGGGAGTTCACCTTTTCCTCTTCTGTTTTCTTGCAATGATTTGGCCAAATTACTGGCCGGTGCTAAGCACACACTTTGCATGTGTGGCACAGGGCGTGCTGACCTGCAGCAAGGAGCCCTGGCTTTTGGCAGCTCTGTGTCTCTGTCCTGGGTTCACCTGGGACAGAGTCAGTTTTCTTCCAGTCAGTAGCCAGTACAGTGGTGCAGTTTAGATGGAGGATGAGAGCAGGGCTGTGATTTAGATGGAGGATGAGAGCAGGGCTGTGATTTAGATGGAGGATGAGAGCAGGACTGAAAACACATGGATGGTTTCAGTTGTTGCTGAGCAGTCAAGGACTTTTCAGCCTCTCATACCTAGTCATACCACCAACAAGAAGGTGAGGGGCACCTGAGAAGCTGGGAGGGGACGCAGCCAGGACAGGTGGCCCAAACTGGCCAGAGGGATATTCCATACCATATGGGGTCATGCTGAGTACGTTACTGGGGATGGGCTGGCAGGGACTATGTCTCATGAACTAGCTGAGCATCGGTTCCGCATGGTGAGGAATTGTGCTACCCAACACCTCTGGGTTGGTTTTTTTTCCTCTTCCTCTTTCTTCTCCTTCTCTACTTTCAGTCCTATTAAACTGCCTTTATCTCAACGCATGAGTTTCACTTTTCCTTCTCAGTTATCTCCCACATCTCACTGAGGCTATGTGGCTGTTTTAGTTGCCAGCTGGGTTAAACCATGGTAGTGTCATACTGGTGGTACCATGAGCCAGAAAGTGGACCTGGGTCCTCCTGGAAGAGCCTAGTCAAGAGCCTTGTCAACCCCGCTGCAGGCTTAAGCATTTGTTTAACTTCAAACATCGCATAGACACAAGGTACCATCCATTCTTCCATGCATCCAAACCTCCACCTAATGCTTAAATGTAGTCCCAAACCTGAAGTAGAACTTCCTACTGATGGATCTTACTATGGTGCAGAGGCTACACTGAGCAGCTGGCAGAGCCAGAGCCAGACTGGTATGCACATTCAGATCCTCTGACCTAAGAACTGGCTTGCTGGGCTTCATTAAGTCCCAAATCTACCCAAATCAAAGCACGAGAACTTCTGGAAAAGTCATATGGAAATTTTCTCCATGTTTTGGTAATGAAATTAGCTGAAAGATAAGAAGCGAGTGCAAAGTGGCACAGAATGTTAAAATGCAAAGTATGTAATTATAGACTCACAGTTGTAATGACTCTAATGGATATCAGAGACAAGTATAAAAGGAGAATAAATTATTTCAGGGCATAAAGAATCAGTTATGGGTAATTAAGCTGCAATTATCATTACTGTGCTGCTATGATAGGTTTTTTTAGCTCTAATTTTTCTGAAATGGAGCAATGCGAGTTAAGCACGAATTTATCTATTATCTGCCATTCAGATAAAAACATTTTTCTAGGGCTTTTCAAAATGTGCCAGTGGGACAGAGCTCAGTGTTACGCCAGTGAAAACGCCGGGGATTTTTATGCAGTGAGTTATTCCACGTCAGGCAGCTGCTCAGTGGCATCGTTTAACCTCAGGCTCAGCGATGCGCATAGACCCGTGCCTGCTGCCAATCACTAAAGGTGGCAGCCGGTTTGAGTGGGTTCTTAACATGCTTAAGGTGAAGTGATACAGCAAATTGGAAACCCAAAGCTCTAATTCGGAGCAAGGATGGCACTGTTTAGAGCATCTGACAGCACCCACAGTGCTGAGAGGGCTGAACCTGGAAATCAGCTGTGGGAAAGCTTTGGTTTGTGATATTGGGGTGCGTAGTCATGGGTGTTGCTGTGCCTCAAAAGGGCCTTTGTAAAATATGTCGGGTGAGCAGCTGCTCCATGGGCAGCGGTGGCACGTGAAGGACCCGTAGCCCTGCTCAGGAAATCAGAGACCTGAGGTGGGGGTGGTGCTGCAAACAATGAGCCAGAAAGGCAGGGAGTCACCTTATCTACATCCTAAGGCACTGAAGACTTTGCAGCTGGAGAGTAACTCTGTACTGGTACCACCATACTGGTACCACCATACAGACACAGATGTTATAAGCGCCAGCATAAAATTCAGAGGTTGACTTTGCCTGTATCCCCACACAAAGGGGAGAGGGAATGTATTCTAGGTTTTCACCTGGCACTGTCTGTCTACAAGTGACCTGAGGTAGCTAAGGGTATTTGCAGAGGTGGGTGCTGCTGAGGGAGTTTTTGAGTTCCTGGGCTGATGGGGGTGTCTTAGGTACCTTGGGCATCTGGAAGGGAGCTACATGCTTGGGTTTAGGCACCTTAATCCCATCAGAGGTTTTAACATGTTTGCCATGCCACTGAACTCCTCAGTGAGGGGCTTTGTTATCCGTTGCTGTGTTTGTGCTCCATCTTGCAAAACTGAACCAGCAGATGCTGGAATACAAACTTTTAGGAGAAGGATTTTTAAATTATTTTTTTTCTTCAAAAAAATAAAAAAGCTGAAAAATTGGAAAATACCAGGGTTTAATGTTCCTCAGTTAAACTTAACCCAGACGTCTCTTATTAGTGCTCAGCATTTAATTACATTCATAGACTTTTCCTGAAGTGCCATGCTCACTCTACGACAGATGGTCCTCATGGGAGGCATAAGTGTTCAGAAACTCTTTATCCTCATTAATTAGTTTGGAGCCTTATGTATATCTTACTTGGTGTCATCAAAGTGCTTGTTGTCTCATAAATTATATCAACTTAGTATGGTTCACAAATACCAATGAACTTCTCTACATTCCTGTAAAAGTGAGGGAGAGTTATCATTAGAAGTGCTTTAATTTTATTTTCTGTTGTCCTAATTTGAAATAAGGAACAGAAAGTTGGATTATTTTTTTAATGAAAGGGAACTTAAACCCATTTTTTTTTTTTTTTCAGAAAAGTGAAAGGGAAAGATCACAGGATATGTTCAAAACTGATTTCTTCACTTCTGATAACTGTAATGGTTTGTTTGTTATAATAACTACTGGCATGTCAGCCTATACATTGTAATTTGAATTTTAAAGGTATTTTCACTTTGCTCCCTCTATCCATCATCCCTCTATGTGGTGCTTTTCAAACAGACAACTTTCCTCATGGTCCAGCTCACGAAGTTTGCCTCAGAAGGGAAACTATACCCAACCCATTTCAGAGGGGTTGGGTATAGCTGTCAAACCTACGTGCTGGGTGAGAGAAGGTGCTGATAGGTAGATGCCTTGTAAATTTTACAGCATCGATTAAGCATTTCAGAGTGTATTGATTAAGCAAAATGTTCTGTCTTGATCAAACTTCACCTCACCTTCCTCGATCAGAGGACGTGTATTTCACAAGAGCATGTGTCTTTCCCACAGGAAGAATCAGTTAAACAACAAATTAATTTTCTGATTAAAAAGGAAAAAAAAAATCAGATGGAACATGTACAGGCACTGCCCTGAGGGTTGGGTTTTTTTAATGTGAAGAGCTAAAAAATTGTTTTGTCCAGTTGGCCAAAGCTTTTCCTTGTGAGCTGCCCCATGCCCTGCTACCTGCCCCAGCTGAGAAGCCCCACAGTGCCTCCAGGCCACAGCACCTGCAGGTCTTGGCTCCAGAGCTGTGGACAAACAAGTGCCAGTTACACCTATTTTTGGGTAGGTGCTTTGGAGTGATGGGTTTTGTTGGAAAGACTGAGATCTGGGGGAGGCTCTGCCAAGCACACGAGCCCTTCGAAGGCCTTTGGGTTCAGCCAGCCGTGTCTCCCACTTCGCTGAGGGTAAGGAGAACCTGCAGTAGACAGCTGTTCATCACAGACAAGGTAGGCTGGTTGTTCCCTAAGGAAAAACACGTACCCAGCAGAACGAAGGGGGTTTGGGCTGAAAGGGAGGAAAAAGGGGGATTGTGCTGTGCTATAAAACCAGTGTCTACAACAGGGCCCTGATTTCTAGCGCCTGTTTCTGAAGCTTGCCTTTGGAAGATGCTTTATTCACTGCCTTTAAACATGTGTCTTCTGACTAAAAGTGCAAGGTGCACAGCTCGATGTTTTGTGAAGACAGTGTGAAATAGATCCCCCCCACCCCCAAATTCTGCTCAGAGGCTTCTAAAGAGCCATTTATTGCACCACTAATGACATGGGAGGCAGCCACAGCCCCTCAGGCCACTGTGTGTGGGCAAAAAACCCAGCAGATCTCCTCATGCTCCTGGTTGCACACACACGTGTGCCTACAGATTGGAGTGCTGTTCAGCACTGTTGTTCACGTTTTCATGGACAATGTCTCACGGCTGAGTTTCTTAACTGGGATTGATCCAAGGGATTGATCCCCGGGACCGGTTTGCAGCTGAGATTCATTGTGGCAGAGTATTTGCTCCTGAAAGAGCAGTCAGAGCAGAGGGTCTGGGGAACAGCTGACAGTTAAAGTATTCCCTTTTGGGTTTGGCCCAGTCGGGAATACTGTCTGGAAGTGAAATCTGTGACTCTGGATGCTGCGGGAACTCAGATGGATATCTGGAAATCTCTGCTCCTCTCTAAAACCAGCCACACTCCAGGTGCCTCAGGACAATGACAGTTAATTCAGATAAACTGCGGGGGAATGGGCAATGGAGAGCTGCCTTCTACTAGTAGGAGGTGATGAGCTCCATCTTCTGCTCTCTGATTTTGCTGCAGTTACTGCAGTTCCTGTAGTTACTTCCAAACCAGCACGTGAGTTCTTGTAGGCATCAAGGTGAGGGAGCAGACAGCCCCCGCCAACACCTCTGTGCCTGGGATCCACTGACTTCTGGTCTTGCAGGACAGACAAATCTCCTTCACCAGACCCTTGAGAGGCATAGCTGATGGAGAACTGGCCAGCCCTTTGCACACAGAGCAACAGTGGCAAGCCCACCTGGACCTTCGCTGGTCCTCCTCATGGAAGGTGGTAGGTATAGTGCTCTTAGACCCATGTGTTTTGGTGGTCTCCTTAGGTGGGACTGCCATGGTGGGTGACTTAGGCTGGGGTGAGGGATCTGTGTTTGCCACTCAGCACCCTGGGGACCCCGAGGATCGGCTGTAGCAAGCAGGGAAGTGCCTATTTCCCCTGGCAGCTGTGCCATGGAGAGCAGGAAGAAGAACCAGAGTTTACAAAAACAGGCCTAGTGTTCTCTTTTTGCCTCCCTTCTATAAATAGAACCAAATCTTTTGGTGTCAGTTTTGTTTCCAGACATATGGAGAGCACTGTATTCTTATTCCCATTGCTGAAATGCCTGAAAAGGCTCCTAGGTCATCTTCCCAGTCTTTTGTGATGACAGTGCTGGGTGGAGGAAGACATGATTTCCCAGTGGCTTGGATATGTTTGCATGGCAAGGCCATACATACAAGAGGTCAAATGCCTCCTTGACACCCCTCTGGGAGGGAGTGGAGATGCCAAGGGCTGCACACCAGCTGTACCCCTCCATCGCTGGAGGATGCAGAGCCTGGTGAGGCTGGTGAGGCTTCACACCTGGTGCTGCACCTTGAGGCTGGACAAGCTGAATGCCAGCAGCTGGGGGAATCTCCCTGCAGCAGCCCCAACTGCTCTGTAGGACCTGTCTCTAGATCATCCCATACCTGGCTGCATTCTGCTGCAGGAGAAGCAGGCTTTCTCCCTCTGGTAGCCACACCTTTAGGGCCTGCAGGACTTGTTAACTTCTCTGTAAATTCAGTCTTATTTGGAGAAGTGTTGTTGGTCTTATTCCTTCTTCCTTTATTTTCTGCTGTGCCTGCCCTTCCTTTCTTTCTATCCTACTTCTGTTTCTGCCCAAAGTGATGCTTGTCTTGCAATGGAATGGAATGGGTTGAAGCAACACACTGGAGGTTTCTTCAATGGATGCTGCTATTGCTCCTTCAAGCAGCAATGCGACTGTGAGGTGCTGTGACTGCATCTCTCCACACTGCAGTGTGTAGCTCTGCATGTGTCCAAGCACCAGCTCTCCCAAGATGGGCAGACTCTCTAGATTTTAAGTATTTTTGGGTTAATAAGGAAATGCATTTGAGTAATAAAGGATTTGCATGAATGAAGATGAAGCTGCAGAAGAGGTTCTGAACAGGCCACACACAGATCTTGCTTCTAAATTGGCCATCTGTCTGCAAAATATCTATCAGCAAATGCTACAACTCCACGTACGTGACTTGGTTCCAAGTTGACTGTGGTAACTCTGAGCCTTGACTAATGAAGTTTTGTAATCGCCGCCTTCACCACTTACCCTGGGAAGCGCTGTCTGCCCAGCGTTTCTCAAACACCCAAGGCAAAGGTCTAGAAGTTCTTTCTGGATCTGAAGCATGGTGCTATTAAGCAAGCCCATTTTGCAAGGTCTAATCTCACTCCAGGAAACACACGAAGAGATGGCCATCAGAAAAGCGCATCCAGTTTCCTCCCAGTAAGACCTGGCCCGAGCTTCTATCTGTCAGCACAGATGCTGAGTGCTTGCTGGCAGGCAGGAGAGGTACCTGTGGGAGCTTTGTGCTGTAACAATAGGTTAGGAGATGCTTAAAAACCTGAAGTTTTCAGGGGTGGTGACAGTAAATGATTTTTGGAGGTCGTAATGGGTCAGAGAGAAAAACTAAAGCACATATTTGTCCGGGTGAATAGCACTGGTGCTGTGAATGTACTTCTAATCATGATGCACAAATCCAGCTTCTTGCAGTACCTGGGCCGCTCTGCCTGTTGCCAGTATTTCACATTCTTTCTTCTTTTGCTTTTTCCTCATCTTTTATTTGATGAGCACATTAGGGTAGCGAATTTCAAGCCACAGTCCAGAGGGGTTCACTTCTCAGGTAAAGAAGGTTTCGTTGTGGTTTGACCATGAGAGATGTCACACAGGCCCCAGAGAGCTGCCTGGGGCTGGCGGCTTTGCTGTCTGTGCGTATGGGGTTCGTAGCACGCAGGGACGAAGAGGCTGCCAACCTCATCTTTGAAAGTTTTAATGGTGACTGAATTTGTTCTCAACCTCATAAGGTTTCAATGTTTAAGCCTACTCTAAGATAAGGCTTCTAAGAAAACCCAAGATTTCATAGAATCATGGGGTCATTATGGTTGGAAAACACCTGCAAGATCATTGTTGTGGTTTTGCCCCAGCTGAGAGCTGGGTACCACGCAGCCGCTTGGTCTTTAAGGAGGAGGCAAAAGTGGGTATTGAGGCAGGGGGAAAGGGAGGGAGAAGAAAACCCAAGAAACCAAAAACCTTGTAGATTGGGATAAGGATAGTTTACTGGGATAGCAGAAAGATAGGTATAATAACTATAACAGGACTTTATAGCAAAATATATGAGACCGGTGATACATGATGCAGCTTCTCACTGAACCACGCAGCTCAGGCCATACAGCCCAGAGCTGTCCCCAGACTGGACCATCCCCAAACCATGTGTCCTGGAGCTGCCTGCTCCTCCCCCACCAGCCCCCCTTTTATGCTGAGCATGACGCAATTGGCATGGAATACCCCCTTTGGCCAGTTCGTGTCACCTGTCCTGGGTGTGTCCCCTCCCTTCTCATTTGCAGGGAAATATGAACAACTGAAAAGTCCTTGACTGCTTGGCAACAACTAAAACATCAGGGTGTTATCAGCATGGCTCCCATCCTAACTCCCAAACACAGCATTCCATCCACTGCTCTGTATCCTAGCCAAAACCAGGACAAGCGTTGCCCTACCACCTATATTACTTACTAAACCTCACTTACCCATGGTTAAAAAGCAGTGTGATTAATTCTGGCGCTTGGGATTTCTGTTGTGGTTTTCCTAAAGAGAGAGAGCTGGTAGCCATGCAGACCCTCCTGTGCTTCTTTTTTACCTTTTATATTCATCTGAGATTGGTGGAACAACGCTGCCTGCAGAAGCTGGTGGGGAGCAGCCTCTAAGAGAGACATTGGGTAAGACTGGAAACATCCTTTTAATTTCTCATTGAGGTTCTGTCTGCCCTTTAAAAAAAAACCCAACCAAACCCAAACCCTAAACAAACCCACCTCAGCACTGTCATTTAAATATGTTAGGAACCCATATCAGTGCCTTCATCTGTTAAGAGATTAAAATTATCCTTTGCTACACATAAAAGCTTCAGCCTGCTCCAGCTGAAGAAGATCTCAGCATCAGACCCATCCAGTTTGGAAAGGCACGGTGCCCGATTTTACCATGAAGAGCAGGCAAGCTCTTCATGTGCTGACTCAATGTGCTGTTCACAGCGTACCCCAGCTCTTGCCAGCCCTTTCTGCTTTGGGCAGAAAGCATTGGTAGTTGGATTTCTTCGTGACTTGGAGCAGATGGCTTGTGGTCCATTCAGCTGTCACTGAGCAGAGGGGTTCCCTTGGGCTGCAGGGATTTTCTGTCGTGCTCTTTGCCAAGTCTCTGGTCTCCAGGTGCAGGAACTGCCCTGTCTGCTCTTGCTCAAGTACTGTAAGAATGGAAGTGTGTGCTCTCACAAGTCAGTCTCAGAATAGCTCAAGTGTAAATGTTAGTAGCTTTTCACATTGATACACTGCACTTTTTATAGCCTTATACTGCTTTTTATTGCAAGAAAACTGGTGTTAAGCTTTCTCTTTTCCCCTTTTTTTCCCTTCTTTTTATTTTCTTTTTTTTTTCTTTTTTTTTTCTATTTAAAAGTTATTGCAGGAGAAATCAAATGCTGTCCAAATAAACCTTTTCTACAAACCTAAACTCCCCTTCATTGAGAGACCAGGTATGAAATGTTTGGGCTGCACAACAAGAGCTGGACTTGAGGACTAAACCCCTTTTGTCATAGGTGATCCAGGTTTCCCCCTTTGGTTGGTGCTAGCATGGAGACAGGTCACCCTGAGATGGGGTCAGAGTCAGATTTTGTCAGTACCCAGGTTTGAGGTTGTCTAGGCCCAATGTGTCAGCCTGTGTCATCTCCAAGCCATCCGCACAAGGGTGTGAGTTTGTGGATACCTGAATGGGCTGATTTCTCCCCTCCAGTCTGTGCTGGTGAGTTGGGAGCTTTGAACTGATGGGCTGAAACTTGTTTATTGGATCACTGTTGGGAGTTATTTTTTTAAAAAATTATGTATTTGGGATATATTTAAAGAAATTACGGCATCCTTGAAGTGAACAGTGTGTGATAGGAGAAAGGAGAGGAGGGAACAAGCAGCTACAGAGGAGGTTGAGTTAGCAGTAGAAGGGATGCTGTGTACAGGCAGATGGGTACTAGCTGCCCCTTTGGTAGGTGCTAAGATGCACGGTATGAACTGGGGAAGGAGAATGTACTTTAACTGAACACTGCTAACCCTGTAGAATAAAAAGGAGCTGGAAAAACCTTCACAAAAGCTAGATTATTTTTTCTGAAACAAGTAGGGCCACATTTGGCGTAGAGTGTATGGTTTACTTTACTATTCAAATGGAAAAATACTTCAAGATGTTTAATTCTCTAGTACTGCTGAAAAAAAACCTCTGGATACACGATAAAATGAATATTTATTGTGTATGACAGATGGGGAAGGGAACTTATTTTTGGAGCCAGGCAAAAATGATACATGGTTTCTTTTTGTTGAAATGTTGATTAAATCTTTCACAAAACAGAAAACTGGCAGCAGACCAAAAAAGTGCAAGGCCACTCATTAGAAAAAAAAAAAACAAAACCACGTTAATTTTGTATCTCATATTCAAACTTGACAAAGAAGAGTCCATTAAAAAAACCCCACACACAAAAACCTTAACTAAAACCCAAAAAAACAAACCACCACAACCCCCCCCCCCATAAAACAAAGAAAGAGAAGAATGAAGAGCCCAGATTGAAAAGAGAGGTAAGTGAAATAGTGACGTGACAAATTGCACCATATGTCCACTTCTGCAGCTGCCTGCCCTGCTGTTCTGGCATTCGTGATGCAGTTAAGTTTGCTTGGATGCACAGCCACTGATCCAATACTCATCACCTTCCAGCAGGAACCACTACAGAACAGCATACTCCTTCAGCTGCCAGAGGGAAATACAATCAAAGACTTGTCAAGGTTGGAAAAGACCTTCAAGATCATCAAGCCCTACACCGCCGTAACCACTAAACCATCTCCTGAAGCGCCTCATCGACCTGTTTTTTGAACACCTCCAAGGATGGTGACTCCACCACCTCTCTGGGCAACCTGTTCCAATGCTTCATCACTCCTTTGGTGAAGAAATTTTTCCTAATATCCAATCTGAACCTCCACCAGTGCAAATTGAAGACCATTTCCTCCTGTCCTGTTGCTACTCTCTAGGGAAAATGCTGCCATAGGAAACTCAGTGTATAATTTTTGTTGAACAATGGTCAGTGTTGATACCTAGCTGTGTTGAGCAGGTCATGCTTCCATCCAGTGTGGCTAACAAGTGCTCTGGGCCATACTTAGGGCAGTATTATCGTGCCTGCCATTCACATTAACCACTATCTCGTGTCAGTGCTTCTGTGCAAAGCATGGTGATGACTGACATCATCCAAATGAATGGTAGTCACAATAGGTGTCCTGCAGAACGTCATAACTAGCAGTTTGGGCCAGGATTCTGAAACTCCTGTATCCTAGAGACTACAGAAAACAGTTGGAAATACACATCAATGGACCACATTAAACTGTCAGACACAAGTGATTACAGGAGCAATTTGCCCCGGGGTCTTCCAGGACACATTTCCAGAGGCAAATGCTACTGGTTCTCAGTGCTTTCCTCTCACCTTGCTCCCTAGCGTTGCTGACCTGCTCTGGCTGCAAACTGGACCAGTTCGAGCAGGGTGAGCTTTTTGCTATCAAGGGAGCAGCAAACTCGTTAAAATCAAATTAGTAAAGAGGAAGCAAGCCGGAGCCTCTCGACGTGTGGCAATTCTTCCGGAACAGGGCAGGCGACACGCAATCTGGGACGGCCCCCGGGGACACCAGATCAATGAACGCTTGCAGGGAGATGTTGCCCAAGTAAACACAGTCACGGGGCCTCATTTCACAACCGTGCCTTCCTACTGAGTAGCAGTGGGATGGTTTTTGTCCAGCGAACTCAGGGTACCTCACGGCTGCCTTGCTCACCTAGGAAACCTGAGAGCTACAACTTCACAGGTCAGAGTGCGAAGCTTGAAGTTTGGCACGAAACAGGCGCAAAAGGTGAATTGTTTTCCAACACGAGGTCGCCCTCCTGGGCATATCTACTTTTTCAGCTGCGTGCTCGTGCTGGAATTCCATAGGGTTGCGTGAGTAGCACACGTACAGTACATTCTGTTCTGCAATCAGTGTGCATAGGTTTCATTTCACTACATCCCTCATGAACACAGACTGCCCGTAAGTGCTGTGAGTTCTGGTCAGCTGTCCCATCAAGCGTTGCTCCAGATGTTTTCAGGAAACCGGTACGCCTTCTGCACGGTGCCCTGGAAAGCACAGGACATCTTAGGCCCACCAATGTCATTCTTGCAACTCCACTGCTTCTGCAAATGGGCAGCTTTGAAAATTCTGTCTCTCTGTGTGGAGAAAGCCTTGGATGTATGTTGAGGTCTTCACAGTCAAACACATAGAATCATAGAATGGTCTGGGTTGGAAGTGACCCCAAGGATCATAGAGCTCCAACCCCCCTGCCACAGGGGGACTTGTGAGCAGCTTAATCTGAAGGAGAAAGATCTAAGCAATCAGCCAGTCCTACCTCTGTGGATGGATCAACTGAAAGCAAGCTCAGGGGCACAGTGCTGGGGGTCAGAGGGGTGGGATAGGATGGGATGGGAAGACCTCCATTACATCAAAACTCATTTCAGGCTGTGGAAAGAGCTTGCTGCAGTGGTTTGCCAACTGCTGCATGTAGACTTCGCTCTTTGCAAATTTACTGCCTGTTGTTTGCTAACCCACTTGGTAGATGATGATGATGCATGGCAGGGGTATGTGCAATGCCACCAGTAAGTGTCTTTGCTCAGCACGAAGTGACAAATGAGAAGTTGTTCGTGACAAGACATGGCCATTCTTCTGGGGCTGTATGGTGCTGGATCCAACTGGCAGGAAAAGAATGAAGGGCACAACAGGAAATACTGTTACAGAACTTTTAAAGTTTGCATTATGCGTATGTGCAGTTCTGGCCATCCTAACTCAAGAGGGTACAAACCAGAAAATGTACACACATGGGCAGCAAGAACGACAGAGGACCTGGAGCTGCATCCTCTTCAGCAAGGTTAAATGCATGACAGCAAGGTTAAATGCATGACAGCAGGGTTAAATACATGAGAGCACAGAAAAGAGTTGGAAGTTGGAGGATACAGTCAGGGCTAAAAGTCTGGGATGGTATGAAAAGGTGAAGAGGCAACGCGTGTCTGCTGACTGTCACAGTACTGGCTCTAGAGGGCAGCCCATGAAGTTATTAACAGGATGTTTAAAATGTACAAAAAGGAAGAGTATTTTTCCATCAAGAATGTATTTAAATCATGGAACCCATTGCCACAGGCTGGGTTAGAGGCTGGAGGTATTAATGGGTACAGCAGACTCCGGTACACCAGGTCATGTGGGATCAACCCTTTCTGGAGGCTCTGAAGGACCTTAGTTGCTAGTTGCCAGAAAATACAAAGGGGAAATGACACTCTACACGTGCTGTGTTCTTTTATCTCCTTAAACACTGGCTGCAGGTTGTTGTCAAGGCCTGATATGGGGTTATGTGGGCTTTCAGCCTGACCTACTGTAACTGCTCTGACATTCTTACGGTTTCAGACTCACACAGGTTGATCTCAGTGATGCTGCAGTTCCTGACCCCTAACTGCTGGGTGGCCTGTGAAGGTAACAGAGTCTTTAGAAGATCTGGAGGTGTTTTCCACTACCTTATTAAGAAGTTTTTCCCCATACATGTATATGTTGATTTTTCTCCTGATGCCTGTAAGGCCCTTGGCTTACCAAGCCTTTATTAGCAAAAGAGTTAACTGTTTCCTCAGTGACAAGAGTTAACTGTTTCCACACAACGAAGCATGCGTTTGCAGGACAGGAAAGTAAAGAGAAGGTCCTGTGATGAGTGCTGAACATATAGCTCAGAAATATCTTGATATCATGAGAGCTGCTTGCTGTGATGTGGGCTGCTGTCATGAGTGAACCAGGCACATGGCTGAGACACCTCTCTACAGTGATGCAAGGGTGGAGGATTGACAGATTCACTGAATTGTAGGGACCTCCAGAGATCATCAAGTCCAACCCCCCTGCCAAAGCAGGTTCCCTAGGACACATCACACAGGTCAGCGTCCAGATGAGTCTTGAATATCTCCAGAGAAGGAGACTCCACAACCTCCCTGTGCAGCCTGTCCCAGGGCTCTGTCACCCTCACTGTGAAAAAGTTCCTCCACATATTGGTGTGGAAAATTCACACTCAACCTGTGGGCACCAGTGCTGTGGGGCACCAGGAGCAGGATTTGTAGGACAAATCCTACGAACTCAAGTTTGTAGGCTTCTAAAAGTTTTTTGAGGGTGTCTCATGCACAGCCCCAGAGTCCCTCAGAACTTTGCTTTCCATGGTGAAGAACCCAATCTCTCCTAATCCAAGAGATAGAACTAAATAATCTTTAAGGTCCATGCTAACCCAAACTGTTCTGTGACTCTGGGGTTTGTATCACTCTGTGCACTGTCTGTCTTCTGTCTCCTGACCTTACTTCTTCTCATGACCAACCTTTTACTGTGGCTGTATCACTAGGTAACTTACTTCTGTTCAAAATAAAGCTTCTTTTTACAACACAGGATAATAAATCCCCCCATCTAAATATGTGATTATGTTATAACAGCCTGGGCACGACCGACAAGGGAGGACAGAGATCTGCAGGGAGGTGAGGGTGATGGAGCAGAGCTGCTTAAGAGATGGACAGGAACATGCATCAGATGCACAGCAGACCTGGCTCGTGGTGCAGGTGAATTTATATCCCCTTTGCTGAAAGGAAACTTGAAAAATCTGTTTCTGAAAGGGGCTTGATCTTGTGCATAAAATGCTACAGGGTTTTCAAACCCTACCTTTTTTGTTGTTGTTGTTGATGAACGTGAAACAGCTGAACCTAAAGCAACTTAAATGCACCCATGACAGACCCTGAGTCAGGCATGAGCCCTGTGGAAAGCACAGTCTCTTTATAAAAAGTTCATTACTCCTCCTGTGTACCGACTTCTGATGAAAACCCCTCTTACAAAAACATCAAAGTTGGCACATTGACAGAATCCTTTCCTCGAGGTGCTGTTTCTTCATCTTCTCAGAAAGCACAGCATCAGGGAGCAGTTCTGCCAGGCACTTTTCTTCATTACAACATTACAAAGTTTTGAAATGCTCATTTAAGTGGACCAGTGGGTGCTTACCTTGTTAAGAAAACACAGCCTCTCCCCCTTTGGCAGACTGCAGTGCCAGAACATTTCAGACCTTTGCTCTGTTCCACCAGGCCTTCAGAAATTAGAATCATTTGATGATTTGAGGATATACAAGAAAATCTTTCTTTTCTACTGTAGCAGTGAGTCTGGAATAGGGCAAATTGTCTGAGCAAGCTCTTGAGGGTGGCATCCTAGTTCTCCAAGCATGCCTAGCTACAGGGGTCCTGCAAGAGGTTGTCAGCCTCAAATAAATATGGTCTCACCAGCAAACTCATCGGATGTTGACTTAAACCAAGACAGCACTGCTGCTACTGATTTCTTTAGTGGTGTAGAACTATATAAACCAAATAGTTTTAGTGTAGTCCTCAGGTTCTCACTGTACATGTAAACTTCTTTTCTGGCTGATGTTTTGCTGTAAAATAGTTTTGAGTTTCCCCAAACATTTGCCATTTTACATAATTTTGGCCAGATTAACCTGGCATCTCCTGGTGAGCACACCCTGTAGCTTTTCCTCTTTGCATGGGGCAATGAAAAAAAGACAGCAGAACAGGAACAGAAATCCTGCAGGACTTTCATTCTCACCCCGTCTCTTTGGGACATGGATATTTGAATACAACTCTTTCCTCTCAGCAGGCTGCAGCCTCTACATTTCTCCATGTATGGCTATGCATGTGTCTATTTTCTTCTCTTTCTCTTGATCTACGTATCAACAGAGAGAGAGTTTCTAATGAGTCTAAAAATATCCATTGGGAGGCCAAGATGTGCCTGCCTTTCTTACTCATCTCTTATCACCAGGATTTCTCTTGGATATTTTAAAACTCAACAGAAGATCCCATGACTTCTGCATGGGACGTGTCACTGGAACCCTCTCATCTCAGGCCAGTTTCACAAACACGCCGTGAGCTGGGCAGCAGCTCTGACCCACTGAGGAGCAGCAGCAAGGGCCCCAGTTCCTGCGTGCCGTGTCCTTGCTGAGCAGAGTCGTCCAGTTGTGACTTCGAGGGGGCCAAGGAGGGCTGAAGTTTCCAAACAGTGCTGCCATATTGCTATGGTGTTACATGGTTAAATTCAGTTCCCCTTTTTTCTCTTTTCTTCTTTTGTTCCCATAAGGATGGGATCAGGCCAAGAGCCATATCGATTATTCATTCATTCTGCCGAAACCACTCTCCCTGGGAAGTCCCTTCACAAGAACTGGTACCTCAATAGAAATAGGGACTTGTAAAAGTCCTGAGACCTTTCAGCTTTCCATGAAGGCAAGGGAAATGGCTCACAACTTAGGAGATCAGGTTTGATGAGCTGTCTTTAAAGTAAATGCAGGGCTCTGCTGAGTCTCCAGTGAAGTAAATGGCCCTGAGATATGAGATCTGGAAGTTACAGCTAGAAAGACTCACAGGGATATCAGTTTTGTTGGGAAGGAAGATCTCAATCCAGGGATGTTTTGAAGGAAAAAAAAAAACAAAACACCACTATCTTGCAATCTTTCATTAAAGTTACACAATTTTTCCTGTAAATGGTATAACCCCCATGTTGGATTCTCCCTCCTTCCAATGAAGTCTGAATAAACACTCTGTCAGCTTGTGGTTAAGGAAGATTTGTATAGCAAAGTAAAACTGTTGTTAGAATCCCTTCTATTTCTTTTCAGATAGAATTGATAGCAATGATTAAAACAAACAATACTATATATTGTCTTGACTTCCTATCATGTGTGAAGTCCTCCCAAAGTCTGTAAACACCAGCTGCTGAAATATGTGCTCTGGAGAGCACCCTTCCAGTTCTGGAGAACTCATATTGTGCTGAAGAAGGCCTTAGATCAATGCATTTGAAGGCTGAAATCCTTTGAAGCTTAATTTTGCTGCCCCAGGTGCATTTGTACCCCTGTTACATGGGCAGCCATGAACATCACAGAACCCAAATGTGCTCATTAACCTGAATGAATGGTACAAAATCTTACTTTCTTCTGTGCTTCACAGTATATGCACAAACCAAATAGATAAATAGAGGACAACAAGAAAGACTAAGCCTACCTCATTTTTATTGCAAGTAAATGTCATCTTGTAGCATCACTTTGGGTTGCTCTTGCAATTCTCTAGGAGGGCAACGGTGATGCTGATATTAGCTCTTTTTCTTCTGAACTGACTTTATTTTTCCTAATTCCTGTTTACAGATATACTGATCCCTGCCCCACCCCCCTTGAGAACAAGTATTGCTGCATCTATGTATTTTTTATTTACTTATTTGTAGCCCCATCTTCCACTATGTCACTGATTCAGAAAAAAAATCTATCCTCCCTTATTTTCTTCTCAAGCAGCTCTTGATGCCAGTCAGAATTGCTGATCACCACGACACTGAACGCAGGACAAGTACTAAGGAAGAATGGAAAGTACAACTAAAATTTGTGTGTCTTTATTTCTGTACCATCTGCACTTTCATATGTATTACACTGTGAACCCCGCAACATCCTTGATAAGGAATTACAGAACTTGGTAGTGGAAAAGGAAAGAAATACCTTGGGCAGCTGTATCTACCAAGTGTATTTCATACTCCTGCTTTCTAAAAGAAGTGCATGAAATAGAATTCTGAGTCAGAAGGATGTTAAAATATAAATGAGAAGATATACTGCCTGCATTAAATAAATTACTTGATCTTCTTGGTGAGACAAAGATTTCATTCAGGAACATGTAGTAAAAATTAATGGTTAACATTACTCTCCCAGTACACCTACAGTAACGTATGATCCATGCGAGCTCAATTTTTCCTAATCACCAGACATATATTTATCACTGTTTTTTCTTAGCTATGAAGTTCATTTTTACCAATCAAACCTAAGTTCAACAAAAAGGCAGCCATGAATGTCATCTGTTTTTCTCTTTGCTTCTGTTTGGTGGGTTGGCTGCTTATACCAAACACCATAACTGATTTAGGAATCTTACATCACCCCTGTTGCTCTGACTCATGTAACTCTATATGACTTCATGGTCCTCAACTGGACACAGTTCCTCCCCTGTCTGCTGTTACCGTGAGCTTTCCAAAATCACTGCACTGTTTGTAAATCCCTATGCACTTTTCACATGCAAGCCCATAGAGCATGTTATGGTTCTTCAGATGTAAAAAAGACTGTTCCTGATGGCAAAGCAAACGCTGCAATTGTGGAAGTGGAGAGGGGGGAAAAAAGGCTACTCAGCAATCCCAGGTTCGCTTTTGGTAGCTTTTAAAACACGTCCCTAGTGCCCCTACTGACTCACTGCCTGTGGTCTGAGAAGATGCCACAGCTGTGGGAAACGTCTGCTGGCTGTTTGCCTCATCATTGTTAGCTCCCAGTCAGTCCTGACACGGTGTGAGTGACCAGCAGCTTTGCTGAAGCCTTGCACTGAGGCACGGCCGATAACGTACACTTACCGTACGCTTGCTTCATCCGAGCCCTGAGGATGGCTGGAGGCAGGGGCAAGTGCTCAAGCTGAGCTGTAAATTGTGGTCCACCTGACTTGTCAGTCACCATCTGCACAGTACTGATCTGAGGTTTTACACCAGCAAAGCCCCTGTTTGACACACTGTCCTGGTTTCAGCGGGGATAAGAGTCAGTTTTCTTCCCAGTAGCCAGTAGAGTAGTGCTGTGTTGGGGATTTAGGGTGAGAATAACGTTGATAACACACTGATGGTTTTAGTTGCTGATGAGCAGACAAGGGCTTTTCAGCCTCTCATGCTGCCCTGCCAACAAGAAGGTGGGGGGCACCGGGGAATGTGGGGAGAGGACAGCCTGGACAACTGACCCCAACTGGCCAGAGGGATATTCCATACCATATGGCTTCAGGTTCATATATAACTGAGGGGTGGGCTGGGAGATGCAGCTCAGGAAGTGTGGAGCATTGATTTTGGGTGGTGAGGAATTGTGCTGTTCATCCCTTTTCCCCATCTGGAGTACTGTGTCCAGATCTGGGGCCCCCATTACAAGAAAGATGTAGAACTGTTGGAGAGGGTTCAGAGGAGCCACGAAGATGATCAGAGGGCTGGAGCACCTCCCCTACAAAGAGAGGCTGAGGGAGCTGGGATTGTTCAGCCCAGAGAAGAGAAGGCTGTGGGGGGGGACCTCATTGCAGCCTTCCAGTACCTGAAGGGAGCACACAAACAGGAGGGGAATCAGATTTTTAAAAGGGTAGACAATGGCAGGACAAGGGGGAATGGACTAAAGCTAAAGGAGGGAAGGTTTAGATTAGATATTAGGGGGAAGTTCTTTACAGAGAGAGTGGTGAGGTGCTGGAACAGGCTGCCCAGAGAGGTGGTGGATGCCCCATTCCTGGAGGTGTTCAAGGCCAGGCTGGATGGGGCCCTGGGCAGCCTTGTGTAGATCCAGACCTGGAGGTTGGTGTCCCTGCCTGTGGCAGGGGGGTTGGAATTCTGTGATCCTTGGGGTCCCTTCCAACCCAGACCATTCTATGATTCTATGATTCTTTTGCATATTTCTATTATTACTATCATCATCATCTTCTTCTTCCTTTTCTGTCCCATTAAACTGCCTTTATCTCAACCCATGATTTGTACCTTTTTTTTTTACCTTTCCGATTGTCTCACCCATCCCACTGGGACGGGGCATGTGGTGGGTTTACCTGCTGGCCGGATTAAACTACAACACAAACCATGAACAAAATACAGCATATCTATGCATCATTTTTTTCATGGGAGAAAGAAGGGCAGTGAGAGGTATTTTTTTCATTCTTACTGTAATTTTGGATTTGGAGAGGCATTCAGATGCGGTGATGGTGAGACTGGCACTACTTGGCAATTTAGATTACCTTCTCCAGTTCAGTGTATAGGGACACAGGCAGCATTTTACCTCTGCCACTTTCAACAAGCTCAGCTTTGCCACAATCCTCCTTCACTGCTTGCCCACATTGTGTCATATGTCTTGTGGACTGTGCCCAAGAATGGTTTTCTCCCTTACACAAAAAGCCAGAAATTCTACTTTTTTTTAGAAATCATGGACCTATTTCATTAGCCTATGGCTGTGTGTCTGTGCCCAGGCAATATAATCTGGTGCTGGCAGCTGGTGGGCAGCACTAGTGGGCAAGATAAAGACTTTACGGTCTCCCAGGCAAGTATGGCAAACACGGGGGTGATGCATACATTGATGAGGATAACTAATACAGAGTCCCCTTGGCCAATCCAAACTCCATTTGCATTGAGGGCAGGCAAGGCACTTTTTTGTTCCTTGAAGTATTTCTGGCCTTATTGCTGCTGGCTCTGGGTTTTTCTAGCCATTACTTTGTCCTTTGCAGCCTGCTGACCTCCATGATGAGGATGTCCTCTTCCCTTTCTTCCCTTTCTAGCTCTTCACAGCCTGCCTAGTTTGTTTTTTTTTTTTTTCAGTGGAAGGGTCTATGGAAATCCCAGGAGCCCATGAGGTAGCACAGAGGCAATCTGTAGCTGAGCTGTTGCTGCCCTGGCCAAGCAAGCCCTCCCTCCCAAGTGTACATCTCATGGCCCATCTCTTCCTGTTTCTCCCAGTCAGTCACACAGAACTGGTGTATGACAGCAATTATTTCTCTGGATAAGCACACAAGTTCTTCTATTCTTGGCATCCCTTGTACATCAGGCTAATTCCTCTGTTTAGCCTTTCTGTCCCATCTATTTGGTGTTTCTCAGAGTTGGATAGCTTCTTTAATTCCATCTCCATTTCCATGCTCCCTGAGACCCATCTGGGAACAAGGACATTATAAATAATTAAAACCAGGTTTGCCGGTATCACTAAGCCCAAGAACATGTGTTGGTGCAATAGTTGTGGTTTACTTTGCATCTGCTTGCCAGTCAGCTTTCAACATTCAATATTTCTTAATGCTTCTCCACCTTATTCTTATGTGAACCAGAGAAATTTTCTCCTATTTTTAATTGTGTGAAGCTGGCTCAGCCAAAATGAAGAACAATAACCAGTGAAGTCCATGTGAATGCAGTTCCTCACGTGCCAGACATCATCAAGCCACAGAGCCACTTGGGTGAGTTCTTCCAGGGGAGCAGAACCTGGCAGTCACTATGAAAAGCTGGCACCTTAACCATCTTATCCCCTCTCCATGACGCCTGAGTTCTCATTTGCCCTTCCACAGACTAGGGATAATGAACAGACTCACCTCACTTGTGGAGGCCTTTTGAAAGCCTCTTTTGCAAGGAACTTCCTGAACACTAAATATTACTTGAGATTGTGGTTACTTTGTGGGGATGTCCTGGGAGACCAAAGGCAGCTGTATATAGTCGTGGTGTGGGAAATCGTGATCTGGTGAGATGAATGATGAGTGGGTCATAGCCTGGTCTTTGAGTTAGGAATTTCTCAGCTATGGTCCAGCTTCTCGAGCTGTATAAATGAATCATCAGCACAGTGAAACCACAGAGTGACACCAGCTTCCCTAAAAGAGTCTCTCTTATTTATAGCTGCTAAACTTGCATATTTCTGTTTATAAATACTCAGTAATAACTGACCGCAAAGTGTCACGGTCTTCTCAGCAAGCAGGTCCCCAAAAAAATACTTTTTCTATCTTTCATTTCCTCCTGAGTTGCTTATTTTTTTAAAACCAGACTTTTGCACCCCCAGATATTCTTAAGTCTTGGTACTGGTGCATGTGATCAGGACATTTTCTGTGTAAAAATCCAATCAGGACAGAGCTCTTCTGGAAAAAAAAAAAAAAGATTAAAAAGTATTGATCCTTGTTAGGTGTGTCTGAGGACATTATATTCTCTGGGAACTGCACTACTGCTCTGTAGGTACTAGGGGTTAGTTTACTGAGGCAGGTCAGCATTATGTTGTTACACTATAAACTCACTTTGAACCCTTTAGCCTGCTTCAGCTTCATTTTCCAAGGAGCTGTGTGTTCAAAGGGTCTGAAGCCGTAGCAGTGAGAGCAAGATTGGCCACTGCTGCTGTGTACAGATGGGAAGCACAAAGTATTGCCTCACAGAGGGGAAGTATGGCAGAGTCCAGTCCTTACATGTCGTGATGGGCACTGACCAGTTAGCATCAATGTCATTGTGAGCAAGCCTCAGCATGTGCTGCACCTGGCCTAGACAAACCAGTCATGGGGGAGGTGGGAACAGAGGACGTGAAGTGGGGGGGAGGAAAGGACTGGAGTGTGGTGGGGAAAGGCAGTGGAGGGAGAGCCAAAGTGGCTGTATTGGAGGGTGTGTATGTATGTGTGTGTATGTGTGTGAGGGCATGGGGCACAAATCTCTGGAAAAGCAAGTGATGCCAGTTCTGCTGCTCGTTGAACAGCTTGCTGTTGGGTGGCTTTACTCAGTGCAAGCAATGCACCAGGTAGGTGCAATCTTTCCAAAGACATCAAACCTCATTTCCTGTAGTTTTGCTCTTTTTGAGTCTGGTATATGCCTGGGTTATTTGTTGGGAGCTTTCCTGGCTCTTGTGACCAGGGTTACCATTAGAGACTCCAACCTCTGTTGCATAAAATGCTCAAGTAGTAAAAATCTAAACTTAGGCTTAATTACATAGGTCACCCAGTCTGACAGATCTTCTGCTTGTGTGTCATACAGGGAGCTTGAAAAGGAAGGTCTGAAATGATTCTATAATTCATAAGGTCAGATTCTCAGAATGAAGTGCAGGGGCTGCAGAAAGCAAGACCCATGATTTTGTAACCCAAATATTTGTCAGTGGGTATCAGTTCAGATGGAGCACTACAGGGCTGTAAGTAACTTTACTTGCATGATCAGCCCTTCAGGTTTATGGATAACAGGACTGCTTAAAGAAAACTGGACAGCCATGTGTGTGGCTGATAGCTGTAGAGACCCTTGTGATAACCACATTGATCAAGATATAGAGACTGTGAAGACCATTAGACTGAAATATGCAGTTTTGTGATCTTTTTCTCCTTGTTTATTTACCGAAGTTGCTGTTATATGGTGGATAATTCCTGCAAAAAAGAATATGTTCAACCCAAGCATATGACACATTCCCAAAGATTGCAGTGTATTCATAGATGCCACCATCTATATGTTTCTTCTCTCCATGGTAGATGTCAGCATGGTCTCAAAAACTGTCAGTTTTTCACCTCTTAATATTCTGAGGCCTCTAATATAACTGGGGCTGATATTAGTTAAAGGAGGAGTTAATGAATGATGTTAGGGTTAAATACAAAAAGGCTCTGACATGCACTGATGAACAATTATGTTGTTTTCATTACTTGGTCATCATTTGGTCAGTGAGAGCACTGAAAAGCCTGAGCCTCCAGCTGGGACACTGGTGACTGGGTCTGCTCAGCCAAGGTTTATGAAGTTCAGGGAGGGTAACTTACTGAGGGCTGCTAGAAGAGACCTGTGTGCTGACTCCAGATGGGGCAGGTCAGTCGGAGGTTGTTAGCCCTTGCTGGCCTAGCAATGAAGCAGTGGGTAGAAGCTGCTCCCTGGGGATCAAGAGGATGTGAGAAATGTGGGGTTGCCTATGGGAGGCATGATGTTTGGACAAGGCACAGGAAAAATTGGCTTGTGTTGGAGTTCCAGAGTGAAGTCCTCTGCTGGGTTACCTTCTTCTGAACATCTGGAGGCCATCATCACCCTGATTGACAAGCTGTTTCTTACCCCTTCTGCTCATGAGCCTGGATGCCATGATCTGCTAATTCTTTACACTCCCCTGCAGAGAAAGCCTTAATGTAAGCTGTGATGCTAAGATGGACATTGCAGAAGGAAAGGGGAATCAACCCATTCATGATTCACAAGCACTCTGGGAAATCACAAGAGATGTATCTCGTCCATGGAGGGCTTGCTAAACCACATTGCATGCAGATTGCAATTATTTAGCTGCTGACTATGCTGCAGGACACCTTTGTTACCCACGAGAATTTTTCATTTGAGGTAGAGTGTGAAATAGTCACGGGAAAACATGAGTGTGTGCAAACTACTGTTCGTCAGAAAAAGGGAAATTTAGTCATATATTTAGCAGTCATTTCCCCTTTTTTGGGAAATCCAAATACATATTTTCTCTCTCTCTCTGTGTCTATTTCCCTCATCTCCACTCTACGGAAGGAAAGAAAGGTGGGTCTAAAGTGTCATTTGGTTCTGACACAAATCTCATTGGGCAACAAGAGACAAATTTCCGCTGTGAGTTGAGCTAAACCCTATATAAGGGCCACGCTAACCATTTCCCACCTTATATCTTTTCATGAGAAGCTGATGGCTGAAAGACTACAGAACCACAGGTAAGTGAATCTGATGGAAATTTGGGAAGGAAAACCTCACCTAAAGTCTCAGATTGTGTTTAGTTAGAAACTAAACCACAGGGAATGGAAAGCTCTGAAGAAAATCATCCTGCATTTCATCAGGCAAAGGATCTAATGAGAGACAAAAATTCCCTGTTACACGGTATTACGTGTGAACCTTGGGGCTTGCTAATGCCACAGACAAAACTGCTGGCACCCAGTCCAGGTGCAGAGGGGCTACAGCTCCATGCCAACACCCTGGAAACCCTTGCCAATCTAGAGGTAGGGGAGACAACCTGTGGTTATGAAACAATATTATTAGGCAAGAGGCTGGCTTTGTGTTGTTGCAGAGATTACAGTAAACTGGAAATAGTTTATTACAGTTGAAGTATCAGATGCCACATAAATATAGCTACTAGAACAGGGAGATATTTGGACTAAAACTGCATTATAAATGCAGTTGGGATGGGGTAGGAGCATGATGGGCTGCACACAAGGTGTCTGAAGGTGAGTACCTATGAATGTGACTGTTATATGGGTAGAAATATGTTTTTTCTTTTGGAGACAATTTAAAGTTCTTGTCTGGTCATTTAATATTCATCCTATGGGACAACCATAGTGTTGGACTAATGTTACATGCATGCAATTTGCATTTCTGCATATAAAAGGGAAATAGTATGTATCATGCACATGTATGTATTGTATTGCACGTAAGTACCTTACATAGAGAACAAAGTGGTGCCCATATATAGCATGCTTTGTGTATTTGTGCCTGTGGTACACTGAGATAACACATAATTGACCAACAGAGTAACAGTAGCCGAAACCTCGTGGTGGGCCAGAAAGCACTCAGTGATGTACTCAGAAACAGCCTTGCCCATGCCAGGCCAATACAGATGACAACGAAGGACTGGCAGTGGGTAGATTTTTGGGGTTTGGGTTTTTTTCCCCTTAGTGTCACCGTGTTTTATTTTTAGGACAAGTTGTTCGGGGTTTTCCTCATCTTTTTGTAGCATAGGTAGATGGTAGTCCATGCTGATAACTCACTTGTGCACCAACAGCAAGGTACATGCCGTAGGAGTCAAAGTTTTGCCGGGGACTTTGAAAGCTTGGCTCTGGCTATAGCAGGAAGTTTGCCTGCTTTGGTAGCCACAGTGGGGAAGATAAAGTGACACAGGATTTAATGGGGTCCATACAACCTTGGGAGACACCTGCAGTGACTGCTTGAGAGAGCTAAAGCCTGGTCTGCTGCGTTCTTGCTCCCGCGTTCACCCAAGTCACTGTGCTGCCGCTAACTGGGAGCAGCTGACGCTGCCTGGGCCACATCTTATTGCAAAATAACAGAGCTAGATTTGTTGCACTGAAAAGCCATGGGGACAGCAGCATCTTGTGGTATGTTGCCTGCATCTCGGACAGAAGTGATGCCTCTGCACCAAGCCAGATGCTCTTGTTTCACAAGTCCACCCCCATGCTCTAGGGATGAAGAAGCCTTTCTGCTCACCAAGGGTGAACCAAAGCTCACCAGGGCTGGAGTGGGGAAAAGAGCAGTTAACTCTTAAGTTAGTGTGGACTATTTTCATCATATCTTCTGTCTTCTAATAAACTTCCCTGTAGATTTCAGGATACATTCCCTCGGTCTTCTGATTTCCTCTGGGAAAAAATGCGTGGTCTTTTCTTTGTCCTGGCGATGTGTACAGCTGGTGCCTCCACTTTTAGACTCCAGCAAGTCAAAACCACAGGTAAGGGCATACTTTTGGGTTTTGGGGTTGGGTTTTTTGTTTGTTTTTTCCTCTCTCCCTTCTTTTTAATGTCCCTGACTAACAGTATTGTAAACCTATCTCTGATTTATATAGAAAATTGCCCAGATCACACCGTGTTTTACAAACACTACAATGAGCTGCATGGAGAACCTGTGGTTCTGAAATGCCCTTCCCCCAGATACAGACACTGGGATGTTTCTGCCTTGACGACTAATATCACGTGGTATAAAAATGGTTCAAAATCCATGATATCAGGAAGAGATGAAGATCCAAGAATCTGGGCAGAAGGAGATGCACTCTGGTTTTTACCAGCAATGCTAGATGATTCAGGAGTATACATCTGCACCAGAAGGTGGGTATTTAAAAGAAAATCCAGCACACTAACAAGATTAAAACACATTAGCTTGATTCTAAACTCCAGCTATGTTCAGAGCATGTCTGGATCAGGTTGTTTCTGACTTTATTAGACAAAAAATGTGGAAACTCAGAACTCTTAAGTGCATTGTGTGTCTCATATATATATATATATGGATTAATCATGGCACAGTATCACCACTCTGGCTAGGAGTTCATGAGGTAATAGTGTACAGAGAGTTTGTTCTAGCTTATTTATGAGTCAGTTAGAGCTTTGACAAGCAGGGATGTGATGCAGGCAGGGGATTCTGCAGAACACAACCCCAGTGCTACAGATCCAGAGAAGCAAATAGCCTTGTTTACACTTCAGATTGCCTTAAGAAGCATACACCAAGGCACTGTGGCTCTCCCATGGTTTCTTTCTTCCCTCTCCCTTATCCCCGGTCTTTACTTTTCTCCTGCTTCACATTTTAAACCAGAATTTGATTGCCTTGGTATTGTTGGAAGATCTTTCATGAAGAGCGATGTGTATTTACTAGGCTGGTAGCAAACTTGAGATACTGCAGTGGGTTGAGACTTGAGCCATGGCTTTTTTCAGTGCTATTGGTAATTGTTTTCTGAGTGTTTATAACCTGACAACCCATTGTATGGTTTCAAAAGAGGTACCAGTGTCTGGATTTGTGAGGGGACATAGGAAGGCAAAGCCACCTGCTGCCATTACAGCCTGAACTCCTGGAATGTCCTAGGTCCCTGTTCCCTGCCAGCTCCTCCACCCAATCAGCCTCGCTGTACACCCCTGGCAACTGGTGCCCTGCTCTGGGGTCCATAGTGGGAAACGTATCTCTCCATCCCCCGGAGCTGCCTGCGCCGAGCGCTGTTTCCTTGCTAGCAAGACACTCCTTGTGAGTGATGTGTGCCAGCAGTAGAAGGGATGCACAGGTGGACAGTCAATCAATCATGCTCAGCGTACTGTGTTGGCCTCTCTGCAGGCGTTAGCAGTGACTGCAGTGGTGGGGCAGAAGAGAAGATTTCAGCAGTGTGGCCAGAGTAAAAAGGTTGGAAATACTGTCCTACAACAGAGTAGTTGCCTGGGACCATCAAGGGTGTTATTTAACCCCCTTTTTGGACTATCCTGACTCAGCTTCTCAACCTGTAACACTGAGGCACCTGTAGTAAAACCTTGTGGAACCTGTTTGGAAAAGATACGCAAGAGCCAAATACGTAGCGTCATCAATAGCGTTATTACAGGATTAATAAAGTACAAATGAATCACATTTCCTCTGCAAACCATCCCACAGGGAGGCCACCAGATTTTTTTCAGTGAGGGTAAATAGGAAATTATCACAGATTTCTGCTTCCACTGAGCAGGTATTTTGGATTTAGATGTCCAGCCTGCATGTGACAGCCAGTCACAGCCACACAGCTCGAGCGTGTCTGCTCACAGCCCCAGGATGCTCTCTGGGAGGTTGCAGCCCGGAGCCCCTGGCTTTGCTGGGTCAGGCATCTGCAAAGCAAGCTTTCAGAGGTTGGAAAGGACATAGTTTCTCTCCCCAAGTTTGGTCCTCCTTGAGATTGGGGCCAGAAAGAAAAGTATCGCAAAGCTTTCAAGGGAGGAATGGCTTCTCTTCTATGCAAATGGTATGTGCTGGCAGAAATGCCTGCCAGTTGTGCAACAGTACCTGCAGGTGTATTTTAGTACATGCTTTAAGCTTTCAAATTCATCTTTAGGTCCCAGGCATTAGGGTTTCTGCATTCAAGACCTCTTTCAAAAAAATGGAGGGTTCATGACAGACCTGCTACTGTTTAGGCAGACATGTTCCTCTCCTGAGAAAATTAAAATCATGGCTTAGTCTAAGGGTGCACAGCAAACTTGGTGTACAAAAAAGAAAAGACTGAAGCTCAAAGGTTCAGAACCTTGAAGAACATACCAGCAGCATGTTAATATTGTGCAAAAAAACCCAGAATGAGTGATTTTCCAGGACCCAACCTGGTATCATCTCAGTCTTGGCCTCTTGTAAATGGCTAAGGAGGGAAACAGAGCTGGGAGGAAACCTCAGGTTGAGGTCCCTTTGTTGCTAGTGGGTGCTCACCTCTCCCCCTTCTGTCTGCAGGAACTCCTCCTACTGCGCTGAGGTCTCCATTCACCTCACTGTTGTGGAGAAAACAGCTGTTCAGGAGATTGCCTATACCCAGGTCCTCTTCACTTCCACCTCTGGAAGGCTTGTTTGCCCTGAGCTGTGGGACTTTACATCGAACAGGACAAGCTTGGAGCTCAAGTGGTACAAGGTAGAACTTTCACCTCCTCTTTGCGCAAAGCCTTATCTCAACCTGCTTGTAAAGGCACATTCACCTCCACTTTTTGTTTCTCCTGAAGATGATGTTGGTAAAGCCATGAGCACAGGGGAATTTTAGGGCAGATGTATATACTTTAAGAAAGGTTATCTGGGGTGGGCTCAGCACAGGGTGAAATGCTTCACCTGTGGTATGCTCTCACTGGCAATGTAACTAGTTTTAA
This sequence comes from Gallinula chloropus, assembly GCF_964237585.1. Classification (NCBI taxonomy): domain Eukaryota; kingdom Metazoa; phylum Chordata; class Aves; order Gruiformes; family Rallidae; genus Gallinula; species Gallinula chloropus. Next base: position 145,052,709 of record NC_140085.1, read on the forward strand.
GGCTAGATTACCTACCCTGACCCAGGGTAGGGTTTGCCACCTCAGATTAGGCTCTTCTCTTTTTGACCTCCAGTGAATCTCCCCAGTGACGCTTCCCTTGTGTAAGCTGTTCAGATTGGGGCAGGTTTCGTTAATCAACTGAAAAGCAGCATTTGGAAATACTTGGTTCATCCCACAAAGCGCAACTTGCCACTTCATCACTTTTCCAGTAGGCAAGCCTGGGATTACCTGTGAGGTCAAATGTCCTTCACTGGATCATCCTCAGATGTACAGTCTCGCACTGTACAGCATGGGATTCTTCTCATATTTTCATAATACCTTGGGTTAGCTTTTATTTGCATTCTCACTATGAACCGTATGCTCTGCCTCGTGCAACTATTCTTCTTACCATAGGATGTAATACCTAGGCTGGCTTCATACAGCAGTGCTGATGATGCGATTGGTCCCTTACCAGGAAAAGGTCCCTGGTCAGGATTCCCTTCAGAAGCAGGCTATAACCCACTTACCTAAGTAAAAGTCTGCCCCCCAGCCCCCAACATGGTTCTTGCTACAACTATCGGCAAAACTTAGTGTGACTTCATGGAGAAGGAATGTAATTGCTCCAAGCTGGGCTCTAACCCATGTACAAACCGACCCTTAGTGATACAGAGCAGAAATTTATCACAATTTATGAGATCATGGTAACAAATAGTTTTGTGAAAACTTCATGATTACTTAAATGTATTTTTCTTAAAAGAATGGCTTAGAATATTACTCTCATGAGGTCCTAGATTCATAGAATGCTTTGGGTTGGAAGTGACCTCAAAGATCGTCTAGTTCCAACTCCCCTGCCATGGGCAGGGACACCCTCACTGTACCATGTATGGAAAGTAATAGTGTTGTGAAAACCCTCATGGTTTTGCCTTAGAAGGATTTGTTAGATGACTGTTCTTAAGAGAACTCATCAAAGACCCTATTATGTATCTTCCATCCCAAAAAGTGCATTTTACTGAAGAGCTACACCCCCACGTTATAGATAGATTAAAAGAGTAGCAGTGGACACACGTTTGAAGACCTTGCCCTTTGGTGGGAAGGTGGAACTGCTCAGATTTCCTGCTGATAGGGGAACTTTCAGTGACAGAGAGACAAGGATAGGTGACGTTGTTTGGAAGTCATGCAGCCGCACCCATCATCCGAGCCACAACGCCGGTCGCCATCTTTTCCTCCAGGACACTTTGCCTTTGGATGACAACAAAAAATTCATCATTCTGAACGGTTCCAACTCTCTGATCGTGACCTCGGTGGTGCCGACAGACGCCGGCTATTACACCTGCAAGATGGCATTTCCACACCGAGGTGTCACCTACGAAGTCACCAGAACAATTAATCTCAAGACCACTGGTAAATACTGGCTCCTTAAAACATGGCAGCACCTCAGAGAGTCTCGTCTCTCTTCATAGAGGAACTCCTCCCTGGTCTCCCAGCGTTGCCAAGGAAAGGGGGGGTGCCACGGGACCCTGCCGAGTGTCCCGGGGCTGGGCTCACCCCTTTGCGGGAGGCGGGACTCGGGGTGATGCGAGTTTGTGTCCGGGGGTGTCACTGCAAATGGCTCCAGAGCGCTGAGGAAACAGACCGTTTGATACGCGCTCAGCACGGGGGAAAACCGCTGTTTCGCAGACGGGGCGGGGGGGTTGGGGGAATCGGCCCGGGGCTGTGGGGGGGGGGGGGGGGGGGCCGGGCGGAGCGGCGCTGCTGCGCCGAGCCGCCAGCAAGGGGTGCCCGGGAGCCGCCAGCAAGGGGTGCCCGGGAGCCGCCAGCAAGGGGTGCCCGGGAGCCACCAGTAAGGGGTGCCCGGGAGCCGCCAGTAAGGGGTGCTCGGGAGCCGCCAGCCCCCCCCGCCCGGCCCGGGCCCGCCGCCTCAGCCCGGCTGGCCGCGCTCCGCCCTCCACCGCCCCCAGCGCAGCCCGCCCGGGCGGGCGGAGGGGCTGAGGACGGTGGGGAGCGCGGTCGAAGGAGGCAGCGTGAGGGTGCTGCTTCCTCTGGCGGGTCCCTGGGGCCCGCTGGTGGCAGTGACTTTGGGAAGGGTGGTGTGGGAGGGCCGAAGGTGTAAATTTCGGTCGTGCCCGCATCCGTTCTCTGCTTAAACTTGTGGCTTTTCTGTTTGCGAGTCTGAAATGGGGGTGCGGGGCGCTCGGCCCTCACTGCGCCTGAAAAGGCCCGCGCTTAGTGCCTGGTGTGTGCGGTGCTCCCAAAAGACTCATGTGCCCTCAGTCCCTCGCGGTGCAGCTTTCGGGATCAGGATGGGAGCCTGATCCTCTCTTGCCACCGCAGTCACTGATCTCTGGGCTTCAAACTGGGATGGCAGGGTGGCATTCCAGCGGGTATAACAACCAGGTGCTTTCCTGAGACAGGGAAAATGCTGAGCAAGGTGGCACGTTTTTACCTGTAGTTCAGTGGTGATGAACACACTTGCTTTCATGTAGCACTGACTCCGTTTTCCTTCTCTCTCCAGAAAGAGAAGAGAGAATTACCCCAATAATTGTGTACCCAACGCGAAAAACGTCATCAGCTGTTCTTGGTAAGGCCCAACTTTATTTTTTGAAACTTCTAATCAGGCAAAAATTAGAGCAGGTTTCCTTAAGGTGTAATTTGTTGGCCTAAGTTGTATGTACTCGATGGTCTTTGGATCTCCATCATATTATCCGAGGGCCAGTGCTGGAGTAGTTCTTGCATCTTACTGTCTACAACTAGACGCTGTCTTCCATGTAGGAGAAGGTGTAGAAATGCAGTAGATTTTAGCCACTAACAAAGCAAGAAAAGCATGTTTGTACCCGTAGATCAGCTGCTCAGTGTCCCCCTACACTAAACCTTTTTTTTTTTCAATATTTCCTCAAAATGGTCTAGGCTACCTGGCTGCTTTGAACAAGTCAGATCGCTTTTTTGGGAGGAGACATTTTTTTTGTGGCTTTTTACTGTTTGAACAACTGTTGTTGTTAGGTAGTACCTTGATAGGATCTCAGATTTTCTTTGAAGATTATATTATGACAAGAAATCTCTGTTACATTTCCTTTTCTCAGAAAATGCTGGGTATTTGGGTAAAATGCCAGGTAGAGTAAGCTTTTTAAACTTGGGGACTACACACAGAGCTATGTCCCACGTGTCTTAGTTTTCCCTGACACTGCTGCCACTTTTCTTTCCATCAGCATAGCATTACTGAGTCTTTTTTATATATCTTTTTTTTTTCTCTTTTCTATCTATCTCTGTGAAACATTTTATATCCCTTTTGTCACCATCTGCACAGAGAGTAATAAAATTGTGTGTGTTTCTGAGCCCTGTGTTTTCCATATCATATAGATAGGCACCAGCCTGAATGATCTTCATCCTTAGTTCTGAGTTACAGTTATGACAGCAAAATTTCTGAATTTTTTCATGATCACTTTTATCCCTGGAGGTCCCACTTTGAGCTGAACACCCTTGCCCACAGCCCCTATGAGTGAAGCCACACTGCTCATTAACGCAGTAAACCACACTGTTGCCCTTAGGGCTGCAGTATGTAAGAAGGAGCAAAGCCACAGGAATATAGCTTTGCCTCCTGAGGAATGTGTCTGGTGCAAGAGTTTCTAACTGTTGCAATGGGAAGGTGCTGTGGTTAGTAGTGGGAAGGACTGCCAAACACGCAGGTCTCGCTGCCAAGGAGTAGAGGATCAAAAGTAATCTGGGGCTTGACTTCAGTGTTGAATGTAGTGGCGCTTAACGTGCGTGGGAGTTTGATCTCCCACTGGAGATGTTGGTTTTCACCAAGAGAAAAAGTAGTTCTTCATATGTGTCCAGATGGGGTTTTAACCTTTCTTGTCCCAACAGGGTCCAAGATGACTCTCCCATGCAAAGTATTTATTGGACTGAGCAGTCACTTCCATACCCATGTGGAATGGCTCGTAAATGACACCAGTGTCGACATCGTTTACAAGCAAAGCAGAGTGACAGAGGGAGAACGACAGTAAGTCTGGCTGAAAGTGTTTCCTTCTGCTTGTTGTTTTAACCTGCAGTGTGACAGGGGCTCTCAGTGCAGCTGAATGCCAGGTAATGAAACGGGTTATGGACAGATGTGAAGTGAAGGTGAGAGCTCAAAAAAACCCCATGCAGGCAAGCAAAAAAGCCCACCCAAACAAGAGCCAGCCAGGGTGAATAGAATTCTTTATCTCTGGTTTTTTAGTCATGGTATACTGCAAATAACCCAACTTCAAAGCTTAGTCTTGAAGGGGGTTTTCATGAGCAGCTGAGTTTGTGTAAAGAGCTGACTGCAGTGGAAAGCAATGGGGTTTGATCCTTCCCAGTGCTTCTCTTCTCTTGCTCCTTGCTCCGTGCCAGGGAAATAGGAACATCCTCTCCCCAATGTTGATGAAGTTCTCTGAACACACCAAGACAACAGAAAACTACCCAGTGGTTCTTTTGGTTTGGCTTTCTTAAATATTATTGTTTTTCCTGTTAGGGTTGTTCTCTTCCACATTAAAATTCCAACTACAATTTTAATCAGGGCAGCTCCTGCAATCCTTGCATGGTCAAAATTCCCCTGGAAACCAGTACTGATCATCAATTTTTGGTAAAGGTTGCAGAGTTTGATTTATAGAGCATAATCAGATGTGAACACGAGCAGTAGGTGTTTTGAAATCACATGATAAGAATTAAAGCTATTTTATCATTGAATCTGTGTTATCTAGCACTCTAGATTGGTCATGAATTAGGTAAAGGTTTGTTTAAGAGTATTAGAGCTATTTGATCATCATAAAAAACCCCGTTGTAACTATTGTCCTTAGGCAAAAGTAAAGGAGGAGGAGGAGGCAGCTGGGAGCTGGCTTTGGCACTCCCACAGGTCCTAGGGCTGCCTGATGGCCCAGTGGACCTGTGGGCCTGTTAAACTGACTCACAGAGACGCCCTGTTAGTGCTAGACCTGGCGCCAGGAAAGCTCTGGGAAGGATGCTGGTGGGAGGGAGAAGCAGGATGTTGCACATCCTCTTGCCCGGACCCATTGTCTCTCCCAGTCTTGCAGACCCTTCTTTCAGCTGCCTCAGAGCTGCATGCCTCAAGGCTCTTCCCACTAAGAAAGGAAGGAAAAGATCCACTTTCTGTACTTGTCACATCACCTGAGCAGAAGTAACTGGCTGCCTGCAGGCAATGCTTGTAGCGCTTTGCAAATGTGAAGTAAAACTGAGATCTCTTCACTGAGGTTCAGGTTGGCATGTTTTATCTCTCATTTGCTGAAGCTGAGTGTCCACAAAGACCATAACCTGGGTCACAGTGGCTCTGCCTATGCTTGTGGATAGAACTGGGCTCTGGGATGCCATGGCTTCTGCTGTTAATGGTTAAACTGGTCACTCACCAGTTCCTGGCTATTAATTGGGGTGTAGCATGGGGCAGGGACCATTCCCAGCAGAGTCTGGGGGTGTGGTATCCCTGCTGTGAGGGACTGTTTAGCAGTTACCGATATGAGCTGGCTTTGGCCATTTGTGGCCATGAGTGCCAGATAATAACCTGGTCACCTTTAGTTTACTGCACAGCTGTGGCCAGATGTAACAGGGTAACTCAACTGTATGCCCTTAGGTGTTTTCACGTTCTCTGGAGCATGATTAAGACCATTAATTTGTAACATCATTTACGTGGATAAGTGACAGTGGGTTAAACCTGTGGTCAGGAGCCATAAAATGTACCGTGTCTGTAGTCTCTGCAAGATTTCAAATAGAGCAGCACATGTACTTTGCTACTTGGACTTTAAAATTATTTTTATTGTTACTATAACTATCATTATTACTGGTGTATATTGTCATATAACTGCATGAGGACAGGGACCATGCCAGCTAGAGCTCCTGGAGGCCCTACAGAGCATGAGGCACTCCAGTTCTGCTGGAAGCCCTCAGAACATGGGGCAAGGCAAAACAGGTCAAATGCCACCAGGAAAACAAATTCCCCATTGAAATCTCTGGCAAAACACCCACCACCCTATTCCTGTGGCACAGTCCCAGGAGGGGTGCACGGGGAGCTCCACTGCCGCAGCGCGCAGCAGGCTCATGATCAGATCATTAAAGAGCAGGTGAACAACTGCTGCTGCAATGACTAAAAGGTGTGAAGAGCCCATGTTTTGACCGCAGCTGGAAAACCACTTCCAAATAGCTGGGCTGGTGAAACTCTTGGGTTGAAGGAAGCTGGAAACTTCCTAGACAGTTTCTTGCACTGAGCTCTTGGCTTTGAGCGCATGATAGACAGGAATGGTGGTTCAGTTTGCTGAGAGAGCATTTTCAGGGTTGTGTTCTCTGTATGTCCTCTTCCAGCCAACAGTAAGAATTGATCTCAGAAATGGATAGTTGATCAGAGAGAAGGAATTAGGTTTTTCCCACAACACTGTGTGGAGAGCCCAAAGTTAGACAGAATTCTGCTTGCTTTTCTTCCCTTCCTTTTTAAAATTTATTTTTGCAAGAAAAATCCAGCTCTTTTTTTTTTTTTTTTTCCTGGAAGATTCCTAAGGGTGGGATAGGTACTGACTGCTGAGGTTCCAACAGTTGGCACAGTTGGGCTGGAAGACATAGGTGTCCTCTAACGGTGAGGGGCTAGGTCAGAAACAAGCAAATATCCAGCGTGTTTTTTGCAATGTGCTGCTAGAATGAACACATCAAACAGAGAAAAGAGAGATTATAAAAGGAGGTAACATCAAATGTTGCTTTTTCTTCCAGAGAAATTGTAGAAAATGGTGAAAACTTCATTGAAGTCCCACTGATTTTTGATTCTGTGGAAGAAGTGGATTTTTACACAGATTTCACATGTCTGGCCCAGAACATATACGGCTATCAAGTATTGCCAACGAGGGTCAAGCAGGAAGGTAATTAGTTTGACTGCTTGTTTGGGGTAACTGTTATCATCATTCTAATGACAAATTATCATCCAAACCTTTTATACTGTCAGAGGCACGATTGGGATGAATTACTGCCTGGGGGAAAAAACTGGTTGCCTCTTCCATGTGTGGACTTTGGAATAGCCTGTTCACAAAATACACTTTCTGTTGGTCATTCACTGACATTTTCTGCAGGGATAAGGATCTGTGCTGGTATGTCTGCTCATGCCATAAGGCTCCAGTGACATAATGGTTCCAGTGAGACTACTGGCAAACTCCCATTGGGTGCAGCAGGGCCAGATTTCCTCCAGTTCCTCAAGATATAGTGAGGAAAAATAGGCAACAGCAGAATGAAGATCAAAACGTTCCTTTTCCTCATATATGGACTGCTGCCAAAATAACAAGAAATGTAAAGTATGAATGGGTGTTGTTATTTTGGCTCCTAGTGATGGGAAGAGAAGCCCTAAGCTCAGTGCGATTAACATGCCGGTGTGATAGACCACTGACCAAGAACCAGCTGTGAAAACAATGTGAGGCAGTTCTGATTGTTTCTTTGCACGGTGTTGATGAATCGCCAGAGCTTGCTCGCACTGTCTTAGAAAGGCACATGAACATTTACAGTCTTCATTATGAGTTCCACCTCCTGACTCACTCCGGCATCCTGTGATGAGGGATTTGTACTCATTTGCTAGATGACGTGCTGTCCTTGCCTTCCATGAGCTACACAGGTATTAGAGGAGGCAGTTCCATGAACCAGTCTAGGCTGGAATAATCCAAAGTGGTCTGGACAGGCTCTGGTCTTGGAAATGGACTGTATTGTGGGAAAAAAGCTCAGTCTTGGCTTGATCATTAGTAATTTATAGGCTGCTCTGTACAAGAAAATCATTCATAGAGCTTGAGGGCAGACTAGCTGTTAGATAGTCCCTCTCCATGCAGTGCTTTGATTTCCTGCTTGGAGTGTCTCTGCTTCCTCCAAATTAGGACAGAACACATGTAGCTACCCTGAGCAAGGGTACAGAAGAGTCATGTGTCTGCAAAAGGGTTGAACTCTAGATTCTCAGCCTCTGTTGTTTTCCAGTTCTTCCTCCCATCTTCATAATCCCATTTCCCAAGGCACTTGATCAATAGGCCTCTTCCTTTCGCAGGTGAACAACCCTGCTGGAAGGTTAACTTGCAGACATCCTTTTTATTGTGATTTCTCCTCTTCCTCCATGAACCAAAAGTGAAAACCCTGTTCCAGACAGGTTTGTTATTTGTTTGGGGTTTTTATTAAATATTTAATTTCTTTACTTTTCCAGCTCTGGGCTTGTCCTGGTATATTGCAGTGATTCCTGTCGCCTTGGCCTGCGTGATCCTGGGGGCAGTATGCACACACCGACGCTGGAAGCAGAGGGCTGATAAAGGATATTCAATAGCAAAGGTTTAAAACCTGCTTTATTCTGCAACCATCAACAGAACAACAACAAAAAATATCATCCTGGCTGTCTTCAGATGAGACACAAGATGAGGTTTCAGACCAGGCATACTCGGTTCCCAGCACGTGGATACATCTCAGATACTTTCCTCTTCTCCAAGACTTTGATCTGATGAAGTGATAAATACAAGTTTGCATTTTTATGCTGCCTAGGTACAGGAAACCAGGCTCTTTTACTTTGCAGCTAGGGTGCAATCTGTAGCATTTTGGAACATAGACTACCAGGAACATACCCTGGATATGGTAGGGAAAGGGAGGTGCTCTCACCCTTTGTAATTCTAATAGTCTTATTGTTATAAAAAAAAAAGGAAAAGAACCCACCTAAAATCTAAAAACCAGAAGCTAAGAAAGCTTCCTAGGGAAGAACTATTACACATCAGAGTGAAAATTCGTTTTTCTTATGTGTCCAAGCTCATTTTATTTAATTTCAGTCTAAAAAGAGCTGGGTTTTCCCTTTTCCAGAGCCAAATACAGCTGTCATGGCAACTGTGTATCTATGAACTTTTCCACAGAAAATCTACTCTTTTTTTTCACCATTTGGATTACTCTCTGCTTAAACAGATTGCCTCAGAATAGCCTTCCCCCCCGAAATAACTACATCAGTGTAACACATAATTCCACACAGGAGAATTCAGTTTTGTTTTACCTACCAGCATCCCATAGCTAGAGCTTCATAGGCAGCCATAACATGTTGTTGCCTTTGCCAAGAAAAGAGTTTGGAGGGATGTTTTAGTGTTTTGGGAGTCATTTGACTAATACAGTTTTATTCCTGGAAGTGATTGGACAGATTACCAGTAATAACATACAGTCCTGCTCTTCTGTGCCTCTAACTCTTTCGTAACTGGCCTGATTGTCCTCTCTGAGACGAGCGTAAAAGCCTGGTTTAGATTCCCATAAACAGTGAGTCTGCACCAGCCTGAATGAGGCTGGTGCAGCTTCGGGAACCTTGTGTACTTTAAATTAATGTATGCAAATTGCTTACTCATCATGCAAAACCCTGCCCATTAGGTTAATCTGACTGGATTGCACTCTTGAGATAAATCAGAAGGGAGCGATAATCAGTGACCAGGTTGCACTTTGAGGGTCAGAATGAGTAGAACCACTTGGTTGCTTCCAAGAGATAACAGCTAGCCAAGAATAACATGCATTGTCTTCATCTCTATCTAAGGTGAAAAGATCCAGCCTTAAGGGTCTAGATTGTCACAGACCCATAACTGACACCTCTCACATTCACCAAGGATAAAGCTTTTTATTCCAGTAAATCAACTCGGAGGTTTTCCAAACACTGTAGGAAAAACAATCCCAACCAAACCTCAGGAGAAACTTTGGCTCTGAAGAAATGAATTGGAAAGTAAGGAGGTTAGAACTGCGTGTGATTCCACAGCCCAGGGAAATGATCATCCATCTGGGAAAGGCCATAATCTAATTCTTTTCAACCACCACTTATAGCTGGTTTTGAGTTTAGTCCAATAAATATTTGGAAGGATTTTAAAGACTGTGGCTTATGTTAAGAAACCCTTCGGATTTATTAGCATATTTTGTGGGCAGATGGGAAAAAGGTGGCTACAAGTGTGGAAAACAGTCAGTCCACTTGGGTAACTGTTCTTTGAAGGAAGAAAACTATAGATGAACTGACCATTGTTGGAATGAGCAAGAAAAACATCTTAGGTACATCAGGAATGCTCATTTTTCTCAAGCAATTGTTAGTCTCTGGACAGACGTCAAATCAAGTTTTCCAATAGGTGTAACCTTTCCAAATGTGCTTTGTTCTTCCCATGCATGTATGTCCTTCAAGAGTAGTGCAGTAACACATCTGGATATAGGAGCAGGGCTGAAATTCACTAGGTGGTGGAAAAGAAGTGGAACTTTGGGTATATGGAGTAATGGTGCCATAAGAAAGTTAAATACCTCAGATCCCCCTCCAGTCTAGAAAAGGAGAAAGAAATGTGAATGTGAGATAAAAATTTGGCACACAGAGAATTGATGTTATGTACTCAGTGGTGTCTTGAATTCAAGGGGTATGTCCAAAACCAAAGATTTACCTTTTGTGAAGTGATATTTGCTTTTCTAACTAGTGGTATGACGTTCTGAAGGTTTTCATGATAGGTAGACTTGCTCAAGTGAACAACATAGTGTAAATGTTTTCCAGGTAGACTTGAACAAACATCCTACATGTTGTAAATATTTTACATTGATTTGCTTTGTTATAAACAAGGATAACAAGGATAGCCTGTATTGGTTTTGAAAATGTTATGTGAAAAATGAAAGAAACTTAAAACCTGAAAGAAAGTGCTGGTGTGTGAGTCCTGGGGGAAGGAAGATGCCAGGTGGCTCTTCAGGGTTGGCAGCTTTTTCCCAGAGAGGTGTGGTTTTTCCTGATCTCTGCTCCAGAGGGGCTGGTCCCTTGGGGGGTGCAGTGACACACACACACACACACACACACACAAACACACACACTCTGCAGGATGAGCTCTGTCCATTTGCCCTGTAGCTGTGCCTTGTCACATCAAGGGATGCCAAACCCTTATCAACCAAGCTCTTCTCCTGGCTGCCACCACGTTCATGGCTGTCCTTGGTCCACAGTTCTCCTGAGTGTTTCTCTCTCTGGCTACCAACTGTTCAAGTATTGGGTTCCTCCACAGAAATCAGTGGAGGAACTTCTGGAAATGTAGGTTAAACACATGCTGTCACTGGGGGAATGTGAATTTGGCATTTCTCCCAGGCAAGGAGATCTGTTTTACTTAGCTTCCCAAAAGCAAAACTTCTGTATCCTTTTTTTTCAGTTAAAATTAGAGAACTCTGTCTGTCACTGTCCTTTGGGTAGGTCCATCCCAGGAAGTTGAGAATCACTGGCTTCAATGTACTTTGAGGGGAAAATGTCCTGAATCTCAAGGGAAACTGAGACTGAGGACTCGTGCCAGTTCACAATTTAACCTGAAATGAAACATGACATCAGGGAACACCACATCACATCAGGAATGCAGGGCTCTGTACCACATTGTTTCTCTTTGGAAAAAAATAATGATGTAAGGAAGACAAGGTCACTGTGTGGGTTTATAGCATTTGCCAGCGAGTTCATCTATCTGCAGGAGCTTCAGAGGAGCACCTACCAAGGGGAAAAGACTGGTGTCTTGGCATGAGTTAGCATCCAGGACAGCAGCTGCTCCTGTGGAAGCAGCTCTTTTTAGGAAACGGGTTCACTTAACAAACCACACTTCTTGTTTTACTCAGCACATGTGATGTTGATGTGGCCTGTCCATCTAATTAACTACCAATCCAAGTATAACTGCTGCTTGCCCAAAGCGGCATCTAAACCAAAGTGAATGTGTCATTTACAGAACACCAGTGATCTAGATCTGCTGGTCCTCAAGCAAAATCATCAAATGAATGTGGGAGCAAGTGGAAATAAGAATTGTATCTGTGCACAGAGTTGATTTTGGCAGATCAAAATAAGGTTAAATTTTATTTAAAATCTAGTGGCTGGGGAAGGAGGGTGTGTGTGTGGGGGAGGACAAGAACCATGTGAAACATCATTACCAGGAATAATGCTTTAAATATGAGACTAGGTGATGAAAAGTGTTTGATGATTATTCTGACTCAAGTCTGCAAAGCAAGAGACCTGGGAGAGCAAAACAAAGTCAGGAATAGGTCTTAACGTTTTGGAGCTGAGAACTCCCTGTCCACTCATAAACTTAGAGGTGCTGAAGACCGCCTAGGGTGGGGTGCCTCTCATCCATCCTTCCACCAGCCAGATGGAGCACAGCTGGTCCAAGCTAGCCCTTGGTGTTTTATCTCCCCTCAGTGGAGAACGAGTTATCTGCTGTGTCTAAAATAAATGGGATTAATTGCCCTCTTGAGGTGCCTGTCTTTTTCTGCCAGTTGAAGAGAAAGTTAGATAAATGAACCCTGGATTGCAGGAGCGATTGGTTGTGTAGCACTTGGTTTCAGGTTATTGGAGAGGTTATAGAAGGAAGCACAGACACCCTCTCATGTAGCCAAGGCTGCTGGGCTTTCTTGAGAAATCACCCCAATCCTGGCAGCTCCCGGTGCAGAGTGAGGACACAGGCTCACGCTGCATGTCCATGCTGGAAGAGGCTGGGAGGCAGGCACAAAGGTATGTCTTGTGGGGTCTGACGGAACAGCCTGATGATGCCTTTGGAAAAATGTTTGTGGCCCATGGACTGTGTGGTCATGACATGCTGCAGTTATTACAGGAAGAAAAGAAAGAATTGCCACGTGTGTGTGTGAGTCTGGAGGATACAGAATCCCCCCTGGGACCAGGAGGAGGTCTGCGGTGGGACTGCAGGAGAGCCCGGTGGGGGAGAGGAGTGGTTGGGGAGTGTCTTGGGCAAGCACAGGGTAGGAGGAGCTGCCAGCTCTTCCACAGTCCTCAGCTAGCTCAGCTCCAGCTGCAGCCAGCACCCACCTGCTCCTAGTAGGCCATGGCAGCGGCCTGGCAAAGATGGCGTTATGTGCCAATGGTATGTCATGCAACCAGCCTCCTGCCAGTGGGCAAGCACAGGCTGTGGATAAGAAAACCACTAAAAATATATGTAACTCCTTAGTTTGCTTTAGTGTGTTCTCTGCACTGGAAGTTACAGTCTATAGCACTCTATACGTTACCAATGATACACGATGTAAAGAGCTTAATAAAGCAGGTGAATGACAGCGCCAGACAGTTTTCAGGAAGGACACACCATTGTCTTCCTGAAGTTCCTCCAGGTAGAGCCAGGTACCTAGTAACAACGGGGAAACTTTTAAAAACTCACATAGATCCAAGCTCACTTGTTAGGATGTGGGAAATTCCTCCATTACTGAAAAGTGTAGTTGGGCTTTGACAACTCTGTGTCCTCCTACCAACATTAGGGCTTGGCTCTGGCCTAAGTTGTCTCAGAACTTGATGACAACTGTAGGTTTAAGCAGCAAACTCCTTCCTAACAAAAAGCCGATCCCTCTGTCCTGGAAAGAAATGAAAGTCCTCTCTTTCTCACTGTTTTTACTGGTTTGTTGTCTGTTAGTGCCACAGGAACATCATTTCTATGTACTTACATTTCATAGAAACGCAAGTTTTAATTTCTTTGGGAGCAGCGAGGCATTACCAGCGGGGCTTTATTCATTTAAAGCCTTAGAGGTTCTGTTTTCTTTTGGATATAGAGGATTCATCCATCTGCTAAGCTGTGGGAGTAGTGAATCATCGTGTTTGCTTGCTTTGGCTCCCAAATATGCTTCGTCATAAGTGCTAGGGAGGCCAGACGGTGACTGGAAATAGTTGATACTATGTTTGTTTACTTGCAAAAATAAAAGACTCTCAAGTGACTTGTGGATTTCAAACCGGGGGCACAGTTGAACTAAGTAATCAAAGGATATTGTTACATATAACCATAATATGTTGCTGCCACTTTTTTGCTTCCAGCCAGGACCTACTATGGCTGGTCTTCAGCTAATTTGAAAGCTCTCCAGAGGAGACTGTGGGCAAGCCATGATGGTTTTTCACCTCTCATCATTACAACCCAGCCAGGCTGTAGATTCTGGAGACTAGGGCCTCCTTCTTGTGAGTAGAGTAGAGTTATCAGCTCATGGGAGAAGGATGTGCTGCCATTGATCACAGCTGATGGGCAGTTTACCTGCTGAATCTCAGACGGTAAAATGCAGGAGGAAGCACAGTAGAGAAAGATCAGAGATTCACATCTGCAACCTAAGTGTGGCAGAGCTGTGTGACTGATCACTTCTTGCTAGGAAAGAATGTATAAGTTTTTATTTGAAAAAAATTATTATTGCCATGGTGATGTGTTGCTGTTTAGGATGCATGGGAGAATGTAAGGATGAGTGGAAGAGTGTGGCTTAGAATCAATCATAGAATCATAGAATGTGTAAGGTTGGAAGGGACCTTTAAAGGCCATCTAGTCCAACCCCTCAGCAGTGAGCAGGGCCATCTTTAACAAGATCAAGTTGGTCAGAGCCCCATCAAATCTGACCTTGAATATCTCCAGGGATGGGGCCTCTACTACATCTCTGAGCAACCTGTTCCAGTGATCTACCACCCTCATATTGAAGAATTTCTTCCTAATATCCAACCCAAATCTCCCCTTTTCTAGTTTAAAAACCATTACCCCTCATCCTAGTGCTACAAATTCTGGTGAACAGCTCTTTCCCAGTTTTCCTATAGGCCCCTTCAGATACTGTCAGGCTGCTATAAGGTCTCCCCAGAGCCTTCTGTTCCTCAGGCTGAACAAGCCCAACTCTCTCAGTCTGTCTTCATAGGAGAGGTGCTCCAGCCCTTTGATCATTTTTGTGGCCCTTCTCTGGACATGTTCCAACAGGTCCTTGTCCTTCTTGTGTTGAGGGCTCCAAAGATGGACACAGTATTCCAGGTGAGGTCTCACCAGAGCAGAGTAGAGGGGCAGAATCCCCTCTCTCGATCTGCTGGCCACACTTCTTTTGATGCAGCTCAGGATGCAGTTGGCCTTCTGGGCTGCAGATGCCCATTGGTGGCTCATGTTCACAAATACTCCTGAGTCCTTTTCCTCAGGGCTGCTTTCAAGCACATCATCTCCTAACCTGAATGGATAATGGGGGTTGTCCTGACCCAGGTGCAGGACTCTGCACTTGGCTTTGTTGAACCTCATGAGGTTCACATGGGCCCACTTTTCCAGCCTGTCCAGGTCCCTCTGAATGGCATCCTGTCTCTTTTGCACATTAATCTCACCACCCAGCTTGTTGTCATCAGCAAATTTGCTGAGGGTGCACTCAATCCTACTGTCAATATCATTAACAAATATATTACACAGCACCGACAGACCCTTGAGGAGCTCCACTTGTCACTGTCTTCCATCTGGACTTGGAGCCATTGACCACCACCCTCTGGATGTGACCATCCAGCCATTTCCTTATGCTTCCTATGGGGAGAGCTTTGAAGTGCTTCAAGGACACTTGGGGAATGAAGAACTTGTGAGAATAGGTGATACAACCTTATCTTCTGCCTGGAAAGGCAAAGAAAAGTCATGGTAGCAGCCCATAAGCAAAATTAAGTTGGCTGCTAATCACTGCTGCAGTGAGGCCCTTCTCAGCAGGAGTAATGGCTAGGAAAAGAAATTACTTTTAACCTGGAGCTAAGTACAGCTATGGAAGGGATTTGTTATGTGCAACAGCAGGGGATCTTCCTACAAGGCTGCATCACATCCTCTGGCTTTGTGCTCTTTATTTCCATTGAAAAAAGGGCTGGACAGCTGCAGATAAAAAATGCCATCTAAGTTTAATCATTGTGTTATTATTATTTCCTCAGCTAACTCTCTGGTGCCTGAATTTACCGTCCTTTCAGGCTTGTAAGAGCTGGAAGATCAAAAGAATTGACCACCAAACACAATTGCTGGATATATCTTTGCAGACACGTCCAGTGTTCTAATCTGCTTTAAACTCTGCCAGGGGATGCCAGTTGCCACTGGAAAATAGTCCTTAATGAGATTTGGCTTTCCTACTGGAGGGAATCATCCAGTCTCTAAAAAAAACCCCTGTGTTGTAAGAGATGAGTTAGCACTTCACATGACCAAGTTCTTGTGTTAAGTGGGGAAGAGGAGGAGGCCCTGCTCTGTCCTTTTTCACTCAGCCTCATGAATGTTGCTTTCTGCTTGTTTATTTTACTGCTTAATGGCCACTCCTGTGGCATTCACACTTGGCCATGCATTGGGAACCACGACGGAGCAATGCTGCCCCAGCCAGTGCCCCAGGAGCTTCCCAGAAAGCAGCAGGAGGGAGATCTCTGTCAGGAGGGGAGCATCTGGTCACTAGAGACAAGGAGCAAAGAGCGCAGCGATGATAAATGGCTGTGGCATCCAGCTCCCAGGATGGTTTAGGACACAGAAGACAGCTGTGAAGTGTGACTGCCATGGGCTTGACATAAATACTTCATAGTTTATGGGATCACCATTCAGGATTGTAGCTTGTGCCCGGATGTGGATTTATTTTTTTTGCTTTAAAAATCCCCTCTGAGTGGATGCTATCCCCATTTAGCCATAAAAGTAGAGGGTTGATTTACCCAAATGGAATCACTTCAGTCCTCCACTCTTAAATCAGTAACTTGGTTTTTTCATCAACTACTTGTCTACTCAATCTGGTACACACTGGTTACACAGAGGCAGTCTGAGCCTGTGTGTATGTCAGCCCCCAACCTGGTCATTTAGATTTAGTGCCTGCAATATGTAGCATTTTCATTCATACTATTTCTATTTGATTAAGAATTGAATTCAATCCCACTTTTACAGTGATTTTTGGATGTGGGCTGTGGGAATTCAGCCTTGTGACTCCTCAAACCAAATTGTTACGCTGAAGTGCTTTGAGAAGGTCTGAGTATGCTACAGCTTGTTTGCACAGGTGAAACACAAGTCATAGAGTTCATCCTTGGTCTTAGATCTCTCCAGGCAGCTGGTCCAGTTTCAACACTTCCTTTTTTTTCCATGTGATTTTCCTTTATTATGCTTGTAGCAAGGGGACCAGCTGTACGATGAGCCTGCTCAGGGTGGTGGGATAGGTTAATTTTCTTTAGCTGTATACCTTTGCCAGTGCTGCAAGTCCACGCAGCTCTCCTCAGGGTAATGGGGCCTCCCCTGGAGCTGGGGCAACTCTTAGATAATGAGCTACATTCAGGACCCCTGCAGACGGATTCCAGAGGGGCAGCAATCCCCTCTGAGTGGATGCTATCCCCATTTAGCCATCTTCCAGTGAAGAGCAACCATTCCAGAAAAACAGCAAAAGCAGGCAGGAGTCTTTCCTTCCCTTCTGCTTTGGGGCTGGTATCAGTTTGGAGATGTGGAGGTAGAATAAAGAGGCCAATCCTGGTACAATTCACCTGTGAGCAGCAGTCCTGCTTCCTCTCTTCAGCAGACATCTTGCTCAGGAAGGGGAGAGCGAAAACTCCACTGCATCTTCTCACAGCTCTTTCTTTCCTCTGCTGTCAGGGTAGGGGAGAACAGGAGGGGACACTTGGTGTCACCCAACCTTCTGCATGGGGGGGAAAAAACCCAAACAGAGCGCAGACCTCTGGGTGGAGGTAAATGGGTGGAGACCAGAGTGAAGATGTCAGGTCTTGGTGTTTTGGTGTGGTGCAGGCAGGACAGGCTTTCAGGCTCTGTCTTCAGCATTTTGGAGCTCCTGGGTTTCTGGGCACTCAAATCTACCCTTCAAAGCAAAGCATTTTGCTCAGTCATTGAAAGAAATAACAGAAATAGAGAAAAAGGATTTAAAGACAAGTGGGTTGTTGACACAGGTATATTGCACCATAATGTCACTGTAGCCTGAAACAAACAGGCTTTTGCTTTGTGAGAAGCATGACTCTCCCACTGCCCATTCTCTTACATAGAAGCATAGAATCATAGAATCATAGAATGGTCTGGGTTGGAAGGGCCCCCAAGGATCATAGAGCTCCAACCCCCATGCCACAGGCAGGGCCAGCAACCTCCAGGCCTGGATCTACACAAGGTTGCCCAGGGATGGGGCATCCATCACTTCTCTGGGCAGCCTGCTCCAGCACCTCACCACTCTCTCTGTAAAAAACTTCCCCCTAATATCTAATCTAAACCTTCCCTCCTTTAGCTTCAATCCATTCCCCCTTGTCCTGCCATTATCTACCCTTTTGAAAAGTTGATTCCCCTCCTGTTTGTGTGCTCCCTTCAGGTACTGGAAGGCTACAATGAGGTCCCCCTGCAGCCTTCTCTTCTCCGGGGTCCACTCCACACAGTGGGCAGGCCTCCCCACCTGCCCCCCAGACCCTGTCTCTTGTACAACCTCCTGTGAGAAGGGGGAAAGCTCTCTTACACCACTGGCACATCTTTGCCAACGTGGCACAGCCCTCTCTTCATTTCAAGTAATGTCAACCCAACAGAGTGCCCCAGGCCACCCTCCCCGTGTGGGTGTTTGGATTTAGTCACTTTAACTTCAGTCCCAAGGGTGGTGTTTTCCTCAGGGATGAGCCAGTGCAGGCTCACGAGATGGGAGCCTTTGACTTCTCACCACGTATGTAGCACAAAATTGTGCACATAATTCATTTTTTTTCGACACCAACAAAAATATGTCAGTAACTCACAGATACTTGTGGTCATATACTGCCATTCAGCCTTCCTGTGTGAGCCAAGTAAAGCTTTCATGCGTGGGACCAGGGACCACAAAGAATTTGTGCATTACAATGAAATAACGTGACCTGAGGCACGTTCAATGGGTTTCTTTTAAAATGCAGATGTTGGTAGTATTGAGTTTTCAAGCTTGTACATTTCTCATGCTGTTTAAACACTGCAAGAGTGATGACTCCAGGTTCAAGTGGGAGAGCTAAATTTAGGTGGTGACACAAATGCCAGACTCCTAACGAGGGACAGTAGGTTCTTCAGAAGTGACTAATGTAGATGCAGCTTTTTCACTTGGTCTGAACTTGTCCTTTTGGGACAAATACATGATGCATGCTTTGGTTGAAGAAAGAGGCAGTTTTAAAGTTAGCACAGTTATTTTTTGCCGCATGTGACTTGCTTGCTGAACTTTTGAACTCCTTGCCTTCAAAGGTTGTTGACTTTGCTTGCATGTATATTCACAGGCATATGAGAATTAGGCTAAACCCAACACTAGGGCTTAGATATTTCAGATTGGCATACCATTAGCCTGAGGGACATATGCTTCCTTCTGAAGTATATCAGGCTTTTGCTCCTTCCCATTCAATAGGTTAGCTCATTCTTTAAAAAAAACAAATGAACTTACTTCTTGTGGTCTCACAGGCCTCAGAGAGCATTTCAGAACATTGCAAAGGCTTTGGTCTCCTGAACCCACTTGCTGGACCTTGTGGCTCCCCAGAGTTTAAAGGCAGAGTGTCAAAGACTGTTTTTCAAAGCTATGTTTGTTCTATGGGTTTGGGGAAGCACTCCCTGTACCTCATAGCAACTAAAAACAAGTGTGGGATGGAAGGAAAGAAAAAAGGTGTCCAACAGTGTCATTTTCTCTTAGAAAAAAAGCATGAAAACTTTTCTGTGTGTTTTCGGTTGTTTGTTTATCTTTGGTTTTTTTTTTTTTTTTTACAACAGAATTATTCTGATTATATATTACTACAGAATAAGAAAGGAAAAAACAACTCAGGAAAGTTTTCTTAAGGTACTCAAAACTTTATCAGGGACATTAACAACAAGGTGTCCATTCACTGATACGTGCAGGTAACCTTCTTTGACCAGTAAATTCAAAGTTTCTTTTATGCATTTTTTGCAAGAAATAATTTAATGATCCATCTGGATGTCAAGGGATGGATGCAGCATTAGTAATCACCCGTGCCTGTTTGGCTTAAGTGAGTTGTTTGTCATTCCACAGGAGCTTTATGCTTTGAGCTAAGGATGAAATCTCATTCACAAAGGCAACATTCACAACATTGAAAAGAATAATCAGTGTTCCCTTTCTTTTTCTCCAACCTCTGCTTCATCCCTTACTAGCTTCCAGCTTTTGCAATGAATAAGGAAGGAATTCTACCACAACCAACCTCCGGTATGGTGCAAGCCTGATTCACTTCCATGGCTCGGTCCATCCTGTGCTCTGCAAGATGGGTAAAAGAATATAAAGCATCATGTATTTCAAGAATAATGTGTCTGAATCCTCAGTTCTTATATTGCCTAATTTCAAAAGGCTTAAACTTGAAATCTTATTTGTGTTGTTCCAACACCTCTTTGTGTGTGTGTTTTTCCCTAAACCAGCTTTTGGTTTATCAAAACCACAGTGGTTAGTCAAGCCAGGCCTGGCTGGAGTCAAAGGGATGGAGGATGCCAGTTAGAGAAACAGTACTGCTGTGCAGTGCTGCGGGTGGACGCAGGAAAAAGCTGCTATTCAAAATTAGGGACTTCTGTTTCTAGACAGTCTGCCTCCTGCATGACTACTGCTTCCACTGATCCTGGTCCCTCCGCTACTGTTTATGACTCCCGGGCTTGGTCCACTTCTGACTGCATCCAGTCTCAGCCTCCACCCTGTCTTCTTCACATCTCTCCTTCCTGTTTTGGGGCTAACTGTCTCTTGCAATTTGGCTACAAGGAGATAAAATATGAAACCATGCCATATGTTCTCACTCTGTATCTCTGTATTGCTTTCCTGGCTTCAGTTGAAAAGGAAAGCTTTACCACAAACAACTGCCAGCTGATGACATCTTAAACTGGAAAAAGCTCCTTGGTTCCCATAAAGAGGTACTTTTCCTTCCTTGTCTGGGAACAAGCCCACACTTTTTCTAGGAAAGGCGTAAGCTAATAATGAAGGCCATTGGTTTCTCAAGCTGCTTTTTTCAGAAGCACTTAAGTGCTTTGCATGTTTACTCGCATCCTTCCCCACTGCATGTGCAGCGTGTCTTCCCAAATACAAAGAGGAGAGCTTGTGTTTGGCTCTCAAATATCATCCATATCTCAAGACAGAGATCATCTGTCATTCTCCATTCTGACTTGCACTAGGCAAGCCAGACCCATAGACTGAAATACCATGGTTTTTTTATTTTTTAATGTGAACTTTGACTGCTTGAACTTGCAGTGTGTCTAAGTTTTGCACATCCTGTACTTTGGCCTGTAGATCCAAGGCAACACCACCACCAAGGAGCAAGCTTTCTGAAAAGCTGGACTTAGGTGTTGGTGGGTCCTGCCTTTGCATGGTACTTAGGATGAAGGACCTCCCCTGGGAAGGGAAAAGACCAGATATAAGCTGTTGCTTAGAGTGAGGGAAGTAAAACTCCACCCCACTCCACTGCACGTGGCTGAAACAGTTGGGGAAAAGTGCAAGGGGACAGGTGTCTGGTTCCATCTCTGTCATGGCTTTCTTCTGACAGCAGCTAATGTAAGAGGCAGGCTCATCCCAGGAAGCAGAGAGTGAAGTTCCCCAGCCTTGCTGCTTCCTAGGGAGCTCGTCTGTCTCCCCCTCCACTAGAGGATTTGGGAAGGACAAAGAATGGGCAGCCCTTCTTTGGTCTCCTTCTCCAGTCCTTCACATGAAGGAATAAACTGTGCCTTATTATGTCTGTTAGTTTTCTGGATTTTATGAATTCAGACTGTTTCTTTATAGCTATCGCTGCTTGTGAGAATTCCTTTTGCTTTTGAAACTCCTGAGAGATCTTAGGCAACCTTGTTGGTCCTTACCTACCTCAAAACCTTCCTTTGCACTAAGATTGTCTGATGGTTTTGTCAACTCTGTCAGTTCTTCTGTACTCCTTTCTCCTTTCTTTCCTAGGAAAGTCTCAGTTTTCCTTCCAAACGGATACTAGGCTGATTGCACTCCTTTTTGATCAAAGATTCTCCCAGTCTCCTGCAACTTGTGGTACTGATTTACTGATGTCATTCCCAATGCATAATGACACAATTAGAGACAATGGAAGAAATGCAAGAAGTGTAATGTGTGTTAGTTAACTTCCTGCTCACAGATTGCATCAGAGAGCAAAGTACATTCCACATGAGAAAGGTCTTTCAAAACAGGCATTAAAAAGAATCTTTAATAGTTACTATCTGCTTTTATAATTGAAGTTCCGTTGTTTCAGATAAGAGAGATTTCCTTGGCATCTGTTATATTTTTATATATGTACATGCTCTGTAGAAACACTACAGATATATATATTCTCATAAAATAAGATTTATCTGTACATTTTTATCCTTTTTTTTTACTTTATTCTGCAGTTTCACGTAATTTTTCCTCTTCTCTTTTTTCACAACATACTTTGAGATATTTTATTGCACTCTGGCTGGTTAATATCCTATTTAGATTATACCAGGATGGCGGTATACACGCTGATATGGGAGAGGACAAGAAAGGGACTTGAGATGGTTTTGATTGCACAGGCAGATGCCATATGATTCTTCTGGACTCCAGGAGGAGGTGGAAGGCAGGCTTATTCAATGTTTTTAGCTAAAACTACAGAAGGGAAAAGGGGAGATCAGTCTCACCGTCAAGAAGGAGTTAAGGATTTGCCAGTAGTGGAGATCTGAACTATTCAAGTATCTGTTGGGCACCAATGATCCAGCAAGTTCTGGGAATGTGTTAGTGTCAGCTTTTTATTGTAGAGGCAGAGGAAGTGAATAGATAAGGGACAGGAATTAAATCTGTTTGAAATCCAATTCAGCCAGAGGTCAGATGGCAATGTGAGTTACAGGACACTACAAAACAATAGTGTTTCAAATAAAGGAAGGAAGCCTCGAATTAATGTGAGGCAGACAGGTAGGAGGGTATCTTTGGCAGAAATTCCAAGGAGTATCTAAGGAACAAGAACACATGAAACAGACAAAAAAACTGATAACAAGGTTGTTTTGCTAAGAACAAAGCATGCCTTACCAGCTCTGTTTCCTCCTTTCCAGGATAACTGGCTTAGAGTTAATGAAGAAGCAGTAGTTGTGGTCTGTCTGACATTTAGTAAGGATTTTGGAGAATGCCATAAGCAAGCTAGGGACATGTGGTGGAATTGATGGGAATGTAAGGTTGATGCTCAGCTAGTTGGAAACTTGTGCTCATAGAGCAGTCAACAATGGTTTTCTGTGAAACGGGAGATATTTCAGGGCAATGTTGCAAATTTAATTCCTGGAAATGGTGTGACTCTACCTAATCTAATAATTTAGGTTAGCAATGTTGCTGAGGGACTAGGTAATCATTTCATTAATTTATACTTCAAAATACAGTAAGAAATGATGGGAGCACTTTGAAGACAACCAGCAAAGCTCAAAGTTTGTCTGGTATCTTGGAGTCATGGTACAAAACTGATGCGGAGAAATCCAAGAAAGAAAATACTAGGGAAAATATTTAGTGGTATTTGGGGAAATTAGGCAATAACAGCTTTGCAGGGCATATGGAAAACAAAGTCAACCAGAAATTGAGTTAGTCAATAATGCAAAGCAGTTGCACAAAGACAGTTTGTATTGACATGTACTAACAGGGTTCTTTTTCATATAACATGAGAGGTATTTAATTCTGCTCTATCCTTATTGGGAAGACCTCCTTTGGCATTCAAACCTTATTGAGTGTTGGAATCTTATTTTGAAAAAGATGCATATAAACTGGAGAGAATCTACAACAGAGACCCAGGAAGAAGACTTTTGAAAAATATTATTTACTGGGAACAAATTTAAACAGCAGAGTATATTTAAGACAATACATAAGAAGACAAAGGGAATATTGATAACATGATAAGAGACTTCTAAAATGGCAAAAAGAGAGCAAACAGTTGTTTTGTGTGTCCACTAGATTAGGACAAGCAGCCATCTCTTCAGTTTTGCATGAGAGAATAAACGTTTATATGCTGCACATTTATGTGCTAGTTCTACATTAGGAAACACTCTTCAGCTGAAGCAAGTTGGGTTTTTGTTGTTGTTGTTTAAGCACAGAAATAGACTCTGATGGGAAGGACTATGAAATCTTTATGAGTATGTTAAATGCCCATCAGGATGTTGCATATCTACTGACCATACTTCATGCCAAAAGCAGAGATTAGACGACCTTGTGAAGACCCTTCAAGCTTCTTCTCCAAGGTTCTGTGCAAGGCTCTGTGGAGTCATTTCCTTCTTCCCACAGGCAGCAGTCTACCTGTGCATCAGTCTAACATGTCAGGTCCTCCTTTAACAGGCTTCTATCTGTATTTCCAACAGCCTTATCTGAGTGCTTGTGGACTACTTCGGAGTTAACCTTTTCTCCATGTGCACCAAAGTAGAGAAAATGTTGATTTTTTTCCCACCCCATTAATCCAACAGGCCTTGTCCTGGAGCAGGATGGAAACGTTCCTGTTGTAGTTTTGCATGGCAGGTAGAGGTGGAGGTGGAGGGGGCTGCAGGGGTGGCTTCTGCAAGAAGCAGCCAGATGCTCTCTGCAGGCCCCACAGAGCAAACACCAGCCAGCTCAAGGCCGGAGTCGTTGCTGACCAAGGCTGAGCCCATCAGTGACGGTCACAGCGCCTCTGGGAATCACATTTAGGAGAAAAAAACCTCAAGCAGCCGCCTTTCGCCGCCACAATTCCTTAAGAAGAAGACCAGACTCAGAGCTAAGTCCCCTGAGGCAGCCCAGATTTTCCCTTTACCTCTAGCTAGGGACATGCAGGTGATTTAACCTCTTCACAGAAATATCTGGCACTCTGAGGCTGCATCTCATTGTTGAATGTTTGAACTCAGTATGGCATAAAATCTGTGAGGTTTTCTTTGGAAGCTTTTAGTGACATTTACAAACAGCAGTATGCAAAATTCACCTTGATACCTCTTCCGCTTGTTACCCTTCTGAGGCTGTGCACACAAATACACATTTCATATAAACCCACAATTCAATTTTAGTTCAGGTTCACAGAGCAGGTCACAAGATAGCTACTTTGTGATTTTGCATTTCTTCAACATTTCTGTTTGCCTTCTTTCTTTGTTTCTTTCTTTCTTTTTTTTTTCTGTATAAACTTCCACCCTATGTTCTTTATTTTAACCAGGAAAACATTGTTTGTTTTTTGGATGATTTACACAATGGCTGCAGGAATTTGGACGTCAGCAGCGAGTTAACAAACAGGTTAGGTTATTGACACTGACATTTGTATCGATCTTGCTGCATATAGAAGTTGCTCAAGGCTTTTCTATTTAATTTGGGTTCTGATTGTTCTCTGACGATTTTGTAACCAGTCTCAAACAAATACATTAGCATTTTCAGTTATAGGTACTGCAAATCTTGATAGTAAATCCAATATTACTTACAAGAAATTAAAAAGAAAGAGCAATTAAAAATGGTTTGAACAAAATAGATCTGAGACTCACAGTTCAGACCTACAAGGTCACAGCTGTCTAGTATGCAGCTTTCTAATGCTGAGATATTTTTGCTGACCAGATCACTGCAGGAATTTTTCCTAAGAAAGCTAATTGTAAAGCAAACTCCTTTAAGCATTTTTTTTTAGAAAAAAACCCTCAACAACCACAAATATATTATTTATCACATTGAGTTGATTTCTGGGACATGCCAAAGTTGAAAATCATCTGGAAGAAACTCAAGCTAGGACTTTTCTTCCCCTTGACCCTTCTGCAGAGGTTGAAGAAGTAGAGGTTGGTCTAAAGCTGCAGATGGCCCAAACCATGAGCTCCTGCCTGCTGCCCACGGAGAGAGAAGCTGTGTCTACAAGTGGCACCTCGGACTGAGAGGCTGAAAGAAGCTGTTCTGGAAAAGCCCTGTAATGGGAAGAAAAGGAGATGGAGCCCCCAAGGAGAGCAAAACCTCCTCCCATCCACTTATACTTTGCCTGCGCCTCCTGGCTGAACATATCATCGATGTACCAGCTGCAAATACATAGCTTGGCATCCAGCCGGGTTGGGTTAAGCAGGGCTGAAATGCCCCTAAGGATTAGTCAAAGGCTGGGTGAATTTTGCAGTGATTACTGTAGTGGGATGTCATCCCCACCAACAGTGGTGGAAAGAACAACGTGTGAGAGGACAGAGCAGCTTTTGCAGACGGCAGTGGGGTGTGCTGGAGAAGAAGCCAGAGTTTTCATCAAGTTTTCCCTTGAAAAAATAGAGCAGCAACATAAGATACCATGCAGGGAGATTGCTCAGTAGTAATTCGGCTGAAGACTAACTGTCTAGCAGGGGTTTAGCCTGTGACTAATTGGCTCAGACCTGAAACACTCCCAGATGAGAAGCTCGCTCTTCATTTCTGACAGCTTGCCTGTATTCTTAAGAGCACACGGCTGCCTTTTCAGTCTGTCCCCAGTCTGCTGAGTGCCGCTGACCAAAAAGTGCCTGTCATTCAAGCACTGTTCAACCCTGTCTCAGCACTGCTCAGAAACCTCTTGGACTGTTTCTATTTAGAAGCTGCGTTGCTTTTGGAGGTACAGAGACAGGGACATGCCACTCTGAGAGTGCCTAATTAAACACTTGTGAGACAGTACTGCTCAGAGAGGGCTAGCTGTGGCCAGGCAGAACAAAACCAGCCCTGTCCAAAAGCAGAACTGGC
The DNA here is from genome assembly GCF_964237585.1 of Gallinula chloropus. NCBI lineage: Eukaryota > Metazoa > Chordata > Aves > Gruiformes > Rallidae > Gallinula > Gallinula chloropus. The sequence goes on from NC_140085.1 coordinate 145,078,971, forward strand.
TTTAGTGTGGAATGAAACAAAATGCTCTTAGTTGTATGATTTGATTTTAGGCAGTCCTGGGAGGAGCAAGGGGTGGGACTCGACGATCCTTATGGGTCCTTTCCAAGTTGAGATCTTCTCTGATTCTAAAAGTTTAGAAACTTACGCCCAGAGCTGCGATTCTGGCAAGAGGCAATGTCTGGAGGAAAGGGAGACAGTTTGGCAGCAGCATGGTCAGACTATGGATAACTACAGGTGTTCAGTTAACCACCTAGGGAGTTTTTTTTCTCTAATCTCCTGGTTTCAATGCCACTTACCTTCACATTAAGGGTTTGTCAGGTATACAAGCTTAGTGGATAACCTGACCCTAGAAGTCAAAGGGGTTTATATGACATTGGTGAGGAAAGGCATGCAGTGAGTAAGGCTGAAAAATTTGGCTTTCTGAAAACAGTTGTCTTCAGCAGAAACTGTGCACATGTTTCCAGCTGAGCCTGAGATTCCCAAGAGTAATTATGGATTGTTATTGTGGTCTGTTGTTTGCACAAAGTCTATATACACCAGTAGTTGCACTTTAGCACAGTTACTCATCATTTCAGCTTCATTAGGATCCCGAATGGGATCAGGGCTGCCTTCTGTACCTCACAAAGGAGAGAACTGATTTGCCTTTAAACAGCTGCAAGTATTTCTGGGTGTCTTCAAAACTCCAGCCTTTCTCCAGTTTTCCATCTACGCTGTCGTGCAGGTGATGGAAGCCCCTCCAATAACTTCCATCAGACATGGATCAGGTCTGTATGGAAAAGAAGCTGCGTGAAAGACACGCAAGCGTCACTGGGATGCACAGCACTTTGCTGTGCAAAGAGGAGCTGTGCTGTGAGCCTGCTTTCTAAAGTGAAGGAGAAAAAGCAAATAACATTTGGGCAGGGGATGAGGGGGTGAGGGATTTTTTCTAGAAAGCATTTGGTTGTGACATGTGACAGGTCTCTTCAAAACAACTGTTTCTGAGAATGATAAGGAAGCCTTGCAGATGCCTTTTCCAGTAAATCCATTTGCCCCAAACTCTTGCACAAAAGGCTCCAAACAAACAGGGCTCATGCTGGAGAACAGCTTGCCAAAACAGTTCTTGCAAGGGAGGGGTCTAAAGGTTTGTCTCACCAATTAGCATATACAGTCAGCTACCGGAAAGCAAATCTTGCTCCCAGTCATTGGGATGACACATGGGCAGGCCCCACATTGAACCTGAACGGAGCATACAGCTTTTAGGGATGAATGATACTCGAGTCGTGCACTGAGATACAATCCTGTTCCCTCTCAAAATAACAACAAAGCTCCCGCTAACCTCAGACTCCTATCCCTCATGCATATGCACAATGAGAACTGATGTGTTGGCAGATTATGCGTGTGAATGGGGTATGCGATAAGAAGATTGCAGCAATGCAAGCTTTCACTTGACCTACGCTCCCACAAGTGTGGGTTTGGCAGCTTCCCACTTACCCGTACCAGCCTTTGAAATATTTAACTGTTAGCTTCCTACTAGCTGAAGACTAGCTAAGCAAGAGAATGGCAGCTTGCTTCCTTAAGGACGGGGCATTGCTGCTCCAGGTAGGCTTGACCTGCTTGTGTACTGCAAACCAGAGCTCTGGGTTTCTTGCGACTCCTTTAAGGTCCCGATAATTCCCACTGGAAGGAGCAGATCATCCTTCAGAGCATTTTTTTTTTCTCTTCCATATGCCACTGTCAAGTGAATGATAAAACCACAGAGAGGACTTTTCAGTCTTAACAGGCTCTGCAGAGGCAGAAGGAGCTGATATCTGTACTTAAGCAGTTAGGGTCGGTTTTGGCTGTGTACATAACGCAATGAGGAAATATTGGTACAGCTGGGCTCAAATTAAAGCTGCTCTGAGTGAAAGCGCTTTAAAAATAAGAGAGACAGGAAATTACTTAATTAGACAACTTCATAAAATAAGATGGCAGGTTTTGCTTCACTATGGGAGAAGCCATTGCCATTGAAGAACAGAATTTTCTTAATTAAAACTTTAGTCTCTGGAAAATATGAGTTTATTAAAAGTAAACTTCTTTAAAAAATGAATTAATTTTGGCCAAATTAATTTCCAGGAAGAGCTGGGCTGAATTCTCTATCCAAAGCAAGTGAAGCATGAGATTGAATCTCTCTCACCCGTGCAAATTTGGTTCCTCTTCAGGAGCTTGGACGGTCTTCAGACTTTCTGGTGAAAAACTATGGAAGGTTTACTCTTCAACATAGTGTGCTAAGAAAAGAAATAACCATCTCTTTGATATCTTCAATGGAAGATGATTTTTGTTTCTTCATAAATTCTTTGAATTTTGCAGTAGGAGTCCACAGGCAGTTTGGACTAATTTAGATAGTTCTCAGGGAGTTGCTCTTCCAGTTAATGGCCAAGCTCAAGGAATTATTGGAACATGCGGCTTGCCACAGATATTTTTGGATTTCCTCTCAGTCTGTACTGACAAGGTAATAAGAAAAAACACAATGTTTTCACAAGTCACTTGGCCTCTTCAGTCTGAGAATTCATTCATAGGCTGTAGGAGCTGGAACACTGCTGGCACAGGCCAGGAACAGCTTCAGCATGACACAGTGTGAAATACTGGTGCTTCTTGCAACATCAAATCTGGCACTTTTACATGAGTCAGCTGCAGGATGAATGCAGTTCACACCAGAATGTCTTAATTACCATGCTGATCGCTGAGATCCAGAAATGCCATGGGAATGCGATTTCTGTGATGCTTCCAATACTGCGTGTTACCCTTTTTGTTTCTTCTTTCTAGCAAGATTTACCTCCATTGTCTGTAGAGTAACAGGGGATTGATCTCCCCCTGAACCTGAGACAAGCTGCAGAGTTCTATCACTTCTAACCTGGAACCATTTTTCTTCTTGAATGATATCACCAGACTTCTACAAGGGAGATGAGAGACTGGCATCCTCTTTCCCTCCCACTGTTGATAGGAGTACTGCAGCCTGCAATTTCCTTTGAGTGCTGCCAGGTAAAAAGATGATGGCATATCACACTGCCTGACTTTGGCTGGTTTGGGTCACTGGTGCTGCTAACCTGCCAGGAGACATCTCAGGGAGATCCTACTGACATTCATGCTGGGATCTGGGACTTTAAGCTGGCTGCTCTCAAAAAAGGCAAGGTGACAGGATCTGTGTGTGCTAAAGAAGTATTTAGAGCAGTCAAACACATTAAAACATGCTCTACAAGCTGTGAAAGGCTCTTATTACCTCTTCTCACATAATTGTTTGAAAAAATGAGAGATTTAAGTTTAGAGTAGAAAATTACAAATCCTTTTTGTGCTTGTGGAGAAACAGCATTAGTGGTACCAGCAGCTGGCTCTTCATCGGCTGTCTGTGTTCAGGAACAGCACATCGGTATCACTGTCTAGTTCTCTGAAAGCATCAGCTCGGTGACGAGCAGCAGCCTGTCAGATGGACTGTCAAGTATTGCTGGGAAAAAGAATGGAAAACGGCACTAAAAAGGTCAGGATTCAGTGTAGGGTTAGGTACACAGAATAGCATTGGGTGTTTGCATCAAAGCACCCACACCGGCATCTCGGAAAGAGGATATAGTTCTTGCCCCCCCATCATCAGTGAAATACAGCACCAAGGAGGGATCCTCTGAGTCACGAGCAGTAATGGAGAAAGTGAGCAGGAAAAGATGTGTGTTCATTCTTTCTCACATAATCAGAGCGGAGGGTGCCTTGCTAAATTACTGCGTGGCAGATGAAGAAAAAAAGCATCAAAGAGTTCCTTTCTAATCACAGCATGTGATTTAGTGCTTAATGATTAACATGCAAGTCATTTCCCTGGGATGTCACTGAGGCAAGAAAGATAAATTTAAAAGGGGACTAGACAGAGATATGGAAGGAAAATTAATTAGTAACTACTGAATACGGGTGTGACCTTTTGCTGATGGGATGCCTGAAATGCTATTACTGGAAAAAAGGGGAGTAGAACAGACAACAAATACAGACAAATTCTCATTAGCCTTGTTCAGTTAGTGATTTCACAAGTACCTGCTGTGGTCAGACATGAAAAATTGTCCCAGGGACTGCGTGGGCCCTCGATTTGGCCTTATGTGTCTGTTCTTCTGCCACATTGGCTCTAGAAAAGTGACCATTCTTCAACACTTCCATTTTGCTAACCCTTAAGCTATGATGCGGAACAAATGCAGGCCAATAATTTAATCAGTGAAAATAATAATTGGCTTCCCTAGAAACAGATAAGAGAATCAGTGTGAGATCAGATAAAACCCTCTCTGTGGGCACCAACATGAAGGACTGCAGCACAGGGGGAGAAAGTTATGTAGAGGGTTCAAAGCCACATTAAATAATGCCATGAGTCTAGGCTTAGAACAGACTCTCACTTAATTATTGTGTGGACAAGCAAGAGAATGTGGTTAAAACAACCTAATGTGTTGCTTCCTGGTTATCATAACAAAGTTTTCTGTTATGCTGTCTTCTGGAGCTCCTTAGAGACATGGCTGGCTTAGTTTCCTGTTTGGACTTCCTAAAGGATACAAGTAGTAAATGATGCAGCATAATGAAGGGATTATCATCCGGACAGCGCTTTCTCTTCTGCTTTGGCTGTTCCCCAAACACGTCAATAAAGTGTCAGAAAAGCAAGACAGCGTGTGGCCTGCGTGCTTCAGGATCTGGACTGCACAAGTGTGTGCACAGGGCATTATATTCCTTACCAGATGGAAGGATTTTGTCATGGATTTGGTCGTTGTCTTATTTTAAAGGACCAGCCACAGCTCTTGCATTCTTCATTAGAAGTCGGACCAATCCTGCAGGAAGGATACAGTGAAGATACAGGTCCTGTTCTGCGTGTGATAAAACACCCTTTGCAACAGGTAATGTCGGTGGAACATTTGACATTTCTGTGAGTGTTTCTAAATATAGATGTACACTTGAATTTATAGTCTCTGGTGATGTCTCATCACTGAAGACATCGTAACAGGCATATACAGCTAATTAGCTTAAATGAAAGTGTGTGAGTTGTGACTGGGGAAAGGCAGACTGAAGAGAGTCTGCCATACTCAGGTATGAATACCTGATAAATACACAAAAAGTCAGAATTGTATCAGATAGCCCCAATATCTCCCGGGGTAAAATGGCCACCTCCAAGTAATGACAGCTGCTGACCAGGTCCTTTGCTAAAATAATCACTCCGAACATACACATGGAAGCTGTTAGTGGGGTTCTTGTACATCTGCACAGTGAAAAACAAACAAGGCATGAGACAACTCTTTCTAAAATTAGAAGCAGCATCCTAGGCTCATGGTCTTTCAGAGGTGTTGGACAGGCCCATGGGTCAGAAACCATGTTATATGAAAATTTTACCATTAACTGCACCATGTTGAACCCTGAGCCATGCACCGGACATCCCAGAGCTACAGGTCTGTGTGAGTTCACAGAGCTTGCCTTCTGTCATCTCAGATTTACTGTTTGTTTTCCTTTAGCTATAAACACATCACTATGCTTAAATTGTCCCTGCAGTATAACCTTGCAGCTGTGTTACTAAAAGGCACAGAACAACCCCATGATACTGGTGATACGAGTTCACACTCACAAGAGATTTGAACTTTATATTCTGATTCTCAATCCTCATCAAGTTGGCCACCGTAAGGCTGAAAATGTGAACTACTTCACGGGGGATCATAACCACAATTTGGCCAACTTCCTGAACTCAATTATTTAACCTTCTCAGCCTCCCTATAGAACTGTAAGGAGGAACATGCTGCACCACTCCTGTTAGCTCTGGATTTCTAGGCATTTCTATTGCAAATCACTTTCGCCCTCAAAGAAAACAAAGGATGGGGGGGTTCTACCATGTACTGGGGTGTCTCCCCGATATGGATTCAAAGTGTGGCTGAGGCCTTCAGCTGGAGCACAGGGACCCACTCAGCTCTTGGGTGATGAAGCCTCAAGACTAGGGGCAGTAAGCTGTACGGGTCTGCACAAAGCCAATGTGAAACAGTCATGGGAGGCAGGGGAAGACCAGAGTGGTGGGAAGCCAGGCTTAAAACATTTTTCACCAATTGTGGTCTTGTCCACAAGAATCAGTCCACACTGCTCAGGGAACTTTAAATGCTGAGGGCTATAATGTGCTTTCGGATGCCGTGTTGCCGAAAAGCGTTTCTGTTCCAACTAACTTCTTTGGTTCTTTGTTTGTTCCTTTCTGTGGCTTATGTGGTCCAATTAGTGTAGTATCTTTACCTTATACAATGATACGTTATAACAGCTATGTGCAGAAAGAAATGCCTCTGTCCCCTGGGAATATGCAGCACAGTAGGATGGCAGTGCTTGAACCACCTCACCGTGTTTCCAGTTCCACTCTCCATTCCAGTCTGGAGACGATGACAACGACGACTTAAGATCACTTCATCTTTTGAAACTCCAAAAATAACCCCTACAACCTCTCACTTCTGTTGCTTTTTTGACCTACTTGGTTAACCAAAATACAGCATCCTGTGGTTTGTCTCTATCTGGAACTGATGATGGACTCAGATACCTTTGGTGCACTTCTGTATGTTCACGTTTTGTAAATAAAGCCTTATTTCCTGACCACAGAACATTTTGCATAGGAAACTCTTCTTGCTCAGAGCTCCAAATCCTCTTTCAGCAAGTTTTATTAGCTAGTTTATTAGATTTCTTTTTGAAATACAAATCAAATGTGGTCATGTGTTACAGATTTAATGCAGTCACATGCTGCGTATCTGCCGTGTAACTTAACAATGGGCCGAAGTTTGGTGGTCGCTGTGTCGGAGCAGTGTTCAGGAAGGCACAGCTTTAGACCCATCACTACTACTGGTCACTGTTCTGACCCAGCGGGCTCACAGAACATTGCCTCAGAACAGGAAAGCGCCTTTCACAAGCCTGGAAGAGCAGGCACAGGTTCTCATCAAGCAGTATTTTGTTGAAGGCAGAAAACCAGAAAGCCTGCAGCGCTGAAACCGCTGTCAGAGTCACCGGGAGTTCGCTACAGAGCAGAGGGAAGGCAGGACAGCCAGCCTGCCCTAACCCCGTGGGTGTGGGGCATGAGACTGTACAGCTGAAAGCGCAGCCCTCGGGTTTGCTGCCTCTTGCTGCAGAGCTCTTCCCAGAGTCTGCCTTTCCATCCTCTTCTCCAGAGGCGCAGCGTGGGACACCGACCAGCAGAAAACAGTCTTCCCATGCTCAAGATCTGCCTGAAATTGTACAAAATACAAGAGCTTCAAAAAAGAACAAGAGTCAGTCCCAGAGTCTGCTGTTCAGCAGAGTGTTCAGGCTTAGGTGGGGGCAGCTGGCAGGGGTCAGAGGCGTAACCACTGGGATATTCATCAGACATCATCTGAGGGCATAGGGTGTTAGCAGAACACAGGGGAGATGCTATGATGCTCTTGCAAGTGTATATATCCTGCTGGAACTGGAGGCAGGATGAAAGAGAGCCCTCACAGGCTCCTAAGCAGTGACCACGCAGGCTGTGAATGTGTTTTCCTCTGAAGTTCATACACTGCAGATCCAGGATTGCAAAAGAGGGTGGAATAGATCCAAGGATGAATAATCGGAGAACTTCAAGTGCATGCTGACCAACAGGAAACTCCAAATCAGACCCCTGAACCAAGTCTGGGAGAGGGAGACACTAAACCCATGAGGTTTTAGCTAGAAAGACAGAAATATATGCTCAAAAGTCAACTTAAAAAGGGAAAGAAGCTGAGAGTAGAATAAAACCACTCTTCTTTCACTGTCTTCTTCAGAGGGGGCTTCTGTGAGCAGAACCTGCACGTGCAGGCTCTGGGGAATCCCTGGGCATGGCAGAGCAGCTTCTTTTTGGTGACTGATGCCCCAGTGTTTTCAGAAGCAAACTCTTGAATCTCCGATGAAGTCAGCAGAGATCAGATGAAGTACTAAATGTACTTAAGATATGAAAGAAATGAGGTGGGGAGTTGCAAAGTGAAAAGCAAAGTGCCCCATGGAATTATCCACAAATTTTCCATGGGGTTTGATTTGGGGTTTTGCGAGTTCTTCAGTTCACCTGGATTCAGAGGTGTGGGGGTGGAGATGCAAGCCCTGCAAGCCCTGAAGTGACTGTACACTCTGTACCTCTGCTTCTTGAGATTACTGTTTTCTTCCGAATGCCAGAGGGCTGCATGCCTGCCCCTGCTCTTTTCAGGGCCTCTCTCTCCCTCCTGTGTAGTCAAAGGAGTCTAGTCATCACCTTGAGCTATTTTTAACCTTTAGCAAGGAAACTCCTACGTAAGTTTGAAATAGTGTCACAGGAAATGGAATAAATGGGGCAGATTTATTTTTATTTTTAAAATAAAAGTGCTGAAAATTATCTGATATGATTTTTTCCCTCTAAATCTTTTTAGGTGGTATTTAAATGTATAGTTCAATATGTAAACTATATTTTAAACCCTGTACTATTGCTATAGCTTATACATCATATGCGTTTGTTAAAAAGCCACCTAATTATAGAGAGGTAGTTTACTTTTCAGTGTTTAAATCGATTGATGGACTGGAACTCAGAGTCTTTGAAAGATGCTGGAATAGTTTGGTTCCTGGGAAAAACGACATTTCTGGCTCAACCTGGAAAGGCTTACATGGAACTACTGTGCTTAACATAGCGTGGCCATGGCTGTAGGCAGCCGAGTTTGCTCTGTGCCCAGCTGAGGGCTCATGGGAATGCACCAGGCTTGGAGGAGATGCTGTCCTGGTTCTGGCCAGGCCAGAGTCAAACTCCCCAACCCAGAACCAGGACAGATGCTGGCATTGTTCTTGCATATCATAAGCATTTTGAATCAGCCTGAGCTCAGGCTGTGTCAAAATACTGCACATTTTTATGGAGGGTACTTGGAGATGCCCAAAACTTTTTCAAAGGGACCAAGAAAGGTCCCAAGCTACCCATTTTGTCTGATTTTAAAACAAAAGCGGGTATAAACTGTATGCTCAGCACTCTGAGAGGCTTGGGTGCTGGTCATACTTGATGTTTAGTCTTGGGAATACCAGCAATTTAACTTCAAACCTTCCTTTCTAATATTCAGATATAGATGATTTCAGTTGAACACTCAACAAACCTTCACAGCAGTCCACTGCAGGCAGTGAACTGGAATTGAAGTCAGATTTCAAGTATGGTGTGTCACATAAAATCCAATTCAGAGGCAAAACCAATGCAAAATGTAGAAAAAATTATGAGGCAAGTCAGTTAGCCATTTTACAAGGATTAGGTTCTGATACTGATCAGTGGGATGCTGAACATTCAAAGATTTTAAAGCAAGTTCATTGTGCTCAATGTCTCCAAATTGCTGGTGTCAACAGGAAAAATAGGTGAATGGTTCCTGAGCTTGCCCTGCATATGCAAAAATTCACATTATAAGTTACATTTTTTTATTTTATATAGTAATTTACATTAGTTCTGTGTTAATAGAAGTTTGTTTTCAAAATGTAGAAATGAATTTAAAAGAAGATAACTTAAGAGTCATGGCTATGTACAGAGATATAACTAAAAGCAGATGTTACTTCAGATGGGATGATGCTATCACTTACACAATAGTCCCATGGCTCACAGGGTTAATGTACAGGATTTCATGATTACCTCTGCAGGTTTTTTCATCAGTGAAGGAAAAAAAGTTGACCATAAATTATTTATTCGTTCCAACTTTCATTTCTAGGCTATTCCTCCAACAAGATGACTCAAAGTTCCCCAACTTTTATTTATCTTGCTGATATCGGGCAGTAACTCAAGTCAGTCCAGTGTCTTCTTTCATGTAGCTGTTTCAGCATCTTCACTGGGGAAATCAGGGTCCATCAAGATGCAGTATACTGAGCGTTTCTGTTAACATTTGGACCTGTTATCTCTGCTGTACGTGCATGCCAAATTAAAGGTTTTATATCACAGAGGCAGCTTTGTACACAGTGTCTCATTCAAATGCAGTAAAATAACAGACCAGTGTACTTTCTGGCTGGGGAAACAGACCAGGAATGATGAAACTTCTTCCATATCTTTGGAAAAGGCATTCATTGGCTTTGCTTTGGGGTTTTGGGGGAATTTTTTTTTTTCCAAGTTTTTCATGAGGAAAAATCTGCTTACTTGGGAATTAGATTATGTCACGGGCAGAGCAAAAGTATCTGGTGTACTGCTCGGAATTGAATTGAAAATGTTTTTCTTTCTAAAACCTATTGAAGGGGCATAAACAAGTACCTTTTTTTTTATGCTCTGCGTGTGCTTGTTTAAGATGTATAAAGCTCTTGGCAAGGGATGAGCAGGATGTCAGGAGCTTTATCACTTCCTGTCATGTTTCATATTAAGCCAAATTGGTCCCTTCCCCCTCCATTTTTAACTGGACGGCAGAGTGACTCCTCTTTCGTTACCAGCCTGCGAGAAGCACACAGGAGTTGCTATTTTGTTTTGTGCTGCTTACTGCACTCCTCTGATTGCTGCTTTCTCTCCTGGCACAACACAGGCTGTAGCTGCTGCTCGTGGCATGGAGGGCACCACCTTAGCTTCAGCTGTAGTGGCTCACCAGCCCCTCAGAGTCCTTCAGACACTCAGCAACACATTTCAAAAAGCAAAGCAGAAGTATCCTGAAAAATATGTGGTGTCCTTACCATTCTTTAGTTTTCATTCTGCTGCGTGTGGAGGAATATCAGGTAAAAGCCTTTGTTCGAAAGATTACCTGGTGAATCAATGCTCAGAAATCCCTTTTGAGATAGGGACCTTACGTTACGTGCTTATGAATGGAAGCAGCTCAGGCATTGGCACAAGTGCTGTGCCATGACTGTCTCTTCGACCTGTGCACTCCCGGGCACACTTCAGGCTTGTGCCAGGAAATTCTGGCTGTGGGACTGGGACTAGGCCAGGCTGGTGACTTCTCCTGGTCAGATGTGGAGCGGGGAATGGCCTTTTGAGTACGCCCTTTGGAATTTAATTTGGCCACATGGAGAGAGACGTCAGAAAACCTGATTTCCTGTCCATTCCTGTATTTATGTTGAGATAGCTGTGTCCATCTGGAGCTTTTGAATTTACAGGACAATGTATTCTGTAAATTAAACTTTACTTTCTGAGCATCAGGAAAGAAAAAAGAAGACAACCCAACAAACAATCCTCATCCCCCTTTGTGCAGAATAGCCTACCTTGTGAATTCATGAATTTGTTGCTTGATTTGTGATGTTTCTAACCCCCAAGTTCTCTAATTCATAACTCACAACTGATAACTCATGCATCTATGAGCAAAACAGTTACCTAGCTGATGGTGACAGTGCGTCATCCTTCCTCCTTCTCTCTCACCGTGTAGAGGTCCCCTGTATCACACACACTGGGAAGAACTGTTGGATTCATTTCAGAAGCCTTTTTGGGGTAAGTCAATGTATTTATACCTCCTAGCTTGGAAGTTTTGTTTATACAGTTCCCACGCGTTACTGGATTCCGACAACTGCCAGACAACTAATACGCAGGGGTGATGGCTGCAGGTGACAGTGGCTGCACCGTGACCTTTAGCCCTTCCTGGCCACCATGTCCTGCCTACGTGTTGTCCTCGCTTCGACCTCGTGGCACTGTTCCCAGCATAGATCAGGCCTTTGCACTAGCTGTGTGATAGCCAAAATCAGAGCAGGAGGGGGGTGAACAGGCGCAGGGGTGCAGGTCTCTGGGGCAGTTTTCCATTTTGCTGTGAAAGCTGAATTTTCTAACTGCAGAAAAGATAAAGGGGCAAGAACATGGCAAGAGATAAGAAAGGCAGCTCTGGGGCCTGCAGCACAATGCTCCTTCGGTTGGGAAAAGCTGTAACTCCCAAGTGGGGATGCAGAAAAGGTTTTGCTTCTAAAAAGAATCGGTGCTGTGTGCTAGGCCGCTAACGTAAAGCCACCCCCAAACCTCCACACCGTTAATTGCACCAGCCCCAACACCAAGCGTAAGCTGTTTCGCGTACAGGAAGTTCCTCCTCCGCGGCAGTCACAAAGGATACAGTGACCTTATTAGCCGGCCTAGGTGTGGTCAGCTTTGCCAGCGTTGGGCTAGCAAGGTGCCACAGAGATTCCTGCTCAGCTTCTTAGGGTGTGTGTGCCCATACCCGCTCGGAGGCACAAATAGTCTCGCCAGTTAGATCCGGTATTTCGTAGGCGGGCTCCGTTTCTCTCGCAAGGCTGAAGCAGGGTTATGGGGAAGGGCGAGCTGACACATGCCCTGACTGAGGTGGTGGCACTGAGGAGCAAAGGTACGCCCGGGAGTGCCGCTCAGCTGGCGACTCCCGGGCATCTCCAGGCCCAGGCTCCCTCATCGAGGCAGAGATGAGGAGCATGAAGGGGGCAATGAGCCCTGAGCCACTTTCACAATTTTGAGCCTCTAAGAGGCCGAAAGAAATACCTGTAAGGGATTTGAATGTTCTCAGAATTTGGGAAACATTCTGGCACACTGGCAGTGTTTTAGGCAGCTAGGGAATTGCTCAGATGCTATTGTTCAAATCTAAAAATACACAAAAATTGAAAACAGAGGAAGACAGTTTGGCAGCATCTTCTGTGTTTCCCTGCCACATATGAAACAAGGAGATAAACCAGGAATCTCCAGCACATCCCTTTATTGATGCATATTTTCCCAACTGCCTGGAAATGAAGGAGAGAAGCACGGAGATTAGAGCCAACACCATCTCAAGAAACTTCAAAGAAATCTTAGGTGCTCATAATTTGATGCACTCATACTGTGAAAATGTCCATTTTCAACTTCTAAGGGATTTATATCTAAATTGTAAGTTATGACAGAGTTGTTAAATTCTAAAGGCATGAAGGAGAGAGGAAAAAGATAAGGTGGGAAAAAAAAGGATTCATAAAGGATGGGATGATGACAGACATGTCAGGTACATGTTTCAAGGTTTAGCCAAGACCAGTTGAGTACTAGCAATGTCACAGCATGATTTAAATAGTGCCTATTATAGTCTGGACACAATCCTCCCCTGTTGAACAGCTGGATTTTATAGTGTACAAAAATGATCTCATATAGTTATCTGTAAATATTGCCTAGTGTGGTTTGCTAAAACTTTGCAAGAAAATTCTAGGTCAAAATGACCGTCATAGTTCCCATTTTAATTATGGAACTTTGACCTCATGATCACTGGTAGAAAAAGGAAGAGCTTTTGAATGTTGTTATTCAGACTTTTGCTCTCTTCCTGGGTTCAGACTAAGTGATGCCATCCTTCACAGCGTGCTTTCTTGTAAAATTAAAGAAAACATTTGTACTTGAAATCAGCCCAACTGTTTATTCAAGACTGACCTACTCAAAGTGAAGAAGGAATCTGATCTGAGTCAAAGGACTTCACAAAGAATTTCACCTAATGAAAGAGCAGACTGTTATTCATAGTAAAGTCTTTGTGAAGTGAGCAATTATGCAAAAATACTGGCTTGCTTAGCACTATGTATAAGAAAAACGCCCCAACAAGCCTTCTTCAACAGAAAGCACAATCAAGCATCAAAGGCGGCACAGCTAGGTTGCTGAAATGTGTAAAATACCAATTATATTTAAGACAGTGATTTATAAAAGCATATCATCTGCTTACTAAATCAGGCCAATTTCCATCACTAATTGGGTCAGCTAACCACAAAGGCACATGCTTCGCTTCCTCTTCAAACATGTCCTTTGGTGTCTTCTCAGAAAATTACAGCTTGTGTAGTTAACAGAAATACTTTTAAACACTCCAGAATCACTTATGTTCCTTTTATAGCAATCACCTTCCTTCTGTTCTGTTTTTCTCCTCTTTACCTCAGGTATTTCCCGTTTTCTTTTTATCATCTTAAAGTAAAAATCCCATCGTTTCATCTTTCATATGTTCATCTGCTACTTTACGTGAAATTTAAATTTTTGGTTTGTTAGGGGTTTTTTTAAACAATGATTTTTTTTCTTTAACTTCTTCAGGTAATTTTTTGTCTGTCTATTCTTGATATACGTGGAACTTCTCCATCTGTATCCTCAGTTCTTTCCTAGTTCCAAATACTCCTTTTCTCCTTTTTTGCATCAGGTTTGGCTTCTATTCTCTTTGTTTAATCCAACCCCACTTGTTCGCATCATCATGAGAAATTAGGAGCTTTGAAACTAAATTACAATAAAATACTCACTGTTGATAACTCATTTATGAAATACATTTGAGAAATGCAGTGAAATGATGTCAAACGCTAAATGTCAAACTCCTGCTTTTACAACAAAAGTAAAAATCCACAAGACAGTGTCCAGGAGAGTCATCCAAGATTTAGCAACCTGTGACCCTGAAGCTTTACTGAACATGGTCCCTTGCCTTCCAGCTGTTAGTGCTGAGCAGACAGAACAAGTCCACGGTGCAATAGGAGCCTCCAGTCTCTGAATAAAATCGATCATTCCCTGTATTTACTCTACTAGCCTGCAATGAAATGGGATGCTACTACTGAGAGAGGGAAACCTGTCTCTCCGTGGCTGTCAGTGCCCATCCTGCAGCCGGTAAGCAGGCCGCAGGAGTCACTCCGCATGAGGCACAGGGGACAACACCTGGACCAGAGGGGAGCAACGGAGTGGAGAAAAGATGCATGTGATGCATCTCAGAGAAAGGGCTGAGGGACATCCCTGGGGCGTGGGAGAACTGAGGCAGGCTGGACATGGAGCATGTGACTGAGAAGCGGACTAACACCTGTTTAAATTGGGTAAGGATCAGGTTTATACCCTGCTGAGTGGTTTGAGGGAATAACAGAAAATTGGTAAGGTGGATAGGAAAGAGACCCTGCCGAAGAGAAGAAGTTTTTGAAAGAGATGGAGATTGTCTAGACAGGAAGACTGATATTAGCCAGTTTTGTAGAAAGAAAGAAGCAATGTGGGGGGAGTTTGACAGGAGATGGGTATGTAGCCAGTGGGAAATGAGGCAATGTGTATGAGAACTGGAGAAGAGGAAACTGGGAAGTGGTGAGAACACATAGAGGATGTGGTGAATATCTTGTTTGAAGGACGAGGTCAGTAGAGAGACTGTGGAGAAGCTACAGGGAAGGAGCTTGTGGACAGATGTACTGTGGGACCCCTCAGAAACAGTGGAATGATGGGAAGACTGGAGACATCTGTTTTGGAAGGTGGGGATAAGTCTACATATGAAAGAAGACTATGACTGGGGTTAGAGGTCAAAGATAATAGAGACCATGACAAGAAATTTCAGGTGCATCTCACAAGACTGAGAAAGTAGGCAAAAAGGTGGCAATCTCAGTGTAGGCAGATATAAGGTAATGCATATAAATAGAAATAATCTAGCCCATGTCAGCATGATTCTGAACACAGAACTGGCACTTACAACTCAAGAAAAAAAATCCTATAGTGATCACTGACAGATCTCTGCAGGAATCACCTCAATATGCAGTAGAAACCAGACCTACCTAAATGGCTTGAGAATAAACCAGAAAGCATAATTTTGCTAATATATAAACCCTTGGGGGAACTCTGCAGAGTATTGTATAACAGCAGTTGGGTGTTTTGTGGTACCCTTACTTCCTTACTACTACCCTTACCAGTGAGCTATGCAAAGTGATGATTAAGGAGATGATGCAGCTGTCCATGAAGGGAGACAAAAAGCTGGAACTTTGGTTTATAGAGAAGGTGGTGGGTGGAGCAGAAGAAAGATACTGTTGGGGTTAGGATGTTTTTAAGGCAATGAGTAAAACTTTTATTCACCAAAGCTTACAGTACTAAGATTAAAGGACTCTCATTGCAACTGGTGCTTGGCTTAAAAAAAACAGACAGTACATTGCACAGTGGGTACTGACCTTCTAGAAATGGTCGTTACTGGTCATTGTGGAGGTAGACAGTATCAGTAGAATCATGAAGTAATTAGACTACTACTGGGGAAATAAATTAACATGGGTTCAGGATCTGTTCAGATATGCAGAGGAGGCCTTTCCAATCAGAGAGGGCCCAGCTCTGTAATTTATACATGGCCTCGAAGGCAGGGTTGCACTGCCTGCTGCCTGGGCCAGTGGTCTCAGGGTAGGGGTCCTGGCTGGCAAGATTTGAGGAGGAGAGGTCAACAATGGGAGTCATCTGCCCTTGTGAGGAGGTTGCTCTTGCTTTAGGGTGTTCCTGCTTCACCACTGCAGGCAGTTGCAGCTGAGCTGTGCTGCTCATGCTGATCCTGCTCCCTGGACCATGCCACAGAGGGAGGGGTGTGAAGGGCCACTGGCAGTGATGCATCTGGGGCTCTCTTTGGCTAATCCTCCTTTCTGCATAAACAAAGAAACACAGAGGTGCCCTGAAGCTCAGAAGGGGAAGGTGGGCAGCGGTGGTAGCACCCCAGCCATGGGCAGGGGCACATTTGCAGTGGTGCTGGAGTGGGATGATTCCAGAATAGGGGCAACATCTGTGTACGTTTTCCAATGCAAAGCAGGAGGAGGGGAGGAGATGGGGAGGATGGGGGAGAGCAACTGCCAACAGCTTCTAGCAGTTCTGGATGTGAGGCTGTATGAGAGAAATGGACTGTAGCTAGTGGCCAGATTGGCATGATGTCCCTTCATAGCATCTCCAGCAGTCATTGCTGGAGACAGACTGCTGAGCCAGATGGGACATTTTGGTATGGTCCAATTAGGCTATAACTCCCCCAACTCCCTCCCCATCTCTCCCCACCCCCCAACCATGCCCTCAATTGTCTTCCCCATCCCCCTGAGAAGAGGGGGGAGGGGGGAGTTGGGGGACTAAGCAAATGGATGTGTGGTTGTTTTAACCGCCATCCAGGTTAAACCACAACAGGTGAGATGCATGAAACTCAGGCACTACTGGTGGTTTCCATCTTTTCAGAGTGGGGGATGCTCCAGAAATTGTGACTTTAGGAACGAAAAGGAGCATCTACCCTTGGGTCCCAGCTGCTAGTCTTCTTATAGGTCACATTCGTACTGCATATGTGGACCCAGAGTTGAGCATAGATGTGAACTAAGATGTAGCTATTGTAGACAACCAGGGAATTAACATCCTGTTTGATTCAGGCTGCCAAATACTATCAAATATCTGAAAACAAGGAACAAATACAATTGATAAATTTAAATCACCTCTTCAATAGAAAACAAACTGTTCACATCTCCAACGGCTGGTGCTGCTTCTGTCCTTTGTGACTATTACAGTTCTTCCTTTACTGAGTGTTGCTGGGAGAGGCAGGAAGCCTGGCAAACCACACAAGTGCAAGCCTGGTGCACTGGTACCTTCTGAGTCGTGTTCCAGTTGCAATCTAAGCTGCTGCAGTGCTGCACTGATTGCTGCTATGCCCTACATTTGATGTAGCAGATGTCCCTGCCTTTTTGTACCTCCACTTGTGGCTGGAAACCTCTTGAATGAGGAATTCAAAGAGTGTTTTAGTGGCCTCTATGCAAAATTACCCCTACACTTACAGTGGGGAGCTGTTTCCCCTGTAGTTTTTTGGGTTGGGTTTTTTTTTTCAGGTTTTAAAAAAATATTAGTAATCAATAAAATGGTGGGTTAGGTCTAATCAGTCTCTGTTGAAGATCGTTATTACTGAACAGAAGTAGTGACCACTTTGACAGCAAGACAAGCGTAGGGTCCCAAAAACATTGTGGGAGGCTCCTTCAAGTACCTGCCTTATCAGGATGAAACAATTGGCTTTTAAGCGATGGAATTGCTGTGCAGCTTGCTTCAGCCCAGGCTTTCTGAAGAATTTTTTTTCCAGAGACTGTTTTTCAAGTACCCAATGCAAGGAAAACATACAGAGAACCCCACTGATCTTTCATATGCAACTGACTTGTAAACAGAGCTTAGTTTGGGCCAGTTTTATTTTAAAGTGTTATAACTGGCTGGTGTTAGGCTTCAGAAGAGGAGTCGCAATAGCAAGAATAATTAATAGGTAGTAGCATGGATAGTCCTCAAGTTTCTGAGTTGCCTCTTTTTAATATGGTTCAAATTATCCCTTTGGGCAGAAATTTTCTATGCTCTGTAGTCATCCAAGTTTCTTTTTATAAAAGGAAAGTTGCACAAATCCATTCAGAAATTTCTAAAATGAAGGTAAAGAAGAAAACCTCCGTGCCTACATGACAGGAATGGAAACACAGTCTTTGTCAGGGATGTGTAGCTTACATTTCTGCAAAGTGCTGTGTGCATTTGTATGATTTATAAATAACTGTATTTTCCCTCACATGTTCTCATATTTCCTATGAGTTACTGGCTAAGGCCTTTGAAAAGTTTTCTTTTAGGATGTTTTATCTGATTTTTTACACATCAGGAGCTCAGCTTCTGTGCCATGACAGAGGAAGTGCTACGTTACTGCAACGTCCTCCTCGTAAGTCATTGAGACTGACCTTTACCAGAAAACCTAGAACGTTCTGCGTCCCAACTGCTGTGTATCCCTGTGTGAGGAAGGTGAGGAGACAGCCTGTGACAGCTCCATCCAAGGCCATCTATGGCCACGAGCTAGTTTCTCCCACACCTTAAGGTGTCTATAAAAGCTGCCCTAAATTTTACCCCCCCTCAGAGCATTCTATCAATGACCCTAGATGACTCTGGTTTGCATATGCTTTTCTTGTTCCTCTTCTCTACTCCGTTTTTCCTACTGACCGATCTCTGAGGTTAACGGCTGGGACATACAGCAAGGACCACAGAGCGGTCCAGAAGAGGAACCTACCAGGCACGGAACCCCATGGAGGGGCAGGAGGCCTTCCCTGAGCTGGGTATAGACCGCTAACCACGCTCTTTCCCCTCCCCACCGGTTGTGTTTGAGCAACGATAAGCAACCTCACCCAGTCGGCACACAAGTGTGTCAGATTTGTAATGTTTTTCAGTAACCTGAAACACGTCCCTGAAAAGCTGCTCTTGAAGAAAGAAAAACAAGTTTTGAGAAGTTTCTGCTAAGAAAAACAACAAGGGAAAGTACCAGGTTTGTAACTTGTCAGGCTTAACTGCACTTTCTAAAAATGGAGACGAGATCTGTTCTACAATGAGACCCATGCTGGAGTCAGCTTATCATCTGAAGCACCGATCTGGCTTCTTTTCTTCAGCTCTGTCCTTTCCTTTGCAGTCCGTTATACCCTTTGCCTTAGTTGCTCCTTCTCCCAAGTATGCCGTCACTCTGGAACTGTTCCCTGCGACACTGCTGAGCAACAGCACGAACACTGCACAAATGAAGGGTGGGGGAGTAAAGAGAGCGCTTACTGTTGAATCATGAGAACAAAAATTGCTGTTTCCAGCTTGCCTGCATGCAATGTGGATTTCCATTGTCAGCATGTCCCATTTAAGAGAAAAAAAAAAAACAAAAAAAGAAAAAAGAAAAAAAAGTTCTATGGTCTGGGTCCTCTTCCTTCCTTCAGGCTTCTGCTGAAGAGCAAGAAACTGTAATCAGGAGGACATGAAGCTCACCCATCACCTGATGGTATAAGGGGGGCTGATAGAGTTCAGAGCTCAGAGCTGCTTCTACTCATTGCCAGTTGGACACAAGAGATGCTGCTTCCCATGGTATCACCTTCCCAGCTCTCCAAAGAGTTTCCAGAGACCTGGTGGGGCCGGAGAGGGTATGGGAGAGAACCAGTTACTACAGTAAGTAGATTTTTTTTATGCATCCCAAACAAGCATTAAAAAAGCAGAGCCACTTTGTCCGTTTCTGTTCACTTTCAAGCTCTGTGCTTAGCACTCATCTGAGGTTTACATTACCAGTTTAACAGCTTAAAGTACCATCAGCATGAACTACCAGTTTGATACTAGTTAAATGGTAGTCCCTCATCCAGATTTTGTGTCTCCTCTTCTATCAGACATTCTTTTCATCTACATTGTTTAAACTACTGCCCTCTCAGTAATTTAGCATCAGTTTGATGGAGTGTCCCAAAGGAGAAAGCCTTGAAGTGGATTGTGCATTCTCTTCTGTTGTCCTCTTAAACTGGTTTTATTGTTCACTCTCACAGGTCTGGACCTTGTTCATGTCCTTATGGTTGCTTTGAGCTGGAGAAACATCAAGGCTGCCATGAGCAATGGTGAATGGGGTGGCTCTGAATTCCTTACCGCGTCTTGCAAGAAGACTGAAATCAGCAAAAGTTGATTTCATAATAGCGATAAAAAGATAGCAATTATTGTTGAATGGAAGAAAGCAACTAGTTAATGAGAGGTACATTCTGTCACAAGCTTTCTTTGCAAAAGGAAAGACAAAAACCTCCAAATGAATTCACACCAGTGACGATCTCCTTTAAGCTGCTTTGGATACTGTAAATAACATCTGGCCATCTCCAGCAATATTTGCTGCAACTTGCCCCCCCCCCCCGATTTTTTAACAGCTTTTTGGTACCTCACATAGATGAGTAATTTCACCCCACCCCCCATGTCCAGAGAGCTCAGTTGAAATGAACAAGAAATGGAAAGAGTAGGAAACCTCAGTGACACATTTCTCACTCTCCAGCTCTACTTGCATGTAAAACAGTGGTTAACCTCTGAGTCAAAGCTGCGGCAGCTCTTCATTCTGCTCCACCCCTCCCACCACAGCAGCCCAACAACATTTGAATGATGGGTTTAAATTAGGATTCCGCACCAAACATTTGTCACAGACTTGTGAACCTTCTCTCCACTTGCAAGCACAGAGTTGCTACACCTTATAATGATCTGTTACTTCACTTTTCTTTGTCTTTCTTCTTGAGGTAGCCCCAGAAATCTGTCTCATCCTCCTTTCTTCCACTCCTTTCTCCCTACTAATACCAACTTCTTGACATTCCCTCAGTACCAGAGTACCATCTTTTACAAAGGTCTGTCTCTGGTTATCACTAATCCACGCAGGTCCTGATCAAATTTTCATCTTCTTTAGACAAATCTGGTTGTTTTGATGAGTTCCAAAGGTCTAGGACAAAGACTGGGACAGTAAAACTTTCTATGGAATTAAAATTATGGACACATTTATCAGAGAACAGGTCGCTTGGAACGAACTGTATTGTTGCCCTTGGAGTCCTCATTAATCGTTGTTGCCATCTTTGTCATCATAGAATCATGTCCTCCTATAGAAATGTTTCTTGATAACATCCTTTAATTTTACACGTATTCCATGCTCTTTTGTGCAACAGTGTGTTTGCCCACTGCTTTGCATAATGGGGCAAGTCATGACTGGGATGCGATAGTCTAAAAATGATGATTGTACATAGTACATATAACAGTAAAGCTCTGTTAAAAAGGCAAGGCGTGCAAGAATCAGAAAGCTGTATAATTAAAGGGGAGCCAGAACTTGAATCTTTAACTCTTACTTTCTAGAGCGTTGACTTAAGCTCCACACTTTGCAGTAGCAAGTTCGGGTTTTCAGAGGAGTTGCTTCCTCTGGTAGGATGCTGGGAGGCAGGAAGGCTGCAACAGCCCCGTTACACTGTCACCCTCTGTTGTGCCTAACATCTCATGAAAAGCAAAGCTTCAGTGGCAGTGGAGACAAGTCAGATTCTTTGAAGGATTGTCACCTGTTGTCACTATGAGTTATTTGAACCCAGTATGTATATGGGGTATATGTTCTCATTTGTTTCTAAAACTTGTACAATATAGGAACCTGCTACTTTAATTAGGGTATGAACTGATGATATACTCTGAAGAGAAGAAGAAAATACATTAATATAAAGGATATTCTTAAGCTTAACCTTAACCTTGGAAGTTCACCAGCATTAAATATTAAGTTATGCCCTTAAATGAGCATAAAAATAAACCCACAGATTTTGTATTTAGTCTGATTTACCATAAAGAGGTAAGAAGCCTTTGTCTGGCTCACTGAAATAAAAGTTTGACATCATTAACAACTGACTCCTGGCTCAAGATGTTTCTTAGAGGCTGTGCTATTTTGAAATCCAGAACACTGAAATCAAAGCCAGAATTTCTCAGGAAACTGCAGCCTGACACAGCACCAAATGGTTCTTGTTTTCCTTACTTCTTTGCTGAACTGAATCATCTTCAGCATTTGCTTTTTTTTTAGCCAAATAATGAATTTTCCTCCTAAAAGCATTATCGGAAAACATCGATTACACATGATCTATTCCTGTGAGACAATGACTTGTTCAAATCAGGCACATGTGCTACTGAGAACTGTAGAACTACTCTTCATCTCTGTGTGTGGCCTGTGCTATGTTGGCACATGAATGGTCTGGAGCACAGATCTTACAAAGAGTGACTTAGAGCACTGGGGTTGCTTAGACTGGAGAAGAGGAGGCTGAGGGGGGACCTTATCACTCTCAACAACTACCTGAAAGGAGGTTGTGGCCAGGGGGTGTGGGTTTCTTCTCCCAAGTATCAAGTGACAAGACAAGAGGGACTGGCCTCAAGTTGTACCATGGGATTGGATATCAGGGAAAATTTCTTCACAGAAAGGGTTGTCAAGCACTGGAACAGGTCATCCAGTGGTGGACTTGGCAGTGCTAATTTAATGGTTGGACTCGATGATCTTAAAAGTCTTTTCCAACCTAAATGATTCTCTGTTTTTGGGGGCAAGGTACCATGGATACTCCTTTTCATTGTTCCCAGCTCTCAGCTGCCACCAGAGCTATCCAGGAGATTTTGAAACCATGGGAGAGGATTGAGAAACATAGTGGGACTGTTTACTGCTGTTGATATCGTCAACAGTACACCACTGGTTAATGTTGAACTGTCTCTGACCAGTTACTAAACACCTGAAAAACAGTCTGATCACTGCTGGCTGCTTGCAAACAGTGTTAGGAAGTGTATTTATAAAGCTCTGGAAAAGAGGTATTGGGAAAAGCCATTAGCACAACACACTCTTAATTCACTTGTCTACCATTCTGTCATTCTGGACAGCCCCTCTGAGTTTACCCAGTAGCATTGGAAAGTATGGTGCATGCCAGGTCTGCATGCTCTGGATGATGCCCTCCATCTGTGTAAGACACCATGCTTGAGATTATTATGGTCTCCACAGACTGAGAATCTGTGCTGGAGGATAGTCCTGGAGCTGTAAGATGTAGTATTAGATATACTCAAAGAAATCTTCCAATGTTCTTCACTGGAGAGGCTTTATAACTGGTTTCATCTCCATACTGAAGTCTAAGTGCCACCATCTTGCAGGTGAATTATGAAGAGAAGTCTCTTTGTGGGGTTAACTAAAAAGATTTTATTAATGATTAAACAGTGATCAAATGATAATTAATTTATGATTGAATGAAAGGTAAAAGGTAAACAAATGGTGATTAAGCAGCAACTGAATGCTAATTAACGGTGACTAGACAATGATTTGCCAATGATTTAAACAATTATTTAAATGATAATTTGGCAGGCAGTCAAACACTCTGCTACACTTCTAACAATTAATGTGTAGCAGTATATATATAAATATAAATGTTGCTAGTATGATACACTTTTAGGCATAACGTACTTATTTCATTCTAGATACCAGACGTCAAATCAGATAGATCCACATGATCAGCAGCAAGATATTCTGTGCATTTTACATTGAGATATACTGATTGGGTTAAAAGCAAAATTCCAATATATAAAAAGACAACAATACAAATTACCACAAGGGCAAACATTATTATTACAGGATGAAATGTGGCATTCAATACACCTGTTGCCACTGGAGACCATCCTACTAGGGTTTCCCATCAGTGGTGTTCTCCGTCCTTCTTCCTAGTACATGGTACATTTCTTCTCCTTCGCGATGTACAATTGTCAGTGTGGTTTTGCTTTGATTTTGCATCTTTTGTAATAGGGCTGGCAGGTCTTTATGTTCCTGTTACTTGTGAAGCAGCATCAAGTCCACCCCAATGGAGGAAGGTAAAAGGTCTCGGTGCAGTGTGTAATCTCCCTTTAATGGCATGTCTGAGGTCAGAGGGGCTGTAGTGATTAGCACAAATAAAAGAAGTGAGATCTCCACCCTGCGCATTGAGCTTGTCAGTGTGCAAACTGAAACTGGTCCATGATTGTTCCTGTGTGAGGGATGAATATTCCTCCCATGAGGGAGGCATTCTGGTATAAATCCTGGTGCTATTTCTGGAAAGAGAAGATAACACAGATCTGTGTGGGGTAACTCCAGACTGGTTACCCCTTATAGTTAATAGCTAAGATGTACCACAGATTCACAGATTCATAGAGCAGGATTACCTAGAGCATGTTGCACAGGATTGCATCCAGGTGAGTCTTGAATCTCTCCAGAGAAGGAGACTCCACAACCTCTCTGGGCAGCCTGTGCCAGGGCTCTGTCACCCTCACAGTAAAGATGTTTTTTTCTCACGTGAAGATGGAACTTCCTATGTGGCACCTTGTGCCTGCTGCCCCTCATCCTGTCACTGGGCACTGCTGAGGAGAGTCTGACTCACCCATCCAGCAGTAATGAGACGTTTGGTTCCACCGAGCTACAGTGGGAGAATGCTTATAGCCCTGAGGAAGTCTGTAAGAAGCAAATTGGATGCCGTCCCAGGTAAAAGCAATTTTTCTTTTATTCTCCTGCAGTGGCACCATGAAGAACATGTCTTTTGGATCTAGTACAGCCATCTGGGGTGAGCAGCAGCTTGGGGGCTGCTGGTTAGTGCACCAATCTTCAGACAGCAGCCTTAGGAGGAGGGGTGTTTGCATTTAACTTTCAGTAGTCTATGGTGAAGCTCCATCTCCTGTTTGTTTGTCAGTTGGCCACACTGGAGAATTATACACAGAGTCAAGTGCGTTTGGGACATAACATGTCTTTTTTCCTAGGACAATTATGAGTTTTTCAATGCCCATCCAGGCAGCAGCAGAGACATGATATTGAGGGACATTAGTTATTTTTGAGTCAGGCACTGTGGGTGCAGCTCACAGCCAGTTCACTGATGCCCACAGGTAGCTGCTAATTTTCTCTCAGCTAACCAAGGACACTCTGTGCAGCCAGAAGACCACACACTACCATCCAGCAGTTTCCAAATTCGTCCTTGCAATACATGGAAGCCTAAAACATTTTCTTTCCTTGAAACTACTGTTAACTGGTGTCTTGATTTTTTTTCTCCTCATCAATAACAAGTTTCCTTTAGCTACAGGGTATATTTCATACATTTTATTTTGCCAGTAAATCTTGTTATTTTAACATTTTGTCAGATGGGCTTAGCATTTAATTTTTGGCCATCCAAACTTCAGATTATTGAAATTTGAGCTCCTGTGTTGATTAAAAATTTCACTAGCTGTCTTTGGGGGGAGTTATTGAACAGAAATATGAGGGTCTTCTGAGGAAGCTTATTGCATTGATAAGCTTCCATCAGTGGGCTTATGCAGTCAGGGAAAGTGTTGGGGGTTCTGGGCAGTCTGTCTTACTTGGCAGATCCCTCTACTGTCTCTGTCAGCTTGAGGTTTCCTTGCTGGTGTTGGTTTAACCCACCCTGTTTCTTGACTATGATTTACAATGCTGTGCATCAAACCTGCACAGGTTGAGATGGGTTTGAGGTGGGGGTGGCCCTAGCGTTATTTTTTGTCTTTTTTCTTCCCTTTTTGCAATGAGGTACAATTTTAAGACATCAAGTGCTCCCCTTATCAGTAGTCTTAAGGCTTGGGGGTTAACAGAGATAGGGAAACTACCATGTGCACCCCTGTTGTTCGTAGTCTGAAGGCAGGCTGCTTTTGTAATAGTAGTAGAAAGTTTGCTTAACATCTTATTGGTATGACAGTGGGCTCCCCTCTACCTCAAGGGTCTATCCCCTGCCCAATACATTACTTGGCACGTAAAAGAGTGTGGTTCAGCATTAGCAGCTGGTCCCTCATTCAAGAACACTCCAGATTCCCAAAAGCCACCTGCTTCGCCTTGATCTAACATTACATGATCTCCTCCAGTTAAGGAGACGTGCCACAGGCATTCAGTCTCACCTTTGCCTGGTGTCCATCCATATTTCTTGTGCAGACTGGTGAGTTGAAGGGGGTCCAATCAAGTGGTTTTTATGGTATTTCTTTTGTTGCCCCCTTAAGTTCCAGCAGATATCTCAATTTCAATAATAGGGGCCACCTTAAATTCTGATTGGTTTAATTCACTCTCTTTGCTGAGTTATTGGTCAGGGTCCTCCCAACTATCTCCATCCCAATCTTAAGGGAGTGCAGCTGTATCACTTTTTAGTTTTGTCTAGCCCCAGGCCCCCTAGTCCCTGGGAAGATACAGCCTAGCCCCCTTCTCACGATTCACATGGCAAGGTTGATGCCAGTCATGCCCGCTTGTCAGTGATGCCTGAACCGAAGTACCACTTGCTGACTCAGAGTGGGGGGCACCCCTCACACTCCACCTCTCACGTCTTTTGCCTTCACATGCCCCTCTCCCTTCTCCTCTTCACCACACAGCAGAGTGGAAGTTCTGCCAGGCACAGTTAGTTGTACCTGACTGCAGCTGCCTCAAAGACGACCTGGAAGACATGGTGACAAAGAAGGATATCTCCTTAGTCAGAGCCCCAAGGCTTCCCTGATAAGCCCGCCCTCTGATAAGCCTAGCTAAAACCTCCCTGATGGCAGGGAGTCGGCAGGACAAAGAAATACTGACCTTCTGGAAAACAAGGGCCAGCAACAACTATTCCAGGAGCTGATGTCCTACACCTACTTACTTATCTACCAAAATGGTATTTATGCTGAAAAGGTATACAAAGGAACTCCCTACCTACCCAAAATAAACTTCTCTGAAAGAGATCTCTGGGACAGACCAGACACTTGTGGGGGAGCCTGGCTGACTCCAGACCTCATGATGGTCATCTTTGAAGTGAGACTTCTTACATCCGTTGATTAGTCCCAGTCTTGGGAGAAGTTTGGGGAGTGACATACCAGTAACACCTCGCAAAATGTATTTATAGGTATGCATACAGGTAAAGGTGCACAAATATATATATACTTGCTTCAGTAGCTAGAATTCTGCAATAGCTTGTAATAGGCATATCATAGAATCATGGAGTGTGTAAGGTTGGAAGGGACCTTTGGAGGTCATCTAATCCAATGCCCCTGCAGTGAACAGGGACACCTTTAACTAGATCAGGTCGCTCAGAGCCCCATCAAGCCTGACCTTGAATATCTCCAGGGATGGGGCCTGCACTACGCCCCTGGGCAACCTGTTCCAGTGATCTACCACCCTAACATTGAAGGTTTTTTTCCTAATATCCAACCTAAATCTCCCCTTTTCTAGTTTAAAACCATTACCCCTTGTCCTACTGCTATATGTGCTTGCGAACAGTTCTTCCCCAACTATTTGCTTTACTCTTGTAATATATATATACACACTTTTTTTCATAGTGGTAATTTTTTAGTGACTTGTAGCGTATGTCTATAATAAATATTTATGTATTTATATCTTTTAACTAATAGTAATTTTGTAGTCATTTGTAATAAAGAAATTCTCAGAAGCCCTGACCTCTGTGTCCTTGTGTACTGCAGAATCCTGAGAACCCCAAGGTCACACCCATCAGTTGGGTAACTCGCGTGGGTTGTGACCGTCACCACCACCATACCCGTCCCCATCAATGCTCCCATGTAACCTAGAGAAAAAGACGGGGAACAAAAAGAGTACATGGGAACCCAGAGGAGCAAAGAATTTTAATTCAAAGAATTTCAAAATGGACAGAATCTAGTTTGGAACACAGAAGCTTACTGTACCATCTGCAGCTGTATTTACTGTGGGTGGAGAGCTGGTTTCAATTACCAAAATCCAGGCAAAACATTATCTGTAGCCCCAGAACTCAGTGAACACAGCTGCAGTATTTTAACATAACTTTGGTATCACAGGTCAGTTGCTAACACAGTTAAGCAATGACCATGGGAACAGAGGTGACTAGCTGGGCAAAAGGAGACACACAATATTTTCTCTTCTGCTCCCATAGCAAGTAGTCCTTGAGTGACTGCCAACAGGAAAAATGAAGAAATTTTTATGAAATTTTTCCTCCTCTCTAAAATGCCAATTCATAGCTGTGGGCCAGTCACATTGCATTTTATAGCAATAAAAGCACAGAGCGCACATCTCCAAGGGTGAAAGCATAATGCCAGTGGGGGCTGGGATTGCTCAACACCATCATCAGCATTTGCCAACTCATTTGTAAGAACTGCACTGACAGAAAATCAGCTCATTAATTACTTTCTGTAATCCACATTACAGTTTGCTTTCTTTGGGCTGAGGGGAGCGCCAGCTCTCCAGGCAATGGAAAGTTTCAGAGAAGAAGAAAAAAAGCTCCTGCAAGTACTTTTGAAAGCAACAAGAAATTACTCGTTCAAAACATAATGCAACCCATGAAGGAAACAACCTTCCTTCTCTTCTGTAACATGATGCAGTGACAGGAATTATCAGCAAATAAATAATAAGGCATAAAATGTTTCATGCAGGTCTGAGCACTGGATTCATCCCCTCCAGTGTAGCCATCCAGAGTGCAGATAGATTTCTAGAGCTTGAGATTGTTTTCAAGCAGGAATTCTACCTGCAACTCTTGGTGACCACAGATGGATCATCTGCTGAGATGAATTCTGTTAAGTGTTT
Source organism: Gallinula chloropus (assembly GCF_964237585.1). Classification (NCBI taxonomy): domain Eukaryota; kingdom Metazoa; phylum Chordata; class Aves; order Gruiformes; family Rallidae; genus Gallinula; species Gallinula chloropus. Next base: position 145,107,350 of record NC_140085.1, read on the forward strand.
AAGTCAGGCTTTGCAAAAGCCTGAGAGCCCTGGGACCTGAAGGTTCTGAAGAGCTTGCCCTGAAAGGAGGGAATTGGAAGAAGAAAAAATCTAAGGAGAGGAGTGTGGCAGGGGGATGCTCTGATACCCTGGCAGCCAGAAAGCTGGAGACTCCTGAAACACTTCTGAGGCAACAGCTTTTACAAGCATCAGTATGGTCATTACTATGTGCTTCTAGGGCAATTAATCCTTCCTTCTGGTCTAGGGTGAGATCACCAAGAGAAGTTGTGCGGCAGTGAGTTGGTCTCCTTGGGGTAAAACAAGAGAGAATTGCAAGGTTACTCTTACTAAGTCTGAGCTAATGTTTGTGTTTGAACAATATGTGGAAGGAAAGAAGCAAAACTATGTGGGTAGGTGTTATGGGTTATGAATGCTGCTGCTGGTGACTGAAAGCCTACTGAGAAAATAGGTGTGCCCTGACAAATGTGCCATAGTGAATGACAGGGATGCCACTGGGAGGGCTCTATCGTAGGTAAGTCTTTGATTGTACATGGGAAGGGCAGTGAAAATATGCTTTGAATCCGTCCATTTTTAAGATGGATCAATCTTAGAGCTAACAGGCCAGCACTGAGCAAAAGGTATAGCATGACACAGCCATGGCAATCTATTAAAAAAACCCAACTATTTAAAGTGCTTGTGTTTGTACTGCTAAGTAGATGACTGAAATGCACTTTCCACTTCTTATTTCTAATCCCCCTCTTTCTACTGTCCTTCCTCTTTGCCTTTGGCTCTTTCTGCAACCTAGGTTTATGCTAGTGTGGGTACACAGCAGTTGCAAAGAAAAATCAGGGTCAAGAACTGTACTTTTGACTTTCCAACATTTAGTAAAGAATAGCAGATAGCTGTTATTAACAGAAAAATAAAAATCTAGTAAAAAAGCATAACCCATGAGTAATTTTCCCCAAGCAGCCCAAGAGTATCAATTTTCTGAGTGAAGGAGCATGTTGTAATTCCAGGTGTGTTCACCACTCCTGATTATTTGGACTTTTCCTAAGACTTCCTTACAATTAGGCTAACATTGGATCCCCAACATCAGTTTGTGCACAAAGCTTCTGAAGACTAACCAATTAAAAGCTACTAATGATGATGCCAGTACAGCTTATATGTTATGACACTATAGCAAAAACAAGGTGAGAAAAGAGGAAAATCAAAGCTGCTGCAAGGATTCAGTGACAATGCCAGCACAGGACCCCTAAACATGCATACAGCAGCCAAAAATACCCAGCCGCTTGGCAAAGTACTAATTGAAGTATTCTGCCTAGCCTCTGGAAGCATTTATGGCATCACTCTGCACAGTGATTTATGTTTAGTCAGTTCAAGCTCTGCCCTCTGAAAGACAGTAAATTACTCTCCAAAGGCAAATGGTTCAAGCTCCAGTCATGGGAAATCAACTGATTTAGAGAATTAATAATTTTATCAGGTCTGTTATCTTCTACACATCTGCTGCTTTGGTTTTCCTGCTTTTTTTTTTGCTGCAAGGAACATCATAGCTCAGGCAAAAGTAGTTCTGTGTTTGGTTTCCTATGCCTCGTGCTGTTGTGAGGCCACAGCTTTCAGAGTTGTGAGGAGAATGCAGCAAGACAGGCATTTCTGTGTGCTTCTAAGGCAACTAAGCCGTCCTTCTAATCTAGGGTGAGATCACCAACATGACCTAGTGTTGTGTGAGACAGAAGTTTATTTTTCAAGGTCAGACCACTGGAAGTTACTGCTCCTAGAGAGTCTTTCTTTTTTAATCACCACATTTCAGGGCCTGCTGGAACTGCATGTATCCTTTCTGTGTTCTCCTACTGATCCAAAGATGAATATTCTTGTATGGGTTTGCTCAGGCTACTTTGTTACTCCACCTTACTTGTTGCTTTTTTCAGTAATTTTAACAGTGTTCTAGCAAGGCACAGGGTATTCTGATTACAGACATGCAGCCATTGTACAGTTTGTCCATATTTTATTGTGTTTTGTACCTTTCTGGATGGGTGAGAAGCCTAAATCCAGGATTACTTTGCTCACAGTTCCAGATTCCTTTCCAGCACGTTGCCCTTTATTGTACAACAGCCAAGAACAATTTCTGAGTGCACACTGCAAGTTGCAAATTGCAGAAGCTAGAGATCTGCTCCATGAGAACGGCGTATAGATCACAGCCATTACAGACGAGGACATTTTAAAGCCATGCTAGGTATACATGAGGGAGAAACAGCTGCATCCTTATAAGAAGGACACTGAGGTCCTTGAATGAGTCCAGACAAGGGCAACCAGACTGGTGAAGGGGCTGGAGAGAAAATCATATGAGGAGCAGCTGAGGGAGCTGGGGATGTTTAGCCTGGCGAAGAGGAGGCTGAGGGGAGGAGACCTTATCACCACCTACAACTACCTGAAGGGAGGTTGTAGAGAGGTGGGCGATGGTCTCTTCAGCCAGGTGACAGAAGATAGGACAAGGGCAAATGGCACGAAGCTGTGCCAGGGCAGGGTCAGATTAGATGTTAGGAAAAAAAATTTTACTGAAAGAGTTGTTGGGGCCTGGAACAGGCTGTTCAGAGAAGGGGTTGAGTCACCTTCCCTGGATGTGTTTAAAAAAAAGGGTAGATGAGGTATTTAGGGATATGGTTTAGCATAGGACTGGAACATTTGGACTTGATGATCTTAAAGGTCTTTTCCAACCTTGTGATTCTGTGATTCTGCAACCCATCTTACAGACCTCACAGTTGCACTTCTGCTGACTCCAGTAACCTACAAACCAGGATAAGATCTTGAGGTGGCTGTGTGTCAGGCAGAGATAGCGAGTTGTGGAACTTGATATTCATTTCAGTGACTCATCTACTGGCTAGTGAAGCTGTCACTTGCTTTGGCTCTGCCAAGTACTGTTAATGCCAACACACTGTCTCCACCTCAAGGAAGTCCCAAGGAGACCAAGAATAACCTTGAAGCCATTCCGGGATCTGCCTTGAGGGCTGCTTCAGTTCAAACGAGAACTATTGAGGTAACGTCGACAATACAAGCACTGCTGATTTATTTAGGTATTAATGTGGTAAAGACAAAAAAAGCAGGAGTTTGGACCTGCTTAGTCACATCAGAAACAAACAAGGTTCTAGATCTTCTGTGTGCTGAAGGCAAAATGGAAAAATCCCCAACAACTGTCAGCATTGCTCTCAGAAGGCATGGAAAATAGTCACAGAAAAGACAGAAGAGAAGCATCTGATAAAGAAATCCACAGTGATTCTTGGAGGACAGCAGGAGAAATCATGCATTCCTGGTTAAGTGATGCAGTAGCAGTCACCTAACTGCAGAGACCTCCTCCTCTTAAGCTGCAGTTGCACTGGGAAGCATGTAGAACTGGCGAAAGATCTTCTAGCTCTTTTAAAAATAAAAAATAAACATCAAGTTTTATTTTTAACTGGATTCCGATTCAGAAAGCTGTCTTTTGAGATAACTGTTATGTTCAGGTTTTTCACTTACAATGTCAGTTTGAGATCACAGAATCGCAGGGGTTGGAAGGGACCTCAAGAGATCATCAAGTCCAACCCCAGATCATCGAGTCCAACCCCATTGGTTCCTCTATCCAGTATAAATTTACTTCAAGCGCAGAGAGATATACCTGATTAAATAGGAACTCTCTTTGCTTTGCCTGGAAACCCTGGACAGGGTGACTGAACAAGCCTCAACATAGGAAAACATGTTTCAGGTTACTGCCATGTGTACAAAATAGGTCTGGCATTCCTCTGAAGGAATAACACTAAAAGCACTGTTATGAGTGCAAAGTGATGCCTGTGTTTCTGTGTTTCAATTGCTACCCCATCCTTTTCAAAAAGAATGAGCTTTGTGCCTTAAGATGGTATTCAGGGAAAGGATCTATTAGGATATGTAGCTACTTAGTTTTCATTTAGACTTTGACTTGGCTGAATAGAAAAATCAACCTCCCCTGCATTTAAGTTTTTCTGGGATGAGTGTCTTGGTAAAACCTCTGCTTGCCTTCTTTATGAAGAAAAATACCCTTCCCTGTGAGGGCGGCGATGCCCTGGCTCAGGCTGCCCAGAGAAGCCGTGGCTGCCCCCTTCCTGGAAGTGTTCAAGGCCAGGTCCGATGGGGCTTTGGACAGCCTGGTCTAGTGCAAGGGTGTCCCTGCCCATGGCAGGAGGGTTGGAACTAGATGGGCTTTGAGGTCCTTTCCAACCCAAATGAGTCTGTGGTTCTGTGATTCTCATCTATATTAAACTACAAGTCCAAAAACCCCCGTGGAGAAGTTCAATGGAATACCAGGCTGCCTCTGAGTTCACCAGCATGACATAGTCATCACTTCCAACATCAGTGATCAATGTGCCAGGAGCTGTATCTTTCAGGGCCAGCGGTGTTGCTCTGAAGTTCAACCCTGGCCAGTTACTCCAGGATACTAAAGGACCCAAACCTCTGTCTGGTTTCTTGGTGCTGACTGATTTCTGAACAATGCAGTCTCGCTAGCAGCAACCTGGCACTGGCCCAGAGGACTGAGCCCTTAAACATGCCTCAGAGCCCTGCACTTGGAAGCAGTGACGGGCTTTTCCCAATTACGTGTGAACTCGGCGCCTAGGTACACTCACACAGCTGACTGTAACTGAGGTTAACAGGTTGGGTTGTAAAACTTGGGAACACAGCTCTACAGTGGAACAAGAACAGAAATTTGTAAAATTACTCTGACTGGTGCCTTACTAGATGTTTCACGATCAGTTATTTCACAGCACTCTTAGGAAACGCTAGGAAACATCATCTGCTCCGAGAAAAAGACATACTTTGCTCCTGAATCACAACTTGGCAGTGCTCACGCTTGCGTGCGTTCTTTCGGAAGTGTACTCCTGCTTTGGAGTGATTCGTTTTTCTGAAGTAAGTATGAGAGAGCACTTTGGGTTTTTACACTTTTAAAAGTGTGGCCATGACAGACATGGGATATCAGAATTATGGAAACAGCGTGTGTGCCAGATCCTAGAAATGACCACTTTATCTCCAACACTTATCATGCATTATATGCATCCAGTATACATGTGTTACTCTTTCTTGAGGCTGCTAGGTTTCTGGCATGCTCCCTATTCTCTTGCTGCACAGTGGAGAGCTTTCCTGGTCATTGCTAGCTACTGAAAGACACTTCTTGCTCTGGGCATTGCTGTTATCCTTTGGATATTGTGGAAAAAAGTATTGGACAGGTAAACACTTGGAACACTCTAGTATCTTTATTCCTAAGATTGCTATGGCCTATGAAGTTCCCCCAATTTAGCCAGACACCTTAATGCCACCATTGACTCAAAAACAGTGAAGGCAAAAGCAGATAAAAGCATTTTGCGTGGCTAAAATGGACACAAGAACTTGCAAAGTCTTACAATCACAAACAGCAACAGGAAGAGAAATTTACCCATCCAGCTCACAAAGGGGTTTCTCCCCCTTTATAACATTGAATAAGCTGGCCAACATTTCACAGCTTTCCTCTCTGAGAACCTTGTGGCTCGAGCTGGCTCTTCATCCCAATACTGTTGACATGGAGGAAGGCCAGCAGGACAATCCCTTCTTTCCTCTAGTTACTCTTACTGAAACCAAGAAGGAATCGAACTAGCCCTTCTACCCAAAAAAGCCCATGCTTCCTACTTGGGAAAGAGCAATGGTTCTCTTTTGAGTGCAGAACAGAGGGTCTCCTCTACTAGTTAATATTTTAAAATATGCCTTCCCACATTTTTCCAAAGCCTTAACCAAGTTGGCGGTCCCTTCGCATTGGTTTGGAAATTGTTCCAGCCCCAAGATGAAGCTTCTTCTTACATGACATTTTTATAATTTGTATTAAAATGTATGTCGACTTCAACTAGAATGTAAATAAAGTTAATGTGTGTGGATCTTGAATAAAAGCAGCGATGGGCATAAGCACTCTGAGTACCCTACAGCCATGTCTCTGAGGAGTGGCTAAAGTGAACTAATGGGAACCAAAGTTAAGGACATGAAGGCAAACTCAAGAAGGAAAAGGCTCCCAATTGAAAACTATGGGCAAGAAAACTATTCCAGAAAAACTTCTCCCTGTCTGGAAAGGTTTACATTTCTATGTTTGAATATGCTGAATTTCACAATCAAACTGAAGAGTGTATCTATATAGAGTTACTGCCCAAACTCTGAGTGAAAAAACTATTGTTTGAACTAAAAAAGTGATACCCTGGCTTAATGGAAGTGACGGCTGACCAAAGCAGAGAAGAAGTGAACACTAACATGATGGAAAGCAAACAAAGCTCTGCTCCGAACAGAGTGGTTAAACAATTTCATATGATGGAATACAGGAATGGTGACACCAGGCACTCACATGCCTGTCCTGGAAAATCTCAGGCAGGAGTGAGGGTTCCTGCACTCACTCCAGGAGCCGGGGTGCCAGATTTGCCAGGGACTGATTTCACTTATGCCACACAGGTCCCCAGGGCAGGTACAGTTATATTTGGCAGGCACTGGATGCACTACAATGCACGGGTAGAATCTGGTTATTTGAAAACGTAGAATCATAGAATCACAAAATGTTCTGAGTTGGAAGGGACCCCAAGGATCACAGAGCTCCAACCCCCCTGCCACAGGCAGGGCCACCAACCTCCAGGTCTGGATCTACACAAGGTTGCGCAGGGCCCCATCCAACCTGGCCTTGAACACTTCCAGGGATGGGGCATCCACCACCTCTCTGGGCAGCCTGTTCCAGCACCTCACCACTGTCTCTGTAAAGAACTTCCCCCTAATATCTAATCTAAACCTTCCTTCCTTTAGCTTTAGTCCACTCCCCCTTGTCCTGCCATTGTCTGTCCTTTAAAAAAGTTGATTCCCCTCCTGTTTGTGTGCTCCCTTCAGGTACTGGAAGGCTGCAATGAGGTCCCCCCGCAGCCTTCTCTTCTCTAGGATAAACAAGCCCAGCTCCCCCAGCCTCTCTTCGTAGGGGCGCTGCTCCAGCCCTCTAATCATCTTCGTGGCTCCTCTGAACCCTCTCCAACAGTTATACATCTGACATCTGACATGAAACGTCCCTGCCCCAAACAGGGGTTAGTCCTGCAAGGCAGCAGAGCCGGCAGGCAGAGCTGGCTGCAGGGCTCTCATGCTTTCAAGACCTGCCTGGTTGGGGCTTGCCATGAGCCCCGAGGGCAGCCTGAGGGAAAAGCCATGTCCACACTGCACTCAAGGTCAACTCAGCCGCCCGGGATGACAGCCTGAAGAGGAACTAAACCCAGGCGTGGCAGCTAAAGAAGTGGGTTGATGCCAGAGAAAACAGGGTGACCTCAAACTTTGGGGAGATGTCCCAAAGGAGGTCACACAGGAAGCCGCCCTGAGGGCCAGCTCGCCTATGACAACAGGTGCTCGCACGCCTTGGGGTCGATCTGAGGCCGAGCCACAGCCACGCAACCGGCCCCACAGCCATTCAGCCACCCGGGCCCACACCCACCGCCAGCGGGCAGGGAACCGGCAGCCGGGCGGTGCAGACGGTGGGCCGGGCTGGGGGCGGTCGCTGGGCGGGGCGAGGTGCCGGTCGCGGCGGCGGCTCGCCGGGGAAGGCGTGGCTTGCTGCATGGCCCACCGCTCGGTCCGTGGTGTGGGTCGTGGCGGCCGGCGCGGTACGGGGAGCGGATGGAGGTGAGGAAGGGCGGTGTGCGGTGTGGGGGTAGCGGCCTCGCTCCTTCCCGGGGATCGGCTCGGCTTCCAGCGCCGCCGGCGTGAGGCTCAGCGAGGTGTCCGGCCGTGGCCGGGGCCAGGGGAGGCAGCTGGGCATTTGCCTTCCCGGCGTGTCTGCCGCAGCTCGTTTGCCTCCTGTTTGGCAGCGTGGGGAGCGGGCGGCGGCGGGAGAGCTGCCTCCGGCCCGGCGTACCCCAGGCCGGTCAGGGTGTCCGCGGGAAGCGGCCAAGGCGGGGATCGGCTCCTCGAAAAACGAACCCCAACTTCTTCCCCGCCGCCCGGTTCCAGGGGCTGTCAGCCGCCTGTTTGGATGCGCGGTGTGCCTCTACAGTCCCGCTACCTCGGCGGCGGGGCTGCCGGTTTTCCTGCTCTTAGGAAGGGGCGGTTTTTGTTTGGCATTTGCGCCGGCTTCCACCTTGTGTGTCGCCGGGCGCAGACCCCGCGGGGAAGCGCGGTGTGAGGACCGAAGGCTGTAGGGGAGCCGGACGCTGCCACGTTTCTATTTATTTAATTTTTTTAAAAGTGCTTGTAACAGGAAGCTGGATGAAGTTTGGCGTAAATCTCCTCGGCTCGCTAAAAAGCCTACAGGAACTATTTCTTGCATAACCGCGCTCCAAGACAGGCTCTTTTCTAGCTGCTCCCTCGGCGGCCAGAAGCAGGGCGGTGGGTGGCAGCTCCGTCTCCGAGCTGAGGAGGGGCTGCTCCGGCGGTGCCGGCCCCGATCAGACGGTGCTGGGCAGCAAGCCCCGGGGGTGTAAGGGTTGGAGATGGGTGTGAGCTGCCCCGTTGAAAGCTGCTGAGCTGAACCAAGGTTTCCGGCTTGTTTCCAGCAGCAGCTCCCTGAGTTTGGAGAGTTTTTCATCGGGGACTGGAGCAGAATGCGGGTGGGTTTGGGTTTGTGTGCATCCTAAGTTAATTCGGCAGCTGCAGGCGTGCTCGGCTCGGGGTGTTCGTTTGAATGTGGGTTCTCAAGAAAACCCCAGGCTGGTGTTGGTAAATTGACACGCTTGCCTTTTATACAGGTTGCAATGCTGCAGAAGCGGAGGAATTGACATAGATAGCAGCTCCGGCCCAAAACCTGTTTTATCATGCGGAGTTGTTATTTCAGATATTTTAAATGAATCCTTAAATAGGAAATAACCTATTACTTTTTTTTTTTTTTTTGGTAAACATTATTACTGATTTCCTCCTCCCAGTAATACTTCAATTTTTTAATACTTTGCATCACTGCATTTTTGATACATATGTTTTTATCTGCATGAGCCATTCTTGTCCTTTTAAATGCCTCTTAGCTGTACTTTGAAAGTCTTTGTGGAAAAGCAATAACTTACTTTGGACTTAAATAGGAAACATTTCACATTAAAATCCACATTATGTTAACAGGTATCAGGAGTTGAAATGACATAGACAAGTCTTTGTAGCGCTGACTGCGAAATGAGCCGCTTCCGCTTGATGCTGAAAGATTGCTCCTGTCAAGGTGCGTTGGATGCTCTCATCGCCTCCAGTTTGACGTGAGGTGGAAGTGGGTGGATAGGTAGCTCTTCACTACGAGAATCAACTGGTGGCGATGAGTTATGTAGAATTACAGATAGACATCTTTTCTCTCCCCTTCCCCTGACCCCGTGAAAGTTGAGGCAGTACCTGTAACAAAGACTTTGTTCAGATTAGATCTGAGCTGTCAATACTTCATCTCAAAGTTGAACTGGAATTTAGCTGGTAAAGATTTAATTATTGCAGGCTTCTTTGTCAATATTCTTCCTTGATTTCTGTGACTTCATTTTGATGTAGCTTTGACAGGATGTCTAGATAATGGGTTTTCCGTAAAGGTATGACTTTCCCGTAGTCCAGTAACTTAGCAGGATTGTCTGGAAAGGAGGCATTTAAGGACTAAAGTTTGTGGTCATCGTTTCAGTGTCAGAATACCACCATGAATAGCCTGATCCAGTTCCAGTGGGTGCTTGTGCATCGTTTTGTGTGACTCAGCGTTCCTGCGTGTCCCTATAAAATGATCAGCTGCATTTTGTTTACATATTGAGAAATTTGAAGGAGCAGTGGTAAGTTGGATTTTAACTTTGGGAAGATAAATATTAGGAAAGTAACTTGAAAATCAAACCCTTGATTTTTAGTAGCTCAAACCACAAAAGTGACTCACTGGTGGTGTGGAGTTTTGTTTGTTTTGGTTTTTTGGGGTATTTTCCTTATTTCTTAGAAGACCTCATCTGCAGTTTTTATTTGAGCCCAGCAAGCTTTGAACTGAAACACTTTTCCAAACTAAGCATGCAGGCAGCATCATCAGTGAAATTGCTATTCCCTCTACGTCAGTGAGGTTTTCTTTTAAGCCTCTGTGGTTGTATCACAGGAGAATTGCATAGTCTTGAGGCTGGGATAGAAGGCAGTTTAGGGTTCCAGTTAGTTATGTGAACAAACATCTACTTTTTAAACAAAGTTTGCTGTTTCATGTTTGTGGATTTTGGGTAGTATTTTTCTGTATATTCCAGTTAAGCAAAAGTGTAAAATTGTTGTGTGGTCACTTGAAACCCTACTGAGCAGCACAGAGTGCTCTGTATACTGTGAAGTATTGCAGCTACAAAAGCTACAGGCTGCTTTCCTTCCTTCCAGAGTTTTTTAAGCTTTGCCACTGTCGTGGTTTTACCCCAGCTGAGAGCCGAGATCCACAGCCCACGTCGGGTCTCCCCTTTCCTCTGAAACCAGGACAGCCACCACAATATTTGAAGGGGGTGTGTGTGTGAATTTTGAAAGAAAGTAACTTTAAAGCAGTGGAGTTTTAGCATGCAATATCATGCTAAATACCACCCTTGGTACTGGAGGCCAGTAATAGTTGCAAAATGTGCTTAGCTTGTTGGATAGCTTAGTTAGGTTCATCTTGCCCTAAATTTAGGTATTTGTTTCCTTTTAGTGGTTGTATCTGTCTTACAAAGCAGCTACTCTTGTCTGCTTTTGTTTTTGGCTTGACACGTGTAAATTTTACTTGGTTTTGACAGAAACTTCGTTTTCCAAAGGGCTTTGCTAGAATTCTTGGTCAATCTTTACTGGGAGTTTTATTGTTGTTCTTTTGTTTGAAGTCATCTCTCCTATGTATGCTGAAAGGTGCCCTTGTTTTTACTGTAATGATGTCTCTAGAAAACTTGGTTTTGTATGTGTATGCTGGTGTCCAAACATGTTTTGTAAAATCCTTTTCCCCCCATTCTCTACTCTCCTTCTTCACTCTTTACAGGTAAACTGAAACTCCAAGAATGATGGACAGCTCACTGGCAAGTTACAGGAAAACCTTGTACAAGGCAGTTAGATGAAGACTATGGTATGAGTACTTTGTCAGATAAACTGTCCAAAAGAAGTACACGGAAGCTGCTCTGCTCTGTGTTTTCCTCCCTGCTACCCCAAACTTCTGCCTATGAGATGTTTCAAAAGAAGGAACTGATGTGGCTTATTTGTCACTAAAGTGAACAACACTGGATACAAAAGTAAGTCAAGGCCATCTGTGTTTTTCAGGGAGCACCATCTCTTTTTCTAGCTGGGGAGAAGGCAAATATTAGCTAGGATGTGTGCAATGGGTGTTTTGCAGTGGACTGCTACATGGGAAACCAGGCTGCTTTGGAGTGAGAGGGAGCAGAGTGCAAAGTGGTTAGGAACTGAAGAAAGGCAAAGGCACACCTTAACCTACCAGGAGCTATGGAAAAGGATGGGGTTAAGTGCTTGACAGCTGGCTGACAGTAGAAGGCTTGGGAAGGGTTTTAATGATGCCTTGCCGTGAAAAAGTACAGGTGATTTGAGAGGGGAGCAGGACTTGATTAAGATTTAGAGGTTTCATGGAAACCACTTGTGGGCCATGAGGGCAGTGGGTGGCAGTTCAGTTCTGTCTTTGTCAGAGAAAGCTGCAAAGGAGCCCTGAGGTGTGAACTGAAACTATCATTCTTGAACACTTTGGTTTATGTCTGACTACAACAGCTGATATTAGCTGCGGTTTCCACACATGTTTGTCTTTGGATAGCAGAAGTGCCACATCACGCTGGAGTTGGAGTGTGCTTGTCCTACTGCAGAGAGCTACAAGTTCATCTGCTCTTAAAAGCAGTGCTGCCTGAACTGTACAAGCCCAGTTCAAGGAACAAAACCTCATCTCGTCTGTGATTCTGCCTCGCAAGCATATGGAAAGAGGAGTAGCTTAATCAAGCTGGGTTTCTACGTGATGCAGTGTAGCTTAAATCACTGTATGCTAGTGTAATGTGTTTGTTCTGGAGGGTTGCTGGTTCTTTCTTGGCTTGACTATGCTGGCAGAAGAAAATTACACTTTACATGAGAGTTATTCCAACAGAAGTCTGGAAAAATTGCACTGGAAGGCTGAAAACTGAGCAGCCTTCTGTGGAGACAAACAGTTGCTGTAGCTTAAATCTTCAAAGGCTGGGCATAAATAACCAAGCCCATTTTTTCCCTCCCCAGGATGACTAGTGCCTCTCCTTATTTATTTGAGAAGTAACATAGGGTGCAGAGGACAGTGCAGCTTGAACACTTACTACACTAATGGAAAAAAATTCTTCTTTGCAGCAAAAGATGACATCTATGCTTTTGCTCATTAGTTGTCTTGTTCTACTGATACCTCTGTTCAGTGCTGGTAAGTTAAATATGTTGTTAAAATTGCCATTTTAAAAAAGAAAAGCTGCAAGAGACAAGTTATATGTACTAAGTAGAAAAGAAACACTGAGAGCAAACAGTGGGTTAGGGATTTTCTAAAACTGAAGACGTGCTGAAGACCTTTTCTTGGAGTTGCACTGGAAGTGGAATGGACATAAATGTTTTTAAATCTAGCCACATAAGTTTTTAGGGTATTGAGGCTGTGATTAGCCTCTCCTTGATTTCTGTGAAGAAAGTCTGAAGACATGGGCTTCCTTAACTTAACTATGAAATGCCTTAAGAGACATGCTGTAGCTCCAGTGCTGAAAGCGTTAGAGCTCAGTTTCCTTTACAATCAATTAGCAATATTTTTAATGGTACATCTGGGTTTTTTTTCTGTAGTTGCTAGGACTACATAAGTTAACAATGCTTGTCTTGCTGCACTTGCCATAAGCAGTTTAATATTAATGGCTGACTTAGTTTAAGCTCCATGGGGACCTACTTGGAAATCTTTCAATTAGGTGATAGGAAGGTGATGGGACTGGAAAGATTACTGAAGATTTTTTTTTTTTGTAAATTTTGAAAAAGAATATATTAACTTTGTATTTATGCAGTCATTCAGCAAGATTTATAAAACCAGTCAGATGTTTTGCAGTTTTGTAGGAATTCAGTGTTGAACATGTATGCAAAAGTTTGGAAGCTTTAAAAATCTGCTTTATATCCAAGTGGCCTGCTCTCTTTGTGCAAAACTGGTATTCTCTAAGTAGTCTTTGCTTGCAGGTTTAGGTTCTTAATGACTTTTTACTGCATCTGTCCTTCTTTCTCTGGTGGTTTGTTTTTTTTTTTGCTGTTGTTAAAAGATCTGCTTGCTAGCCTGCATGATTGTCTCCTGTCAACTTGTTAGACATCCGTAATTATGAAAATTCTGTTTCTGTTTACCTTACATGTGATGTTCAGAGTAATGTTCCTAATTTAATGGGCATTTAAAGGAAATTGCAAATGCAGTAAGCAAATAACACAATATAGTCAAGGCATCTTAATCTAAATGCTTTGATTCTCCAAATATCCTTTGTATTATGACAGAGGATATTAATGTGGAGAGGTATTGATCTCATTCCATGCTGTGCTTTAGATCAAAAAAAGTCTTTCCTGGCCCTATTGGGATTTTTTCCTGATTCGTTTTTGCCCCCAAAGTTATAAAGGGTAGCACACTGGGAGGAGCTCTGCACTGCAACTCTTTGCACCATGCTTTTCATCTACATGTAAGAACCTGATAATTCTGGAGAAGTACTAATGTGCTCAGATAACAGGGACGGGGTAGGTGAGTTGTGAAGCTTGTGTTGCCCGGTCAATTCCATGTATCTTCTTACACCCTTGTTGGCACTGAGGCTATAGAACTTGCATGTGCTTGTTGCTGACTGCTTTAGTTGAGGGAAGTTGTGGTTTAAGCTTTATCAAATACGTGGTTTAGATCCTCGACCAGAAGATGTAAACAAACAGATGATATCCCAGTGGTGTTTTAATGGTAAATTGTTACAGAAAGTTTATTTTCTAATTCTGTGTAACTTGGAGTGGATATTAATACTTCTGAACCACAAAAGTATACAGATTAACAGCATTGATTTTTTTTCCCTTTTCCCTTTTTAAAAGAAGAATGCCTTATTTGTGACTACTTTGTGCTTGTTGGAGAGCCTACAGCTGTCAGTTGCCCAGTAGTTACATTGCCAGTGCTTCACTCCAGCTACAACCTGACATGGTATAAAAATGGTAGTGCCACACCAATAACCACAGAGAGACATGCCAGGATCCATCAGCGAGAGGGCTTGCTTTGGTTCATTCCTTCAACGCTGGATGATTCTGGACTTTATGAATGTGATGTAAGGTAAGACAGGGAGGAGGGAAGCAACTGGGCTGCTGTTGCTTACAAGTGTGATGATGTGTTTGTGGAACTTAGGTGCAGAGAATTTTTTGGGTTAGGCAGAGAGGTTAAATCAGTTAAAAGCGCTGTTTTCACCATGCTCTTTGTAACTGCACACTGCTTTTTTTGTTCCACACATGTAGCATTGCAGAAGTGATTCATACAGAAGAATCTTAAAGCATGATGATACTAACAGTGGTCTGTGTGGGTTGTTTGGTTTGGATGAAGTGTAATGCCACAGGGAGAAGTTTTAACTGCTTCAGTTTGTCCTGTGTTGAAGTTGCTGTTTGATACTGACAGATAAGAACATTCTGGTTTCTCTATTTAAATGGAAGGAGGATCTAAGAGGAGCAAATTCTGCATGTTACACAGTATCACTACATACAGGCTTTCTGAAAAGCTTAGCAAGTTTTGGGGAATCCTTTTAGAAATTTACAAATTAAAAGGCAGAAACTCATTCTTATGTTCTATTTTAAATCATTACTAAATGTTACTGGTCAGAAATGAGCACACATGAGAAAAGCAAAGCAATGTGCTAGACAGCTTTGATACAGTGAAAGTGATGCGTCCCCAGTACTGCTCAAAAGATCTGTATGCACAGAGAAGAGGAAACAAGGAAGAGATTCTTTTCCCCTCTTTGGCACTTAAAAGCTCTTGCCATACTTAGAACTCAGATTAGTGCAATAAACTTCACCACTTCAGGTGGCCTAATCTTACTTGTAATGTCTGAAATTCCCTGTGTGCCTGACAGGAAATTAACATTGGAAAGGTGCACAGAAACAGTTCTTTTCCCAGTGGTCTCACCACAGCATGCTGACAACAGCCAATGCAGACTTTTTGGGTGACCCCAAAATGGGTTTAGTTGCATGTAGTTACATGTATTGGTGTGTATACAGTTATGCTGCAGAGCTTTGGGTTGTGAATGTAGTGACAGCAATCAGCAAAGACTGATCTTTGGCACAGGTTGGACACCTCTGCACCTTCGTGCTCTGCAGTCAATAATGAGGCTAAAGTTGGAAGTCAGAAGAAATCTAATCCTTTCAAAGCTAACCAGTTAAATAATTCTTAATGTAGTCTTTCTTGCTATGACATATGTTCCCGTGGGCGCCTTGCATCACTGGCTTGTGTAATGTCAGCAGGAGAAAAAAAACTTGCTGAAGTTCAGTTCCATTAACTGTAGGCTACATTTTGTGCATCAGTCACTTAATTCCAGAGCTTGTGAAGGTGCAGTGTGTAGCAGCTGAAGCCAGGACTGTCAAAACATGCAGTTCACTCATCTGGAAGCTTCTGCCTCGGTATAGCACTGAGAGATTAAGAGCAATTAATTAATGGAGAGAATTCCTTTACTTCTGGCATAGGCATCTGGTTTCTAGTGCCAACTCTCCTTTGTGGAGCTACTGCACAGCAGGTTCTTGTGGTTTCACATTGATATTGCACCTTCATGTGTTTGTTACACAAAAGATCCATCTCTTTTCTACTAAGAGTTACAGCCTGGGTTTTTTTGATATGTCTCTCCAAGGAACACTCTTCTCCTGTTCATTCAGCACCAAGGATGTTTCAGTGCAGATGTATTTTGGGTCACCCTGCACTACTGTGGGTTGGCAAACATAGGGCTGAAAACACTAAGGCTGGGTTGGTGGGGTGGCCTCCGTAGAACATCAGGTCTGAGAAGTCCTGGCATCCCCACTGGCACTTCCAGAGACACCACTTCTGCTTGCAACACAAAATCAGAGTTTATTCCCACCTCTTGGTCTGATAGAGGGGGTGAAGAGCTGAGGGTGGTGTTTGAGAGCTAGAGGGCTGTAGCAAGGAAGTTTGTTAGAGGCAAGGCTGGCAGGGGTGCTGAAGTCCCTCTCCATAAACTCCCTGTCGTGCTGGAAACAAGAACTTTGCTGTTAATGACCTGACTTGTCTGCTGTTCTCATTACAGGAGCCTTAACCACTCTAACAAAAAAACTATAAATTTAACGGTTTTTAAGAACGATAACGGTTTGTGTTTTAACGGGAAAATGAAGTTTGAACAAAAACTGATGAGTACAAAAACTGGAAAGATTATATGCCCAGATCTAGAACTTTTTAAAGATGAAGACAATAATCAGCCTGAAGTACACTGGTATAAGGTATTGTACATGTGTATTTCAGATACACAAGATAGAAAATACTCTTTACAATGTCTTATGAAGTAACTGTGAAAAGCAGCTTTAGGAAGGGAAAGTTTATTTTCTGTACAGTTTGAATAAGGTGTCTATTTTGCTAAACTGTTGGGGAGGTATAAGGGGTATGCAAAGCATATTGTAAAAAAAATAACTGTCTGGTTTTGGATTGCAAGATTTTTTCAGAGTCAAAACAGAGGTTTGATTTGTGAATCTCATTGATCCTTTGACTATTTTCTGTAGGCTACAAGTAAAAATGCTTGTATGTGTCTTTAAATGCAAGACTCTGTGAAGTTATTTTGGTCTTGCAGAATAACTGTTGATTGTGGGGTGATGTTCTTACACCTCTTGCTCTGATTCTGCCAAAATACCCTGTAGATGATGCAAGCTTAGACACACGTATTTTATCTGAGTTAAGGTAAAATTCTAAACCAGTTCAACGCATAATTCTGATGTTGGTATTAAAGTAGCTACATGGGCCTGTACATGTAAAGTAACTTTGGTGCTGCATCTACACATCTTTTGAGATGAAGTGATTCTAAACTGCCTGTGTGCTAGAGGAGAGAAGGAAGTTTTTCACTGTACCTGCCTCAGAAGCAGCACGAGGCACTGCTACAGCAGCTCTCGTTCATCTCGGTGTGGCCGGAGTGCAGGCATGTATTCTCATACATTCTGCTACATGTGTGAGAGCTTTCACTGCACCCAAGTTAGGTAACTGTCCAGCTGTTAAATGAAGGCAGGGAACTAAAACACACTGTTAAAAAACTTAAAGGATTTGCTTCAGTGATTTTTTTTTTCAAAAAGAAAAAAACGCAGCAAGACACCATCGGGCTTCGTGTTAGAGCACAGAAATGATTGGATAAGAACCCACATCATGGCTTTCAAAAAAAAACCCCCTCAGTATTTGTCAAGTTTTTTAATAATATAGAGTTCAGTGACTTATTTAATTATCAGGTCATTAGTTCCCTTAAATCACTAGTACTTTTAAAATGTTTAGGAGTGTAAGCCTGGATTTCTTGAAGACAAGCGGCTTCTTTTGGCAGAAGGTGAAAACGCCGTCTTGATTAGGAACGTCTCTGTACAGGACAGAGGCAACTACACGTGCCGTATGGTATACACCTATATGGGAAGGCAATACAACGTTTCACGAACCATAAGCCTAGAGGTTACAGGTGAGTGCATTGAGTTTAGATTGGATATTAGAAAAAAATTTTTTACTGAAAGAGTTGTCAGGGCCTGGAACAGGCTGCCCAGGGAGTTGGTTGAGTCACCTTCCTTGGATGTGTTCAACAAAAGGGTAGATGAGGTACTTAGGGATATGGTTTAGCTTAGGATGGGAACGGTTGGACTCGATGATCTTCAAAGGTCTCTTCCAACCTTGTGATTCTGTGAGGTTATTCTCTTTTTCATGCTGCTGTAAAATATTTGTATGCAGGCATAAGTTCTTTTGCATGTTACTTTTCAGGTCTATGAAATTAAAGCTGCAAATCTTCTTTAATTAATTGTTTCCTGAATGTAAAATAAATACAGTAACGCACGTTGCTGTCCTTGAACGTTGCTTCTAAGGAAGAGTTGTCATGGGGAAATAAGAAATATGGGGCTTGAATAAGAATTGGAAGGAAGCAGTGGTGATTGGAGTGAGTGTTGGTTTTTTGGTAAAACAAGTAGTGCACAATTAAATTAAATAAAACTCAAAAAAAGGGCGGAATGTTTGCTGAGACCATCACAGCAAAGCACCTGCTTGTGGTCCACTTGCTTACAACATTCACTAGTATCTCAGCTGATGGGAACAGAGATGTGACAAGCTGAATAAATACTGAAAAGTTAACAGATCTTCTTCTAGAAAGGATTGGCTTACTTGGATTGTGCTACACAGGACTCAGAAACATGTCTCTCGCTCTCCTGGTACTGTCATGTATTGCTGTTGTTGTGGTTGCGTCTTTGTAGAAAGTGTTGCTGGTGACCTGACGAGTACCACGATAGTAGTCCTATCGGAGAAGTTGGCTGGAGGTAGCATGTTCATCTTTTTAGATTAAATAAAAGTTCTGACTTAAGATACATGAACAGTTGGCTGTTAGCAGCAAGTGTATTTGTTGTGCAGAATGATACAATTCCAGCCCAGCTTCAGTGTGTGTGTGTTAACTCTCTTAAAAAGATATTCACCTGGTCTAGGTGGTCGTTGACACAATCCCCCTTTCTCTTTCTTAACCATCTCTATGACAAGGTTATTTGCGTTTCTGGTTTTGTATTACTTTTATATCAAAGCGGCTGGGAGGAGCTGGGATTGTTTGGTCTGGGCAGGAGGCTGGAGGGAGGCCTCATCACTCTCTTCAACTACTTAAAGGGTGGTTGTGGTGGGGTGGGGGTCGGTCTCTTCTCCCTGGTGGCTAGTGATGGGACAAGGGGAAATGGTCTAGGGTTGCATCAGGGGAGGTTTAGGTTGGTTATTGGGGAAATGTCTTTATTTGTGGGGGGAGGTTGTCCAATACTGGCATGGGCTGCACAGGGAGGGTGGTTGTGTCACTATCCCTGGAGGTGTTTAAAGGAAGAGTAGATGTTGTTCTTGGTGGCCTGGTCTAGTGTTGGACTTAGTAGGGCTGGATAGGTGGTTGAACTCGATTATCTTGAAGTTCCAACCAAAACCATTCTTTGATTCTATGATCAGTAAATTTGATTTTTTTTTTAAAAGAAATTTTCAGGTAAGTTAAAGCCTTTTATTAACTTGGAAACAAAATTAGAATAATTTGGATAGACCACAGCAAATCATGTATTTTCTGTTGTAAATTTTAAATTGGTAGTATGTGGCTACAGTAGTATCAAACAATAAACCAAATCTATTCCAAAACTGTCAATTGAAGTAAATTATGAAACTCTTCTTGCCTGAAGATCCTTTCTTTCTCTTTGTGTCTCTTAGAGAGACCTCAGCAGATGAGACCAGAGTTTATTTATCCGAAGAACAATACAATTCAAGCAGAACTTGGTAAGTAGTGATTAAGAAGTCATTAACATTCAGTAAAACAAGTAACTACTGCTGTTTCTGAAATAACACACGAAAAATTTCACTGGGCTTCAGTAAGACTGGGAGGTAGGAACGCAGATTGAGGATATCTGGAAGGCAGATGATAGAACATGATTCCCACAAATAATCTGGGGGGTGGGGGACATCACTCTGTGCTTAAGGTTGGAGTCTGTTGACCAGCAGTGTTGGGTGGGATGTATTTATTTTTATTTTTTTAATTCTTTATACTGCTTCTCAGTGTCTGTGTCTTGACATCAACCTCAGTATCTGTGGAAATATGGATATGTGTATTTAACGTGTTAGGGTAGCTACCAGCTGACCAGTTCAATAGTTTTGCCTCCTGCTGTATGTTTCTGCTTTCTCTTTCCTCTCCACAACATGGATTGCAGTCCTTGTTCTAGGGTATTAAAATATTTCAGATACTGATCTTTTGTGAAACAGTGAGCTGCCAGTTGGTGGATATCCTAGCTATTGTTTATCTTAGATAAACTTGTCTTAAGTAAGAGATTCTGGATATGAGGAGTAACTTCTTCCCAAGGAGCACATCCAGGCAGCGCAGCAGGCTGCCCAGAGTAGTTGTGCAGTCTCTTGGAGGTTTTGGAGTGTGACTGGATAAAGTTCTGAGCAGCTCTGGTCTGACCTCAGAGCTGGCCCTGCTTTGAGCAGGAAATTGTACTAGAGACCTCCCTGAGTTGCTTCAAATGTTACTGTGTGATTCTATGGGTCAAGTATGCAAGTCTTTCCCTAAGCAAACCTGTGCGTGTTAGATTGCATCATACATCAGAGTGAGTTGTGTTCTGCTGATGTAGTCAAGAAGAATGAGTTTTGGAGCTGCTTGAACTGTAGCTTTTTCCTCCCTTATTCTGCACCAGGGAGAGCTGTTTCAAACAGTCTTTGATTAAAAATGTCATTAACTGATTTTGGGGGAAGTGTGATTGGCTCTTTGTGAGAATTTCCTAGTAAGGATCTAAGCTGTTTTGTAATCTTTTGAGGAAGGATGATTACCACTTAGGTCATTAGAGAAGCTCCAAAGAAAAGTTGTGTTTGAGCTCTGGCATCGTATGGGAGCCGAGGCTGGAGTGTAATGGATTATTCTTATGTATGTCACTCTGATAGTCCCACATAATGCAGCTACTTTTCCTGCTGCTTTCCCTGACAGGGAGCTTGTAAATGCTGTTTATACCAGTAGTTCTTTCCTTATGTTGAGGCTTCATGCTCCTTTTCACATCATGTGAAACAGTCTGTCTCGCCCAAAGTCTAACTTGGAGTATATGGTATTAAACTGAAGTGAACAGCATTAAAATACTGGTGAGTTTTGTGGCTTTGTTTGTTGGGGGTCATTGTTTGTTACAGTTGTTTGGAGGTTTTGGGTGGGTTTTTTATTTTATTTTTGGTCTCAGTAGCTGGTAAATGTCTTATTCTGAAGTTGACAGGCTCTGGTCACGATCAGTAGGTTTTGACCAGAGTAATAAGTGAGCCTTAATAGAAATTATGTTCCTCCAAAGTCCAGAAGGCTTTGTTTTAAACAGTGGGAATATTGGAAGGTGACACAAACAGTATTATTTTATAGACTTACAGTTCTGCAGTCTTCAGATGGTTATTCAGTTCTGTTGGAAATACTCTGAAATGGTATTCACTTTATTCATGATTTTACTCCATTCTTTCCCCCTATTGTGACATGGGGAGAGGAAGGGAATGAGGGAATGGGGTTTCGGTCAGTTCCTCATGAGCTGTTTTCCTTCTCATCTGGGGGGGCATTCTTCACATCCTTTCCCTGCTGCACTGTAAGGGTCCCACCCACAGGAGACAGTCCTTTACAAACTTCTCCAACGTGAGTCCTTTCTGACAGGGCTTCATCTTTTCACCAGCAGTCATAAGTCGTAGAATGTCTCTCAGTCTTTCAAGCCCAGACTGCTCCAGCCTGGAGCAGAACATCCTCCATGGAGTCACTAGTCACCCCCCAGCAAACCTCCTCCAGCGTGGATCTCTCTTACTTTCTCTCATCTCTGTGTCTCTGTCTCTCTCCATGGGCTGGAAGTGCTGGCAGAGGCTTGCTCCAATGCGGGTCACAGCATCTCCTGTATGTCTCCACCTGCTCCAGTGTGGGGCCTCTCCACAGGCTGCAGATGGGGTCTCGGCCTTTTCCATGGGCTGTGGGGGGATACCCGCTCCACCATGGGTTTCTCCACGGGCTTCAGGGGCATCTTTCTCTCTGGCACCTGGGGCACTTCCTCCCCGCCTTCCCTTGCCTTGGTGCCTGCACAGTTTCTTACATCTTCTCACTCCCTTCTCTGGTGGCAAAAACCAGCTGCTTGCAGTTTTTTTTCTCCTAAATGTGATTCCCAGAGGCGCTGTGACTGTCCTCTGCCACTGTCCACTGTGACAGTCCTATTTGCCTGCCCCATATGGATGTCGCTGATGGGCTCGGCCTTTGTCAACAATGACTCTGGCCTTGAGCTGTCTGGTGTTTGCTCTGTGGGGCCTGCAGAGAGCTTCTGGCTGCTGCTTGCAGAAGCCACCCCTGCAGCCCCCCTTCTCCACCAGAACCCCGCCATGCAAAACTGCAACAAGGGCATGAGATACTTAAGGTGTTTTCTTCCTTTTGAAGAGCTGCGCAGTGCACTAAACCACATCTTTAGAAAAATCTGTTTCTGTGGTTGAAAGACATGAGGGCAGAGACGGGGGAGCATCTGTGACTTCTATGTGAAGTCTTGCTCAAGTGATTGCTTTGGATGTGAGCTAAAGGTTTGTTCCATACTTTTGATAAAGACAAACCCTTTTCAGAAGCATCTAGAGCTGATGTGTTTCTAGGAAACAAAACACTGAGAGCTTTACATAGGTGAACTGAGAGCACACCTTCTCCTATTAAATCATAACTTCCATGAATAAAATACAGAAGGAAAGAACTCCAAGAAAACTGCTAACTTTCCTGTAAATGGAGCTCTCTGAGGTGCACAAACAATAAATATATATTCTGCAGCTTGGCTTGCTTGCTTCAAACTGCAGTGGTCTGTAAGATCTGAACTCTTGGTGACAAAGGAGCTGAGTGACAGGTGAGCTTGCTGTGGGAGCAGGGTGCGAGAGTATTCAGAAACCATCCCACTGGGCAGTGCTGGTCAAAAGACTCTGATCTGGAGTAAAGATGCATCTGGACACTAAGAACGGAATTCAGCTCAGGGTATGGTTGTCTATGCAATGGGTATTTGCATGTGACTTAGGGTCCTTAATTCATGCTTTTATCAATAGGGTCTCAGTTCAGTTGCCTGCATGTAGATGCCTAGTGCTGTTTTGGGAGGTCTGACTACTCTAGCAGTGCAGATTTCTTGAAGATCTGTAGTCCTATCTGCCAGCTCCATATGGATGCCCTGAATGCTGGAGAGCATCTCCGATGTTGCCATACTGTGTACATGCAACAGATTTGAGCCCTTTCTGTGGAGTCTGGAGAGGCCTTCAGTTGATAAGGTCTAGGTATCTAATGTGGGTGGACTTAAGCAGAGCTGAACTCTGTTACTAGCTTAGACATTGAGCTTGCAAGTAGGCATGAACATTTAGACACCTACATTTAGGGTGGAATTTATATTCCTATCAGAGAGACTCAAGTGTGGATTACAAACGGATGAGTTTAAGGACTGCTTTTCATAAGGTAAGTGGGTTTTTGATATTCCTCCTTTTCCCACCTGTCCCCTGATTATTTGACCCAGCTTTTGTTACGAGACCTTCAATTGCTGTATTTAAATGTTTTTTGTAGGCTCTCATGTAGTTATGGAATGTAATGTATCAAGTGGCATAAATGGCTTGATTCCATTCTGGCAAGTTAATGATACGGATGTTGATAGCTTTGATAGCACCTACAGGGAACAGTTTTATGAGTAAGTATCCTTTTACTTTGAATTGTAAGTGCATTTGTAGGCGAAGTAATCTGCAGTGATTTGCAGTGAATTCACCATAACATTGACTGCTAGTCAAATGTCAGTAGACATTGAAAAACTGACTAGAAGTTTGTGTCAATGCTTCATATTCTTATGCTTGTTTTGTTTTTTAGTACCTCAGTATTTATAATAAAATGTTTATCTGACAATTGTAATAAAGCAATCATATGTAGGTTTTTATAATGCTGTTGTGAAACATGGTATTGTAAGGCTTATTTATGCATTTATTCTTATGCAGTCCTTTTTGCTGATGGTTTAAAGCCTGCCCTCTGTCGTTACTATGGGAAAGACAGATTGTCAAAAAAAAATAAAGATCAGGCAACTTACTTTTATTTATGAAGTTGGTCCTTTGTTAAGATACTAATCCCCAAGAACACAAAGCAGAAGCTCCTGTTGCAGGACGCTTAGGGTGGGCTATTTGTGTTCAGAAAAATTAAACACAAGGACCTCTGTTACTCAGTGATGGGTCTGTGCTGTAGCTGTGTGTGGATGTAATGTTTGCTGTCTCATTCTATCAGTCACTGCTGTTAAATGCAACCCTTTAAAATGCAGTTCAAAGAAGAAAGAAAGAGTATCTCAGGTGATTCACACTCATGCAGAGGCATTGTCCTCTCTACCAGGTTCCGGCATCAGGGCAAAATACGGCTAGAGTTAGGTTGCAGACTACTTTTAAGATTATATTTTTCATTCATCTGTATCTGGCCTCCAGAAGGAATCTTAGTTTGACTTTGTCCCCAGGTTCCTTTAGGGAGAATGACTACTTTCTTTATAGGTCTGTATACTTGGTTGTTTGCCTATAAATATTAGGGCCCCAGCTTGTGGACTCCAAGGCACGACTAAGTCCATAATTCTTTAGGGCATGAAGTTTCTCAGCTTCACTAGTTAAGACACATGTGCAGCTCTGTGTAGCTATGTTTAAAGTTATAACAATTGCCCCTGTTAAGATTTTGGGCTTGCTTGGAAGTGATCTCTGCTTTTAGCCACTACCCTGCCTGACAATGCTGGATGTGCAAAATAAATTCCGTGCAAATTCTAATTAGGATTAATAGTTCAAAGCATGTTAGCCACCATCAGAGAAATTGATCTAATTGCAACAATAACATTCAAAAATACTAGCAACTTCTCAACAATTAGATTCGTGGAGCATTTGTTAGTAGTAAACTAAGCAACTAAGGGTTGGAAGTAGGTGATCTTTAAGGTCCCTTGCAACCCTGACCGTTCTGTGATACTATGAAACCTCCCTGTAGGCGTGTCCCACATTAGGGACTTGAGTCTTGCACCCAGGAAGTAACTCTTTCCTCTGCTGGGAGGAGAGTTAGAGCTGCCTTGAACAAATCTGGACATGTTGCAAAATGATGAGGTTTGTATCAGCATCCCGTGACAGAAGCTGATGGAGCAGTTATTTATGTAATAGGAGCTGGTTCTTCAGGATGTTCTGCAAAAAGTACATAAGGTGATGTCATTTTGGTAGAGTAGGATGCTAATTTTTAGGTACCTTCCGCTGTGGCCTCTTCCAACTTACTCTTGTAAGTTTACCTTAAGTCAAGATGGTATTTAGTGGGATAGCATACTGTATCTCCAAGCTTCTTGTGGCAATATATATCAGACAGGAGTACCTCTGTGTTGTCATTTGACGCCAGGGTTACCCAGCTTTTGTGAGTTTTGTTAATCCTTATTTTTTAAGTTGGTTTGTTCCGTTGTATGTGGAGAGTGGGGGCTTGGGGAGTCTGTTAGTATGCTTAGAAATGTCTCTGCTTCATCATCAGTATAAAGAATCCTGGAACATGACTTTTGTCATGATGATTTTCTTACTAGTTATTGCTGCTTTGAATAGCCTTTCATTCACAGTGTCATTTAGGTTGGAAGGGATCTCCTGAGATTGCCAAGTCCAACCCCTGACCTCAAGCAGGGTCAGCTAGAGGAGGTTGCTCAGGGCTGTGATAAGTTGGGTTTTGGATATCTCCATAGGTAGAGACTTCACAGTTTCTCTGGGCAACCAGTGTTTGACTACCCTGATGGTAAAAAAGACTGTTCAGATGGAATTTCAGATGGGAAAGTGTTTCAGTTTGTGCTCGTTGCCTTCTGTCCTGTCAGTGGGCGCTAATGAAAGGACCCTGGTCCCCTGTGCTCCACTCCCTCCTGTGAAGTATTTATATGACCCACACTCTGTACCTGAGATTTGTCTTCTCCAATGGTCCCTGTTCTCTTATATGACAGATGCTCCACTCCCTTAATTGTTTTCATGGCCCTGCACTGGACTTGCTCCAGTAAATCCATACATCTCTTGTACTGGGGAGCCCAAAACTGGCCCCACAACTCCAGGTGTGACCTCACCATTAATGAGTAGAGGGGAGAGGTCATTTCCCTCAACCTGCTGGCAGCACTTTAGGCCATCCAGGATGCCTGGGGACTGGTTGATATTCTTCAGGATCAGGAGTTGCATTTTGCTTTGAACTTCACAAGCTTCCTGTCAAGCCCATTTCTCCAGCCTGTCAAGGTTCCTCTGGATGGCAACACAACCCTCTTGTCTATCAGCCATCCCTCTGAGTTTTGTAACATCTGCAAAACCACTAATGGTGCAGTCTGCTCCCCCCCAGCAAAACAAAAAAACCCAACAACCCAATGTGTATGGAAAATGCCAAGTCAGTTCTGGTCATGAAGCTGTTTGTTATAGGGGTGGTACTTACTGTGCTTCATTGGCTTCTTAGGTTTACAGAGGTAAAAATTGAATGTTCTATTTGTGAATAATTGAACCTCTCCCATGTTAAGCACTGGTATTTCAGATTCTCTACACGTTTCCTTTGTACTCTTTTTTTTAATGGCAGAGAAGTGACGTCTCATGGGCTTGCTGTATCTGGAACCAAATTTAACATTTCACAAGTAAAACAAGAGGATTATGCTTATAAATTTTTCTGTCACTTCATATACGGTTCTCAAAAATTTACAGCCTACATCAAGTTGGAACCCCCAGGTAAGAGAACTCATCTTGATCAAATGGTGATCAATGATGCATGCTTCTTGGTTAGTTTGACTACGCACTAATTAGAGCTAAAGCTGAGTGATGGACCAGTGTGCAAAGTAGGCAATGCAAGTCAGTGCCTTTTTTTTTGGTGATTTTTTTTTTTTGTTGTATTCTTAGCAAAAATAAAGAAAATAGTACTTCAGATTTGATTTGTCTTTTCTCAGTTTTTTAGGAAGCTTTAATGAATGATTCCATTTTATTTGAAGCAAGTGTGACACCTCAGTGGATTATTGTGCTTCATTTTACACAATTGTACTTAAAGAAGAGTGTAGATAGTGGAGATGATGTACCTAGAAGAGCAGCAAAAATGGCCAATTCTCTAAAAGAGCTGGGGGAAGACATAAAGCGTGGAACAGATTTGTCAAAAGGATATGAATGTATATGTGGACCTGGTTGTCCTGTCCTTCAGTAACAAAAAATGGGCTCAGAATGCCAGGAGGGAGAAAAGAAATCTATTTACACACTAGGAGAAACTAACAGTGATTACAACAGGGGAATTACTTGGAAAGATTATGGACTTTCCATTACTGATGCACACATTGCGTTATCACCTTCAAGATAAGCTCATGAATATTACTTGGGAGCATTCTTGACACTTCTTGAAGGCCCCAGTCTTGCACTCAAAGGCAAGGATAAGCTTGACCTATTGCTGGCTAGTATGAAACTTTCTTTTTAGTAGATGAACTTAAAAGCAAAGTGAGCTTTAAAAACCCAAATATGAGGCTGAAGGAATTAATTATTTGTATTAAAATCAGATAGACAGAAGAGTATAAATGTCCATTTAGTATTTATTTATCTTTAAATTTAGCTACAATTTTAGCTAAATTTACAAATTTAGCCTCAGAAATCCTTTAATATGCATGAATTAAAAAACAAACCCAAAAGAGTTTGTGGAGGATGTTTGCTTTAAGGACAGCAAATAAGTAGGTTCAAAGAAAAGTCTTCGGAGAGGCCAGAGACAATGGAAAGCTGGCTGATCTGGGGAAAGTAGCATGGTCAGGAAATCACCTCCCCACCTCTTACTTCCTTGTTTCGTGACTGATAAAATTTTGTACAAGAATTCTCTCTCTACTGCTGCACTGGGATATATGTCAGTGTTTTGGTGTTTCAGCTGAAGAGTAGCCTCATTTGTCACATTGCTTACGTATTCTTTCTCTGAAAGATAGAAGTAGGCTTGTCAAATAACACTGTTTTCAGGAAGCATTCATGAAAAGCTTTGTCTTACTCATATTTTTAAAAAATAATTATTTTAATGACTAAACAATTTCAAACATCTCTTGTCTTCCTCTGGTTCTGGTATATAACTCTGCTTGTGTTTTTTTTTTTTCCCCCCTCTCTTACTCCATTCAACTGCAGCTCGGAACATTCAGGGTTACTTAATTGGAGGAGGAGTTTCTTTGATATTTTTAGTATTTTTTACTCTTTCTATCTACAAGATCTTCAAAGTTGATATTGTGTTGTGGTATCGGGACTCCTGCCATCCTTTCCTGGGTAAAAAAGGTACGTTTGTGTGACAGCGCTGCATGCGGTAATGAGCCTCCACTTCCCCAGCCAAAGCAGTGAGTTAACCTCAGTGGGGGGCAATTGGTCTTCGGGGTGATTCTTGAAAGGATAACATGTTTTTAGGATGTTTAGAAGTAGCTCACATAACAAAAGCATCTACAGAGGAAAACCCAGCAATTTGCCAGTAATCCAATGCTGTAATTTCTTTCCGCAAAGATCTACTTCAGTGGTTTGAATGCTCTTCTGACAGCAGTTGTTTGGACTGCTTTTAATGACTGTTCCTCCAGGAAGCAGTATTTATTTATTTTCCATGGATGAACTAGGACAAATTTCACTTTCTTTGTTTTTCTATTTGAGGGCACTTCTGATTACTTTTAGTTTCTGTAAATCCCTGATGTTGATAGAGGTGCTGTCTATGAGAGTATGCTGAAGCGTGGACCATTTCCAAACTCCTGAGAGGTGGTACAGAGCTAGAGAAAGAGTAAATATCGTCTAGGATTATCAAGGTTTGCTTAGATTTCATTGAAGTATTTTAAATTTGGTCTTTCTGAAACGTTTGTCCCAAAGTATCTAATACAATTCAGACCCTGAAACTTGCAAATACTTTGGTTTTGGTTTTATGCCTTAAATTGCTGCTGTGTTTTGAAAGTCCAGGTTGTAAAAATGACCTATGAGTTTTGTGGCAGCTGGAGCTTTAAGCATTCAGTTGTGCTACTAGAACCACTATTTTCCAGATAATTCAGTGATAACTATTTGTTTGTTTAGAGTTCAGAAAAGAATATTCAAATCTAGTTAATTTTGCAGGTGTCTCCAGCATACTGAATTCTAGAAGGTCTGATTCTACAGATGTTTCAGGCTTAGTATAATTATACGTGTTTAGATAATAGCAGGATTAGGGCCTAGAACAATGATTTAAGTGGGGAAAAAAGAGAATTTAGGGATCTTTTTGTTTGCTTGCTTGCTTTTTCTTTTTTTTGTCTTTAGAATCCATTTTTTTATTACTCCTATTGCTCACTCTTTAGTTTCAGATGAGAAGATCTATGATGCTTATGTCCTGTACCCAAAGAACAGAGCGAGTTGCTTGTATTCATCAGATATTTTTGCTCTGAAGATACTGCCAGAAGTCTTAGAAAGACAGTGTGGATATAACCTCTTCATCTTTGGAAGGGATGATTTACCAGGAGAAGGTAAGCTGTCTGAAGACAAACTACGCTCACTACTTTCTCACTGGCAGCTGCAAAGACAATTTGGAAACAGGCAGTCTATCAGATGTGATTCTAAGTTTCTCCCAACCATTGAAGGAGCTATGATTTCCTTATTCTCTCTGATAGAGAATGAGAAACACAGCACTAAGTGCTCCCATGGAGTCTGTTTATCTCTGCCTTTCCCTTGTCGTTATATAGCTCTTCCATGTTTTTTCAGTGTCTGGCTAGCCTAGACATCTGGAGATGGAAGGTTGCTGAGGGGAAGAGGAGTTAAAATTGTGGTTGGGAATGATGACTAATGGCAGGAAACATGGAGAAGTAGGTCTCATGAGTGGTGTGAAAAGTGTCGGTTGCTTTGAGGTGCCATTTGACCGGATGACGTCTCTACTGTTCTGTTTTTGTTTGCTCTGAGAATTGCTGTCAAACCAGCAGGATGCAATAAAAGGTATAATGGATGTTTAGTGCTCCTGGGAAAAAGGATACAAAGCAACACTGGGTTATCAGGAACAAACAGCTGTATCAAAGGCTACTTATTCCTAGAGAAAGTTCTTTCTTACTAATCTTTGACTTCCTTGCAAGGCTTCAGAATCCTTGTGGGGGCTTCCTCTGCCCATACAAGCATCACGTTTAAATTTCTAGCATCTGCCACTGAAAACTGCAAAGGCTGTGCCACTGGCTGCTGATGTGAGGTGAAATGGTGAAAGTTGTCTGAATCCTTCCTGGCCTTGTGCCTTAAAAAGCATAGTACTGAGACTGAGTAAATCTTTAGAGTAGGCCTCAAATAGAAGATTTGTTTAAAGAAAAGAAAAAAATGGTTGTGAACAAACTTACGTGAGGTGGTTTGTGGGCGACTTCTTTTACATCTGAAGCCTTTGGTAGTGGTTTGAGAAGGGTTCCCTGAGAAGTAGAATTTAAAGTGCTGATTTATATTTCCAGTTTGAAAAAACACAGTAGTCTGTTCTCAGGGTTAACCCATATGGATTTTGTGTGGTCTATTTACCATATTTTTCTGGTTTAGAATTAAATGTATGGAATGCCATTGAAGGGAGCATTCTTTGCTCTCTCTTCCACTTACATGTCACAAAACCCAGTTAAGTGTCTCAAAATGAACTGTTTAAGGAAAAAGGTGATAGTTCTATCTAGACCTACAGGTTTGGAACTTGGGTTGTTTGGGGTTTTTTTTGCAGTTGCACCTATAATGGTAATAAAATGGCATTAGCAAGACAAGTAATAGTTTGTGCAAGACAAGGATATGGACATGCAGTCTGATGGGGTCAGACTGTGTTGGCCAAATCTCTAGTTGTTGGCTAACCCAACAGAACTGCTTGCATCTGTCTGTATTTGTGAGGTAAAGTGTGTTGGCTCAAATATCAAACAGGGAATGAAGCAGCTGCGACGTGTTAATAACAAAACCCCTAGAAACCATACAGCTTTAACTGTGCACAACCTTTTCCACTACAGCTGTGATCAGCGTTGCTGATGAAAAAATCCGTCAAAGTAGGAGAGTGATAATTGTCTTGGTACCAGAACCTTCCTGCTACAGTGTTACAGAAGATGTGTATGAAAAGCAGCTAGCCATGTATAATGCTCTGATCCAAGAGGGCATCAAAGTAATCCTCATTGAACTTGAAAAAATACAGGATTATGCCAGCATGCCAGAAGCCATCAAATATGTTAAGCAAAAGCACGGGGCTATCCAGTGGAAAGGGGACTTCTCAGAAAGGTCTCACTCAGCCAGCACCAGGTTCTGGAAGAAAGTGCGCTACCACATGCCATCCAGGAAAGCATCATCTTCATCAGCACTGTGTTTGTTACCGAAAGACTTCAACTCTCCCTAATTAACAGCAGAAAAATGACACTGACGGACTCAGTTCACGTAGTTGGTGGTGGGTTGGTTGAAGGTCACATGTATCTGCTTTGTGAAGACAATCTCCTCCACGTGTTCTGGATTGAAGGTACTACAACTTCGTATGCAGTTGTGAATCATCCTTTCTTCTGGCCAGATCAACCTAAACACCTTGTGATGTTGTCAGTAGCACAGTGATGACATAGAAGCCATGTAGGAAGTACGTGAGGGCTTTTCCAAAAATTGCACTGTGATTTGGAGGAATTATTTTGGTATTAAAAATGGAAAGGGAAAAAGAAACCTATAAAAAAAACTAGAAAACTTGTTTTCTGCAATTAAAGGTTGAATATGAAGGGAACTATAATAATTTTAATTGTGATACTATGTAATGGTCATGGCTAATGCCAGTAAATGTGTTTGTTTCATTTTTTTTAATGAAATGACACAAATCTTATTTGTTACAAGTTTGTTATTTGCTGCCTTGTTCAGTGTGGTGAAAGAGAAATCCCTCTGTGTTACTGCATCAGTGTGTTGCCACCCAAAAGAAGAGGTAAGAGACATTCCAGCCCCCCAGAAGTGCTATTGAACCTGACAAAGCATCTATACTCTTCCTTCATCTCTTCTACATTTTAAAGAGTTGCACCATTTTTAGTCGCTTGTCCAATGCAGACATCATAAATACACCACTGTAATGATGTACTGAGTCCCAAAAAAATAATCTCCAGAGGATGATTTTTTCCCCACTTAAGTGGTTTAGTTTACTTGTCCTTATTATTTAAGTGGAACAATTTAGCTAAAAACACAGATCCTCTCATGGGGAGTACAGGGTGGTTGGCTTTATCTCCATCAACCTTGAGGACAAGGTCACAGGGTTTTAGGATACCCATTTCTTGTGGGTCACTGTTGCTGTGGTAGAGCAGGTCTTCCCTCCTGTTCCCAGCCAGGGTGCTGGCTCTGGGATTTGTTGGCTCTGAAAGCTGAGCCTGACTGAACAGGCCAATGTGGTAGAAATTGTTCTGTTCCTTGGAATAGTTCTCACCCCAGTTAGTTAGTTTATCTGGTTCCCAGGGGGTTCAGAGTGTAATGGGAGGAGAAAGGGAGCAAGAGAGCTCTGGGTGTGGTTAGAAAATTGAGCTAAAATAGGATTTTTTCCCAGAACTCCTTAAAGTAAGAAATACCGTGTTGGCACCTGCAGCTGCTTGCTTTTCTCTTTTCCCTTGATGGTGTAAGCAATCTGAGGTGACTGTGTACTTAATTTGGCTGCAGCTGGATGAATTGAGGCTGGAATTGCAGCTTCCATACAGTTTTTTGTATGGAGTTTGTAACAGTCAATTACTTTTTCAGGGTAGGGACTGATTTTAAGAAAAGATCAAATCTGTTTAATGCCTAAGGATTTTATAGGAGAAGGAGATGTGAGAGCCAGATTGCTTGTGCTTTTCAGTCTTGACAGTTTTGAATTTAAGAGATCTAGTTGTATATGAAAGCTTCAGGATTTGACTGTTTCTGTCTTTTTCTTCTATGTGCAACTCTGAATCCTTATTTGTGTCATATCATTTTCTATCTTGCGGCTCGTTTTGCTCTCCTCCCATTCAAACTCCAGACTATCTTCTCCCATCCAACTCCCTTACCTTGGAGCAAGCAACTTGCTGTGTCCAACTCTGTCACTGTCCTGCCTGTCTCTGCAGGTTGTTGCTAATACAGCATTAGGCAGAAATTTTCCCTTTCAGTTGGTCCTTTGATACCTCCCCTTTTTCATCTGACAAAACATCATGTTCTGCATCCTTCAGAATTTTCACTTACTCCTTTTGACATTGCAGTGTTGGCTCTTTCTTC
Source organism: Gallinula chloropus (assembly GCF_964237585.1). Taxonomy (NCBI): domain Eukaryota; kingdom Metazoa; phylum Chordata; class Aves; order Gruiformes; family Rallidae; genus Gallinula; species Gallinula chloropus. The sequence continues at coordinate 145,140,078 of NC_140085.1, forward strand.
TTTCATGGCTCAGGCATTTATCATCTTATCTGTCCTCAACCAAAGAAAAGTGATGGTGTGAGGTGCTATCCCGCGGAAGAACTGCCTAGTGAATGCGTGTTCTGCCTGACAAGTGACAATACTATGGAAATAGGTTCCTCTCCCACCTCAGGCAGTTTGGTTACCTCAGTGTGTGCTGGAATTTGAAACTGCTTCTTAGAGATGGTGCCTTCTGAGCTTTGTGAGTCGAGTGCGTGTTTGGCCAGAATGGATGAAGAATCTCTTCCTCTCAGGGGAGTGGGGGTTGGAGGGAGCGCTTGAAAGATCAGAGTATTTCAAACTGTCATGGTACTGGGGTGTTTTATTGATGAATGTCACGTACGTATGGATTAATGCACAGGATTATATTTTCACTCTGTGTTTTAGTCAAGACAGAAGTGTCAAGGGAGGGATGGTTTGGGTCATGAAGTGCTGTGTTGACTTAGCTGTGGCCCGCAGTCAGCTTTTAAATACAGCCTGTGTTTGGTGACAGCCTGTCGTAGGGCAGGAGAGCCTTGAGATTCATCTGAAGTTACTGACATGCATCTGAGCAAGGACAACTGCTGTGGTTCACATGGGTAGAAGAACATAGTGGGTCAGAAGCTGTACAGTTTGGTCACAGAACTCTTCTCCAAGAAGATCCCTGTATCGAATGTGAAGACTAGACACTGGAAGTGTGGTATTTGTACACTGAGGACTGGGGTGCAATACTGACTTTCTGCTTCCACCTCGAGAGCTCGCAGTGTGCAGGCCAGCCAGCATTTCTGGCAACCTCGGGCTTTCTGAACTATTGCTTTGCTGACTGGAATAGATGGTATGAAGAACTGCTACTTGTTATCCCGGCCTTTGGTGGAAAGTTAATTTACTGAGCCAAAATATTGTTGGGTTTTCTTGGTTTTGTTTTTGGTTTTTGGGTTGTTTTTTTTTTTTCAATTTGTTCCTTTGAGATATTTATACAACTGGTAACAGAAGTTTTCATGTGTGTTACGTAAAGGCAATTTGAAGAAAGGTCCATTTTTTAATTCAATAAAGCACTACATACTTTTTTTCTTACAGCACTGCTGGTTTTTTTTAGAGAAGGGCAGCCAGGCTGATGAATGGGCTGGAGGGCAAATCATATGAGGAACGACTGAAGGAGCTGGGGATGTTTAGCCTGGAGAAGAGAGGAGAGACCTTATCACCTGGAGGCCGAGGAGGGACCTTATCACCACCTACAACTACCTGAAAGGAGGTCAGCCAGGTGACAGGAGATAGGACAAGGGGAAATGGCACAAAGCTGTGCCAGGGCAGGGTCAGATTAGATGTTAGGAAAAAAAATTTCACTGAAAGAGTCGTCAGGGCCTGGAACAGGCTGCCCAGGGAGGGGGTTGAATCACCTTCCCTAGATATGTTTAAAAAAAGGGTAGATGAGGTACTTAGAGCTTAGGACAGGTATGGTTGGACTTGATGATCTTAAAGGTCTTTTCCAACCTTGTGATTCTGTGATTCCTCCGCTAGAGCGTGCTGAGAAGGAACGGCTGCAAGCAGCAGTGTCTGGAACAAGACTGCCCTACTAGCTCTTCATTCTGGTTAATGAATGCGTTTTGGGAAAGGGTCGCACAAACCATTGTGTTAATCTGGTCTTGGCACACCATCAGCACTAACCACCTCGCCCTGTCTGGGCACATGGGAGCTGTGAGTCCGGTTTGGTTTTCTCTTGCGCTCTCCTTGCAGTGAGGTGAAGCGAGAGCAGCCCCGAGGCTACTGCCTCACTCTCTGGGACCAGCCCCATCCCCAGCAATGCCCCCACTGAGCAACCTTCCGCTGCAGCTGATCTCAAGAGCTGGGGGAAGTGTAGAAGACCTCAAATGGAGGAGCTGGGAAGGGGAGGAGCTGGGAAGGGCTTCTCGGCACTAGTGGAGAGGCAGCCTGCTCTGCTTGGCTCCTTGGGCAAGCCCTGACTTTGTCCAAGAGAGCTGTAGGGGCTGGTCTTGCATGAGACCTCGTGTTGATTTTGGAGGGGCTAGTGTGCTTAGCATAGGTTTTACAGAATGTTTTTTTGATCTTATTAGATAAAAGGAGTTTATAAAAGTATGAGTTTTAAATGTGGTCTGTACTTTTTGCATTCTGATGGCTTTGAACTTGAAAGCTGTTACTGAATACGATTTCCGACATGTAATGCCAGCTGTGTTTACTTGATAGTTTAACCCTGGGCTTGTTTCTGCACGCAGTATAGATAAGCAGATAAGAAAGCCATTAGACGAGAAGTTCTGAAATGAGGTTCTGTACAGTTCAACTCTCAAAGTGTTTTAGACTCTGAGAACTTCTGTTAACTTCTGTAATGTCTAAATCTGTCTTTAGCCTCGTGGGCTGAGATAAACAGCTTAATAGGATAACAAAGAATGAGACAAATGACCACACCACGAAGAATAATACAAGTGATGCACAAGTGCAATTGATCACCACATGCAAAAGGCAAATAAAACAATCCAACAGCCTGTTTCTGAGAAGTGAATCCATCTCCCAGCAGCTGCCCCAGTTCTCTATATATGGAGCATGACGCCGTATGTTAGGGAAGATCCCTCTGGCCAGCCTGGGCCAGCTGTCCTGGCTGTGCTCTCCCAGCTCTTTGCACACCTGACAGGGCGTGGGAAGCTGGAAAGTCCTTGACAGAGTGTGGACACAGCAATTACCCATCAGTGTATTATCAACATTATTGTCATCAACATGTAGTATACCAGCTACAAGGAACAATACCAACTATATCTCAGATGAAACCAGGACAAAGTTCCATTTCCCACTGACCCCAACTGAATAAGAAGCAAAGTCCCACTTTGTCAGCTGCTGCTGCTTCATTTTTCAGTCCCTGTGTTCAGACTGGGCTGTTGCTTTGTTCACCCAGCAGCCCTGGATGTTGTTCCTTCCCCAAGCAATCTCCTTTCTGCCTAGGCTACCAGCGTAAACATAAATATTTTTACAGTTCCAGTGTTGTGGGTTTTTTCCAAAAAGGCACTGCTATGACTACAAATGTTGAAAAATTACAAACATAAACCAGCTGTTAAAGGGAGTTACAGAAGCCTGCAAGCTGTGTCATGTACCATGCTGGTCCTAAAGCCAGATGATTGTTCAAACAGTAAAGGGTGACAGTGAAGGTGTTTGCTTCTGGCTAGAAAAGGAAATAATGGAGAGGCAGGAGCTGATTTGAGATGTTGAACTGATGAGTAGATGAGGAACTTAACAGCCAAAAGGCTATTTTTTAGTTTTCCTTTTTTGTTTTTTAATTTTCTGAATAACTTGAATATTTGTCTGCTACACAGGATAGATATTTCACAAGAAAGCTTTATTTTTATCTAAAATGGGTATTTCTTGTACCATAACAATGCTTTCTCCTCTTCTTCCCTAATTTGTAATATTTTTGTTAAATATCTTGGTGGAAGATTTTGGTCAATGCTATGTTAAAACACAACAGCCCAAGCAAGTAGAAAAAAAACCCTAAAAAAATCTATGCCAGGTGAAATGAACAAGAATTCAGGTACAGATCTGCTTTTTTTTTTTGCAGTTCATTAGTGAAATGGAATGTCATCAGCTTCTAGTTATATTTCTGGGCTAATCCTATCCCACTTGATTTATAGGCATTTTTAGGCTGGTCTTCTTTTTTGGATAGCATGTTGTATTTGAAGCTTTTTCTTTTGTTTTATTCTTAGAAACAGTCCCTTCGTCCCTTTGAGAAGAAAATGAGCTTTTTAAACACCCACCCCCCCAAGCCCCAAACAACCAACCACAACAATAAAAAACCCCCACCAAAAACCCCCACAACCCCAAAAAACCCTGCCAAACCATTTGTTTTAAATTACACTTGGTAACCAAATAATTTGTCTATTCCATCGTCAGGTTAAGTTAAATTCATCTATTTCAGTGCTGTGCTTGATGTATTTATTGTGATTGTTTAGACTTGTTGACATTTGAAAACCTTTTCCATAATCTCCCCAAATTACTGGATTTCCCTTTGTGTTTACAGATAAAAAAAAGCTTTCTTTGATTATGTACCTAGTGATATTAATGGGGTTAGTGTGGGCTTCTTGCACAGCAGAAGTATTTTGTAAGCTTTGCTTCGGTGAAATATTGGGATACTCAGAGAGGAGCGTAAAGGGGAAATGCCAAAGAGGCACATCTCGTGGGAATGGCTCAGACTCATGCCATCTCACTGACTTCTAACAGACTCCAGCAGAAAACTAAGGTGGTACTTAAGAAGGTATGGCTTTGTAAGAGGGCATTTCATCAAAAAGAGGATGTGATCACTATGTATTATCTTCCTGCTTTGCCTTTGCCCTTCTCACTCCACTTCCCCAAACACCCTGTTAGGCTTTACAGTTGGGCCATCCTCCTCATTTCAGGATTTGGTCTGACATCTGCAGGCTCAACTCCTGTGTGCTATGGGTCAGGCAGAGCAGCAGTGGTATCACCAGTTCTGCTGGTATTATTTACTGGAATGCTGGCAGCACCAGCATGCAAATTGATTTTAATCTGACTTTAAAAAAAAAAAAGTTTATTGTAGATTTGGATTTTTTTTTCTCTTTGGGTTAGTGAGCATCAGTTATCCCTCATCTTATATTTTTAATATTTTTTTTTTAAAAAGGAAAATCTAGACACAATTGGTTGTCTTTGAGAGAGATGGAATTTGTAAGAGCTGGACATGAGGTGAAATCCCAAGAGTTGTCAAAGTTGTACAAGCCAGTTCCTCAGTCTCTTTCATCATTGGAGTATGAGAACGTAAGACTTTTATCTGTTTTGAATGCAGACTGTTTGAGACAGTGGCTGTATGCAGTTATGGAGTACCCAGCTACATAAAGCTCTGCTTATGGTTAATTACTTATGGGTATACTATTGTAATAGAAATATTTAATATTCATAATCTTTATTCTCTGTTCTTAGTATGTTGTAAAGAGGTTTAAATGATTTTTAAGTACTTAAGATGATACAAACTTGTCCACCCCACTGTGCTCTCAAAACAGAGCTGTTTTCCTAGCATCGACTTCTTTCCTTTTAATATATAAAAGGTCCTTTTCTTGATGGATGCTTCTACTCTGCAGTGCAGTTCAATGCCAAGGAATTGCAGATAGAAGGCCACAACCATTAGTTTGTGTGCCATACTGGGCATGTGGGACACTGACATGTGTGCCTCGTTGCAGCACACACTGCTTTAAAATGACCAAGTTATTAAAACAGTGAACATTTCCCTAGTTAAGAACAACAAAGTTATCCCTAGTTGCACTAGTGTAATGGAGAACAATTTATGTGGAGACTTGGACAACTGAACCTCTAGAAGGAGCTTTAATAAAACACAGAAAATTTTTAAGTCAAGTCATGAACTTCAGAATAAGTATAGATCCAAAGCTTTGGAGTTGTTCCAAGCACTTGACTCCAAGACCTTGTTTCTTTTTTCCCAGTAAGTGAACTGAAACATTCTGTTCCTTTGCTTCTACTGAAGAAGCTCACAAGCTCTGTCTTACAACTTTCTGCCAGTGATTATCATGTGTATGTAATTATAAATGCATTTTATAATGTGACCATGAACTTGGTCGAGTAGACCTATGCAATGTATCTATAGCACCCAGAAGGCCTGGACTTAGGAAACACAAGATGGGAAGGGGCTTCTTCTGTACCTTGACTAGATCATTCCCACCTTAGGTGTTCAGTTATATTGTTCTCTCTGCGATTTATCATACTTAATCCTAACAAAGCAGTTAGGTTTCTCATCTCCATTATTGCTGTTCATTAATTTAATTCAAGCTGATTCTTAGAAACTTATAAGTTTGTAGCTCTAATGTATTTGATGGCTGAGACATGTTCTTGTCCTCCGTTGGTATCTACTGGATATGTTTATAGACTGTGGTTGTAGTCTGTCTTCAATTTAACCTAGACAGGCCAAAACTATTAATCCTTCCTGACAGGTAAGCTTCTCATTTTCCCTAGCACATTAGCAGTCCTCTTCCCATGAGAAGTCTCTTCAAATTTGCTAACATGCTGACCAGGGCAGTGCAAAACATTTCAGCCAAAGGTGGGCCGATACCCTGAACAGTATTGCCAGGGCCCTGAACAGGAGGCCCACGTACATGGAGGAGTTAGTGGTTCGCGTGAGAGCCGATGTGAGTAGGTGCAGGCCTGAGCTGTGCTGATCGTGCCAGGTGGCTGCGGGACACCCTGTGCCAGCTCACCCTAACGGAGAAGCCTGAAGGCAGCTCCCACTTGGCACCTTGTGATGACTCCGCCTGCACGTCTCAGCTAACCCTGAAGTTCTCTGTTTTCATACAACATTCTTTGTTTGACAGTAGAAATGATGAATAGAGTTGTCTTCTTCTAAGGACACCTCATAAAATCTTTGAAGGCTTCAGTCCTGGCAAATCTCTGTGCAGACAGGATTTGCATGGCATGCCACACCCTGCCCGGAGGTCTGGCTGATGCTCTGGGTTCCCAGCACATGAAGCAACATAAAATCATCTGTGTGATCTCCTTTTACCTTCTTGGGTTAGCTCCAAGGAACCAATTTTAAATTAATATCCCCCAGAGGCTGAGCACCTTTCTCACTGGGATCTATAATGAACGCTTACATCAGTGCATTACAGGTGCCTTAGGTACTTCTCTAACCCTACTAGAAATTGTTCACTGGATTTAAGACAGAACTAGTTTGTTGGGGGTGTTTTAGGTGTGTTTTATACATATACCATATTGGTGAGTCATAGGAATTTTTACACTCAATTATTCTTCTTAGTCTGTTATTCTGGATGACAAGCTGTTACTTTTGTGCAAGGAAACCCCCCCCCCCAAAAAAAAAAATCCAAACAAAAAAAAGACAATAAAGTGGTGTAATTCTTGAGTGCACAAGGAGAACATGAGTTAACAGTGTTATGAGCCAGGCCTCTGGGTCACATACTTCTCTTTCAAGTACTGTGTTGTTGGTAAATTACATTAGAAATCTTCATTTTTCGTGTGCTGACAGCACTGATGAAAACATCGATATGAAGGCAACAGCTGCTGGCCTGGTGTGTTCCCTCTGTGCTAAGTACTATTGCCACACCTTGGCTCTTCCCTTTCCAAGCATCTGCTGTCATCTTTCACTAGCTGGCTTCCCAGCAGCCTTGCAATTCTGGTTTTGCAGTGTAAGTCAGCTTTCTCCACTCAACCATACTAATTGGTTCCCAAGATGAAGGTGATAAGGATATCAAAACAAACCCAAAAGACTAATGTGATGTGACTGAAAACTGCAACATTACTGCTGTATTTTCCATTTCCAATTTGGCACCCCTAGGCTGAGAGAGTTGAGGTTGGTCAGCCTGGAGAAGAGAAGCCCCAGGGGAGATCCTATAGCGACCAGCCAGTACCTGAAGGGGCCTACAGGAAAGCTGGGGAGGGGCTATTTACAAAAAAAAAAAAAAAAAAAAAAGAAAAAAAAAGATTGTGGCCACACACCACATAGTTTTGCCCTAAATATACTTCCGTCTGCCTTAGAGATGTGGTGTGACTCTAGCTTCTTTTTTCATATAGAAGGGATGGTTTATAAGGAGAAGGTAAAACACAAGATTACTGAATTCTATAGTTTTCTTTACAAAAGTAGCAGTCAACGTTTGCTTTTCATTGTCACTTGTCCTAAAAACAAAAATCAGGTCAAGCACTGCCCTAAGTCAGTTGGTGTGGAGGACCTGGAGTCTGCACAGTGTGCATTCAAGAGACTTTATTTCAGACTCACTCCTGTCAGGTACTGTTGTCAGCATGCCTAAGTAGTTGGAGTTTGCCATCAAGTTTTACCTCTTCAGAATCTGCTTCATGACTGTTTGGTGATACAAAATGTGGGGAGTGGGGATGAGAGTGAGATCAACTTGAAGAGCGCTCTCCTGATCCTAAGAAAAACGTTAATACAGCCACATGCATATGTCCAAAGGAGATGAGTGAAAAGGGCGAGTTGTTGATACTATAAATTGAGGAAGCCAATTTATCTTGAAGGCCCAAACAAAACTATTGGGAGATGTAGAAAAGCAAGAGGTTTGAGTTAACAAAAGGCAATGGTCTGAATTCACCTCAGGCAACTTCCATCCCACCTCTACCTAAATGAATGCACTCACTGTGATTTTCTTCTATGCATAACTCAAAAGGATTGAATTATTTATTGCAGGTAACATTCTCACTTCATTGGTTATATGATATTTACCAAATAACTCAACCAGATGCATGCAGCCATGCGATGGAAAAAGAACTTCACAGTGACGCCTTATTTAACAAATACATTTTGGAAAAATGCAGTATACCACAATTATCTCCGAGTCCAGTCTCTTCATTTGCACAGAAGTAGCCTTCTTTGAACACCTCCCTCAGTCTCAGGAAGATAAACCACATCATAATCGTTGCTCTGCTGGAACACACTGTCAAAGATAGTGCTGACGAGTTGTGTTAGAGCCCTCCCTGCCCTAATTACAACAAATCACTCACAGAGCTATAGGAGACAAAATACCTCTGAATGTTCTTGTGGATTTAAAACAAAAAAGGTAAATTGCACTGCATAGATTTGATCAGGAGGATGTCTGGAAAACTTTTGCTTAGCATCACCTTCATTGCTGGAGCTGGTGGTTCTTTGTCTGCTTGAAGTGTTTCTGGTGATCACATCAAATGTTCACGTACACTGTGTGTGGTCAACAGTAGGGTCAGACAAGCCACTTCTCTGCTCCCCCATGGAGTTTTTATCTTATGACTGCTGTGTTCTGTATATTTTGTTGTCTCATGAAGCACAGTCACTTCAGTTGATATTTCTTCAACTTTACTATAACGTGTTTTTTCTCAATTCTGCTTCACATCAGTCACTGGATAGTTGAATGGCTGGATAGTTCTCATTTTACCTACTGATTTTGGTAATGTTTTAGCACTGGTTTTCATACCAGAAGCATTTTTACTGGACTCTTTTTTTTTTTCATTATTAGTGGCATTATAATGAAGAGATGAGAAAAAAACCTCGAAAACAACAAGAAAAACTGCACACAGAAGAGGAACCTCCTGTGTGTATGTCTCAGAAAGAATTCTTCAGAAATAATTTATCTACCGAAAAAAAGAGGACTCTTGAAAAATGTAGTAGAGCAGATCAGGAAACACCTCATTTCCTTCACGATAATCAGATTTAAACTCATAGATGCTTGGTGGTAGTGCAAAACAACAATATAGAATCTAGAAATATTGCATAAGAATTATTTGATCTAACTCAGTGAGTTCATAAGCATTTCCAGACTGAAATATGGATATAATTGCTGACCAAAGAGAGAGCTACCTGACTGTGGAAATCCTGCTGTGCTTGCTGAATGAATTAATTACCAGTGTTCCCCCCAACAGCATAGCACCTGGAGCTGTTGCAGTGTGCCTCCAGCCAGCGCTAGATGCCTTGCACTGGTGGAGGGCAATACACGCAGGCATAGCAGGGCATAATCTCTCATCTGTGCTTATCCGTGGCTACCACTTGGTGGGCAGGCTGGTTCCATGGGCTTCCGTTTGGTAACTATAAGAGTACCAGAAGGTAGAATTAAAGTAGTATTTGAAGTAGAATAAAATGTTAGGGTGGAAGGAAAATCACAGAATTGTAGGGGTTGGAAGGGACCTCGAGAGATCATTGGGTGCAACCCCCCTACCAAAGCAGGTTCCCTAGGACAGGTCGCACAGGTCGGCGTCCAGACAGGTCTTGAATTTCTCCAGAGAAGGAGACTCCACAACCCCCCCCCCCGGGCAGCCTGTCACCCTCACTGTGAAAAGGTTATTCCACATATTGGTGCAGAAGTTCCTGTGCTCCAACTTGAAGCCATTTCCCCTTCTCTTGTCCCCACAGTTTTTGCAGAATACTTCTAATTGCTTAGCAAATGTGTTTGTGATGCACTTTTGAAAATAATGAGAACATTCACCTTGGAAAATCTAACCCGTTTGTGATTGCTGCTTACTTTGGGGAAGAACCTGGGAAAGACCTTTCCTCTACTTTACTATTTTAATAGCTATTCAACAAGTAAATGACAAAGCAGACTAAAAAACGCCAGGCTGTGTTCGGCAGGCTGCGTGTGAAGAGCTCTTGACTCCAGCCACGACGTGCCACAGGAACAGAGAACTACAGAACAGCTGAGTCCCCGCTGTTCCCGGGACAGCCACAACCGAAGCCACAAAGGAACCTCCACAAAGCCTCTGGGCTGCTGAGCAGCGGTTAGATTCGCAGGCGAACACCTCGCGGTTCAGCGGGACGAAGCTCGTACGTGCGAGCTTCCGAGCCAAGCGCCTTTGTGGCGTGTGGCCACCCGGGGAGTTCCGACTAAGCCGTCGAAGCGCGTCCCCGAGGGGCTCCCGCCGGCGTCCATCCTCCGTAGCCCCGGCGGGGATCTTCCTCTTGCAGCCACACGGCCCCTTCACCCCGGGAAGCCTGCAGCTGCCGTTACTACACGGAAGAAACGAAGTCACCCCGATTCTTGAAATCCTTACGAGGAGGATTTCCTGCCGCCCCAGGACGAGCCCCGGCCACGGCAGCCGGGGGGGATGAGCGACTCGGACGGTGGGGTCGGGCGGTGTTTGACGCGGGGAGCCGCCTCGCCAGGCGCCGCCACACGATTTTTTCAGCGGAAAACGGATCTTGCTCAAATGCCTTGCTTCTCGCAGCCTGGGTTCCATCAGTACCGCCTATCTGCCTGCGCCGGGACACCTGCCGCCCTGCGCCGGGGCGGGGAGGCAAAGCGTGGCGAGGAGGCGGCCCGGCCCGGCCCGGCCCTGCCCTGCCCTGACGCGGGGCCACCTCACCGCCGGCGCGGCGGAGCGAGGGCCGGCAGGGACACCACGCTTCACGGGCTGCCCGGGCTTTCCAGGCGACGGCAGCGGGGGCTCCCCCCGCCTCTCTCCGCCCATTGCACAGGCAGGCAGTGCCCGCGGCCGCGTCGTAGGTAGGTCGCGGTGGGGATTCCCCTGGGCGCCGGCCGCTCCTCAGGGAACACGCCTCTCTCCGGCGCCGGCCCGCGAAGGGGTGATGGAGCTTTACCCGCAGCCGCGCGGGCGTTTCGCGGCGGGAGTGGAGGCGGCGAGGGTGGTGGTGAACTCCGCAGTGCCTGCCGCGGTTGGGGGCGGTGAGGAGGGGTGAGGTGCAGGGGTGGCCGGGAGCGTCAGCGGCTTGGGAGAGATGAGGAGCGGTCTGTGGTTGCTGGGACCGCTGCCCCCCGTCGGCCGTGTGAACAGAGCGGCCGAAGACTGGCGGTTTGGGATAATCCGGGGGGGGGGGGGGGGGAAATCCGTAGGGATGCGCCGATGGTCGTGCTGTGTTACGATCGCCGTGAGGTGGTGGCGTCTCCTGGGGGATCTGAGGGCTGGGGACAGTTCAGGAGTGGGGGAGGTGAAATCAGCTTTAAAAGGTTAGCGTTTTCCTCCGCAAGCCCCGCGTCCGGCGCGGCTCGGTTTCTGAGAAGCAGCGTCGGAGCATCTTTTCTTCGAAGTTAAATCTTGGCCCGCCTGGGGTCTGGTGGGTCTCCTGCGAGCACAGCCCCGCCGGTACCTCCCACCCGGCGGCTGGCCGGCTCGGCGCGCCCGGGCACCGGCCGCTGCCGGCAGCGCGGTTGGGATGCCGCTGGGGAGCCACGGCCCCTGTCAGGTCAGAATTTCCAGGAATATGTAAGAATTTAAACGAAGAACACTGAAAAACCCGCTTTTTTCTGTAAACCAGCGACATCCCTCGCCAGGTATGGCAGCGATTGTTCTTCCTAGATTAGAGGGGGACCCTTAACGCTCTCTTGGAGAGGCATGGTGTACCTTGCAGTTGATAGAAGTGTTTAAGGTAATATTAATATGTATTTTGTTAGGATTTAAAATGCTAATGGGTTTATGTGGAAGAAAGGGAGTGATTCTCTTCTCTGTCAGTTCTCTCAATTCTGGGAACACGACTGTTGCATGTTTTAATCTGTGGTTTTATTAAATAAGATGTTGAAAGAAAAAGTTCCAGTGAATGGCATGATTCTTCAAAGACGAGTTGCCTATTTTCACTAAGTAGATCAACTTTGAGAGGACTATAGAGCAGAGGAAGAGGTGTCTGTACCAATTTAATGACATTTTTATGAGACTTACCATTGAAAACCTTGTTTAGACACTTGCCTTTTGGGGTTTTTTTTTTCTTAAATTGATAGAGATATCTTCTTTCAGGGTGAAACTTTATCGACATGTCCTCAGATAAATGGGATTTTTTCCTTCCTGGAAAATTTGGCCAAAGATAACTCCAGCTGAATTCTGTCGTGAGTGATAAAGCTCCACAGGCTGATTGCAGGCTCAAGATGTGGACAAAATGTCTGGGAAAAGGGAGAAATGCAGCTGTTTGTCATGGCGGAATGTGGTAGGAAAAATGTTTTCACTTGACTCTGCGGTCATGTTTTTTTAATTTTCATCAAGAGTTATGTGCCTAAATTTGCTGTCGGGTGTACCTTGCACAACACATGAAGTTCTTTCACTGTGAAAAGTCAGAGACAAGGAGGAGTCTTCTCAGAGACACAGGTTTTACATGGGTCTATATATATTTGCACGTCTTCCATGTTGGCAAAAGGGCAAGTTTATAAATTTATACAGAGAAGTGGGATTCTGGAAGACTTGCTTTCAGAACATAGCTAAAATACTACTGCTGCATGTGCTGAATCTACTGATAGGGACAACGAAACTGCTTGAGAGAACATGTGTGAGACAGAAGGCTGGAGTAAGGTACAATAGCAGAGCTTATGAAAAAACAGCGATTCAGAGAAGTCCCGAAGAAAATGCCCACTCATAGGTGGAGTCTGTTCAGTCCCATTTTCTTTTTTAATCATTACATTATAATAGTTTAACTATTACAATAGTTAAAATTGAAAGCTGGAGATTTTAAGAGTTACTGTCTCTCACAATTAGAGAAGAAAGTTAGAGCTTTTGTACAAACACACATAGACCCCCTTGAGTGATTCTGGAGTCCTGTGTATTTTATTTCTGCCTCAGCGTTCTTTCAGGGACTTGTTCCTTCTTACAGCTAGACAAGAAATGACCTGCCTGGTAATTTGAGCGGAACCTTGCAATGAGGGAGGAGGGAAGAGAAGGGGGAAAAGGAAGAGAACAGGCACTGCAAGAAGCAGTGTGTATGACGCAATGTACGGCAAGCTTCTGAGTCAGTTTGGTAAAGTAAGGCACAGCAGCAGGAAGTGTCATCTTTGACTATTGATGAAATTGTTAGGTAGCTAAAGATTCTTCACAGCAGGATGAGGTCCTCCTACTCATCCTTCAGTTTGAATAATTGCACTTTTCCTTTCACACTGCTGTAAAAACTGTGGTAGGCTGAATAGAAAACAAAACAGTGAGGCAAGCCAGGTTAAGGAGCAATTTATCAGAGGCAGGCAACTAACAGATCCTTCTCCAATCACATTAGGAATAAGAAGACTACCAATGAGTCCTGAGAGCAAGTAGATCATTCAGGTATAAAAACCCCTCTTACAGGATAGACTATGGCAGGATACAAACTTAGCAAGGGAAGGGGAAAAAGGAGAAAAAAATAAAAGACTTTTTTTGCATTCGTGTTCATCTTGGAAGAGCATGGATTTCAGTGCCAGTATCTTGTCTTACGAGTAATCTTCCATGGAAGGGTCTATCTCAAATTGAAAAGTTAGCAAAAAGGAGTTATAGAACAAAATGATCTGTAACAAAGCACCATGACTGGCTGAAATTCATTCTTGTGTTCTCTTGTTATAAACGTCTAATTGAATGTTTTCTTTCCATTTCTGTAGGGAAACATGACAGCAAAAACATTGTTTTCGTATAATATCACAACAGCATTTCTGTCTTTAATTATTGCAGGTAAGCTTATTGATGGCTACAGAGGATCTTGTTCTCAAACATTTTTCACACAAGTAATCCTAATTTTCTGTGAAAATGTCTCTAAAAGTACAATTTTTGTGCATGCCAATGAGTTCTTTTAAACAGTCCTAAAAGCAGGAACCTACAAAACATGTAATATCTGATATTTTATGTGCTATCTTATCACAGAACCGTTTAGGTTGGAAGGGAACTCTTGAGATCATCTAGTCCAATGTTCCTGACCTCTGGTGTCAGCTAGAGCAGGTTGTCCAGTACCGTGTCCAGTTGGATTTTGAATATCTCTACACATGGAGACGTCGTGACCACTTTGGGGAGCTTGTTACAGTGTTTGATCACCCTCACAGTAAAAAAGTGTTTCCTTGCACTTTTTTGTATTTCAGTTTGTGCTCATTGTCTCTTGTTCTGTCAGTTGGCAGTACTGGCAAAAGTCTGACTCCTTGTTCTTTGTTCCCTCCCTCATGTGATTACACACATTGGTAAGATCCAACCCTATGCTCCCCAGGCCCCCTTTCCCTCTTCTCTCTTGGCTGAATATTCCCTGCTCTTTCAGTCTCTCCTCGTGTGAGAGATGCTTCACTCCCTTAATTATCTCTGTGGCCCTGCACTGGGCTTTCTCCAGTAAATCAATGTGTCTCTTGTATTGGGGAGCCCAGAATTGGCTACAGTGCTCCAGATGCAGCTTCACCGGTGCGGAGTAGAGGGGAAAGATCACCTCCCTTGACCTGTTGGCAGGTCCTAATGGAGCCCAGGACACCATTAGCCTTCTTTGCTGTGAGGGAGAGCACTGGTGGCTCACAGTCAGTTTGTTGTCCACCAGGACTCTGATGTTGTCTGCAGAGCTGCTTTCCAACTGAGTGGTCTCCAGCATGTGCTGGTGCCTGCGGTCATTCCTCTTCAAGTAGAGGACTTTGCATTTCCTTTTGTTCATGAGGTTCCTGTCAGCCCACTTCTCCAACCTGTCAAGTTCCATCTGTCTGGCATCATCACCCTCTGGTGTATAAACTGATGACTTGTACTTTTAACTTCACGGAATGTGTCCTTAGGAATTTTTTTTCCTTTTTTTATATTGGAAAATACATCTGTTTGTCAATAATACAACATCTAGAGCTTTGTAAAACTGCTAGGCTACTTGGTTTAGTTTCTACCCCTCATCTGTCAAACAGTTGGTATTTAAAACATTTCAGATGGTTGAAATGAATTGGTGTCACAGTCTTCTCATTCTACCTGGAATCTTGCAGCAGTGCCAGACTGTTAAAAATAAAACGTCATCAATTTCCATTTTAACAGGCCATTTGGTTGGAAATGGTTGGCGTTTGTTTGGGGGTTGTGGTTGGGGGTATGTGTGTGTTGTTTTTGGGTGGGGGGTTGTTTTTGGTTTGTTTTTGCCATGGATGGACAAACTGCAAGGTTCACCAGTCCATTGGACAACCTGAGTTGTGGCTAAGTAAGTAATCTTATGTAAAGCTGCCTCCCCCACCATTAGCAGAGAGCCCTGTTGGCTGCTTAGTTGTGGTTATAGCTTAAAATTCCTTATAATTCTTTCCTTCTCCATGGAAGTACAGTGGGGCACTATGGAAAGGGAGATTTCAGAGAAACTAAGGCAAGAAGTGGGACGGGGCTTGTGGGGTGGGGTGGGGGAGAAGAAAAAAAGACATTGTTTCAAAGTATTAGCATTTAGTGGCAGAAAAAGCTTGTCAGTTCCTGTGGCCACAACCTTGGTGATACAAAATGTGGGAAATGGGGTTGAGAGGGAGATCAGCTTTAAAAGTGCTCTCCTGATCCAAAGAAAAACATTAATGCAGCCACATGCATACGCCCAGTGGAGATGAATATATGTGAAAAAGACAAGTTCTCAATATTATCAGTTCCTTTGGCCACAACATTTCATAACCATCACGGTTATTATGGGGCATTCAATACCTCATAATCTGAGCAATTCAGTGTTTTGGTAAGTAATTTGGAAAAGATTTATAGTGAAGTGATGAGAACTGTGGGTGATACGGAATTACCCGCTGTGGTTAAAACCAATGCTGACTGTGAAGAGGATATCTGGATATTGAATGGTTTAGTGGTAGAATATCAATTAAAAAATGAAATGGATGTGTAGGGGCATGGAAGGGTCATACATATGTAGCAGAAACATATTACATCTGTGTGATGTGAACGTTAAGTTAATAACAGCTTGGGAGAAATGCTGCTTGACGTCTTTGGAGTCCCCAACATAAGAAGGACATGAACTGTTGGTCCAGAGGAGGGCTACAAGGATGATCACAGGGCTGGAGCATCTCTCCTGTGAATATGGGCTGAGAGGGTTTTTCAGCCTGGAGAAGAGAAGGCTTGGGGAGATCTTATAGCAGCCTTTCAGTACCTGAATGGGGCCTACAGGAATGCTGGGGAGGGATTTTTTAGAAAGACATGTAGTGATAGGATAAGGAAGAATGGTTTTAAACTGGAAGGAGGTAGATTTAGATTGGATATCAGGAAGAAATTCTTCACTGTGAGGGTGGTGAGGCCCTGGAACAGGTTATCCAGAGAAGTGGTGTGTGCCCCCTCACTGAGAGTGTTCAAGGCCAGGTTGGATGGGGCCTTGATCAGCCTGGTCTATTGAAAGGTGTCCCTGTCCATGTCTGGGGGAGTTGGAACTTCGTGATCTGTAAGGTCCCTTCCAGTCCTAAGCATTCTGTGATTCTATGCTCTCTGGAAGAATTAGCTCTGTCATCAGTGGTGATCAGAAAAGCAGAATTTTTGGGAAGAGAGTAGAGCAGAGAACAGAAAGTTTCATTATATTGCTCTGGAATCAATTGAACTCTGCAGTTCTGGTCATTCTATCTCAGAAAGACTATATCATAAAGGGTAGAGAGATGAGTGACAGTGTTATCAGGTATTGGATGGCTTCCATGTGAGAAGTCATTAAATGGATGAGGACTCTGAGCTAAAGAAAAGATGGCTGTGGCAAGTTGTGCTGGAGGTTTATAAAATTGTAAATGCCATAGCATGGGCAGATGAGAGAATGTTTACTTTGGCATTTCTCATCACAAGAAATACGTGATGCACAGAGAAGTGATAAAAGCCAATGAATAGGTTTTCATGCAGAATATGAGAGAAAACAAAGGGGCCAAAAATCAAAACATTACTGCACCCGTTCTGTCCTACTCTCTTTTCTTACGTATTTTCCACTGTTTTTGTTACCAGAGACAGGGTTTTGGGCTAGACAGACACTTGCAGGACTCTGGCATTTCTTATATTCTAACAAAACAAGGAATTTTAGATAAATTGAACACTGACTCTGGATACCAGCTCAAATTCCTGAGTTGATGACTATTTTTGTCATGCTGACCAAAGAAAAAGAAAAATTAAAATCATGGTGTTGCCCATCCCTTGTCACCCCCTTGGCTCCAGGGAAAGAAAGAAAATGAGCGTGTCGCTAAGTGCTTGTAATAATTCCTCTCTGAATGCTTGTTTTTACAGGCATTCAGTTGGTGAGTTGAAATTTCCATAGCAAACAATATTTATGCAGCAACTACTTTGACCTCAGTGTCCTGTTAGGGCATATGGGCACTGAAAACATGATCTGTCTCAAAGCCTTACTTTGACTACAGTTAAGTGAAGTTAACAAATGAACAAGTTTAAGGTGAAATGTGTGTGCGTGACACAGATTGGAGGACTAGAAGTTCTCTAGTAATCTGCATCTTAATTAAAACATGCAAATGTCAGTCTGCTGCGAACCAAGAGGTTCTGTTGAGTGTAAATCAGCGTTCAAAGCGCAGCGTTTCATTTCAGTGATATAACTGTAGCTGTATATCACTGAATAGTACTCTTAACTGTAAAGATAAAGGATTATAATTGTACCTTTAGCAGACAACTTAAAAATGGACGTGGAAACTCTTATGAACTTTGTAAATGTAATGAAGAAAATAGTTCAGTCTATTTCTTTACAGTGTTTGATGTTTTCTTTAATGTTTATCTCTTCCCTTTAGAGAAAAGTGACGCCTATGATGTGATGTTGAGGCACAGCCTGGTGCCTAATGGGCAACCTCTTGCTATTCAATGCTCACTGGAAAAGGGTTTGAGAAGTGGAGACTACAACATAACATGGTATAAAGTTGGTAACCAAACAGCAGTGCCTAAAGACAAGCTTTCTAGAATTCATCAGCAGAATAATTTCATTTGGTTTCTCCCTGCAATGTTGGAAGATTCTGGAGATTATGAATGTGTTATAAGGTGAAAGTTTTAAAAAAATTATGTTGTTACAGAAATGAGTTGCAAAGGGACTAACCTTTAGGAAGGAAGTAGAATTTGGAGGATGAGGGAAATACTAATGAAGACGGGAGATTGTGTTCACACAAACTTAACTTTAGCTTGAGGAAAGTAAGTTTAGTTCATTGGTTTGGTTTTGTTGTTTTTTTCCTAGTAGGCAAAAGTAAATCTATTAGACAAACTGAAAACTTTTCATCCTGTCCCTTAGTTTTTTTTGTCTCCTCCAAAAAGAATGCCATATATTTTTCAAGTTGGAAAATATGCCAGGTAGGTTAATTAAATTATGCTGTCTTAATTGCAGGAATTTGACAAGCTTCAGGAAAATGTGCACAAAAGTAACAGTTTTTGAGAGGATTGATAGTTTATGCTTAAATGAAAAATTTGCTGTAGAGGAGATAATATTCACGTTATCATCTGCAAAGGTTGTGTGTCCCAACTTGGATAATTTCAGGAACAAGAAGAGTATTCAGCCTGTCCGTTGGTATAAGGTGAGAACGCTGCGTTTTGCGCTGTCTTACAGCTGTCCCGCCATTTAGAACATCAGTCTCTGATCTTTGTGAACTCAAAGAGAAAAAAAACAAACCCTAAAGGTTTAATGTAGATGGGAGAAGAACGCTGTAGAAGAAACTGGGAGAGGATTAGGACTTTTTGTCTTTCAAAGGTGGTGTCAGGGTTTTGATTAGCTGCGCGGAAGTGCAGTTTGGGTGTGGGAGGCAGGGACCCCCGTGTCCATCAGGTGGCAGGCACCCTTTTACCCGCTGCTGCAGCCCACTGCGCAAGGGTCTGGTGTGCAGGAGCGGTGCTGGCACCTCCTTCCTGAGAGGTGACGTATCCGTTACGTGCTCAGCATTGTTCCACCAAATAAGGTCGTATAGCCAAGCACACAGAGTCCAGAAGGTTACTCCAGTGTATTGATGATAACTTTTTGACTCTGATGGTAGAGGAGCCAACAAGATGTGTATTACTGGACCTAGTGCTGACAGACAAAGAGGGACTAGTGGAAGGCAGCCTTGGTTGTAGTGATCATGAGAAGATAGAGTTCAGGATCATGGGTACTAGGTACAAAACAACAAGTAGGACTTAAACCTTAGACTTCAGGAAAGCTAATTTTAACCCATTTAGGAAACTGCTCAGAGAAATCCCATGGGCCAGGGCTCTGGAAGGCAGGAGGGCTCATGGGAGCTGGCTGATATTCGAGGACCACTTCGTCCAAGCTCAGGATCGGTGTATCCCTAAGAGCAAGAAATCAGGCAGAGGAAGCAGGAGACCTTGGCAGAGTACAGAGCTTCTGAAAAAGCTCAAGTGGAAGAAAGAGGTCTACATGTCATGGAAGAAAGGACTGACCAGTTGGGAAGATTACAGAAATACTGTCAGGATATGCAGGGATCAAATGAGAAAAGCCAAGGCCTCCTTGGAGTTAAACCTGGCAAGGAACATCAAGGTTAACAGGAAGGGTTTCTCCAAGTATTTTGGTGGCAAAAGGAAAACTAGGGAAAATGTGGGCCCACTGTTGAATGAAGCAGGTGTCACGCGGACGGAGGATGCACAGAAGGTGGGATTACTGAATTCCTTCTTTGCTTCAGTCTTTATTGCTTAGGCCAGCCCTCAGGAGCCACAGACTTTGGGGGTAACACATAAAGTCTGGAGGAAGGAAGATGTTCCCTTGGTTGAGGAGAGTCTAGTTAGAGACCAGTTAAATAGACTGGATATCCACAAGTCCATGGGTCCTGACAGGATGCCCCTGTGAATGCCTAGGCAGCTGGCAGAAGTCATTGCTAGGCCACTCTCCATTTTTGAAAGGTCCTGGAGAACAATTGAGGTGCCTGAAGATTGGAGGAAAGTCAATGTCACCCCAGTTTTCAAAAAGGGGAAGAAGGATGACCCAGGATACTACAGGCCAGTCAGCCTCATCTCCATCCTTGAGAATCACAGAATCACAAGGTTGGAAAAGACCTTTAAGATCATCAAGTCCAACCATTCCTGTCCTATGCTGAACCATATCCCTAAGTACCTCATCTACCCTTTTTTTAAACACATCCAGGGATGGTGACTCAACCCCCTCCCTGGGCAGCCTGTTCCAGGCCCCAACAATTCTTTCAGTAAAAGTTTTTTCCTCATATCTAATCTGACCCTGCCCTGGCACAGCTCTGTGCCATTTCCCCTTGTCCTGTCTCCTGTCACCTGGCTGAAGAGACCATCGCCCACCTCTCTACAACCTCCCTTCAGGTAGTTGTAGGTGGTGATAAGGTCTCCCCTCAGCCTTCTCTTTTCCAGACTAAACATCCCCAGCTCCCTCAGCTGTCCCTCATATGATTTGCCCGCCAACCCTTTCACCAGCCTGGTTGCCCTTGTCTGGACTCATTCAAGGACCTCAATGTCCTTCTTATAGTGAAGAGCCCAGAACTGGACACAGCACTTGAGGTGCAGCCTCACCAATGCCGACTACAGGGGCATAATTACTTCCCCAGACCTACTGGCCACACTGTTTTTGGTACAAGCCAGGATGCCATTGGCCTTCCTGGTGCCTGGGCACACAGCTGACTCATATTCAGCCTGGTGTCAACCAACACCCCCAGGTCCTTCTCTTCCTGACAGCTCTCCAGCCAGTCTCCCCCAAAAGAAGATGGATGAAGTTTGTTCTGGGGAGTAATCTCAAAACGTGGAGGAAAAGAGAGTTATCAGAGGATTCACCATGTCTGACTAACCTGATAGCCTTCTACAAGGGCATGACTGGATGGGTAGATGAAGGGAGAAGGGTGAATGTTGTCTACCTTGACTTCAGCAAGGCTTGTGATGCTTTCTTGCACAGCATCCTCATAGGCAAGCTTGGGAAATGTGGGTTAGATGAATGGACAGTGGGGTAGATTGAAAATTGGCTGAAAGGCAGAGCTCAGAAGGTTATGATTAGTGGCACAGGGTCTAGTTGGAGGCCTGTAACAAGTGTCCCTTAGGGGTCAGTGCTGTGTCCAGCCATGTTCAATATATAACGACTTGGATGAAGTGATAGAATATATCCTCAGCAAGTTTTGTTGATGTTGGAAAACTGGGAGGAGTGGCTGACTTGCCAGAAGGCTGTGCTGCCATTCAGTGAGACCTACACAAGCTGGAGAGTTGGGTGGGGACTAATCTTCTAAATTCAACAAGGGCAAGAGTAGGGCCCAGCACCTGGGGAAGAATAACCCCAGACACTTGTACAGGTTAGGGGCTGACCTGCTGGGAAGCAGCTCTGTAGAAAAAGACCTGGGAGTTCAGGTGGACAATAGGTTGACCATGAGCCAGCAGTGTGCCCTTGTGGCCGAGAAAGCCAATGGCATCCTGGGGTGTGTCAAAAAAAGTGTGACCAGCAGGTCTAAGGAGGTGATCCTCCCCCTCTGCTCTGCACTGTTGAGGCCTCATCTAGAATTACTGTGTCCAGGTCTGGGCTCCCCCATTCAAAAAGGACAGGGAGCTACTGGAGAGGGTACAAACAAGGACTATGAAGATGATTAAGGGACTAGAACATCTCTCTTAGGAAGAGAGGCTGTGGGACTTGGGACTTTTCAGCCTAGAGAATACTGAGGGGGATTTTATCAATGCTTATAAATACTTGAGGGGTGTGTGTCAGGAGGATGGGGTCAGTCTTTCTTCAGTGGTGCCCAGTGGCAGGACAAGGGGCAGTGGGCACAAACTTGGATATAGGAAGTTCCACCTGAAATGAGGAGGAACTTCTTCACTGTGAGGGTGGCAGAGGCTGCCCAGAGAAGTTGGTGAGTCTCCTTCTCTGGAGACATTCAAACCCCACCTGGATGCATTCCTGTGCAGCCTGCTCTATGTGATCCTGCTCTGCCAGTGGGGTTGGACTAGATGATCTCCAGAGGTCCCTTCCAACCTAAAACATTCTATTCTATATTTCTAATATTATTCTGTGATTCAAGTGATTACAAATCCTGACACTTTTACTGCACTTCGTTATTTCTTGAAAATTAAAAGGTTTTTTTTTCTATCGCAAATGAACTGGAGTGTCTTTGAATTAAAGAATATTGAAGGGAATATGATGTTTTGCTTTTTTTCACCCCCCTTGCTCTTCCCCAGCGTCTGCAAGGCATCCATCCTTATGCTGTGGTCCACTGAAAGTTCAGATGGCATTAAATAAAGGCAAACCATGGAAAGAGATAGTTATATGAATTAACAGTGTTCTCTACACACATCTAGGACTGCCAGCTTCTGAAAGGGGAGAGGTTTGCCTTCTTAAACAGTGATCTTATAATTTTTAATGTGAGTGTACATGATCAAGGGAACTACACATGCGAAACAACGTACACCTACAATGGAAAACAATATAACATTTCACGAGACGTCAGTCTGACTGTAGAAGGTAAGTAGATGATTTGACCATGTTGGTGTTCATAACAGTGACTCCAATTTTTTGTCCCAGTTTCTAAAGCTAAAACCCCCAACTTGTGGATAGACACGCTTAGGGCTGCTAGTTTTCACTTAAACACAAGGTTAAGAAAAGCTAACTGAGAGCTTACTATTCCCTCCCCACACACACACACACCCCATGCTGGAAGTTGCAGTGTGTCACAACTTTGCTACCCAGACCAGCTGCCAAGGTCCCTAAACAGGTGCCCTGTAAGGCTTGGTAGGCACAGTGCTTAGTGCTGTAGCTGCACCCTCTGTTCTGCCCATCTTACTCCTCTCTCTTTTATGTTATCTTTTTGCTGCAATGATGAACTGAACCAGCCCAAACTGTAGCAGTATCTTGACTCTACATGTCCTATTTCTTTAAAACCTTTGTCTCTTCCGGTTTTGGTTTTAAGCTCCTCAACACGCAACTGGCTGATCCCTGATACTGGGTGTCTAGCTCAGTAGATCCTGTTTTATGTCATGTGTCTACCAGCACAACAAAAAATATAAAAGAAGGGCTGAGCTGTAAAACACAAACTCCTTTGCTAGCACAGCATTATGAGATTGATACTGGATCACTGTTTACTAAAAGATTGCATTATTATTTAATGGTCTCTTTTTGTGCTTGCCTCTGTGTGTATATATACACATGCATATGTATATATGGTAACAATATGTGTCATATTCATATAATGTCATATGTATATGGGGTGGATAAACAAAATAGGAGGAACATGAAGTCAGATCAGATGAAATGCTCATTCTTGTCTTAAAATCTGTCCCTAGAACTTTTCTCAGTGTAATTTCACCTCCCACTATTCAGTAGAAGCAAAATCATTATCGTTCATTTGCCCTAAGTGACTGAAGGCAGCTCGGTTGTTTTTAAAGTCTCTGACTGAGCAAGTCAACACTAAAATGGGTGATTTGGGGTCCACACAGTAGTACAGGCCTAGTTTTCAGAAGGGTAGGATATATCTGGTGCAATCCTGTGTGCTTTGCTAGGTGGCTCAGAAGGGATGCCTTGTAATTTCTTCTTGTTATTTTGTGTGTTTGAAGAAACTTCCTTGAAC
This sequence comes from Gallinula chloropus, assembly GCF_964237585.1. Taxonomy (NCBI): domain Eukaryota; kingdom Metazoa; phylum Chordata; class Aves; order Gruiformes; family Rallidae; genus Gallinula; species Gallinula chloropus. The sequence goes on from NC_140085.1 coordinate 145,163,657, forward strand.
TGATAGGAAATGTTCCAAAATGTCCTAGAGCTACCTAAGATGGCTGGAAGTAGTGTGTTCAGTGAGGGACCTCCAGGTTGAGATTCATTTAAGTGCACTTATGCTTTTTTAATGTAGATGTCTAGATCTCCACCTGTTGATGGAGCTCACTCTGCCTTTTATGCTTACAGAGAGAAAGGAGCTTTCCAGAGTCCCATATATCTAGTCCTAATGTAAACATCTAAAAGGGGTCCCTGGGGTTCTACTTCCTTATGGGCAGTGCTATGGGAAGAATTGTACAGCCTTTAACTAGAGCACAGAAAGTAAATTTCCTATTTACAACAGTAGAAGTCTAAAATAGATGAATTACACTCCTAAGTATTTGGATCCAGTTTGTATCCATGGGGTGCTGGGTGACTGGCTATCCAGACTGTAGAGGGGTAATGCTGTAGATATTTACCCATACCTTTCTCAGCACCTGTGCATGCAATATGACAGGATTTTTATGCCATGAAACAGCCAGGTCACTGTGAGTGAGGAGAGATTTGTGGCACTCCATTTTGGAAGAGGTGGAGCAAAGAATAGCATAGCGTAAATCAGAAGTAATGACTACCTGAAATATGGTACTTTCCATATTGAATGATGTCTGTTTATGAAATTGTTGACAACCTTGTCCATAGGAGGGGGTTGTTTTTAGGTTGTACTTGGGTTATAGAGCATAGAACAGGCTACAGCTGCCATGGGTTTTCTGAAAATAACTTTCTTTTGGTTAGTGAGCCCACCAAAAAGGCCCCCAGAAATATCATATCCAAGAAACAACTCCATTGAAGTGGAACTTGGTAAGTAGCCTTCTCTGTATGATTTTGTATCCTAGTGAAACTCTCTACCTGCAGAGTGTCCTATTCTGGGGGATTGGTTTTAGTTTTCGGGGTTTTTCTGACAAAAACAAGTTCAGTGACCAGCTCAGTTTTGCTTTGTTGATGTCCTGAAGGAGAATTTTTGGGGATGAGAGGTAAAGAGACAAGGCATATTGCTTTCTAAAGTCCTTGGAAATCCATGTGGAAGTTTCTCAGTTGCAAAGAAATCATAGGGAACCAAAATGATTCTCTGTCACATCTGTTGCTTTCCATCCTTCCTGAATTGATTCTAAGAACAGATCCATCCTTGAATCTGCAGGAAAAGTGATGCCCCAGGGAGAGGCATCTTCTTCCTGGATTAAGCCTCTACCATCCAACCAGTCTTTTTTCTGAACCTGCAGATCACAGAGTGTATATAGACCCTCTGTTAAAGTAACTTTTCTGGAAGGGTGTGGGACCATCCTTAGCTGGTCTGTGTGGGAGTCTGTGAACAGAACTGTGTAGACTTTAATTAGAGAATGGAAATTAACTTTTCACTTTGTGACATAATTTTTTAGGCTCACAGGTTACAGTGGATTGCAATACTACAGGTGCTGATGGGTATGAGGTGTTTTGGACAGGCAACGGTGTGTATATTGATGTATTATATATGAGCAGAATTTTTGCAAGTCCTTATGAGTAAGTATATTTTCAGATTAGAAAATACAATGTTGGCAAACAAAATAGAACTTTCTCCCTTTGATATGAAAATATTTAGTATTTTTTTATTTGTTTAAATAGCTTGCTTTTTAATAACACTAATGTTTGTCTCCTCTGATTAATTTTCTGCTTTGAAGTAGAAACCTGAAAAGTAGTAGGCACATGGACTAAGAATGTGATTGAGATTGTGTTCATCATAAAAAAATCTTGTCATATTTCCAACCTTAGGAAAAGGTGTTCTACAGACATATAGTCTCATAATTATAATACAGTTTTATAGAGCAGGCTCTGGTGGGTCAGAGGTATCTTTTAATTGGATGAAACAGGTCCGGGCACATGATCTTCAGACTGTCTTCTGTGTTCTCCTTTCCCTTCACATCTGCCTCTCTGAAAGGTTGCCAGATGCCAAACCTGTGCTATACAGGAGAAATTGAGATTTAAGAGCCTTGAGTTAGAAAAGTGTAACTGAGAACCACTGAAGAGCTAATGGAAGACTTTGTTGAGGATATTTGTACTGAAGTTCAGTGGGGTAAGAGGTGAAAAGGAAGACAGATTTCCAGTCATGAGTTGTGTTTTGAGTGAAAAATGGACTTGGACTGAGTAAAGTGTAAGAAAGGCAACTGGGAGATAAAGTGAGGGTGAAAAGCAGGTTAAATTAGGTTAGGAGAGAAAAAATTAGACCAGCATTGAAAAGGCAACTAAAATTGGAGCAGAAGGCAGTCTGAAAGTTTCTTAGGTATGTCAGGTTGGGAACTAAGTATTGTAGGTTTTTTTGTCAGCCCTCATCTCATGGGGGTGCTATGAAGAAAAAATGTGATCATTTTTGTAAATTCTCAAGCACTATATATGAATGAGAAACTGATGAAGAAATGAGAATCATGTCATTTAAGTAGGAATATAGTTGTAAGAAGTAAGTCCTTATCATAAAAGAAAGAGGGAAATAAAATGCTGAACTCTTTGAGTACTCCCACAGAGAAAACCCTGTGCAAAAGTAACATAATATCATAAAGAACTGGATTGCCATAAACAGTGGGGCCATAATGCAGAGGCACATGATCACTGAATTGACATCATAAAAGCAATGTGATTTTTTGTACTTCCTAGTACTTGCCTGGTCATCTTTGCAACCATTAGTCATTGGCATTAATGACATTGATTTGTTCATTCTTTGTTACAGTAACTTTTTGCTCAGAAAATTATTTGTGTGGTCCTATATATGCCCTTTATTATATACCTCAGGTTTTTATTTTGCATTTTAAATGATAACTAGAATGAATTTTCAGGGAAAATAATAGTACTTGGCTAAGTAGACTAGTTAGACAATTTTGCATTTGAGATCTACTCTTAACAAAGTAGCAATATCCTCTTTTTTGCTGGTGGTTAAAATGTTGCTTACTTCACACATCATGGTACCCGTGACTGACTGACTGCAGCATAATGAACATTTATGTGGTCTTGTACAGTGTATGGGGGGTAATCATCATCATCATCAGCAGCAGAGATGAAGAAGTCATTATCCCGCTTTACTTAGTGTTTGTCAGGCCACACCTGGAATGCTGTGTCCAGTTTTGGTCTCTGCTATACAGTAAAAGATGTGGACAGGCTGGAAATGATCCAGAGAAGGGCCATGGGTATGATTAAAGGACTGGGAAGCCTGTGATATGAGTGAAGGCTGAGAGACCTGGGTTTGTTCAGCCTTGAGAAAAGAAGGCTTAGGGGATATTTCTTCACCATGTTCCAGTGCTTAAAAAGTGGCTATAAAGAAGATGGAGACTTACTTTTTGCAAGGAGTCACAAGATGAGGGGTAACAGGTACAAGTTACTCCTGGGGAGATTCCAGTTGGACTCTAGAGGAAAATTTTTCACAATGCAAATGATCAGCCACTGGAATAATCTCCTTGGGGAAGTGGTGGTTTCTCCAGAAGTAGACAGTTTTAAGGTTCATCTGGACAGGTTGCTGGACCATCTTGTCTAGATAATGCTTTTGTCTAAATGGAGTTTTTGCGAGGAAAGTTTGGACCAGGTGACCCTTGAGGTCCCCTCCAACCATTCTGTGATTTTGATTTCTGTCTGTGCCTCTTAATGGTGCAGCCTGACATTTTAGTTACTACAAGTTTGTTCCAATCCATGGGGTGAAGCAGCAGTTTAGATTCCATTTCCTGCATCTGGAAACATACTGTGGGTCAGTGACATCTGCTGTGGGTCACCACCTTTGATGTCTTCCCGGTGCCAGAGCTGCGTATCACCTTGTACCAGGGCCTCTTTCTGTTTCATTTCACACTGTGGAATTTCTTCTTCACCAAGCACTGGGGCTCTCCACCTACTCTTACAAGGGCTAGGAAGCCTGTAGCAAAGGTTTGCTTAGGTTTGTAAGGTATGTTTTTATACTTCACCCTATAGAAACATTAAATTCCTTTGGGGAAACACAGTTGTTAGATAATGTCTTGATGTTTTCCAGCATCTATGCTAAATGTCAGTAAGAAGCCTGACTGTTGTTTGGGCTTCCTTCGTACAATGTAACTGCTTGTCTACTTTGATGTGTGGTTGACAGTTGCAGGTGGAAACAAGCATTGTCGTGCTGTAGTTTTAGTGCTGAAGCCATTCCAGAAAGGGCCGTGGATTTATGTCTCTATTTGTTGCCTTTTGGATAGGGAGGAGACTTCTTATGATGGACGTCCTATGTATTCTGTGAAGCTAGTGATTTCAGAAGTGAACAGTGAAGATTACGAACAACCATTTGTCTGCCAAGCTTCAAATGCTTTTGGACACGTTGCATCCTATATTATATTAAAACACAGAGGTAAGAAATACTGTTCTTTTTGAGGCCTGTGTTTGTCTTGACTTCCCCAGAAGGGGTTTGGATACCAAATGCTCATGTATCATGTCAACAGAAGACAGATGGGTTACCCTTTGCTATATGTATGCACATACCCATGCCTTGGGGAGGAGTCACTGTAGTACTGTGTTTGTCATTATTAAATAATGGGTTCATGGAAGTGAAAAACGTGATACTCAGATTTGTATTATGTTTTGTGAGATAGCAGATTTGGACGAATTCAACATTTAAAAAATAATCTTCTTATATATTTGTGCAGTTCCTGATACACAAAGATGGCTGACTGGAGGGCTTCTCTCTTTCTTAATTTTAACATTTATTACTTTAATAATCTACAAAGTTTACAAGATTGACTTGGTGCTTTGGTACCGTAATTCTCCCTGTGCCTTTGCAAGTAAGGAAGGTATGTGAGTATGACCAGGTATGTTAGTAGTGTAACTAGCCTATTGATTTTTTTCCCTTGCCATAACTTCTAATCTAGAAAGTGATTATTTAGTAGAACATTTGTGAATTTTTCTTGAGGAATTCTCAGATATGCACAAAGGAATGTCCTAAGGAACCTGCTTTGGCAGGGGGGTTGGACCTGATGTTCTCTCGAGGTCCCTTCCAACCCCTACGATTCTGTGTGAATCTGTGAAAGACAGTGTAATGTATTCTTTTTCAGTCATATGGGTAAAATACGTAATCACAGTTGAGGTAATAAACACTGCATGATACTGAAGGCAGTCATGGGGAGATAAGTCAGAAAGAATACCAATTTTTTCCAAATTAACATGTTGGTGTCTTACTTTTCTGTTAAGTCGTTTGTTTGCACGTAGATCTGTGGTCACTCTGATGATGATCTATAGGTGTCAGCAGAGCTACATCTTGTAAACTAGCTGTTTAAAGACCTGCATTAAATATTTATATTGAAAATCAGACTCATTTTTTCAGAGTGGGGTTTTTTTTTGGCAACTTCTTTCTTTCACCCAACAATTTTCTTCTAAATCTCATCAGTTATGGTATTTACACTCCAAAGAGAAAAAATAGTACTAGTTCTCTATTCTGTGATTCTTTTCATGCACTTTTATTACTGTGGTGTAGGCAAATCCATTGGGCAGGTGTGAGAAAATTGAAATAAGTGTGATATTACAGATCCTTTGTGTGGCAGCTCTCAGAACTAGATTGTTTGAAGTTCTCTAGAGTTTGAAAGTAAGTATGCACTGAGATAGTGAATCTTTATTCATGGCAATTCTAAAGTTTCTCACAGAAAAGTCATTTCAGCTTCTGATTAAAAGTTCTCTTTTCCTCGAATATTTTAATGAAGTTCTAATGAAAAAAGAAAAACATAGTTTCTTTGTGGGTTTGGGGTTTTTTGGGTTTTTTTGGTTTGCTTGGGGTTTTTTTTTTTGGTTGGCTTTTTTATAGCCTGTTGAACTAAACTTAAACTTGAGTTAAATCTGGTTTTGGTTTGGTTTCTTCATTGTTGTTTCTTATGCTGTTTGAACTCTCAAAGCCTCAGCTGCCTTCTGGCCTTTTTCTCTGCCTGCCTTTCCCTCACAGAATTATTAAAAGAAAGAATTGCCATTTTTCTCTTGAGTTTAGTCAGAAGTGGAGATAACTGTTGTTGAGTTTGTTTCAGGAGAGATGTTGAAGAAATTCATCATTTAAAAAATAATCTTCCTATATATTTGTGCAGTGCCTGATATACAAAGATGGCTTTTTTAATGCTTTCTTAGTATCCTGGCACCTCTGGGGTCCTTTCTGCCAGTCCCAGGTCTTACGTCCTGCACCTGCTGGCTCATCCAACCCCATGATGGGAAAAGAGATCAGGTTCTGTGGCTGATCACCTTCCTTCTGATTTGTAGAGCATTTTGGTGCTGTGATGTTAGTCTGTCAGATAGGAGGATCAGACCCCCCATTACTATTATTAACCTGTCCAAAATGAAACCTTGCAATAAAGGTATGTTGCTCATTTTTAGGTTTTTAATAGAAATGTTTGTGTTTGTTTTTAGATGGGAAAATCTACGATGCTTATGTCCTGTACACAAAAAGCACTGGAGGCAGAAGTTTGTATCGTCTGGAAACCTTTGTTCGTAGAGTACTCCCTGATGTTTTAGAACAACAATGTGGATATAATCTTTTTATATTAGGAAGGGATGATTTAGTGGGAGAAGGTATGCTTTAATTAGTAGAGTTAATTGGTTATCTTTTGACACGTTGTTCTCGGGTTAGAAGATTATATAATTAAATAACACCTAGTTTTGGAAAACAAATCCAAATTTATTTTTAATAGATAATTATGTCTGTCCAATTGATTTTCTAAAAAATTATTTTTAGTGTTTTGTTTTTGTTTTTTTATGAAAACTTCTGTACTATGTTATGAGAGTCTGCACTTTTTAGTGATGAACAAATGAGAATTCAACAACAGTAATAATATTGTTGAGGTTCTTTCAATGATACCTGTTCCTGGGGACTGTAGAAAGTAATTTGGATCAGTAATTTGATGCAATGGATGGTGAATGACAGCTGGGAGATCTTAAATCTCTGAGCTAGCCACTGTTCCATGTATATATGCAGTCTTAAAATTAAGAAATATTTTACCTCAGTTGTAAAGTTTCCATGCAAATTTTGATAATTCCTTCTTTACTTACAGCTGTGATCAGTGTTGCTGATGAAACTGTTAAGCAAAGCAGAAGACTGATGATTATTTTGGAATCAGAAGCGTCTAGTAGCTGCCTGTTAGAAGATGCCTCTGAACAACAACTGGCTATGTATAATGCTCTCATCCGTGATGGGATTCAAGTGATTCTCATAGAAATGGATGAAGTACAGGACTACACAAGCATGCCAGAGTCAATCAAATACATTAAGCAAAAACATGGAGCTATCCAGTGGAAAGGGGACTTTTCAGAGAAATCTTGTTCACCAAACACAAGATTCTGGAAATATGTACGCTATCAAATGCCACCCAGGAAAAAGGTATCTTATTCTGAAGGGTATTATTTGCCCCTGACGTTGAACACTTCTGCAGCAAAGAAAAGTTAAGATGCCCTTATTAAAATAATACTGAGAAGGTAATTCTGAAATGTGGTTGTTTTGTTGGGTTTTTTTAACAGAAATTCTTCATGCTGCAAAGTAAATGTTTTCATCAAGGAGTAAAAACTATTTATCCCTTCCCCAGATTACATCCTAAAATAAAAGCTCTGTGCAAGTTTATTTCTGTTCTGGGTGTTGGGTAGTGACACGATTTGTTGTGTTAGTCTCACACAGACATGAGAAGCAAACATTGCTGGTGGTGGTAGACTATTAATAGTTGTGGTCCACATAAATGTGATATTCAGTGAAGAAGCAGCTGTGAAGTCCATTTTTTTTTACATTTGAAACTGCAGTTGATAAATTAAAAATCTGCTTCTGTTGTCAGCCTTTTCCTAGTCATTCTCTTCCTCCTGTTGCCTCTCTATGACTGACTGCAAGAATCTGCACTGTGCAAGCTTTGGGATCCCCTTCTGAGCAACATGCCTTATCCTTACCTCTTGAAGAGGTTGAGGGAAATCCATGACATGGCAGATATAGTTAAAACTCCTCACAATGCTTAGATGTGTTTCTGCTGAACACTTGTCACCAAATGTGTCCGTTCAGCGGGTGGAATGGAATCTGTGGCTTTTTAGACATTTGTTGAATAATTCTGTGATATCTGGTCTACAGGGCCTTTCTAAACTTAGATAGGGGTCTCTTGAAATGGTCAGGAAGCAGAAAATATTCCAGATTTCTTGCAAACTGGAAGCTTTAAACCCAGTGCCTACTGCTCTGGAAAACAGATGTTCTCATTCTGTATCTCAACTGTGCTAACTACGAGCACTGAGAATTCTCACTGAGAATCTGTCTAAGGTTGAGTATCCTGGAAAGAGCGAAAAATGGCCAGTTCTGAAACATGACCAGGTGCTAATGGCAAGAAATAACATCTTGTCTACTTGTAAAAGAAAGAAATTAGAGGCATGTGGCTATGTCAATCTGTGTGTGGTGTAGCCTGGTATTTCTGGACCCCAATCTATTGTTCTCTGTGTGTCACTGCGGGAGAACGACTGGCTGCTTCCTTTTCAAAGTGAGCTGAAGTGGAAAGAGTTTCCACTCTACCGCCTCCAAGAGCATCATCTGAATGCAAATGTGAATTCTGCTTGCTTTTTTGGTTCTTTTCTGAAGTTAAGCAAGTTCTTACATAATCTTGATTGCCAGGATAGCATCTGTCACTGAATTCCTTTCAGCTGGTTCTCAGAAGTGTTTATGGAGTAGAATAAACTATTCCTTGGGCTGGGCTGATGGAAGAGAAAGCAAGATCCAGGAGTGAAGCATATGTTTAAAGTGAAAGATTTGCAATAGCATTTCAGAGTACTGTTTACTTTGAGAGACTCTCGCAATACCCCTTATGAGCAGTACCTCACAGCCAGGAAAATGAGACACTGTAATTTCCTGCAGCTTCCATTCACTAGAGACTTCTGAGATGTCACCATGAAAACTGAGAACAGGACAGATCTGTCAAATGAGGTACCATTGTTCTAGTAGATGGTGACTCAGTCCTCTTTGGAAATGGATAACATTGAGGCTGGAACATTTAAAAATAGAGAGTTTAAGTAAGCGTTATTGTGAAATTTTCACATTGTGTTTAGACTTAGACTTGCACTAAACAGGACTCCTAAAGAGACTCTTAAGTGAAGACAGATGATTGTGTGCTGGTGTTTATATACCTGATACTTTCTTTTAAACAACCACATTTAGTGGGATTATTCAAGTGTCTTAGTTTTCTTGTGTGAAAATGAATGTGGGAGAAAGGTTTCAGTTATTGTGGTTAATTGTTAGCTTACAGCTTGAATGTAGCCTGAAGTGGCTTATCCTTTTATTGTGGGGCTTTATTTTGAAGCTGAATTCTGTCTGTTTTCTCCCCTTGGAAGCTTTTTTTAACATGTCACATAGGAAAACAAACTGATTTTTTTGTGGTAGAGTGAAAACAATTTTCCCATGGAGACAAATGTGCTGATTGTGCTTCATCTAAAAAATACTCCAATGATTAGTTGGCCAGAGGCCTGCTTCTAGAAACTTGGTAGCTTCAGAAAGAAAAGGCAAATGCAGTGCAATCCATGAAAAAGTACTGGATTACCACGATGTGGTAGATATATTTCAGTTTATTTTCTGTCTGCTGACCTTATCACCACCTACAACTACCTGAGAGAGGTTATAGAGAGGTGGGTGATGGTCTCTTCAGCCAGGTGATAGGTGACCCTGCCCTGGTACAAAGCTGTGCCAGGGCAGGGTCAGATTAGATGTTAGGGAAAAGGTTTTTCACTGAAGGAGTTGTGAAGGCCTGGAACAGGCTGCCCAGGGAACAGGCTGAGTCACCTTCCCTGGATGTGTTTAAAAAAGGGTAGATGAGGTACTTAGGGATATGGTTTAGCTTAGGATGGCAGCGGTTGGACATGATCTTAAAGGTCTTCTCCAACCTTGTGATTCTGTGAAAACAGTCTGAAGGTTATTTGGTGTGAGATGCACAGACAGCATCAGTTTATTTGGCACTCCAGATTACCCCTTCCCTTTCTTGCCTAGTGATTTAACTTGCCTCTGATTTTCTGATTCCACTGCGTCTTTCCATCCATACAGTGAGGCTAGGTTTTTTTCTGGGAAACTTTCCTCCTTTCCCACTTCCTTGCCTTTGTGTCAGCTGGTGCCGAGATACAGCCTGTTTCATGTTTTAATGTACACATCTCTGACTGTATTTTAATTCATGGATGGAGGCTTATGTAACAGGGAAGATCATGTGCTCTGAGCCTGGTGGGTGGGGTCTATGCCATAGCCTCAGACAGGACATCCCTGACGTGACTTTGTCTTTTTTTCTGTTTAATTTACCTCTGTATGGCATCCCAGCAAGTAGAAATGCAGAAAGGTGATTTCACATTACCTCTGTATCTTGCTGTCTTGAGCTTCTGCTAGAAGGGAACCCTGTTCTGCCTTTTATTCAGAGGCTTTGGTGGTTTGGCTTCTGCACCTCCTTCCACAGCAGTAGTTAGCTGGAAGCTTATGTCACTTAAGGATGTATTCCACTGCAGAGCTTTAGAACACATCTAAGTAACATCAGTGGCTAGCAGCTTTACTCCAGAGTACTCCCAGTTCTCTGGTTTAGTCACAGATGCTACACTGTATGAACACAGGAGCAATAGTTCCTCCTCTCATCCCTGCACTCATTATTCTCAGGAGTAAAGGCAAAGTACACTGCTTGATGTTTATGTTTGTTCTCTTTTAAGATAGGATAATGTTAACCAGGACTTGATGTATTTGTTCAGACAGATTGAATATTAGTTACTAGAAGTGAGCTAGAAAGTGTACAAACCACTTGTGTCTTCAGCCCACTCTAAGATTGCTTCCCAGGTGAAATTGACTGGAAAAATCAATGTTCTCTGAGCATCAGGGTACACAGATAAGAAATACAGCTCAGGTGTGATGTCCCCTGAGGGATTATCAGGTCACTGAGACATTACAGCTGGAGCTATAGCTTTGCTTGGCAGTGATGATGACTATCAGGACCTGGAATTTCACCCTGAAGACAGGTAAAAACTCACCAAGTCATAAGGGTGAATTTTCTGCTCCAGAAAGGTTGGTTTTGAATTGCTGCTCCAGATAGGGTTACTTAGATCACAGAATCACAGAATTATGAAGGTTGGAAAAGACCTAAAAGATCATCCAGTCCAACCATTCACCTATTACTACTAGCTCCCACTAAACCATGTCCCTCAATACATGTGTAAATTCTTCTGATTTTTTGGTTTTCCCCCTCCAGCCAGTCATTTGATCTTGCCTTACTTTATTAATTTTTAAGCACAACAGTAGCTGTAGGAGAGGGGAATTTTGAACACTCTCATTAGATGATTTTTTTTTCTTTCACTCAGCAGTTTCCTGATGGGCTTTATTTCCATAGGCAATTTTAGGATCCACATTCTCTTTTTCCTCTCTGTCACTAGCAGTATGTGTGAGGAGAGCTCTTCCTTTTCCTGCATTGTCCATGGTAACAAACTCCAGTTCTGCCTCATTTCTCCTCCATTCTCTGCTACCAGTTTTCATCCTTTGCACTTTCTAGCTCAGTTTATACACTGTGAATGTATCTGAACTCTCTGAAAGATGGAAAGGACACAGTCAAGTCCTTAGGAAGATATTTTTTCTCTCCTTGAGCACATAGTTTCTGATGCCTGTACTGTTTGTTTTCTGTTTTTCAAATATGTGCAAATATTTCTTCTGTGCCATGGAAATGGGTGGCTGGGACAAGCAGTTGGACTTGTGGAGAAATTTGAGCCATCTTCTCTTCTCCTACCTCTTACTCCAAGGGGAGCACACTCAGACCCTATCTGTACATGACTGTACTTTTTTGAGTAAGGTCTGCCACGACCATGTCATTCCACACAGCATAGGAGGAGTGGCAGGACAAACACATCTTTGTAGGAGTAAAGTTGATATAGACAGGTTATATATAAAGGAGGTTATAAATTCTGCTTCTGAAGTGGCAAGCAAGCAGGATATTTGGGAGTTACAAGGAATGAGACTTATATGTCCCTTTAAACCAGCAAAAAAAAATTGGCAGTTACCTCCCCCCACATATTGCCTGCAGGAACAAATAGTGAAAAAGCTAAAGAGCTGTTTTGACAGGGACGCTCACAGTGGGAAAGAACTTGGGTGCCATATGTCCCCCCACCATCTGTGTGTGCTCTCTTCTGGGTCGTGACATCTGGTTCTGCTCGATATCTGGCTCTGATTCCTGTATTTTTAGAGTAAAAGGGACTGGAGTCTCCTCAGAGCCTGAAGACACCAGAACACGTGCCAACTTCTGTGAGAGAAGCCAAGTTTTTCAGAAAAACACCTCTCCTCAGCCCACATCTGAATGGCTTGATACACGTGTGTATTCAAATGAGCCAAGGATGTGCCAGCACCTTCTGCTGCCCCTTTTTAAAAGCTGCTGACTTTGGTGCAATTGGCATTTTTGGAGGGTTGTGCCATACAGGTGGTTGGGTACCAAATTTAGGCGATGATCTAGCTTTATTTCTGAGAAAAGCATCACGTCAGAGAGAGCAAGCAACTGAGGATGGGAAGAGATCAGGGGTGCCAGGGTGAGGGCTGCTGAGGGAGTAGTATCTGTCACAGGAGGTGGCTGTGGGGATCCCTAACCCCCAGTACTGAGCTGCACCTACCTTGCTTTGTGCAATACCTCCACCTAGTGATGCCTAAGAGCCGGGCGGGATGGAGCTTTTCACAAGGAAAACAAAACCACTCTTTATGTCAGGTTGTAACAACGTTTTGTTACTAATAATGCCAACCCACAACACTAAAAAAACCCCTTACATCTATCAGGACTAAAAAAAATAAAATAATTTCAGAGGACTGTTGTTTTGAGTTCTGCTGAATTATTATTTGCAGTGCTTTCCCCATCCTTTCTAGCAGCTAGCAGGGAATTTAGTGGAAAATGAGGTTTTTTGGCTTTTGACTATGTACATCTGTTAATTAAGTGCCTTAGAATTAATTGGGAAATGGGGAGGAGTTTTCATCTGCAGAGCTGTCTTTTTTTATAAGCCTCCCGCACATGTCAATTAGATCTGACTCCTTTATGTTGAGCAACACCTCCCATTGATTATTCCAAGAAAAGACTATGAATGGACACCACTTCTCTTGGGATCTGTGTTCCAGGAGATCAGCCACACATGATGGCTGGAAGATCATTACCAACTGTGTGCTCCCCAGGCTGTTCAGAGTCCCACAACTCACTTGACATCGTGAACTATGGAGAATCTGTGGCTAACTAAAACTATCTAGGCCACTGAGCTGGGAATGAATGGATCCAATGGTAAGAAAATCTTGGAGTCTGAGATGCTGAAGTGTTTGCACCTTGGTCTGCAGATGGATCATAGGCAAGTGGTCCCAGAGTCCTTGAAGACTCGCCTGAGGTCCATCATGAAGACCATCTAAAATTGAGCATCACAATGTCCCTGGGAGCAGGAAGCACTGACCTGTCTCTGAAAATTTGGGACTGTGTTTCACAGACAGGGTCTCTGTGACCTGAAATGGCCAGTCCCCAGTCCTTGTCATGGAGGATGTGCCCAGGTCTCAAGACACCTATCAAGCCCTCTTTTTAGTGCTGGTGTATAACCGCATTTCCTATTTCTTTCATTTATTTATTTATTTTTTTAAAAAATGTACAACCATGGGTTTCATAGGTTGCAAAATGGAAGGGATTGTGTGATTCTAAAGCCTCTATAGAACCTTTGCCAAAATCTCTGTGGAGCAAAAGTTTTTACTTGAATTAATGCCTGTCTTAATAATGGTAATACTAATGGTAGAATTAAAAAAACAGTCAAATCAAAAGATCCTGCCATGGCTCTGGCAAAACAGATTCTGAACTCTAGAACTAATAGTGAAGACAAGACTTTGCAGAAAGTGATTAAAACAATTAGCAGAGTGATTAAATCAATGGGGCAGAGTGGTTTGTGTTGCTGTCATCAGTTCAAGGAGCTCTCGGTAGTAGATGGGTTTTGTAGCAAGCTCTCAGATGGTGTTTCTTGAAGTGTTTTAGTAGTATATTCATAGGGGTACATGAAGGTCATCTAATGGCTGAAGGATCAAAGAGCAGCCCCAGGAAGGCTCTGTGTGGCCCTCAGACATACAGTGCTGACAAAGCTGACATTTTCTGCTCCAGTGAGGAGGCTATGAGCAGCCACCAGTATTCCAGGGATGGCCGGGTGTTATAGGAGAGGGGCTCAGTGGGTTTGGTAGGGCTTCAGGAATCTGGAAGTCAGGCCATGCACTTGTTTCTCTTCTTTTTCAGTCTACCTATCTCATCTGAGAAACCCACCAAAGAGGCTGCCTCTTGCTCACCTCGTACTCGGTGGCACACAGGTGCTTCTCACAAAAACTACCCCCTTACTCATATGGCTGCATTTGTCAGTTACAACATGTCCTAGGTGGAATTTGGCTTGAGCCCTTGAGAAGTGAGTAACTATACACGCTTCTCTCAAGGATGTGAATAATGCAGGGTAGTGACTACTTCCATTTACAGACTAGGGACCTGGTGGTTAGCATGAGGTGGTTTTTCACCAAAAATAAAAAAAAAAAAAGATGTCTTGGCCATGGGGGGTAAATCAAAGTGCATATTTTGCAAAAGAAAACATGCCATTTTTCATAGGAACTGTATGACTTTTTCTTTGGCAGCTGAATACCAGCCCAACTGAGTAAGAGGCTAACTGGGAAAAAAATCCTTGCAATGCTTTAGAGGCGTCTTACCAGTTATAGCCAGACCTGGCTGCATTATAAAGTATTTGTGGCCTTGCCTAGGGGAGAAGAAGGGAGGATGTTAGGAGGAACACAGCCAGCAGCACCCTACGTATTTACTGATGAAGATCATGTGTAGCATTCTGAGCTGTTTGTGGGACATGTGAAGCAGCAGAGTGCTGTGTTATCTTTGTATGTACCTAACCACAAATGTACTACTATGGGCATATTTCACTGCCTTTGGCTTTTCTTTTGTAGATATCTCCAATCATCCTGGTGATCCTTTTGGTTTCCTGAATGAGGCCACCTCCTGGATCACCATGTTCCTCTCACAAGACCTGGTGTTGTGGAACCTCCCTCACCTTAGCTGCAGAGCAGATTTTTTTCTTCCCCTAAAAGCTCCTGGTTTATTGCCAGCAAAGTCTTTTCAAGCTATGAGTACAGAGCACTTCTGAGGGGGAGGGGAGCTGTGGGAGCAGTTATTTTTTACCTACACTGAAAATGTTGTAACAGAGTGCAGGATGAATGCACCTGCAGGTGATTCTAAATGCCTCAGGAAGAAAAACAAGGCTTTTGACCCATGATAAAGTTTGGTTACAGATGCTGCAAGTCTCTGTGTTCCTCTGGCTAAAGACTTGTAAGGGTTGGAGGGAGACATGCTGCCTGCAATAGCTCCAGTTGGCCAATTCCTCTGGCCAAGAGCTGTCTCACAGCCAAGGGATGTAGTTTATTTCCGAGGTCTGCTGTGAAAAATAAGGAACAGCAAATGATGGAGAAAAGCATGAGAAATGCTCTGCAGAGTCAGGCCAGCCTGAGCCAGGAAGCAAAATATCTGATATCTTAAGAACAGCCCAGAGAGTTGCCCCAGGCCAGGGCAGACAGGCAGGTTGCTACTGCCTTCTCCCCTCGCTGCCCAACCTCAGTGTGCTCTGGGTTTGGGCAACACTTCTGAGGGTTCAGGTGGGCACCCGAGCCAAAGCCACCCTTGCTCTTGTGCTGCACCTGCGTGGACAGTCTCCCAAGGCTCTCCAGATGCACCTCGTGTTGCTTTCAGCTGAAGCTAGCTTGGTGCCCGTGTGATGGCAGCGTCACTTCTGTGCTGTGACCATCCTGTATGCTGCCCATGCGGTGTCTCAGGACTGATTCTGGGCCCGTCATCCTTTAGCGCTGCCTCGTGCACTCCCTCAAGGCGAAGGGGTGGAGCCAGCCAGCAGGGTGCTGGGTTGGCATGGCAAGGTTTTCGTAGTGGGGCATCTACAGGGGTGGCATCTGTGAGAAGCTGCTAGAGGCTTTCCCTGGGTCTGACAGAGCCAATGCCAGTGAATAATCTCTCCCTGTCCTTATCTCAACCCATGAGCCTTAAGTTACATTTTCTCACCCCTGTCCAGTCAAGGAGAGGGAGTGAGTGAGGAGCTGCTTCTGGTGGGCACCTGGTCTCCAGCCAGGGTCAACCCACCACAAGTAGGCAGGCCCCTAACAAGAATCTTTCCTGTAGACCAGAGATGCTCCCCACATGAAGTCTCTCTCCTCTTGTTTGATCCGGCCTTGTGCTAATGGGTTTTGCAGCTGCTGGGCCATGGCTAATTCAGACTACACGGATTTTATCTACAGCACTCCAGATGTGAAAGCTAATTTTTACTGAAACCCTGGGACCGTGGTTACATCCTGGTGTCTGAACCCTTCAGTTTCTTTAGCACTTTGCTTCCTTTTCCCCTCTGTAGCAGCAAACAAAACCCCATGTGCCACCTGCTGGGTTTTCTGCAGCTTGTTTGCCCTGTGTTGCTCCAGTATGTTGTGGCATTTTGCCACTGCCTCTAGCAATACGTGTCAAATGAAGTTGTGTATTTACATGTATTAATCGTGCTTGCTCAGCAAATATTTAACCTCAGGCTGTTGACTCACTCTTGAGAGTGAAAAAGAATTTTTGGTGTTTCTGCAAAATCTGTTGCTATTGGTAGAAAAGAAAGTCCCCAGGGTGAACTATCAGAACCCAAACACTTCTGTAAGCCTTGAAAACCACACAGAGTGGAGCTTATTTCCATTCAGATATAATAATGCTGAGCTGGTCTGTTGTTATTGCATAAGACAATTAACCACATCCTCCCCCAGAAAAAACAATAGAGATGTCTTTCCTTATTAAGGTGACTTTGGGCCCTGGGAGGTATTAAGCCAGTCAACTTTTCTCTTGAAGAAAACAGTGTTCTTTATTGATTCTTGGTCAGCAAACCCCATGAAACATGGAATTACCAAAGAAACCTCTCCAAGCAGTTGTGACACTGTTTTGCTATTCTTCTGGCACGGTCTGACAGGTGCTTATTCCCTGTCTACACTAGTTTGGACTGTCCTGCTTCTTCTGCCTGCCCACATGTTCTCCAAGGCTGCTCTTTCTATTGTACCTCCACAGCCCCACACCTGTGAAACCTGGCCAAGAACCAAACCAGGTGAAAAATGACTGCTTTTCTTGTTTCTCTTGGCCAGTTAGTTCTTAGGAAGATCTGTTTTCTGAACTGTCTGGCATCTAGGAATGTAAAATGTTTTTTTCTATCACAGGAGAGGCAGGAAAAGCAAGGAGAATGATTAGGATGGCATGAAAAGCACTGCTGCTGGAGCACAGCATTGTTAGGCTTAATGAGGTATCTGATGGTCTGTGTTCTTGTGGCTATATCATCTCTAGCACTCAAGTAAGGTCCTTTGGAGCCCCCTCTGCAGTTTGCTGTACCATGCCAGTAATATACTGAGATGATGTCTCTCTTCTCTGACCACATGTTTGGGTTTTAAGGATTTCTTCTATTCATTGCATCTGATGGACTTCCAGTTGCCCTGATCAAGGGGTTGAGCAAAAAAGGCCATATCCCACAGGAAGCAGCATGGTCTGAGATGCCAGGTTCTGATGAGAGGTATTTTCTGCAAACAGTGTGACTTTTCTTGTGTTTTTACCCATTCCTTTAGCAAGCTTCAGCAAAACTTTATTGCTGGCCATCCAGTACATTAAAGAGAAAAGATGATGCATCTTCAGAAGAGAGATAGCAGCCCTGTGTAACTCCTTGCCTGAGGAAACTGCAGAAGTAGGAAATCCATACTGGGAGATTTGGAAGACAGATCAAATAGGAGGTGAATAAACAGATAAAACATGACAGGCTGAGGAAATTCCTGGTGCTTATAGCAACTGGAGGCTAGGAGAGTATTGAGGCAAAGTTATGGTGTATGTTGGATGTGATCTTATTCTTTATTTTTCTTAATAGTTCATGTTGTCATGTTCCTATGATTTGAACTATAAAAGCAATACAAGGATGGAGCTATTCCATCAAAGTTTGCTACCACCACTGTTGACAAGCCTTCTTTCGTTTCTTTTTTTTTTTTCCATGCCATTTATTGATAAATTCATTCAATAAATGTCAAATCTTGGAAGGAATAATCTTGTCTGAATTGTAAACTCTTTTGTCTGTCACCTCCTGTTCCTTCTTGTCAACAGGGTTTGTTGTTGCTGTGGTGCATTACTTTGCCTCAACAGGATCCACAGTTGCTTTTATCCTTCTGAGAATTTGCCATTTTGCTGTGATTTCAGTAATCCCAACTAGATGTTTGTTGATTCAATATCTGGTATTTACATTGTTTGTTGCAGTAAATGCATTCTTAGTCATTTGAAGCTTTAATGAACCACTTGAAGGGACCCTGTTGGTGAAAGCCACCTGGAAACATTTTGCTAGAGCAGGTTTTACTTCTTTTGCCGTCACTGGTCTTAGACTTGAAGCATAAATATTTATTTTGTCTTGATGCAGATGACATTTTTACTGGTTCCTATTGCATTTTGGCTGAAACTTCTGGGTGCTTCTTTTTTCTCATTAATTTTGACAAAATTTCAGTCATAAGAAGTTAGGTCCTTCTTTCCAGACATTTTTTGACTCAAATGGCCAAAACAAAAAAAGAAACCCATGGAGGTAGTAATAGTCAAGTACAAATGAGCACATCTTGTGTAATTCAGTCATTTCTGAAACTTCATAATAAACTACTCCAGAAAGACAGCACAAGAATAGAATATTCTGAATAAGAATAATAACTCAAGGACTTCAATATCTCCCTACTATTTTTCAAAGGATATATAATGTAGTAACTGCTTTACAGATGTTTCCTTCATTGGTTTATCAGCCACAGAGTTGCTGTTCTACTTATGACTACTTTAAAACTGTGTCTTTCCATCCTTTAGCATATGAATTCATAGAAAAAAGAGTGCTTCTGCTGGTGATGGGGGGAGAGATTAAACTGTTTTTCTGGTCCTGCCATTTCTACTGAACTTTTAAAATTCCAACGTTGTGGCTACCCAGAGGTCAGATCTGACACCTGAGGTTTTGCTGGGGCAGAAAACCAACCTGATAGAAAATTCATGCAGACTTTACAGTATCAACAAGGTCTGTAGCAGGAGGAAAGTCTGTGGAAAGGGGCCTCCACAAAAGCACTGCAATTCAGGCAACTTCTGGTTGCCTGAGAAAATTAGAATAAATTGTTTTGCATGGACATAGTATTACTTCTGTGATATCCTGCAGAGCTAGAAATGTGAGTGCCTATCTGCAATGTCTGCCCAAAGACACCTCCCAAAGGGAAAGAGATGGCCTGATCCAGCCAGTGGCAGAAGGTGAGGACGTCTAAGAGTTTCAGAGGGTTCTCTACTCCCTAAATTGGATACTCTTGTCCTTGGTGTTGACACTAGGGAGAACTAACAGGAAATGCTTATCCACCCCCAGTCATGATGTAAGCTCGTTATCTGTCTTCTGAGAATAGATGCTAACAGAGCAGAAACGGTCCCGGTGACATAAAAATATCAGAATGTATGATGTGCCCCCGCTCAGTGCTTCATTCTCATGCTAGCTTTGTGGTTAGAGCACTCATCAGGAAACTGGTGACCTCTCTTGCCCTGAAGAAGATGATCCTTCTACTCCTCCTAGGATGCTTCCTGTTTCTTCTTAGCCACCTGGGCCAACTTGTACCTGGTAGTACAGTTTTGCTTGTTGAAAGCAAATGTGAGGGAGCCCCCCAAGGGCCTAGAGCCAAATTCAGTCTTGGCTGTTCTCTGTCTTCCCCATGATTTATAAACCCCAGCATGTAGCATCCCAGTTTCTGTGGGCAGGGTGGGGAATTCTTCTGGATAAGTGTTGTGACTGAAAGCCTTGTCTGGGCATTGTGGATTGTTCTCTGACTGACTTATAAATGATTTTACATTGGAGACAAATCCTGGTCCTTTTCAGAGTGTGGGGTTCTGAGTGTGTGAGGTGGGTTGACCCTCACTGGAGGCTAGATGACCACCAAAACCGCTCTGTTGCATGCCTGACCACCCTCTCTTCTCCATGCTGAATACCAGGAAAGAATTCTCCTGCTAGTCCCCAGTGTCTTTAAAGTAAGAACACAGAAATCTTATTACTGCCTGGATGTGCACTGCCTGACCCCATTACCTCCACGTCACCCATCTGTCCTATCACATCCACAGCAGTGTGGGTATGTCTGCACAGGGGCTGCTGACGCAATACAGTCGGTCAGGGAGCATCCTTGGCTTGGTGGCGTAGCTGATGACTAGTGTGTTACATAGTGTGCACTCATGTGATGTCACCTGAGGATGTCAGACTATTTATCTAAGACACAAGGTCGTAAGTGAGTTAATCAGTAGCCTGGACACAGGCTGTAACACTCACTCACGTGCAGTTACCTGAACGAACCATACAGGATGGCTGGCACTGGCTTGGGAGTCCACTACATGGTGCACGCTGACTCTATGGAGTCAATCGAACATGAGAGCTTACATGCCATGATTTGTGAGTCTTTGCAGGGTGGATATTCACAGAACTCATATTCTTTTCTTAAATATTTTTTTAATAATTTTTGTTACTTCTACTTCTCTATTAGGGGTGTTTATGTGCCCTGACAGATACCAACATGCCCGCATCAGGTAATAGAACTAAGCATCCTTGAATTCTTCTTTTAGTCCTACTTGTTTCAGTTGCTCTTCTGTAAAGACGAAGGAGGTGGAATGTGGTTTATCTTTGGCAATAAGGTGCAGTTTCCCCAGAAGTGGAGATGGCCAGGAGGGCCCAAATCAGCTGGTATGCAAGTTTTTCCCCAAATTCCCCACTCTAGTACAAATGGAGTCTGCAGTTGATGTGGTGACCCTGTCAAGCCTTGTCATGTGTCTACAGTCTAGACCTTATCTCTGTGGAACACTGTTTGTGGTGCATTTCAATGGCAATTTGCAGCAGAGAGAGGTTTCATTCCCTATTGTGCTCACAGAGCGCGGAGTGACCAGTTGAAATGAAGGGGGAGTGATGGTTAGTGAGGCCGTACCCAAGGCAGAAGAGCGTGGCTCCAGAAGCATAGCTCATGTGCTGCTGAGC
The DNA here is from genome assembly GCF_964237585.1 of Gallinula chloropus. NCBI lineage: Eukaryota > Metazoa > Chordata > Aves > Gruiformes > Rallidae > Gallinula > Gallinula chloropus. The sequence goes on from NC_140085.1 coordinate 145,184,680, forward strand.
AGGACACCCATGGGCCTAACTTGGTGAGGTTTCAACAGAGCCTCAGTGCACACTGAAGTGTGCCAGGAAGTCTGTTTCCCCAAAGGACTTTGAGGCTTCAGTGAAATTGGGATTTGTAAAAGTAAACCATCTCTTGGCATAAAATTATTTGTTTCTGTGCTTAGAAATGCAAAAACTCGCTATCTTACATTTATTCTCAGTGCTAGGAATTAATTTTTCTATATATCTACATTTCTCTCTATTTCTGAGCCACAAAGAATGGAAATTTGTTATTGTGAGCTTTCCCCTCCCCCTATCCAGCACGGTTTTGAACTCCAGAGCAAGAACAAAGGAAAGGAGGGGAACAAGCCTTTTTGTAAAGCATAACTTGAGACCTCAGGGCACCAGATCTCCAGGCTCTGCAGGAATTCCTGGTGAAACCAGGGTAAGAAAAATATCTCTTTTGGCTCTCAGCAGAATTATTCAGCACAGCACTTGTGAGATGAAATGAACTGACACTCCCCCCCCCCAAAAAAAAAAAAAGAAAAAAAGAATTTAAACTCAAGAATTACTTCCACTTTTGTGTTTCTTGTGTTTTCCTGTTAACATAAGAACATAAAAACTATCACACCAGTACACACAATCTCCACCACCCTCTGCTTCCAGGTCCCAGGGAGTCTGCTCTGGCAGGGGGGTTGGAACTGATGATCTCTTGAGGTCCCTCCCAACCCCTACAATTCTGTGATTCTGTCTTTATCCTGTTACAAACAAAAAGCACAACCCAGCAAAAACTGATGGATGCACTCTGCCAGTGTCAATCACAGAGGATGGACATTCTCAAATTCATGTAGCTTATCCAAAAGCATCTTAAATGGTGAAGAATGTATCTCTCCTTCCTAAATTTGAATCATGGCTTTTGAAACTATCTGTCAATTTACTTTTGATCAGTTCATGTGGCAATTAATTTCTGTTTTTATTTATGTGAAGAGTACTGTTCTCTGCTTTAACCATGAGCTCGATTATTTCCCTAATTCTTTCATTGTGAGAGGTGCTGAAAAATTGTTCCCCATGTAATTTTTCCTAGGTCTGGAAGTCCTTCCTTTTCTCAGCTGCAGAATACCAGTCAGTTTGGTTTATCCTTGTAGGAAAAGCCCTCTGTACCTCCGGTATTCTTACTGCTCTTTTCAGTAACTTTTTTCATGCTGTTATAACCTTTTGGTCACTGGTGACCAGAGTTACATCCAGTGCTCAAGATAAGGATATGTTGCATCAGTATAGCAACATTTCCTGTTTTGTTCTCTGTTCTTTTGTTAATAACTCCTTGCAATATATTCGTCCTCTTGGCAGCTCCTGAACAACAGACTGTTTCCAGAGAAGAACCAAAATGACCCCAAGATTTCCTTCCCAGGTAGTGAAAGCTGATTACTTTCTATGTATTGGTAAGATCATTTCTCTGTGAATAGTGCTTTGTGTAGATCAACTTCTGACAATACCAAACCAAATAAAGCTGAAGGACACCTGATCTCATGAAAATTTATCCACTATCCATAAGAAATCATTCTGCTTCTGAACTGACTGACGGAGTGGTCAGTGTTTCGATTGGTTTTACAGGATCGTGAACTTCCAACATTTGGGTCCTAGAGCCTCAGTCCTGGACTAGTGTTAGTATGGCTGTTAGGCTCCAGTGTGTGATGAGGCTGTGATTTGATGAGATGTACCTGCTTATGTCATACAATGCACAGCATGCTCTTCACTGCTATCATGTGGAAGGCATTGAGCAAGTTCACCTCTGTAGGCTAGACAAAAAAGTCTAGGAAGCTTGGCCTCTGGTCATGGACTCTGACCTCTCAAATTTGTGAAGTATCCCTGGTGAAGACTGCTTGGGATTGCTACAGGTCATAGTTACATATAGGTGCTTTTCTGTGTAGAATCCTATGGAAATGAGGAGTTTGACCTGGAGGTGCATAGGAAGGTGAGCAATTGATACACCAAGACTGTGTTATGCAGTAGGAGTACATATGGTGACCATGGATGAGAGCAAATTGCTCATTTTAGATTGATGGGAAAAGAAGCACTCCTGTAACTGCTCATCTCCCAAGAAGACTTGCAGGAAATCATGTGGAGAGCTGCAAGAAAGTTCTACATATAAAGAGGAGTTTTGATTAGTGAGGGGACAGGAAAAAAAAAAGTCTTGAGTATACATATTTTCATGATGAAAGAACAGTGCCTGAAACCTCAGGTGACAAGTGCTGAAATGAACTCTGTGTGCCATTCGTTGTCTTTACAGTTTACCGAGATCAGAAACTGTATTTCCAAAATTTCTTGAGGCTGGCCAAACTGGATGCATACTGTTCTACAATAAGCAGCTCAGGTGCTGACATACTTAATCCTAGATTCCATGTAACTAGCTCTTGGGAGCCAGGACCAGAGAAGGTTCTCATGCAGGTCTTCCTGCATTGACAGATGCACTAAGGTCTGAGGATTAGGTGCCCTAAACATTTTTGAAGTCTAACAGGGCACTCCTTGGGATCTAGACATCTGTCTGCTTCAACTAGGAAAAATAAAAAAATTTGGGTGACACATTTCCTTTTCATAGCAAAAATTAAGAAGTTCTAGTTTTTGTGGAAAGATTTGGGTTTTTTCCCAAACTATTTTAAACTTTTAGGGAATGCAAGTCTCAAGTTGCAGCCAGATCTGAGATAATTATCACAGAAAATGTTCTTCTAAAAACCCAGCTCACAACCTATAGACTAAAGAAGTAATTTTCTTTAATAACCGTATTATCAATAAGAACATTAATATTTCCCACATATGAATAATTTTTAGAATTAAACCTCTGGTCCTGCATGCTGTCAGTATGTCATGACCCTCTTTTATCAGTTACACATTAGCTTCCAGTAATTCACGTACATTAAGGAACACACAAGCTATTTAGTAAAAAGTCTTTAAGAAAAATATCCTTTGGCAGCAAATTATCTTCTGTGACTTTCTGGAGAATCCCAATTTGGTTTATTTGTGTAAATTAATAAGAAATGTGCCTTTTGCATCTGAGTTATGATTTCCAGAATACCACGTATTTATAGAAGTTTCTTCCTAAGAAGTTGTGTAGAAAAAACTCCTTATTCTCAGGGAAGAGCTCAGATATGAACAACAATGGTGTGCTGAATAGCCTTCTGTTTCCACAGTGATGGGAAATAGAGCGGGTGCTGCACAGGAGGAGGTTAGTTTCCTTTGTACTCTGAGGGGAAGGTTGGCTGTAAGAGCCTGGGTCTTCTTGAATTAGTCTGTGCTGATGCACCAAGCAACAACCACTGGGAACTGATGGCCTTTGACTTAAAATTTGGAAGATTTCCCTTAGACACATCTTGTCTGTGCCCTGAAGTTATTTGAACGCAGGAGGGCTGGTTTATTCAGGTTTTCTTTTGTGGATAAACTTTGGATAAGTTTCTAGCCCAAAGGTAGTTGCCTGCTCTGACTCACATCTCTCCAGCATCCATGGACAGGAACACCTGTGGGCATGGAAGATCATGGGGACTCAGCAGTGTATTTTCATTTCCATAAGAGCAACAGATGTACTGCACTGTTCCCCTCTCTGGTGGGCTTTGTGGTCTCCCTGCAGGGATCCTGCCGCCAGCCCGGTGACATTCAGAACAGCTGCTGTTATTTTTGCTCTGTCTGGCTGTATCCAGCCTCTGTGGGATGGCAACCCAGCTGCTCTCATTTTGGGGCAAGGCTGGAGGCAGAGAAATTGAGAACTTTTTAAAAAAGAGAATTTGTTTTTAAGATACAGAGGCTTCGGTGGTGACATTAAGATTATTTTCTGAATATCATCTTTGGCCTGGCAAGCATGGCTGTCATTGTTAAGTACTTCTATAAACTGCTGGTGATCAAATAACTTCCCAGGTAACAAATCAATGGTAAATTGAACAGCATATTGACACATTGAAAGAGGAAGATATAATTCTTGTTACTTTTGCCAATTCCTTCCTTCAAGATACTCTCACCTCCATTTTGCATTTTTTTAACTTTAAAACACAGCTGAAAACCTGGTAAGAGACTTAAAAAGCTCTGCCTTGGTGGGATGAAGGAGGAGTATGATAAAAACACTGATGGATTTGTAACACTTAAATTCTTATTATTCCTTTTCTGTCACTGTGGGTGTTCTCACCGACGGTTATGTGGGGCCTTGCCATGCCAGGGGCCCACCAAGCTTCTCTATCACTCCTCCTCCTCAACAGAACATAGGGAGGAAATACTATAAAAAGCTTATAGGTTGAGATAAAGACAGGGAGATTGCTCATCAGTTGCTGTCAAGGGCAAATCCGGCTCAGCTTGGGGAAATTAATTTAGTTTATTGACAACTAATAACAGACTAAGATAGTGAGCAATAAAAAAAAAAAGCTAAAATCATTTTTTCCCCACCTCTCCCTTCTTCCCAGGCTCACTTTCACTCACAAGTCTTCTACCTCCTCCCCTGTGAGCAGTGCAGGGGGACTGGAGAATGGGGTTGTGGCCAGGTCATAACACTTTTTTTCTGATGCTCCTTCTTTCTCATGCTCTTCTGCTGCTGCAGTGTGAGGTCCTTCCCATGAGACACAATCCTTCACAAACTTCTTCAATGTGGGCTTTTCCCATGGGCTGCAGTTCTTCATGAACTGCTCCAGTGTGGGTCCTTTACATGGGGTGCAGCCTTCAGACTACTCCAGCACGGGTGCACCACAGGCCACAGGTCGTGCCAAGACCTGCTTCAAAGTGGGATCTCCATGGGCTACAGCTTCCTTCAGGGCACATCGACCTGCTCCGGTATGGGGTCCTCCATGGGCTGCAGGTAGATATCTAGTCCACTATGGACCTCCATGGGGTGCAGGACAGTGTGCCTCACCAGGTCTTATCCATGGACTGCAGGGGAATCTCTGCTCCGGCACATGGAGCACCTCCTCTCCCTCCTTCTTCACTGACCTTGGTGTCTGCATGGTTGTTTCTCTCACACTGTCTCACTCCTCCCTCACAGTTGCTGTGCAGCAGTTTTTGCCCTTTGTTAAAAATTTTAACAAAGAGGTGCCACCAGCATCACTGACAGGCTCAGCTTTGGCCAGCAGTGAGTCTGAAACTGGCTCTGTCCAACATGGGGCAGCTTCTGGTGTCTCCTCACAGAAGCCACCCCTGCACCCCCAAGTCTTGCCAACAAACCAAGTACATGCTGGTTAGGCATGTATGCCCCAACAGTGTCTTCTTGGGACAGCTGTCTCAAGCTTGCCAATTAAAGGAACCAGCAGAGATATTTGGGGGCCAGCCCATTCATCTTTATAGCCATGTGGGTGGTAATAGGACTGCTTCATTAATGCTAAAGACCAGGGGCAACTCTTGCCTTGGAGGAAGAGGAGTCCATCCCCATCAGAATACTATAACCCTTGAAAAACCCTTTCTAATTTCTCTTTTGTACAAAGCATGGATTGTCTATAGTAGACACAAGGAAGGCACCACGAGGAACAGGAAGGATGCTGTAAACTTAGTAGGGTGGATCCCCAGCAGCTAAGCCCATTAGACCTACCCTGGGTATGGACACACCCAACAAGAGCTTCCCCTGCCATTCAGTCATTTGCTAACTCCACCAGGGCTCCCTAGCTCAGTCTCAACAAGTGAATGGTTCCCTGACAGGGTCACTTCTGACCAGATGACCCCTACTGTGTGCAATGGCAGTCTGCAAGCAGGGTGCAAAAATATATGCAGCAATTATTGCCTGGCTAATTGAGGCAGGTATTAGGCAGCCAGAACTAATATGTTAGTAGACTAAGCATATTTCTTGAACCAGAGTGAACCCTGATGCTGCTGAGTTGCTGCTTTCCTATCTCTGCTCGTTATCTCAGGATTTTATCTTTTTTCGTGTCATCATTTTTCTTCTTGAACACTTAAACTCCTAACTCTTGCGATCTCAAGAACTTCATTCTATCTGGGTTTTCACATTTTGTATCTAGCATAGCTTTAACTGGCATACTTTTCGCAGCTCAGGAGTAAATTTGCCAACACAACTTGAATTAAGTTCATGCAGCCATACTGCGCCAAAACCAGCCGAATCTCTGGGCCGTCGACTCTGAGTGTTGGTAAGGACTTGTGGTGCCAACTTACAGCATCTTGATGCCAGTACCAGATTTTTTCTTTAAGGTCTAACGCCTAGTAGCAGCTCTCCTAAGTTCCCAGCAAACTCTTCCAGGGCTACACTACCTTCCCTGTTAAAAGATTTTCCCTGCTGCCTAACTGTTCTCTGTTTCAGTTCAAGTCCATTACTTCTTGATGTCTTTACACAGCAAACAGCTGCTTCTCTTGCTTGCTGGGGTCCTATGTGTACAGGCTGCCCTGGCACTGTGATGCATCAAACTCCTCAAAGAAATTTCCTGACATGTTTCTGTAAGAACATTTTCTGATAGACTTATCAAGTAGGAATTTTTGTAGAAGCTGGGGCCAAAAGTTACAGGGCATTCAGCATTAACTGTAGCTTCTTACAAAAGCTGCAGAATGGCTTTTGCTCGGCCTGAAGCTATCTCCCTTAGCAAGGAGCTCAGTTTCCCTCCTGCATAATGATCTGGGAAGAACCTGGGCATGGGGAATGGACTACAAGATGAAGGCCTCTTCTGAGGTGTGGAGCAACACAATGAACACCTTTGATCTAAGTTTCAGTGGACTTCTATGACAGAAGAACTTACTCTGTACCCAAGCAATGGAAGGTATCTTCACCTGACTACATTAACCTGTCTGTAGAGTAAACTGACATGTTGTGGTGAGAGGACACTGGATTCAGGTGGTTACTCCAGACTTGTTGCCCGAGTCTCTAGCACCAGGAAATGAGGAAGGCCTTGATTCTGATGAAACCGTGTGAGCCTGAGCAGGGAGGGATTTATGAGCTTTTCAAGACAGTGATCTGAGCTGACACTGAGCAGCTGACCAAAGTGCTGTGAGACTGCATTGCTGCAGGTGGATTATTATTTTTTTTTCCAGCTCTTTTGCATGTTCTGTGTCATACAGGAAGTGCAACACCTAAACCACTTCAAACACAACGCTATACCAAGAACTGGGGAAAGCATGGGTGTGACATCACTAAGAATTTTGCATACTGCTGTATAATCAGCTACATATTTGTGTATTGGTGTGGAGCTGCTGCATGCTGACAGCACAGTCCCAGGAGCACTGAAAGTCGTAACTCTGCCAGGGAAAAACGAGTTTGAACAACCACAGGATAAAACCTTATTGTTTATTATCAAAATCTCTTTAGGGGTTATTTTATTGTGATGCAAAAAGCTGATTTGTCCCCTGGAGCTTGACTAATTTGGTACTGAAATTATGCCTTTAGACTGTCTGCTGCACAGGAAGGGGATAGTTTGGGACTTTTGGTTTGGTGGATTCAGGGTTAGTGCTGATGCTGGGAAGGTTGCTTAGCAGTCTTGACCAGTGCTCTCTAAAATGTCTTTCACATGTTTGGTGGCCCATCTGGCCTCCTGAATACCTGGTCTTGGGGGTCACTGTAGAGTGGATCATATCCTACCAATACTGAAAGTGGCCCTACAGGAAAGCTGGATAGGGGCTGTTCACCAGAGAGTGTAGTGATAGGACAAGGGGTAATGGCTTTAAGCTGAAAGAGGGTAGGTTTAGATTAGATGGTAGGAAGAAATCCTTCCCTGTGAGGGTGGTGAGACCCTGGCCCAGGTTGCCCAGAGAAGCTGTGTCTGCCCCCTCCCTGGGGGTGTTTAAGTCCAGGTTGGATGGGGCTTTCGGCAACATGGTCTAGTGAGGGGTGTCCCTGCCCATGGCAGGGGGTTGGAATTAGATGGACCTTGAGGTCCCTTCCAACCCAAACCAGTCTGTGGTTTTATGATTCTGTCCGCTGCTGCAGTGACTTCTCCCTCTAGCCCTTTCTCTCCCGAAGTTACTTCTGGATTTCCTGTGGGACTCCTTTCCCCCACAGACCTGGCTTAGCTGCTGATGTAGCAGCCTTTTTTTACCATCTCAGCTTCAGTGAAGGAGTTTCCATCACTAAAGGAGATTCCTGTTGCTCCAGTGGCTTTTAGAGCCGTTGTCGGGGAGCTGCTGCCTGAGTGGACGAGGCAGAACCGTGGCTTGTTCTTATTTCGAACAAACCCTGTTTGAAAGCCCCCTCTGCCGGCGCTCCCCAGAGGCTTGAGGAAGCCGGTAAGCAGCCAGCAGACTTGCTGCAGTATAACCATGCTGAAACAGAACACTTCGTGATCAGCGGAAACCCTATCCTACTGGTAAAAGTTATCTGATTAATTTGAACTATGAGATGTCATCTCTGGTGGGTCCGTAAGGCCACTACAGTAATTTGCATGCTCTGCCCTGTTGGGTGGGAGTGTCTCAAAATGCAGCTGTATATCTTGCTTCTACAGATATGAATTGCATGAGCCAGTTAAAAAGAGTTCCCAGCTACATCTGGTACGAGCTGCAGCAGAGAAATCAGTGCGAAGGACCCGGCCCCAGAGAGCAAGCCACTTCTTTCTGAGTTTTCCAGAGGGTAGGTCAAACTTTTATATTATCATGTAACTGAAGTATTTTATCAAAAGTTTATTGCAGTTCACTTTTCTGCTTCTTCATCTCAAGGAAAAAAAAAAAAAGATGATTAAGGTGGAAGGTGTGCTTCTACCTTAATCAAATAGACAAATAATTTTGGGACCAACATAAAGATTTACCTTATAAGGAATGAAGTGTATTCAGAAACGGATCTGCCCTTGGTTTTCTGGCAGATATTTTTACTAATTGTTCAAAAATGCAGATAATATTTACTGTGCAATGGATTTTTTCAGAGCTTAGATATTGATGTACTTTGTTGCTTCAAAATGTTTTGTAAGACTAATGTGTATATCAATTCTAGCATTTCCATACTTTAATACTGTAATTCCTACATTTTACACTTACAGCTGTAACTAGCATTACAGCTATGTGCATGATAGTTCTGGAATAAGTTCAGTGACTGTTATTTTATTAGCCCATTTTCAGTCAGAATGTGTTTCAAGTTTGATGAAAGAATAAAAATAACTCTCAGAAGGAGAATGAATAAATTCTATATCTTAGTCCTCAAAACCAGAGGAAGAACATATCCGTGCGGCTTCTTGTTAATTGCCAGCCTTCCATTTCTAGGGCTGCGGCAGCACTGTCAATGAGGGACTCACTCAATGAGGGACTCACTGGTATGTCCAATAGTGACATCAGTTGTGGCCAACTAGATACACACAAATGAAACAATAAATGAGAAAGAACCTGTTTTCAGATGTTTCCCTCAAATCTAGTCTATGAAACCGATTTATCCTAAAAATCCATCACTTCGCTTTGTCTTCATGCTGAATTATCTGCTTTCCTAAACAAAATCACTCTAAAAAGTAGTAGAACAGTTAGTGTAACTGCTGGTATACCTCACTAGGGACAAATAACTTTTGCAGAACAGAACCAAACACTCGGAGGGAAAAGGATCCCGACAGAGAAGGAATGTTCTGAATGTATTTTTATGTGTCTATATTTACCCAAATAATGTTATGATAATAAATTTTATTTATTATTCAGCTTAGCTGATTCTTAGGGTCTGTTTGGAGATTTCACTGCAGAGCCTCAGTCGATACAGGTGCCTCCAATCTGTATGCACTATCACTGCTGCAGCTAGTGTTTGGCAAGTCACACTTGCTTATGTGTATGCATTTTCCATGCTGCTGGCATTCAGCATCTGACAGGGCAGTGCTCTGGGAGGCTACATAAATATTCTTCAGAGGGATTCACCTTCCCTTGCTATACTGCTAGCTCTGTCTATGTATATACCCTGTTGCAGTCCTGGACATGTCCATCAGTCTGTCTCTGGAACAAGCAAGCCATTCCAATTGTATGTGGGTACCAGTTTAAAGTGAGCTTGTAAAACTGGCCATCTGGCTGGACAGAAGGACCTTAGGAAGCAAAGGTCTCCTCTGCATAAGCCAATGTAAGTAGCAAAAAGTCACGAGTATTTGGGGATGGTGAATTATTGGGAATGATCAATAATGGCTCCTGTGAGTGCTAAGTGATAAAAGTAATTTCTGTGGGAAAAAAGCAAGTGGGATGTAGGTTAACCCAAGCTAGGAACACAAGCTTTGAACCAGAAGGATGAGATACAGTAACAGGTAGTGAAAGACAGTTATCTAGAGTGGAAATTAGTGCAGAGAATGAAGAGGTGTTTTAGAGCAAATCTATGTCAAAACAAGGCTCAGTGAAACCAAGTCGAGGAAAATCATTTCTCAGAAAGATTAAACCTAGATTGCAGTGTTTCAGTATTACCAAGAGAGACAGAAATGGAATGGGTAGGTATCTCATAGGTTGTGGAATTCAGGTGCCCGCTGCAGTATGCCAGAGAAACTTTCACCACTTGCTGCTGATGTGTTGTGCAGGACAAGGAGACATCAGGTGTCTCTCAAATGTTGCTCATATCAGCTGAATAGTGCACTGGTTTCCAACTATGTGCAGGGCGTTTGCCCTTTTCTTTCTCAGGAGAATATAGTCATAAGTCCCCATATAATTTTTCAGCTGTGGTCAAAGTAGACCTCATCTGATGAATGAAGTCAGAAGAGTTGATGGCAAATACAAATCTGTTTAGGTCCTGAATTGAGGTCTCAGACTGTAATGATAGGGACATGCGAAACTCCGCTCCTCATTCTCTCCTGTCAATGCAGTTTGCTCCCTGATACTGTCAGAAATAAGTTCTAGGAAGAAGCTCTAAAGGATCATAGAATCATAGAATTGTTGGGGTTGGAAGGAACCTCGAGAGATCATCAGGTGCAACCCCCCTGCCAAAGCAGCTCCCTAGGACGTATCACTCAGATAGGATGAACGGTTACAAATGTTTTGCTGTGTTGATGCTGTGAATTTTGTTGTGTGCTGTTTTGCTCTGTATCTTTCTTCTCTGGGGGCCTACCCTGCTGCAGATTACTCCTGTACCTTCTTCTGGGCCAGCTCACTCATTTATTCCTTCCAGGGCAAAACTCCTGATGTTTGTCATGCTGAAAAGTAACTTCTAAAAATAAGTTATCTTGGCCTAAGTTTTCCTTAAAATTAAAGCGGTCAATAGGCTGTGTGTGGTTGTACATGGTGCTTTTCTTCAGCTCCAATGGAAGTTAGAAGCTCCTCAGGCACATTGCTTCTTGGAGCGCCTTGCTTTCCATTAAAAGGCATGGCATCAGCCTTGCAGTGATATTGATACTGGAATGATTTTGGTCTAAGCCTCATATTCTCTGTGATTTTTGAGTATCTCTGCAAAATATCTACAGTGACATTCTCAGGCTTTTCCTCTTCCAAAACTAAGTTTTGTTATTATTTTAAGAGTTGAAGAATAAGTGTCTTGATGTTATTACACTTTCTAAAAAACAAACTTTCCATATCAATACAAAGCCGATGACATTTATGAAAGCTCAAAATTGAGTTTATTATGAAATTCAGACTTGGCAAAAATGTAGGTCTTGATAAGGTCTGTCAGTGTTTGTTTAGTCTGGAAGTCTTTGGCACTGAAATAAAATTCCTTGCAGAAAATGTGACGACAGTACTTACTCTGTACTTTTCTTACCTATTTTTCATTACTCTTCTTGTGTCCACTATCTGCAAGATGGCTTGTAATTTGTTTCTAACTTGATTTCTCTTGAAAACTTATCTGCTATCTGTAGTACTATGGGACTGCTTCCTTCTCGTAGACAATAGTGGAACCCACCGCTCTGTGATCTGCAACGAAGGACACCATTCAAGCAAAGGGTTTATTAGTGGTAAGTAGAATGTAAGCATAGCATGTAGTATAGCTGGATGATGATGATGATGATGATGATGATGATGATGATGATGATTATAGTCTGCTGTGTCCTGAGATACTCCAGGTTAGGTCAAAGCAATGTCCAGTTCCTTTAATAAAGGGGTTTGCTGGAGAGGGCCCTAGTGGCACTGTGAGGTGGGAATTACAGCAGACACGTATCAATTAGACACTGATGAAAACATCAGTGAGGCAGAGGATCTGCCCTACTGCTGCTGATACACGAGTATATGTTCCTTTGCCTGCCTTTCCAACCCATTTCTTCAGCCATCCGTCAGGTAAGAACTGCTGGTGGCACTCCCCTGGTTTTGTTCTTACTGCTAAACACTCAGTTAGAGGAGCTGGCACTGAATATGCTCCACTTCCACAGAAAAATAAAAAAAACCCTTGTAGTGCACCTAAGCAGTTGATTAGATGTAAAGCTTAATTCACAGCCAGGGTATATATTTTCAAATGGAGGGGCTATCTTTTCTCTAAATCACGGTATAATTTTTCCACAGTTGACTATGAAGAGAATGCCAACATACATTTATCTTCCTTAAAAATAAAGCAATCAGCCAAGTAGAGGCTTCTGCTGGGGGGCCACCGTGGCCAAGTAATTCCCCCACCTCCATTAAACTAGGTCATAACTAGTTTCAGTGGAACATCAACATTGATTAGAGAACAAAGAGCATCACCTCAAAGCTGCAAAACAACTGCTAGAGTCATGTGCACTCACACACACACACACACACACACACAAACACGCTGTACAGAGCAGGTCCCATGATGCAGTTTATCGCTGCACAATACCGTTATCTCTTAGTAGATGTACATCAGTACCATGGTGATAGCATAACTGATGCAGCCAGAATATATTCTGAGACACCAATGTTTTTCTTTTTGCTTTAGAAATATGATGGGGCATGTACATTTGATCTTCCTATCTACCTTCCTCTCAGTTTCCATGACATCCGAAACATGTAAGTCACATTTCAAAAATACTTTCTGATGAGTTTTATTCTGTAGAAATGTGTAGGCTGTCTCCAAATCTGTAATTTTTAAAAGAAACCTAGAATTAGCTAGTTTACCTCAAACCGCAAATCACAGCTTAAAAACTAACCTTATGTGTTTTCTCTGTCTATTAAAAAGCACTGAGTACTATCAATTTCTGTGACCTTAAGCCTGGGTTCTACGTCTGCCTTTTGGTATCTCTCCAAGAAGAAAGAAAAGTAGGGTTTTTTCAAAGGTTTTGTTAGTAGCTAGTGTTCCTGGCAAAGTCTCCAGAGCATGGTTGAAGGTGAGCCGGACACAGTCCTATGCACCCTGCTGAACCAGGGATGAAAACAGGAGATTTTCCTCAGTAAAAATGGTTTTTAATGTTTTGAGGAGGGTGTTAACCCGCAAGTGTGATGTAACAACACCACTTCCTTGCATGTAGGGGATACTCAAAGCAGCAAGTTCTTTCTGATGAGCCTTGCAATCACTTCTACCAGTGACACAGCATTATGCAGTGCTCATGTAGTTCTGGTCTCCAGACGAGCTGCTTATTTATCTGAAAAATATTGTAAGACACGATCTCTAAATATTTCTCCATATTCTCAGTTTTACAGTATGAATGATCAGTTTCAAACAAATTGTATTTATTAAGTGGCCAAAATCTGCTGAATAATTTGCCAAGATAATTCTCAGTGATGCCACTGAGTTTAGGTGAGGCTTCTCACTTTCTGTGTGTTCCCTCTCTGTTCCTCCCTGTAGAAAGCTCTATTTCCAATGTTTTCCTCCTGTGGTGGGGCAATGCTGCCTCTCCTGACACCCTTGGTATGTCCCACTGCCTTTGCAAGATTCATGGGTAGGAGTGCTGTTAAAACGGTGTGGTTGGGGGTACTCATAGTTAACTTAGGTGCCTGAATTAGTAAAAAAGACAATGTGTAATGTCAGTGGAGAGGGACTGCTTCCAGAGAAAGAACCAGATCAGCAGCCAAGGGTTCACCCGGTGATTTGTGGACCTATGTGTCTAAAGCCAGCTGGTGGCAATATTCCTACAGTGTCATTTTTGATAAAGATTCTCCCTTTGGTTTAGCTATTTGGTTGCCTACTCTCATTTTCATGCCCCCTTATCTACTGCATCTCCGCTGCCATTATCTATCTTTGTCCTGTCTCCATCCTTGCTTATTTTCTCATCTATCTCTTCTCCAAAATGCAATTTAACTTTCAGATTAGCATTTTTTTATTCAGCAGTTGGTTCATTCTTCAGGTGCCTGGACACTTAAATATCTGCCAAAATTGCACAATTCAAGTTTCTCTGTTCAGCTTCAATATTCCAAAATAGGAATATACTAATTTTTTTTTGAAAAATAGAAGTTAGTAGCATACTCCCAACTCCTTTCTCTTTTTTCTTTGGTGTGAGTGTGTGCAGTTTGTCTTCCTTCTTTTTTGTCTCTTCTTAATTTCTGGCATCTTTTCACCTTCAGATCACCTTCAGCTTTCACCTTCCCATCAGATTATTCCTTTCAGTCTGTTAAATTTTTCACATTTTTGTGAAATTTGGAGAGAAGCTCTTCTAAAGCCTATCTTCTTTTCTTTTTTTGTTTTATGCTCAAGCTTCCTCTTTCTCCCACTTTTCAGTGAAACAAAAAACCTCTTTTGTTGATTTCCTTATTCTGTATTTAAAAGGGAGAGCAGGGGCTCTGTTCTATTGTATGAGTAAATACGACTTCTACTGAAGTAAGGAAAGTTAACTTCATAGTACAGCACTAAATCACTGCTTTTCAGTTGAAACCTCATACTTTTTGCTTTGTCTCTGGTTTAAATACAGGATTGGATTTTTTTTTTCTTCTTAATTACTATTTTTGCAAGCAAATGTCTCCATAACTCAAAGTAAACAATTTTTTTCTTGAGCTCCCCACCCCCAAGTGAGAATAAGTTTCTTACATATAATATCTGAAAACTCAAAGGCGGCAGTTAGAGGTACATGACTTACATATTGATCCAGGAATTCCATGTTCCTCTCTGTCTCAGTGGCGCTAAGGTTTATTTAATCAGAGATTTTTATCTTCTGTTCATTTGCAGTTGATGGAATGGAAGGTGAGGCTTTAGTTATAAAATGTCCCCGATGGACTTCGTCTGTGAAAGTCAGCTGGTATCACACCAATCCCTTCAAAATAATCCCTGCAGAAGAAGAGGGGTCACGCATATTTTCATCAAAACAACATCTTTGGTTTCTGCCAACTTCTAGAGAAGATTCTGGAAAATACACGTGTGTTACACATTTGTAAGTGCAACATTGAAAACTGAAAGACATAAGACTATAAAAAAAATACATATTTTAATGATACTATCTAATTATTTTCTATGGAAACTATGCATTTTTTTACAGTGTGCACCAATCCCTATGACTTTTCATTCTGCAATTGCTATTTTTATAACAGGTTGTTAATAATCAATCTGTGATGGAACTACAGTAACCATCCATATGTTTATAAGAAACCAAAACATTTGTTAAAAATATTCAGTGTATTCCATATCAAATTACTATCACTGACACACCTTTATTCCATTTCTAAAGTGCAAATAATCACACAAAGTTCTTCAACGTGACTGTGCAAGTACACCCATACAAGCCAGGAGTATGTTTCCCGAGGGAGATTCGTTACCCAAATGACACTGGAGGAAAAATTGTTTGTCCTACCATTGACAATTACAAGAATGCTACTATCATCCAGTGGTATAAGGTAAATAAAACCCTGATAATACCAGCTGTAGATCAGATTACTGTGAGAAGCTATTTGCAGCCAAATAAAGTTGGGTTTTTTTTCCAGGACTGCAAACCTATTCAGGAAGAGAGATACTTCATGAGAGAAAAATATATTTTTATTAACAACCCAGTAAAGGAAGATGATGGTTATTATACTTGTCAATTTATCTACACTCATAAAGGAAATGTGTTTAATGTATCAGCAACAAGGATTTTCGTAACTAAGGGTAAGGCAGCAATTTTGTAGCTTGCTTCTTGAAGGAAAGGATGCTCCTTTTGTACATTAAAGAGACAAAACGTTTCTGTTGCTTTGTTTTATCTTCTTAATGAAACTTTAGATCAGCTTTTTTAGCTTAATTTTGTGGATAGGGATCCAAATGGAACAATATGGAGGTAAATTCAGACCTGGTCACTATTAGATTTTTACTAAAAGTCTCTGATGACTCTGGTTACATACTGTGGTTGGTAGAGCTGTCGGGTAGCACTTATTTCTGAAATGAAGGGTCTCCTCAGTGGGATTCCACAAAGTTCTGCTTTCTGTTTGTTCAAGGTGAGAATTTGTAGCTAGTGAGGATCATCTTGTGATCACAGGATCACTGATGTGTTAATGGCCTGCAACTTGGTACCTTCTGATTACCTAGCAGTTATTTGATAGGGCTCAAAAAACTTCAGGATTTGCTTTGAATGACCAATGTGGATGAAATCTTGGCACTTTGGGGTGACTCTAATGTGCAATCTCCTCAGAGAGGCTTTGTGTGTGTATGGTGGTCAAGGGACGAGCATGCAGCAGTCAGAAGTTCCAGACTCTATCAATTTGTGTCTTCAGTTCTGCCATCATATCAGTAGAAAAACGTTCAGAAGGGTTGTTGGGGCTTTAGGGACAGGGGAACTTGGGTTTGGTTTTGGGTTTTTTTTGGGTTTTTTTTCTTTTTTTAATTAATAAATAAAGTTAATTTGCAGACTGACATCAGAACTTTTTGCTGTGGGGAGGCACCCAGCTTTGTGGGCAGAATGTAGATTTGGGACGTAGGAACCTTGATTCCAAGGCTGTGTCCAGATCCCACTAGTCAAGTTTGTTCTGATTATTCTGAGTAGGACAGAAAAGAGATTTGAGCTGAGACCAAGTACAGTACTTTATGAGGTGTCGTGCCTTTCCCCCACCCTGTGTAATACTCTCTTGGTCTGCATGATCCTCTTCCACTTAATAATTTTTGTTTGAATGTACTGTCATCAAAAATTCTCTAACTGGTTAGGAATACTGTTGTGTTTAGGGTTTATTTAGCACAAAGGCATCCAAATTTACAAAAGCCTTTGTTACATCCACGCAGGTTACTTCATTTCTAAATTAATCTGACTTTCTCTTGAAATCATTGCAGAAATAGGGAATTGGAATGTAACTTAAAATCTGAGCTAGGTCTCCTCCAGTTTTTACTAAATTCAAAGTGTTTAATGGCAACCTCTTTGAGTTTTTATCAGCCCTTATCCTGTTAATGAGAGGAGCTGTCATGTTTTCATAATACTGGCTTATGATGGCAATATTCCGTTTGCCTTCTGAGGACCCTCTGCCTCTGAATGCTGGCAGCTAAGACATCAGCATAGTCAGCTCACTAGGAAGTTACCAGCTTTCTCCTGACTTCTTTTTTTTACTGGATCCAGCCAAGGAAAATTAGAAACAGTTAGGAGGGGTAAGGAGAACTGTTTATCTGGCAGCCTGGGAAGCAGGAGGTTAAATGAATTTCTGCATATTTTTTAGGGAAATAAGGTTATGGGTTTCACAGAGGTGCCTTGGGACAGAAAAGCCTCATCATGGAAAGGACAGAAAACAATGTTTTTGGAGTGGGGAAATATGAGACAATATAATGGGGAAGAAAAATGCAGTAAGGGGAAAATAAATAATCCAAAAGACCTCAATGCTTAATTCAAGTCAAGTGGCTGGAGTTAGTTCGAACGTGTCCATAACAATTGCTAGTGGGGATAGAAAATAAATATGTTGAAGGAAAAATAATGTTCCTTCTAATGATAAAGAATGCTCCACGTCAGGGCAGGCTAGTGTGATGGGGAGCAGCTGTGTGCAGCAGGGCTCAGAGTGGAGAGAGAGAGAGGCCTGGGGGCCAGACAGACCACAGAGATGCGGGAAAAAGAGAGGAACACAGGCAGGCAGCTGCAAGTGAGGGGGTCCCCAGCTCAGAAACTGAGGGAAAGTACATATATGCTATTTCAGATCATGGATGTTAGTAGTAATTTCTCAAATGTCAAAAGGAATTTATTTATCTATCTCTTTTTTTTTAAAAAAAAAAGCAACTGAAAAAATACAGCAAGCCAGAAGTGCTTTTGCTCCCCCCTCAGTAATTGAAAAATGAAAAAACTTTCCTTGCTCTTTATGTGCAAAGATAAAAAAAATAAACACTTGGGGAGAAAATACTTAAACTATTAACATGTACAGAGTCCCAAGGAATATTTGGTCATGGTAATAAAATCAGATGATCCCAACAGACATGTGAGACACTGTTGTAGTATTATTTTGGTAGTTTTGCAATTCTGCATTGGGATCTTAAAATATTAACTGTACAGATTATAATAATTCTCATATGAAATGCTTTTCCACAACTTTCTAATATGTGTTTTCTTTTTGTCCTTAATTTCTAAAGCAAAACACTCACCTCTACCTCCGCAAATTTTGTTTCCAAAAGATAAAGGTGTAATAGAAGTGGAGCTTGGTAAGTACTGACTTTAAATTGCTTTTAAATAAAAATTTTGTGATTGCCTAGTGAACATGGGAACCTTCAGGGAGATTTAATGATGGAATTTTTCATTACACTTTTGCACCATAATGTTTACCACATTTAATCCACCCCATGCACAGTGATGTGACGTTAGATATAACTGATGGGTTATTTAGTTATTAAGCAGTAATTTAAGGGAATTTGAATAACCCATTCTGTCCTTACAGGGATAGACTGGGATTACTCTCACAGTCAATTATTACATCTTGGCTGAAAGGGTGAAACTCTCTGTCCTCTTCAGAGAGGGCTCTCACTAAATCCCTTGAAACTACTTGATGTTACCTCTGAGAGAGAAGAATGGACTATTTTCACAACTAGGGATACTCCTTGATACGCGCACTTCCACTCTGGAGACAGTGGCGTTGTCTCTGTTGATGAGGGAAGGAGAGGAGAGGCTGGCTGCTGGGGCTGGTTGCTGACCCTAAAGCTGTGGACCACTGCCCGACAGGCCCAAGGAGTGAACTTAGAAACAGCAATGCACAACTTGCACCCTGGCTCCCTTTCACGTAGCACCAAAGACATTCCCAGTGATTCAGATGTACTCTGCATGACTTGCACCATCAGAGCAAGGTGCTTGTGGTAGGAATGAGAGCTGACTAGGGTTTGCATACAATCAACAGAGAAAGATGGCCCTCTGCAGAAAGCAAACAAGCCCATCTGAAATGTAAATACATAAGCCCAGGATACCTGTCTACCAGGGCAGATGGGATGAATCTAGGCCACTGGGAGAAGAGATCGCAAGAACCTCTCCACTGTTTTTGTCCCACAGCAAGGCTGCTGTGGTAGCAGGTACTGCAGAGGCCCAGGGCCCTGCCTGAGCTGCCCCATGCTCAGCGGGTTGCCATGTTGATTCTCATTCCTGTTCTTTTTTCCCCCTTTTTCTCCCACTTGCTTTGTCACTCTGAGTTAGATGACCTGTGCTCTGGACCATCTTTCTCTAAGAAGATGGTTGGATTTTAGTGCTGTGTGGCCTCTGCCCACCTCTCTGGGACAAAAAGTAATCTGGCACTGCTTACAATGAGAAAATTTACTTGACGTTTAAAAACCATTTGCTGTTCTGGACCTGCTGTCTGCTATTTGCAAAACTGTGCTCCCTAGTATCAGTTCAGAATGTAAATCATAAGGTTTGTTAATCTTAACTAGGCCCTACTTAGATGCAGTTTTACATGGAAATAATTTAAAGTGTTTTAATTTTACCTTCTTCCAGCGCAGCAATGACTCTTACTTTGGAATAAATATTTCCTAATGGCAAATACTTAATAAGTAATTTCCTGTTTTGGTTTTGCTTGGATTGGTTTACTTTACTTTTGTCCAGCTTGAATAAAATCCAAGATAAGAGTCTGCAGACAAGACTCAGGCAAAATAATACATATATTAAAATTAAATTATGTTACTCCCATATACATTTGGGTGTAATCTGAGATTCATTTTCTATGTTCCTCAATAGTTGATTACATGGGTTAAGCATCACAAGTAATGTCTTGACAAATATGAAAAATACCTTTTGTAACACTGGGTGGTGTGTTAGATCATATGTTAAAACCTCCTTCTACTATTTTTGAGTTGTCTATGCATCATTTTCTTGGCAGAGAAGTATGTCAAAATTATCAAGACAAAATTCAAAAGTAGTATGAGGTTTTGTAGAAAGAGATGGCATGAAGAAAATAAGATTATACTTGTTTTTTGTCGGGGAATATTTACATCTGTCTGTATCTTAATTAGGTACTGCTTTGTCTCTGAAATGTCAAGCCCTCCTGGGGATTAAGCTACAGCCAATGGCTGTTGTCATGTGGGATGTGAATAACATCCCAGTGAAATACTTAGAGTTTTCAAGATTTCAGGAAAAAACTCATTTGTAAGTATATAAACCACAGAATAATCTTTCTTCTACACAAAACATGCCTTGCCATTAAAGCTCTTTCTCTCTCTATTAGTTTTGAAGGAAATGAACGACAATATTACAGAGAGACCACGTTGTATATTACTGAAGTGAAAAAGGAGGACCTGCAGGCAAATTTCACGTGTGTAGCGCTGAACGAAATGTACAACACAAAGGTCACAGTGACGTTACAATCCAAGGCACAACGTGAGGGTAGGATTTTGCTGTGTTGTTTTCTTACACTTTGCACTCAGTTGGGAATATTTTGGTGATTTTATTTTATTATTTGTTTCGGTTAGTAAGAAAGTTTCTGTTAAGAAGAAAAACCAGCCTGCTTCCTCCCTACTTGTTCAAGCCAGTGGAAAAATTCCCATGGCTTCATTAGGTCATGAAAGTCCTTCAGGTAAATTCTGTTGCGGGAGAGGGGGTTGGGGGGCATTACTCAAATGGTATCAGCAAGAGATTAATTATGCAGAGCACTACTGTATCAGCCCTGTGATAAGAATATCCTGTTTCTAGCATATTTCTGTTGGGTGACAAATTCCCCTTGCCTCGAAGGCAGGCAGCACGCTTGGATTTGAAGCATGCTGGTATGATGCAGTCTGCTGTACAGAATAGTCAGGGTGTAGAGGAGCCTCTCAGCAGATGAGAGCTGGGCAGGGAACTGACCTCTGCTTTGGTCACCAGTGTTACAGTACATTGTGAGGAGCAGAGGGTCATCTCCTTTGGAGAATAGAAATTGTTGTTTCCAGTGTGGAAAACAGGCAAACTTTCAGCGTTTCAGCTGCTAGTTTGCCTGTTTTCTTGCCTTCCTGCCCATGCCACATCCACTGTTGTGCCTTGCTTTGTGACTGCACGTTACGTGGTGTGACTAACTTCTGCGATGCCTGGCTTTGTCCTCCCCCTGAGTTCCACTGTGTGCCACACAATCCTGTGAGTAACACAAAGGCTTCCCCTTGGTTTTGTTTTAAAATTCCTACAGGTTCTAGTATTTTCTGGCAGAGAATGAAAATCTAGGTCAATAATGTTGTTTGTTTTAATATGGATAGCGAGATCCCTCAGCACTATTGCCAGCACCACTGAGTTAGATTCTTATGGCAGAAAATTTCATTCTGTTTGTGGAGGCACAAGGAGTATTGGCGTCAATGGCTTCCATTCTTACTCCTTCAGATATGCTGAGCCACCAAGAACCTTGAAAAGAAATCCCAACAGGGATTAGTTTTCTTTAAGAGAATGGTGAGAAGATTAAAATCAAGTGTATTTTGACGACAAGCTGTGCACAGCTCCATGTCCTGCAGTGCTCTTGAGAGTTCATAACTTTCTGCAGGATCACAGCTGTAAAACATAGGCATGTTTCTTTGCCATAGCCTAGTCTAGAAGGAATGCGGGTCAATTGTAGCAGAGGATGGGTCATCATCCACCAGAACAGCACCAATTTCCTGCAGAGAAAGGTGGCAGGAGATGTTTTGGTTGGGTGTTACTTAAGTGAGTGTGAGCATAGCATTGCTTGGGAAGCTGGAAGTCCATCAGCGCTGCACTGAATTACTTGAGTGTGGGACTGTACTTGTAGTGAGAGGGAAGGAAGCTGAGTATTGAGTTCCTGCTTACTCTAGTTCAAGCAATACAAGTCCTTTATGCACCCTACATTAGAAATGGGTATGTTTTACATTCTGTATTCATCAAACGATTTGTTAAATCTCATTTCTGTTGTAGACAAATCTTATCTTGTTTTTTATCCATAGGTTTTCAGTAAATATCCATGAAAGCACTTGATTGTGACCTCCCTTTCCTGCTGCCTGTTTTGTGTGGATGTCTGTCCCCTTCTTCTTGCTGTTGCTATTGCCAAGATGCCTGCTTCTGCTATGCAGTACCGTTGGTTTAAACAATACTATGTCCAGAAATGGTTGTGCTCTGCTTGGGTTTTCTTTGCTCTTCGTGCAGCTGAGTGATATTTATGCTAAAACAATGACAGCTTGCCTCTGAGTATAATAAAAATGCTGTAGGGTTTGCTTCTGCCTCATGTTTTGTAAATGTGCAATAAAAATACGTGTTTCTTTTTTTTTTGAGTTTGTTTGTTTATTTTTAATGGAAAAAACCCAGTTGTGTGTTTTGGTTTTGTTTTAACATGTGTTGTTCCTTAGTGTCTCCCAAAGAACATCCTGTGTCAGCTAGTTACAATCCCATTAATGTGCTTTTTGTACAAGTTCCTGCTCTGCATTCTGTTTACTTTCTTCCAAGGCATTCAGGATGGGTTACATTGTCATTATTTGTAGCACCAAACTGTGATAGGAAATAAGAGATGAATAGGTGTTGTGACGTTTACTACTCAGATTAGTCAGTTTTGGGGCCATTTAATGGCCTAGATAAATTGTGTTTAGCAGCACAGGTGAGACATTAAAGGAGGAAGCAAAGATTCTGTGAACAACTGCATTAGAGTTCCTCTGGGTTAGAACCCGTACAGTCTTACAGCAATAGTCTCTGTCTTCAAAAACCTACTGAATGAATGGTTTGGCTCACCACATGGAAATTTGCCATGGGAACCAGGAATTACATTTATGTTTCTAAGTCATATTAAAATACTTTAAGTCCTAGTTCACTGTTAGCAACATCATTATAATTAACCCTAGCAATTTGCTTTGATAACAGCTGTAATCCATCTAAGAATAAAAAATTTCCAGAAAGGAGTGTTGAAAAAAGGGGGAGTTACTTTCACAGACAAGAGTGGTGTGAGTTGTTTGGTTTTGTCTCCATGGAAAACAAAAGTGCTTCCCTAATACTGCCAGGAACTGATGTCATTGGCCAGGCTGCTTGACATTCCACAGGAAAAAAAAAAAAGTTATATTTTCTGAATCACAGAATCAGAGACTGGTTTGGGTTGGAAGGGGCCTCAAAGTCCATCTAGTTTCTGCCATGGGCACGGACACCCTCCATTAGCCCAGGCTGCCCAAAGCCCCATCCAGCCTGGCCTTGAACACTGCTAGGGAAGGGGCAGCCACAGCTTCTTTGAGCAGCCTGTGCCAGGGCCTAAGCTCCTTCATAGGGACAAATTTCTTCCAAGTATCTAACTTAAATCTCCCCTCCTTCAGCTTAATTCCATTACCCCTTGTCCTGTCACTATATGCCCTGGTAAATGGTCCCTCTCCAGATTTCTTGTAGGCCCCTTTAGGTACTGGCAGGCTGCAATAAGGTCTCCCTGGAACCTTTTGAGGCAGAATCACCTCCCTTGATTGTCTGGCCACACTTCTTTTGATGCAGCCCGGGAGATGGTTGGCTTTCTGGGCTACAAGCATGTATTTTCAGCTCATGTTGAGCTTTTCAGCAACCAACACCCCCAAGTCCTCCTCAGGGCTGCTCTCAATCCATTCTCCATCCAGCCTGTAGTTGTGCTTCACATCCATGTATGAAGAGAAAGTGCTGTGTTGTGAAAAATGTGTCTGTCTCGCGTGTCTGTCCCAAGTGTCTTTTCCTTTGTCTTTTTAATAGGAAATAAATGCTGCTATGAGAAGCTGATCCACTCTTTCAAAATGCACTACATGACACAAATACCTCAGTTTTCAGGAAGAAGGCAATGCAGTCAGCTTCTTTAGGTGTAATTTGGTGGTATCTGGACTCCAGATGCTATATCTGTTAGACATGGAAAAATCAAGCTAATTCTTTCTTTGTTTTAACAGAAAAATTTTAATGAGGATTTGGTTAAGAATTTTGACAGTCTCTGCAGTTATGTTCTTGTTTCCATCAGGAGGTCCTAATGTCCCTGCATCTTTCAGCTGCTGCTGCTTCTGCTACATTCAGAGGTTGCTTGTCCTCCTGCTGAGGAAGACCTTTGTCTGTTTTTTTCTCATCCACTCCTTGCCTAGACCTTGATCACTCCCAGTCAATATGGAACCCATCCTTCCATACTGCTTCTCATTTTTCTCTCCCTTCTTTACCTGAAGTTGTTTGGTATCTTCTGATTCTTCACCAACACTTGTTCACAAATACATTCTTCGAGTCTCATAATACTTCTTTAAAGAAAATATAGGCTGTCTCATTTCCTCCAGGTCTTTCAGTCCTACATCCTACTTTTTAACTCTAGAGATGGCAATCATTCCACATTTTACCTTCTTTCTCTGCCAAAAGACATGTCCTCTCATGTGCTCTGAGATCATCTGTGTAACTTGTGTAGTGTTGGCCTCCACTTACTGTAAGGCTAAGGAATTTACAACAACTTTTAATTCCCTTCTACCTTTCCTGGCAAAGCCTCACAGACTGCTCCCAGTTGCCCTCCACAGCTGCTTGGTATCTCTCATGCTGGAAGATGCCACTCTTAAGAATGAGAAAACTAATCAGGTGCCTTGTTCCACCAAGTTCAGCTCACTGAGAACTGCAGTGAGTTCTGCTGGCAGAGTCAGGGGGGAGCTTTCAGCTCCTAATAGAGGGAGGCGGTGACAAGTAGTTGGAAGAACACCAAAAGCCTTAACTTCTACTAGGTCAGGACAAGGACATCCCTACCGCATCCCCTTCTGACTGCTAGGATACGTGGGCTCTCTGAATACCTTCCAAGTACTTCTCTTTTTATTAATAACAAAGCTGCCACTGGCTTCTAATTTCTCATCTTGATTACGGGGTGGTTAAGTAACTGGTGGCTTTTTGTGTGTCTGACATACAAGCATCATCTGATTTCTCCCTCAGTTCTCATTCATAAGGAGGTTTAAGGGGCCCAGAGGACCACAAATCTTCCTGCCTTGATCCCTCTTCTCTGAAGAATGCCAAAAATTCCAGTCATTCAGAGTGGAGATTGTTCTGGATCCCATCCAGAACATTGTCTCTTCCTCAAGGATGTTTGATTCAGAACCTCACCTTTTGACTTGTCTTTGCTATACATGTGGACAGGAATTCCAGGCTCAGATCTCTGCCTTTACTATCTGCAAGTGTGTCTACCTTAGGAACCAGAGAAGTTACAAGAAGCTGCTGTTCTTCTGGAGTTTGTCAGGAAATGCCTTCAAATGTTGCTTTCTGACTTGTTTTCTCTGGCCTCTCCAAGACTGTTTCTTCTGAGCTGATAGTTCTGTATTCCCATTACTCTTGAACATAAATAAGTAGTATTAAAGGACAGTCTACTCATGAACTCTCTGCTGCTAAATGATGCAGCAAAGTCAAATGGAACAACAGGATCTCTTCAACCTTGTTCAAGGCCTCCAAAAGTGACCCACACCCCCCTTGTGCTGAAAATAGCTGATTAATTCCAGAGAAAAGAGAGACTGAGTCAGCTTTACTGGGAACTGAACCTGCTCTTCCAGCAAGATTGCTGTGGTGGTCTTGTCTGATGCTTTACAAGCTGTGTAAGCACAGGAAATCTCTCCCTTCTTTTCTAGCCTTGGTCTAATCAAATGCAAACCCAAATGTAAACAGCGTTTTCTTAGGTTTGGCATTGCAGAAGTTGTTGTTGGAGCCTGTTTCTTTTCTGGAGGTTTTACAGATACTTAATCTGTTATAACAGTATTTGTAATGACGGGGTGAGCACATTCTCAACAAATGAGGGAATAAGCAAGAGTGGCAATCTCTGATGCTTGGGTCATCCTCACCAGGATTATGTCTCTGTGTGTGTATTGGCCAGGAAAAAAGATTGAATAAATAATTTTGAAGAGTTCCACAAGGACAATGTTCCTTCATGGGCATCACAGGACACTGTTAAAACTACAAAATGGACAGATTTCACAACAAAATTAACTGTTAGTTTCCATGCCCACTTCGATCTGATTGGAAGGTGTTTTCTACAGACCTCTTAGTGCCAGTGAGGTATGCTTCACCATGTGCCTGATGGTTCTTTCTCATTTTAAATGGCAAAGAAAGAAAGATGAGTGCAAAAATCATGTCAGATTTACCTTTCATCCCACCAGAAGAAAGGGAAAATGTCCTAGCCAACTCTTTATTTATATAGCTTTTCAGTGGAATTTCTCAGGTACTGATATGTTTAGGTTGTCTTCATGAGTACTCCTTGATATGCTGCCTAATTCAACATTTCCTGGAGAAGCCAGGGAACCTGTAGGTCTCAGCATGAGACTTCACTGCTAAATATTCTATTTCACTCACATAATGCCAAATCCAAGCAAAAGCTCTGAAACTTCTCCATGGTGGTGGTCAGTGCATTCACCTGGCAGCTTGTATGCAATCTGCAGCACTTTCCAGTCTGCCTTGCTGCCTCTTCCGTGGATGAAATTGAGACAGGCTCTTCAGAGTGCTGTAAAATGCATCTCAAGTGCCAGTGAATGGTCTGCTGCTGCTGCAGCCACGTCTTGTGTGTGTTTTGCAGACGAAGGGAGGAAAAGCCCTGAACGTCTGATCTCTGCTCTGAATGTGCAAGGCTTGACTGATTGGAGATGCTGCAAGTAGGTACAGTCATCCTCCATGGGCTGAGGTGCATTGATGGGTCTTTACAATGAGGATGCCAGAGCTGACCTCCCTGTTTGTATTGCCTGAATGCTTGTATTTAAGTTTCTTTGTGGTAAACATTCAAAGGAATATCTATTTCCTCAGCTAAAATATTTCCGAAACTGTAGCATTCATCAGATCTCATTGTAGCACTGAAAGGAGATATGCTTCTAGTGATAATCCAAGCCAGGGCATGCCATCTGACAAATATTACATTTGCTATGTCATAGTGAAATAAAAATAGATGGGACCTTTTATGCAGATGTGATGCACAATGTGAACATTTTCATGTGTGTTTCTTTGGTGGCAAAAATCCATCACCCAGTCCAAAGCTGCTGGAGGCATATTTTTTGATCCAAATTATTTTAGTGATCTGAATCACAAAGAAGTTTACAAAGCAGCTATATTATTACAGCTATATGATCGTGAGTTGTCATGCTGGGCAGGAGTAATTAGGTAAAGAGAGTGGACTGCAACTGGAAAGTTCTAAATAGATTTAGTGTTCAGAGAAAAAATGTACATGGAACTGCTCTGAGTTCACATCTTAAAATGAAGTAGAGTAGATGTAGGTATATTTCATTTGCTTAGGAGAAGATTTCTACTATTGGACAATTGCATTTAATCTTCCCTCCAAGGGAATAATGAATCCTCTTTGTGTAACTGCTGTATAAAGCCTTTGACATTTTAATTGCAAACCTGGCTATCTGGACTTCTCAGTGTTTCAATACTGAATCCTGGTTGAATTCAGTATGTCCAGGACCTACATCAAAAGTTCCTTCTTCAGCTTTGTGGCTCTAACAGTCTGTGGATTAAGCTTCCATTTTTCTAATTTGGAGAGAATACAGAATGACCTTGCTTCTACCTCCCATTGTCTCTTGCTCTAGCAGAACTATGTTTCATCTAGAGGATGCACATATCTAGATCGGCTTCTACCCCATGAATTACAGGTCAAGATGGAAAATAGGCTGTTACAGAAATGCAGCTGTCTGAGCAGGGATAGAAACAGCCCTCCCCAAGGAGAGTGATAATCTCAGTCGTGACATAGACTAGCTATTTGGATATGATAGCACGGAGCTGGTGACTACATCCCTACAGAATCACAGAATGGTTTGGGTTGGAAGGGACCGTTAAAGTTCATCTAGTCCATCTCCTCTGCAATGAGCAGGGACGTCTTCAATCAGACCAGGTTGTGAAGGGTCCCGTCTAACCTGACCTTGAATGTTTCCCAGGATGAGGCATTTACCATCTCCCTGGGCACCCTGCTCCAATGTTTCACCACCTTCATACTTGTAGAAAATGTCTTCCTTATATCTAGCCCAAATCTATCTTTCTTATCTCTGTGGTGGAGATGGTCAGATTCAAGAGTTCTTCCACAAGGGAAGTTGAAACTAGGCTGGGTGGCTCCTTTCTTTCCCAATTTTCCTTACTTGTCATTGCTATTTTACGCTCCTTGACCCTCTTCAAAGGAAAAGGCAGGGGAGAACATCATCTGCCTCCAGCACAGTTTATTTTAGTTTTGTGAGCAGGACATGTTCTGTTTTCTTTCTTGTTTTACGTACTTTGTTCTTATCTTCCAGATGTCATTATTTGCTCATGTTTCTCTGTACCGTCTGTGCAACTATGCCAGAAGCCTCTGCTTGTCCTTTTTCTTTCCTGGACACTTATGGTTGTTATGTGTAGGCTTAGATGCCTTACAAAATGCTTAAACATTTTTGCTGGTTGTGTTATTAACAGTTTTTAAGTGTTACAAAATACTTGAACATTTTCGTCAGCTGTGGTATTTAGTGTAGGTAGGTTTGGATTCAATGGAATTAGATGTTAATTACATACTGCTTAGCATGCTTCTAGTTTAGGGCTCTCTGTGTTGGCTACACCAGATGTGGAAGGAAAGAGCTTTGTCGTCTCTGTTGTGAGGTCCTTAAAGCTGCCGCAGAAGTCACGGTATGAGGGGCTGAGGCTTCAGCCCATGGGTTGACACCTTTGTAGCTAACAATATATCCCTCTTCTTTGCAGTGGGACTTCCTAACATCCTCTTGATCACAGGATCTCTAGTTCTGCTTGTTGCAATAGCAGTCTCTGTTACGCTCTATCAGTCCTTCCGAGTTGATATTGTCCTATTGTATCGGGAGATATTTCAGCCACACTCAGTCAAGGATGGTGAGTAAGAATTGAGCAAGTAAGTTTAAAAAAAGAAGGAAAATCCTATGGAAATTAATTTATTTGATAATTGTTGACTAACTCATATGATGCCTGAGCCTGATTCTTCATTTTCTCATGTCTTCTGACATTGTTTAGATAAGGGGGAAAAAATACAGCTCTGGTAGAGCTTGATATTACCTTGTTCTCTCCAAGGCAAAGGAATCAGCCTGCTGGGTTATGTGTCAACAGGTAAATGTTAAAGCAATACAGGTTTTTATAACCCAGAGAGAAAGGTACCTATGTTGTGGAAGACACTTGTGAGGGTGTCCTGGGTTCAGCAGAGCTAAACTTAATTTTCTTCATAGCAGCAGAAAGTAGTAGAAGACGGTGAGGTGCTTTGGGTTTACGGTGAGAATAATGTTGATAACATGCTGATGTTTTCAGTTGCTGCTGAGCAGTCAGGGACTTTTCAGCCTCTCATACTGCCCTGCCAATGAGAAGACACGGGGGTATCCGAGAAGTTGGGAGGGGAGACAGCCAGGACAGGTGACCCAGACTGTCCAGAGGGATGTTCCATACCATATGGTGTCATGCTCCATATTTAGCTGGGGGATAGGCCAGGAGGCAGGGAGCTTGGGAACTTTGACTTTGTTGGTGAGAAATTGTGCTGTTCATCCTTTCTCTTGTATATTCTTTTATGATTTTTTACTACTACTACTACTGCTATTATTGCTACTGTTGTTGTTATTGTTCTTACCATCATCTTCCTTTTTTTTCCTCTTAAACTGTCTTTATTGCAACCCATAAGTTTACATATTTTTTTCTTTTCTCATTTTCAATTCTCTCTCCCATCCCACTGGCGGGGGAGTGAGGGGGAGTGAGCAAACAGCTGTATGGTTGTTTTTGCTGCTGGCCTGGTTAAACCACAACGGGGGGGGGGAACACGTCCTATCCACCTCTAGGAGTGGACTTCAGTTCAAGGTTAAGACATCTAAATTTAGCTGTATGCAATGAAGGTGCACACATGCAAGTTCCCATCGCAGATATGAAACCTGGACACCTGAGGTTGGGTTCAGCTATCTGGTCATAGGCAGCTAGTGCTGCTGGACCCCCTCTGAAGTGGCAGCTGAAAGGCAGGCAGTGTCTAACTGACACAGGTTTTTAGGTGAGCAAATGCAGGTCCTCATAAATAAAATGAACTAATTCAGCTAACCTGGGACTTTGCATTTGTGGTCTAGACATGGGTATCTGGAGTCATTTGGGATGGCCAAAATAAAGATCACATAACATAGATCTTCCAGATGTTGCAGATATCTGGAAAAGGGTCTGGAGATCAGGTAGAGTACTGTGGGAAGTCTCAAATGGTACAAGGTGCCTGTGTTTAGGCAACTCAGCTGGGCCTCTAACATCTACATGAGAATAATGTGAATCACTCCAGAATTCACTAACTGCAATGGCTAGTTCTCCACTAATTGTAGCAGGGTAGACACATAGCTTTTGTGTAGACACATAAATTTACATTTTTTAAAATCTGAAGCTGACTCATACCACAGATGTCTGCACATCTGATCTAGTTACTTATGTTCTCTTTAAAGATGAAAGAAGTATACTTTTTAGGGCAGTTTCCATTTTAGTATGTTTTATATTGAAATAAATGAAACTCTGGAAATGGTGATTTCTCTCATTTTAAGGATGGTGTGGACAAGAACCTCAGATAGTAACAAGAGGATGGCTAAGATTATCTACACAAGAAATAAAGAAATGAAACATTTGAGATTGGAAAAAAAAGTGCTATAATGGAAAGCAAATTTCAGAGAAATGAAGGAAAGAGTGAAAGCTGTATTTTACTTTGTACTTGGTGCTGACTGTAAGGTTACCTCCTGAGAAAAGGAGCTTCTTACTCAGAAGTATGATATGCCATGGGAAATATGAATAATTTCTTCAAGGGGGAAGAATTTAAGTGGAGTGTCTTGTCCTGAAGGACAAACACTGTTGTATCACTGAAATAATAAATGCTGAGCTTCAGCTTTATTTCATATGCTAATACACATCAGCTGAATTCTCCCTCTATATACTTCAAGCTCAGGTTCTCCAAAGTGACAGATACGCAGGACATGACAGTGGAAGACACCAAATGATCAGTCTCTAATTTCCAAACACGCACCAGTGATATATATATATAATTCTGATTAGCAAGAACTTCTACTTAGACATATTTCAAAGACTGGTATTTTTATTTCTCTTCTAGCTTTTGCAATAGCCAGCTCTAATTCATGTTAATTCAGTGCATTTTCCTCCTGTTTTGCCTTGCAGATGGGAAGATCTATGATGCATATGTCATCTACCCTAGAAACCACAGCAATGAAGCTAATTTTGTGGAATATTTTGTTTACCAAATCATGCCAGATATTCTAGAAAATAAATGTGGATATAAACTGTGTATTTATGGAAGAGATATATATCCTGGAGAAGGTAAGTTTTACAATCAGGGAATGCACTGAATTGCTTGACAAGTTGGAGCCAATTGAGTTTCTAGTCCCTTTCAGAGTTATAAGAGGTCCCTCTGCATTCCGGAGCGGGGTGCTCATCTCCTCAGCAGCTGTATGTCTGCTCTTTCAGGCAGGGTGACACAACAGCACTCTGTGCTTGCTGATGTGCTAAGAAAAGCAAGCTACATGGCAGGGGCACAGATTGTTTATCATCTTCTTGAGTCATGCCGGAAGTGTGACCCTAAGTGTGACTTTTTTAAACATACACCTGCTATTTGGGTAGTGTAACTCTGCATAGCCATTATCTAGGCAAAGCCACAACCAAACCATGTGTTAATAGATTTACAAGGCATGGAAGAGAAGAAACCACAGAGTTGAGGAATGAACCTTGCTGTTATCACTCAGGGTTTTTCAACCCGTTACACGAGTATTAAAGTCACAGGAAGTTCAGCTTCTCTTCACTGACATGACCTACTTTCACTTCACACAATTCTCGGCACCAATTCAGGAGCTTTATTCTTTATTCTTCCTTCCTTGTCTTCCAGAATGGAGTCATGTTAATTAATCTGAGCTAATTGCCATATAGTCATCTCTACGCTCTCTCTTATGATTGTGGTCACATAGGTGCTAGCTGCTTTCTTTCAGAGCTGACTCGTCTGTTTATTTTGTGCTCTGGTTATTCCATGGGCCAGATCTTTCCTCCCTGTCCATAAACAGGCATGAAGCAAAAGCTGGCACATTTTCTGCTGCACCTTTCTGAAATCATCAGCAATGGGCCAGGTGTCATCCACCTGCCTAGAACTGGGCTGGTGTCTTTGATGTTCTTCTCTTCTGGTAAGTAGCCAAAGTGATTCCTGGCCTTGGGAAAACCCACTGCAACAAGGATGTAAAAAAAAGCTGCAGAGTTGCTGAGCCATTCTCAGCACACCAGATCCAGGACAAGGAACTGACAGTAGCTCACAAAAGTGTCAATGGCAAAACCTTATGTCGCCTGTTCATGTGACTAGGAATAGGACAGTATTTTGGAATGGGATGCCGCTCTCAAACTGTGATTTATGGATGGCAATCCTGAAGAAAACTGAGCACAGCATGCAACTGAGCTGAAGACTGTGGGACTAACAAGGGCTTTCATAAGTTGGCAGAAAACAAAGACATTTTCACTGTATGAAGGCATAAATGGATGCCTGTAACATAGGTGTGAGACAGAAGACTCATCAAGACACCTTGGTCAGTAACTTCTGCTTGTTTTGTTAGTTCTGATTTAATCAAAACTCTAAAACTGTCCTGAAAACATCCTTTTTCTCTTCTTGTCTACTTTCCCAGATTCCCGCTTTTCCCTTCCTCATCCCATTTCATGCCCCAAAGTGCTTCCACTTGGGTGGAAAAGCTATTCAAAATATTCCAGCCACTGGGGACACTGAAGTGTCCTCTGCTTCCAGGGAGATGGACTTTACCCAAGCGTTCCCCACTTTTGTTTATCTTCTGATCTGGAGCCTTTCATCACCAGGTTTCCAAATCCAAAACCTTCTAATTAAAAGAGAGTAAAACAGGAAATGCCCCTTCCAGTCACTGTGTTCTTTCCTGAGCATGTATCATAGCATGAGATGAATCATATTTTCACTGTAAAGCTACATGTATTTACGGAAAAAAACCAACAATGATGCTGCATTGAGGATATAAAATGGAAGCATTATTTCGAGACGTGCTTATGAGTCTTCCAGAGCAAAGCTCTGTTACTTGAAACTTATGTTCTTCCAGTAAAAAAGGAAAGTTAAACATAAAGATTCAGGGGATAAACAGCAATGCTGTTGGACTCCCTTCATGCTTCCCTAAACTAGCATTCTGTTTGTTTCCCAATGTTACTAATTAACAGCATTTCCTACAATCTAACAGTTGCCTGAAGAGGCAAACCCAGAACACCAACATTTCTCACCAACTGTCACCTTCTCCATTCTTCTAATGGAGACAATGACACTCATTGTCCTCCCAACGGCATTCCTTGCTGCAGAATCTAACCAAACACCACTGGAGCTGCTCTACCTGTAGTATACAAAACTATGAGCAAATAACAGAGGAATGATCATACTTCATTGGAGCAATTTTTTATGCAGCCAAGTGTCCTACCTTCAGCAGTGGCCATGGGCAAAGGACTGGAAAAGACTTTAAGAAGAGGGAAAGGTTAATATTATACTTCCACTAATTTACCCTCCAAGCAGTATATGGACTTAAGATGCTCGGATTTTTGTGTGTAATTTCTGCTGTCATTTTCTGAACCTCTGGCATTCACAAAACAGGCTGAAATTAATCCCTTGATAAAGTATTTGCAGCATGTAATCCTTTTTTTCCTCTTGCCAGAAGTATGGCATCAGAAATCCAGATGGAGAAGTAAATACTTCCCCAGGTCCATGGTATTTCAGTCCTGAGCGCAATGGAATGCACTTCAAAACCGAGAAAGATATGTGGTTTTTTTATAAGTGTTGTTATTGTGGAAATGAAATGTATGACAGTAGCAGCTTACCTTATTTTTTCTCACATTCCAAAGGATTTATTCTCCTAACACCAGGAAAATTCAATGAAAAAGAAGAAAATGAAAGGAGTTAGGATTGGTGAACATCACAGACAGGGAAACTGTATTCACAGAATAATAGGACTGAGATGTCACTGAAAGAGTTATCTTCCTGACCCAGGAACCAAAAAAGTTGTACCTCTCTGAGACTGACAAGATATGCAATGGGCTGGGAGCACCTAGCAAAGGAAAAGATGCATATGCAGCTGGATGTTATCTGCATATCAATGGCTTTGTTAAATACTTTTTACTCTGAATTTCCTTAGGTCAGCTCCTACCTCCTTTCCCTTGGACCAGTATGACATACTCCCACCAAAACAACCCAAACTTTCTATAGACCATGGGAATATCTTTCAACTGGGCTGAGCATTTCACTGGACAGACACTGATCTGCAGTGTTGCTCTCATAGGTATCACAGCAGGTCTTGGAGATAAGCAGCTCCTGGAGGCTTGATGTGGAGCCCAGAAGTTTCTCCTATAGCATGCTGGCTTTTGAATTTTTGAAGTTCAACACCTCCAACATCACAGTCCCAGCTCTCCTGAATGTGGCACTGGGAAAGAAAAAACATCTTTATTCCAGTTGACATACAAATCTGGATCCAGACCTGTAGGGTAGATGCCAACTCAATGCACAGGTTAGCATATAAATTAGCATGCTATAGCTCAGGAGAATTAACACTCTGCTGGAAAGTAAGCCTCTTAGAAGTCACCTAAAAGTCTCTAAATAACTAATTTTCATGAGTAAATATTACAAGATCAGTCTCTAAAGCACTAAAACTGATAGAACATGATTACTATTGATCAAGCACCATCATGATGCAATATAGATTTACTGAACTTGACCCCAGGTTTTTGTTAGAAATTAGATTAGATTGGACTAGAGATTCATAAAAATTCTTAAGAGAATTAAGAATACTAATGTTTCAACCAAATAAAACACTTAAAAAAAAAAGCTTGGGTTTTTTTAGGCTCTTTTTCTCATGAATAAACTGTATGAGACTGAAATGAGACAGGAGTTATTTCTGGTTAAAAAGCAATAAAAATGAAGTCCCTGAACACAAAAGTCACTAGAAAACAGATTTCCAGTTCTCATCACTTTCTTGTACATTCCTAGATACAGCCAGTGCAATTGAGAAGAGGATGCAGAAGAGCAGGCGGCTGATCATCCTTCTAACACACCAGCTGATTAACTGTAACGAAGCTGCTTATGATCAGCACATTGCTTTATACACTGCCCTCATCCAAAACGATACAAAGGTGATCCTGCTGGAAATGGAGACAATTGGGACTTATGAGAAGCTTCAGGAATCTCTTAGGTTTATTATTAAGCAGCAAGGTACTGTCAAGTGGAAAGAGCAGCACACTGTGCACCCACAGTCATCCAACTCTAAGTTCTGGAAGCAGGTGAGGTACCACATGCCACTGACAGCCAAGTCCCTGCACTCAGCTAACGCTGGGTGAAGAGTGAGCCTGAGAAAATACTGACACACTATCAGGATGAACCACACGCCTGCAGCTCCTTTTCCTTTCAGTAGGGATGCGATTTCACAGTCTGGAAGCCTGGTTGTATTTTTTCCCACTTATTTTTCAGTCCTTCAGTTGAATAATGATAAAGAAAATTGATGGAGGAGGTCTGGAGAACTAGGAAAGTTTTTGTGGATATGGGAGTACTGTAAATAAATCATTCTAGTCTGTGTACAGGATTTCACATGTGACCTGAAACAAAATGTACCCATACTTGTCCTATATATACTTGTATATATAGCTGAAAGTTTTGATTCTGAATAGCAGAATGTCTTGCCAGTTTGCTTTACCTTTCTAATGCAGTTGATAAAATGTAAATGCCATCTAGATAGTATAATGTTGTGCTTTTGTTCTTTTTGCCACTACGTTTTGATTCAATAGTAATACTCATACTGTGACATTTTATTCTTCTGTAGCAGGGATGCAGCAGTAGCGGCGCCTTTGAGACTGATGTGAATACAGCATTAAAAAAGAAAAGAGCTGTGTTGAGGGAAATAAATGCACTGATATATATTCATATACTTTTTAAAAAATTTTATATATATATTAAAATGAATCTCACACAAAGGGAAAATTTTAAATCTTTCCAGTGCAACACACCATGCTGTTACTGTTGGTACTGTCTCCAGATAGAAATAACTTTTTAAAATCAGGGGTGCTTTTTTGTATACTGATAGCATTCCTTTAAACTACTGAAAAAAGTGAGACTGCATTTTTGTAACAGGTGGTATCCACTTCTTTTCTTTCCCCTGCTTTGACCTTATGCCTACTTATACTTTCTTCTGATAGTGAATAGGCTGAGATGCAAAGGTCACGACCAAATCTCCTCCTAGTTCAGGGAAGTATGAACAAAATGTTTCCTGGTACAGATATCCTTGCAAACTTTAATCTTTTTAGCTTCTGAAAGCCAGACATTTTCTTA
The DNA here is from genome assembly GCF_964237585.1 of Gallinula chloropus. Lineage (NCBI taxonomy): Eukaryota > Metazoa > Chordata > Aves > Gruiformes > Rallidae > Gallinula > Gallinula chloropus. Next base: position 145,220,923 of record NC_140085.1, read on the forward strand.
CTGTTGAAGAAAGCTTAGTTTTGAGTCTCAGGCATGCTACAAAATGGACTTTAATTTGAAAATTTGATGCAGAACACGCAGTGTTACCAAGTCCAGGCTTACAGAAGAGGCAAGTCCTTTCCTTTTACTGAAACTTTTTAATGAATGTAGATCTGCAGAATTATGGATATCTATTTGGAGTATGAAAAATGTGTATGTAATTTATGTATAGAATTTTTTTTAACATTAAAGTAAAAGACCAATGACAAACTAAACAGTTTTTCACTGATGAGTTGTATTTCCAACTGTTTGTGCAGCCACCACTTCCCCACAACTATAAACCATCTAATGTTGTATTTTGTTATTTCCTTATTAGATTGTGTGCAGTCTCGGGTCCTATTCCTAAAGATCCCTTTAGACAAACCTCACTATCTCTGTGGAAGCTCCATAAAATGGATTCATGCCAATGTAAGAGATTTGATTTATTCTTACAGTCCCATTTCTCCCCACAGAAAGAATGCTAATCCTAAGGCACGTGTACAGGCAGGAATGCCCATTGCTTTACTTGATGAAGATTTTTCATAGCAACTGCTGAGCAAGACAGAATATTCACTTCCAATATTATTATAAGATCAATTTTTAATAGAGTCCTGGGCACTTCATGAGGAAGAAAGGATGATAACGGAGTATCTTAGAAACAAAAAGTCTAGGATGAATTTTGAAGCTGGAAAGGGCAAAGAGGAAGAAGTACAGTGAGGAAGTGCATGAAGTCAGCAATTAACCAAATTACATATTGATATCTCTCTGAATTCTGTTAGCAAGGCATGTAGTGATGATGGTGAAAACCATTATGGTGAAAACCAAACTCATTAAGTGGCTCTTGTGGCCACCCTCCTTTTGTATCACGGTCCTCATGGTCAACCAAGAAAAACAAAGAGGAAAACAGTATCAAGCAAAACCCGGCAACTCTTACTGAGGTTTACCAGCTATGAACACTATGGCCTTGACAGAGAGAAAAGGGGCAAATCTTGTGAATGGCAAAGAACTTTTATAGAACCAGGGGGTGAGTATGTGACTGTAATGATAGCCAAAAAAATCTGCAGTTGTCACCTTTTTGTACTTCTTGGTGGTTAATAAAGAAATCTGAACATGCATTAAAATGAACATCTCTTTACAGATGTTATTGTATTTATAGTGTTACAGAGAAAGCGCAAGAAGAACCGTGGAAGACTTTTAAAACATCAGCACTTTTGAGGCCACACCTGGAGTCCTGAGTCCAATTCTGGGCTCCTCAGTAGAAGAGAGACATGGACATACTGGAGAGAGTCGAACAGAGAGCCATGAAGTTGATTAAGGGACTGGAGCATCTCTCTTGTGAAGAAAAGCTGAGAGCTGGGACTGTTCAGCACAGAGATGATACAGCATCCCTCCCCTTCCATCTGAAGGGAGGGAGCAAAGAAGAGGGAGCCAGGCTCTTCTTAATGATTTCCAATGACAGGACCAGAGGCAATGGGCACAAACTGCAACATAGGACGTGTCCTTTGAACATCAGGAAACACTTTATCGTGAGGGTGACCCAGCACTGACACAGGCTGTCCACGGAGGCTGTGGAGCCTGCATCCTTGGAGATAACCAAAAGCCACCACAAAATTATTCTGTACAGCTAGATCTCGGTGGCCCTGCTTGAGCTAGAGGGCTGGACTAGAAAACCCCCAGAAGTACCCGCCAACTTCAACCATTCTGTGTTTCTGTGACATATGATCTGTAAAGAATCTGATTCTTCAAAACCGTCTTTTTAAAGAAAATCGCCAGTTTTTACATCAGGCAGGCTGCCTTAGTAGAATAACAGAAGGATGTTCAAAAAATCCTTCCTTTCACCATAGAAAGCTCACAGAATAATCAATTTGGATGCTTAAAGCTTAAACTACACAGAAAGAAGATAATTTTATTGCTGAATCAGAACTTCCACGTAGACATTTAATGCTCCGTGATTTCTGTTCTGTGCTTCCCTGGTTTTGATACCTCAGGGGACTATGGAGAGATTGGCTTTCGCTTGTTGATAGAGCAGGGTCATCTTGCCATCTAGTGGAAGGTATCGAGAGATTCAGACCATGTGGAAATAAATCTGCAGTAGAATTAAACACGGTGGATGTTTCAGGCTGTGCATACTGCTGTAACCTCCCAAGACCCATACAGCATTACTTGTAAACAGTGGCTCAGAGTCTGGCATTGAGAATGCAGCGCTGACTCTCTTACGGTAACACATGTTGAAGGAACGGAAGTGTCTCCTTGACACGTAACTGCAGTCGTAGTGTGTTGTGAAAAATCTTATCTCTGGGTACTTCATAGCTGAAAAGTGTACATTGAGATCCTGGCAATCAATAAATAACAGAGAGACAGGAATAAGCATCGGCTTTACTGCCACTGATGTCAGTGATGAAGCTCCTGATGACTCCCAAGGTATGAAAATCAGCTTCTGCCAATGCGAAGCAGGATAACTGCAGACAGTACTCAGAACATACTGCCCACTCCTCCCCACAGCAGCACTTTGTGTGAACATGTTCAACAGTTTGCCCTCGAGGTCTCCAATACTGTTGAGATTCATGTTTCTAGAGATCAAAGAATCAGGACCCCTTGACTTCACCTGAACCACATGCCTAAAAAGCCAGCCTAGCTACTGCTCCTGCCATGTACAAGGAGAGCGTTTTGCTTCTATTTGCTTTATGTGGTTGTGAATACCAAGAGACCGACCACTAGAATAAAGATTTTAGAAGTTTTTAGAAGTTTCTGTAGCTAGCTATTATTTGTAATGTATGCAACATTAATTTCCTATAGGATTAGATGAAGGTATGTTTGGAAGATAATCTGTAAAATTTACTATATTCTATTGAAAAATTCTACATGTACAGCTGTCCAGTCCTGACTCTATCAAGGGTTGAAAAATTACAGCTATTGTGTTAGAAACATGTGCTCATGTGTTCCCTTTTCCAACTATGAAGCGTGACCTACATGCCTAATTTTATATGAAAGGCAGAATTTGTTGTATAGCAATTTATTCTTGAAAACTGTTTTCATTCTTTATAGATCTCTGTCCTTGGAAGGTTATGAAGTAATCTTCCTTCAGGCTGTTACAAAGTATGTGAAGGAGAAGAAGGTGACTGGATTTGCAACAGGCATATCATGCGTATCGAGCCATGCTGTGGACAATGGGAGAACCCTGGATGCTGCAGACCCTGAACTGAGCAAGGCCTTTGATGCAGCCTCTGTGGTAGATAAGTGGACAAAGGTGAGTGGAAATAAAGTGGGACCAAAGTCCATGTGGGATCAGCGTGTCATGATCAGTATACACACCTCAGCTGACATCACAAGTGGCATCCCTTGAGGACTGATACCGGTACCATTACTGTTTGGCATCCTTATTAATGATGGGACAGACTACACAATCAACAGATTTTTCAGACAGAGAAACAAAATGGGCAAGGAGAGTTGATTATCTGGAGGGCAGGGCTGAAGGAAACAGCCTCCAGGAATGGACTGATAGGAAACTCATCAGGTTCAACTAAGTGCTGCATCTGGGATGGAATAAATGTATTCAACAACACAACCTGGAGGTCAAAACATTGCAAAGCACCTTTGAGAAAGAGACCAGGTGTCCCAGTTGATTATAAGGTGAACATGAGTCAGCAATGTGTCCTTGTGACACAGGCGACCAGCTTCACCCTGCACCTTACTAGGAGAGTGTAATTGAGGAAAGTAATCCTTCTGTTGTCTTCAGCATTTGTGAGCTCACCTCTGGGGTATTGTGTGAAGTTTTGGGCTCCCCAGTAAAAGCAAGACAGTGACATACTGGAGTGAGTCCAAGGAAAGACCAAGGCCACAGGAAATTGAAGGTGAGGAAAAGAGGTCCTATTTCTGACTACAGTGATCTAATGGAAAGATAAAGAGAATGAATGGCACCAGATTCATCTCAGAGGAGCACAGTGATGGTACAAAAAAGCAACCGGCAGAAAACAGAACATGGGATATTTAAATTACATATTAGAAAAAAAAATTCACCATATGCATGGTCTAATACTGGAGCTTGTGCCCAGAGACGCTGTGGGATCTCCATCCTTTCAGGTATTCAGAGGTCAGCTGTACATGTCCTCCAGAGGTCCCTTCCAACCTGAATGATTCCATAATGGCATGATGTGGAGGACAGCTTGAAAACGTGCAGTTAGTGGATTTTAAAACTCATGAGAAACAGACAAGGGTGTAACAGGCAGGTTGTCAGTCTGGAATCTGATTTTTGGCATAAGGGACAGACAATGTTGAAAAAAATATGGAATATTACTTCACCTCTGCTAAGAGTTCAACTAGCAGACAGAGGCGACAGAAGTAGATTAGAAGGGACTGTTACCAGCTAGAAGCAAACAAACTTAGGCTGTGGTTACAGGTGTTGGACGTACTGCTATTCATGATGAAACAGTTTCACAGTTTAGGTTTTCAGTTAGCACCTCTGCCTACTGTATTTTGGATGGAAATGAATATGTGAAAAACTGTGAGATGTAACTGGTGTTCCCTATCTGATGGGTCAGGTGGCCAGAGCTGCAGACAATAATCTGATTTTCAGAATTAGTGTAAACTTTCATTTTCATCATGGCATTTTCACAATGAAAATTCAACCTGCAGTTGTTTTTGGTCAAATTACTTCTCAATTACAAGGCTATTACTTCTTCATTAAAATTTTATTAGTCTGAGGCCTAAAAAGTGTAAACTTTATTCTCCTTCCAAATACATACACATATGTCAGAGCTAGCTATGACACTACTTGAAACAACTAATTGAAAACAGCACTTCCTACAACACAGATGAAAGTTCAGAAACATGAGAGTATTTCAAAAGTAACTGAAGGAAATGAATGTGAGAACAGCTCATGGAAAAGATTGTAAAAGAGTGAATAGTTCTAAAAAAAGATATTTCCAAACTGGCACTATCAAGACAGTCTGTAAAAATAAAAAGCTGATGATATTTTACTTCATAATTTTTTTTGTTGGCTGCAAAATTGCTTTTGGACTCTCATGTAGAATCATTATGCTCTGTATGATACATGCTTTCTTTTAAGTTTTTTTTAATCAAGCATGAATCATAAAACCAAAACCCACCACAAAGTATCTAGTACACGTTTTTATAGTGGGTCAGATTCTTAGCTGACTTTCCTGGAGTTGGGCTGATTTATGTTACCTAATGGTTTGATTGCTTTTATTATTTTATTTTATTTTTTCAATCTGAGCTGAAGAAAACAAATGAGATGAAACAGCAAAACTCTCCAGGGTTCCTTTGCTTCACCTCAGCAGTCACATACGCAAAGAAGCCAGCGCTGTGGTATCCCGCCTTGGTGGTTTTTTAAGGGTAACCCGATTCTTTTACCTCTGAAGTGACACCTCCTGTTGCTATTGGGAACTTCTGCGTTTCCATCAGTCCCGGTTTAAAAAAAAAACCTAAAATAAAAGGGAAAAGGTACCTGCTGCCAAAGAAGTTCCTGAACATGCAAAGGGTGGTATGAAAAGAAATCCTGAGGGGATATTTTTCCCCTCTGCCATGAAAATAATTTTATATAGAGTATAGGGAATCATTGCATCATGCATATCAAATAAACCACTTACGTGGAATAAAGAGTGGCAGACATTCCTTTACTCGGAGCAGTACTTAAACAAGAAATACAGCTGTCAGCAATCCCTAACGGAACTACAGTTCCAGTGTATCAACATTTGGCTAAAAGGCAGGCTGAGCTACTGGTGTGAGGGTTATCCAGCAGTCAATACATGTGTCCATTTGCAGTGTTGGAACTATAGAATGTTTTGTGTCTTGAAAACTTGCGTTACTCTCTCCCCAAAGGGGATGCTATCACAGGAAAAATAGCACTGACACCGTGACATTTCTGACCAAAGTATCGTAGGATCAAGTGTTTCACCTTGTCTCTTTTCCTACAGACCGCATTTTGTAATGTTTTGAGGTGGATTTGTAATTTTTTTTCCCTTCTTTTGAGGTCTTTGCAGAATGTCAGCCTTACAGGATACAGGTTATCTCTGTATCATCGCTGCACATCCTCATTTTACCAACGGACAATGGGGGACGGGGGAAGGGGAAGCTGTAGCTCTGATAACAGTTGCTATTTTTAACTTAATACACTTTCCTAAATCACCATCCTACTTCCACACACTCACTGGGAAAAGTCCTGCGAAGGGCTTTTAGCAGAAAAGCAGAGGAAGAGGCGTTTCAGCTAAAGACAACCAAACACATCACTTCCTCACGCCTTCTTTTTTTTTTTCCCCCGGAAGGTTGTGAGGGGAGAGACCCCCGTCTCCTAAAAAAGTTGATCTTCATTCACCCCGTTTGCTCGCGGGGGCCATCGCTGGGCTTCACGCACGACCGGGTGAACCCTCTGCTAAGCCGGGTGACATTTCCACACCTGCCTTCGCCACGCCGCTGCCCGGCACCAGCACCGGCCCCGGCCCCGGCCCCAGCTCCGGGGAGCGCTTCTCTCCAGCGAAATTCGGAAGCGGCCCCTCGGCGCCCGGCCGAGCCGCCGCACTCCGGCGCAGAACGGGGGGTCGCGGGGCGCGAATCGCGCCGACAGCCCCGGCGCCCCGGCCAGGTAGGCTAGTGGGGCGTCCGGAGGAGGGGAGGGGAAAGGAGGGATGAGGAGGGGAAGGCGGGCTGGGTGAAGCGTGGGCCGGACGCGGGCAGCTCCTTCTCCCCTCCCTCGGAGGTGCCAAGCGCTTGCCTCTAGTCGGGACACCTCTGGGAGTGGTACTGTGTGTGTGTAAGGGGTCCTTCGCGTTGCCCCGCCAGCCCCCAGCGCACGTACCTGCTCGGGCAGCCTACTGGGGTCGGTAGTCTCTGCCCGAGGACGTGGTTTTGTCTCCGAGAGACCCTGCCATTCCCGCCTGTCCACCTCCATCCCCGCCTGTTCCGCCCCATCCCTGCCTTCCCTGAGGCGCTTTTGCCCTGCCCGCATCTCTGCGCTGCACTCCCCCTAGCCGTCTGGCTCCGGCATCTCTATCCGTCTCTCTATCATGGGAGACCTTTTCCTTATTACAGAGATGTCATAAATAATTTAACTCTGAAAAGAGCTTATTTCAAAGCGGAGCCCTTCATTGGCACCACAAAGTTGCCCTCCCTGGGCTTCCCTCACACCCAGGTGGCTTTGGAGCAGGTCAGGCTCATAAAGTGCAGCCAAAGATAGTTCCTAAAACCTTGAGGATCAGCCCTCAAACACCTCATTTAGAAAAACCAGTATTTGTAATTCGCTGTTACCTTTCCTTTCCATTAATGCTAGTAAAAAATGAATTTCTCACATCTGCCTTTTCCGTTTCCCTCCCTGCAGTCAACGATGCACAAGTGAGAAATTCCACTCTTGCTTTTTCAGGAGTTTTTTCAGCCTGAGCTGTCTGTCTTTTGACTCACCTATTGAGAGAGATTACTCTCTCTTTCAGTGATGAAATAGGCATATAAAAGTACAAGTTGCAGTTCCCTGAAGTTTCAAAGACTGACTCTGCTTTCTACATGGCAAGACTTGCACAGTGAGTAAACAACTTCCCTTGTGTTGTTTGAAATGAAGCTGGATTTTCATTTAAATAGCAACCATGGCAGAACAGTGATTAGACCTGGTATGGTTAAGGCAGGTGCTTGCTAGATCCTTTTGTTTCCTTCATGAACTCTGCACAACTTACGGCACTGTATGGTGATGTTTGACTTAAATTCCACAAGAAGCCATCCTGTAAGAGGTAAGATGAGTGCCTTCCTTCCTTGACCCCAAAATGTTTGCTTAAACAGTCCAAAATTCAGAAGAATCTGATGGCTTTAAACAAAGGAAATCACAATTCAGATTTCCAAAGGTGTTGATCAAAAGGAGATACTCCACCAAAACTGAGGATCACGCCAATCTATCAGGCCTCTCATTCCAAAAATCTTCAGATGATTCTGGGAAAAGGAGGAATAATTATAATGATACTTAAATACACACAGTTGTCTAGTTCATGAGTTATAATTAATGCATTTTACAGATTTTAAATCTTAGGTTTGTTTAAACATTTTATTGGCTTCACAATGGCACAATGCTTTTTAAATGCCCTTTTTTATTATTAGAGTTCCATCCATGGCTTTAAGCAAGGGTGAAATTTGAAAAACTTGCTTAAAGTTATTGCCACTTTGGGCCTTATAGACAACTGGGGTTTTTTATCCTTTTTTTTTTATTGAAACTTTCATTCCCACTGTTGCCTTAGCAGTTTGCCCATTGAGTATTTCTGTACTTCTTTATTAGGGAGGGAATCTTTGCCTTTACTTTAAAGTATCTCTCATTTTTTTTCTGAAAATTAGAACTCTTATTCTGTCCCTTTTTATCTTTTATATTAATTATATAATCTTTTTATATTAGCTGAGATTCACCCAAAGCATTTTTTTTCCTTTTCTTTTTTTCCTAGTGTTTCATCAAAGTGTATGAAAACTATATGGCTCAAATGTAAATACTGTTAGCCTGGAGTAGGACAGTTTCAGACAAATTGATAAGGTTCAACAGCAGTGTGAGGGTATGATTAAGGACCTGTGTTTTGCTTGTTAATAGTAGCCACTAACATCAAACCTGGTTATTACTAAACACCTTGCATTATTTTTTGTTCTTTAATCCCTGTTAAAAGAATGAAGGGCTCTGCTCTGCATTCATGAAAACTTCCACTGTGTCCTTATGTGATGTCCCAAAGAACAGGGGGATTTAGAACTAAAAAACTGCTGAAAAATTATCTTTCTGTAGTGGGTCATAGTTTCATAGTCTGTAACAGCTGTTTTTCTTCTGGATGCAATAGGATGAAAAATGAAAAGTAAATTCAAGAAATGAAAATAGAGAGACCCTTCATCTTTGTAAAGTGCAGCAGTTTGAATCTCCATGTGTAGAAGGGAACTGAAACCAGGTCTGACGAGTTTACTGTGTAACCCTTTAAAATAGCTTGTTGCAGTACTCAGCATCCAGCTTCTTTTAGCTCCTCTCTAAATCTGGATCTGCCTGCCAGCCAGTCTGAAAAAGGGATGTGAAACACTTCTTTCATCTCCTTACAGTGATCTATGGGATGATGACATACTTGTAAACAACCAGAGCGAAAAATAAGAGAGGGAGAGCAGCTACACAGTTTGATATAGTTCTGGAGTAGTGCTGGAAACGCAGTGACCTCCTGCCTCCGTCCACTTGAAATCATGGGAAGTTTCTGATTGTAAATCTCAGGGCAACGTTTTACATCAGTAAGTGTATGCTTTCTCAGATTGCAAGAGATTTAGATAATAATACTAATGAAACAGCATGCTAACAAGATTTCTTTTGGCCAGTCTTGGTGAAATATGTCTTAGTCTCATTTGTCCATGCATGTTTGGGTCAGTGACTAAGCAAGGTTGTATGTCTTTGTGTATTATACACCTAATCAGTGTGTTTTGTGAGCAAAACTGAGACTCTGGCTTTGGTTGGCACTTCTCCTGCCCTTCTGAGGAACCCCAGAGAAGTTACTCCATGCTGCTACTATTTAGTGGTGTTTTCCCATGTGCCTTTGAATACTCAGTTAACTACACGAGGCAATTGAATATGAGCTTCTTCCATCTCCCTCCCTTTTCAGTAGAAATGTTAGCACTCTTAACTGGTGAGATTTAAGGCAAAACTGGAGACCTAATTGTTTTCCAAGAGGCTCAAGATCAGCCATCAAAATGTCCAATCTATCAACATCATGCTGTTCTCATTGAAGGCAAGAGAAGTTTCTACTAGCTGTTTCTATGAGGTCTGGTCTTGCAAAGTTTATACTCTTTGTAGAGCACCCCCTCCCCACTGTCCTATCCTGTGGCTTCAGATCTAAGTTTAGGTGCTTTCTGAATGTAAAATAAACTTGCCATGAATAATCTAAATACATTACTGATGCTATGAAAATAGCTGTTATGATAAACAAGTAACTTTCCATTTGTAAGGCCCTCTTCAGTACTAGCCAAGACACTTCTCACATGCTCAAGGTGTCTCTTTCACTGCACTTGTGATGAATTGTGAATCTGTTTTTCACAGAACGGGCAAAACAACTCAGTTTCATTTTTTTTTTTGGAGAAGAAGTGAGAAATTACTCAAGAAAATGAGTCTGTTGATATTTTTTTTAATATTTATCACTGAATCTTCCACCAGTAAGTATAAATCTTCTTTTCAGTAGTAGAGCCTTGAAAATACTTGTTGGATATGTGGCAGTTGGATATTCTTGACAGTTGGTTAAGAGTGGGGCAAATCTTGTATTTTTCAGTTAAGAACAAAATCTTAAAGGTTTTGGCAATTTCGGTCCAGCTTCACATTAGGGAAATTTGGTCCAAAATATCAAAATTATGAAATAAAAAGAGCAGAGCAAGGAAGAGAATGAGTCTGCTTCTTTTGCCATCCAGAAGCATTGTTGCAATAGTTGCTAAACAACATCAATCTCCAAGAACCTCAGGAGAAATAGAGGCTGAAGGCTTATTTTATTCTTGACTTTTAAGGGTAGATCATGGTCTCTTTTTTAATAACTTTTAAATGTAAAAGTTGATTTGGGAAATGTGTTTCGAAAAGCAGACATGGAAACTAAATTTTAGACATCTAATCTAGGTTGAAGGCAACTTTCCCAAAGATATCTGTTTTTAAGAAATCTACCTACATAATGATCTAGTTTTAACTAAGAAGAAAAGAAAATGCAAATGTTAATTCATACAATCTCAGCTTTTATGGCAGTTGACCAGTTCTGAGGATTAGCCATATTTGTCAAGTAAAACCATCTGTGAAGAATTTCTCATTTCCCTTTCCATTTCTGGTAGCTGGTTTACTGTAGAGTGAGGCCAGATTCTGCCGTTTGTGCCCATTTTGTTCTGACACTGCTGATCCCACCTAAAATAATCTTAGGGAAAGGTCTTTTTTGTTTTTTTAACACTCCTTTTTCTTCTGTTTTTACTTGAGTGAGGTAGAATAGAGACTTGGAAAACTGAGTTTTCCAGTAAGTATAGCTGGAATAAATACTGCCAAACCACTCTGCTCCAAGACCAGTAGTACAGTCAACCACTTTAAAGCCAGGGTAATGTCATTTTCTGAAAGAAGTACTTGGCTTCCTAATGTATCACTTTTTCCTCTTTCTTTGAAGAGAAGCTGTGTCCCCTTCGTGCCTCCATTGACGTGCTAGAAGGGGAGTATTTTTTCCTTTGCTATCTTGAGTCAACACAAGAACGACTTCAGGATGAAACATACACAATAAACTGGTACAAAGAAAATGCTGGAAAGCAGCAACTGATAAAGGAAACGCACAGAAATGTTTCTGAAAGGGATTTTCTGGAGTTTTGGCCAGCTGAACTCAGTGACTCTGGGAATTACTCTGTCATTCACAGGTGGGTACACAAACCGACGGGTGAGCATCCTCCCTTTGTACTTCTCTACGAAGAAGATAATTTCTTTGTCTTGCTTTGTGTTGTTATTGGCATCTGCACAAAGGAGGAGCAGTGAACTACATTAACTGTGGTGCCATTTTCCACATCACCTCACAATCACCATCCAGGCAGACCTATAATTACAAATAACTGTAGGCAGATGTAGCCTGTTGGAGGCTCTGTAAACCTTTTGATAAAGCGAGAAGCATTTCTGCTGGTTTGTGATTAATTACCTCGGCAAAATGAGTGATAGGTGACCCTTCTGTTCTCTGCCAAGTAAAAGAAGACATTTGCTTGTCTTCTCCACCAGACTCGTTCTTCCTTACTGTGTTGAGCAGATCTCACGCTATGAGGTCTGCCAAGTGGTCCAACTGTACAGTACCATAACAGACAAAGGGTGGCATAACTGAACCCTAGTTTCTGTGCAAATCCTTGCAGGACTGGAGCCATTCAAAGAACAAATGAAATAATTTGATTTGCTTTCTCACAGCTGTAAAACATCATGAGTCAAAAAGGGAAGTAATAGTGGGCCTCGATTATTTGGTTGCAATTTTCATTAGATCAGCAATAAAGACTAAAGGACTAAGTCAGAGTTTTGTTGCATGGAATTCCTGTAACTAACTTGCATCAAAGCATTTAAAATTGAAGCAACAATTAATTTTAAACACATTATTTTGCATGTAATGATTTGTACTGTTTTCCCAGTAACATTTTTAAGGTTCATAAAGGTTACAAGAATGCAGATGATGAAAAATGATTTATCATCAGACTTTTCATTTACAATATTTAGCATTTCAGATATCACGACTATTGAAGTTGTGCAATGTTACTGGAGAAATATGGAGACCATTACTGTTTACTTTGTAAATGAAAAGTCTGATGGTAGAACATTCCTTTATGTGATTTCTTCTTAGTTGTAGGGCACCCATTAGTAGACTTAGGGTATAAAATCAGGAATTGATAGACATCACCTTTAAGCCTGGGTGTACATCTTTTCCTTGCCTATATCCTGTGGTTATCAAAGAAAAACCCAGAATATAAAAAAGCAGGTTGTCTGGTTGCTCTGCAAAAAGAAAAGTGCAGAGATCCATGATAAACATATGGTACATTTTAAGATCCTAATACTGCTCTCTTTTTTTCCAGAGTGTTTAGAACAGTTGAAAGCAGTTGGGGATGCAGGCATTTAGGATTAGTCTTGTAGTTGGGGAGGCAGTTTCTTGCAGTAGATTGAAGTAACACTAACACGCGCAGTGAAACAGCAAAGGGGCGGTCTGTGTATCCAGTAAACTTGTTTTATTTTCTCTGATGGCTTTCACTTCCCTGTGTACTCTCCTGAGTCAAGCTAGTTTTCGTTGTTCCTTCTTGGTGGGTTTGGTGGGGGGAATTGAAAGTCTGCTATGCCAGGAATGGTTTTGTTCCCCACAAATTATCACTAATGAATCTCAACAAGTCAAAACCAGGATAGAAATATAACAGCTTGGATGATAGCAGTTTAAACAATACAACCTAATTCACTTTTTGTTGTAAATCACGTGTATTGCAGATGATTATAAATTATGTAAGCCAGATTCATCTTACTTTGCATAGGATGGTTTTGTCACCTTCCAGAGATCTGCTCCTGGGTAGATTTTGGCTCATCGGGTAGAATATCTTGTTCGCCTTTGGGTGAAATACTCATATTTGTTGATTTCACCAAATACGACCACAGTAGAAAGCCGCTGTGGAGTGACAGTGCTGAGGAGAACATGTGGCTTTATTAATCCTTTTCCTCCATCTGCTAAATCTAGATCATAAAGTCATACGTATTTTATGGCTAGATCCATAATTGCTTCATCTGCAATATTCAGATACTTGTGTGATGCCTCAAGAAACACAAAGACTTGGTGGAATTAATTTGAACTAATGTTTATGTCTACACTTAAAACTTATCTTGAGTATCTTTCTGTCAGGGGAAGAGAGAGACAGGACTTTCTGGGTCATGATTATCTTGTCCTGAACAAAACATACAAAATAGGTCACGTAAACGGCACTCTGGAAGGGTAACTTGACTGTGGTCCCACTGCTGACTGTGATTAGTAGCTCTGATTTAAATGTGTGAATGTGATGTTGAAGAATAGGTGAGAAGGACTCCACCCATCATAAATACCCATGCAAGTACATCTCTGATGGAAAAGTTTTGATAAGGTTTTTCCTGTTTATGACACCAGAGTAAACTGATTGAGAAACCAAACCAGTATGCTTTAATTTAGATATATGACTGCAATTATAAGTAATGCATATCTCAAATGAGTAAGGAGAACAAAGAGAACCTGTATAGGTTGAAGCCAAGAATGTTCTTTAAGCTGATCCATTTATCAAGCTTCTCCATTTCAGTTGCTTTGTCCCTTTAGTCCTTCTCACTGAAACGATTCTTGACTAGTTTCAGTTCTCCTGGGAATAATTCCTTTTTCTTTTCTTGAAAACAGAAAGATTCAAACATATTCACAAAGATGTAACTAGAGGGAAGAGCTTTGTGATTGCTGCTTTTGCTTTGTCAGCCCCTACTTGTTCCGTAAAAGAGTTTTATGCCCACACAATGGGTGAAATCTCACCCATTAGTTTACAGCAACATATGACTTTCCTTTAAGCCCTAACTTTGCCAAAGTTAGGCCAGCTTTGCCAAACTTAAGCCAGAAGTCCTCCAGGTTCTTTTCCCTTGGAAGATATGTATTTGACCAGCAATAAAATCACTAACAACTATAATCTGATCCTTTAGAGGAATACGTGGGTAGAACATAGTAGATATCTGAACGACAGTGGTACGCTCCTAGATAGTCAAGAGAGGCATTTTTGGACCATATTCACCTGATCTTGTACAGATACTGCATGGGATGTGATGTCTCTGCTTTAGAAGCAGCAGTTCCTGGCTCTTCTCATTAACCTGGGGTGGCCAGCTACTGTAACTATCTGATCAGTGCGGACAGAAAGGCAGAGATGAATCCTTTCCAAAATGCCTTGTTTTGCAGACATTCTTGAATCTATAAGTCATTCTGTAATTCATGAGACTTGGTGGTGTTTAGAAATATTTTCAAAATATTGGTGGCTGTCTGAATAGTATCAAACAATGAAAAATGTTGCTTTGTGAACAATAGCAGAGTTGCTCTTCTTATTTTTTGACAGATTCTACAAATAGACTTTTTGGTTACTGCTTTAAGCCTTAGCAAGGCTAAGGAGATTATACTTGGAAAATTACTAGCTGATTCACAGACCTAAAATTCTTTTATGCTCACTTGTGACAACAGATGATGCCATGGATTGCTGCATCAATGTTCTGGTAGAATCATAGAATCACCTGGGTTGAAAGAGACCCTTTAGATCATTGAGTCCAACCATAGCCTAACCCTGATTCGTCCACCTCTAGGTCATGTCCTTAAGGACTTCATCTACATGCCTTTTAAATACCTCCAGGGATGGCGACTCCACCACCTCCCTGGGCAGCCTGTTCCAATGCTTGACAACCCTTTCAGTAAAGAAATTCTTCCTGCTATCTAACCTAAATCTCCCCTGGTGCAATTTTAAGCCATTTCCTTTCATCCTATTGCTTGTCATCTGAGAAAAGAGACCAGCGCTGACATCTCTGCAACCTCCTTTCAGGTAGCTGCAGAGAGTGATAAGGTCGCCCCTCATCCTCCTTTTCTCAAGACTAAAAAGCCCCAGCTCCCTCAGCTGTTCCTCACAGGACCTGTGCTCCAGACCCTCCACTAGCTTCGTTGCCCTTCTCTGGATGAGCTTCAGCATTTCTCATCCTTCTTGTAGTGAGGGGCCCAAAACTGGACCCAGTACTCGAGATGCAACCTCACCAGCGCTGAGTATGACCAAAAAATCACTTCCCCACTCCTGCTGGTCACACAATTACTGATATAAGCCAGGATGCTGTTGGCCTTCTTGGCCACCTGAACACATTGCTGGCTTATGTTCAGCTGCCTGTCAACTAAATGACAAAAATGTTGCATATATTATCATAGGTGTAATTTTATTGTAAAATGTTTTGTCATAGATGGTTTATCTGGTACAACCACTTTTGTTCTGGGAAATAATACATACTTGGGGGTGGAAAAGTGATATAAATAATTAGATCACTGTAGATATACTTTTTGTGTATCAGATGTACTAGAGAATTTATATGTATTTTGTTGTGTAACTCACTAAGCTGCGTTTCTTTATAAAGCTCCTAAAACTGTTTTTCCTAATTTTTTTTTCATAGCAATGGAAAACAGAATTTTACAATTCAGAAGTGGACCTTGAATGTACTTGAAAGAAATAAAAGCAGCTGTTTCAACAAAAATCATTTAACTACAGAAATTAAAAATGCTGGAACTGGTCATTCACTGAAATGCAGTGATTTGTCTGTCAATGAGAATGACAGCATAACATGGTACAAGGTAATTATTGTAACAGTGTCCCTCAAATCATTGGCTATTGAAACAAAACATTTAATTGCTAGAAAAAATAATTATAAACAGTCTTTTGAAGCATCTATAAACCTTGTAAAGCTTTAATTTTTCAGCTTATTAGGGGGAAAAATAATACGCTTTAGACAGATACACAAAAGCAAGTTTTTCCTCTATCAGATTTGTTAGAGAAATGTACTTGTAATCAGAAATTATTAATAAACTGGTAGTTTGGAATGGTAAAAGATATCATGCACATGCCTGTTTGCTGCTTTAGCCAGCTGCTACTTTGCTGATACAGATATTAAGCTGACACTAAATGACATCCCGAGTTAGTTGTTTCACAGTTGGCCTGTGCTCATAAAGTAATTGCAAACTTTTTGGGTTTGGTGTTTCTCAACACTTTTTACAAAAGGCATAACAGGTTCTGTTCATGTTAGGCAAATCATCCTTTGTCTCTATCATCTATCACCAGAACATAGGTGATAGTTGTGTAAGCACCTGTAACTGTTGGAAGTTGTGCTCAACCACTGGCTTAAACACCTACCCTGGCCCTAGGCATCACCTCGATCAGTGCTCCTTGTTCCTCTCAGATGTCGTGGTTGGAGTAACAGACCTTGTGTACTCTGTGTTGAATCAGTTTCAAGAAGGGATTTTGGCCACTTAAGTATGGATATCTGGACTCTGCCTGGCAGAGCGAGCCACAGCCCTGCTTCCATGTCCTTCAGGCAGGACAGGACCATTGATGCATAGGGCTATAGGTGGATGCATTTTCCTCAGTAAAAGGACCACACTCCAGACTGACCTCCCTGATTGCTAAACTGAGTATACTGATGCCTAATACTGAGACAGATGAAGCAGCCTCCTTGCAATATCCTTCAGTGCTTGATGGGGTGAAAATTTCCACAGCCTTCCTATCACACCCTAAGCTGAGATAGATAAAGCAGGGATGGTCACGTATGCATTTTGTATAGGAGCTTAGTAGTAAGCATATGCATCCAGGAAATGCCCATTCCCTGGAAATTTTCCACCAGTGAACATTGCCCTTCTTGC
This sequence comes from Gallinula chloropus, assembly GCF_964237585.1. NCBI lineage: Eukaryota > Metazoa > Chordata > Aves > Gruiformes > Rallidae > Gallinula > Gallinula chloropus. The sequence goes on from NC_140085.1 coordinate 145,237,824, forward strand.
TCTGAGGTAATTCAGACAAGAACCAAATAATTGCTGGATTTTCACAGGACTTTTTCTCTTAGCATGTGCCATGAATTAAAATGAACCAGAGTTTATTTTGGGTGATAGGGAGGGTAAACAAATGTGAGTCCAGCTCTTGTCACTCTCAGAGATGGTTACTCCCTACTGTTGAGACATTCTACTTTGACTGAAAGGTCCTCTTGAGTTTAGATAAATTTTGACCACAAGCAGGTGACACCTGCAAACCCAAGCCATCATTTAAAAAAGAAAAAAACATGAGTGTATTTAAATTTGAATTTTATACTCAAACGCTTACTTGAAATTTCAGTGTCCTCAGCTTCTAACGGGCTAAATGTTCAAGTGTGGCATTTAAGTCACCACCACTGAAAGTTGGGCCTCCACCTCATTTGCATCAGATAAATGTCATTAAGATAGTCAGAGGATGATGGCAATGCTTGTTTTCAAAAATAGTTTGTAATGTCTTGAAGATTTTGAATGTATGCTTGGTACAGAACAGTGTTTTTTGTCTTTGTTGATGCAGGACTGTAAGAGCTATGAAAATGAAACAGAGAGGGAACTGGATTTTAAAACCTTAACAGTACAGCACTCTGGGATATATACTTGTAGAATTTCAATCAGTCATGAAGGAAAGATATATCACAGCACAAATACAATTAAGCTGATAGTAGAAGAAGGTAAGAAAGCTTTCTAAAGTTTTTGGTTTTCTTTACTATGGAGATTTTTAATTACAGTTCCCATGTGATAAATGCATACATGAATGATTAAATCTGGTGGATGAAATATTTCACAGTAATTTAAAAATAAAAAAAATAAACAAAGTTTATATGCTATATTACCATTTTTGAAAAAAAAAAAAAATTGTAAGTTTTCTCTGTAGGGTTCTTCTTTTTTTTGATTGTGGGGTTTTTCTTCCTCCCCCCAAAAAATAGCTGCTGTCAGTCTGTCATGCAGAAGTACTAAGACTTTTGGGGAAAGGACTTTCCAAACATTTAGAATTGTGCACTGTGTGTATATATATATATATATGCATGTGAAAAAAAATCAGCAGCACGTACTGTGTTTTAAACTATTCAGTAATGCAGGAGTCCAGATATTGTTCTTTGAATTAAATGAAACATATGTGATTATCATAGATTCACAGACAGGCTTGGGTTGGAAGGGACCTCAAAGACAACCTAGTTCCAACCCCCCTGCTGTGGACACCCTCCACTAGACCAGGTTGCCCAAAGTCCCATCCAACCTGGTCTTGAACACTGCCAGGGAGGGAGCAGCCACAGCTCCTCTGGGTAGCCTGGGCCAGGGCCTCACCACCCTCACAGGGAAGAATTTATTCCTAATGTCTCATCTAATCTGAACTCTTTGAGTCTGAAGCCATTACCCCTCATCCTAACACTGCACTCCCTGACAAAGAATGCCTCTCCATCTTGTCTGTAGACCCCCTTTAGGTACTGCAAGGCTAGTTTTAAAAATAAAGTAAATGTGTGGTTTTTACTGTTGTAGAATGTGAATAAGCTCTTACTTCACTAGCAATATTTCTTTCTATTTTAGATGCACCAGAGGCTGTAACTTTGGAGATAGTTGGACGCAATGAAGAAATTGAAACAGAAATAGGTACTGGATTAGTACTATAATATTTGTGGTAGCATATATATATATATGCTTTTGTTCTGATTTCTTCCTGGTTGATGGTCTGGACTAAGAATTGCCTGTGCACTGTCCTGAATCTTATCCATCCTCACATCTGCTTATGTTTTGCCCACTGTATTCCAGGACTGATCTACAAGTAAGCTAAATGTACCCTTTTATAGAGGCAGAAGCTGAGGTTGCTGCTATGAACAGCAAGAGAAAATGGTTGTGGTGATAAACAAGCTCTCCATAACTTTATTTTGTAGGTAGCAAAACTCATGGGGCAATGTGTGAAAGATATCCAGTCAGTTCAGCAAAAAGCAATAACAAGTAATCCCCTTAATACTTGATGCAGTAGAAGATGTTATTCTGCCAGGAAATGAGAAGTGTGAGGGCTGACAGTCCTGGCAGGGTGACCACGTAGGTCTGTCACTGCGGCAAAGAATTGGTTCTATTGTCAAAATCACAGACTCCAACTGTGCTTCTGGCTGGGACTAGATTAGATAACGTGTTGTGCAGGCTTCACACAATGTTGGGCAGGATCCAGGATTTTGTGATTGAGCCTTTAATTTATTTTTAAAAACAGAAATCTACCTGTCTTTTTTGTCTCTGGTGCTTGAGGGCTTCCCCTTCCCGTTATCTGTTTAGATGAGCTTTATGTAATATTTCCCTGAAAACAGCTGTAGTGTGCAGTGAAAAAGGTAGTTAGTTGCAGGGTAGGTGATACTGGAAGTTCAGGTCTGTGTGTTACTCTGTGCAACTGGGATTTGGAATTCTAAAGTCCAAACCTAAGATGGGCAGATTTTCACCTGGATCCTTTAACAGTCCTTAAGTAGTTCCACTGGAAGCATCCACTCTACTAAAACTTGAGAAGTCAGCTTATAGTGTATGCCCTTAGAGAACTCCTGGGCCAACCTTGCTTACTGGAAAGCATTTGTGTGTAATGGCGTGGACAAGAACAAGCATCTCTTGTGGCTTAGTAGAGAGCGTTCGCGGTGTGTTGCCTGGAAATGATGTTGCCGTAGCCTAGAAATGCTGGTGTAAACTTGCAGCTAACCTCAGGTCAAGCTTCCCGTGACAATGTTTGAAATAAAATGCCTTGCAAATCATCAAATCTCACACTCTGGAACTGCAGCCTCTTGCTGTTATTTTCCTAAGTGTCTTTTAATTTTTGTTCTTTCTTATAATTAACTGGACCCTATGGGGTCATTCCTGTAACTTCCAATTAGTGCTTTAAAATGGTACAAAGTAGTGGACAGACTTAGAGCCTTGTACACATATTCAGGATTATGCTGATTTCCAGGTGTAGTGCCAGGATGAGAATTTCTTCTGTGAGACTTCAGCAAGGGTTCTTGCAGGTTTTGAGTTTATTGGGTAATAGTTAATAGTGTAGCTGACCTAGTAAATTGGTTGTAATCCCCCTTACCTGTTACTTACTTTTACCTGGCCCTGGAGCACTGGTGATAGCTTGTCCTCTATGAATGCTAATTCTGACTAGATCTTCTCATGTTCAGGTAACGAAGAGGTACTCAATTGCACCGGTTTCTTGGGTTATTATATGCAAGAAGATGCCAGCCTCTACTGGTTAATTAATCAAACATTTCCAGAAAAATGCACGGGTATCCCTGAGAATGAACCTTCAATATGTGAAGAAGAGTTCCAAAGATTGAAGTAGGTTTCCTGAAAATACTGTTGCTTTTGTTTGTATGTGATAATGCCCTGCACTTTGTGGAACTGCAAATTCAGTAAAACCTCAGTCTGAGGTTGTTTTCAAACCTTTTCCTCCAAATCTGCCCCTCAACTGGCTGTAAGTTTCTGTACAGATCATGTTGCTAACACCGTCCCTTGTTGCAGGTTGGAAAACAAGTTCTATGTCACAAGGCTACTACGGATTAAAAAAGTAACGTTGGAGGACACGCATCATAACTTCACCTGCATGTTGCAAACTGATGAGAGAACACAAATAAAAAGAGTGAAACTGAAGAAACGTACGGTATAATCTATGAATCATATTTCTCACACGTAATTATTGATTGTGCCAGACTCCTCAATCCTGAGGGCTGGGTACTGATTTCAGAACATCCCTCCAAATATGGGCCTAACAACCCCTGGGGTGCTTTCCCTTGCTCTGAGCCCAGGACAGCAGGGGTTGCTGCCATGTCTTCCACAGCATCTGTGTGAGGGCTCACACATCTGGGGGGGATGAGCTGTGCTCTGCCTGATAGATCCCTGCATGGCACGTCATTAGATGCCTAGGAAGAGCATACCTTGTGCTCTCAGGTTGGTGGGATCATGGGGTTAAGTACCCAAACCTTGGTGCAGTACAGAGACTGCTGTTTGGGTCACTTTGTTTATTAACCAGCTATTTCTAAAAATAAAATCTGAGGGTTTTGTAGGGTTGTTTTGTGGGTTTTTTTTTTCTCCCCTGGAAAGGTCAATCTTTTATATACCTGATAAAGCCTGAAAGGTTCTGGTAGATGATTTATCTTTTGTCAGGAGCTCTATCCTTCTAGCTGTGGAAGGATATACAATGTATCAGTACTTTACATTTACAGTTGAGACAGCCTGGAAATTCATGGCACGTGGGCATTCCTTCTTTTGTTTTTTTCCATCTCTCCCAGACCTTTCCAAGCCTCATTGGTAGGAAATACATGAAATTAGACTAGTCAAAAGATAATGCATATAATAAATCAAATGAAATAACAGACTACAATGGGTGCGACTTGATGGTGCCTTTATAAAGAGTTCACAGAAATTTAAGGTTAAAATAACAGACTACAATGGGTGCGACTTGATGGTGCCTTTATAAAGAGTTCACAGAAATTTAAGGTTTCATCTGTATTGGGAACTAAAAAGACAAAGGTAGAGAATAATAATAAGAAAAAGTCTGAAAAGGATTAGAGACAGAAGGAAAAAAGAAAAAGATCTTCACCAAAGATCTGGGCAACCTACCTGTTCCAGTGTCTCACCACCTTCACAGGGATGAGTTTCTTCCTAATATTTAATCTAAATCTAGTCTCCTTCAGTTTGAGGCCATTACCCCTTCTTACAGTTCCCTAAGGACCACTCAGTGCATCTCATCAGGTCCCATAGATTTATACACCTTCAGCCTCCTTAGATGGTCATGAATGTGATTATCTCCTACAGTGGATCTCCTAGTGGATGGTTCTTCATTCTCCCAGACTTGATCCTACATACAGTTTATTTATGTGTGTGGAGGTTGTGTGAATGCGTGCAAGATTGTTTCTTCAGTTTTCAGGGGAATCCAAGTTCTTTAGTTCTCCATTTGAGGACAAATGGCATGCATATGTACTTAAGTATTAGTAGGAAAGGATTCACATCAACATTGTTTATTTGGGGGGGGAGGTATCTTAAGATGCCATCAGTATTGAATACAGTAATCTTGTAATATATTACTCTCTGTTCCTGGGTTTCTGTTTTACAGGGAACACCCGAGATCTACCTGTGCACGTATTTACAACTGGAATGGTCCTTGCTGTACTATTTCCATGTGTTGCTGTAGCTGCCGTGTGCATCTGCGTGATGTTTAGAGTCGATTTAGTTCTACTGTACAGGAACATATGCAAAAGAGATGAAACTGCTGGAGGTATGACTTGGCTAATGCTGACATTGAAATAAACACATTGCTTATAAAATAGTTTCTGGTAGGTTTTGTAACACAGTCATCTCTGAGGAAGAGAGAAAATTAATCCAGAAATTTTGTGAGTAGAAACTGCAAAAAAAACCCCTTGATGGCCATGTGCTAAAGTGAGTTTGTTCTACACCTGGGGCAGTAACAGCAGGGAAACACAGTGAAGATGTTGCCTCTGGAGCAGGTAGTGGAAGGGACATGGTTAGATGCTGTTCAGATGTTCTTTACCACAAAAGCCGGTGAAGTTTAGAATTACCTGTCTGTAAAGAGGGTGAGCACTTAGAGTTGTCAGATGGGCATCTTGACAAAAATTTTTCACCTCACACATACCCTTCAGTGAGGTAAAGGTTAAAATGCTACCTTATCTGTAGAGGCTATCACAATGTTTACAGGCTTGTCACTCAGTGCACTTAAGGACACCAGGAGAGCACGCTACCAGGATCTCATGAGGCAGCATTGCTGTGACCTTGACTTTAGGAGCAAGCTTGACAGCTACCCAATTCTGGGTATAATTTTTTCTGAAAACTGTGGTAAAAAAAAACTTGCTGTGCCCGATTTTCTCAGCCCTCCTTAGTCTGTAAATCATCTTGCATATTGCTTGAATAAGCTGCAGTGATTGGAGGTTTCTCAGTAATGAATGGATGCCATTTATGACTGCCAACATTTATCTATCTGCTGACGTCAGCTATCACTGCGTACAGTGACTTACGGGGAGGATCTCTGAGAACCTGCACCAGGCCACCCTGGAGGGACTGATCATCTTGATGCTAGGCAATGAATTTCATTACCCTAGAGCTCCTGCTTCTGTAGGGTTTCATGGCCTTTACTTTGTGCTCTCTCTTGAACTACATGTTGTAAAGTATCTGGGAAGGGAAGCGAGGAAGTACAGTTTAAGATGCAAAGTTATGTGTGCTGCTGTCTCATCCAGATAGCTGTTCTGTGGCAAGGTTCAGTTAGATATCGCTTGGTGTAGTAGACCTGGCCTCTGAATTGGTCATTGATTCTGTGTTTGTAAATTGCTGCCCAAAGCATGACCAGGCATAGCATGCTCTTATAATTAAAAGAATAAATTGGTTTAGTCTCTTTTGTCAGCACCTATTCTACAGAACTACTTGAAAATCTTAGACAAAGAGTAAAATAAAAGTAGAAATCTACAATATCACTTAAGTAGTGTTCTTATCATGTTACAGATACATTTTTTGTCACTCTTTGTTTTCTTGTTCATCACAGATGTGACATTAACTGGTTAAATTAATCTGATTTTTTTAAAAATACTTAATGTAGAAAGGATATGTTATTTTAAAATATTTGCCAAATGCAAGCAGAGTCTTTTGTATCAATTTTAAATTGATTCAGGATTTTTTGAGTCTATGGGGTGTCAAAGGAAAGAGCAGGGGTTTCTAGCTGCTTTGCTACTGAGATGATAACTTTGAAATCAAGATGGTGGATTGGATACTGTATTTCTAATGACTGCTAACAAGACAAGAATTGATGATTTCTTCCCAGATGGAAAAGAATATGATGCCTTTGTGTCTTACCTGAAAGATCGTATTTCTCCTACTGAAGAAGAGAGAGAATTTGCTTTGAAAATATTACCCATGATATTAGAAGAAAAGTTTGGGTACAAGTTATGTATATTTGAGAGGGATGTATCTCCTGGAGGAGGTAAGTGTTCTGAATATTCTTGTCATTAAATAGGCTTATCATTTGCACACGAAGGTAAAAATCTGTAATTAGAAGGAATTCGGTCAAATGTGTTGTGCATGAAAATGCTATGGTTTTTATTTACTCTAGACTCTGAGCCTGCAAGGTTTGCAGTTTGCATACATACATTTAACATATTTTATAGATACATTTATGAATTCATAGGCACCTACGCACGCACCCAGACACATATCTTTAATTGCACAGAACCAAGATGAGCAGATGAAAAAGCTAGTGTGGAGAAAGCTAAAGTGAGAACACAGCAGATGTCAGATGTTTCACAGTAATAGTGCTCTTGCTCTGCTTTTGCTGAGAGTGGGCACCTGTGAACGAGCTCACCTTTACTGCACAGAGCAGCTGGTGTCTCTGGTGCTAGTTATTCTCAGGTAACTTGTGTGTTTGCTGTATCTTCAGTGTGGTGGTGGAAGCTGTCCTGTGAGCGTGATGGGTGCCATAACAAAACAGAACTGAGAACATGGAATTTTCTTTCTCTCAAAGGCCTATGGATAGATGGCTTTTGTAGATGCTTGGGAAATGGTTACTGGGGGATTCTGTTTAGTCCAAAGGTCCAGTTGATGAATAGGATTTGATTGTTAAAACCACAGAACAATAAGGTCAGTCATCCTCCTTCACAAGGCAGGATCTTGTGTCCTTTTATCCATTTCTGACAGATTTTTCTAAACTGAGAGGTGCTCCAGCTCTTCCAAGGCATTTTTTCTAGTTAGTCTCTCTTCTCAAGTATATAAAAAAAGCTGCCTGAAGTGCTCAGTCTTATTCTTTCAGTAGTTTTAGCTTATTTCCTTTTCTCTGGTCTGATCCATTGTGAATATGGAAAACAGTGTATTTCTTTCTATTTACAGGAGCCTTTTGGTGTGTTGTAATACCCTTATAAGCTTCTTCCTCCTCCCAGTTTTCTCTTTTTTAGGTTACTCCTGCAGTTTGCTTTGCCTTTTCCTCCAAGTCATGTTTTCTAGATCACTGTAGACCTTGTCCCATCGTGCCGAAGTGGGCACAGGAAGTTGTGCAGGAGAATTCAATTTACTGCATGGGTGTTTGAAGGGTATCACCATTTCATTTAATTCATCACTTGTCATGACAAAGTCATGGATCTAAAACCCAGTTGGACCTCATGCTGTCATCCCATGCTAGTCTTCTCAACCTTGGATTACTGACAACAGATTTAGGTATTTGGAGATGTAAAGGTTACCGAATATTTGGAGAGAGGTTGCTGTTGGTGACTTTCTGTGGAATCACTCCAATGGTATCTATTCTGAAAGATTCAGAGAAATGCCTGGTTGGAGTAAAAATAAATTTTGCTGTCACCTATCCACATGACTACTGCCAGACAGCTGCCTAGGGGTAGCTAGAGATTTTGTGTTGGTTTTTATCTACTCCACAGAACAAACTTCATCCATGCCTAAGCTAATTTTCACAGACACATAATCTGTAATGCATATTAATCTCTTCATAGGGACAGGGTGCTTAGATGCTGTCACTTTATAAAGGCAATATTTTTGGTACGTGTGTAATTGTTACAGGATAAGGAGTGCCTATCCTTTCAATTTAGCTTAAGAATACATTTATCTTTCATTTGCAGCAATTGTTGATGATATCCATTCATTCATTGACAAAAGCCGAAGATTAATCATTATACTGAGCCAGAACTACGTTTCTGACAGAGCCATATATGAACTTGAGAGTGGACTCCATAAAGCCCTAGTTGAAAGAAAAATTAAGATCATCTTAATTGAATATATGCCTATAAGTGACTACAATTTCTTGCCAGAGTCACTGTCTCTTTTACCATCAAAGAAGGTTGTGAAATGGAAAAAGGATAAATCTCTTCCTGTGAATTCCAGATTTTGGAAGAACCTTCTGTACCTGATGCCTGCAAAACCTACCAAGATAAACACCAAAGGGGAATATAATAATCTCAACCTAGGGTCACAAGGGGCTCAATCACACACTGAGGGCTGTGACTTTAATGCAGTTGTATAATGATTGTGGAGAGAGAAGATAGTGCAGAAAACTGCACATTTTGCAAACTAAAAGAAAACACAAATTGCATACTTGCTTTGGGAAGATAGTGTTCTTGGAAGAGGCCAAGTCTGAGATGTGAGAAGAATGTAGAAATGGTTATAGTGGCTAGGATGATGTTAACCCCAATGCTAAATGCTATCCCAGAGAAAGTTTACCCAGCAATCTGAACAAGGACCAGAAATTTCATTCTGCTTGGGACTTACCACATGGCATGAAGCACAATGCAAAACATTTGGATTTCACATTTTCCAGTAGTGTAGAATGACAGCAGCTCAACTTGCACACTTTCTGAGGCGGCTCAATAAATATATCAGTATTTGCAAAGTATTATTATTTAGATGCTCTTGGCTTTGCATTTTGGTATTTCCCAAGGATCCTGCTTGAGCTTAGACCCAAATGGCTCCTGCCCCAAAGAGCTTGGCATGCAGACTTTGGGCAATGTCAAGCGGAAGAATCAAGTGAGAAAAGAGAAGGCGATGTTTAGAAATAATAGGGCAGATATGGTTGGGTCAGCAGTATTTACTACTGAGCTGTATGTGCTCTAGACATGCCAAGTGGGAGTGATTTGAAGAAGGGGTGAATACTGTTTCCATCCTCCTATATCACTGCAAATACTGTAAATGCTTCTTTTGGCAGGGAGAAGTGGGGGTGGGGTGGATAGAGATAATAGTATTTTGTTCGTGGGTGCTGATATCTACACTATACCCTGAGCTGCCTTCAGATGAGGGACATAGTAGATTTATGTGAAAATGAGATCTTTGTTATGTACTCCTAAACCTTTGGAACACTTGTACTTTGTATTATTATTCAGAACAAACTTAGTAATGACATTTAAAACCATGATAATCCTCACTTGTTATTAGCTGCCTGGCAGAAGATATCATAAATTCCTGGATAAAATGAAACGATATTTCTACCAAGTACCAATGAAGAGAACTCAATGGAAAATATTTTTGGAACATCTTCTGTTGGTTTGCCAGGAGACCATCAAGACTCATCCCACTCATGTAGTTGTCTTGCATTCAACCAATGCTAGTTCTGAGGAGATGCATCTTTGACACTGACTCTTAATCCATGCAGCTGTGTTGGAGGAGCTCTGTTACCTTCTCAGTGCACTTGAGAACACAGTTGGAGTGTTGGGTGTCATCAAAATGTCTCAAGGTTCATGAGAATAACATACCTGTTCATGAGAATGAAATACCTTGTTATTTGTCAAATATATTGTAATCAAGCATAATTTCTGACAGATGCCCAGGTAAAAGTAATGGCTAATGACACAGCTGCCAGGTTAACATGCAGATTAAAAGGAACAATGGAACAAGGCACCCATCAGTGGTGTCCTTCAGATCAGCTCCAAGAAGCTTAACTCTTTCTGTCAGCCAACTAAAGAGCTATTGAAACGTGATACTCAGGCAAAAGCAATTCTCCAGCGTAAGCTTTTACTGAAGAGGATTTATGCTCTGTAGATACACGTGTCTTTAAATTTCCAAATCTTCTCTACCAGTATTTCCTGTGATTTGGAATCACAGAACAGTTCTAACATTCTCCTGCAGGACTAATGATTGCCCCTACTTCAGAAATGCCATCAGGCACGCTGAGCCCATCCATTTCTTGGCTAAACAGCTGACAGAGAAGTTAGTATCTTTCCTGGTACTTAACTGGGGTGTTAAACTTGCTACTCAGCCACGGCATTGTCATCAGTGTATTGCCTAACAACATGAAGTGTTAAGTGCATTATACTGTGCATGTGAATATGGATACTGCACATTGTTGTTGAAAGCTCTGGACTGAGCCTACCCTCTGTGAGAATCAGCTGCTATATATTGAGATTGAATTTGTGATGAATGCCTCCTCAGCTCAGCCTGGAGAGATGATGGGACTGCAGATACCTGGTACCCCTCATGAAGCTCTACCCTGAAGACTGTGAGACCATACAGAATTTGTCCACTCTGAGGTTTTGCAGAATAACAGAGGACTGTACATAAGGAAGGTTGAAAGCTAAATGGCGTTAACCCCACAAAGCACAGTCAGCTGTAGTATAATGAACTACTCAGTGTGTGTAAAGGGGCAAGTATTTTTGCATGGAATGGTATCATGACATGGTCATTTAATCTCTGTAGCTGATCCTCGCTGCCCAGGCAGTGGTAAAGCAAGACAAGGGAAATTAGGGATGTGCGTACTTATGCTAAAACCACATGTTGCTCTTATTGCTCTTGTCCTGAACTACTGACTTTAATCAAGGCTTGGAAATGCCTGCTTTGTGTTTACCAGTCCCAAGAGAAAAGGAGCTGCTATTACGACTTTTACAGACTGTAGTGTTGATTTGTCTAATCATGAATGTGTCAATTTATAAGTGAATTCACATGATGTGGTTTGAGGTAATGGGTCGTTTCAGTGATTTATATTGCATTTTTTTCCATTTTTACACTTAATAAAAATTTATTTCCCCTCTCCACATCTGTGGCTTCCATTTTTGCTGCAGTTAGACAGCAGTAAGTGTCAAAAATCAAAATTACAGTAAGAAGAAAAAGTGCAAGACAAAGCAATAGTGCGGTTAGACCTGCTCTCCACAAGCAATAAATGTCTCATTTGTACTGTAGAACAATTTAAACACATTCAAACAAGCAATTGGAATGTCCGATTTCCCAGAGGAGGAACCAAATGGGAAGAGTGAGCAGACAGTTGTTCTAAGTCACCAGTCTTGAAGGTTCTTGTCTCTCTTGCATGTGCTACAACACAGTAATGACTGTGAGAGCATAGTCTGTGTCTGCATGTTTTTTTAGTGTTCCTGGCTGACCACCTTCTACCACAAACAACAGAGGCTGGAAGAAAAAAAAAGTATCAAAGAAGTCTTCTTGTCTATTGATAATTTGAACATAAATTTTGGGAAGAATTGGGACTATTGTGTATAGTACCAATACTATTACAGTGTAAGGGCCTGGAAATGTAGAAGCTTTGTGCATTATAGTTGTCCATGTGTCCTGTCCTGTGTGCCCACCTTCCATGTCTGCACCAGTTCTGCAGAGGCTCTTTGTATGAAGGGGTCCTATGGTTAGTTCCACATCCATAATTTCTTCCTCAGTTATAATCTGTGTTCTTTACAGAGATATGAGAAACAGGAGTAAATGTTCCCCACCTCCTCCAAAAAGATGCATGATTCCATATCTAAGCTTAAGGACAAACCCTACCTTTTCCACCACTCTCCCTAACACACCCATTGAATGACCCAAGTAGGGAAGACCCCCCATTGGACCTGTTGTTTGTTAACAGAGAAGGACTTGTGGGTGATATTGGAGGCTGTCTTGGGCACAGTGGTCATGAAATGATAAGAGTTTCTGATTCTTAGACAAGTAAGAAGGGGGTTTGGCAGAACTGCTACATTTGAATTTTGGAGGGCAGACTTTGGCCTGTTTAGGAGACTGGTTGGCTGAGTCACTTGGGAGGCAGCCCTGAGGAGCAGAGGAGTCCCAAAAGGCTTGACATTCTTAAAGGAGGAAATCTTACAGGCTCATGACCAGGCTGTCCTCACATGCTGAAAGACTGGCCTGGCTGAACAGAGGGATTTGGCTGGACTTCAGTGCAAAAAGGGGAAGTTTTGGCCTTTGGAAGAAGGGTGATGCAACTCAAGAGGACTACTAGGATGCTATGAGGTTATGCAGGGAGAAAATTAAAAGGGCCAAAGCCCAACCGGAATTTCATCTGGCTACTGCAGCTGAAGACAGTAAAAATGGTTCTGTAAATATAGTAGCAAGAAAGGAGGACTAAAGAAAACTTCATCCTTTATTGGATGTGGGTAAAACAGTGACAAAGGATGAGGAAGAAGCTGAGAAAACGAAGCCCCTATTATCCAAGGGGAAATGGGTAGTGACCTGCTACACCACTTAGATATATGCGGGTCTATGGGGCCAGGGGGAGTCCACCCAAGGGTACTGAGAGAGGTGGCAGAAGTGCTCACCAAGCCACTTTACATCATTAATCATCAGTCCTGGAGGTTAGACGATGTGATGTCCATGCACAAAAAGGGCCAGAAAGAATATCCAGGGAACTACAGGCCTGTCAGTCTGACCTTGGTGCTGGGGAAAGTTATAGAGCAGATCACCTTGAGTGCTGTCAGGTGGCATGTATGGAACAAACAGGTGATCAAGCCCAGTCAGCATGGGTTCATAAAAGGCAGGTCCTGCTTGGGTAACCTGATTTCCATCTATGACAAAGTGTCCTGAGTAGTAGATGAGGGAAAAGCTGTGGATGTTTTCTACCTAGACATAGGTAAGGCCTTTGGCACTGTTTCCCACAGCATTCTCCTGGAGAAACTGGCTGCTCACAGCTTGGATGGGCATACACTTCACCAGGTAAAAAACTGGCTTGATGGCCAGGCCCAAGCAGTTGTGGTAAATGGAGTCGCATCCAGTTGGTGGCTGGTCACAAGTGGTATTCCCAAGGGCTTAATACTGGAGCCTGTTCTCTTCAATGTCTTTATTAATGAACTGGATGAAAGAGATCGAGTGCACCAGCAGTAAGCTCGACAAAAACACCAAGTTGTGTAGGAATGTTGATCTGCTTAAGGGTAGGAAGAGCCTGTAGAATGATGGACTGGCTGGATCCATGGGCTGAGGCCAACTGTATGAGGTTCAACAAGGCTCAGTGCCAGGTCTTATACTTGGGTCAAAACAGCTCCATGCAGCACTACAGGCTTGGGGAAGAGTGGCTTGAAAGCTGTCTGGCAGAAAAGGACCTGGAGGTGTTGGTCAATAGCTGGCTGAACACGAGCCAACAGTATGCACAGGTGGCTAAGAAGGCCAACAGCATCCTGGCTTATAGCAGGAATGGTGTGACCAGCAGGACTAGAGAAATGATCATTCCCCTGTGCTCGGCACTGGTGAGGCTGCACCTCATGTGTGGTGTTCTGTTTTGGGCCCCTCACTACAAGAATGACACTGAGGTGCTCGAGTATGTCCAAAGAAGCACAACAAAGCTGGTGAAGGGTCTAGAGCACAAGGCCTGTGAGGAACAGTTAAGGGAACTGGGATTGTTTAGCCTGGAGAAAAGGAGGCTGAGGGGAGACCTTATCACTCTACAACTACCTGAAAGGAGATTGTAGCCAGGTGGGTGTTGGTCTCTCCTAAGTAACAAGTGATGGAACAAGAGGAAATGACCTGAAGTTGCAACAGGGAAGTGTGTCAGTAGTGTATTTGCTGAACTAGAAGTTAAACTGTTGGCAGTCATCACAAAAAGGAGAGCTCCAATAGGGATGAATCTTGTGCACATGGCAAGGTTAGTATATGCTGTACACGTCAGACCTAAAGGAAATACACAATTGATTTGTGCAGGGTGGCCCAGAATTTTGTGTCATGTCCAGAAATCTGTAGATTGATGCATCAGGTCATTAAAGTCAAGGGTAAAAAAACCCCCAACAGATATGAAGACAGAATAATGAATCTGGATGGGAAGGCTACTCTAGAATACTGTGGTTTTATATTAAAGTTGTCCTTTTCTATATATTGATATCTAAGAGAAAGTTAAAAAAAAAGCAACAGAACTTTCTTTTTAGAGATGACTATGGTCTGCCTTGCACAGAAGAGGCAATCTTTAAATCCTATATAAATCTAATGAAATGTTTGAAATGTTGCCTTTCCTAGTGAGACACTTGTGATGTACTTGAAAAACATTCAGTGTTTTTGGGGAATGGTTTTCTGATTTAGTAGCTGTGATTAAAGTGCCTGAGTGAAAGAGTAGTTACCAAATTTTCTGCGATTAAAAAAGAAAATACAAAATGAAATAAAGGCTCCACGAGAATCTATTCCAGTTTTGATCAATTCATGACAGCTTCCTGTGATTCAATCCAAATTTCCTGAATTTCAGTGACAGCAGCTGCAGATAGACCACAATAGTCTCATTTTTTAGTTTCATCCTCAGCTAAACATATAAACAAGTCACCATGGGGATTTGTCTCTTGTACTTCATTGTTTCATCTTCCATCTGGCCTCCGTTGGTGAGATACGGGATGTACAACAGCAAGATCAGCAACACAGTTCAGTGTAATATATTTTTTAGTTATTACCTATCAAATACAAAACCAATAATTTCAGTACATTGATATTTTATGGCATTTCTGAAAGGTAATCAAATAGATTAATGGCTTATTGCTCAATTGTTTTGACCACTATCATGATTAAGCCATTTTCAGTCATGTGCCTGAGACTGCATTTAAATATGCAGTCACAAAACTGTTGACTGTGTATTACAGGAAAATCGTAGTCATTTTTTTGCCTACAGTGGAGGAATGCTGTTCCATAAGAGGTTCCAAAGCTATTTGTGATGTGGTATGAATCTTACTTTTGTAAAAACAGTTGAGCAAATTCAGAAGTGACTGTGTCTGTTCATGAAGAGCTGTCAGTATATACTAGGAATACCCTGAATATCCCTAGCAAAGAGATCTCCTGAGGGACTGACTTCTTCTGAATTCAGCCATTCAGTTGGAGACTCAAGCCTAAATAGTCATCTCAGTTGTGATGGCAATCTGTGAATAGTGGCTCAGACTATTAAGCATATATATGTAATGCTTAATGAAAATTACTGCCTTTGGGAATTAGCAGCAAAAAATCAGCTACAAAGAATGAACTCATACTCTGGCAATGAAAGCTTATGAGAATGTCAGGTTTGTTCCAAGCTACCAGCATGAGGAAGGAAAATCAGACAATACAGTGCAAATACCAATGAAGTGCTGCAGTGAATGGAGACCTTAGAACCTGCAAACCAGAGCCACGGTGATCATCAAGAGAATCATGTGAAGAGATCCTAGAAGAGTTTAAATTGTTTAGGATGGTAAAATTATCAAGAAAAGGGATAGGAGCATTGTCAACAAATGCATACAGGAAAAGAAAAAGCACTTCCAAGGAGAAGAGCTGTTTAAGCTGAGGAGCAGTATTCACACAAAGACTTGTGGCCATGAATAAATCTATGATGGGCATTAATGACATTAGAAAAGTAAGGTCTCCTATAGGAGTAATAGGGAATTATTCTGACCTACTTTTGGGCTGGAGCACAGTAAGTTTCTGAAAGAAAACCTGTAATACAGCGATAGTAGTCTTTGTCAGTTTTATATTCCTGGCTTGCAGTAAACAGGTTAGGCTATCAAAGAAGGCAAGAAGGGGTTGCTGTGGAATTTGAGGTGCTAGGCAATCTTTTCTAATTAATCACTAAAGATTCTGTGAGTGAAAAGATTTTAAAGGCCTCAGTTGTGAGCATTTGCTGTGAGTATACTCAGTTGAGAGTATTTGCTTTGGTCTTTCTCTGTCGGCAGATGATCTGTTCAGTTTTTAGTATACATCCAAAACACTTCTGGGGCACTAGCCATACAGCACCTCGATGCCCAAGGCAGAATGGATTGTGGCGCAGCAAATTTGTACTAAATAACAACACCTTCCCCGATTTCACAGAGTAATAGGTGAGTTACCCCACTGCTCCGTAAACTGCCCTTGGCTATATGCCATTTCACTGACTATATAGCCTAGTACAAAATGAACAGAGGGTCATGTTTAGATATTGTTCAGACACCGCCAGTGACAGCAGAACCAACACCACTGACTCAGCGTAGAAGGTGATCAGAGTGGAAAATTTCTTACCAACTTGCTGTTAACCATAGCAGGGCAGAGGAGAAGGTGATGTGTAAATGTGTCAAGCCAGAATAGTACCATAATGGTAAAGACGCGTAATCCTAACAGCATTGTAAGACTACATCCGCACTGAGATGCTTTCCCCCTGCTTCTTGGCTGGCTAAACACTTGAGCAAAAGTGAGATGGACAATGTAAGATACGGACTCCCACCTTGACTTTCCATGGGTGTGGGTAGGTACAATTTCCTGGAGCTACAGTATGAAAAACGTGTGAGTGGGATGGTGAGTGAGTAAGGGGAAGGAGAGAGAGGAGAGAGAGAGGGAGCAGGGAGGGTATTCTGGAGCAGACCTTTGCCCTCTCCTTTATAAACTTAGTCTTGCAACAAAGGATAAAGATGAACTTGGGAAGTACAGGTGTGTGAGGCTGCTTTTTTTAGCATATACATTACTTTTGCAACAGTAATTGGAGCAGGGGATCGGTCAAGTATTTGGTACTATTTGACAAGATTTTCATCCAGTGTGGTAACCAGTATGACATACCCCCTTCTGGCAGTGCAGCCTTCAATGAAAACTATGTGATCAATGCTTCTGATGTATTTCTAAGACCTGCTGTAACAGTTGGACTGCTCTACTTAATTTTTTTAATGTAATAAACCTATTACTTGAGGAGTATGACAATTAGTATTTAAAATGAATGAAGTGTATTTTGTGTCTATAAGATACGCCTTTGAGAAACAACCATTTTCTCTTTCTGATAGTCTGAGCAATATATCTTGAGGGTAGCACAGGCTTGACGTTATCTGTGTTGGACTCTGTGGTTCCTTCAAAGGAAGAGGAAAGTAAAATGATGGGTTTTTTTCTAGTCAGAAAGGACATCTTCAAAAAACTTAACTGTCTAAGCTAAAACATACAGATACACTGGAACCTTTTATAACTCATAAACCAAACATATATTTTGCACTGGGGCAAAACACTGGTATTTTAGGAGGCAATCACCAAGCCTGATGGTCAGTGGGCTCCATTCTGAAAAGAGCAGTGAGATAAACACATGGTAGAAGCTGAGGATACACATCCTGCCTCTCCAAATGCTCAGGTCCCCATATAACCAAGTGTTAATACTGGCCATTGCCTAATGGTGTGTGTATAAACAGAAACAACATTTATATCACCTTTTATATAGCAAAAAGCCTTTTTTAGCTTCATGTTGTGGAAACAGCGTAATTGGCCCAATCTGCAGTAATAAGAGTGAATGTAACTCAAGAAAAGAAGAAACAACCGTTCTTGAAAAAAGTCTGGTGCAAACTGATGGATATATTTACATGACCTCTTCTGAAATAGGGTGAAGAGGGGTCTAAATTGATAACAAGGTGTTTTTATGTAGTTTGAGTCACTACAGCCTGTCCGGTGTGGGTTTCACATCCGTACAGAGAGCCTGGAAGAGAGGCTGGAGCATGTGACACTGTTTGTGCTGAACTGCCTTGCCTGCCTACCAGGTCCAAGGGACAAGTCACAGATAGCTCATACTCATCAGGGCTTCTCTTTTGTCTTTCTGCCACAGACGTATTGGGGTAAACAAGGTTTAACTGTGAGGACACAGACAGAAATCAACAGCATGTCACAGCCTTCTTATAGTGCCCACTCACAGCGGTTGTGGATGGTAGCTGAGAAGACTGGGGAGAACTCATCTCCTATAGTGAATATTATTTTCTATTGGGCTGAAATGTGGCTTTCTTGTAGGTTTCAGATGTTAAGAGCTTTTTTGAACCATCTAGTAGCAGCATTTGGGTAAAAAAGAAAGAAACTTTTACCCTTCCTGCTCTTAAATGAAGCAAACTAAAAAGTCCCATGCATTTTTGTACACATTGCAAATAAAAGGTTTTAGAACTGAAAAGGCTTTGATCTTTTTCTAGGGACAAAGTTTTTTCCCTTGTTCTTTTTACAAGAAAATGACCCAGAAATTTTGAACCTAACGCAACTAAACTGAGAAAGGAAGGGATGATGACAGTGAGGTAGAGGAAATTCCTGTAAAGGAAACAGACTCAACACAGTGCACAGCTAGATCTAACCACGATTCTTATCATGTGGTGTTAAGATGTGCAGGTAAGATTTTCAGATAATTTCTTTTAATCATAGTTTTAGCCCCAGATTTTTGCCCTCCCTACCCCATCTGCTCTACAGGTGAGTTGGTTTTATTGTCTTTCTGTATTTTAAAGTAAATTGGTTTTAATTCTTTGATCAGACAAAACAGTAGATTTTTTTCTTGTTTGTTTGTTTTGCATTGTAGATATGGTGAAGCTTTTTTCTTCTGTGTGACTACTACTAATCTTAGGCTTAGAATCAGATTATGTTTGTCTTTC
Organism: Gallinula chloropus; assembly: GCF_964237585.1. NCBI lineage: Eukaryota > Metazoa > Chordata > Aves > Gruiformes > Rallidae > Gallinula > Gallinula chloropus. The sequence continues at coordinate 145,256,837 of NC_140085.1, forward strand.
CATTGATGTAAATCCAATACAAGGCACCGGAATTGATAGCTCTGATGCTGAAGCGATTCTCATCAGAATCAGAATAGTTGATTGTAAGATTGTGGTATACCATTCCTTACTGAACTTCAGAGATATCATGAAACTTGATGCAGCTCTCAAGAATTTGATTTTGCTTCTATTTTGTGTAAATACCCACAAAATGCCATGAAACAGAGATTTACTGTTTTCTTGTGAGAGTTCTTTAGGAGTCAAAACACGGGCAAAATAATACAGTTCTTATTCTTCTCTCTTACATTTTTTTTGCTACAGGAAATTATGTTTAGACCACATTAGTTTCCTTTTTTATAAGTTACTTTTCAATTAAATAGCAGCTGAAATCCCTAGACTAAGGATATGACAATACGGTGTGTTCACGGCAGGGGAAAGCAGAAAGACTCTTGACAGTACATTCTTTTTCTGACAGATACTGACCAAGATAAAATGAGTCACTGGGTATCTTGTGTTGCTGAATCACTTTGAGTTCATCTGCAGTGCAAGTACATCAGAGTGGTCAGTTTAAGATTATCCTGTTTCTGGTACCCCTCCCCGCCCTCCTTTGGTAATTGCTGCCTGCCTCTGCTATGAATGTGTGTCTTCTTGTCAAGCGGACTTGCAAGATGCCACTTTTTAGTTCCCCAGTTCCAGGCAGATGGGTAGCTGGGAAGTAAATGGTTCCACTGCTTTTCTTGTGCCAGGTCAGGCACTCCTCATGCAGCTCCTGGTGGATTAACAATTTGAACGGAGCCACCAGAAAAGACCAGAGCTGACACAGGAATAGGGATGTCCTGGTTTTGGCTAGGATAGAGTTCATTTTCTTTCTAGCAGCTGGTGGAGTGTTTGGGGGTTAGGGTGAGAGAGGAGAGAGGTGCTGATAACACATGGATATTGCTTGGTTGTTGCTGAGCAGTCAAGGACTTTACAGTTGTTCATGCTGCCCTGCTAAAGAGAAGGTGGGAGGGGGTGGGCAGGAAGCTAGGAGGGGCCACAGATGGGACAAGTGATCCAAACTGGCCAAGTATTCCATACCAATTACATCATACTCGGCATAAAGGGGGACTGGTGGGGGAGAGAGTGTACGGCTCCAGGATGTGTGGTTTTTGGGGACAGTCTGGTTTGGGGACGGTCCTGAGCTGTACTGCCTGAGCTGTGCGGTTTGTTGAGAAGCTGCCTTGTGTATCACCAGTTTTGCATATTGCTATAAATTCCTGTTATTCTTATATCTATCTCTCTCTGCTGTCCCAGTAAACTATCCTTATTGCAACCCATGAAGTTTTGAGGTTGCTCTGGTTTTGAGGTTCCCCCCCACCCCGGCCTCACCCCTGCCAATTCTCCCCCCACACTCTTAGAGACTGAGCGGCTGTGTGATGCTTGGCTCTCGGCTCGGGCAAAACCACAACTGTGGGCTAGACCATTTTTCTGGGATCAAGGAAGAGGGGAGCGGGAAGGATTGAGAAGTAGATGAGACCTTCTCCTTTTGACAACAGTGACCCATTACATCAGCTCACCTGCTGAAGGGACTGCAGCACTGAAGCACACGCAAGGCCCTTAGGTCCTGCTGGCACCTGGCCCCGGTATGACTTTGGCACATGGGCTGATGGGTGATATAACTCAAAATATTATCCTTCGTTTGGTACAGTATGAATAGGGAGAGAATTGCAGCCCTAAAGAGTGCTTCAAGAGAGTTCTAATTGTCCTAAATCTAGATTGCAAAGGGTCAGAATCCTTTAATATATCTGCAGTGGATAAGAACAGTCCTCTTAAAATTTAGGAGGGCTTTTGCCTAGTAATGGTAGGGAACTGTCTCTTCATTCAGACTTACTTACTGGCGTGGAGTTTCAGTGTGATTTTAAAAGCCGTGTGGAGAGAGAACAGCTGGCAGCATCCAATCTGTAACAAATCACCAGGATGGGTTAAGACAAATGAGTTAACCTACTCCATGTGACCTCTGAGTGTAAAAATAGATCATTCCATTCACTTGCAAGGAATAGAGACATGTTGAAGTGAATGGTGACTAAAGTGCTCCTCTATACACAGAATAGATGCCTGACAAAGTGTAGAGTGGGAGTTCTCTTCACCTCTCGTGCACTGGGTGCTCACTCACCATCTGCCTGCGTGAGTTGTGTCTGATTTGCATGGTGTGCCAACAGAGAAGGGATTAGCCTTTGCTCGACCTTTTCTTTTTTCCACTTTGCCTGACTCATTGCCTCTCTGGAAGCTGTGCAAATGCAGAGTCACTCTGTGGCTGAGCAAAGGAAAAAAGCTCCATGAGGTCTCAGTTGCACAGTGTGAACATCAGCAAAACACATGCCCTTTATTCGCTGAGACCCTGAATCAGGCTCTCCAAACATGTCAATCACAGGCGTATATGTTCTCACTAAATACCCAAATTAACCATGGCTGTTGGATATGCATGCTTGACAGCCTGTCTTCCCTCTGGCCCTGTGGCTGAGAAGGCCCTGGGACACAGATCAAACCTCTTAGTAGGAGAGGCAAAACCCTTTATGCAACAGGGTTTGGGGTTTCATCTTGGACAGGAGGCTGTAATATAGGGGTCTGGGTGCATCTGAGTGCTCTGTGGACCTGATCCCAAATTCCCTGGGTGTTTCTAGTCTCAGCTGACAGATGGCAGAGCTGACACCTTATAAAAGTGTGCATGCTACCTTGTTCAGCATGTCTCTGCTTGGGTCATTCAAGCAGTGCATCACAGCACTATGATGCAGAAGTGAGGGCTGATACTGCAAGTGCAGGGAAGTCATGCAGCAGAAGAGATTTTTAGTTTGACCTGCTCACCTGAGCAGACATCTTACAGTGTATCCATTTTAGCTGGTAATAAAGCCCAACAGGAGCATATGGCTTGGGCAAAAGAGTTAGAACCAAAGACCTGCTCTCCTGACGTTAAGTGCTTTGAGGTGTTTACTTCTTCATAGTTCTGTTCCAGCCCTATGGACTCAATGCCATTTGCAGCTGCAGGATGTCTTTAGATGTGGTTTAATCCCAAAGGAATCCAGCTGACACTCTCTGGACCTGTTGGCCTCCAAGATACAACAGAGGTCCATGGGTTCTGGGGACAGTTATGCTTTTCTTTTTTGCTGATAGTTGTCATTAACTAAAAGCAGATTTTGTTATTTGGTATTTTTTTACTCGCCTTTTTTTTACTCACCTTAAAAGACAGGTTCCTCTTCTAACAGCAACAGCTGCTGAAAGAACAGCATTTCCACACCAGATGTGGAGTTCTGCATTGCTGTAGGTATAACCTGGAAATCAATCTGTAAGCAACTCTATGCAAGATGCATTTAAGGAGACCTGCATATTCTTGAATCCTGCATTTGTGTGAAATAGTGTGAGCAGGAAGAGTGCTGCAAACCCCATCTTTAAAGAGCACAATATCTAGGAAATCCTGTCTGCTAAGTTTTATGGAGCTACATAATGAAATATGTAATTGCCTATCTGTCTTATAGGAGTATTACTTACAAAAATTGTCTGTTTTCCTCTTTTACAGAAAGCAAGATGATTCTTGAAGAAAATCTCTCAGAATATCAACCAAAATTAAAAAAGAAAATCATGCTCATGTTGCTCTGGATCCTAGCATCTTTTGTCAGTGGGGCAGAAGTTAGAGAGATGAGTTTGCCAGGTAAGAGCCTGCACTGGTGAGGTTTTGGTGTTTGTGGTGCTTTCTGCTGGGAAAAGTTATGCCACGCCTTCATGAGATTTTTGTGTACCTTATGCTTGTTTCGGGCAAGCAGCTGTTTCTAGCCTTTCTGCAAGGTTTTTAAGTATGGTAATACAGTTTACCATATGTATGGTTCAAAATTCAGTTCCTCAGTGAAAATAAAAGGGTAATTGTGGAAGAGAATTTCCGAGAACTGAACGGAGCAAATGAATTGCTTCTGTGACTCCTCGAAGTCTCCAGCAGCTGGTCCAGTCCCGTCATAGGAGGGAGAAGAAAGAGAAAAGCAGGGTGAGGCTGATGTACCAAAGTCTTCCACCCACATGGTCTATCTGGAGGAGTTTGATCCAATTCAGTTCACAGAGAGAAACTGAAACTGTGAGGAATCTCCCAGGTGGACAGGCGAGGAACTGAAGAATTCATGCCCTCCCTTCTGCTGAAGTGAAATCCTGACATATTTTCAAGGGTTACCACATCCTGATGGGCAGGAAAGGTTACACAGCAAGGTTGGTCAGCCTTTAGAGAATTTGGGGATAGAATAGGCTTTCAGAATCCAAAAATTTGTCTAATTTTAGCAGAAAGATTTGAAAGCAGTGAGATGGTAATGTCTTTCAATCTTACCCTAACAGGAGGTGTGATGGGCAGGCTCTGCTTCTTCAGGTTATATCAATCCCTTCTCCACTATGAGGAGAGCTAGAGGAGCTACATCTGCTCTTCTACAGGACTGAGGTTTAACAGGTTATCACCCCTGTGAAAATCTTCAGTTCACAAAAGATCTTAAGCTATTTTTATACTAGGATTTTGAAAAAAGGACTAATAAACCTTTGGAAACTTTTGAATAAACACTGACCAAATTCACATTTAAGGAAATCAATTCTCTATTAGCCTGGCATCCAGTCACAGAAAAAATTATTTAACACAAGGAAAGGTAAAGTGTATTTTTGCAGTATTCCTAATTTCTTTTCTTTTAACATGTTGATGGCATGCCCTTTCAGGTGGTACTGATGTCTTATTGTCCTGCTTTTCAGGATGTTCCCACACTGAACCTCAAATACGGTATCGTGCAATTAGTGATGAAGATTTTGTTTTACAATGCACTTTACCAGACAGAAATGCTACCCACATTTATAACAATCCACATCTAAAAGAGCATAAGGTGAAATGGTTCTGGCGTCAGAAGGGTGAAGAGCCACTGAAGGCCATCATGGGAAGCTCTAATCCTGCTCTCCAAGGGGATGCACTTTGGTTTAAACCAGTAAGGGACAGTGCTTCCGGAGTCTACATTTGTATGATATGGTATGTAATGGAGCAAAAGGCTGTTATTTCTATATGACATATAATGATTTTGTGTATCAAGTATTGAACTTTTTTTTTTTTTCTACATCACTCAGGGAGAATATCCCTTGTCTCAAAATTGTTTTGGAGGTTCAGACAAAGAAGGCAGCAAAATGTTCAGGTTATGACACAAATATGCTATATCTTCTTGCTCACAATAAGAATTCAATAACTTGTCCTGGGACAAAATGCTACAGCCATATACAAAAGCCAGATGTAAAATGGTACAAGGTAAGAGGCACTCTCTTGAGCGTTCGAAAAACTTCAGTAGTGGTACAGCTTTAAGGCTAGTTAATACTCACTCAGCATAGGTTCTTGAACTCTTCTTTTGCATAGAGTGCAGCCTGAGAAATTAAACCCAAAAGCAGAGTCTTGAATTGCTGTATATCTAGTCTGTAAGTAAGAGTTTTGAAGAAATTTGCCACACACAAAATATGATTCCATAACATAGTAGCCTAGAAATGCTTCCTCTTCAACTAGCAAATTGAAATATATGAGGATCAAAAATAGGGTTTTTTTACAAAATTGACATATGATCGAATTTTAAAATTTAAAGTGTTGTTTTGACATTTTTAATTCTGAAGATATCAGACGTACCAAGGGAAAGTGTCTGTGTTAGAAACAAAATTCTTTTAAGATTAATGTTTCAAATTCTTCTTCACAAGATGACTGTTTCTAATGAAGCACTATTCTACCTTATTGACTTACTCTTTTTCAAATAACCACTAAAACACTTAGAAGTTAAAATTTATTCTTACTGTATTTTTAAGGATTGTAATACACCATCTAAACCTGTATAAATGATGAAATGAAAATGACTACAATGTCAGTTGTGCATTTTAATACCCTGGTATTATTTACATTATTTATTCTATCAAATAGAATTATGACCTAGCCAAAGTTACTCTTCATTTACTTTCAAACTTTAAATGAGGTGCATCTTTACCTACATCTTCATCTGAAGCCTACTGAATTTAAGGCAATTCTTTTTTTTTTTTTTCAGGAATTTAATTCAAGGAAAATTCTTAGTGGCCTTAGAGAATATGAATGCACCAAACTGAAAAATAGGCATGCTTTACAAAGACTAGTAAATTTTCATCCTTTCAAAAGTAGTGGCAGTGTTGTCATTCTCAGACTTTCCAAAGCCATGATTTACTTCTGAAAAAATAATTTTAAAACATTTTCACAATATTTTATTTACAAAATAAAGAATTCTCTCTCCATCAAAAAACCCATTTCTTTTTGTTGTTCTTTAGTTATAGGAGTTTAATTTACATTAGTTTCATTATTTCACATTTGTCTCAGCAGCCACATATTTTAAATAATTTTTTTAAAGGCAATGGTATTAATATATTATAGACCACAACCTTTAAATATAACTGGCAGATGTCCTCAAACTCATAATAAATGGTTTTTTGGGTTTCAGTGGAAAGAGTTTGGCTTAGCCCCACTCCTGTGGTAATCCAATCTGAAAACTTTAAAATATAATTTGATAACAGCAAAGAAAAAACCCAAACCCAAGCAAACTTATAATTCCTTGATATTATTTTATTTTCATTAGGATGGTAATGAGGTAAAATACAAGAAAATCAGAACAAGCCTAAAGCTCAAGCATAATGAAATCTACTTGAATCCAACTTATGTCACAGATGCTGGAATATATGTGTGTGATTACACTTTATATGACAACACTACCAAGTGGACAATGAGAACAGTAGTAACAGTGAAAGTCATTGGTGAGTAATACAGTAACTCAGAATAAAATACCTCCAGTAAAGTATGTTTTCTCTTTTCTTTCCTACTCTTTACATCTTTGGTTGAGGCTTTTGTTCTGAAAAACCCATAAGCTGAATTAGCCATGTGATCATTAAATCCTCTTCCAAGCATGCTCAGGACATCTTGGGACACTGAGTAGAATCTTCCGTATTTAATAATAACACGTAGCATACGATGTCATCATTTTCAAGATCTAATTCTGCCTTGGATTTACTGTACTTCCCATCAGTGGAGATAAAATCTACAGAAGAATTTAGATCTCTTGGTCTGGGAGTAGAATTCATGAAACTCCAATTGGTGCCAGTGTTCTCCACGTACTCTATGGGGAGTGTTAGGACGGTAGTCATGTGCTAAGAGGGACAAAAGCAGTGTATCTCAATCCTGCCTCTGTCCCCAAAATAGAAGTGCATGTGAAACTAGAAGTCAGATAAAAGAAATTGTTCCTTGGGGCACGGATGAGACCTTCATTTTTTCACTTGATGATGAGGAAGACAATACTAGTGAGATAACTGCCCATCTTCCACGTAACATTTTAACAGCAGGGAAAATTGGAGACCTGTGACCAATCTAACTAAAAACCAAGCCAATTTTTTGTTGCATGTGCCGTTTGGGGGAAAGCCTGTATGACCTAAAGGCTTTGCATGGTTTGCTAAATAAAACTGGCCAGAACTCTATGGCACAGTGACATGGCATGGCCTTATATTATCCTTCAAATTATGGTGACCTTCCCTGTAATATTTACATTCCTCTGCTGCCTTTCAGAAGAAGCCCAGATATTGCCTGGTGGAGTGCTGTTGGACAATGTCAACACTGTGCAGGGGACCATGCTAGCACCTTAGGATCACAAACAAGGGAGACTGTTTAGTTTGCAAGACGAGAGATGTGGTTATGCTTTTCTCCAGATATCTGTGACTGAGTTCTGTAAGATACCCTCATCAGATGCTCCTGTCACTCCAGTCAACCACAGGTCCTAGAGGAAAGCATGCACACATCTATTCTTGATCCTGAGCTGGGTGGACCCATTACAGTCATGTCTATACGCCAATAGCACAGAACCTATTCTTGGCATCCTGGTGGAAAACGGGACACTCTGTGGAAGGGAGAACAAGTTTTAGAGAGCAGAAGAAAGTTGTCAGTTGAGGCAACCTGGTTCTGTGTTCTAGTCAGGGCAGCACTCCTCTGAAATTCCAGTCTAGTGAAGAAGCACCCATCTGAAATAGCCGCTCCCATTTTTGCAGATTTCTGCACTTAGTAGTAAGAAGTCATGGGAAAAACATATACAATCCACCAGGACAGGGCCTATGCCTGGAAACCAATTTTAGAGACTTCTGTGTGCTGGGTTACAGTGTCTGGTGGTCTTTCACTCCTCTCTGGCTATATTCCTGCAATATTTTCCAAGCAGGCACAGGCTGGTTCTGCACTTATTCTGCTCTGGTTGAATGCAAGCTAACACACTGGGCTCTCAGTTCCTTTCACTCACTACACAGCATGATCAGAAAACCACTTGAAAGGTGCCATCTACAGCCCTCCTGAATCTTGCACACATTTCTCTGCTGTGGCTTGGGTTTAAGAAAAAAAAATGTGGCGTGTGTGGCACCATTTCCTGCAGCATGGGACTTTCCTAGAATACCAGAGCTGTGGCTTTTAGCCCCTTCAAGCTGTTTTTCCGGAGCCTGGGTAATGGCTTAGTAGATAGTCTGAACTGTGGGCGTCATTATCTGTGCCCTTTGGCAGCACTTGTTCTGAAACAAAGCACGGTTATTGTAATGCGAGTACCTGCGCTGGGGATTTGAAGTGAGAGAGGTGTGGGCGCTGTATGAATGCTTACCGGGTGCGGTACGGGGCTCGGCAGGCAACTGGTATGAGGTCTGCCTCCTTTGGGGAGTTTTGCAAGGCAGGGGCCTAATCTCTGAATCCTAAATAACCTTAAGTGCAGGGTGGACGCCGAGCTCCTCGGCTGGTGTACAATGGTAATGCCTCAGAGTAACAGAGACAGCAGGTAAGTTTTGTAGTCAAAACTCCCTGTGCATTCTCAGACACCTTGACAACTCTGAATCACCTTCTTGAAATTAGGTGTCAAAATTCCACCTAATATTTGAAAATGTAAGAAATTTTCTTTGCTCTTTGCACAGATGGTAGGATTATAGTTATTAATAGTATTCCTGTTACTTGCAGCAAAAAACACTATCCATCCACCAAACTTCTTGTACCCCAGTGGTGTGATGATCCTCGAAGCAGAGCTTGGTAAGTTTCAATTCCTCATCTGAAAGTGAAATAAAATGTTTAAGTGAGGTATTGATAGAAAATTACAGATCTTCATAAAAGCAGAACAGTTTTGCTTTCTAGGAGTATGATAAAAATTATTTTATAGAAATAATTTTTTTCCTTGATATATATCTTTTTGGACATTAAAGGAAGCATCATGTGTTATGCACATCCCAGACTATTTGAAAGAAAAAAAATTCTGGTGACACCCATGCATAATTTTCCTGTTCTAATTTGTTCCAGGAAAGCCACTTGAATTGGAATGCCGAGTACAGTTCGGGTTTGAAAGAAAGTCTCTGATGAGGGTAACGTGGGAAAGAAACAACAAAGAAAATATAAATGAGAAATTGGATCAGGAAGGAAAGTAAGAAAAAAAACCCCTTCTGATTACTACTGTAGTCAGTAATGGTAGAAAACCTTCTACAACAGCTTCACTGAGTACATTTTACTGAAAGAAACTGAGAGGGCTCTGTTCTGCAGCACCTCTATGTGTATGTGCATAGCATATGAAGGCATGTGCACTTCACATAGAGAAGAACAAATTCATGGCCATAAAGTCAAAACCTCAAAGTTTCTGCTCAGTCGCTTCAATGTGAGTGGTGCTTGGCTACCTGTGCCTGTGTCAGCTCTTTTCAAGTGTTTCCTCTGTTGTGTCTTGCTAAGCAACTCACGCGATCTCTCTTTGGAAGCTGTCTCTGAGTGGAGAATAAACCAGATCAGTAAAGCAGTATTGTGGGTTTTGAAAGGAATTTGGGTGCCTCAGACACTGGGGTGTGTTACTGAGTCAGTCTGAGGACTTGCAGCCTTGAATTTCAAGACACTGAATTTTGGGATTCTTCCCTGGCAAGGATTGATGAGACCCTGCAAAGAAGCAACGCCTGGAGGAAAGGTTTCCTGTGACTTGGGGAACAATCCAAATAGTCACCACGCTTCCCTTTCCCTCCTGTACTTCCTTGTCTCTCTCATTTATGCAGTGTCTACCTTGGGAAAGAAACATAGTGGAGGCAGCACAGGGAAGTGTGTCTGTCACCACACTGTCCTGAGTCATCTTTATGGAACAACTTTACTCTGGGGGAAGAAAATGCCCTACTGTCACTGCTAAAATCAAGTTCTTAATAGGAGTCAGACAAAAAATAACAAACAATGATGATATCTATCACTGACTCACTCATGGGGTAGATTGGAAATTGGATTTTCCTAATTTTTTAATGTTTATCTTACCAAGGTTTTAGCTTTTTGTGTGCATACAATTTCTGTGTGTTTATTTTTTAAAACCCTGAAGGAACAAAACTTTCCTGGCAGACTTTCAGTACAGGTTGAACCCTTGCCCGTGTCTGTGCCTGGGTATCTTCAGTTAGCAGAAGTAGGGGGATGATACTCATTTTGCAGTGGCATGATGTAAGACACCTTCAGGACCACCCAGGAACACCTGTACTTGTGGCCTTCAAAGAGAAATGCTGAGACTCAGAAACCCTGATTATTCTTGAGTGGCTGCGGACACAGATCAACTCTCGCTTAGCCCCACATGGATTCCTGTTACCTCTTCATTTCCTACACTCCATCCCTTCTATCTGTCTTATTTTGTCTGTATATCTTGTCCTTGGGCTTTTTACCTGCACACAAGAAGCTGTGCTGCTCAGTCTTTCTGCTCAGCTAGTCCTCTCTTAGGGCTCCTTTTGAAGTTTCATTTCCCTGCATTTGCCCTGGGGGAGGATTTTTTACATCTTAGAAAAACGCAAATAATATAGAAGTCAAGGGGGGAATATATATTTGAAACAAGGCAAGTGCTTAAGTATTTTGCTGAGTTGATGAATTAAGAATAAGCCTTTCAGTTTGCAGACCTTTGACGTTAGCATTTTCTTACAAGGTAAAGAAAAACCAAAGGGAAGTTCAAACCAGAGTTCTTCATCTCTGTTGAAGGTGTAAGCTGAATGTTAAGTTGCAAGCTCCACTTTCTTTGTATTTAAGACATTTGAGGACTGTGTGAATGACCAGCAAAGGTATCATGCAAATCCCTATTATTTTTCTCTTTAGAGTTTATTCAAAGGGTTTGAAGGGGCAAACACTTCTTCAGGTTGCAAAACTGAAAGAAGTCACCGAAAGGGACCTCAGAAGCAACTTCACATGCTTTGCTGAGAATTCAATAGGGAATGTCACCGCTGTGATTCAGCTGAAGAAAAAGCAGACAGGTAAAACTATCAATGGATGGGTATTTGCCCTTGAAGACACGTTTCATTTTACACATTTTTATTTGATTTACTCTCTGCTACAATGTCTTTCCCCATTGACACTGGGTTTTTAGCCAACTGCAAAATTATCTTGAAGCTAGATGGGAAAAGTTTGATTTGTCAGGTGTCTAGAATGGTACATTATTGGGAGTACTGCTCAGAAGGATGAGGATATCTGGGGACATAGTGCAGGCAGGTGGGCCAAGTGGAGACTAACTGGGAGCAGGAAGAGTAGAATAGTATCCCTGAACATTAATAAGCAAGCTACTAAAATGAAGCATAGTGGCTGTTGAAAGCCATAGTATTCCTTGCTTTTCATAGGACATTTCTGTTTGTTTCCCCAGTCCTTAGCATGCATGTTTCTGAGAAGTTACCATAACTGTTACGAATGTGGCAGCCTTTCAAGCAAAGTCTGAAACCACAATCAATGTGGAAATTAAACCAGTGAACCATAGTTCACAGTGGAGATTCATCACTGGAGTGGCACATGTTGTCTCCATCATGTGTGTTCTGATGTGACTTTTTTCATGTCAAGTGATGACTACTTCAGCCCTGCTGAGTGTACCAAAGACCACTTTCTCTATGCCTATTGTCATACAATCAAGGACACATCATTCAAAAAGGGTCCCTGATGCTAGACTGAACCTCTGTGTTGGCGGCCCTGCCTGTGGCAGGGGGGTTGGAACTCTATCCTCCTTGGGGTCACTTCCAACTCAGACCATTCTATGGTTTTATGATTCTATAATTAAGGTTTGCAGTTAAATGAATTCCTGACTTCCCTAAAGTTTGCCAGTGGGGCAAGAATTAAGATTGTGAGATGGTTCACCCCCATTTCTGGACTGAGTTTTTCATCTAAGTGTCAATATTATTTTGGAAAGCCTGAACAATGACAGACACTTTTCTTTCTACAGTGTTTCGCTTATATGTACTATGCAGTGCCATTTCTACTCTATTTGCATTCCTTCTGTGCACTGCCTTTATTTACCAGCACTGGATTGAAATAGTGCTGATGTACCGAAGTTATCTGGTCCGCAATGAAACTACAGGAGGTAAGAAACATCGTATAATAGTATTTTTCTCCAATTTGTCTACTGTCTTTTGCAATATGGATTGATCTTGTGTGAGTCAACCGTTTAATTATATTATCTTAATGACTCTCTTTGAGCTGATACAAAGGCGGTTAAAGCTAGCAAGATGCTCATTGGATTCAGATGGAAAAAAAAGTCATACTTAGCCTTTTACAAGATTTCTAAACTAGAAAATTAGAGTAGGAAGTGAATTTTGGCAGTCCCTTTGCATGGAGTAATAGAGCATCTCCAACATTTTAATCTCGGTCTCTCAAAGGGTTCACCAGAACCTGTACAGGACAAGAATCAAATGTCTTTGCAGAACTAAGAGAAGGACTCCAGAGTCTATTGTATTTTTCACTTAAAGCCAAATAATTTCTCAGAAGAATAATCAAAGGAGAGAAATAAGATGATATAGTGCACCAAAAAGTGTATGTTTGGGAAACAGTCATACTTCCTTTACAAAAATTATGCTGACCATCTTGACATTTACACCAGACTGATCAGCTTCCAGTATTTCAGATCTCTGTTGAAGCATTGCCATTTAGCATCTCAGCTAAAATGGGCCTTCAACATCACAGGCAGTGTGAAAATGTATCAGAAATTACAATGCCTACTTCAAAGAATGTAACGTTTTATTTTCCTACATGGGTTGAAAGAAATCTGATACTATGTACCCAAGAAAAATTTTCTAAAAATTCTTCTTGATGCAACTTGAGATATAGGTGCCTGAGACTGCTTTTGTGTTTGCATACGTATATGTCAATTATATATGAGTGTGAAATAACTGTATCTAGATATCTATAAATACACATGCAGTGTGACAATTAGCTACCCTTTGGAAAGTATTTTTATGACCCCAAGGCAGTTGGCAAAAGCGATTTGGGAAATCACTCAAAATTTCCCCTCTATTAGGTAACATATTGATTTAAGAACCTCTGGAAAGTCCCCTTAGAGCTCCCCTGTATGTCAGTAGGACAGAGATAGACCTGGCGAGACTTGTGTGCAGAAATTGAAGATGCTGTCAGGCTTCACCATCAGGGCAGCCTCTGACCTGCTCCCCTGACTCTGATGTACCGCATGTGCCCAGCACCATTTGCAGCCTGGGACATGGGGTGGGCAGATCAACTGTACCTACCGAAATAGGGTTTTTTCCATAAAGTGATTGTCCATAAAATGTGTTCTCACCTGCAGGATTATGTCCTTCTCACTTCATGTGGTTGCATATCAAGTCACCTGAGGTCTCGGAGGGCTTGCTCATAGAGCATCAAAGCAGCAGTTGTGACTTTAATTTTGCCATTTTTTCCTTTCCATCACTCCTTCACTTCCACCCTTCTTAACACAGACTCAGACAATTGCAGAAACCCATGAGGTTGGCAGGGACCCCAAGGACTGTCTGATCCCACACCCTGCTCAATGCAGAGCCAACCTAGGCCAGGTTGCTCAGGACCCTGTAGACAGAGAATCCACAAACTCTCTGGACAGTGTGCTCCAGTGTTTGACCACTCTCACAGTGCAAACTTTTTCACTAACATCTAATGAGAATTTCCCTTATTGCATCTTGTGTCTGTAGCTTTTTCTCCTATCACTGTGAGCTTCTGAGAAAAATCTGTCTCCATCTTCTCTGTATCCTCCCATCTGGGAATTGAAGACACCAGTAAGGCCACCTTTTTTGCACACCTCTCTAATCCTCCTTAGCCAATTCAGATATACCTCTCAAAAACATTCTGTGAAAATTCTTTCTTTCTGCCACAAGGAGAAAGAAACAACGCAGAAGCTGTCATACTAACATTTATAGATCACATATGCAGTCACTTCGCTTAACTCAAGTATTCTTCATTTTCTACCCTTTGGGCTTCTTCAGTGCTTGTGTCAAAAGTTCCTCAGGTCGTAACTGTCCTGCACAGATATAGGGGAAAAAAGAAAATTCAAGTCATGCTTACTGTTAATGTGTTTTTAACTCCCTATTGTAAAAATAATATTGTAAAGGAAAACAGTGATGCATTCATTTATTACTGGATGTTGTCTAATATGGTTGTAGTGACCTCTGTGGGTGAAACGAGGAATATCTGGCTTGTAGTGCAATTTGTTTTCATTTAAAAACTCTTTTCAAAGGAGCTTCAATTCAGCATATATCTGACATTCAGCTAAACTGATCTAGTGACCTGCTGCCTCACCTTCAAGTCCTACACTAGCCCTGCGTGCCTGCTGTTGGTGATTCACTCCTGTGGGCTTAAATTGTCTCAACTTGGCAGAAAAATAACCCAGTAAAAGGCAGTGAGTAGATAGCAAAGTGAATCAGCTTCCTCTGTTACCACAAGAGCTTCATCACCAGTAGAAGGAAGTGGTAGAAGTATGTGGCCAGGAGCAGAGGAGAGGAGCAGAGGTGTAATGTGGGTTTTCTAATCATATCATTGGCCTCTAAACCTAATCTACACACCTATGTTTTGTTTTGATGACATACTTTCTGGTTCTGAATGTAACTGTTCAACCCCAGCTCACGCATGTCATTAAGTTTTCCACATGTATTTTCTTTGCTTCCTGGAATCCATATGGGGTCTTCTAGATCCTGTGGGAGCCTGATGGATCTGTCTCAAGTTTGTCATCCTAATCTTACATACAGGGATGGAAATGAGGAGGGTAACCCTGAGGCACAGGGTGATACTAAACACCATTACTTAGGTGTCTGTGCTGGAGGTCAGTGACTCCCATGCACTGAAGGTGCTGTCAATAGGGTGAATAAGCAGCTGAACTTCTTTCTGTTTTCTATTAACCATACTGGCATAGGATACAAACCAGCTGACTGAACATAGGTGTCTGATGTTATTTGTACTGCCTGAGGGTGTCCTGCTATTCCAAAAGATTGAAGTCTCCAATAGTTCCTATGTCAAATTTGTCAGTCCCATCAACCTTAGAACACCTTAAATAGCATTAAGCAACTACATATGAGAAACCACACTGAGTCCACTGTGCCTTCTGCTTTCACCAGCAATTCCTTCCTCCTCTCACAAGGGTTGATCAAATTTTATCTAGCAAGTAGATAAGACTTTTTTGCAGTTATGAATGGGCCTAACTCAGGTCATTGGTACCAGGGTGTTTCAAAGCTGAGAAAAGTTCTTATATATTTTTCGTCTGCAGCTGACAAACATTTTCTTCTAATGAGACTGAAACTAATATCAGAAAACAGTCCATATGCAGATGCTGAGTTGGTATTTGGATCAGACTTGGGCTTTGTTACTTGTACCAGTCTCTCTGAATACAAACATAACAGAGTATAAAGTAGCACATCTTTTGACAGAACTGATATGTAAGGGCATGGTTCATTTAAAATCAACTATTTTCAAAGCAGGTTGTGCGTAGATGAGTATTTTTGGAATCAGTTTTGGGGAAATGAGAGAAAAGGTTGGGAATCATTCCCTTACAACATGGATGTTTCCTGGAAGGGGACAAATATTCCACTAGTGAAAACTGGCCCATGTTTTTGAAAATGCAGGGAAATGCCTGATTCAAACTTCCTTGCATCAATCGTAGCTTCCTCCTTTGCTTTGGTAGTGTACACCTGCAAAATTTGCAAGATGGTGAGGACTAAAGGTTGGCTTTGGGTAACCAAGGATACTGAGTTTTGATTCCAGCTTTTTGAGGCTTCACTGGATGACAGTACTTCATGAACAGCTGATAATTTTAGGTTTCTGTTGTGCCTACTGAAACAGGTACAAATGAAAACTGAGTGTTAAGAATCTGAACGCTTCAGACAGACTTGTTAACATATACAGTGTTATTTCTTTCTTTTAGATGGCAAAGAATTTGATGCGTTTGTGTCCTATGCAAAACTCGACTCTTCTGAAAGTGACTCTACTCTAGTTAGTGAGGAAAAATTTGCCCTGGAGCTTCTTCCAGACATGCTGGAAAATAAATATGGATACAAGTTATGCATTCTCGAAAGAGATATTCTTCCAGGAGGAGGTAAGATCTCTGTGGATGTTAGAAAATTTTCAGTTCTTTATAAAATTAATTTTCACTTTCCTAAAAACCTTATGCAAATAATATAATTCGGTAGTGGAGTTCCTGCTCAAATGTCAACCTGATCTGGCCCCTGCACCTGAAGTATATGTACCTTTGAGTGTGGTTGCTGGGAGATACTAGGCTGAGACAAAACTTCTTATCTAAGAATCTCTTTGCAAGCAGGCTTCATTCCCTTCAAAGAATCACAGAATCACTAGGTTGGAAAAAACCTTTGAGATCACTGAGTCCAACCATACTTGTCATCTACTAAACCATATTATCCCTGAGCACCTCATCTACCTGTCTTTTAAATACATCCAGGGTCGGTGACTCAACTGCCTCCCTGGGCATCTTGTTCCAATGCCTGATAAATCTTTCAGTGAAGAATTTTTTCCTAATGTCTAATCTGAACTTTCCCTGGTGCAGCTGGAGTCCATTCCCCCTCATTCTATCACCTGTTGCTTCACCTCCTTCCAGGTAGTTGTAGTCAGTGATAAGGTCCCCCCTCAGCCTCCTCTTCTCTATCCCCAGTTTCCTCAGCTGTTCCTCATAAGTTTTGCTCTCCAGACCCTTCCCAACCTTTGCTGCCCTTCTCTGGATACACTCCAGGACCTCAATGTCTTTTTTGTAGTGAGGGGCCCAAAACTGAACACAGTACTCAAGCTGTGGTCTCACAATCACTTCTCTGGAAATGAAGACCCCAAATATTTCAGTAGTTACTTTCTGACCAACTTTAGTCAATGCTACCTGGAGTAATTAGAAAGCTCACAGTACCTGTGTCTGAAAGAGACAAAGACAAGTCCCAAGTGTCTCTTGAGACCCTGCTTGAATAGCAACAATGTGTTGAGGTCTCAGCTGTGCCCTCCATTTCTTGAACAGCAAGCTGTGTTCCCTAGGCTGTGCAGGAATGGCTGCAGTACCCTCTGATTACAACCACATTTTTAGGGGCTATGTGATTTCTCAGCAGCCCTACTTTTAATTTTCCTTCTTTCTGGGGTTTAGCTGTTGATAAAGGAACTGATAAGATAAAAAGTCCATAACAGAATGCAGTGACAATCACCATTTTTTCTCCAGCGTACACAGATGAAGTTGTTACAGCTATTAAACAGAGCAGACGAGCAATAATCATTTTAAGCCCAGCCTACGTCAGTGGACCAAGCATCTTTGAACTGCAGGCAGCAGTGAACTGTGCATTGGAAGACAAAAAGATCAAACTGGTATTAATAAAGTTCCAAGCTTTCCAGGAGCCAGAGACTTTGCCTCCAGTCGTGAAGAAAGCTCTTCGGATTTTACCAGTTATAACCTGGAAGTCTTCTATTTCTGCTACTCCAGACAAGAAGTTCTGGAAATATATGCATTACCACATGCCAGTGAAAAATACTAAGATGTTGGGAAACTGCAGCCTAAAGGGCTGTTTCCAACGTTTGCTTGACCTTGTGGGTTAATAGAAGAAATCTCACAGAGGGATGACAGCAAGCTCAGGAATACTGACGTGTTTCTAGCTCGCTCCGAAACAGTGAGGAGGACTGCCATGTGCAGTCCCACAGTAAAAACTAAGTGGCACTGCATGCAGCTGTAAATGTGAGCTGCCTTTCATAAGTTATTGTTTTATTATTGTTTTAATTATATTTGTTTACATTCTTCTGCTGTGATGTTGGGATGCACATGTGAATGTTTTGTTCTTTGTGTTGTCTTCTAGAATATTTTGATACTTGTTTTCTAGAAAAAGATTAAAAAAGGGAACTCCAGAGGAAACTGGTGGTTTAATATTTCCTGTGCAATTCAGTGGGACAAATCCAAACTCTTTAAATGAGTTAACTCCTCCTGCAGGAGCACCCAGAAGGTACTGTGGAAGACTGCTACAACTGGGTATGCCCAAGGGGTTGAGAAAAGAATTAGCACTGTGTCAGTGATGCTGATCCCAAACATCTCCATCCTTCCTGCAGTGGGAGAAAGCACCCCTACCAGTTGTGAAACATTGCACGCTCGGAGACTCCTCCAGATTGCTGATCCTGTCTGGTGCTGGTCACTCATCCCACTAAACCTGGTGGCTGTGTTACAGTTGTAAATCAAAGCCCTGGTTGTCACAGCTACTTCCAGGGACTTTCAAGTCTTTCCCTGGCAGCCTTCTCTCTGGCTGCTAACTCTTCAGGGTTCATATAATTTACACTGAAGGTGTCTTGCAGTCTCTGTGTATCGGAAATGGGAAAAGTAAGGGAAATGCAATGTGTAAGGGAAATGCAAAGGTTCGTGTTAAGAAAAGGAGTAGGAGAGCCACTGATCTGGTGTTCTGCTGACTTACAGATTCACAGAATCAGATTCCTGCCAGACTCCTTGTTGGAAAGGGTCTTCAAGAAATACTGCTGTTAACAGGACCAGTATATGAAAAGCTACTCCTTTGCAACCAGGCGGAGCATTATCTACCTCATTTTTTATTGGGTTCAAAGCCTTCAGTGGGAGGGCTGGTCCTGGTGCTGTGGGGCAGAAGCAGATGATAGTGTCTCATGTAGAAACACAACGTCAAATGGCATCACTGGCTGATCCACAGGAAACTTTGATACTGTGGTTACACCTGCATTAGAGATTTAATTCAGGACATGCTAAGCTTTTGAAGAAAATTTCTTAGTTGTCGCCAGAGCCTTTAGCTTTGCATTACAGAGCATCACAGGTGCACACACTGGATCTCTTTCCACAGAAAGTCAAGTGGAATTCTCTACCCATGAAGGTCTGTTGGACCTGAAGGAATCCCATCCCAAACACACACAGGGTGGATGTGGGGTCCTCAGCAGTTGTTGTTTTGGGGAACATCTCTCTTCTTACTAGTCTGCACAGTTTTTCCATCACAACCAAATCAGTGGGCAATTTAAATATTGTCAGTAAACTGAATCTATTCACTTCTGATGTATGTAACACAGGCTTTTGCAGCTCCTAACCAACATTACTATGTTTACACACTTTGTTATCCTAACACTGAACATGGTAGTTGTTGTGGAGGCGTGAAGAGGCTGATCTTTTAACAAACGTTCCATAAGGGTGAACGTTGTGTTGGAGGAGGATTACGTGGGTGCCCAATAAATACTTTACTGGCACGAGTAAAACAAACACCAAATACAACTCAAGATCCAGTTTTAGGCACGTGATGTGACTCAGACCTTCCTCTTTCTATTGTTACAATGTGCTAAGTTGCAGACATGCATTTCAGAGGGAGAAAGCGTTTCGGAATGAGAACGTAATTGGCGTGGGCCTCCACCAGATGTCCCTACCGTCAGCCCTGCAGAGTCCATTTATTTACACAGCAAGAAGTTTTGTTGCCAGGTGAGACAAGACCAGTGAGCAGTGCCAACCTGTGGTACCTGAGGTGCCAGTTGTGCTGGGGAGGCAGACGTGGACGGAGGGCAAGAGAGGAAGGTATAGAGCGGTGCCACTGTCTCTTACACCTGAAGCCTCTTACTTGTGCTGGACTTGCTGCCTGAATGGTGTGCATTGCAGCTTTTTATTAAATTTTATTTTATTTTGATTTTGACAGTGGGAAAAATAAATCAGAGTGGCTGAATAAATGGCCAGTTAGAAAGGGCTTTTTTATTCCTTAACAGGGTGATGCTGTGGCCAAGGTTTATTTGGGTCAGAGGAACCTGCAGAACCGGTATCTTCATACAAACTCCAGGTTTGTCTGTAACACAAGGAAGGGGACAGGCACATTAGGGCTTTTAAAACGACCTCTAGTAGGCAAATGAAGCAGCCCCGAGGAAGAAGCGGCCGTGGCTGTGAGAAACGAGAACCAAGAGAAGTGAGTGTTGCACACCTTCATGCACCCACTGCATGCTGTACCTGTAACAAAACGGTCACAACCCCAGACATGGGCTCTGCTGTGCTTGCACGTGCAAAGCTTTTGAACTGGTTGCTGTGGCTGTCAAGTCTGGTATGCTGTTCTGCTGCTGCTGATGTGGATGAGCCCAAACTGAGTCGCAGGGTTTTGCCTCGCTATGAACATGATGATGGGGGTGTTGTTGGCTCTTCACAAGATACGAGGCTACATGTTTTCACTCTGGATTATGACTATGTGCAAATTCCCTATGAAGTTACTCTTTGGATCCTCCTTGCCTCTCTTGCAAAAATAGGTAAGTAGAAAAATTGCATCTTGGGTCCTCCTACCTTGGCAAGAAGTTAAAAACGTACCATGTAACCAAGTACCTTCCATATTGTTTTTATAGCTTCTGTCCTCAAAAGAACAGGTGTTTTCATTGCCATGACAAGGACAACATTCTAACTCTGAATGCTTTCAGCTTAATTAAGTAAATATATGACTTATAACCCTCCTGTCTCAAGTTGTCTATGCTAATGAGTGGGAACAGAGCTTCCCTACACCGTACTGTGCCTCCCTTTTTCTAGTCTTTAAACATCACAAGATAGGAGGATTTGCAACCCATCACAGCTGTAAAAATCAGTAACACCAGAGTGACACTTCAATTGTACTGAATTTGGGGGAGAAAAGTGAGAAGAATTCTTCTGTTGTGCAAATATTAGGAAACATCTCCCTATGAGTCTTTGTTTTACGTTTGTTGTTTAAAGATGCTCTGATTGAGAGCTAAGAGGGTATAAATCATCAGGGATGTAGGGTAAGTGCCTTTTGAATACATACCAATACATCTAACTGCTACTAGAGCTCCTTGTAGTTATCTGAATGAAAAAAGGCATCTCATGAAGAAGTAGGGACTGTAGTTAAAGCAAAAATGGCTCACTATGTGTCTTAGAAATTTGCATGGCTGGGTTCAAATTATTTTGACCATTCAGAGTTAATGCAGCAATATCAAATAAATTAAATGACAGTAATGATGTGAAGAGCTGAACACCTGTGATCATACTGTCCTTTTGATCTTTCCATGGGATTTTCAAACATTTCTATAGAACAGGCTGGTAGGTGGGATTGATGATTTTCTGAACCATCAGATATCATCAGGCCTGGAGGTATACTTTTTTCATGTCAGTCACACAATTTACAAAAATTGTTACCACTGACCATGACCATCATTACCATCATTGCCATTTTCATAGTATCTCATGATCTCAACCCAGTTCCTATAAACAAATGTCTTCATGGCTAAAATAATAATAAAAAAATTCCCAAATCAAATTTGTTGTTATGGCACCAGCAGAATGTGTTAGGAGTGTGCATATTGATCAACTTCTTTATACATCATCCATAAAATCATGGGACTTGCCATATGATGCATCTACTCAAAATTCTTGATTTGAGGAAGAAATACTTTAGAATACTTTAGAAGAACTGTGTGATGCCTCCCAAGCAGACTTGTTCCTTAGCTAGGAGTTTACAATTAATATTATTTTTGATGAAAAGTGTGGAACTGTTGACTTCAAATCTTCTTGGAAGAATGAGCTAGTCTGAACAATCTGGTTACCCAGGAAAGAAGCAAAAATTTTCAGCATTTTATTCATATATTTTCTTTCTGGATTTCAAGATTTCAGGGTGGGAAACAATATAAGATCTTAAAAGGCAAAACAATCCCCTTATACTGTAACACAGAAGACTTGAACACAATTTTTTAAATTAAAAAACAGATGTGTGAATTATGATTTTAACATATTTTTTGGTAAAGACAAATAGCCTCCTAAATGAATTACTTTAAATTTCATGAAAATAGTTTTTCTTTACATTTGAAATTTGATAATTTGAGGGTCACAGAAATGCAGTTGTGGCATTAGAGTCTAGAGTTACGTGATGAAGGTTTGACCTAGCTTCAGGCATGGAAAGACAGCCATTGGATTTATAGGTTTCTTAGCCTGCCTCATTCTTATTGTACATTATAAAAAAACCCTTTCATTTCTATTAGAGACACCTCCCATTCACAGTATGATTACATGGTTCCTGGTATAGCGACTAGATGAGCCATTGCTAGACATTATCTTAGTATTGGTGTAAGTATTCATAGTAAATGGGAAGAATTACATGAATGCAGTTGCAGCAGTAGTACATGGAGGCAGGTACGAGGACAGTCACACCCACATTTATGTGTCAAGTGTAGCCCTTTCTCAGTAAAACAGCTCAGCTACATCTGTGCTTGTAAGCATTCTGTCAGGAAGCTTTGTGTGACTGTCCATACCACAACAGTGTTGGTTTGATCCTTCTCAGCCCTGTCCAATGTTGACAAGCCTTCTCCCAGGCAGGCTGCAGTCCGTGGTGGTGTTTGGTTGATAATTGGACTTGATCTTAGAGGTCTTTTCCAACCTTAATGTTTCTATGATTCTATGATGCTTTCTACCTGGAGGTTTTTGTCCTGCTTAATTTGCTAGAGTAGACTCTGCCTTTATTCTAGTGAGGAGAAAAAAAATCTAATGTGTTATATTCTTAGATATCTGGGCTGTTGGTTGTTCTTCCAGATCTTTAGGGGTGTCTTTGAGATGGAGGGACAATACCGTGCCTCAGAGGTTTGGCAGTAGTGGTTGGGCAGCAAGAACTTTTGAAGAATATTTTTTTTCCAAATTATGCAGTACCTTTTTAAAGAGTTTTCTGCATTCCTAGAAGTGAAACTTAAACTCAGGCACACATGCTCAAAAATCTAGAGCTGGGGAGCAGGAAGAGAAGAGATTCAGGGCCAAACTCTTCCCTTGCTTTAGTGATAGAAGTCTGGAAATGTCTAATTTTAATGGGAACAGTACTGCCTGTTTTTACATTCATAATCCTAAAAGCAAAACCTGGCTATGTGAAGACAAAGTATTCAAAGGCAGGCAAAACATCTGTCTGGCGTCAGGTTAATTTAAACTTGGACAATACCTTCATGTTTTCTTCAAGGTTTCCATCTCTATCACCGCTTACCAAGACTTATGCCTGAAAGCTGCATCCTGATTGCCATTGGAGCACTAGTAGGAGCCATCATCTTTGCTTCTGATCACAAATCTCCACCAGTGATGAACACAAGTATTTACTTCTTGTATCTCCTTCCACCCATTGTCCTGGAGGAAGGTTATTTCATGCCAACTCGACCATTTTTTGAAAACTTTGGGTCCATTTTGTGGTGGTCTGTGTTGGGATCTCTGCTAAACTCATTTGGGATTGGCCTCTCCCTCTACGGAGTCTGCCAGATAGAAGCCTTTGGCCTGACGGACCTCAACTTGCTGCAGAACTTGCTGTTTGGCAGCATGATTTCAGCTGTGGATCCTGTTGCAGCTCTGGTAGTGTTTGAAGAAGCCTCCGTTAATGAGCAGCTTTACATGATGATCTTTGGGGAGTCATTGCTAAATGATGGCATAACTGTGGTGAGTTTCTTTCCATGACTTGTCTTCTCTTCTTAGGGCTCCTGTGGCTCGCAAGAGCAGCAATAAGGAGATTCTAGATGTTTATTTTATGCATATTCCACTGGCAACACATAAGTAATAAAGATGTAAAATTTTAGTCTTATATTAACTCCTTCAAAAACATATTCATTTAGGGGAGCATACATATACACATTGGACATCACATCTTGCTCTTGTGTCCACTTCATCTGATTTTGCTGGAAGGATCAGGGTAAGACCTAGGAGCATTCTTGGCATTGTGCAAGAAAACAAATAGAAAGTTTTGCTGCTTAAAGACTGATGGCAGCAGGGGTAGCAATACAGGAGGCTATACCTTAGGGCTCTAAAGGGGAAAAAAAAAAAAAGAAGCAAAAAGCCAGATATGGACAATGTCCATCTCCTTCTAGGAAGTTCCCCAGAGACCTTAAACATGAATTCCAAAAACAATTCATAACTTTACAGAACCCTGTTTCTGTCAGTGAAAAACATGCCATCTGACAGATGTTCACCTTTCTTGTATGTCTTATGTTTACAGAACCCTTTCTGTTAATACTCTTCCCCTTTTCCCATGTGTTCTATTAAAACTTGGAGCATCCTGAAGTCCTAGCTGTAATCCACAACTGACAGAAACACTTAGAACACATGGGTTTTTCAAGGAAGAAATTTCAAGCAGGAAATTCATTGCTCAGAAACCAACAGGACTGCTCACATGCTGCAAGTTAATTGCACGTTAAGGAGTTTTTCTAGATAAGATCTTTACAGAATTTAAATCACAGGAATCTAAAACACACAAAACCTATTCAGATACTGCTGTGTACCAGGTACAAAGCAACTCGGACTTGTAAAATCTGTACAGAGTTCATTGCTGAAAGGCTTCGTGGGAGGAGTGCAGTTTAGGAATGAAGTAATTTCTTGCAGCCACAGCCTGTTGATCATAAATCTTTCCTCTGGGTGAACCAGAGATGTAGTAGGGTTGAGGTAGAACTATGGGAGAAATGTTTCTTAACTTTACATGCAAACTGCTTGTATGTTACAACTGTAACAAAAAAAATCCCCGATGAGTCTATAACTTCCACTTGTCTTTTTGGTTCCTTCAAGTTCAGACATCAAAAAGTAATAATAACTTTTCCTCACTCTGGAAGGAGCCAACTGGCTCTCTACCTTGCCTTCTCTTTGTTCCCAGCTGTTATTTATGATTTATTATAGAATCAAAATCATATGATATTTATGATTATGATATTGTCAAGCTTTGGAACAGGCTACCCAGGGAGTTGATGGAGTCATCATCCCTGGAGGTGATTTGTATTTAAAAGGTGTGTAGATGAAGTCCTTAAGGACATGGTCTAGAGGTGGGAGGTATTTAAAAGGTGTGTAGATGAAGTCCTTAAGGACATGGTCTAGAGGTGGAGTACTCAGGGTTAGGCTATGATCATACTCAATCATCTAAAGGGTCTCTTCCAACCCAGGTGATACTATGATTCTATGATGCTGGTCCAACTCATGAGGGTATTCACATGAGCTTTCAGTCAGGAGCCTATTACATCCATGTGTAGTGACAGAAAGCCTTTAAAACCGTGGTACTTACGCATTCCTCAGCAGCACTGTTGTGTTAGCCAAAGAGATGTAAGGGCTGTACAGGCACAGTGTTGGATACACTACTGTCAGTTACTTTTGCTCCATGCATACTCATTTTTGGGGCTTTTCTCACAGCAGCTACGATGCAATCATTTTGTCAGCTCCTGTTGATGCATCTCTGTATCATCCACCTCTCACCCATTTTTTGGGCACTCAAGTTTTCAAAATCTCTACCTGCCTTCATGCTTGAGAAGACTGAACTATAAATTACCTGGATGGAACTCAATAGGTGGCTTTCTCCTCTGTGATACCCCACTTGCTTTTTTTACAGGCTTTAAAACTCTCAGGTATCTTATCATCTTATCATTTCCTCCCCATTTCTCTCTTAACAGCTTCCTTTGAATTAACTGTATGTGCTTATCACCAGGATATATTAAACATACATATTTTGTGATTGTTTAAATACAAATTTAAACAATCTGGTTCTCTCCAGTCTGTTTATCAATTTGAACATTGTTTTTTTTCCCCCAGCAGGAAAAACTGGTAGGAATTTTGCTGAACTTGTGTATTATATTTGAGGTAACAATAGCTCCCTCTCCTATATTTAGTTGAATATCCTGGTATAAAAATTTCACAACGTAACAAACTGTGGAGTTAGAATGATGACTTAGGAGTTATGTCTTTGACTTAACTGGATAATTTACCTGGTTTACCTATCTGTACCTTTTCCTGGTCCCCTCAGTAGGACCATGTCATGGATGTATCAAGAAGGCTTCAGGTCCTGTTAAATGCTTCATTTCCCTGTTGCTTCTGAGCAGGCCATTAGCATCAGGATAGTACAGACTGCAACAGGACTGGTCCTTACATGTATCATGTATCAGTGGAGTTTCAAAGCCCTGTTCAAAACAGTGATGTTGTGAAATCTGGAGTAGATTTCATTCAAATCTGAACACAGGTGGAGGACCCTGGTTTTGTTGCAAAATGTTTCAGGTATCTGCAGCTCTGCTCCTGCACACAGATCATTTCTGCCTCAACAGGAGATGAGCACCTGTGTGTATCAGGAAATGGAGTATTTCCTCTGACTACTTCATCTCTGAGGCTTGATTTTAGAAATACTGAGAACACCTACACATCGTGCTGTACTCAGAATGAAGTGGCAGTGACTATTTTCTCTAATGGTGCCCTCTCTTCTCTGTGTGCAGTAGCAGAGCAGTTAAAGAAGTCTACTGCATGATGGAGACCCAAATAAATTTAATTTCTTTATTTGAGGGATTTTTAATTACCTCTCTGATGTCACAACCAGCCAAGCAAGCTGGCAGCAAAGTCTTGTGGCTTCTTTTATGTTTGTTTTTAAATCAGTTGGAAGCAGCAGCACTGAGGAACTGACAGGCTGAGTCCTGTTCTTACCTCTGCTGTAAGAGTGGTTCCAAAAAATGTTTATCAATATGGTGATAGGCCCTTTATATATATATATATATATATATATATATATATATATATATATATATATATATATATAAACCTTTCCTGAGAAAGCTTTGACTACTGGGATATATGGGTGCTAGAAAGGAGATGAAAACATTCTCTGCTCCTAATGTTGAAGTTGACCCACTGTGTTTAGACCGAAATTAAATGCCTGTGGTCAGAAAGAGTTATCAGGGAGGAAAGAAAGAGTTTTAAGGCTGCCTGTGTTGGTGGTTTAAGGCACTTGGAAATCTTTTTTCCACTGCTTCTGATGTGGATGTGCAATGTTTGTATCATATAGACATCTATCATATAGACAGCTGGAGTAGGGATGAGTCCCTGGGGAACTCTTCTGTGGGCAACAGTGTCACGCTCTCTCTTCCTTTCCCAGGCTCTAACAGCCACCCAGTGGTACACCACTACATGGTAATGCCCCCTCCAAAAAACCCAAAGCATTACATTCTCAGAGTTGTTAAATGAAGCAAACTATCAATCTATCCCTTCTTTGTAAGTGAACAAAGGCATCCTAAGCTGATCCAGGCTTCCTACCATGTAAAGAATTATAGTACTCCATTGACTGGCATAAACACTGCAATGTAACTTGGCCAAGGAGCAGTTACACTGAGCCTTACTTGTATGATGCAGTGCAGGCTGTAGTTCAGAGCAGTTTGCTCCCACAAAACACGTTACCAAAAAAATGGCATTATATAATCTTCCCATAATTTCCATTTAAATGTCAGTTCAGTTATATCATATAGACACTTTAGGAACTAGAAAAAGAGAGAAAAACTTACGAAGTATTTTCCTGAGGATAATTTGCTTTATTCAGAAGCATGTACAGATTTATGCCTTGGTATCATTTATAAATCCAGGTTGGATGGGCTTTTGGGCAGCCTGGTCTAGTGGAGGGTGTCTCTGCCCATGGCAGAGGAGTCGGAACTATATGTCTTTATAATCCCTCCCAACCAAAACCAGTCTGTGGTTCTGTGATTCTATAAAGCATCACAAGTCTTAGGAAGAGGATGAACTCTGCAAGAAAGGGTGAATGGAGAGAAAAAAGGCTTTGAAATTAAAAGCTATATGGTAAGTATAGTAAGGTTTATTTCCTATGGTGATATGAACCCTTTTCCCTTTATCTGTCACTGAAGAGCTAAATTTCATACATAGTCATCGGGAAAAAGCAGCCCTGGGGATTTTCTCACACAAAACATTTTATTCCGCTATTTTGTCCCCCAGAAATATTATCAATGAGCCTCCTGGAGAACAGGCTGTGTGACAACTCAAGGTCACATGCTCCCCACAGCAATTTAAGATTAGATAGTAGCTGGGGAATAATTATTATTCTAATAAGCTTGACTCTTCTACCTGCAAATATCTGCTTTAATCTTCTTAATAGCCTTCTGGAATTAACTGTATGAAGAAAGACTGAAGAAAACCAGATAAGCAAAATTATTTTGGTCCATTTGGCGTTTTTTGAACTAATGCTTTTGTGCAACAACTTTGGAGAGCTGGTGTCTTTAGATGCTCCCCAAATTCCCCTGAAAAATGAAAGATGATTTCCGTGTGTTACACAATCCTTGTAAACAGATCCGACTGGACTTAATCTTAAGCAACTGTCAGCAATTTCTAAGACATTTTATTACTACAACAGTCATCACTGTGGAAACTTTCTATTAGTTTCTAGAAGATGAATGGAAGCGGAATACACTGAATTTTTTTATTATGAATTTCTACACAAAAGAAATTCTTGGTAATAGAAAAATTGTAAACTTATCCGCCCTAAACTAAACCTTTACTGACCAAACTATATAATGCAGCAAGTTCAATCTTTCTCCTAATCCGTCAATGTTTTGCTTTTATTTTTGTCATTTCAAGCTTTCTAGTCACAATATGTGTGTGAAAGGTCTTCAGGCCATTTGGGGTGCCACAGCTTTTGATTCCCACTTTAAGAATGACATAAAGTTCCTGGAGGTCAAATGGCACCAAACCCCAAACATGAAGTCAGAGAAACTGTATTTATTTAGCTAGAGATGATATAAAAATGAGGCTACAGTTTTCTTTTCCCTTCCCTTCCCTTCCCTTCCCTTCCCTTCCCTTCCCTTCCCTTCCCTTCCCTTCCCTTCCCTTCCCTTCCCTTCCCTTCCCTTCCCTTCCCTTCCCTTCCCTTCCCTTCCCTTCCCTTCCCTTCCCTTCCCTTCCCTTCCCTTCCCTTCCCTTCCCTTCCCTTCCCTTCCCTTCCCTTCCCTTCCCTTCCCTTCCCTTCCCTTCCCTCTGTGAAAGGAGTATGCCTTCCAGGTTCAGAAAGACATCTGACTGCTGTCTCCTTATTTTCACATGTAGGTTTTATATAACATCTTCATCGCCTTCACCCAGATGCACAGGTACGAAGAAATTGAATCCATCGACATCTTTGCTGGCTTTGCTCGCTTCTTCGTGGTGGGGCTGGGTGGTGTCCTGTTTGGCATCGTCTTTGGATTTATTTCGGCGTTCATGACTCGTTTCACCCACAACGTTTCTGCTATTGAACCCCTGCTGGTCTTCATGTTCAGCTACCTGTCATACTTGTCTGCTGAAACCCTTTACATCTCAGGCATTTTGGCGTGAGTATCCCTTACAGGTTTTTGGGAATCCCTCTTGAGGGAAGGGGCATTGTTTTGAGAAGGTGGTTTGTTCAAGGCTGGTGTGATACAGGTGATTTCAGACTCCGGCCGAGGGAACTGCAGTGAATGGCTCTAAGGGGTATCTAGGAGAAGCAAACCCACAGCCAGTGTAGGCACAGATGTATTACTGAGAAGTGGATATCTGCTCAAATTTCTTATAGATTTTTGCACACTGGACAAATCAGTGCAAGCTGTGGGTAACATGACAACTGCTGCCACCATCTGGCTGCTACCTCTGATCAGAGCAGTTGAATGAGAGAGAGAATGATTTGATAATAGGCCAGGTTTCGGCATTTATCACCTGTATTTATCTGCTCTTTATAAGCACCATCACCATGAGATTGCAGGAGGGTTGAAAAGTTCAAAAGATAAAAAAAAAGCATGTCCAAGTTCTTACTTTTGCACAGGGCTGTGAACATGAGCTCTGACATAATTCACTGGAATTACATCACATTGGTACGGTGTCGCTGGGACGCAAACTGGACAAAACCCAACAATGGAGAGCATTGAGCGCATATGGACATACAGGGCATGTGTTTATATGCTCACACATGCTCATGTGTATGGATATCGAGGATATTGAAGATCAAGACAGTTTGTTACTGCTGTAATGCTGGGGGTTGTTTTCTTGAGGTGCTGTGATGGCATAGGTGCCTGCTTCAGAGAGTAAGCTGGCAGGCCTTCTGACCGCAGTAAATGTGGAGAGGATGAGTCAGGGAGTATTGTGGGAAGGAAAGGAGTCAGAATAGAAAGGAAGGAGTAGGGGGGTGAGAGACTGAATAGTGATGTGATAAAACTTCCGGTAGGTAAATCTGAAATATACCACACCAAAGAAACAACCCAGCCCTCAGCAGGGTAAAGTGTAAAGAAATGGGAACCTGATGGTGGCGGATGCTGCAGCTGGTGCTGCTGGTGGCCACGGGCTCAGTGCCCAGCTGCTGGGTGGCAGCAGCCTGCATGGCTGTCTTGGCTTTGAGCTGGTAGGTAGCAAGGTCTTTCGAGCCCCAGTGCTCCAGAAAGGAGTCCCCTTCATTAAGGATGAACTGGTTTAGTATAGTAAATACAAGCGAGTGGCTGTTGATGTCCAGACAGGTGCATTTACTCATGTCTGTTTGTCAAACCTGGGTTTGTTTAACTTCAGAGCAGAATTGTCTTTGTCAAAACAATCCTTGCAGCATTGCCCTGGGAAGCATTATTTGAATATTTAACCATATTAAATAAATACTTAGACAGTATATATATGCAAAACATAGTACAAGATTCAGCTCTTTTGTCTAATTGCTCAGAAATATATAAATTTCACTTTTGCACTGATTGAGGTGGCTGATGACTTTAGTTGAGCAGGGTTAGACCTACTACGTTGTGAGCACTAACACCATATGGACCCTCTCCTACCTGCACTGCCCAAAATACTGCTCCCCTGCCCAAAATACTGCTCCCCTGCCAATTCATTAAGCTAGACTACATAGCTCTTTATTTCTTTTGCTTCTTATTTTCATTAGAGTGCTGAACTTATTAGTAATAAAAGAATGTTAATATAATTGAGATTTATTTTTCTTACTGCTTCATTAAGGAAATTATTGCTTGTTTTAAGGATGGGAACTTATTGTCACCCTTCTGAATTATTGAGGAATTCATTCATTTTTCACTTGGATCATGAAAGTCTATTATGCATGTGTCTCTGAAAGTCAACAGTATTAAACATTTATGCCTAATGGTCTTGTCTTAGAGTGTCCTTGGACCTGCTAAATGTCTCAGCTCCACTGGAATACCCTTGAGATTTCTTCACTGGAAATTAAATGAGCAGAAACTAGATGAAGGGTTATTTAATGAACAGTCAGCATTCTCTGAATTCACAAGTTTGGGAAAATATCACAAGAAGCCCCCAAGGATTTAAATTATATTAGAAGAAACTAGATAGATGATGGAATACGTTACCAGCATAGCACTCAATCTATCTATTCATCTACACCTGAAAGGGGTGAAATGAAGATGAAATTAAATGAAAGTGGTGAGAGGAAATCCCCCCTCAGTAGGGCTGCTCAAAGACTACTGCTCTGACCGATTGTTACCTGCATCTGTGCTGGGTGGCTGCCGATGCCTCTGAAGCAGGATCTCGTTTTCATTAACAGTGAAGAGGTGGAAAATATCCTTTTGCTTCCTTAGGCACATTCCCCACACCCCTAAAAGGGGGGAAGGAAGCATCTAGGATAGCTCAACTTCCCCCTGCTGTACAGCAATGGGCTGCTGTGAGTGGAGAGTCACTGAAGCTTATACCCTGGCCCTGCTCATCTGCTAGCCAGCTGGCAGGGAGCCATAGGAAGCTTTGGCCCTGGCATAGGACTACCACCATCTTATCCCACCACCACCTCAAACATAAAGATTACCAAGAGGTGGGTTACGTGCCTGTAACCAATCTGTTCGTAGGCTGGTAC
This sequence comes from Gallinula chloropus, assembly GCF_964237585.1. Classification (NCBI taxonomy): domain Eukaryota; kingdom Metazoa; phylum Chordata; class Aves; order Gruiformes; family Rallidae; genus Gallinula; species Gallinula chloropus. The sequence continues at coordinate 145,288,631 of NC_140085.1, forward strand.
AGAACTTACTCACCCTTTGTTTGAGACTCAAATATTTGGTGTTTGGTGGCTCTATGTTAGGTTTTCAGGACAAAATGGACTTTGAACTGGAACATGATACCCACACTTCCTCCTCAGGAAGGACGTCTAGTTTGCTTCCTTTTTCTGGTATGTAAAATGGATTTGTAGAGCTCAATGAAGATGCTCTTCTATCTAACAAAATAGCTAATATTACTGCAGATGTAAAATGCTTCCTGACATTAGGAAGGTTAGAGGCTGGAGAGGGACAGTGCGGGTAATGAAGGCTGAGGTTGTTCTTAAATGAAAAGAAAACCAGGTTGTGGCTGATCTCTGATGTTTTGCCTGCTACAGGATGACAGCGTGTGCAGTGACGATGAAAAAATACGTGGAGGAGAATGTTTCCCAGAATTCCTATACCACAATAAAATATTTCATGAAGATGCTGAGCAGCGTCAGTGAGACCCTTATTTTTGTGTTCATGGGAGTGTCTACAGTGGGGAAAAACCATGAGTGGAACTGGGCCTTCATCTGCTTCACTCTGATCTTCTGCCTTGTTTGGCGGACACTGAGTAAGTCATCTTTTGGGGGCAATACGCTCTCCGTCTCTGGGAGAATCTCCTTGATGCAAAGTGTTGCTTCCCTGCTCTTCAGCATGTGTGCACTGTCTCCAGAGTGTTCATTCCAGTTCTGGCCTCCCCCGTATAGGAAGGATATGGAGATTCTGTATCAAATGCAATAGAGGCCACCAACCTGTTCAGAGGCTGGATGAACAGCAACAGGACAAGAGACAACAGACACAAGCTAGAATATGGGAAATTCTAATTAAACAGTAGGAACCCATTTCATAACACAGGAATGATCCAATATTGTAACAGTGGCTCAGCTCTCCATTCTTGAAGATATTCAAGACTTGACAGGAGCTTTGAGCAACCTGATCTGATTAGCTCTGCTTTGAGTAGGGGGTTGGATTGGATGACCTCCAAAGGTCCTTTCCAGCCTAGCATTTGGGATCAGCTAAGTGTTGTCATCAAACATCTAAGATTAAGATGCCATTGGTTTAATAGATGACAGGTACAGTTGGACTCGGTGATCTTAAAGGTCTTTTCCAACCTAGTTATTCTGCGATTCTCTGATCTCTTAAATCTCTCAGGTGGCTTATGCCTCAGTGAAAGAGAATGCCAGAGCAGGAAGAAGATGTTGGCTTGACCCTCAAAGCCCATACACATTTCAACGTCTTTGACTTTTAAGCCTGAGAGCCCTGGAGAAAGGCATTTAACCAGAGGAAAAAGAGGAAAGAGGAAACCCGTGAAAATTGAAGTGTGTAGATCTGAGCAGCTCTGCTATATAGGAATGACACAAGTACTCAACAGGAGAGGTGATGTTATTCTTGAGGGTTGACAGCAATAAGAAAGTAATTAAACATTTTCTTGCTAGTCCTCGACCAAGCATGGCCTCTAAGGTTTTAAAGGCTTACTTTTGGAGTCCGTCTTGGAATATGCTTCCAATAAAGACAGAAAAAGTGCTCTCCTGATACAAAAGCTATTTTGCTGCCACATGTTCATCCTTCTCTCAAACACCAAGGGGAGTGCTAGAGCTTTCCAGAGGAAGGCAGAAATGTTTTCCGCTAAATTTGTTTGCTAAAATGATTACATCATTTTCTCTGAAGCTTGAATAAAGTAAAGAGAATTGGCCTGAGGGTGATACCTCACATATGCAGTTTCAGTCTGAATAGCTGATGTCTAGCATAGTTATAAGTAGCCAGAAAAGGTCTTATATAAAGGCATATCCAGCAACCTACATCACAGGATACTGCTACTGGCATTACCTATACCGATCCACTGAGTTTATCAGTGACAGCTCTGTAAAATTACTCCAGCAATTATCAGCATTTTTCAGCTTTTACTTTAACAGTTTACTTTTAATTTAACAGTTTCCACACAAAGCACAGAATACGTATTTCTTAGGGACGATGAAGAAGATTAAATCAAGCAAATTGCTCAGTGTACTCTATAGAGAAAAGCTGCAGTCCTTACACACCCACGGGCTGTCTGATTAATTTTAACTTTTATTAAAAGCAAAGTGAAATTTGAGAAATAAACAGAGAATTAGAGACACAGTAAGCCAGAGGATTAAAAATTAAAATGCTATTACTCTTTGCCTTTCAGTGAACCTGTCCGCAGGAGTGGCTGGTAAAGTTCAAACACTTTGGGCAGATACTGTGCAGAAAGCACATTGCAAGGGAAGGCATGGGAGAAAACTGATCCAGTGGTTTATCTTGTCTCCAGAACACTTCAAGAGAAGAACATAAAAAAAGTAAACCTTTTCCCCTGATTTCACTTCTAGATGAATTTAAATCCTGAAGCAGTTAGGAACTATGGTATTTTCTAGGATATTATTTTGCAGAAAACAGACTCAGCAGTTGGTCAAAGAAAATTTGCAAGAAGCCAAAACTGAAAATAAAGGTCCACCAAGAGCTGCCTGAGCGAAGACGTTGCTTTACTGTAAATTTCTTCATATTCTTCTAGTTTAATAACAGCTGTGTTTTGTTCCCTTGCTAGGTGTGTTTGCTCTTTTCTACATCAGTAACAAGTTCCGAACATATCCCTTCACCTTCAAAGACAGACTCATCATTTCCTACAGTGGCCTTCGTGGAGCCAGCAGTTTCTCTCTTGCATTCTTGCTTCCAGGGAATCTCTTCCCAAGAAAAAAACTATTCATTACTGCTACTCTTGTAGTTATATATTTCACAGTGTTCATCCAAGTAAGTGTATTTCTTAATCGATTGCTTTCACGTAATAAAGGTGACTGAAAGCCTCATAGTGAAGATCACATTGAATTTACTCTTAAACTAGGACAAACTATCCTATTTTATGGCCAGATTTAGCACTGCACTGTGTAATTACCCTTTCAGGCCTTTTTAGGTATTATTAAATAACTTCTTCAATGTATTCTAAGATATTCAGGGAAAAGGGCACTTTTTGTCCAAAATCTCTTTCACTCCACATGTGCTTTCTAGTGCTTCCAAGTTAAGAAGCATTTAATTTTACACTTTAGCACAGAATCATTCTCTTCTAGTTGTATATGTCAAACTGAACAGAAAACAGTAAGGATTTTGAATTTTTTACTTTTACCTTCATGCATCTCAGGGACAGAATGAGAATATTTCAAAATCCTTTGTAAAATAATATTAAATAAAACGAGTAATTCAGATTTGTAAGAATAGATGTCTACTTCAGATGTTTGGGTTATTCCACTCGGCTTACGCTACTGAACCTGGAAGAACTGGATCTTCTGGAGGTCTTGCATTCCATGTTCCATATTTTCCCATACCAGTATCTCAGATTCTCTACGCTGCCAATGGGACACTATGTACTTGTGGTTAGACACTTAGATTCCATCTGAGTGTTTCAAAAAAATATATAAATTGTTTCTATTTTCCCTTTTTAAATGCTGTTCTGCAGCAATGCAGAGAAGAATTGGGAGCAGCTGAAAATAGTTTCTAAGTGGGGAAAAAACCCCCACTCCCACCCAAAATATTAGATTGTGAAAATGTTGAAGTAAGAGATTTCAAGATTGTAAGAACTTCACAAAGACAGTATTTTCTTTCAAGTGAGTACTGATTTGAGGAAGGTTGTTAACGAGTCAGTTACTTTACATAGTTAAAACATGTTGATAAATGCAACCTTGCTTTAAAAAAAGAAGGTGCAAGATTTGTTACGCTTTTTAGTTTTAATCCTCCTTTGTAGCTCTCAATAAAAGTAAAAGACCATTCTTGTGTCTAAAAGATAGCTTTTCTAATTCATTAAAATTAAATACATTTGCTTTATTTCTGTTTTTTTCCTAAGATATTGTTTTCATTGTTCCAAATGCAGGGAATCACAATTGGACCGTTGGTCAGATATCTAGATGTCAAAAAGACCAACAAAAAGGAGTCTATCAATGAAGAAATTCACATGCGAGTAAGTTGGGGTTTTTTAATATTAGTAGCTGGTATCCTCAAAAGACGAAGGGAAAGGGTATTCCAGAAGAGGTGGACAAAGAGAGACATTTGGTAGCACTGGCATTCAGTGATTTTGGACACTGAATGCTTTTAACAACATTTGGAGGAACACCTTGGTGTGATTTTCTAAAACATAGTATCTCATTTTTATGCATCGTGACACATACAACAAGTGTCACGGTGTAGCAGGGCCCTTAATCTTGACATTTGTGACCATGGGAGGACAAAAGGAAAGGTAGTGTTTGTGAAACACCCTCGTCATCCTTCCCAGCTACGTTTGTCAGATACCATTGCTGCCATCTTTTGACTGGCTCTGGACACCTGGACACCTTAAAAGTCCTAATAGAGTTTTGTTGAACTGAATGAGTTGAAACACCAGTCTGCATATTTAATTTCAAGTTATTCTGAATAATGATCTTTTGCCCTCTCAAACATTTGCTTTAGCCCTCCAATTCATATCATATAACAGAATGCTGCTCAAACTGACTTAACAACACTATGCAAAATACACTTACAGGCTTTCATTTTCACAATAGGGAACATATTCAAAATTAACAGAAACACCATGCCTTAAAATTAAGCACATGAGCAAAATTACAGCATCTCAACTGATTTGGATTTGAAGTGTATTTAATTCTTACTATTTCAACCTTCACACTCAACCTTGAAAGAAATTTACATTTACAAGCACCACTTGTTACAACAGGTATGTAAGAACTGGTCATTTTCCCTTCTGTTTCTGTAATGCTAGAAGCACACAAAAGATGACTGAAAATCCTGGGAGTTAGCAGTGATGAATTTACCAGTCTTGTGACAACTTGCAAAATCCTCAGAGGACTTACCAGTCAAGACAAAGGTTAAGGTGTGGAGTTTTTGTCCCTGTGCCCCTCTCGGAAAGGTCACAGATGCAGCAGGGAAACCTGGTTGACAGAACCAAGAATTTTGGGTTTGGTGTCAGTAGACAAAGAGGACCAGGCAATTTGAATGCTCAGCATCATCTTCCATTGGACATAGCCCTTTACGTGGGTCTGTATGTTGCTGGGTGATGGTGAGATGCTAGCAGACTGACAGACTTGTCATCCCCATCAAAATATTGGCATTGCAGCCGAGCACAGAAGCTGCCACAGTGGGATGTTTGCCTTGATTTTTAGAGAAATCAATTAAAAATTCTCAAAATCCTGTCAACCATTGTGCATTTCAGGTGACATCATTTTCTCATAGTGGCCCCTTGAAAGTGTTCTTTGTTTCTTTCTCTAGTTGATGGATCACTTGAAGGCTGGTATTGAAGACGTATGTGGACATTGGAGTCATTATCAGCTGAGAGATAAGTAAGCACCTCTTATTGCAACCTACTATAATAAAACAACCTATCTATCATGTAAAATACAATAGGTAAATAGAATAGGAAATCAATCTTGTGCCCCATAAAGCTAAAATAGCACGAAAATATTGGGGATGTGTGCAATATCTCTCTTTAAAATGTGAACTCCTGAGTGACCGTTATCTCTTGGGAGTGTAGTGCTTGTATATTGCCTGCGAAATTGCTTCTGCACAATAGGCAGAAAATAAACCTTCTGAAAGAAAAACACAGCACAAGAACTCATGCTGCAGAAATCAGCCTGTGCACACAGTTTGGGGATGAATCTTAGATCCACAGCAGTCCTCCTCTAGGGCTGGTTTAGAACAGAAGCTAAGTAAGGTGTCAGTGCTTCACAGATTTTTGCTGTAACCCTCCAAGGCAAGTAAGATCCCTTCTTGGTGGGTAGAAATTTGATAATAATTAGTCACCTGTCCTTACAGGTCTTTGCATTTGGTAATATTTAAAATAAGAGTTATCCTAGCTATACCTAGACTTCTGTGCTGGAGTCCTCTGTCTCATCTTTCAGCACTGGACCCCAGTAATTCAGCCAGGGGCTGTCTGTGTGAATGTGTAGCAGCTCCTTTCATGACTGGGTCTCTCCCTGTGGAAATCAGGTATAAAGAGTGGGAAGAAAGTGGTTGGTTTTCACCTAGTTCTTGTCCCAGTGAAAAGTAATGATGTAATGTGCTAGGGCACATACCTGGACATAGAAGCTAAAATGTCCTCTTGGCTGTGACAGTACAGAGATAGCTTTAGGACATCTGCTGGGACCACACCACTGTCCATGCAGGTAATAGGCTAAACAAATCCCTTATCTGTGAGAAAATGTTATTCCCTTATCTCACATCTATCCACCAGCTACGAAAAGAGAATTATGTTCGAACTAGCCATAAATGTAGTGCACCAGTCCATGGACAGATTAGAAAAAAACCCAAAATTAAAAATGCTAAATAAAATTCTCATAAAAGGTATACCCTAGACTTTTCTATACAACTTCAAAATCATTTACCATATGTATATCAGAATTAATCACCTAAGTGAACACACTCCAAGAGGCCTTCTGTTACATAGGAAAACATACAGAGCTCTAACACCAGTGAAAACATTTGTGTACCTATCTCTGCTAATAATGTATAAAACCTAGCCTTTGTTAAGGGAAAAACACATACCAGCTGTGCAGTGCTTTTTCTAGCATTGTGAAGCATGTTACCTCACTATGGCCAACTGTTTCTTTGGAAGAAACATCTAAGAAGATCATCTGTTGCTCTGATAAATGTCCTCCTGAAAGCACGTACCTGTTCCAAAGCACAAACACACACACACATACACGCATTCACATTCAAATGATGACACAGATTAGCAGGAGGGTACAATCTGCAGCATGTAAGCATGTAGTATTTTGTGGTCCATTCAATTTCCCCCTTATTCAGAACACAAAGAAATGTGTTTTCTCAGCTCTAATTGTTAGGATTCAAAATTATCAGCAGCATAATGGGCCCAAACTACTGTAACTGCTGGGCCATTTAGAGCCTCATTGGTGGCTGGCTGAATAGGCCAGGATTACTGTAAGAGCAGCTGCTGCTGTTATGCCCTGCAACACTTGTACAAAAGCGTGGAGACTGGCCATATTCTCTTCTGACAAATGTGGCGGTGCTATATGCAGACACACTCCCAGCTCTCTGTTTTCTTTTGTCTCTGATTGCAGCTTGTTTTTTTTAATTTTGTCTGGTGGGTTTTGCAATCTCTGTGGACCAGTAGACCATGCCAGACGTCCCCTAAAGGTCTCTGCTCACTAGGCCTTCAGGAGTCCACAGGTGCCTCCAATTTGGGTTCAGTTTCCACCACTGAATGGTGTGCATCTAAATGAAGATCAAATTGTACCACAGAAATAAGAACGTTTCCTAGGGTTTTTGGCTTTTTTTTGTTTTTTTAAATTAATATCTCTTTTGCAGATTTAAGAAGTTTGACAACAAGTATTTGAAGAAAATCTTAATTCGGGAGCACCAGCCCAAATCCAGCATTGTGTCATTGTACAAAAAGATGGAGATAAAACTGGCCATCGAGATGGCTGAGAGTGGCATGAAAATTTCAGAATCATCTACAGCTTCTTTACAGTGAGTATTGACTCCCTGATCCTTTGCAGAGTAGGCACAGGAAGGAAGGACACAAAAAAAAGAGGAAGTAGCCAAGGGAATTTATTATTTCAATAGAAATTTAAGAAGAAAAAAAAAAGACAGTCGCAAATAGAGAAGCTGCTGGTTTGGGATGGCAATTTGGTGTTCATCATATTTGCACTTGGGGTCTTTGTTCACAGAGTGGAAATTAAAACCAGGGACATTATATCTCTTTCTCTTCAGTGATGGGCAGTTCTGATGGGCAGGCAGATGCAGAAGCCACTGTGGCTGCTTTAAATCACAGCAGTGGTTCAAGGTACCCATTCTTGTCACTTAGCTGGCCAGCAGGTTTTTCTCATCACTGCTAGGTCCTGAGAGACATGCAGGACAGCTTAGAGCATAGGTCCAATGCCGTTATCCTGGTCACAAATCTTTGCTGAGAGATTTCCTTGTAGAATCTGCAATTTCTGCTACTTCAGTTTGCAGTCCCTCAAACTGTCTGACCAAATTAATTCAATTGTACATTGAGAGCAGCCGTGCAGAGAAGGACTTGGGTGTACTGATGGATGAAAAGCTGGACATAAGTTTGCAATGCACGCTTGCAGCCCACCCAGAGAGCCAAATGTATCCTGTGCTGCATCAAAAGTAGTGTGGCCAGCATCAAGGTAGGGGATTCTGCCCTTCTGCTTTGCTCTCATGAGACCCCACCTGGAGCATTCAGCTCTGGGGTCACCAATACAAGAAAGACACGGACCAGTTAGAGAGGGTCCAGAGGAGGACCATCAAGATGATTAGAGGGCTGGAGCACCTCTCCTGTGAAGACAGGCTGGAGAATTGAACTTGTTCAGCCTGGAGAAGAGAAGATTCCAGAGAGACTTTATTACAGCCTGCCAGTACTCAAAGGGGGCTTATAAGGAAGATGGAGAGAGACTTTTCATCAGGGCCTTAGACAGGGGGCAACAGTTTTCAACTGAAAACAGCTAGATTTAAACTGGACATATGGAAGACTTTTTTTATGATGAGGGTACCAAGACACTGGAACAGGTTGAACAGAGAATCTGTGGTGTCCCAGCATTGGAAGCATTCAAGGTCATACGTGAGCAACCTGATCTAGATAAAGACATCCCTCCTCATTGCAGGAGGAGTGGCCTAGATGATGACCTTTCAAGGTCCCTTCTAACCCAAACCAGTCTATGATTCCATGAAACAGTAATACAACTTGGCATCAGGCAGACCAGGAGAGAAAAGTGGTGACATCTCCAGAACCATCACTGAGGGAACTACCCTCTGAAAGAGAAGTTTGTACAAATCTTCACTCCTGCATATGTTAACTGCTGTGCATGTAATTATCCTCACCTTGCAACCCCACTGTTCATAATGTGGGTATTGCTAGCAGCACTTGCCCCCACAAACTTTTTCCTGGGCTTTCACTGGCTCTTTCCTGGGCTCCCACTGGCCACAGTGGCTGATACTGCCTGCTCCCTGATGCTGCATCCTTCATACCCTCTCCATTTTGCAGCAACATCTGGCATGGCCTCACATAGTTTCTTTTTTTGAATCATCATTTCATTACATACCATAAAGTCCAAATATCAACTGGACGTTGAACTCTCTCTTGAAACTTTGGCTTAATCATTTCAATATTCATCTGCTTTCTTGAAACTGATGTCAGCATGCAGTGTAAGACCTAGCCCTTTTCTTTCTAAATCATTCTTTGCTGAACAGATGGCATTAAAAAGATTGCATGTCTGCCAGGCTCCTTTCTGTCTGCTGTATTTCCTTAACTGTTCTGAGCCAAGAGAAAATGTGCAGCGTTGGTAGACATCTATGGCAATCAAACCACACTCCTTTTCTTGAGGGAAAGAGAAAATAAGACAAATAGTGTCAGTGTAGTTCAGAAATTCTCTCCTGAGCTGAGAATTTAGACTGAAAAATATTCTATAATAAATAGATGATATGATGGACTAATTTTTTCCAGCTCTACTTTGGCTATAACTAAATTTTACTGTGCATCAACCTTTGACTTACAGGTTCTCTTATTGAGATAGCCCTTTTAAAAATGAAGTGTCAACCTCAAAAAACAAAGTGCAGTCTGTAGTTCAGAAATATTATGATTCCTGGAGGCTGTGAGAGTGTCCTAGTAAAATGTATGTTTTCTGAGTTCTGGCCATTGGTAGATGTTTGCTGTGGAGCACTGGAGCAGACAGGATAGCCAGCTAGTTGTTGTTTCTTTGCTCTGAGCCAATGCAGCAATTTTCCTTTCTCCTGAACAATCACTGAACCTGCTTAAGACTAAAAGGTTTCTAAATGTATTTGTAAGTTGTTAGATTGTTATCACCAAGATAGCTTGTACCTAAAGTCTTTGTCTTCAGTGAGGATACAGAATCTGGCTATGAGCAAGTGGGGATTTGAAATCAGATTCCAATGTATTGCATGTAAAGTGATATCTGCAGTGCTGGAGTAGTGAGGAAACTCTCTGAGCAGTTCTGCAGCCTTTAGGCACATGAGGGGAAATGCTCTATAACAATCAAAGCAAATCTCCACCTCTGTGAATCGGGATTACTCTCAGAGTAATGGTGTGATCCCCGCAGGTGGAGGGGGTGTCCAATATGCAGGAAGCATTTCCAGTGTGGACTGGAGAAGTTTTCCCATGGACCATGCAACAAAGAATGCACATTTGAATGAAAATGAAAATAGAGCATTTTGTTATGACATTTTAGAGAACATAAGCCTTAGAAATAAGGGCAGAAATGGCAAAAGCAGAGCCAAGTAGATATTGTCCAAATTGTGTTTGAATGGCTGTTTTATGGAGGAAATATGCCCATTAGAGAGAGATGGTATGATGCTGAGCTCACTTAATGTCGGCTTCATATTACTGCAGTACTGAGTTTGGTAAATCTTGGAATGTGTTAATATAGCACAGATCAGAATCAAGTGCCGTGTTGACATTTGTGGTGGTGCAGTTTTGCAAGAGCCGTGCCCAATCAATGTTACTTCCTTCAAAGGACTTGTGAAGATTGGTGGTGAGATCACAAAGTTCAAAATTTTAGGTATAATATATACAAAATACAGAAAAAATTAAGCTTACAAGGTTTGTGAAAGACATTTTATTTCCTCCTGATATTACTATCTGCACGTCTAAGAGATACTGTTCAGGTACTCATTACGGAGAGACAGTTTTCGTGGTGTATTCTCATTTCAGTTTTTTTTTTTCACAAATATGTCTCATGCTCTGTGCTTTTTGTTTTTGTAGCATGCTGGAAGTTTCAATAAGAACAAAGAAACAGATTCTGTAAGGATTGCTTTATGGGTTTGGTAACATACCAAACTTGTTTGCTTTGTTTTGGGGTTTTTCTAAACATTCTTTTTTTTTAATGTATATTGGAAAGTGTAAAAGCAATCTGTTCCTTATTAACATACATGTGCACTGCTATGGCTGGGCAGGTTAATATCAAATCCCATGAAAAAAATATACTTTTGATTTGTGCTCCAGAACAATATAGACTATCTTCACGCCGTTTGTTCTCTTGCTATCCCAGCTCAGTTAAAACTCAGGGGATTTTATTTAAGTCTATTTAAGTCATGTTAAGAGCAAAATTATAAGCCATTAAATGACTTAGGACTGGCCACTTCTGTGTTAGGATGTGGAGGGAGTCAGGTATGCAAGCAGAAAAGTAAAAAGATGATCTGATGTCTTCCCAGTGGATTTCTGCTTTCCCCTATTTTTAGTTGCTTTCTCCAATTTCTTCCCAACTGTAAGGTATGAAGACCCTGGGGAGACATTGGTTGAAGTGCTGACCAGTCAGTTACTCCATATGACGTCAAAGCTGCTCGCATCAACTATGTCAGCTTGATTTGCATTACATAAATGATCCAAGCCTGCACTTTATAGACCAGTACTCATTGACAGGTGAGATTGTCATTAGTTCTCAGGGGCTGTGCTGGTCTTTGCTTGGTGTATCTAGGGTCTCTGTGTTGCCCAAAGGGACAGCAGCTTGGGGCTGCTGGCAACAAAGAGACTGGTTTCCTTGCTGTGGAAAGTAGCATATGCAGGCTGTCACACAGCTTGGGACACGCCAGACCCAGTATGGGATAAAGGTACATAGCACTTAAGCCTGGAAATTTGACGGCATTTCTGGATCTTCTCAGTGTTATCCCTGACCACGCATCCAGCTGGCCTGGAATTGGGTGGTGGTGATGATCTTTCTCTCCCTGCTGGTAAACTTTGGTGGTTTTGCTGTTGTTGAGAATTGATGAATGTTAATTAAACATTTAATGGAATAATAGAATCATAAAATGGTTAGGGTCATAAGGGACTCTAAAGATCATCAAGTTCCAACTGCCCCAGCCATGGGCAGGACACCTCTCACTAGACCAGGCTGTCCAAAGCCCCATCCAACCTGGCCTTGAGCACTGCCAGGGAGGGGACAGCCACAGTGTCTCTGGGCAGCCTGTTCCAGCACCTCACCACTTTCATAGTGAAGAATTTTTTCCTAATATCCAATCTAAATCTACCCCCTTCCAATTTAAAACCATTCCCTCTCATCCTATCACTACATGCCCTTCTAAAAAATCCCTCCCCAGCTTTCTTGTAGGCCCCATTTGGATACTGGTATGCTATAAGATCTTCCCAGAGCCTTCTCTTCTCCAGGCTGGAAAACACCAATTTTCTCAGCCTGTCTTCACAGGAGAGGTGCTCCAGCCTTGTGATCATCTTTGTAGCCCTCCTCTGAACCCATTCTAACAGTTCCATGTCCTTATGTTGGGGACTCCAGAAATGGACACAGTTTGTTTGTTGGGAAGGATTTATAATGGCCAGGATAAGATTTCTGGTCAAATCCTATTCTGTCAGCCTGGCTTGCCAATAGCCAAGTGGCACTTGTGTCTGTCTCAGGCCTCAGCAAGATCTTTAACCTATTGATTACCTCAGCCCCATTTCTAGTACTACACCTTAAGATACTGCCATGAAAAAATTGGCAGATCTCAGTTTTGGTCTGATGCAGAATGAAAACACATTCCAAAACCTTGCAATATACCATGAATTAATTACTATAGTCCATGGACTTTGGACAGGGGTCAGGCCTCCAGAGCTCACTGTCTACTTGATAATAAGAGGCAGTTAAATGTAGAAACCAGGCAGCTCAGGATGGTCCTAATAGTTTTCCAGATGTCTGTATTAGATTTAGCACAAAACAGTGGTAGCCTTGATAAGCCACCTGTAAATACAAATTCCAACCTTTTTCCTGTTTTTATACATCATCTCAGTATAGCTTGACTCTACTTTCCTTTGCCATTAAAAGTTCTAAGTTTGTTTTAGAGGGAGTACAAAATAAATGCACACAAAGCCTTGGCTGTACTGTACATTGATCTTTAATTGCACTATTTATAGACAACACCTTATGGACATCACTTAGCAGAGTATAAACATTTCTAAGGACTTTTTTTTTATAATAAAAGAGGCCAGAAAGAAAAACGGGGAAAGGAAAAAAACAGCAACAAGAAGATGAACTCAGACAGATTCAACCTGGATGATCACTATCTATCTGCCTTTCTTTTCTTGGGAATTCAGGCCAACACTAACTCTCACACAGATGGACTGATTTAGCAAAAGCAGTTAACATTTCACAGCAGGCCTCCTCCTTTGTTTTGCTAGTGAAAAAGCCAGGCAGCCACAAGCAACTGTAAGTTTCTTGTCACAGTTTGTTAAAAATACAAAGATGACTATCTTTCAGGTAGTTCTTCCATTTTAAATGGACAAGGGTTCAGTAGCAAGGAAACCTTATACCTTCTCCTCACCACAGGGCACATATCTCTGACTCCTTCATTGGTATGTGCTTTAGTTCTTCAGGATTTGCTGCACTTTCTCCAAGGAGTTAAAACCAGTAGGACTCCAAGGCCCAGGCTGCTAGACCGTGCTGAAGAATGTGTTCAGGCGAGGAGGAAACTTGCAGTGACTTCCTGAACACACAGCTGGTTGTTTCCCAACCTAATCCTTAAATATGAATGCTCTTACGAAGGGTTGAGAAAGAAAAGGAGAATGTCTGCTGTATGAGGGCTTAGGGTCTATTCTGTCTACCAAGTATATTGATAAAACCCAGGAAAGAGCAAAAGCTGACATTTTTTCATTAATCTTTGAATGATTTCATGGTGTCACTGGTAACTGAAAGGCTCTTCACAGCCTACTGTTCTAGCACTAAAAATAGATCATACATTGTTTAATGGGAATAGTATTTAATCAACTCATCAAAATCATATTGAATCTTATCTTTTATTTACAGGAGCAGTAGAAACCAGCGTGTGCATAGGCTTTCCCCTGCAGAGGTGGAGTCCATGAGAGATGTCCTGGCACATAATCTATATCAAGTGCGACACAGGGTGCGTAAGCAACCTGCTATTCCTGGCTATTTACAGACTTGAAAGCTTTTGTTTGCCCTCCCCATATCCTAGACATGGTGGGCGACAGCACCAGGACTGACACTGGGGTCACGCTGGTGGGAGATATGGGCCCAGAGCCCACAGCCGCTCCGACCCAGGGAAGGAGGGGAAGGAGCCCTGGCTCGGGGCTTGTTCCCGCATGGTAAAAAGGAAAGCAGGTTTTCTTCCATCGGCTTTTCGGGCTGCCGTCAGGGTGAAAAGCTAGGAAAATCTGTGCATGAGCTGTAGAGGTCAGGCTTCCCTCGCTGCACAGCTACCTCTGACTCTGAAGCCGCCTTCCGAAGCTGCCAAACGTCCCCGAGGGAGTCTGAGATGCCAAGTCCTCTCACCGGGGTTGGGGGCACCCGCAGCTTGGTCACTGGAGGGTGGCTGCCCGGCCTGAGGTAGCAGGCTGGATGGAGCAGAGGGGTGCCCGACACCTGGGGAGGGATTCAGGCCTTCGTGGGAGGCAGCAGGCTGGCAGGGCACCAGCAGCAGTGAAACTGCCCTGTGGAGGCGGGAGGACCAGCAAGGAAAATATTGTGTAACCCAAAGTCAGCTGAGCGTCAGGCTGGTAAATCCTCCGTCTGTGTGGGAGGAAAAGTTTAACTTCGCCACAGGAGGAGAAAGGGGAAAAAAAGGAAAAAACCCACCCAACCCAAAAATCTACCTCATCTGGAGGTAGATGAGTACAAAGATTTCTGGATTACCGCATGGGGAGGTACAAAAATTACCTCATCTGGAGGTAGATTTTTACACATTTGTTTTCCTACCCCCCCATAACCTGGGGGATGATCATATCTCAGCAGGGATTTTTTTGCAGAAATTTGTACCGATTGTGATGCAGACCAGTGTGTAGTATCTACTTAATCCAATCTTAGGCCCTGATGCAGACCAGTGTATAGTATCTAGTTAATCCAATCTTAGGCCCAGAAGGTAGAGCTGAATGCTTTCGTACTGCAATGAGTGGTAGAGGGTATATTACAGTGACCTTGAAATTACACAGATAAACAGGTAACTCGTGTAACACACATTTACTAGAAAATGTGAGGCCCTGCTCATTTAAATGTGTCATTATTAATATGATATTCATTCCTAATGTTGTTTGATTTGTCATGGCCAATTATCCTTATGATATTAATTTCTTATCTTACCAGCAACAATCTGCATATATGGCTGTGTCTTAGATTAGTGAAATGAACTCTCTTTCTTCAAAATCAATTACAGTAATGACTATTTGCACCAGTCATTTCCTATGTGGTATTGAGAACTGTGTGCTTTTGGAAATGAAAGATTGGGAGTAAAATAATGCCACTTATAATACTTCACTTTCAACTTCGAAGGCCTGGTAACACTCTGGCTCACCAAATCAACTTGACAAGGACCTTTGCAAGTGAGACTTGAGATCAGATTCTGCTTTTTAAAAGTTTACATACTTAAGTGAATTTTTCTCTTTAAGCCAGATAATTACTTTCCCTATTTCACAAGACATATGCAATAAATTAAAAAGCTTGTGCTGAAAGATGCTCAGTGTTAGGGTAATGTTAAAGCATGGTTTCTCCAAGTATTAAAGGGAAATTCAGCTGTGCATCTCATTTAGTAGATGTACTTTTCCTAGCAGACTTTTGCTCTGGGGTACATCTGCAAATTGCTCCTTACTCAGTAATATTAACATCCAGGCTCAGTGGTGGGTTAACCGGCTATCGCTGTCTTGGGACCTGCCTCAGATCTATTGCTTCCAATTGTGTGATCAGAAGAGAGCTGACAAGGGGAGGACAAGCTCAAATAATTTAATAGCCTGGTATAGGTGGGTATATTTTTAAGGTACACCTTGAGGTATGGCATGAGGCCATCAAAAATGTCATTAAAACATAGCCCTTAAGGTCTGAGACTTAGGCTGTGTTCGCACTGCCTCCTACTTTGCTCTACAGGAGGGAGGTTAGCATGTGGCTCCATTTTTCAATGTTGTACCAAAGATAGCTGTGGTGAGTTGGTGGCTGAGTCAGGCTCTGTGATCAACCAGACTGTGCAAAGTTATTAGCATTGCAAGTGCAACGAGAATTAACTGGGTGTATTTTCTGTTTCAGGCACCGACATACAGCCGACACAACTTGCCTACCAATACAAATGAGAAACAAGCCCAAGAAATCCTCATCCGTAGGCAACACAGCCTGAGGCAGAGTAGCAGGAAGGTCAACAGCTTACCTTGGGGTGGACTGGTACTTGTTTTGTAAACTACTATTCATATAAAAAATGCCTGTACTTCTCTGTAAATAAGGAAAGAGACGCAAAAGAGACACCCATTTGTCCTCATGTAGCACCTGAGAAGATCAAGGTTCACGTAGTACGTGGACAGCAACAGTTTTATGTCCTACCTCTATACTTTGGTCAGAAATCAGCTACTATGGCTGTAAGTAGTAAAATAGTGTAAGTTGCATTGTTTTGGCACGTGAAAAATATAGTATAATCACAGCTTTGTGAATTTGTGGATTCCCAAAAGGCCTGATGCACAGCCCGCGACACCTTGCATGACAGTTTTGGCTCTCAGTCAGTAAGAGCTGTCTGACCATATGTAGGCATTAGGTAGCTTAGACAATTACAGCTGAGATCATCATGGTTAAGGAAGAGAACTAAGTTCTTGTTGGATGTATTAATTTTATTTGAAGTTGCCACCTGCAATTGGAAAGGTGAATCTTAGAAGAACATATTTCTTTCCACTGACTGTAGAAAAAACCCCCTAGGGCTATTATTAGACACAACTAGATCAAGGATTGATCTTATTCACCTCTGTAAATTTGGCTGCAAAGGTGCACAACTGAAAAAATATAAACCCATCCCACCAAATAAGTGCAAATTGTGGAGGCAGTCATGAGATCTGAACACATTTCTGTCTCCCTACACAGGCGAGCACCACAGGCATGCGCTACCTCTCTTTGCCTCAAGGTCCCAGCCAGCCCACTAGACGGAAAGCCAAGCGTGTTACTTTTACAGGTAATGGAAGGTGGATGTGCTTTACTCTGTATTTTACTCCAGCAGTGAAAGAAACTTGGCCAGTTACTCAGTGGGTTTAACAGTACTAAATGAATACTCCCATGGAAGTTCCTCGCCTCTTTAAAGGAACTACACCCTCCTCTCCTATCTTTTTAATCTATGTTGTTTATATGGTCATTACTGCTACAGTTTCTATCTCATTCCAGCACCGCCTGGTTTTCTCTTTTTCTCTCCTGCACAAATATTCCTTTGATACCTGCTGTTTGGCCTGGCCGTGAGGGCATCTGTGTGAGCCCAAGAAAGCAAATTAGCTGTTCCCTGCAGTCCTCCAGATACAATTATATGCAAAATATATTAGGAGCTGCTGAACCCATAGGCAAGTTGAGGTGAGACTGCCATAGCTCCATGCCCCCAGGTCCTTCTGGTATGGCATTCCCAACAGGCAGCCTGCCTGCTGTAATTCAATGAACACGTAGGCACGATTGGACATGTAGAGCAGCACAGACAGGGCACAGCACTCTCACCAACACAAACAGCACCAATGGCCTCATCCGGGTTCCCTCTCTGGCTGATCAGGATGAGAGCCTGTTCTTGGAAAATTATATACATACATGCTATATGATTTGCCCAGTAGCTGGTCCTGGACACTCTGTCTCCCCAAGTCCCTTGGTGGGACTTGGGTGTGCAAACCCCTGGGCACAGGGATTGCCCACAGAAACACAGGGGGACAGTGTCAGAGAAAACATGAACTTTAGGACTCTTAAATGTTCATCGTTGTCTCCATCTGTAATCTCTCTGACACTTTTCTGCATTTATTTTTGTGAACCTGGAATGCATTTGGGTTCCTTAGAAAAAATCCTTTACATTTCTGGCAAAATTAGCTACAGCAATTGAAACTATATTTTTAATCTTTGTATCAAAAACGTGGACAACAAAGTTTGTTTCCTGCAGGTGCAAAATGACTTTCTTTCTTCCCTTTCTTTTTTACTCTGAAAGAGACGAAAGCAAAAGAGATCACTGTAGGCAAACCATCCCCTTGGGGCTGGGGACACACGTGCTGGCAGCAGAACAGAAACCCATAGGATCTATTCAGAGGGGAAATAGAAGTTATTCGTGGGGATTTTTCTTTTTTCTTTTTTTTTTTCACACAACTGATTCTTTTCTGTTTGTCGGGACATCACAGTGGGGGATATATGTCTTCCAAAAAGTCTCAAACTGTTCTAAATAACAGCCTCAGACCTACAGGCATTTCAGACACTTTCAAGGGACCAAGTCCTGGAATAGTGGACAGGCACATTATTTCAGTTGGTAGAGGAGTAAATCCTGAGGTACAGGATGTATGCAAGTACAGTTTTACTAATCCCTAGGCCCGAATTTGAGCCCTGACTTGTGATCGGTTCAAATAATTAGACTTCTTTGGGAACAGAGAAGAGAAATACTCAGTACATCAGAAATTAGGAAGACTACCTCACATATGCATTCACCCCTTCTATAAATGCATGGAAGTCCTCCTGGAAAAACTATCCCCCAACAAGCTTGGTTTATCTTTTATATATAACATATGCAGGAAGTTTAGTAGCTAAGAGGTCAGAAATGACCATAAATAGATCTTTACACCACCTACCAGCTCTTTCTGCCACTCATACAAATGCACTGTTTCTTTGACAGTATGTATCATTCTCTCCAGCAGTGATGCCCCTGAAGGCCTGAGTAGCAGCCCTTTATGTCTGAGAATAGAATCATAGAATCACAGAATCACAGAATGCGTTAGGTTGGAAGGGACCTTTAAAGATCATCTAGTCCAATGTCCCTGCAGCAAGCAGGGACACCTTTAACTAGAGCAGATTGCTCAGAGCTTCATCAAGCCTGACCTTAAATGTCTCCAGGGATGGGGCCTCCACCACCTCTCTGGGCAATTGTTCCAGTGTCTCACCACCCTCATAGTGAAGAAGTTCTTCCAAATGTCTAATCTAAACCTACCCTGCTCTAGTTTAAAACCATTTCCCCTCATTATATCACTCCAGGCCCTTGTGAACAGTCCTTTCCCAGCTTTCCTGTAGGCCACCTTCAGGTACTGGCAGGCTGCAGTAAGGTCTCCCTGGAGCCTTCTCTTCTCCAGGCTGAAGAAGCCCAACTCTCCCAGCCTGTCTCCATAGGAGAGGTCCTCCAGCCCTCTGATTATCTTTGTGGCCCTCCTCTGGATCCTCTCCAAGATGTCCATGTCTTTCTTGTGCTGAAGGCTCCAGAGTTGGATGCAGAGTACCTATCCTACTTTATTGTTTATGGTGTGGTGTCCTGCCATGACCTAACAGATGCAGATTCTGCTATTAAAGAAGTCTGTGCCCCTGTTCAGTGGAGGCAGGTGCTGGTACACGTGTTTTCTCTTTGTGCCAACTCTGAAGTAAACATTAGCTTAAAACAATTCAATAGTTATTAAATTGCAATAACTTGATAAATTGTTACTGCTTTAACTACAGCAGGATGTAGTATAATTTTATTATTCATTGACCTTTGTGTTTATCTCCCAAAACCTTCTAGACTGTTAGGAGCTGTTTCTTAACTCATTTGCTAGTGCATAATCACACTACAGGTGGCTTTAAGAAAAGCAAAAATGTGTATTCTTTAAACTCAGCAAAACGAGAAAGCCAGTTATTGACCTATTGCAGGCAGATTTTTATTGTGTACTTGTGGAGAAGAAATCTGGTAGGAGCAGGTCTGGCACACCCAGTGTAATCAAAGTGCCCTAGAGTCAAACTTCTGGTTTCAGTGAAACTGTTTTCTTCCCAGTGGTTAATTACAAGTGACCAGTAAACTTGATTTTCGGCGGTACTAGAGTCTTATCCTTGGTCAGTTTGTCTTCTGCTGTGGGTTTCATAATGCTTTTCAACAATGGTACTAGGTATACTCCTGACATTTGTAGAACATTGAAAGCTACATAGAGGATCACTCTTGCCCTGTGGAGGCATTGAGTAGCTCTGTGAGACACTAAAAAGTAGCTGAATGTGCTCGGGGTTTCGGGGTAGAGACAAGATCAATAAAATCTTTTAAACATCAGGTTTGGGATGAAAATTTTCTTTTATTCTATAGCAATTATCTCAAATGCTTCAGTTTCAGGTTTAAAATCATAATGTTGTATTATATTGAATACTCTTTAACTTTCCTTGGCAATATTATGGTGTTTCTCATTTTTCTGCTTCAAAATATGAATTCTGTATCTGTTTTCATTTAGATCACCACAGAATTGTCTCTGAGGCTGCCTTCCCGCTAATGTCCAGACCCCAGCCCCAGCTGTGTCCCCTTGAAGTGAAGCACCGTGAGGAAGAGCTGATTCCAATGACGCGCTTGGACAGACGAGCAGGCCCATCCAATCCGTCAGGTCAAAGAGGAAATTCAATCCGCCGGCACCGTTTCAGGAGAGGAGACAATCTCCTTCCAATGCCAAAGTCTCGATTCACTGCGGGAGAAGTAGAAGCGTATGAGTCAGAAGAAGAGACAGAAAAGATGGCACCAGCCAGGCCATTAGCCATATGAGGAGTGGAGAAGAGCAATGCTTGCATCTCTAGGGCCCTTTGTGCACTGCTCCAGAGAAAATAACAAAGCTCTTATATGAACCCAACCACAATTTGCCTTTTGGGACCAGCGCACTCGTTCCCATATCACTTTCAAATGCTGTATCAAGGTACTTAGTGGCTCAGAGAAGACTCAAAGTCTTATATGTTTATATCAAGCTTTCTTTCCAGCAGAACAGTGCAGGAAAGAGGGAAACATGATCTTTGTGATATTTGGATGTGGATTTAAATGACAATAGTTGGGCACATGCAATGCTATGGTTAGAAGCTGATACTGCCTTCTTTTGTTCTGTACTATGGCCTACATCCAGAAGAAACACTGAAAGGCATTCTTGACTCAAGAGTTCCCAGATTGATAACTTCAATTTATCTAGACCTTTTCACTTCAGAGTTGCTGACATATTCCAGGAAAGAGTTAAACAACAACAATAAAGTAATATTTGGGACACCAAATGTCACTGAAGATGCTTAAATGGGTACTAAACTCAAAAGGATATTTTAGTGGACATTTTCAGCACTTGGGAATCTCTTGGTATTTCAGGTTTGGCTCTGCAAAAGTGCGTAAAGTCAGTTGCTGTGATGATCCATAACTCCTGGTACTTAAACAATTTCAGCATGTAGGGAGGGATCTGTCACCCACCTACAGGTATTTGGGATGAGTAAAAGAAGCATCTTGCTACATACAAATCCAGACGGGACTCTTCAGGCAGGGCAGGGGTGCAGACAGGATGACTTTTGTTTGCAAATGTGGGATGGCAAGAATGTACATAATATTCTTGTGGTTCAGCAAGTGGGAGGCTTCACTGTAGAACATCTAACCTCTATTCTCCACTTCCACCTTGCTAGAGGGTGCCCAAATCAGTGGACCATGCTTCACACTGAAGCTGTACCAGCACTGCAGATGTGCAGTTTCTTTCAGGAAGCAAGAAACTGGGACAAAAGGTAAAGGGAAACTAACTTTGCAGCCCACTGGCTGGCATGAAAGAAGGGCTTTGTGTTTTGGTCCCAGATTATACATTATACAGAGAAGTATTTGCTTTTAAAAATATATTAATTGAAAAATAAAAAATACCACCACCCCCCAAAAAAGGCAGATATAATTAGTAGAACATGCTCTGGAGCCCATGACTTCCCAGCTTGCATACTGAGCTCCTTTCCAACTGACTCTGCCCTTGTTCCAGTCTCAGTGGTAGGTCTTTTCAGTGGTAAGAGTAGCTATGGTCTTGAGTCATTTTGGATAAATGGAAGCAGCATTGCTGCTGTCATCTGTGTCTTGAAACTGTAGGTAAGCTGATTTTGTCTATGACCTAGAATCACAACATTGTTTTGGTTGGAAAAGACCTGTAAGATCATCCAGTCCAACTGTTAACCTTAACACTGCTGAGTCCACCACTAAACCATGTCCCTAAGCACCACACCTACGTGTCTTTAAAATACCTCCAGGGATGGCGACCCAACCACTTCCCTGGGTAGCCTGTTCCAGTGCTTGACAACCCTTTTGGTGAAGGAATTTTTCTTCATATCCAGTCTAAACCTCCCCTGGTGCAACTTGAGGCCATTTCCTCTTGTTCTATCACTTGTTACTTAAGAGAAGAGACCAACACCCACCTGGCTACAATCTCCTTTCAGTTAGTTGTAGAGAGCAGTAAGGTCTCCCCTAAACCTCCTCTTCTCCAGGCTAAACAACCCCAGTTCCCTCAACCACTCCTCACAGGACTTGTGTTCTAGACCCTTCACCAGCTTTGTTGTGCTTCTTTGGACATGCTCCAGCACCTCAACATCCTGCTTGTAGTAAGGGACACAAAACAGAACACAGAATACAAGGTGCAGCCTCACTAGTGCTGTGGGATGATCACTTCCCTAATCCTGCTGGCCACACCATTCATGGAACAAGCCAGGGTGCTGTTGGCCTTCTTGGCCACCTGGGCACACTGCTGGCTCGTGTTCAGCCAGCTATTGACACCTCCAGGTCTTTTTCTGCCAGGCAGCTTTCCAACCACTCTTCCCCAAGCCTGTCATGCTGTATGGGGTTGTTGTGACCCATGTGCAGGACCTGGCACTGAGCCTTGTTGAACCTCATACAGTTGGCCTCAGCCCATGGATCCAGCCTATCCAGATCCTTCTGCAGAGCCTTCCTACCCTCAAGCAGATCAACACTCCCACATAACTTGGTGTCACCTGCAAATTTACTGAGGTTCACTCAATCCTCCTTGTCCAGATCACTAATAAAGACATTAAAGAGAACAGGCCCATGTACTGAGCCCTGGGGAACATCACTTGTGACCAGCCACCAGCAGGATGTAACTCCATTTACCACAACTCCTTGGGCCTGTCCATCTAGCCAGTTTTTTACTTGGTGAAGCACATGCCCATCCAAGCTGTGAGCAGCCAGTTTCTCCAGGGGAATGCTGCGGGAAATGGTGTCAAAAGCTTTATCTAAGTCTAGCTAGACATCATCCACAGCCTTTCCCTCATCTACTTGTCATAGACAGAGGTCAGGTTAGTCAAGCAGGACCTGCCTTTCATAAATTCATAAACTCATTTGAGTCCAAAAGTCCGTAAACCCACTCTTATAGCTACACTAAACTCAAATCTACATCTGAGAAATGCACCAGATTCAGTCTTGCTTTCTTCAGGTTTCCCTCTCTCCTCCACTCAGAGCTTGCATAGCTGCTCAACTCAAGGTCTGTAAATGCTACTTTAAGGCTAAGAGAGGTAAGAACTGGAGGTAGAAGTGCCACCTTGATGTTTCTCTTTTCTGTATTATTGTTAAGCACTTGTATATCCTGGTCCAGAAAAAAACTTTTAAGTAGAAGTTATGACTTCACATTTCTGACAATGGATTCCCAATTCAGGACAGGTAGCATCTGAACTAATGTATTTGAAAAGTGCCATCTGGGAAAAAAAATGAATGCCCTTTTCCCTCTTTTCTCAAGCTTGCAGCTTTTATGTGTAGTGAGTGATAGTGACTCATCTGTACTGAAATTGTACAAAGCTTTATGAAACTTACATTCTGTTTGTATTTCCTCATTGTGCCAGTGAAATGGTGCAACTTCCTTTAATGAAAACAGTGGCACGTTATTAGAAGAGGATTGGATTTCGCTTTTGTACTTAGATTGAATAAGCAATGAGATACAGTTCTGTACCTAAAAATCAACAAATACACCCATCCTCACCAAAAGAGGAAGCGTTCCACGAGTTTTTAAATAAACACCCTGTACCAGATCTCGATCCTATAACAAGTTATACTGACCTATCATAAATGTCAGTGAAAACATTATTATAAGAAAGAGTTATCATATGAAATCAGGTCTTAAATTGCATTGGGAGCCACCCAGTTGCCACATGAAATTTAATTGAGGACAAAATCAGTGCCTGTGTGACAAAGTCCTTAGGCCACAGAACTGGCATAGGTTCATGGAGGGGGGTGAGGATGGAGGTGTCGGATCTCCAAAACTGGCTGGTGGGTGATGTGGACTGTGGGAAATCCTTACAGATAGTGATGAAGGGAAAGTGAAGATCTGAGAAGAGGGTGAAGATGGGATACTGTCTCATCTTCAAAGGGAGGCTCAGGAGAGAGATTAAACAGAGGAATTACTGTGAGCTGCAAATTCAGCATTTCCTCTTTAAGAAGATTTAATCAACGTCCTGTCTGGGGGAACTGGGCAGATGTAAACTGTGTGAGATGGGGGAGGATA
This sequence comes from Gallinula chloropus, assembly GCF_964237585.1. Taxonomy (NCBI): domain Eukaryota; kingdom Metazoa; phylum Chordata; class Aves; order Gruiformes; family Rallidae; genus Gallinula; species Gallinula chloropus. The sequence continues at coordinate 145,312,777 of NC_140085.1, forward strand.
ATGGGATGTCTAGAGTAGCATGGAAAGGAACTAGACATACAGTATGAAAAAGAGGAGTCTGTGCAGTTGAGTCAGGGTATGTTTGAAAGGCATGCTTAAAATTGGCTTCCCTATCAAAGTCATGGAACACGTATATAATTGTGTATTGGAAGTAGGAAGTAAAGCATTCAATATCTAATGATTGTTTTTATTAGAAATAGAAAAAAATAATTAAATCTTTCTAAAATACAAATAAAACTAGGACATAGCTGCAGTCATATCTCCCACTTCGGGTTCATTCCTAATCTTTCCTCTGATGAAATCAGTGAGCCAGTTCTTCAGAGAGTGTAAAGCCAAAGAGCATATATAAGTTAGAGAACTCTCCTAGCTTGTGTAGTCTGGCCCCCAAACTCGTAGCATCTATTTTTAGTTTTCTTTCCTAGCAATTGGAAAATAGGAGTGGAAGAAAACTTCCTTCTGTGCTATTAGTTGCTGTTAATGGTTTTGCTGGCCATTATCCAAGCAGCAATGCTGCAGATACCTGTGTAAAATATAAATATATAAATAATAATAATAGTATATAAAGTTGCATCATTTGTTTTTATAGGTATTTCATACTTGTGGAGAAAATAGCTCTCCTTAAAGAAGCACATGGCTTATGTTTTAAATAGCAACAACTACAGCAGTATTTCATTGCTAGTAACATCACAGAACCACAGAATTGTAGGGGTTGGAAGGGACCTCGAGAGGGTCCAACCCCCAAACATACTCTGTGTCTATAGGGTCTCAGGTCCGTAGAGAAAACTGAAGTGGTTTAGGGCATTAATGTAAATCCACTGTGTCAGTTGACAGCCTTTAACTCTCGTTAACCTGGATCACATCCAGGAAACTTGTGCTGGTAGTTTACAAAGATAAGTTAATTTAAGACCTCCTTCTTTTTAGACTGGTACAATGACATTAAATTTAATACTCTGATTTAAGATGATCTGGTACAGTAAACTCATGCTCAGGTGGTGAGGAATTAGCATTCAAAATCCATAGAGGAAATAGGAACTCATGGAGATAGACTGCTTCCTTTGGGCAGGAGGATAGTGCAGGACAGGTGAATTTCAGGAAGGAATAATAACAAACATCCCAGATCTCTGACAGTAGGATGCAAATAGAAGATACAATTGAAGAGAACTTGCTAACCAACAAGAAAAATAAGACAATAATAAGAACAGTGATGCTGTGAAAATATTTTAAAAGTAAAAGCAACAACAGTCAAAAAAATATTGCAGCAAAAGGGAGGGGGGCATCAAGGTCAATAGTACATTCCGAGCAGCTGGCAGTACTTTCATATTTATTACACGGGGTGATTAACTGTTAGATCCTGTTCTTGCTGCGGCTGTTACTCTTCAACTAATATCCCAGACAAGAAAGACTGTGTAGTGAAAGGAAAACCTCTTCCTCAGAGAGCTTACCATCAAGGACGCAGCAGCTAAGGGAGCGCCGGCAATCAAGACATGATAGCAGCTAGTGAAGGGAGCGCCCAAGCTGTGACCTCCAGAAACACCGTTTCACAGAGTGCCCTGACACAAGGCATTGCCATGGCCCCTCTTCCAGGAAGGATGGTGCCCTTTGGGAGTGTCTGCAACTGCATGGTCAGGGTTGTCACTGCTGTCTGTACGGCACGCAGGGAAGTGACACGCTGGCTACACGATAATGTCAGTGAGCAGGACTGGGAAGTATGCTACGAAGGACTTAAAAGTGATGTGTGTGTCACACTAGAGGAGAACATCGGTGAAGGACTACAGAAGCAGGGGGATGATTTGCCTCATAGCATGGCCCGAAACTCAAGTGAGAGTGGCAGGCATGTGTCCATCAAAGCCAGAGAGGAGACTCTGTAATAGCTGGAAAAGAATGCCCTGGCAGAAGCTCTAGATGGACTGCTTTGCTGCTGTGCGTGTGAGTCGAGAAAGCAGGCCAACTTAAAAGACAATGTTACTTCACATGTGTTTAGAGCAATTAAGGGAGGTTAGATGAGATTCAGAAAGCAGGCCAGGGTTTCTGGCTGGAGGGACTGGTAGAGAAGTAACCATGACCATCTTCAGCACGAGCTTAATCCATATTTGCATGTGAGATAGTCAGGGAAAGAGGAGCAGTGGTATCCGCAGGGAAATCATCAAATTGCTATGGATGAAAAAGTTGACTTTTACATAACAAAAGGTGAAAATAATTGTGAAATTATTTTTATTCTATTGCTGGTATGTTGGGTTTGAGAACTGACACTTTCAAGGTTTTTTCCTGCAGTCATTAGATCCTGAAAACTCAGGTTTATTGTCATGTGTGAATGGAAACTACTATTTAAAAGCCTGTAGGAGACTCTGGAACATATAACAAACATTTCCAAGCTTCCTTTCTTCATGGGTATTTTTTCTAATTTTCTATCTATTTATATGGATAAAACACAAACATTAAGAGTGGAAAATCAGATTACCTTATCTTTATGTTTTGTTTGCTCTTTAGGTGGGACAATTACGTTTATTGTTTTGCTAAACTCACTGCACTTAAGAACCTTAAATTTAGAGGTGTAAGGTAACATGAGTAATATTCAGAACCAGTCTGAGGACTGGAAATATATTGAGCAAAGTTGCCTAATTTATTTCCTTTTGAGAATCTGTCTCAATATTAATCACAAGTGAAACTCCCTTTTCTTTCCTGCTTTGGTTTCACAGGTGTGACATTTCAAAAGTTACTATCAGTTCTTGTTCTAGTCCTCCCTTCCTTGTGGAAAAAAAAATCAAGTTTCTACTACCTTTTAATCATAAGAAATGAGACATGGACTGAAGAAAACAATGCCAAACTCTGATTTTCAGTTTTCTTTCTTATGGCAAGATAGATTACAGCCACATCAATAATGAGCAGCTGGTCAGGAGTAGAGACCCAAACTGAACATCATCACTGACTTTTTTTTTCTACTGTCCTTGCAAAAGGACAAGAAGAAAGAAGTATCTGTCACAGTGAGCCACGGTGAGCCATGGTGAGCTAGGAGCACAGGTATTAGTCATCTAGAACATCACTTTCATGCATTCAGACACAGGTCGGATCATTAGACAACTGCTCGGTGCTTTCCCATTAGTAACTTATTCCACTAAATACAAAATTATAATAAAAGAGGCTTGAAAGTTCATCTTTTTGTAGCTGGCATGTGTGTCAGGTATTTATTTAGGCTCGTTAGTTAGTCGTGTGCCTAACACCATTTGCTCCTTGCTCTGCTGCATTATCAGCAGTGATAAGAAGTGAGTTATGCACAAATGACAAAATAAAAGGGCTCTTTTTTTCTTTAAGATATCTTGGAATAAAACCTCGAGCCCTCTAGCTAGCTTTATTCAAGCCTTTCTTTAAGGGCAGATTTCCCATCACAGAAGCTTGCACCAGGTAAGAAAACAATATAAAAATGAAAGCCCGTTGCCCAAATATATTCAGCTTCAATATTACATGATGATGAACATTGATAATACTCGCAGTAGTGCATCGTGTCTTCCAGACGCTGTGTGCACACAAGGCACGGACAGTTCAGAGGCTGGGCTTCCTGAAAATCACACCAGCTAAAGCTCCACGTGAAAGGTGGAGAAACTTGCACAGAGCAAATGAGCTGCATGTACCCGTAACGCAGGAACAGTGCCAGGAACAAAACATGAGACCCTGGTCCCTTGACCCTATGTCTACCTTTACTTCCCTCAGGCTTTCAGGTGACTGAAACCTACAGAAAGGAACAAAAGAACAGGTTGAAACTGTTCCTCCAGCTCTCAACACAAAAATAAAAGGGAACAACCTGCATAGAAAAGGCGTTGTTTGTGCTCTGCTTCAAGCCAGGCATCAGGACCCACCTGCTGTTTACAGTGTCTTAAAAGACATCATAAACTTTTGCTATATTTAAGATATATGTATAAAATATATGTAATACAAAAAAGTTGTAATTCTTTACTCATTTTTCCCTAGAACACTCACAGTTTTTCCTTTAAAAAAAAATCTGTATGTTAGAAAAACTCAGTGATATTGAAGGGGTTTGTAAGAAGTGAGTATACTATGGCAAACTTGCTTGTTCCTCAGAAGCTGCAATGAAAAGCCCTGGAAGTTGTTTCTCCTCCATTTTGGTTCAGCAAGGAAAGGAAGCTTTAGGCATTTTGCACAGATGTAACACCCAGAGCAAATTTCTTCAGCTCTCTATGCCTCTGTTTTCTCACAATAGGGATAAAACCACTCAGGGCTAAGTCATAAACAGGCACCTCAAGCCAACTGAGGTGTCAGATTTGGCACAGGAACCACATAAGCCCTTTGCTCACCTGATCAGCAGCAGGAGGCCAGGGGCGTCTGTACGGCAGCTGGGCTGCACCCCTGAGCTGGAGTCGGTGGGGATGTGCATAGGGCAGCCAGTCGTGCAGATCTGTTGAACACGAGTGGATGGCTACCCTGCAGTGGTCTGATGAACAGTTTAGACTCATTGACTCCAGAAACCTACCCAACATGTAGACACCTTCATGGTGAACATCCAAATAGGGTTTAGTGAGCCTGAAGTGGAACTCCACTGTCCTCATCCTCAGAGTGATTTTGGCACCTATGAATGAAAAGCATCTTTCCAAAGCTGGGCATTATGACTGCTTCAGGCTTAACGGGAATCTTCTTTTCCTACTCAATGAGCAAAGCTCTTTCTGCATGGAAATATAATAAGGAGTTTTCTTAATAACTATGCACAACTCTTATATTTTGTTTATTTCTAAAGGACTCTTGGTCTCCAAGCATATTTGTCTCAATCTGGTGTAATGGGCTTAGTAATAGAAAATCACAGGGCTTGCATTACTGCTGGCACAAATGGACCCTTTGGCTTGAACTCCTCTGAGTGATAAATATTCCAAAATCTTTCCCCATCATTTTCATAAGTATGCAAACATAGATTCAAATGAAAGTGATGACTGTTGGTGAATTTGTTAATCAAGCCTTAGCAATCTGAAGGAGCTCTTTCAGGAGCTTTTTTCTGATTTTTCATTAATGCCAAAATGCCTGATAGTGATTTACCAAGCACTGCAAAGCAGATATAACAGCCGGTGTCAAGGCCAGGTTTACTTGTCTTGCTCCTAGGTAATGGAAAGAAGGACAGGTGTAGCGACAAAGCTCAAAACATCACTATAAAAAAAGTTTACCCGGATTAGGTTAAGTTCCAAAGCTCAAGAGAGTCCTCTCTATTATTTTTTTCCCCAGCCTTCCACTACATGAAAATTTTCCTATACCAGTCTCTAAAGGATAAACTAAAACTCTGCTAGATGGGAACATTAATTCTGCTTTATCTGCTGGAAAAGGCATGGCTTTCACCAAGGAGGAAAAGAGCTGCAGTGACCTCTGTTGATGAAATTAAGCAATGTATTTAAAGAGCCAAAAAGGAAAGGTGACATATTCAAATCCTCTGCTAGGATTACACCGGACCAAAAAGTAAACTGCACGACGAGGAAGCAGCTTTCAGGTATTGTATGAAAACGACTGCTTCCCAACGCCCACTGAAGTCAAAATCCTCATCAGGATAGTTGCTTTTAAAACTGCTTTTTAGACAATTTGTTCCTGTTTAGTGTGGCATTAAAAACGATTGGCATGGAAATAGAGGACACGACACACTAGGGGAGATGTGGATTTTTGGAGTGCTATACTGCATTCCAGGAGTTTATATCACCAAAGGAAAACATCGTGCCTGTGTGTATTACGTGATCTGAATTTAGTGACTGGTTTGCCGTGCCAGCCTGACACAGGGTATTCTTGAAGTTTTGAGGCAAAGAAGCCTTGCAGTTGGCGGGCTGCCTGAGGCAGAGGGAAGTATCTAGGAACTGTCATGCCTTTATGACCAAGAATTTGGAACGTGTCTTTATGGGCTAGTTCTGATCCAGGAAAATAATTAAACATGTAAATACCCACAGGGATCTGGGCCGTAATACTGAACCTGAAGGTTGGGAGTAGCCTCAGTAAAACCAAACATTTAAGGATTGATCCCGTATGAATGAAGTTCTTGAAATCAATGAGAAAACTGCCATTAAGAGCTAAGTACCTTGTGGAAGTCGGGGTATTATGCCCTTCAGTTTTTCAGGCTTGTGCCTATGCTAAGGACTACTGAGTATTAAACAGAGCCAAAAATGAGGGTCAAGGCCTCATACTGTTAAAACGTTATTTTATGCTTCCAAGCTGTGCAGTAAACAATTGGTACCCACACTTTTTGGCTTTTCTAGGAGCCACAGCAATATAGATTGGTGTCTTTTTTCCTTGTATGTCCAGTGTTATGGCAGGTCTGACCGTAATCACAAAGTTGGGGAGTTTTCCCAGTTTAAGCGTTTTAATTCTTTAATGCCTCCAATCAGGGTCTGAGAAGTTTTATTTTTAATGTACTTTCCAGAACCACTGCTGTCCCTCTGATCCCAAAGTGTCCTCACAAGAGACTAATCGAATCAATATCGGTAGTGACACTTTACTAGTATCCCCTATGGTGTCCTTGGTCAGGCTTCATCATTTCTGCAGGGGTAAGGAGGAAAAACAACCAAGTTCGTTCTGTTTTTAATAAAAAGTATGAAAAGCTGTGCATAAAGCAATATCTTATTTTGATATAGATAAAATCAGAAAACTAAATAATAGACCAATGTGCTATGATATCATTATCTGGATATTAGAGGTGTACTTGACCTGCCAGTCTGAGAACATCAAATGCAAAGTATTATAATCAGTTTGCATATGTTACAGATGCTGTAAATGTTATGGCATCTTGTATAAATTTCACAATAAGGCCAAGTATTACAGCTACCTATTAAAAACTTCATGCTGTCAGACACAAAGGAAGTATTGATGTATCTTCTATATATAATTAATAATACTGGTGAAGATCTTCATTGGCTTCTGGGAAATTATGTCTGGTTTTTTTTCACTCTGCATGAGTCTGACAAATTTTTGTGGAGCATGGTTAGGATGGGAAGTACAGTCAGGTGGAATGTTGAATCAAAGACTTCTGTGCTTCAATATATTTAGTATCCTACTAAGACCTATACAAGTTAAAGGAGTCCAGTTACCTGCTCACTTTTCTAAAAATACCCCAAGAAAAGCCTTTTTTCCTTTTCTTGGAGAGTTTATACATGAAATAAATTAATTCTATATTAGAATTGCACATAGAACCATTCTATATAGAGACAAATGATTTTCTGCTAAGTTTACCTTAGAATCTTAGAACCACAGACTGGTTTGAATTGGAAGGGACCTCAAAGCCCATCTAGTTCCAACCCCTCTGCCATGGGCAGGGACACCCTTCACTAGACCAGGTTGCCCAAAGCCCCATCCCACCTGGCCTTAAACATTTCCAGAGATGGAGCTTCCACAATCTCTCTGGGCAACCTGTGTCAGGGCCTCACCACCCTCATGTAAATGATTTCTTCCTAACATCTAATCTAAGCCTACCCTCTTTCATCTTGAAGCCATTGCCCCTTGTCCTATCACTGCACTCCCTGGTGAACAGTCCCTCTCCCACTTTCCTGTAGGACCCCTTTAAGCATTGGTAGGCCATATTAGGTCTCCCCAGAGCCTTCTCTTCTCCAGGTTGAACAAGCCCAGCTCTCTCAGCCTGTCTTCACAGAAGAGGTGCTCCAGCCCCCTGATTATCTTTGTGGTTTACTTGACATAATTCTAAAAATAGCTTTTGTAACACTGTATGTAGGTATAGCTTTTGCACTGAAGGCTAGAATCACTGTGCTCTGGTAACTGTGGTAAAGCTGAGCCCCAGCTCCTCATTTATTAGCATCGCTACCTCAGGTATGGTGTAGGAAATAGGTCGTGACTCAAAAGCAATCAAAATGTCTTACTGTCATTTTTCTTCTGTTCTTTTTTATTACCCAGCATTCAGGCTTTATAATTTAGTTCTTTTCCAGTTTATTCTTACAGTGCATTTATGAACAAGTTCCTGAGTGGTTATTTATGTACCAGTCATCAGAGGTCAGCTCTTTTGGCTTATCTTATGGAAGAGAAAGGAAAAAGTCAGCAGTCATCTTTTTTTACATCTGGAAAAGTATCTTTTTTCATACAATTATAACTGTTTGACAGGAATTTGCTCAAAGTTAAAGAATATCTTTGGATTGAGATTAAAATGGAAAATTACATCTTCAGAGATGTACTTTTCTTTAAATTACTAGTATGTGAAAACTGTTTTGGAACTTTAATTGCTGCTAGAGGCTTACTACAAAATAAACTTTGCAATAAACCCTAGCTGATCCTTTATCTATAACCAAAAGTCTCCACACTGGCAAGAGTATAATACAGGGTGAAATCATATTTGGATTTGGAATATTTTGCATCTGAGTTCAAGAAGGCAGGATTTCCTCTTTCAAACAGCCCCAAACTTCTCTTCCTCTGGGTATGTGGAGATTATTTGGATCCTGCAATAATTGCTGGTTGGGTCAATTGCTTGATTTTTTACCATGAGAAGACTTACATATTTTCTGGTTTTGGCCTCACACAGAAGCATTCGGGTATGATTGCTCAGGGTAAACTGGACAGTCCAACCCCAGTGTTTGAGTGACCTTCTGAGTTAGAAGCCAACTTCTCTGCTCAGTGCCAGCTCTGAACCCTAACAATTATGCTGGTTTCCAAAAACTGCATCTGAACCTGTCATTCTTTTAACCATTGTGATTTTGGCAATTTGCATCTCTGCGAATCCTGATTTAGCATGCTGCAGGTGGGACAAACCTGAGGCCCAAGCCCAGTAGAAAAGGCTTCATCAAAAGCTGCCTGAGTACCAATCATGGCAAAGTTGACAGGTAAAAACCCTTCTCAGCACAGAATCAAAGAATGGCTGAGAAGGGACCTCTGGAGGTCATCTAGTCTAATCCCTCATCCATGGCTTCCTTTTCTCCCTTGTGGGTAGGCACTTGGAGACCAGGACAATGCACACATCTGCAGGTCTCTAAGCAATGGCCAAAACTCATATTCCATCCCACTGCTGTAAGATGAAATATGAAAAGAGGTGCATGCAGTGAACAGTGAGGGAGGAGGCATCTTACTCAGCTTGGCCCATGATTTTAATAGCAACAGCAGGAAAAATGAGGGGTTGGAGTACACCACATCTAGCTTCAGGCATGTGCTCTAGCCTATCAACCCAGGGCTCCTTTCATACTCAGCTGTTAAGTGACAGCCCCTATAGCCAGTGATTGATGGGTCCATACTGGGAAGCAACAAGCAGTCCCTTTTGAAGTGCCTGCTGCTTTCCAGGAGCCCTAAATAGAGCCCTGGGACATAGATGCCAGTGCTAAAGGACAGATAAGGACACTGAAAATAAAATTATGACTACCTCTTACTGAGGAGTTGAAGGGGTTTTAATAGATTTCAGTCCATCTATGAGCAGCATTTGTACACATTTTATATGATCCTAGGGCTGAATTTGTGAGCAGCTGTTGGAAACTTACTTATTCTTTTCACTGTATTTCTGTATCAAGATACTTATATTACTGTTAAAAAAGCCAATTTCCAGAACAGGTCTATCAACATGTATATGAGCCCTGTGCCCATGTTCACCTGGAGCATTGTGTCTAGTTCTGGGCTTCCCGATATAAAAGAGACAGGGATGTCCTGGAGAGAGTCCAGCGGAGGGCTACAAAGATGATTAAAGGCATGGAGAATCTTCACTACGAGGACAGGCTGAAAGAACTGGGGCTGTTCGGCCTTGAGAAAAGAAGACTAAATGGGGATCTTATTAATGTTTACATATATCTTAAGTGTGGGACACAGGGGGAAATGGCCAGCCTCTTTTCAGTGGTCTGTGGGGACAGGACAAGGGGCAATGGCTGCAAGTTGGAGCATAGGAAGTTCCACACCAATATGCAGAAGAACTTTTCCACAGTGAGGGTGACAGAGCCCTGGCACAGGCTGCTCAGGGGGGTTGTGGAGTCTCCTTCTCTGGAGATATTCAAGACCTGCTTGGATGCCGATCTGTGTGACCTGTCCTAGGGAACCTGCTTTGGCAGGTAGGTTGGACCTGATGATCTCTTGAGGTCCCTTCCAACCCCTATGATTCTGTGATTCTGTGATTCTGTGATCTAAGAAACCCAGCTATTTTTCTCTGAGAACATATCTTCCCACACGTGCATTGTCCTGAGCTGGTCTGGAATCCTGCTTCCAGGGCTGCACTCCATGTAGGATCATGCTGGACTTCATGTAGCCTCAAGTTTTAAGGCATTTGACTTCAATAGAAAACCCAGGCCAGTCTGATTCTGAGGTTTTATGGATAGCTAGATGCTTTGGTTTATTTCAAATACTGTGGGATGTCTTTTGCTGTCATTACAGGACTGGCACCAACATGAGAACCAAAGTGCTCACTTCATCACAAGACAAGCAGAGGTTGATTGCACAGGACAAACTCTGCTCCTCTGCTCAGAACTGGTGTTGTTATTTTCCAAGGTATCTGCAAATGGAGAAGAACATGTATTTATCTCTGTGCAACAAGACATCATAGCCCCCTTTCACCAATTCTCTTAGAAATTTTGCTAATTATATGTTTTTTGGCAGTAGATTCTGTCCTCGGGAGGTACAGATGGAGTGTCACTCAGGAGGAGGTCAAAAAAGTACTGGTAGTTAATGACTATGAAAGTAATTGCTCCACCTTTTCTTTCCATGATGTAATGTTCCAAGAAAGACTATTGCACAAGAAAGCAATGAGGCAGGTTAAAATACAAGGAAATGGATATAATCTTCTCAATAAAGTAATGCTATCCTGACATGGCTTCTCTGCGTAGATTTGTTTGTTGTAGTTTTAGGAGAGTGGTTTACCATTGCTCTGCACTTTCCTGCTATCTTATTCAAATGTGTTTCCTGAGGGGTTTTTTTGTTTGTTTGTTTGTTTCTTTGTTGGGTTTTTTCCTCTCTGCAGCACTTTGGATGCTCACATTTTGATTCTCATATGAAATTGTGGGATTAAACCCTACTCCTTTTCTCTTTCTTTTCCTTTTTTTTTTTTCTTGTAAATGCTTGGGATTACATTGGGAACTCTAACACTTAAGTACCTATGCCTAGTTGAAATGATTTAAAAATACAGGAGCAGATTCCAGTTGCACCATCTGCATTCATGAAGAAAGGAAGAAATAATTTAAAATGTAGGACTCTTGATCAGAGCTAATTACATGGAGAATATATAAAAATGAATAAAATTAAAACAAATATATGTGTATATGTGTTTGTGTGTAAATGTATAGATACAGACATTAAATATCTATATATAAAAGGAAAAGAGGCTGACTGTTAGACCATACAGAAGCCCTAAATTTGTTCTTTACTGACCTACTAGTTTTCCAGTATCAAATGCAACATATGGATAGATACAGAGCATATGGGCATCAAAGTGATAGTGATGATCACCAAAGGGCTATGACCACTAAAAAGGTTAATCACATCTTTCCAGTGGTATGTTACCTATGCTTTGCATTGAAAAAGTTTATCAAATGGTGTTAAAGTTCATTGAAGTAATTTCACTGAAACAATTTGCCATCTTCCTTATGATGCCAATGTGTCTGGTTTGTTGCAGACAGCAACCACCAGTTTGTTAACAGAAGTTTCCACCCATCTGGACGATTTCCAATGAAGTGTCCACATTTTCCTTTCCTGAAGGTTCCTCTATCCATCTTCCCAACTTTAAATGACATCAATTTTTTTTAAAAAATTTAATTAGTAATTAATCCTATTACTTTTTTTTAAAAATTTGCAAAACTCTGATAATTAAAATATTGTACATTTTTCTTTATGCTCTTTTGGAAGGTTAAATGAGGCATGGAGTCCAACCCTATCATCTCCGAGATAAGAGAGAGCTTTTTCTATAGACAGCTGTTAACAGTCTCTTAGGCTAAGATGTTCAATGGTTAGAGTGAGCAGTATCCAAGCACCATTGAACATCTTAGCCTGAGAGACTGTTAACCCCACTCACTGATGCTATTCCACCCAGGACAGAAGGAAGTGCTAAAGCCAGGGCTGTGGGTTTGGGAGGGCTTTGTGTGCAGCTGAATGCCGTGTCCTTCATCTCTTGAGTGGAAAGGCAGAGTTTAAAAGCCCTAGTCCTTTCGACCCTATGTTTATGGTGCCTACAGGGAACTTCAAACCAAAGGTCTTCTTTTAACTGTCACAGCCCTGCTGACTATAGTCTCTCAAACATACTTTATCCTCTTGCAGCAATGGGGAGGGTGGACTTTCCCACCATATTTCCTCGTGAGTGAATGAATGATTTTCAGTCATTTCTTACCTGATTGTTCTGTGCTAACAGAAGGATAGGATTATACAAAGAGGTGAAGGAGGGTTTGTTTTATACCTGACTCTGGAACAGCAATGAACCAGACTAATTTTTATCAAAACCAAGCCATATATAACATTCTGTGTAAAATTTAAAGCCAAACTTTCACCAAGTCACGTGGAAAAGCTACGTTCATACCAGCTGTCTGCTAAAGCCAGTCAGCTGAGATCAGCAGTTAAAGATTCTGCAAGAGTTTATTAGCCTTCTGCAATATAAACATGGTGACATCAGAGATGCAATAAATGACTAATTATGTTCAGTGAGTAGACTGGATAAAGAGAAATAAGAAGGGAAGTTGTAGAGAGTTACGTAAGACTCAAGCCACTGAAAAGAAGAATTCCTTAACTCTTCACATGGGTATTTCTGAACCTTAGAAGAAAGTTATACATAGTATATAGAAAATATGACATACTCCAGGTTTCTTCTTTTTCATGATGACATGTGCTCGCTGTTTAACCCCTGCACACACAGTACACAGGCAGTTAATTCTTTAGCTGGCCACTTCCACCTTGTAGTTCAGCTCAAACTGTCTGTTAGTTCTACTCAAGCACAAACTGCAAAACACCTTCTTAGTATTTGGGTTGCTTTGGCTTCAGCTGTCAGGAACATTTCCCTGTCTTCAGCAAGATATGTGTAGCATCACTCAAGACAGCTTGGAGTATTAGGGAAGATTCGTTGTCGTCTTATGCCACTGCTGAAAGGTGGTTCCCCTTGGCTTGGCCATGGCCTGGGCTCTGCAGCTCTAACTGTCAGGGGGCATGTACTGGTATTTTGCAGGTGGGTTCTTGGCATAAAGGAGAGAGACAAGATGGTGTCAGAAACAAGGGCACAGGTGAGCAAGGGGACATGGGGGTGAATAGCTCCCTGTACCACCCACTGTAGGCACAGGAATTCCAGCTACCGGGTGTCAATGGGCCGGCAACGCTGCCTACAGGATGGTGTTCTGTAAGGCATTCTAGTAGATGTTTCTAGACTCCTTCTGAAGATCTGAGTCCCCTTAGAAAAGCATTTATCAAGGGCTGAAACCTGTCCTGCTGTGCCCATACAAACCAACTCATGTCTGTGAAGGGGGGGAGCAGACTTTAGGCTGTGCTCATGAACTGAGCACAGGCACGCAGAAGGAAGCTCAATGGGTCAGAAGAACTGGTGGTGGTGGGTGAGAGTGGGAATAGCATGGCTGTTGGTTTGATGTGAGACAGAGCACAGCTTGGAAACATTTTTTTTACTTGCTTCAGAACTGCTTGAAAAACATTGTAACATTTGTTTTTAAATGAAATTTGCTTTGGGAAGAAAACCAAAACCAAGCACCACCAACCCCTCAGCATTTTTGAAAGCAGCACTTGTTCAACATACTTGTGCCATTAATCTACTGACAAGGAACTAGTAGGAAATGTAGCTTAGCAAAAGGCCTCCCAGGATTCTAGGACGGTGTCAGACTTTACCTTGCCCTTTGCAAACAGAGGTTACGCCTCATGCTTTAAAAGGTTGCCAGAGTTGTAAACATAGGCTGCAGCAGTAAAAAGGAATCACTTCAGTCACCAACTCCAACACTCGAGCTCGTGAGAAAGCATTTAAAAGTATGTTTACAGACCTATCAAACTCTGCTTTCAAAGGAAAATCTGCGTTGTCAGTTATGATGCCATCATAAGGCTGAAACTGGAGGCATTCTTTTAGTCATTAACTTGTTTTCACCCAAAAGTTAAACATTTAAATTAGTATTTCTGTATTCATGGCGGTGACAGGTGCTAAACTGGAGAACAGTGGCTCCTTTTGACAGCCAGCGTGGGGACACAGCCTCAGAAATCATTCAACGACTAAGTGTCCTGGTGCAGAATGAGCTAAAGAGGGAATTTACAGTTTAAACATTAAACATGTTGCTTAGCTATTAAACAATTAGATTGTTCTAATCTTGAAGAGATGGAGACCAGTCTGTCATCTCCGGTCCTGGGTTACCAGCAAACGCACCCAACAATGTCATTTTCCAGTGATGCCCAGATCACCTGGGTACGAGTAAGGAAAGAAAGGAAAAGCAGAGCAAGCCCCCTCTGGGCAGCCCCTCTCAGTTTTGCTTGTCTTATGAACACAAGTACACCTTATATTTCAATAATGGCAAAAAACAGGTTCATGGGTTATTAGCCTTCCTGGGTTGTAAGTGTCCCTCTGGAGCCAGGAACATCCCTTAGCCCACCTGCAGTAGCTGACAGAGGGTCCCTTTTTTGTGATGTTTAATGCTGACGCCCTGCAGCACTGCAAAACACCTCTCTGTTACTTGATATGAGGCACATAATGGTCTCCCAGAGCTTCCTGGTGGAACCTGCTAGAGATGCTTACTCATGATGAGAAGAAGTGCCTGTGCACACAGCAGCCAGCCTGAGGAAGGCCTTAGGAGAAGTCTTTGGGAGCGTGTTCACAGGGGTGCAATTACTCTGAAACCCAAATTAGCTCTGGCTCTGGGGAGGTGGTTGCCCATAAGCTACAGAAGCAGCAACATGTTGCTTCCTCAGGGCTCCCTCAGGGTGCTGCAGCATCACAGGCTCCTCATGCAGCCTCAGGAGACACCACCCCAAAAAAAAAACGTGCAGAGTTTATCGCTCTGAATTCAGTGCTGTCTGACTCCACCCTGTCCTGCAAACGCATGCTGCTTCTGAAGCTTTACACCTGTAGTTGTGTAGCCTTCTGCTCCTGCCACTCCTCCAGTTCTGGCAAAATTGGCAGCTTCTGGCATCCCTGCCCCTTCCCAATCCTGTCCAATTTAAAAAAACAAGTTGTGCAGAGAAAACAGTTAACATTGCAAGGGCCTTAAAACAGCTTACCAAAGTTCAGACCTGCGCGACTAAATTGCTGCCATTAAAGTGGCCATATGAGGAAGGTATAATGCCTCTGGTGGACCTGGTTTATGGGGATGGTTGCTAAGCAGCCCTGGAAAAGGCTGTGGAAAAACACATCTTGAATGGACTATTGATTTCATATAATAAATCACTCGATAGCTGAGATATTCTTTCACTAATTAATGGATTTAGAGACAGAGTTAGACTGTCTAGCCCTGATGACATAGCCCTCATAAAGAAGAGCCTAACCCCTAATTGAAGAGAAATTTTGAGAAATGTTTGTTAACATGATGCAGGTAGGAGAGCGACCAGCTCCTCTCCCAAAGAAAACAACTATCAGATGAGCAGATTTGTATTTTATAATCTTTAAATTTCCACTGAAGCTATTTCAAAATAAGTGAAAAGAATTTATGTCCCCTCTTTTGTGTCTCTGCTCCCCTAACTCTTTGAACATCCCAGTTGCACATACCACAGGCACAGGTTTTCCCTGTATCACTGTGATTCCCATGGAGCCGCAGATGTCAAGAAGAAACTCCTTTTTTACCTGAGGTGACCCAAAAATTTCCTTCTTTGTTCTAATGGGAACACTAGAATTTTTAACAAATTTATTTTAGTAACAGATTTATTCTAGAGAGGCACTGGCACAGGCTGCCCAGAGAGGTTTGGGAATCCCTCTCCCTGGCAGTGTTCAAGGCCAAGTTAGATGGGGCTTTGGGCAATGGAGTCTAGTGGGGATGTCCCTGCCCATGGCAGGGAGTCAGAACTAGATGATCTTTGAGGTACCTTCCAACCCAAAGCATTCTATGATTCTAACACACGGATGTATTTCATCAGGATGGCCCGTGGTTAAGTCTCCTGTGCTATAATTTTGGGGAAAATCGGAGAAAGCCTTTGTGTGTTTTAGAGGAAGAAGGATGAATTTTATATTTTTCTTATGAACTGGGAACACAGATATTACAATACTGCTATCTGGACTGTTTCAGGGCAAATTTAAGAAGTACGCAACCTAAAACCACCTCTGCACAGAGTTAATTTCCATCAAAATAAAATATCAGTGGTAGAATATAACGTATTTCTCTGAATCTTCTAAAAATCCCTGTCTAATTGAAACACCAATGAAATTTATGGAGAAATATTTAGCAATATTTATGATTTTCCCCCAACTGTTTTGATTTTTTGATCATATTTACTAGAGAACACCTGTAACATTGCTCGTAGGATACCTAATTATTGAAATAGGCACAGCAACATTTTCCAGAAATCCTTCCTTCATATCCAAGGGAGATCAGAAAATTAACTATGAAAATATGGCCTCGTGATTCTTAGGAAATCCCTAAAAATGGAGCTAAATTTCTGATACTGTGAAAATTGTCATTTGTTCAAATAATGTATTTATTTATTAAAAAAATAATAATCTGAAAGCAGAGTTTTGATAATAGCTATAAAGATAGATAAATTCATACTGCACAGATAAAGCTGGATTAATATTAACTGATGACAGACAACGCTGTAACTCAAAGCTGTGCCTACGGTGAGAAAGTCCCAATGCCTACAGCAGCGAAAGTAAAACGGAACCATCGCAACACCCATGTGAGCTGTTGCAAACCTGCGTGGTGCAGCTGCCAATGTGTCCCTTTCCCAAACAGCACGCCGTGGGTACCCTGAGCAGTTCCTTGCTCTGGTGGTAATTTCCAGTAGTAATCAATAAATGGATTAAAAGGTAAACAAACCGAATTATGTGAGCTACCATCCTGATGTATGAAATAGCGTGCACTTTGTCACGTGAAATGCTGTTAGCACCGGGTCTGGTGGAACAGACGATGCCTGCGAGCAGAATTAAAGAGATGAAAGTACACCCGGGTGCAGATGGCACGGCACGGCGCGGGCAATGAGGCATCGGTGGGGGCACGGCAGGAAGGCCCCTCTGTGGATCAGCTGCAATCAGGCGAGTGCGGTGTACGTGCTTTCTGTTTGCGCTATCACTGAAACGGTGCGGAGCGACCCGAC
Source organism: Gallinula chloropus (assembly GCF_964237585.1). Lineage (NCBI taxonomy): Eukaryota > Metazoa > Chordata > Aves > Gruiformes > Rallidae > Gallinula > Gallinula chloropus. The sequence continues at coordinate 145,329,916 of NC_140085.1, forward strand.
GGAAAATTGTTCTGAAGTGGGAGCAGATGCATTGAGCTGTCAGGGGCAGAGCCATGACGAGACACCGCGGCGCCAGGGACACACCTTCGCGTCTCCCTAGCTGACGGGGGGACCCCCCTTCCTCCCCTCCCCTTCCTGGGCAGCTTTGTGACTTGGGAATATTTTCCTGTACATGGTGATGTCCCCGGCTGTGCCCTCGGGAGGAGCTGCTTATTGTGCAGATACCAGCAGGGATGGGCGCCCTGTGAGCGATGCAGAGGGGAGTGAAGCTGTGGCTACTGTCTCATACAGCCTGAGCAAAGCAGAGATAGTGGGAATATAGTGCCCCATTCTTCAGTCTCATGCAAATCTCTGCCTGGATTTACAGACCTTCCACTGGTGGTGAAACCCACCAGCATTTGTTGGACCAGCTGCATGGGTGAGTGGCAATGAAAAGCAGCAAGTGCTGCAAACAGAGAGAGAAACTCCACAAGGCCTTCAGAACCTTGCACTTTGCTTTTCAACAAGCTACAAAGTCAAACACAGCCCACTTCCCCGCTGTATCACGCTGTCCTCCAAAGGCATGATTAATTTAGATTAATTCTTATCTAAACGTTGGATATTCTCATCTATACAATCCATCGATAAAATAGATTGGTTTGAGGTGACGACAGGTGACAACTGTAGAAATTAACCTCAGCTCCAGTTTTCTTTGCTCTCCCAGTTTTTCTGTGTCCATTTATTACTTCCCTTTTTATTACTGGCATGTAAGTCACCAGCCTCAGGATTAATGATATCTTTCCCTCTTTTTTTAATTCCTATTCACCAACTTCTCATTTTCATAATATTGTAAGAAAAAAAACCCACCCAACAGAAAAGCTGAGTGCCTAGACCCACAACATGTCAGAGCCAGAAGGGCTGTTGTGTGTGCCCTTTTATTTTTGAAAAGCAGGAAAGTAAGAGGACAACTAACAGCAAATATGTGGATGATGTCCCGAGTAAGGGTCCATATTCCTGTGTCTGAGACAAACTTTGTGACTGCAAAGGCATGGCCTGGGTGCCAAAGCATCACTCTGTCTGCCAGTCCGTAGCAGCAACGTTCTGTCATCCTTCACTGCCTGTAATGAAAAGGCCAGCAATGAAGAACATTTTCCATGAGAAGGGACCTTCCTTCCCCTTCTCATGCCTCAGCACTCTCCCACCCAAAGTCTTCCTGCCCCTATTGTGGCAAACTGAAAATCCCTGGTCAGTTGTTCACTGTTCCCAGGCACCGTCGAGGCTATTGTACAGTGGTCCAGTTCCCTGATCTACAGCCCATTTCTGCTGTGATTACTGAATGGGGTTATGAACCGCAGCACAGAGGAAGATTATGAGGTGATGTTAGAGAAAAAAGGGTTGATGGGACAGTGTATAAGTAACCATACTTGCAATAGCCTCAGTCAGCTTTCTCTTGGCAATGTGTTTTCATTGACATTATGGAAGATAACTCTCAGTCCAGTGCAATATCCTGAAAGCACGTGTCAGATAACTGGAGAGGGTTTGTAACGCTGCTCTTAGGACAGCAGGTATTGGCACTTTCATAACTGTTTTTATCAGAAGGCCTTTCTTCACTTGCAGGAAAGGTCATAACAGGAGACATGCAAGTGCAATGACAGATCATACAATTTTAGAGTGAATTGAATTTGTAATTTGCAGGCTGCTTTGCATGTGAGAGATACTGCTATCTCCTTTACCTGAGGGTTAGACTTTTCTTCATATGGGTGGTATTTTAACAGAGACCAGGAGATTCAGGAATGACAGAGCATTTCCCTTTTTGCTTTGTTTTGTTGGGATTTTTTTCCCCCTTATAAAAGAAATGTCCTTAGACCTGGCAATATTTATATGTTTTTCTCATTTCAGGGACTCTAACATAACCAATAAAAGGACTCATTAAGATATCACGTGCAGCTAGAGGGTTAGATGATGTACACACCTGTTTGGTATTCAAACATGTTCATTCTCCTAGCTGACTTGTAGATAAAATAAAGAAAAAAAGACTTCTATTAATGTCATGTTTTTAAATTTGTCTTAAAATCCAGATGCTTAGCACCCTGTTTTCAGTTTCTGGGGGTAAATGACAGCTAATTGATTCTGAACTTTAACTGTAACTCACTACAGGAACAACAGCCACTGGTTATTTTTTGCCATTTGAGGAAAAAAAGAAGAACTCTTACTACCTGCTTTTGTTTTATCTGAAGTCAGGAAAGACATGCTTCGCTATAAAGGCACGCAGGACAGTGTGCTATAAAGATTTTATGAGTTTGAGCTTTGGAATAGTGCCTTACTCACAAGTGGTGAAGTCATGAGCACATCGTGGCTGAGATTCTGTTCGTTCAGAAACACAGAAAGCCGTTGCTCAGCAGGATCTGATGGAATACTGGCAGTGCTGAAACTTGGGGCAAATTCCCAAGGCCTTCAGAAACAGATTTTGTCACAGGCATGTTCAGTATTAACATTGCACATGCACACACGCATAAATATATTATTAATTAGATACTTATATACACATATATACCAGTAAATATGTATGAACACTCAGGTATGTTTATTTAGTGTGCTCTTTTAACTCTATGAACTAACAGAATGTAAATCTGTTTACAGGAACAGGTTTGTGCCTGTCATGTTTGATAGGGGGCAACATATAGATAATAGACATTTCACAGACTATATATTATTTCATGTGTTATGCATATTAAACATATATACTATACTGCATGTATATGTATATATATACTATATTGCATGTCTAGGCATATATATGGACCCACGCACATATATGTATGCAGAGTGTGTTCTTTGAGTCCTCTAAATTAACAGAATTTAACTCCTAATTAGAGGCAACAGACTGTTGTCTTCCGTGGACTAGGCAGAAGCACCTTTCCTGTCTTTGGTAATGGCAACATAAACATGTACCTGCATACGTATACACACATAAGTATAGACACGCATACAATCACGTTATTGGAATATATAGGCAATTGCACACCCGTGTGTATATTTATACACATACAGACGTTTGGATACATTTCTGTACATACATACATAGTCTCTAGAGACATACATCTAAAAGTAGTTTATCTAGTCACCTACAGACTATATACGTATGTATATGTGTATATACAGGGGTGTACGTATCCACAGAGAGCGTGTTACCCCTCTCAACTAGTTTACAGATGCATATATGTGTGTGTGTGTGTGTGTGCATGTATACGAGTGCGTGCACATCTCCTTCCGAGCGATGCCAGGGATGCACTCGGGCTGTGCTTATAGCCTTGCGGCACCCCGGGCCGTCTCACAGCCCCTTGGCCGCCCCAACTCCCTCGCACGCCGGAGCTCCGCACGCCGCTGGCGGGCTGGCCCGCACCCAGCCCGAGCACCTGCCGGCGGCCGTAACCCGGCCCTCGCCCGGGCGCTCCCGCGGCGCCTGACAGCGGCCGCCCGGGCCCGGGGGCGGCGGGGGCGGTGGCCGGCCGCTGCGGGGCCAGCCCGCGGCTTTGCCCCGCGGGGGGCGGCTCTGAGGGCGGCCCGCAGGGAGCGGGGCGCCGCGGCCGGCCGGCGGCGCCGGGCCGGGACTCGCCCAGTCACCGGGGAGGAGGCGGAGCCGGCGGGGCCGCGGCGGCGGCAGGTGCCCGCAGCGGCGGGATGGTGGAGGGGCCGTAGGGCAGCGGCGCGTCGGGACGGGAACGGGAACGCCATGGGCATCCGCGTCAGCCCCCCGCACGTCGCCCTGCCTCTGCTGCCGGTGCTGGTGCTGGTGCCGGCGCTGGGGGTGCTGGCGGCCGGGGCGGCGGAGGCGCGGGCCACCTCGGAGAGCCAGCTGCCCGGCGCCTCGGCGATGGGCACCGGCACCCCGCCGAGCCCCAGCGGCACCGCCTTCGAGGAGACGCGGCTCCACGTCTTCACCCTGGACTACCCCCACGTGCAAATCCCCTTCGAGATCACCCTCTGGATCCTGCTGGCCTCCCTCGCCAAGATCGGTGAGCGGGGCCGTGGGGCGACCCTCCCTCCCCCTGCGCGACCCCGCCGGGGCCCGCCGTGGGCAGCCGGGCTGGGACGCTCCGTGTCCGGCGGCGGGGGACGCGGGAGCGGGGGGGCGGCCGGAGGCTGCGGCTCCGTTGCGGGGCGGGATGCCCGGGCAAATGATGGGGGTTTTCTCGGTGAGGAAAGGTGTGAAGGAGAAAAGAGATTCCTCCGGCCCCCCGCGGCGACGCGAAATCCCCGGGCTCCGATGGCTGCACAGCCCCGGGCTCGCTCGGCGTGCCGCTGGCTTTCCCCGGGTCGCCCGGCTGTCATTTGAGCGCCGTCTTCTTTCGCTTAAAATAACGCCGGGTATAACGACAGTTTCAGAGCAGAACAGCGGATCGATGGAAAGTAAATATTAATGAGGGCAGAGTAAGCCTCCTCGATGTATTTTCCCCACCATTCACTTAAGTCCCGAGAAAGATAGAAAAGACGGCGCTGAATGAGTAAGAAAGGCCACCTCTTCCCTCATGTGGAAAATATTTGTATTGCATAGTTTCACTGCGTTTTGTGCAGGTTATATATCGCGGTTTTAATTAGCTTTCCATATCCTAAACGGGAAAAAAAAAATAGAGCACAGCATAATAATCTGAAGACCGTCAGGTAAAGGTGTGCTAGAGGGCTATTTAAAAATCCGTAAATCTCTGCATATGATGAACTTTGTATCTTCTTAACTAGAAGACAGTGTGAGGAATAAAGGCGTGGGAACAGAAAGAAGGAAGGGGGAAAAAAAAGGTTTACTGATAGTCCACTGGTTTGATTCAGAAGTCTTGATTTCTCAGATTTCATTAAAAACTCTGATCGTACTCATTTTGAGGAAACATTTTGATAAGAACTTTTGACTTCTGCTCGGGACATTTAAATAGACTGTCCCGTTCTGGTTAGTGATCGGGTAATTAGGATTCTTCAAAGCCAAAAATGTGTACCTGGCGTTGCAGCTGGGAGCCTGCTCCTCTGTCCAAGCAGCTTTACGATGGCTTCATTGCTTCGGGCAGAAGTACTGCAATGCTGCCTCGGTTAAGGGTGCTCGTATCTCTGTGCATGATTCCTAACGCATTACACGTGCATACTTAGCCTTGAGTATGTATTTAGGTGTTTGCAGAACTGGGACAGAGTTCAGGTATGGTACCCTCTGCTATACAATGAACTGTGACAGCCAGAAATTAACGGAGTTTGGTAAAAGAACCCATCTCAGCCAGTTGAGTATTGTAAAACTCCTCTGGCCTCTGAGTTTAGGTACAGCAAGAGCTCTTGAATAAGCTGAGACTAGGGAAAAAAGTTACTGTTTTAATAAGAGATTACAGGGAAGCTATTTGAAAAACACAAGTCCTCACACAAAGATGTGTAATTTCGGTAGGACTGTACGTTCTCGCCATCATGATGCTTTCCTAGTGGACGGGCATCTAAAAAGTTTTTTAAAAAAATAATTAAAATGACCCTCTGCTTTGGCTTCCCAAGCTGGCTGCAGTCCAGCAAACAGGCAAAATGCACAGGGGAGGAAAAATGTGTGTAGTGTTTAAATCCCTTCAGTTACACCAAATGGAAGGCTGACTGGCTAATGTAGGGCACTACCTCCGCAGCTCGAAGCATGTGCGCGCTAAGCAATGAGGGCCGGACCCAGGAGAGGCCCTAGGTGTGGCGGTGCTCAGCTTCACCACACCTATCTGCAGGCGCCCAGGCTCTGGGACTGGAATTAGGAACATCCAGTTCTTGCTCCCGGAGCTTCATCTGTCCTTTCTTATCCAGCCAGTGCATCGGGTAAACCTTCTCAGGACAGGCTCCCATCACTCCTAAGTCACATTCCCACAGCAGCCGTTTTTCACTCGCCCCTTCTTTTATATTGAAGGTAGCCCGGCTGATGGGCAGCCACTGCGTGCCTCAGTTTAGAGGGATGGAGAGGAATTTTACAACCCACCTCACTGCCTGTAGCCCCTAGGGACAGTGTCTCTGTGGGAGAGGGGGTTCTCTGGTGCGTTCCCCTCTCCAACATTTCCTGCCAGGCAGTGCAGGCATCTTGCCCCTGTCGTGCTGAGCAGTGTGAAATGCACCTCTAGACTCACGCACTGCCCAGGAAACTTCGGTGCCTAATCTGGCATCTCAAATTCCTTTCTGGGGCTAGGCGCTGAATGCTCGTGTTTGGCACTGCCAAGTAGCAGACCTTTATGGACAGAGCCCGAAGGTGCTTTCAGTTAGAAGGAGCTCAGAAGGCGGGCTCGCATTTAATAACAGCTCTCTCAGAGTGTGAAGGGTCCCAAAGACAGCCACATCACATCACCTGCTTATCGCCCGACTGGAGCCTTTTTGAACAAATATGGGTTTTTTGCAGAAAATGCAGTTTCACTGGAGCTGAAATGTTCCAGCATTTGCTAATTTTTATAGGGGTTTCTCAGATCCTGGCTGTGACTGTGTCATTGTTGGCCAAGTTTAGAGGGAGCAAGAAAGATAACAAGAGAAAGAAAAAACCTGAAGCTGTCACCTTGAACTTGTTGACAAGATACCTTTTCACAAAGACATCAGAAACACCTGGCTTTTTATTCCAGCATAGAACATGGGTGCATTTTGAAATCTGAGAAACTGCCTTGAACAGCATAGTTGTGGTCTGGCTACCTCTACTTATGTGTTATCCTGTGTGGTAATACCACAGATGAGGTATGTTACTGAGGTGCTGATGGGCTCCACCAGTATATTAGGTGGGACCCAGTGCACCCAAAGTATGCTGCAGTCTCTGATCAGTGAGACTAGTCCACTTGCGACCCAGTTTTGCTCAATTCCTATGCTACTAAATCTACAAAATGCTAACCCATCCAGATTCACATTACTTCTATGCTGTATCACAAATGTACGATTAGAAGTCCTTTTTCTGGGAATTGAGCTGACATCCTTCCAACACTTGTGTCCTGAAAAAATGCTTAAGCTGTTCAGAGGGCCCTTGGAAAAGCCACGTATAATCAGAAGTACACATCTCAGTGGCATTTCCAGGATCAGAGTGCGCTGGGTTGCACCCAAGAAGTACGAAACCAAGACTCTAAGGACTTTTGGTTTGAAGAATACTGAACTTGCACTTTAGGCAAGTGTCCTAATGCCCAATGGCCTGAGAGTAAACATGTTCTCTGCTGTGGAAGCTGGGTCACTGCATAGTCTGGAGCCCAAGAACAGGGTGAGAGGAGGAGAAAGTAGTTGTGGTCCTTGCTTCTGACCACGTGGCTGTGGGTTTGTCAGAGCGAGGCACTTGTGCCTACCTCTGTGTGATGGATCCTAAATCCTATTTATCTGCCCTTAGTTGGGGAACCACAGCCTGTCCCTGATCACATGGATATAGGCAGTCTTTCAGGAGTTCTGATGCTGATAAAAAGCACATTTAACTTTGTGGCAGCCTTTCCTCACCTTTAAGGATGAGGAGGAATCCTAAAAGCTCTGAAAGAGTATGAGCTTTCCAAAGAGTGGCTTGGAAAGAAGGAAAGGAAAAGATTTTTACTTTTACAATCACAATGGACATTTCATTGTTATTGCATTATAACTGGTTGGGATGGGTTGGGTTTTTTTGTGTTTTCATTAAAATCTGAATTTACAAAAATTCACTCCTCTTAAATTTTTATTGAGAAAATGATTTAAAATACTTTTGAAGGGCTTAAAAACCTTCTACCAAAATCTCCTTATTCAGGGGAAACTTCAATCACTGTACTGGAAATTTTGGCATCCTGCCACAGTAGAGACTAAGATAAAACCATAAAATGTTTATGCGGAAGTGGCTGAAAGGTGAAGATCAAGTCTGCAACCACAAATTCTTGTATTTCCAGGGTCATTACCTGTTCTGCCAATATAGGATATTGCTGATTCTGGTTTTGCAGAATGAAAGTGAATTTGGCAGTCCTTCTAATGAGTCACATAATCTGTGTTTGCAAATATTAAAAAGCAGTGTGTGCTCATCCAGAAAGGAAAAAAAAAAATCAGCTTGACCTGCTTTAATAGCTACAGACTGTAAGTGAAAAAATCTGTAGATCAAACCAGCTTTCCCCTTGGTCCTTCTTAACCATTTGGTTTTGCTAATTGTAAGTTCAGGCTTTCTTTTACCTGGAAAAAAAAAAAAAAAACCAAACCAAAAACCTGTAATGAAGGAGAATTTTAAAAATTGGTGTTAACAAGATACAGAAGCCTGAAATTGGGAAACTTGATGCGAACTGTACCAACTTCGCAGCAGTTTAACTGTTTCGACTACAGGTATGATTTTTACTGAAATAGTTTTACTGAAATAGACGCCCGTTATTACCACACCCAGTGTTTCCATGCAACTCTCATTTAAAATAATTTAAATGCTTTTTAGTTAGGCAGGAATTGTGGGATCTTGTGGGTGTGGATAGCTTGCTGTATAATTATGTGGGCCAAATATAGATAAGGAGGAGCCTGGAAAAGATTGGCATCGCCAGGACCTGGAACGTGACCTTGGTGCGTAAGGTTGATCATTCCATTAGATTGGCCAGAGTACGTTCCTTTGAAACTTCTCCCATTCATTACAAAAATCATCCTTAAAACAGTCAACAGTCAAAAGAAATGGGAAGCTTTAGATCAAAACCGCATGGCTTGTAGGGTTTTAGTAGGCCGTGGAACATTCAACCATTAAGTCCTCATTCAGAACTTTTTTTTTAATTCATTTTTTCCAGTACTCTGCCCAGACTTCATAGAATCACAGAATTTTCTGGGTTGGAAGGGACCCCAAGGATCATAGAATTCCAACCCGCCTACTACAGGCAGGGCCACCAACCTCCAGGCCTGGATCTACACAAGGTTGCCCAGGTCCCCATCATACCTGGCCTTGAACACTTCCAGGGATGGGCCATCCACCACCTCTCTGGGCAGCCTTCTATGGGAGATTCCTGAAACTACCACGATTCATATAATGCAGAAGAGAGAGCATAATAATCTCAGGCTACGACTTGTCACTCCATAGAAAAAGTGTTCATTCTTGTGAAAATAATTTGGAGGCTCATTAAAATAAAAAAGAGTAATTGTGTGTGTAAATGAGTCTTTTTGGTCACTGGGGAAGAGACCATGGGGGACTGGGTGAAGGTCACAGGTGCTAGCTCCCCTCCCTAGCTTGAAGACTCTAAAAGATACCTAAAAATAAAATAAATGTACCCCTTAAACTCCTTTTTGAAGCTGTGCATGGAGGAAGGGGTGGTTAGTTTGGTGGAGGGGGTTCCTCTATTTAGATGTAATTTGCCCTAAAAAGGTGTTTGGATTGTGCTTCTGGAGGATTACACATTACCAAAACACCCCAGCTCTTTGACAAACTGAACTCTTGCACACAGTTGCTCCAGCCAGCCTGTTAACTGGAGCATCTTGCTATTAAATTGAATCTCCACCAAATTAGCTGAATTAACCACTCTGGGTGCCAAATCTGCCTCGACCTGTTGTTGTGGTTCAGTTCAGTCTTTGCAGTGAAAATGCAATTGCCCTCTGACTGATACTTGCTTGCTAAGATAATAGAATCCAAAATAGTCTTTTTGATTCTCTACAAATAACCATTTTACTTTCTTGTGTTTGACTTTCCTTTGAAGGCTTTCATCTCTATCACAAGTTACCCTCGATAGTACCTGAAAGCTGTCTCCTTATTCTGGTTGGATTGCTTCTTGGTGGGATTATTTTTGGAGCAGAGGAGAAGTCCCCACCTGTAATGAACAGTGATGTTTTTTTCTTGTATCTCTTACCACCCATTGTACTTGATGCTGGATATTTCATGCCAACACGTCTTTTCTTTGAGAACTTTGGTACCATATTCTGGTATGCCGTGGTGGGCACGCTCTGGAATGCCATCGGTATTGGAATTTCACTGTATGGAATATGCCAGATCAGTGCATTTGGCTTGACTGATATCACATTGCTGCAGAATTTGCTCTTTGGCAGCCTCATTTCAGCCGTGGATCCTGTGGCAGTCTTAGCTGTTTTTGAAAACATTCATGTCAATGAGCAGCTTTACATCCTGGTGTTTGGAGAGTCTTTGCTGAACGATGCTATAACTGTGGTAAGTTACTTGATAAAGGGTCAGTTGACAAATCCGATAAATGATTGTTTGCATGCCACTCTCTTGTATCTCTTTGTGTCTGGTTATTAGAGTTTGCTAAAAGATTGAAGTCAACAAGCACTAATGTGTTGATGTAATTCACTGAACTTGAGATTTAGAAGCTATGGTAGTCCTGCCACACCAGAGTAATGTGCAGTGGTAGCATATTTGCTCTAGGGATTTTACTACCCAATCTCTCTCATTACTGCATCTCTGAATTCTAGTACTTCTGTAATCTGAAACCGGAGGCTCTCATCACCTGCAGAAGTGCTGTCGGACAGGAGAGGGAAAAGCAGTGGTGTGAGGCGTCCCAGCACATTCACAGGGACAGTGGGAAAATCATTGAGGTCCCAGAGGCACAGGACCCAGGTGATGCTGGCCTTTTGCATGTGCCCATCCAGTTGGAACTGCCCTGAGACCACCAGTTTATTTCCCTCAGGCTATGGATGAGATAGGATAGCCATCTAGAGGCAGTAACTTCTAATCATTAACTAGATGAACTGGGTTTGTGGTGCTGACCTCAGGACGGCAATCTGCAAATTCCATTAACACCCCCAATGCCCCTTGTTGTACCTGATGACACCATGTCTGGAACACTACTCCCACTTATCCGTGCTTTACTTGAAATCCTTCCTGTACCAACCATTTCCTGGCATGCTTTCTGTTCTGTGAGCCACAGAGGTCCAGTTTTTCATATCACAGAATCACAAGGTTTGAAAAGACCTTTAAGATCAAGTACAACAGTTCCAGCCCTATGCTAAACCATATCCCTAAGTACCTGATCTACCCTTTTTTTAAACACATCCAGGGAAGGTGACTCAGCCCCCTCCCTGGGCAGCCTGTTCCAGGCCCCGACAGCTCTTTCAGTAAAAATTTTTTTCCTAAAATCTAATCTGACCCTGCCCTGGCACAGCTTTGTGCCATTTCCCCTTGTCCTGTCTCCTGTCACCTGGCTGAAGAGACCATCGCCCACCTCTCTACAACCTCCCTTCAGGTAGTTTTAGGTGGTGATAAGGTCTCCCCTCAGCCTCCACTTCTCCAGGCTAAACATCCCTAGCTCCCTCAGCTTCCCCTCATATGATTTGCCCTCCAGCCCCTTCCCCAGCCTGGTTGCCCTTCTCTGGACTCGCTCTAGGATCTCAATGTCCTTCTTACAGTGAGGAGCCCAGAACTGAACACAGTACTCGAGGTGCAGCCTCACCAATGCCGACTACAGGGGCACAGTCACCTCCCTAGACCTACTGGCCACACTATTTTTGATACAAACAGGAAGGATCAGAAAGATTCAAGAACTGGCTCCACACCTTGCCTGCCTCTGTCACTGGCTTCTTATTCTTGACCAATTATGTGTAGAATTTTCCTTTATTTTCCCTTTTTCTAGGACTTTGCCTCACCTGCTTAACACACAGGTATCTCATCATTTAATCTGAGCCTCAGTACTGATCGTTTCTTGTGTGTCCGTGGGAGTACTGTGAGTTTGTTGGAGTTTTTCTGCTTCATGCTTTATCTGATTCTGCTGCTATCCAGCCAGATGAATCACGTCCTCTCCTTCGGACTTGCCTTAAAGCCTAGCTTTTCTCACTAGCTTACAGCTGAAGTTGCCTGCCATTACTAGACTGGTACTTAAGCCAGTCCTGAAAATAAGTGGGTGTAAATACTGAGTTTCAGAAGGCTTAGCAACTCTGCCATGGCTGTGTCTGTCTCTATTCACTCTTAATGGCCACTCATGCAGTGGAAATCTTTTCGTACAAGTTTTTTTCTGGGGCAGAAAGGTCTGGGTTTATATTAATGTAAAGCTGATTTTTAAAAAAAAATATTTTTTTTTTTGGTGTATGTGTGCATTTTTCCAACCAAAATAACTTTTTCCAATCACAAAAATCAAATCATCTTTCCACTGGAGCAGCAGGTAATCCAGCAACATTTTCTAGGAAAATGCTGCATCCCAATGATGGAAGCATTCATGTGTGCCATTGCCAATGGAAAAATATTCCAAACCCACCATTTTTATAGACGCTGCCATGGCAATTTAACAGCCATGATGCCTGGCTTTCCTGTAAGCATCATCAGTGCCTTCTGGAGGCAGTCCTTTCTCACGACATGCCTGCCCAGATGCTGTAATACAGGGGCAGATGCTCTGAGGAGTCTGCAGCGCCGGCCCAGCATATGCAGTCCATACATGTATTCACAAGGGAGTGAAAGACATTTAGAGTATGTTCAGTCTCATTTCCCAGCTATCACTTAAAGGTAGCACTTGGCAGGAGATCAGGTGTTTTCCACATGCTAAGCATTGCTCTGCTGATGGTTCCTTCTTACGATTTTGCAGACCTGAAATCCAGTGATTGCACCTAAAACGCGACCCAGGCTGTCACACAGATCCCCCGTGGGGTGCCTTCCCCTGCCCACAGTGGTGCTGCCAGACCAGTCCTCGCTGGGGTTAAGCAGCTATCTGCTCTAAGCAGACAGTGTTTTGTAAACGCCATCTCTTCCTCTGCCCTTGCTGTTTTACCAGGAGAGCTGATAAACCAGCTAGCAGGCTAGCCCAGCCCCTTCCAGCTTTCGTCTGCGAGAGCCCTTGAGTCCTACCTACCCTGGCAGCTCCCTCCGGTGTAATACGGGGACGAAGCTGGAGGGGAGCTGAGGGCAGGCTGGCCGTCTGCAGAAGCCACTTAATTCCTGTGGCCACTGCAGCATCAAAAAACCTGGGGGAAGCTCAGATGGGCAGTGCAGAATGGTGTGGCTTTAGTAAACACGCTTTCTAAGTACTTTAAGCCCTTCTTCCTGCTGCCCCACTTGCACTGTCTGTCTGTTCCTCATAAAAGCTTTTATTAGGATAACATCATGCTTTCCCTTTTCAGAAAATGTGCTACCACACCTTTGTTTTAGGTATAAAGTGAGGTGTGCTTTCTTGGGAATCTCAGGTCTGCTCTGTTTCTCAGATGGTCTTTCATGTCTGATACTTTTTATGATATGCCTGTTCATTTGGATGACCCTTCACCCGCCCCCACTGCTGGAATTTTGGAGCTTGAATTTGGCTGAGGACAATGTTTGCCAGTTGGCCTCTTATTCAGAGTTGGTCCCTTACTGAGCGACTGGGACAGGGATAACTAGCAGAGTGGTATTGAATGACAAGATCACAGTTGAAGTTGTGTTAGCAGTTCAAATTCCAATTCTGGGCTTAAAATCACTAAGAAGGAGGCAGTGTCACTACAGCAATATTATTCCCATGGTGGAAAATATTACAGAAGTGCTCTGTATTCCACCTCTAAAAAATGTTATTTTGATTCCCTTAAAGTAATTTCAGAATTAAAACCTAACAACTGAAAACTGATGCAAATAAGCAATTAATGTCTAGGAAGAGCAGAGACACTCTGAAACAAGATTAAAAAGTGACTAAGATTTGTTGGTGATCCTTCAGTGAGTTCAGCTGAAGGATAGTGAGTAAATGCAAATCTTGAACTTGAAAAAATCCACAACGTTCTCATACCAAATGTTACAAAATATGACCAGAACTGATGGTGTTTAACTCACCTGAAAGCTTAAAGAGAGCCCTGTAAAACTCAACTGCTGTAAAGGGAAAGTGAACCTGATTTTGATCTCACTCACAGCAGTGTAAATAAAGAACAATAGGAGCGAGATTAAAATCATGTTCATGACATTCCATAGTCCAACCTGCTGCTTCTACAATGTCTCTCTGGTTTTGATCCGAGGTACAAAGGAAAACACTGCTTTCAACTAACTTGGGGCGAGATGTATGGGGATGTATGTATGTGGGAACAACAGGCTCCATTCTTGTTTGCAGGGTGAATGTGAGGATGAGATGATTTTAGGAAAGGTGTCAGGAAAGGCTGTTGCTTGAGTAGATCAGAATTTACAAGCAGCTCTGGGTGGCCTTTCTTCGGAGATGTGCCTTACCTAGTTACATTTTAAATTATAAAAAAGTCTTATTTACAACTCCAAGTAAAGAAAATAATAATCTGCCCTAATACGTACCAAGGTGGTATTCTGCCAGGTCAAATTCTGTAGGTGGTGTGAAGAATAACAAGTCTGGAGTAGTCACAAGTTTCAACTAGTGACTCGGGGAAACTCCTCTCCCTGCAAACACTGCAAATCAGCAGTATTTTTTTCCTTGGTCAGTGATTCATGGAGACTTCTGGGAGTCTGCTGACTGAGAGGTCCTTGTAAAGTGACTGACAAAAGCTCACCTGTTGTTAGTATAAGCTTAATTCTGGTATTCTCCATGCAAATCCGTAAGGCATGCAAATCAGCAAAGCAGGCTGAAAATCAGTGAAGCCTGTGACATTGCTTATATGCCCTGCAGAGGACACAGTAGCAAGGAGCAGGGCAGAGAAGCTGGGAATCTGCCTCAGAGCAACAAGATGGAAGGGGTTTGTCCAGGTGAAAAAAGGATGTTTCTCCCAGGTGGGCTCATCCTGAGGACACCATTCTTGCCAAATAAACAGCTCCTGCTCCTGCTCTTTCCCTGTTTGTTGCTTTGTAATGAAATTGGAAGTTACTGGTGACCATGCTAGGTTTGATTTAACTTTCTTTCTTCATGCTTGCTCTGGAATGGATTGTTTCTTTTCAGTTCTTTCCTTTCATTTAGCCCAAAAGACCCATAATAGGCCATGTCTTTGCATTAGTCTATAGCAAGAACTTTCCCCTCAGTCAAACCTATCAAATTTTGGCCAAGAAGAGCTGTGCAACTTTCTGTCATGTGAGAGGGAACAAGACTACGAACATGACAAATCCCTCCCAGTCACTATTCAAACACCTACATTGTTGGCACAGTACAAGTACTGATAAAACATTGTTCTCTCAAACAGCATTCTGATAGAGAAACCTGTTTGGTTTACTAAGAAGCCCAGAAAGAAAGTGGAGGTTTAACTCCTGCAAACTGTCCACGATGACTAGTCAGGTGTTTATTGTGACCAAGGTGGCTTAGCCTGTGAACTCACTTTCCATTTATGGTGTAGATCCTTCTTGTGATAGAAGTAGGTGCCTGTGACCATCGGTATGAGGGGACTATGTAGCCCTCATGGTATCACATGGCTGGAAGCACACATGCAGCAGCAGGCAAGGCTTAAATCTCCCAAGTAAGTCTGCAAATGGGGAGACCCTTTAGGGTTACTTTAACTGATTCTGTTGTGGTATGTTTTGTAGTAAGTAAAATACTGGATAGTAGACAAATGTGAAGTTTACGTTTTTCTGTTCCCTGTGTAAAACAAAAAGCCTCCCTGGCTAAAAAAATGTGATAATCTCATTGACTTATTGTTTTGGAGGATGGTTATAAACTCTTTGAAAGTTAAACTGAGGAAATACATGGTAATAGGTCTTTTGATGGGAATTAAATCAAAATCTCTAGAAATTATGTAAAATCTGAGACATCTTTAAATCACTGGGTTCTTAATGGTTAATATATCAGAGAAAGAATAATCCATGTTTCTTCTAGTCCTTAGGGTGGACATTGTCTGCCTCCTCTCCTTTCTCATCCCATGCCTGATGTATCTGTGGTCTATTTTAGCACTTCAGCTCCTGGAGATCAAACACATTTGAAAATAACTTGATTTTTCACAGATTACAAAATTGTTTTTTCATCTTTTTTTAAATTTTTTTTTTCTTTATTCTGGGAAACATATGAAATGACCATCTGTGGAAAAATTAGAAAATCTGCAAATAAATATGAAAAAAGACTAGATAGATCTCTTCTGGCCAGCCAAATGGCACAGGTTACAAAACCTGTCCCATTTGGGACCATGGGAATAGCAGTGTTTACCCTTCTTTGTAAATCTCCCTGAGATATATATATATATATATATGACAAGTAATGTGCCAGAGGTAAACAACAGCATATCTCAAAAGTAAGTTACAACTAGATAGAGAAATTCAAAGTTTGACACTGAAGCAGAGGATCATAATGACATGAAGGGAAACTACGAACACTTCAGAAACATAATGTGCTTTCTTTTTCTCATAGGTCCTGTACAATTTGTTCAAGTCTTTCTGCCAGATGAGCACAATTAAGGTTATTGACATATTCGCTGGGATTGCTAACTTCTTTATAGTGGGGATCGGTGGAGTATTGATTGGAATCCTTTTGGGATTTGTAGCAGCCTTTACCACCCGTTTCACCCATAAAATCCGAGTGATTGAGCCACTCTTTGTCTTCCTGTACAGTTACTTGTCATACATAACAGCTGAAATGTTTCATCTCTCGGGCATCATGGCGTAAGTACTCCAAACTTCAGTAATAATAGCACCCAAGTAAGAATGACAAAGGAAATTGCAGAGACAACCAGATTTGCAAACTTGGCCATATGGCATCATTCCACTGTGCATGGCAGTGATGCTGGCTTGAGGATTTCCGGCCTCTCCCCTCTTGCCTCCTTCCATCCCATTCTCTCGGCTTGCCACCACACCAGCTGTGTCACTAAAACTGTTCATGGTATCACACCATAAACCACTATATTGAAATAATCCCTTGTATTTTTGGTGGGGTTATTTTTAACCCAGGTCAGTTTGGTGACCTATGTCCTCATGTGACCCTATAACTAGTCATAAAGGCATGGCTGAAGGGTGGCCCACGGGGATGTGGGGACGGCAGTGGCTTGGGAGGGAGAGGGAGTGGTAGCTGGGAACTTCATGAACTGGCTTCACTTCCGATGCCAATGTATTGTGAAACTACATCTTATGCTTAGTCATGGGAGCAGCCAGTAGATACCATTCGGTAAAGACACATTAAGGCAAACTCCTGGTGGATTACAAGCACAGTAAGGATTGGGTGAGTGTAAAATTTGCAGAATCTAGTCCTATGGTGATACAGCCCTTCAGCTTGGTATCTTGATACATATGCCTGTGTGTTGCAATGCTCTCCGCATACATGTTATGTATAAAATAATATTGTTCTTCCCACTTTCAGCAGATAAAAATATTTTCACTTCTGGTTTTTCACTCCTGGGCTTCAGTAAAGAGAGAGCACAACCTCTCACTTGATGCTGTTTATACTATAACAACCTCAGATTTAGAAAGAGCCTTTATGACATTTGATATACTTAAAACAGTTTGCTCTGGTTCCAAGTAATATTTTTAAAGGCCAACCTTCTTTAATGACTTTGTATTGTTCTAGTGGCAAATGTGAGTCATTCCAGCATTAGGAGTGTAGCTTTTTATGAAAGCTCAGATATTACTTCTGAGTATCACTAATACTTGATAATACCTTGTCTGATGATTATCTTTTAGGAAAGTGAAGATAGGTTTGAAAGAACAGTCATGCCAGTATAAAGCTATCTGGGGCTGGGAAGCAATTTACATGGAAACTTACAGCTGATGATTTTGGAAGTATAAAAATAGAAATATGCCATGATGAGAGGGGCTAGTACTTTAATGTAAGTAAAGAGCTAAAGAGATTGCATGGGTTTCTTTCTCTGATATGAGCCTAAATAAAGTAACGTATGCATCCACTTTGACCGAGTTCATAAATGAGCCATCTCTTTCCCTAGGTTCTATTCATAGCATTTGTGTGGTTTCTAGTTTCCTCCACTTCTTAAGTCAAATGTCCTTGACATCCTATGATCAAATACTTAAAGGGCTTCTAAACCAAAACCATGTGGCTAAACTCTACATGGAAAAAATTGTAGCTGTATGCATGAAAATACTGATTTGGATGTGTGGCAGCCAGAATACAATGGAAAGGGCATGGCAGGTCTGCTGGTGGATTGGCAGACCCACCACACGCCAGTGCCTGCCACCAGCACACCAGTGCCTCCCACAGCGGCACCGATCACCTCTCCCTTCCCACGTGTAACAGTGGCCCCTCGGTGGGTGCAAAACAGTAAGGGAAGCTTGAAGTACTTTTTCCCCTCCAACAGCAAACCAGAAAATAAGTTACCTTTACAATATCCCATATTTATTTTGACTCTAAGCTGATTTTCTAACAGCTAAGGGAGCAGGATACATCGGTAAAGCTCCTGGGGAGCAGGAAGGGCTCTCTGGAGCTCTTTAGTGTCTCAGCTACCATGAGAGGTTAAGACGTGCCCCATGCCAGCAGTGCTGCTGGGGGCCCTACAGCACCTGTGATCTCCACATCACCTTGGAGCATGCCTTCCCCATCTTCTTCACACGTTGTGAGGCTTTGAGCTGCGGAGGGGGCTTTGCTCTGTCACACAGTGCAGCATGCACCGGTATTGAGTTTCCTGCCGTTTTCTGCAGCAGATGACTCATGGTAGGATTGCCGGGGTCTGACTTCAAGGTTGGCCCTCCTTTGAGCATGGGGTTGGACCAAATGACCTTGGAGTGCCCCATACATCCCGGATTGTTTATTCGTTGTATGCTTTTGTGGCCATTTATAGTTCGGCCTATGGGAAATTGTTGCCTGATCTCCCCCTCTTTCACCCACATCCACTTGAATCTATTGAACTGCTGACTCCCACTTCATAACCAGGGTCTTAAAGATGCTCAGTGAGACCTTGTGGTTATGTGCTGCACCATACTTGAGGCGGAGGACATGCAAATAAATGAGATACATACACAGAATGCCTCATTTCTGCGGAGGTAGGAATTCACTAGCAGAGGCATAGAGGGGAATGTAAGATGCTTGTCCCTTTTCTAATAAATCTGTTCTGGGGACAAAGGAGTTGTGAAACATCCATGTATAACCCCTGCACCAGGTTACCAGGCTGAAATAGCACAGAGACTGAACTGACTCTCTGTCAGCTGAAGTGAGAGTCCTCTCCAGAAGGAAAGAGCTTCTACTGTAATTAGAGCTGGGCTTGAATCAGGAGCGCGGCTGTAAAACATACAGATGTGCATCTGAACTTTATTTGCTTGGTGCTATTTCTAATTATAACGCTGCTTTTTCTGCTTACTAATTTCTCATAAAGGCTGTGAAGCAGCAGAACTGTTAATATATATTTTGGGTTTTTTGTGTGGTTTATTCTTTTTTGCAACAGTGAGCTAGCAGGCTGAAAGGAACAAACATTGAAACTACTGTAAATTTAGTAGGTCAAGGAAACTTGAGGATTGAACCCAGTGGCCTCATTTTCTGCAGTCATGACAGAAACTGTACTGTTTGTACAGGAGGACTTTTATTCTTCAGATGCACAGAAGATTACAGGTTAATTGAAATTAACTGGGCTTTTTTCCCTCTCCCCTTCTTGACCAAGGCAGCTATTGCAGATCACGGAAGTGGAAGCCAGAAGTAATGTGTGGATAGGAAGTGTAAAATAAAACACACTGAAGCTTTTGCTTAGGTTATTGTGACAGTAAAGATTTAGCCTGGGAAGAGCATATTATAATAATGAAATCTTACACATTTAAAGACATGAATTTTATATTAAATTCTGACACTAAATTGCAACAGCATTTTAAAGTCAAAGAGACTTCAACAGATTTTTTTTCTTCTAATGTAGATAAGCACTCTGAAGAGATAGCAGATTCATAAGTGAGCAGTGATTATTTGTGTAGTACTTACCTGAAGAGTAACAAATGATGTACAGCACTGTTTGTTGTACTGGTGAGCTGGCTTATCAATTAGTCAATGCTAATTGAGTGAATGCAAAATATGAATTAAAATAATATTATGAAATACTATGTGAATGAAAATAATATATGCAAGTGTTGTCCCTTTAAATTCTACTGGTTAAGCATGGTAGGTGTTTTAAGTTACAGCTTGCAAAGATCCTGATTAATCTGGTGACAGATTCTTATCAGACATCTATTTACAGTGTCTCCATTACCTCAGGATCCAAAAACAAACTGTGTCCAGAGCATGCTTCCCCCCTCCCCAAGATGCAGGACTTTCCTAAATGACTATAATCATAAAAACTATTTATTTTATGAGGGTAATAAATAGTACTGTGTGTTTTGTTCTTTGCTATGGACCTGGCAGCCCTGATGTTACGGGCTGTAAGCTGCACCTTTGAGGCTCTGAAAGGACCATGGGTCTGGAAGTGGCTGTTTAGCAGCCTGCCCGCTGCATTCCTGCTGCATTCCTGCTGCACTGCATTTGCTGCTCCTGCACTGTGTGTGCAGTCACCTGGGGGTAGCTGGGATGCTTGGGACTTGTGCTTGTACAGATAAGCTGTCTGTGCACACAGGAGAGCTGTCACGATGCAGGATGTAACCTGAGATATTTTTAGGCCCGTCAGTGCACCCTGTGGTGTGTGAAGTGCTGTTTTGTCACTGCATATGAGAGGCCTGGAGAGTGAAGCTGTTAAGTAGGTTTGAGACCCTTCTTCACATATACTTTTGAGGTTGCTTACCAGCACTATGTGTAAACTGAAGAACCTGGGCATGTTCAACAGCTTCCAGGCTGGGGTGTGTGCCTTGGCCAAGTCATGGCTCCATGCTGGGACAAAATCCATGCACGGCCCAGATAGCCCGCCACTTTCTTCCTGAGATATGCAGGCACTTATTTTTCTGGGATCTATGATAAATCCTCCCGTCTGGGCAGCTGCAAGATCAGAACAAGGTGGAGAGCTGTGAGGCGTATCAGCAGTCTGTATGGACAAAGATGCAGGACCTCGTTGTCCCAACCGCATGCTTAAGCTAGAAACCTTACGTAAACCACCAAGTGCTGCAGGGAGGAAAATTACATACTCATGAAATCTGCATCATTTTTTCTATGGTGGATCCCACATAGCCACAATGAGCTCTGCTTATCAGACAGCATGCTGCTCTTGGGCCACAGAGGATCCTTCTGTTCAAGACCATGGTGAAATGAGCTAACAATGAGAGAACTGACAATTATGTCATTGCTAAATGCAGATTGGAGGTCTGAGATAGTTTTAGTCAAGCATGCTTTCTTCTTAGTCTTTGGGTTTTCTTAGGGTTGGAGCTGTTTTTTGCATGGCAATGGCAATTTTATTTTGTGCTGACTAGATCTGCTTCACAAAATGCAGGAGGAAGGCCAGGTTAGGTGCTAGCAAGTCCTCTCCATCTGTATTTGTAAGCCACCACTAGCCCCACTGAAGAGCACCTGCCCCACATCAGACCCTCTTCCCTGGGTTTTATTCACCCTGATGTGCCTATGGCTGTGCGTTTTCGACAGAGGCCAGCGAAGTACACTGTGCCCTCTCCCAGTGTCCACGTGTCCTCCCAGATTCACCCCTCAGAAGCAAAGCTGCTGGTCACTTTGGGGATGCAGTTGTGTTGAAGTCAGTCATCTACAACTGTGTTTCAGATCTTGGCCATTGTCCTCCAAAGCCATCATGCTGGCTCGATGCAAGAGAAGGAAGCTTCTGGACAAAACAGACTTTAATTAAATAGAAGAAACATATTAAGTGTCTGCCAGTGACTACAGCCTCAGCTGCTGCTAGGGGACACCCTGTTTCAGTATGCTAAGAAAATTTTATATGCAAAGGTCCTTTTGAAGTTATGGCTGCTTCTGGGATTCTCCTGTATGCTTTCCAAATATTTTTAATCCCTTCTTTTAGAAGAAAGAACCTAGATATGTGTGTTCATAATGTCAGTGATCTTTTTCTGAACTCTCCTTCAGTCTGCCTTTCAATTTACATTCACATTCAGGGACATTTGAGTTGTTCAGAGATGGGGCTCTTTTCTAATGGGCAGGAAATGCTCAGCAGAAGATGCTCTACAGTTGCATCTCCATGAGATGTGGGAGAGTCTTCCTCAGCTTTTCCCCAACTGGTGCTGGCAAGCCAACTGTCCTCCATGAGAGAGAGCAGTGTGGAGATTTCAGTGCAAAAAGATATCCCTGATGTTGGCAAATAATTATAAAGTGAAAACCAAGTGGAATCAGGATAAATAACCACAGGACAAGTCCTCATGGGCTTTATTCAGAAAGACATATTGAATACACATCTCTCTGTTTAGGTTAAGTGTAGATGGCTTGACTGAGAACATCATGGGTGTGTAAAACACTTTTAACTGGGAAATTGGAGAAGACATTTTTTGGCCCTAGATAATAGAACCAGGAGTGGCAACTATTTCACAAAGTGTCTTTCCTTAGTTGCCCACACAGATAATTATTAGGCAATTCATACTGAGGCACCGTCTTGAGGTTGTCCTCCAGCCATCTCTGCTAACTATACTAAAACCTGTAAACATTGTAGCTGAGTGGTCTTCAGCCACCCTTGCCGTCCCTCTACCACTCCAAGCAGTAGCCTAGGGTGGTGAAAGATGACAAGTTGTCTGTAGCCTTGCTTCTTACTTTGCCTGGGGACAGGAGTTGGCTCCTTGCTGCCATTGAGGAGGGGAATGGTTTGGTGGGACAGCTGCTGAAGGACAGGGAGGGAAGACATACAGTTGCCATCCTGCAGTTGCTACTATTGATACTGTCCCTCAGTACCAATAGAAGCAGCAATCCCTGTTTTTCCAGGGCTGCCACTGTCTCTCCTCAGCTTTGCCTCTTTCAAAACACAGGGTTTGAGTGACCACTGCACAGGCAGTGTGCATTTAGTTTGTGACAAAACTCCCCATATACTGATGTTTCTCAGAAAACTCCCCACTGTAGACAAAAAGATCTCATGCCCAAAACTACAAAGTTTTTTTCCCAAGTCTACAAATTTGAGAATGGTTATGGAATAAGTTATGCTCTGCATTTTAAAGAGGACTGTGGAAAAATGAATAATATTCTATAGAAATAAGATGCTAAAAATACCCACCAAGCCAATGAAATACTGGATAATGTTTGCCTTTCAGGATTACAGCTTGTGCCATGACTATGAATAAATACGTGGAGGAAAATGTTTCCCAAAAATCCTATACAACAATAAAGTATTTCATGAAGATGCTGAGCAGTGTCAGTGAGACCTTAATCTTCATCTTCATGGGAGTGTCTACAGTTGGGAAGAACCATGAGTGGAACTGGGCCTTTGTTAGCTTCACCCTCCTTTTCTGTTTAATCTGGAGAGCGCTGGGTAAGTACGTCTCAGACTATGCACCAAGTAAAAAATGACAAAGCTTAGACAGAGCCCCATCAAATTATAGAATGGTTGTCTTCTTTGTAACGTGTCCTAGATCTCAGGGTCAGCTTCCACCTTTCCCCAAAATGGAACCCAAAAATCAGTTTGATCCTGATCCTGCCCATTTTAAACCACAGGCAGTCTGCTTGTTAATCAGAGTGCATGTACTTAAGTAAACATTTGTTAATAAATAAGCAATTTTTGCATAAAAGAAGTTCTGCAACACAAAGCCAGGTTGAGGGGTTTTTTTACTTTCTTTGTGTTGACCAGCTTTGTGGTTTTCCCAGTCTTTGGCATAATGAATGTCAAAATGAAATTCTGTAGTTGAAGTCTTGTTTAGGTGTATGTTGTGAAGAACAAATTCCTGTAAGACACTGCTTAACCTCTCCTCAGTTTGCAGTACTAGCTCTTTTTCTTTAACCTTGAGACTCAAGTGCAGGTCAGGCTCATAAGTCTTATAGTTTTCTATGTAATGATTTGGTCCCTCTGTGTGTAGAGGCTGCTCATGCTCCGGTCTGCCTCTGCACCCCTTGTACCCTTACTTCCAGCTCCCAAGTCTCTATCCAGTGCAGAAATCTGGACTTATTTTGCCTCCTGCACCCACAACCCCACAGTTAATACCTTATGCTGAAAAAGAGCCAAGCAGCCTGACTGACCCCCAGCTCCTGGGTACCGGGCCTGCCCCATTCACCTGCCTTTATACCTTTAGTCCAGTCTGTCACATGGCTGGAGCATTTGTCTTTTGTACACCAGCATGTATTGGCATCTTCTCCTTCCATCCCCAGTCCTGCATCCTTCCTGGTTGCACAAATAAAATTGAGTGAACAGGAATTTGCAGGATATGAAGCACAGATTGATGGAGGTGACAAGCCAAAGTGTTCAAAAGCACCTCAAATCCAGTCAGCTTGGTCTGTACTGACACATAGAATGATTCTTCCTGTAGGGGTGCAAAGTCTAGCAGGTCACTGTCTGGTGGAGATCAATTAGCTGCTTTGGGTCCTAAAACCAGCTGACCTGAGGTGGTTAACTCACTAAATGTGTTTAGGATGACAGTCCTTAGGCATTTTAAAACTTTCTTCCATGGTATTTTCAAGATGCTGACATTTCATTTACTAAATAATATATAGGTAAGAAGCAAATAAAAGTGTCTTAAAACAAATGTTAGCATTGTGGTGGATTTGTGTGTAATTTCAATTTTCTTTCTTTCCCTCCTCCCTGTATTTCTGGGTTTTTTCCTTAGGTGTTTTTGTTCTGACTCAAATCATTAATGTGTTCCGGACAATCCCTCTCACTTTTAAGGACCAATTTATCATTGCCTATGGAGGCCTCCGAGGAGCTATTTGTTTTTCACTTGTGTTTCTGCTTCCTCCTGCTGTGTTCCCCAGGAAGAAATTGTTCATCACTGCTGTGATCGTGGTGATATTCTTTACTGTTTTCATCCAGGTAATGCCTTTCCTCTTCTGGGCTTTTTCCTCAGACAGGTTGTAAATAAGCAGTGGGTAAAACAGTAAATATCTTAAGTTACTGGAAGGAACATTCTTGAAGGTACTTTTCATGTTCATAGTTTAAAAAAAATGCTATGCAGACTGCAGACAGGTAGCAAAACTATGCCAGATACTAAGTACTTATGCTAACGTCTAAGTAGCATTAAGTATTTAAGACCTAGTGAGGCTGGAGAAGAGATAAAAGATAATCTGAGTACAGCCCTAGCACTAATTCCTTTTTAAAGTTGTGCATTTGCTTGGGAGTTTGGTATTGGGTATGGTACACAGTGAGCAGGGGATGGAACTCGCTGAGAGGTGAACTGGAGTGTTTGAGTCTGGGTGTTAGGCATTGATGCTGCAAACCAGCTGGACAGCTGTCCAAAAGCTCCAGGAGTGTGGAAGAATGTGAAGAACTTGTCTCTGGTGTCAACCTGGCCATGGAGGCCTAGTCAGAGTGACCAAGAGAGAGGGAGGTGACTGAAACCAGCAAAATGTAGAGGAGGCAAGTCCCTCAAACAGATAGGTCAGGCTAGTTGTTACCCAGAGCAGTGGGAGACATGAGGAGCTGCTACATGGGATTGCAAGTCTGTGGAGAAAAACATATCTTTTGGCCTGCCTTTCACATGGATAAAGCTGACATGGGAAGTAGCAAGTAGCTGTGCAAATGCTTGGGAAAGGGGAGAAAGTGGCTGTAAGTCAGTTAGCTGACCTTAGCATGTAAGCTGTGAGAACTGATTTTAAAGGATAGTATAATTTAAACTGTGGAGGTGATTGGAATGTGCTGTGAAATGCACCAAAGGGAGACTTGATAAGGCAATATATGTTTGCCTTTGATAAGACAATTTATTTTCTAGAGTAGTCTCATCTAACCAGACTATGGTAAAATTGGGGAGGGGGGCTACGTAGGAAATTGTTAATTTACTCATTAAACTGAGGTTTAGATTGACATTGGGATGATTGTAAAGTAAATGAGGAAGGAGTTGACAGTTTCTCCTATAACGGGAAATACAAGCATATAGATGGTCCTTTGAGTCAGAAAGGACCTCTGGGCGGTCTCTAGTTCAACCCCATGCCCAAATCAGGACCACATTTAAGTTAGATCATGTTGCTCAGGATCATATCAAGTTGAGTTATGAATATCTCCATGGACAGAGGTTCTCAAGACTCTCTGGACACATGCTCCAGCATTTGACCACTCAGGTCAGATAACTGGCTGATAAGATGTTATTAATGGAATTCCTAAAAGATGGTTTCTGGGGATGGTTTTGCTTAATGTTCTTGTTACTGGCCATGGCACGTGAACACAGGAATTTTTTGTTGCTGATGTTTCTCAATAACAAGCTTTGGAGATGTTCTCAGGGAGGCAGCAAGATGGGATATCATACAGAAAGAAGAGAATAACAGAGGGCCACTGTGGTAGAATTAAATTTAACAGTAATACATGCAAACATGTTCTTGCTAAGACTTGCTTCCTCATTTTTTCTATGAAATGGGAGCCTTTCATTTAGGAAAAAATAGAAAGGGAAAGAGACACAGATGTACTAGGTGATAATGGGGTGGAGTTTAGGCCACCAGTGCAGTGGGGAACAGAAGACAGGCAAATCTGATCTCAAGACATACTAAGACAGATATTTCTATCATAGAATAATGTCATGTTCTACAGTGCCCATGGGACTGGTAAGCCTGTCGTGTGAATGGAGACTAGGATGCCCTGGCCTTAGACAACTGAAGGAGAAGAGAGAATATAATTACTGTTTATATCAGGGAGTGAACACCGGCGAAGGAGGAACACTGTTTAATCTAAAAGCACAAATGTTGGCACAAGAACAAAGTGGTACAAAGTGGCCATGATGCAATTAAGAAGCAGCTTTCTAATTATCAGAACAATGAGGTTCAGGATGAGTGTTCCAGTATGAGCAATGGGGCAAAGAAACCTGACTGCTTTTAAGATAAAGCACCATTCATTTATGAAAGAAATATGTGACCTGGTTGTCTGGGATAGTAGGGACTGATCTCAACACCATGAGAGATTCATTCCTCTCCCCTGTGTGCCTATGCAAATAAACAAATTATGTCAATTCTTCCACAAACAATTGTTCAAAACCATTATATCATTCTGGGATAGCCAAAACTTTTTGTTCTTTCTCTTCTGAGAATAGTCAAGCAAGAACACATATTTACAAAAGATCTTAGTGTCATGGGTCTTGAACAGCAATTTGAGTGCTACTGTTGACACATCTTCGAGGCCCTGTTTTGAAAGTAATCATTGAGAAAGAGGACTTTGTATGTTTGCTTCAGAATGGTGGGGGATCTGTTTACTAATTCATAAAACAAGTGAAGAGTTTTCTGATACATAACAGAACTGAAAAATAAAGTTTAAAAATACTCTGGATGGGGTAAGTGATGTGTTCCTGATGGGTTTTTTTCAGGTTGCTCCTCTTGGACCTCTTAGTTCCAGGGAGCCCCTTCTTTCCTTCTATTGCATTAGTGGAGTCTGTGTGCTGACAAGGACTTCACAACTAATTCTAACATTGCCAAACACAAGAGTGAATTCACTACTATAATTATTGTGTCAGACTGGATTTGGGGTTATGTGAATTTGAGAAGGTGAAAGGGTAAAGAGGTAAAAGAGCTAAAAAGTTATCCACAACTACGTTCAGTGCTCTGAGAGGTGGAAAAGACCGAAAGGCTTTGATTTTTCTTTATCTTTATGGGGAAAAAACCCCACCAAACTATTTGCCTTTTTTTTTTTTTTACCTTCACAGGGAATAACAATTCGCCCACTGGTGGAGTTTCTTGATGTCAAAAGGTCAAATAAAAAGCAGCCTGCTGTCAGCGAAGAAATATATAACAGGGTATGTTGCATCTTCAGTGTCATAGATGAAACCCCCATATAGATGAAATTCCTAGTGGCTTTCAATATGACAGGGGTTCAGCATCCAGTTTTACAGAAAGGCACATGCTCTTTTAGAGTTCTTTTGATAGCTGTTATAAGCACAACAACTGTAAAGCTTATATTTAAACTTTGGCAATTATCAGAATTGTTGTTCTATTACATATGATTACTTTTGTTTCTTCACTTACTTAATTGTTGACCTCCTGAGGTAAATTAACTTTCTGTAGCTTGTTTCACAGATGAGATACATGTTATTTTAGAAACTGGCTTCATTAAGGAGACATCTACCAATTTAAATACATTACATTGCATTTGAGTTAGCCAAATTAAACAAATGCAAACTCGTCCTAAATACACTCTTAAACTTAACTGTCACATCATCAGCCTCTTCATGGGTTTGTATTTGGTACGTGTATGTCTCCAGTTATTGCAGTTTATTAGCCATGCATATTCATGAATGCATTTCTCCTTGCAGCATACCTGTGACAGGTGGTTTGAAAACCCAGAAATGAGGATTAATAAGAGCCACAATCAGCAGAGAAAGAAGTCAATCTAGGCATCTAAATGTCTGTCTTTTGGGGGCTTATCCTTTAGACATATTTATCAGGATTTCCCCCTGAGTTTGAGAGACCCCTGCTGAGGTACTTGAATTAGGAGTGAAGAAGCTGCCTCTGGGGATCAAATGAGATCTTACCGGAACTGATTCATTTTTTTGTAGTTCCTAATAGGCTGAGGAAGAGTGTGTTTCTGATAATTAGGTGATCAGGATGCTTTGAGGTGATGCTAAGTCACAGTTCCCTAAAATAGGAGCTCAGGACCTGATGCTGGGTATCGCGGCTCTGTCCCGTGCATCTCGAGGGTTCAGTGCTGATGTGGGGGAGCTGCTGCCTACTCAGTCTTTCGCCTCCACAAAGTCTTACTTGGTTCACTGTCAGCTGTGGGGAAGTCCCTGAAGAAGTCCCAGTCATAGCTCTAAGTAGTTAGGGAACTTAAAAGAAACAAAAATATAGGAAAACAAGTTACCTCTAGATTCAGGCGGGAGCTGAGCAAGACTGACGTTGCGGATATTAGCAACTAACTTCTGTACTCTCAGGGCTGTGAGCTAAAGAAGCTCCAGGGCAACAAAACACAGTCTGGCCCTGAGTTTGGTTAAACTGAATGTAGTTAAACCGAAGACTCATTCTGAATTCTGACTAGACTCTTCTATTTTGAAGTAAATTAGAAAATAATAATTATCTAGGGGTGAGCTAAGTGGTGTTTCTAAGTTTATGTAACGAAC
The DNA here is from genome assembly GCF_964237585.1 of Gallinula chloropus. Lineage (NCBI taxonomy): Eukaryota > Metazoa > Chordata > Aves > Gruiformes > Rallidae > Gallinula > Gallinula chloropus. Next base: position 145,358,591 of record NC_140085.1, read on the forward strand.
CAACGTTTCCCCTTTAGTTCTTTGACCACGTGAAGACTGGAATTGAAGACGTGTGTGGACACTGGGGTCACAACTTTTGGAGAGATAAGTAAGAACGGCATTTAAAACTCTTTGTTGTACAGGAGAGGCTGAACTGGCTCGGCAGCAACAAACAAAGGTTGTTGGGCATCATATTTCATTTCCAGCCTTTTATTCTTGAGAGCAGATAGTTGTTTTTAGAACGTGTGGGTTACAAAGGGAAAGCAGCAAAACAATGTCTTTTTGCTAAACCACAAGCAAGTAAAACAAAATTTCTAGCTGGGAAGAAATGCAGCCCTCTGGTCCCAGGGTAAAGGACTGTACCTTCTGGGGGGGTGTGTCATCTCCCTGTTTCTGACCCTTTCAGAGCATTTCCTGTATGTCTGCTGAGGCTTTCATCCCATCTGGCTTTCCTCCTGCAAATTGTACGTCTCTGTGGCATTAAGTGAGGTGTCAGTTCCCTGTTTAATGGGAAACACGAAAAAAGCCAGCTTTGGGACTTTCTCTAGAAAGACCAAGGCACTAGCTGGCATGAGGTACATGAGAGATCCTAATGGCAGGCAGCTCCACAGTTCTTGATGTTATTATTTAAGACTTAGTGCCAGTTAAGAAGATTAGTACTGGCAATACCTGAATAATTCATGTTTTCAATTTAGCTGCTGAATCATCATTATCATCATTGGTTTGGATCTAACTCCCTTTTCTCAGAAGCATGCTGTTTTACAACCAAATCCTTTAGACCCAAAGCATGGGCAATGCCATCATCCTCCTTCTAGTCACTGAGTGTTTTTTACAGAGAGGAACAGCACCAGCAGGAAGGGCTGAGAAGAGCCCTCTCCAAATGACTTGAGGGCATGACAGTGAGACCACTTTCCTGACAGATTTATGTCATGGGTACAACTTTCTTTTACTCAGCCTGGTTCTCCTCCAGTCTGTGTGAGGCCTTTCTTTAACAGATTACGGAGCAAAGGAGGGTCCCACCTCTCCATGACCTTCAGAAACATTTTTGACCTAAATTCAAGAATAATTTCAGAATGGCCAGAGGGAAAAATATTTTCTGACAAACAAAATCACCCCAGCTGTAATCAATATTTTTTCACCAAGCATCCACGAGGGTTGCAGTTGCTTTAGAGGAAGGGTGAACTTCCATAGTTTTACAAAAGCAGGCTAAAATTTCAAAGAAAAAGCAGCTGGTGCAAATTTAGACCTTTTATTTGTTATTACAGTAAATATTTAATGTTCTCTTTGTCTCAGTGAAAACAGAGAATTAAAAATAATATTGTCTAATAACACGCAATACCTAAGTCAAAAGTTGCTGCTGGGGAGACTGCCCATTAACGTATTAACCAAAACATAGGTTAGGTCTGTCTATCTGAAGCAAAGACGAACTTGACCCTTTATTATGTTACTCAGCAGGTCATTAATATGAACAGGCACATTCCCAGGGAATAAACTCCTTCACAACCGCGTTAAATACAGTATATTGCCTTTCCTTAACTATGCACAGTAAAAATTAACTGGTTGGGTTGGTTTGCCTCACGTACAGGTTTAAAAAGTTTGACAATAAATACCTGCGAAGGCTCCTAATCCGGGAGAACCAGCCCAAATCCAGCATTGTTTCTTTATACAAGAAGCTGGAAATCAAACATGCCATTGAGATGGCAGAGAGCGGAATGATAAGCAAGGTCCCATCGTCGGTATCTCTCAGGTAAGCAAGCGAGGCCAGCGTGGCCGAGCGATTCGTCCTGGTCACACAATGTATTTCCCAGCCCAGTCTGTAGGCCGGGTAATCACTTTGACTTGGGACACCTTGTGTCCAAATGTCACCCCAGCAGAAAGCGGATGTGAAACGAGAGCGTATCGCTTGCAGCTCACAGGTGGGGCGCCTGGTGAGCTGTGCTCGTCCGGAGCGGGTAGTTTTACAAGGGCAGCTGCTCACGGGAACATTGATTTGCCATGTAGAGCGGAGCTGGGTTTGAAGCAGTGCCCGCACATCTGCTGGGAATAGCTATGAGGGAAGCCTGGGGAGCATTTTGGAAAGTACCTTAATCAGATTTACAATTTAACGCAATTTATAGGAAATTTTGGAGACTTGAGTTGTGAGCCTTACCACTGACTCAGATGAGATCAAGGTTCGATTCCTACATGTTTCATTTTCACCTGTTCCTTGGTTGTTGTGAAATGTTATTTCCAACCTTAATGAAGGAAATAGTTCAAATGTAATTCCCAATCATAAAACCGATCATTCTTCCCCTCTCTCTTTCCTCTGTTTTCTGTTTTTCATTCTGCCACAGTGAATATCACGAAGGAAAAATAAAGCCACTTTCTCCCACTGAAATGGAAAACATGAGGGAAATATTAACAAAGAATCTCTACCAAATACGACATCGGGTAAGAATGAAGTTTTGCATACTTAAATATCCCACTACTCTTGAAATACACTGACTACCTTCCTAACATATCTTTGGGCTAGTGCGGCATCTACTATACCGTGGCTTTATAATTAGCGCTGTTGCCTATGAATATGTTTCCTGCCACATGTTCGGCAACATATTCACACTCCCTCATGCAAATAGCTTACTTGATCTTATACTATAGATAAAGATTAAAGCCTTTTTTATTATTATCTACTATATACTTACATTATTTAAAAAGGATCATAGGTGAAAATTCAAACCAACGTTGTCCCACTTAGATCGGTATTTTGGTCACTTCATGATATGGGATTAGATTTCCCATTAGCCTCCAGTTGTGAAGTTGTTTGTACTAAGAGCAGAGGTGATGGGCTGGAAAAAACAGTGAAATAAAAGCAAAAGGACATTTCACATTTACCCTCCTGTGGCTAAGTAGTTCAAATGTCTGAGCCCTTGGAAAACATTCAAAAGCAGAGCAAGCTTCAGCTTGCTGGAGGTAAAAATGACTACCCCCTAGGTGACTCATGGCTTTCAAATGTGCATCCTCTATCGACATATTGACTGAGCTAGGACAGTGTGGGGGCAAACACTGTATTAAACAAGCTTTTTCCAATTTATCTTTCATTATAAATATCAGCAGGTTAAAATAGACAAACAAACAAACACACAAAACAGGTGCTTGTGAAGCAGATATCTAAAACACTGGTGGCATAATTACTGCTCTTGTTCTTAATCATCTGCAACATGATTTTGTTCACAGGATTTATGCTGCTTATTAAAAAATTAAAGCAAAAGGCTATTTTGCATTGCGCTTATGCTTCAACACATTTGACATTTTGCTTTCCAGAATGTGACTGCTGCTTTTGTATTTTAGACAATGTCATATAACCGACATAGCTTGGCTGCGGATGCAAATGAAAAGCAGGCCAAAGAAATCCTGATCCGGCGCCGGCACAGCCTTAGGGAGAGCCTGAGGAAAACGAACAGCCTGTCAAGAGAGAGACCGGTACTTGCATTTTAGTTGTTTTCTAGAAAGTGGTTCTTTGTAGCTAAATGCCATGCAGGAAAAAAAAATCTGCTGATATGCAGAAAAAATAAATCCCAAATTCAGAAGATAACTGCATGTCTCATGTCACACTGTGACCTTGAGTTCCTCACATGGGCCCCTTAATTTGTGTTGACCCCTTCAGCAAAGCTTCAGTCTTGTGGAATGTTACATGGGAGTGGGATATGCTGCCATAATTTTATCTCAGAGGAGCTGAACAGGCTCTGTACACAGTGTACTTCTAAGGGATGGGCAGTACTCTAACGGTATTTTGATGAAGTGAGGATGACTGAGGTTGAAAATGACTTTGAGGTAGACAAACTACATACAGTATTTTTCAAAATATGGGAAAGAGAACTTTTAATTGAGCCAGTCAGTATGAGCTCTTCATTTGAAAAATGTTGTGGGCATTCATAAACATAGTCAGGACTTCAGATTTTGACACAGGATAGGAAAACCCCCTTCCTCCTACAGGAAATGCTGTGGCACGTTAATACTTGGCTCTCTGAGGCCACCCTGCAGTATCTTCACTCTGAACATCAGACTGTATTTGAATGGAGCAAACTGATTCAGCAGGGAAGCTGATCCCCCAAATCATCTTCCTATTTTAGGTATCAGGGAAGTGAACTGTCCTATAAATAATGTATTTTCATGTTACCAGAATACTTAGTGACTGTTGTCTTCGTTGATAGGGTTGTCCTTCAGCAGCTGAGACTGGAATGATGTCTCCAATAAGTGCTCGGTATCATTTGTGATCATTGGCAGAGCTACCGTGGTGTTAATTGTCACAATAAGTCTCTTCCTGGTTGATTTTTTTCCTCCTCTCAACCACAGTTACATATGTTATCTTTGTCATACAAACAATTGAAATACTAAGGTGGAATAATGAAGAGACTCAGCAGGACTGAGACATTTTCAGTGCAGGGAAAGAAACAGGGTGTTTTACAGCTTTTAAAATGCACAGGCTGTAAATTTAAAAATAATTGTCCTTGGATAAATCCACTGCAGAGGCAAGCATAGCTGTCCTGAGCGACACAGCCATATCCAAAGAGGGGAAAAAAATCTCTCTTGGAAAATAAATCTCCTTGCAGGTTGCCTTTGAGTGTGCAACAATGAATAGTACAAGCTATTCTAAAGAAGAACTGGTAGACTGTAAAGGTTTTTAAAGATCTTTGTAATGCATGTCAGAAAGGGTGCCCTTGAAAAACTTATGGATTTAAAAAATAATAAAGAAAAGCAACCTGTCCTGGAAAGAACCGCTCGTGTTCCAGGAAGTATGAGGTGTGCTTAGTCCTGGGAAAACGTGGATTTTATGCCCTGAACTGGTAAATGATCACTCTGGTGCCTAACTTCCCCATCAACTTTGGCATGACTAGTCAACTGTATAAAGTCATTTATATGCATAAAGCACTTGCAGGATCAGAATACAGATTAGTTCTTGTGCCCGAGCTTCAGTATCAACCTGAATTTTGCAGCTGACTAATAAAAAGTTTCAAACTGGTATTGCACGAAGTGATGCCACGTTGGAAGCACGTGCCTTCCTCAGGAAAACCTGCCCAGGTAAGGCAGAGGTTGGAGAGCATACATACACTTCTCAACTTTGATCTCTGAGGGCGTATCACTAGGCTTTCTTTTGATTAAGAGACTTGAGTCTTTACCTTAGTAAGTCCAGACCTCAACCAGCAACCAGCGTTAACTTGAATGTGTAGTAAAAGATCACGTATTAGCTAATCACAAACTACTCTCTAGCTCTTTAGCCACACAAACCCATTCAAGCCCCAGTCGTGTATCTGAACGTAGGCCACACACTATCACAGTACCACACAGACTGTGGTAGCTCAACCTTTCTACTCTTTCTTTGCACACAGGCTGCTGCGAACACAAAAAGATTCCTGTCGCTCCCTAAAAACACTAAACTCCCAGAGAAACTACGAGTGAGAAATAAATCATCTTCCAGAGGTAATGAAATATTTTCTGCTCTCTCTTACTGTGCTGCAGTCATTTTTCCTACATAGAGGGAAAGTTTTTTCCAGGGATCACGTAGAGAAATCAGGGTGTCAATCCCCAAATAAATACTAAATGTTTTATGTACACATGCTTTCATTCCAGAGTGTACCTTCATTGGGTATTTCTAGGTGTTGGATATTCAGCAGGGGTCTTGGGACATTAAAGGCAGTGGGTCCTAAAGCAAGTAGAGTCTTGTGAGGCTTTCTCGGGTCGAATGCTGTAGTGGCATAGTCCTCCCAGCACATCTCATGGGGGCACACAGCAGCCTGAAACCCTTCTGCACCAGAAACACTGCCATGGCTCATTCTCCTTGTCTTTATTCCGTAATGTCACAGAATCACAGGAGTTCTTGAGTTCTAACAGAAAATGTAAAAACCCAGAGGAAGATAACCATTAAATATGAAAACTTCTCCCCGTTCAATATGTTATTTCTGATTATAACTGATTGCATTACCATGCTCATACCATGCTCAGGAGCATTTCCTTTCATAACAAGCAAGCATCGAGCTCTCTCTCTGGGAAAATTAAATCTCTGCACAGTCATGAAAATGTCCTGATCCCCACCCCAATTAATTTTCCACTCTTCCAAATTAATTTAGCAACAAAATGTGTTTTTGTCTGTTAATAATTACATCTTTTCTCTCCTGAATGTAGGATATCTTTTATTCTGTAGTTATGTCTGCAGAGGTCACCTACTGTCATCTAGAATTAAAGAGGAAATGTGCCTCCAGATTATTCAATTATCAAAAAATACATTATTTGACATATTTAGCAGGGGGGGAAAGCCTGCAAACACAATCTGACAATGTCCTTCCTTGATACATAATTATCTGGGTGAACAGACAATTATGTGGTGGTATATTTTATTGACCTCTTCCTCACTTTTAAAAGAGATGTTGTAGGCTACTAAGGGTGGTTGTTCTTGTGACAGTTGCACAGTACAGAATTCTTGGTTTTGATATATTTCAAACATCCTATCTGGCATAAGTCTAAGAGCAAATCTGAGGCGTTCACAAATGATTGTTAAAATGATTATCAAATAACTGAAGTGTGCAAGTTTGGATGTGCAAGTTAGAGATTTTTTTATGGGGAAGTGGTGTCAGGTGGTGTGGAAAACAGCCCGGCCTGACTCAGCTCACCTGGGCTGGCTGCCTGGGGAGGTCAACTCTGGCCTGGCCACAACCAGGACATTATGTTAACTGCTTTAAAAGAAGTCTGCTAGGGAAAATACATGCACACATACACATCCAGAAAGTTTCAAGCTAGGCTTACCTAATAGCGATCATCTGAGAGCATTCCCTGAATGCTTACACCAGCTTTCCCTTCATCATTTTCTTCCCTGCTGTGAGGGGGTGAAGGGGTCTGCAGGACTTGGAACCTCCTGTGACATTTGTACTGTGGGTTTTCTTTGATAGCTTGCATTCAGGTGTATTAAGGACAGGGTTTTTCCTCCCATCTGTACACTGACTTGGGAGATCTTTTGCTTGGTGTAGTATTGATGCTCCTTTCCCAAAGTCAAGTTTCTAGAGTCCCTGTACATGTGCTCTGGAAATGCCTCTCAGATCAGATTTGGTGGGATGTGAGTGTGAGATATCTCATTCTTCCATCTTGCTTGGGCGTCAGCAGGCACTAGACCCCAAGTACCTCAGAGGGAGACAGGTTTTTCCATATCCAGAGCCAGAACTAGGGAAATGCCAACTCAGACAGGGGGAAACTTGGCGATTAAGGAGCAGCTGAGTGAAAAACCTAAAAACCACAGTTTTGAAAGGACGTAAGTCAAATCTATCCTCTGTCCTGGCAAAGTTTAGTGTCTATTGCTGGGTCTAATCAGAAAGCACCAAATGTAGGAAACACAGGGAATCTTTCTTACATGGCTGCTAGAGCTCGCTGTGCTATTACTGGAATATTCCTGAAAGAGAAGTATTCTACACCTAAAATTTTAATTTTGTTTCAATTAACAGTGGGTGACAGCAGTGACTCTGAGATGGATGCTGCAACTACAGTGCTCAATCTAAGACCCAGAGCGGGGAAAATCTTAAGAGACCAGAGACTGAGACCACAGAGGCCCCCATCTGAGTTTAGGGTGGAGTGGAAGAATGAAGTTGACATGAGCCAGGACGGCCGAGGAGAGCAGCAGGAGCCGAGCGCCTTGCCCCAGCCATCCATTGGGTTCCGGCAGCCACTGCTGACAAGACCAAGATTTGGCACTCTGAGCAGGGAGGATCTGACTGCAGACCATGGGTTGGCAAGACCTATGCCACCACCACGGTTAGTTAGGCAGGCATCCCAAGGGGAAAGGCAGAGAAATAAGCCTGAGAACCAGACGTACTGAACGTAGCAAAAGGAGAACTATTTGTAGTAAACCATGGATGTATCGGATCGGGATTCTGAGCTATCTGATCGGACTATGGGACCCATTAAAAGAAAAGAAAAAGCCTCAGTGTGGATCTAACCACTTCCATTTGGGTAAAGTCTACGCCATTAACTAAGTGAAAGGAATGCTGGAGTGACTGCAAAGCTGAAGACATTTAAAAAAATAATGTCTTTATAAATAACTTATGGCAATGCTTTAATTACGTTATTTCCACTATTAAGATAAGATGGAAATGTGCCTTATCACATCATCTCTTGTGGAATCAAATCATGCAGGTTCAATACACAGTTGAAGAGCACTGTTGAAAGTCCAGTGATGAAAGGGTTCTTAAAAGAAATTCTGTGTCATTTCAGGTTTTATTTATAATTAAGTAACACTTATTTTAATTAGAGCTTTAATATGAGTAACACTGAAAATTGCACAATGCACCTATTGTATAGACATTGTAAGAAGAATAAACATATTCCTGGAGCCTGGTTTGTTCGAAGAGCTGTGGTGCAGAAAAAGAGGAAGAAGAGGAGGAACAAGCTGTAGGAGCAGAATCACAAATACAGTTTATAGAGAGGAGCTGCAACAGAGACAAGACCTGAATAGCTTGAATTTTTACTTCCTGAATTTTTGGCAATATGTAGTCTTGGAAAAGTACTGAGAATCACCAAAGGAAATCTGAATGGCCTTGACTTTCACTATAGTGTCAGCAAGAGCTGAAAGCACCTAGTAGGACACCAGAAGCCCTAAAAAGAGAAGACTTCAAGCAGATAAATAATGTTTCTTATCCTAAATTGCTTTTGCACCTTAGTTTCTCGGTTGCAGTGCAAATGCAGCAGGAGAATAGCTGCAGAGCGGCTGCACGGGGACAAAGCGAGCAGTCTCTCCTATGAGTCAGGGACCACTGAGACTCCAGCAAGCTCGTTCACTCGAGCTTGTGACCTGGTCAACTTCTTTTACTTTTTGTTTCCTCATCTGTAAAAGGGGGAAGATAATCTTTTCTTTGTCTGAGCTATGCACTCCCAGGAACAAAAATGTTCCGTCTAATTTGTTTGTACAGAAACAGCAGCACAGCAGGGCCCTGGAATGAGCTGAAGTCACCGTGCACCTTAATAACACCCACCAGAAACATGGACTTCTTCGTCAGAGCATTAGCAGCCACCGTTTGAGTGCATATGGGGAGGGAGGGTGCATTAAAATAAATGATACTTAACTGTAGCTCTCAGGAATTTGCACTTTCTGTCCCACTTAGTCTGTCTTAAATTTTGAGCTTGCTCTAGAACCAGTACACATTTCAGCACAATGCAGAAATCGTTTTCATTCTACTTGTTACTATATTGATAACTTTCATTGAAGAATGTACACTGTGAAATCATAACTTTTCTTCTTCGTTAGCACATTTCCAAATCTGTGGGCAATAAGTTGTTGGTTTTGTTGGTTGTTTTTTTTTTTATTTAAGCTTGTTTTGAAAGAACTATTAAAAATCAAAATTTCCTTTTAAACATCACAGGGTAGATTTCTTTCAAAGGTTCTTGAGTGGGGTTGATAAATTATTTTTATAAATGGGGATTAAGACTTTCCTTCTTCTAACAGCTTTTTCAAAATAGTAATTTCATGTATGTATTTGAAATGTTAAAACTTCCTAAACTCTTTTATTGGCACAGGGGTCTTTTGTGTTTCCCTTCTGTTACAGCTATGGAGGTTTCTGCCATGTGTCAAATGCAAAGTCCAAGCTGCAGAGGGATGGCTACGTGATCCCTAGAAATCTCAGTCAAAAACGTTCATGGCTATTCTCAGCGCATGATTTTTGTGGAAGACAATACTTAGCTCTCCTTTAATGATCAGGTCCTGTTTGTAAATAAAACTGGGTTCAAACCAACCCAGGAAGCTTTAAAAACAAATTTATCTTTCAATGGGAGAGTAAGTTTCATCAGTGAAATTGCAGGGAATACGCCATCACTGCATTATTGGGACCACGTTTGAACAAGAGAGAAGTCTTGAGCTTGGATTTCAGTTTTGAAACCACATTCTCCTTGCAGATCAGACTGTTTAGATTAGGTGTTTTGTATCAGGCCCATCTGAAATCTGACCAAATAAATGAATGTGAAATGCTGCACATCAACATTTAGCATACTCCCTGTGGAACTTGCTCTTTTGTGTGCTGATAATGACCAAATAATTGGCTTGTATCTGAGGGAAGCTGCCTTTTTTTTCAAATGGTTTTAATTTTTTATGGCACAATTTGAAATACTGAATGCAGGTGTCAGGAACCTTGCTGTTTTGGTGGTTGTCCATTAGTACACTATGAGCTCAGAGCACTGGTACTTAAAGTGGGTGCCCCGTTGCACAAACACACCAAATCGGAGGTCGCTTTTATGAAACCTGGTCTTGAGCTCCTGGTGCTTCAAAACATGGTAGCACATTGTTACCTTTTCAGAGCACTTTGAGATCCACAGAACACAAGCGGCAAGGCAGACCTCCAGCATGGTTATATTGTGAAGCAGAATCACAGATCTCCTGGGACTCTTTGTCTTCTTGCAAGTGCTCTCTCTCCCTTCCCCACTCTTGCTCCTCCCATCCTTTTTAGGCTTTTTTCCACGGTTGCTGGGTCAGACCCTCATCACCTCTGGGAACTCCTTTTTAGTAGCAATGACAGCAGCAGGCAAAACAGGCTATGCTCCAGGTAGCCCTTCCCATTCAACTCTTGCTCTGCTTTGGGTCAGAGGTTTGCCTTTCCCTGTCTTTTTAAATTTTCCCGCAAAGGAAAAATAAGTTCAGTAGCACTTTTTGATCTTTCTTAAAAGGTCCATCTAATTTCAGCTGCCAGAGGAGACTTTTCCTTCATGTTATATTAAAGAGTTTGTCTGCTGGAGAATGAAATGCCCAATAAATCTGTGCTTGAGCACCATCTGATGGGGAAAGTCATGTATTGACCGGGGACATGTTTTTTCACTGTGTCAGGGAACTGCACCTTCCCCAGTTGACTGGGAAACCTGCCAAATCCACACAGAAATTTTTTTTGTTTCCAGATAGACTCCCCAGTACACTCCTTAGCATCAGCATTTAATGCTTTGGTGAAGATGCACAATGCCCAGTTGTCGTGTGTTAGGAAAAACATGTTACACTGAATTCAGATTTCCTTCTCCCTTCGGCTGCTGAGAGGTCTATAAATCAGAAGCAGCTAGGATAAGAAAGTAGATGCAGCAAGGGTAGAAAGTAGATAGACATCCAGTTATCTGTTTTAAGCAGATATTTGAAAATGAGAATGATTTGCCATAAGAGACCAAATTTTAAGGGCTGTCCTACCTGGTCCTGAAGTATAAAGACAGCTCCACTGAAACCATAGGGATTAAACAAAAGAAAACCATGATGCACAACAATTTAGAAGCTTAAGAATATCCTTCTCTGCTGAAGCCACATAGAAATCACATGGAAAAACAAAGCCAAGGAAAAATCGGCCAAAACAACTTGCATATGAAGAGTATCTTGGTGTCCTGGGGAGCAAACGCCCTGCAGCCTGCAAGGGCTTTGTCAAGAGACACCAAATCCACCAGCTGCAGACACCAGTAACAGTGAAAGGTTGCCATTGCAAGAAATGCTTCAGCTGGTCACCATTGCCAGAACTGTCTAAATTCTGTCAACATCCCCCAGGTCCTAGAGAAAAGATAAAAGCTTTTGAAATTGGCTGGAGGAATGTTTTGTACAAGAGCTCTGATCCTATTAAAAATGGGCTTGTGAATATGCTTAAAACACATCATCTGCAATAGATGGCCCCAGACAGGCCAGTGACAGTTTGGAGGTTCAGCCTAGGAAACATGAGGCAAAGCAGGAGAAAGAGGAACTGCTTTAGGACACAGTAGAGAGAGAAGTCAGGGACTAACTCACCTGATCACAGAATCACAGAACATTAGGAGCTGGAAGGGAACACATCCAGGTGGGGTTTGAATGTCTCCAGAGGAGAACCCCACAACCTATCTGGACAGCCTGCCCGAGTGCTCTGTCACCCTCACAGTGAAAAAGTTTCTCCTTATGTTCACATGGAACTTCCTATGTTCCAACTTGCACCTGTGGCCCCTTGTCCTATCACTGGCCATCACTGAGAAGAGCCCGGCTCTGTCCTCCTGACTCTCACCCTTTACATATTTATAAACATTAATAAGGTCACCCCTCAGTGTCCCCTCAGAGATCCAGCTCCCTCAGCCTTTCCTCATAAGGAAGGTGTTCCACTTCCTCAATCATCTTGGTGGTCCTGCACTGGGCTCTTTCAAGGAGTTCTATGTCCTTGAACTGAGGGGCCCAGAACTGGACACGATATTCTAAGTGCAGTCTCACCAGGGCAGAGTAGAGAGGGAAGATCTCTCTTGACCCACTAACCACACTCCTAATACACCCCAGGGTGCCATTTGCCTTCTTAGCCATGAGGGCACATTGCTGGCTCATGATCATTCCGCTGTCCACCAGGACCCCAGGTCCCTCTCACCTAAACTGCTCTCCAACACGCCAGTCCCCAGCCTATACTGGTACCTGGGGTTATTCTTCCCTAGACGCAAGACCCTGTGCTTGCCCTTGTTACATCTCATTAAACTGCTCCCTGCCCAGCTCTCCAGCCTGCCTAAGTCTTGCTGAATGGCAGCACAGCCCCCTGGGGTGTCAGCCACCCCTCCCAGGTTTGTGTCATCACAAATTTGCTGACTGTATACTCTGTTCCCTCATCCAGGTCATCAATGAATATATATTGAATAGTACAGGTCCCAGTACCAACTCCCCGAGGGACTCCACTACATACAGGCCTCCAGATTGACTCTGTCCCATTGAACAAGGCTTACTGGCTTCCTCCCTTCAACCATCTCTCAATCCACCTCACTACGTGACCTTTCAGACCACATTTCCTCAGTTTAGCCGTGAGGATGCTGCGGGAGACGGTGTCAAATGCTTTATGGAGGAAAACACATCACACAAGAACACGTCCAGGCGGGTTTTGAATGTCTCCAGAGAAGAAGAATGCACAGGAGGGTTGTGGAGTCTCCTCTGGAGATATTCAAGATCCATCTGGATGCCTACCTGTGTGATCTGTCCTAGGGAACCTGCTTTGGCAGGGGTGTTGGACTCGATCTCTCGCGGTCCCCTCCAATCCCTACAACTGTGAACCTGTGACCAAGATTGCAGAAGGGAAAGCACCAGTTACACTGGCTGCTCTGGTATGTCTCACTGGTTCATCTGAAATGTGCTCAGGTTTACATTTGTGATTGCCCTAATTGCTACAGGCTTTGTTTCAAAATGTAAGGTTTTGCCACAAAAAGGAAAAGGAGTTTTAAAATACCCCAGTTCGCTTTTTTTTTTTCATATCTAACACCTCCTTTTTAGTAGAAATTTGACATAATGAGTGGTTCCTAGGATGTAGCATATCTCAAAAATAGTTCTTTGATGCTAATATAGCATTAAAAAGTAACAGAAATTTGGCTTATTTTCTCCTTGCAAGTTAAGACAGAAGTTTTTCAAAACTTCCCTTTAAAGCAAGCTCTACAAACTCTCATTTTCATGAGAAAAAAGTCTGAGCTCCACGCACAAGCATCTGATTCTCACAGTTGAGGCTCCAATATACTGCCTCACAAGATTCACGATCAGCTCTTTGTGAATGAATCTGCAGTAACAGCACGATTGAGTCTTGGGTTTTCTAATCCCAAAGCACCAAGCTATAAAGCATCACTTACCCCGGGGTGTTCCACAGCACCTGTAACCAACTGGGGGCTGGCAGCACCCAAACGTATCCATGGAAGGTCACATCAGCTAGAATGGGATGGCGTTACAGAGTGCTTGAAGTAAGGAGCAGTGCTTGTCCTGTGTCATCGCTGTTAGCTGCTCGATACTCAGCCTGCTGTCAGGGAAGGGGAACGGTCCTGACCTCGGTGGTGGTGCTGCAGCGAGTAAATTCAGAGTAGACAGGACCAGAAACTGAAGTCTGCAGAACTGGTGTGTTTATAAAGGGTCTCTGAATGCACACAGCATGCACCAACACGGTATTTACATTTGCTCCATCATTTAAAAGCAACAAAACGGGTCCATATCCTATGGTATCAGCTGCCTGACAGAACTAAATTACTCCACTGTGTACACAGACCCTTCAACATCAGCTGATCAGGAAGGTCAGAAAAGCAGTCGCTCCTACAAGTGAAAATTTCAAAATATAGAAAGTAAAAAAAACCCAACCCCTGCCTACAAGCCCAAGCAAACCAACCCAAAACTAAAGTAGCAGCAAGCAACAGAGAAATTTTAATTTGCAGCAATTTGCAGGTCAACACTCTTTCTTTAGCCCATGTTCAGATCGCTGTTTTCTTACCTCAGATACCACAACTGGATTTCAGAAACTGCTGAGTAACTCAGCAAAGCCCACTAGGCTGCAGCCAAAAATAGCTACAACTGCTCCTCCCTCGACTTAAAAGGAGGAGTCACACCTCCTCATCTCCAGGGATGTCATTTACTCATCGCTGTCTGAACTTGCACGGTTGTGGCAACTAAGAGACAACACCACAAGGGATCCAAACATGGTCTCCAAGCACTAGGAACAGCAGCTTTGAGCCCTCCCATCTCAAAACAGGTAAGCTCTCTATTCTCTTCATCTTCTTCATTCACTCTCAAGCCACTTCTTGGTTGGCTCCTGTGCCTTTCTATGTGAAAAGCAGGCAGATTCAAATGATCATTTTAAGGAACAGCTCGAAACAAAAATCTATCTGCCCTTCATATTCAATACCTGGATTTTCTGCTGTAGTTTCAGCAGAGGAAGAGTGGGAGAAAACACAGTAACAAAATGATAGAGATGGAATGCCACTTCATTTTATTTCTATTCCTTAAAATAAAAGAAAAACAATAATAAAATAAGGACGTTTTTCTGTGAGACTCTACAAAAAGACGACAGCACTGCAGCACTTCAGAAATCATTTTGGACTACAAGTGTAATTATTTTTCTTTTGTATCATCAGTTGCAACACGTCCCTGAGACCACAGAGCCTTCCACAGATTCCTCAATTAGCATATATGGAGAACTGTTTTTCAAAATAAACCAAAATAACTTACTGATTGTGGAAAGCACATTTTTCACTTACATATAAAGAGAAAGTTTTGAAGTTTTTGTAAGCTGAAAAGCAATATTCAGGCAGCACTTTACGTTGGCATAAGCTGAATTTTATGGTGTTTTCAGAATTCAGCTTTCCTCAGGAACTTAGAAGGGTAAATTATCATATAACCAACGAGTATTAGAAACTACTGAATCTTTCATATATATTCATGTTTGAGGGGTTTTTTCCTTTGCCTCTTGCTATAACTACAAAACAGAAGTCCCTGACTTACAGAAGAGTAGCTCCAGGTAAAACAAAAACAGGTTTTAAAAGATGGAAATAAATTGGGAAAAAAAAATTAGGGCAAGAATGTTTTGGGCATCTACCAAGCAAGGCAAGAAGAGACAAGACACTTGAAAATGGCCGAAGTTCCTAGGAAGAAATGAAACACAGATTGATACAATAAAGAACTCAGAGGATATGTACTGAAATCCTAACAGTAGTAAGACACGTGGTCATTATGTCATTATATAAAACCAAAACAACTCAGAATTCTATAGATATTCCCACAGTGCTGCCACTGGAATCAATAAGGTTTCAATAAGGTTTTCAATGATAGCAGGCACTGGGGAAAAAGAAAAAAATAAGGCAAATCATTACCTCTAACTTTGGGAACAGCAGCAGTACAGCACTATTTGCACTGATGTGTTCAAGGAGATAACTAAATTGTTTTTAATTAACCCCTGCTCCCAACAATTACACATAGTTGACAGTATTTTCATCAAGTGAAATGGAAAAGCATGTGGCACATTACCAGTGCAAAACAGGCTTTTTTTATGTTTCAAACAAAATGCAAACAGGGGTGTCTGGATGGCACAGGAGAGCGCTACAGCTCCAACAGTAACCGCTCACCAGGTAAGTGGTGCAGACAAAGGAAAACTAAAATACTAAAGAATAAAGTTTCTCTCTTGTCACTGAAATGTCATTTATGCCTCCAAAAACATGAGAATGCATTAATCCACATCCCTGAACTACATTCCACTAGCTGCTCCAGAACATCTTTACAGTCATTCAAAAGAATTAAGCAGCAAATTTATTCTGAAAGTCAAGGTTAAAAAAACTGCGCAGGAAATACTGACAGGTAACTCATGACAAAGTTTCTCAGTAGAAGTTACTACTACACAGAAACCAGCAGCTTAAGTTTCACTACAGCTTTCCTTCAGTTTCAGTCTGAATGGCCCCATATTATTCGAAAATTGTCCAGTTTTGGCCTTCTGATACATGCATTCAGGATATACCCAATTTCCTTACCTGGGAAAGGCCAGGAAGCAGCAGGGGTTGGATGGCTACCCCGAGGTGCCCAGTTATGCTGTGCTGCCAGTTCTGTGGGCAAAGTACGCCCAACGAAATCACGTAAGCAAACAGTCTGTTAATTAAGCTACTGTCACAGCAGACAAATGGCAGCAGACCACGGCATAAGAAATTAAGGCTAACGAGTTATACTGCAAATTCTCTTGATTAAACAATAAAAATTCAACTCTGATTAAATAATAAGAATCAATTTCTGTCTGTTAACAATCTATCAATCTAAACACCATTTCAAATGTGAGCTACAAGCATTTCTCTTCATTCTTTCATCCCCTCAACAGAAGTTAAAAATCCATTAAGAAAACCCTGTCCAGTAGAATACAGCAACACCTGTCCCTCTCACAAGTGTTCCAGCAGTACCAGTGAGAGCAACCTTTGTCTTGAGTCAACATCCCTGCAGCAGAAATGTTTACGTGTGCTTGCCTCCAGGTGAACATCACGTGCCCTTTTAAAAGATCCTGTTCCTACAAGCCTGGCAGGTGTAAGCATCACCCCAGGTTGTTTCACTTGCCCTCTTCTGTAAGATAACTTCCTGCAATCCAAATCTGCAGCTATTGATTTTTTAACTTAACGTTTCCATGGCTACAGTATTTTTGTTTGTTTGCATGCATTATCAGAATAGCTACTAAAGCCAGTCCAACTGCTAGACTGGGAGGGCCACAGGGACTGAACTCCTGAGCAACTCCAGCAAGGAGAGGGGCAAGTATTCGTCCCACTGATGTCACAGACTGTCCAACACCTAGGAGCGTACCGCTGGCCTCATTCCCACCAATGGTCAGTTCAAGATCAATGATACAAGTCCGACCTATAGTAGTTGAAAAAGCTAAGAACGTGGAAGAGAGAATCACCATCCATATGCTCAGCGCTGAGGCGTACAGGAGAATCAACGTGCAGGTGAGAGTGCTGGAATGCAACAAAAGTCTGTAAGTGTTGTGCTGATAGAGTCTTGTTATTGGTCCGAGCAGACAACCAGCCAGGACTCCGAGTGCACTGCTATAGCTCAGCAGGTATCCAGCGAACAAGGGTTTCACCCCAAATCTCTCCTCCAAGGCCAGGCTAAAATTACTATAGTACAGCAGTATAGTAACAGACATCAGCAACCGCACTAAAAATATATCCCACAGATCAGAGCATGCAATTCCTTTAATCCTCTTCAGCACTGTTGCAACTTGCATCCACGGAGACCGGAAGAGACTGCTGCTTGCCACAGCTCCGTTACTTGCTGATTTCAAGTGCAGGTCATGGCTTGCTTTCTCTGAGCAACTGCCTGTTACTTTGTTGCCTTGTTGATGTTCCCTATTGCCAGTGATTTCTTCATTCCAGGGTAACATCCAGACAAGAACTATATAGATCAAGAAATGAATTGGGTTCAGTTAATTGCATTAACTTTACGTGGAACACATTAGATTGTAACAGTTTACTTAGTGTAAAGAACAGAATTCAAAACAGAACTTTAACAATCATTTAGCTTAAAATTAAGTTTAGTGTTATTAAGAGTAGCAGTTCAAATTTAAGCATGGTGAAAGCAAGGAAGGAGAACACAGAATTGACACATTTGCAACATGGAAAGAAATCTAAAGGCAAAAGCAGTTTCCAGTCTTCATCTTTGGGCATATAAAAAAATTCCCATTCCTGTGTCTGAATGCAAAAGCGATATATACAGTACAATAAGAAGCATCTGGACGTTAACTGTGTCAAAACTCCTGCCCTTTCACAAAGGTTCCAATCCAAAGGGTAGTATCAGTAGATATGCCATAGATGACGAACACAGCACAAATTCCAGGGTATTACAAATGGTATAAAACCCACAAAAGTGCAGAATATGGCATACAACTTACCAGCATTCAGGAGGAAGATAGAGGCACAGATGAAAGACGTCTGATAAAAGCCGCCTTCCAGCTCTGTAAGGTAGCCACCAACAACAGGCCCCAGGATGAAGCCCACGCTAGAGGCTGCATTGAAGCGCCCCATTACTAAAGGGCGATCTCTCTCAGACACCAAGTCAGAAAGCAGGGCTTTAGAGATGGAGAGAGTGTGCTTGAAAATACCTGCAGCACAACATAAACAAAATAATAAACATGTATTGCTCATTCCAAAGGACTTAAAACGACAGAAGCTATCTGAAATATCAACTTTCAACATTTTTTTAAGGATTCCATAAACCATAAATTCCTCAGTGGTAGAGTCATGCAGCACACTGGGCCATTCCTGTCATCCTGACTGTTCAAGGACTTGGATTTAGCAATCAAAACTATTCACACATCTGTGTTGAAGGAATTCTCCTGCAGCCCTGCTGTGAGAAGAAGTAACTCAGCTGAGCGCTGGAGCACAGTAGGAATAAACCAGCCCTAAAACAGGAAATTGTGGGTAGGTAATGGTAGAGTAGGAATGGTTTGTTTGCTTATCAACATAGCTCTGTAGCAACTTTGCTGAGTATGGAGATTTCCAGGATTGTAACAGCATATTCATGTGGGAGACTGGTGGGTGCCAAAAGAAGAGCACAGAAGCAATACTAATAACACAATCTTTTAAGTTGCTTCCTTGAAACCAGGGCAATGCTGTCACAGTCACAGTGCTGTTAGCATTATCTCTACTAAGTCATCAAGTACCAACCAAATATTTAATTAGTGAATTTACAGTAAGAAACATTATAAACAGCTCCTAAAACAAGACTACAGGCCTCAAAAATGCCCTTTAGTAGATGTGTTCACAGTAACAGCAATGCTTATTACATCAGAATACCTGTAGAAGGTGCTCAGCTATTATAAGAACTCCGATAGGAGCCCTGGCACAAACTTAACTTCAGTGCTGCAAATGCAGATGCTCTTATTCTGTGCACAACACAGAATATTCTGTTGAAGCAGTGTTCTAAAATTTCAGCCAAGTGTTGTAATATACTTTGAGGTATATTTTCAGCATGAGAAAAAACAATAATGCACATGTATCATTCCATTCTGCGTTGCAAGCGCAGGCCAAGATTTCCAGCAGTGATCTCATGTATTGCCTACCTGTTATGACTAACCTTACAACAGCCTCTTTCAAAGAATCACTGCACTCTTATTCTCATAAAATTCAGCCACTCATAATGGAGGCATAAAGGTTGTGACAGTTTTTGAGTATTCATTTGAAATTATTGTCAGAAAAAAGTCAGAACATTTGATTTGCACAGGTTTTTCCCATCACTAGGCTTCAGCTGGCGCTGCTGGAAGATGACGCTATACAGCCATCCACATACCACAATTTCTCCAGCAGTAGCTGTCAAGTGGAGACTACGAGGAAATTAAACTTTAAAACTCCAAGTGTTTACTCACCTACAGGGACTCTAGAAATGGCAAAGAGGAACACAGTGGTGGATGTTCCAAGAAGGAAGTAACCCAGTGCGCTGAGAAGAATACAAGCAAGCAGGGAATACCGTCTTCCTACAATATCACTCCAGCAGCCCTTTCATAAAGCAGAAAACGAAGATTAGCTGTTTATAACATTTAACAAGGTACAGTGAACAATCAGTACTTCTAAACTAAACTGAGGAAAGAGATCAAAGGACTGTAAATGAAAGCTCAATATGCTTATTATACAACATTACTCACTGCAGCCTTCCAGTACCTGAAGGGACCATACAAACAAGAGAGTAATCAACTTCTTAAAAGACAATGGCAGGACAAGGGGAATGGATTAAAGCTAAAGGAAGGAAGGTTTAAATTAGATACTAGGGGGATGTTTTTTACAGAAAGAGTGGTGAGATGCTAGAACAGGCTGCACAGAGAAGTAGTGGATTCCCCATCCCTGGAAGTGTTCAAGGCCAGGTTGGATTGGGCCCTGGGGAACCTGTGTAGCTCCTGGCCTGGAGGTTGGTGGCCCTGCCTGTAGGTGGGGGGTTGGAACTCTATGATCCTTGGGGTCTCTTCCAACCCAGACCATTCTATGATTCCTAAATGTTCAAAATCTGGAAGTGATGAGCAGCGTTCTGCCCTGCCCGCAGTGCACCTGATTAAACTATAGTTCTACTTAGTGTCATGCACACAGCTTTTTAAAAAATAATTTCTATTTTAAAAATACAACTGTACAATAACCACCATGAAATATTAGTAATACAGGGCTCTGAAAATGTTACCAGAACTGACCACCGATATTTCTTTGCAACAATGGTCGCTATGTACTAGACACTTGCTGAGCATCCTGAAAGGAATGATCTTAGCTACAAGGAGTTTGTCATCTGAGTGCAGACAAGTAGGAGCTATTTATGAGAAGGGCAAACAGTAAATTTGCATGTAGCGTGCCTATAGATCAGCCTGATTCCAAAAAGGATGTTTTTTATGGAAAGAAGGCAGTAGTCTTGCAGTTCAAAGAAAATGCCACAAGATGATAGAAGCAAATTATCCCAGGCAGCCTGCATAACAAACCCTGAAACAGGTGATTTTTTCGCAAGACACTCAAAATCTGCTCTCTTGAAAGCTAGGAGGTACCAGAGTAATATTAAAGGTGCTCCTGGATAAATATAGGGATCCACAGTATTAACAGGTAAAGCATAGTTTCAAGAGGTTCAGCCTTGATGTTTAGCCTTTGCACTCTTACTTAGATCAGGATGTAAAAAAAAATTTAAAAGCTATTAGAAAACAAACGCAAACAAAGCTCAGGGGCATAATGTGTGAGTGTAGGCCATATGGCACATTACAGGTTACTACTCATTAAGCAGGGAAAGCAAACTCTAGGTAACAGGCTTGTGAAGAGCTGACTCATGAGACTGCTTTTTTGGACAGGCAACTGCAATGAAGAAAACCACTTTACTAGCACCAACACCAAAGAGGAGAACCCTACGTGACTGAGATGTGCTCAGTAATGTATGACTGAGCCGTGCTCAGTAATGTATGACTGAGCCCCAGTCTGGATTCTAGTTTTTGTTTAAATACTGCACTGTTTGATTCTGGAGAAACTGATAATCCCCTATAAATGAAAGAAACATTTTCCACACAAACTAAAAACTGGATCCACCAACCAAAAAAGCTTATTTCAACACTAGAAACATTTTCAAGTCTTCTTGAAAAGCTATTATTAACATCATCCTTTTTTTCCCCCCCTAAAATCCATAAAAACACCAGCAGGAATACAGCATTAGAACTCACCACAAAAGTGCTGGAAAACAGTTGCATTATACCATAGAGAGATCCTAAAACAAACAAGTAAAATACTGATGTTAAAAATCAAACTGATTTTTTTTTTTAATGAAAACTGCACGAAATTTTTGAAGGATGAAACATGAAGATCTGGGAATGATTTAGTAAAAGAAAAGGAAGGGGGAGCAGGACAAACCAAGGGTAGAGTTTACCCCATAACCAAGAAAACTACTAAAGAATTGTAAAACTATGTAATGACGAAGGATGTTGGTCTGTATGATGTATTAAATGTTGGCATAGGAAGGTTCTGGAACACAAGTCTTATGAGGAGCGGCTGAGGAAACCAGGACTGTTTAGCCTGGAGAAGAGGAGAGATAAGGACAGGGGAGACCTTGTTGCTCTCTAGAACTACCTGAAAGGAGGTTGTGGTGAGCTGGGCAATCAGCCACTTCTCACAGATAAGCAGCGATAGAATGAGAGGGAATGGCTGCAAGTTGTGCCAGGGGAGGTTCGGGGTAGAAATCAGGAGAAATTTCTTCTCAGAAAGACTGGTTGGGCATTGGAATGGGTTGCCCAGGGAGGTGGTGCAGTCACTGTCCCTTGGGGCGTTCAAGGAAAGGTTGGATGAGGTACTCAGGGACATGGTTTAGTAATATAGGTGGTAGGGGGACAGTTGGACTTGATGATCTTGGAGGTCTTTTCCAACTTTAATGATTCCATGATTCTATGATTTATAACTGCTTTCTCAGAATCAGGAGAGAATTTAGTTATTGGGAGGTACTAATAACTTGGCACTTTAGCATGTTACGAGTCACCACGGAAGCCCTGAAGAAACCACAGACACTACTCTTCCATTTTGGAGGCTGAGTTTAGCAGCAGTTAGTAACAGAAGAGAAGCAGCCAAGAGAAGCAGAGAGAAACATCTGCCAGGCTCTTAATTTATAAGAATACACCTCAAAACCCAGTTTCTTTTCAAGTTAAAAATCAAAGCAGACTGTTGAAATGAAAACATA
Organism: Gallinula chloropus; assembly: GCF_964237585.1. NCBI lineage: Eukaryota > Metazoa > Chordata > Aves > Gruiformes > Rallidae > Gallinula > Gallinula chloropus. Next base: position 145,380,981 of record NC_140085.1, read on the forward strand.
TTTTTGATGAATTGCAGCTTAAGATAATAGTCTGGACAACTCAGAGCAGAAGCAGAATTATTTCATGAAAAGTACTAAATTTCATCCAAAATAAAAAAGGCAAGGCAATAAGAAAATGGAGTAACAGAACCCCTGCCAACCACATGGAGCTATAAAGAATACTTGCATCATTACAAACCATGAACAGTACCATAAGATATAAGACCTCTACAACCGCAGAACTTCATCCTAGCACTTCATTTTTTGGGTAAAATTCCAAACCTTCAGAATTTACTTGCAAATACTCCTTAAAGATGATAAATATTTTGCCAAAAGACAGCTGCAAGGAATTTAATGGAATTGGGAGCAATCACAGGCTCTGGAAAGCTCAGGAAAACCAGCTGCAGAAGCGTCTGCAAACCCTGTAAATAACAGTAAAACAAAAGGCAACACCTTCTGGCTCCCAAAGTTGCTGAAGTATGAATTTTTGGATTACTGTACAAGTATCACTGCAAGGCTTCCTTGTTCTTTCCTAGAATGTTCTTTCCCAAGCACTTGCTTTTGGCTACTGTCAATATGTAAGTTCTGTGGGTCCAACACAGTACAGATGCCCTTACAGTTTTACTTGGAAATTGGCCCTTCTTTTTGTGATGCTACTGGCAAGGAAGAATTATAGTACAATGTCCAATTTGCAGTAAAGCGTAATCCAGTTGATATTATCTTAATCTCTGGTAAATCCATCAAGTACTCACCTATTATTCCGGCAACTGTATGACTTGCTCCTAGAGATTTGATGTGAAGGCTCATTAAAGGAACAACCATGCTCACACCAAATAAATCCTGAAAAGAAGGCAGGAAGAGTTTTAATAACTGGTAACTTTTTGCAGAGGTTATGTCAACCTGCACACTAACTGTCCATATTAAAAAATTCCCTGTAAAGACATGATTAATATAAGTATTTTCATGATGAATGTGGTATGTAGTAACCTTTACAATGCATCCAAAAATGTACAAAATTACAAAAATACATAAACTGAGAGATAAAGGATTGCCTCACAGAGGAGTTAAAACTATGAAATCAGCAATCCCGTTTCCCTCTCCAGATACAATCATTCTGAAGGCATATATATTAAAGGAATATTCAATGTTTCAACTTTATCTGTTTAACAGGAAAAGTATGTGGCACCGGTATTTTAAATTCATAGTGGTCTGCAATTTCAATCACCTAAAAATACTTTTTATTTATGTAAAGAGAATATACTTGGAAAAGCTACAGCATTTTAACTCTAAACCACCATGGTGAAGAAGCTAAGGTTGATCTAAACCTACCTGCAGACTGCCTTTCTGTATAGCTTATGTTGTGAAAAGACAGAAACACGAAAAAATAAAAAAGCAAAGCATAAGTGAAAACCATTTTCTAAGAGGATGGCAAAGGACACTGCCCATCCTGAACAGTACAAGGATCTCCTACTCATTCCTTTTGATACTGTATCTTTTGTTAAGCTAATCACAATGACCCAGTAGTTCTTGCAGTACTACTGTCTGGCACAGCATGCGGTGTCCTACATCAGAGCAGAACATTACAGAAGGTCTGCTGGAGCAAGATCATCTTTTATCAGTGACTGCTTGAGCTGAACTAGACTAGCCCAAAGCCTGAAGAACTGTAACAATGTGTATCACCAAGTAAATTCTCACAGTCTCTCTATGTATTTTTTGATCAGCATGAGCACGATTTATGAACACTTTCAATGACACCACCTTAGGTGTCACCTGCAAATCTGAAGAGATATTCAATGGCCTCATCCAGATCATTGATACGGACATTAAAAAGGACAAGTCTCAGAACACACCTGAGCAGGACTGGACTAGTACTGGACTCTACCTGCAGAGACATGCAGGTAAAGTCCCACTGAACTAGTGATAGTGAAATAGTCCCACTATTAGACTAGCAGTGAATTCTCATTCACCTGTAATTTCTTATGTCAAATGATAAGTACACTGCATTTAGAATCGTAGAATACAGAGTTGGAAGGGACCCATAAGGGTCATCAAGCCCAACTGCTGTTTGCTTGGTTACAGGAAACTTGCATCACAGCCAACAGCTCTGTATCATGGTGTTTCACCATACTCTATGCCCTTTGTGCTTCTCAGATGATTTCAGCCTGTACTCCACCTTGGTGTCAGCAAGATAGTACAGGGCTGGAGAACTACAGCATTTAAAAGTGCTCAAAAGGTAACACACCTTCCCCTGCAACATTTGTTCTAGAACTCAAACCAACCAGATTGTTTCTACTGACCAACCTACAGGTTGGTAACATAATATATCATTTCACAGTGCAAATTCATACTCATTTCGTATTCATTTTCCAAGTTATCCCATTTAATTTTAAACTGACATTTTCCCAAGGCTCATAAATCACTAAAGAGCACAATCTTTCTGTAAAGTCTATACACTATGGTTTTTTGGGTGAGGTTTGGTTTAGGCTTGTTGTTTGGTTGGGTTTTTTGGGGGGAGGGGGGGTTTGTTTTTAGAAAAATCAGGGGTTTTGGGAGGGTTCTGTGTGGGTTTGGTTCATGTTTACACCAAGCGCTGTTATTTCAAGGAAACAAGAACGTCTCTCTGATGAGCATAAGGCAACGCTCAATACTTAGTGCGACTCAATTGCATCTACCGGGTAAAAGCCGTTCCTTCGTACCTGACCGCACGACTGGGAGCGTGTTAAAAAGAATACACCCACTGCAGACCTCCAAGCTCCTCAGAAAGCGACTGGTGTTACCTCAAAACGCGACTGGTGTACCTCCAAACCCAGCTGCTCTACCTGGAGCGCAGCGGGGGAGCCCCCTGGCAGCGGCAAAGGGCCCGGGGAGGGGAGCGAAGTGGGGGGGCGGTCTGCCCGATTTCGGGCTTTGCGGCATCTCCCGACAACCCCGAGGGGAACCTCACGGCTCCGGGGCCGATCCTTCAACTTGTGCCTCTGGCACGGCCCCTCCACCAGCTGCCCCGGAGCCCTGCGGCCGGGCAGCGGGGTCGTGCGGGGCGGGGAGCATTTGCCGCCTTAGGCATGGGCGCCTGTCCCAGGCCGCGCCGAAAGGGCACCGCGGCCGTCGCAGCCCGCCTCCCCGCTTACCAGGAAGCCCACCGCGTAAAGGCACCGCACGAAACGGCCGGCCGCCACCGTCGGGCTCCCCGCGGCTCCCCGGCCTCCATCGTCATCTTCCTCCTCCTCCATCCGGCCAGCGGCGGCCGCGGGCCCGCGCCTCGCAGCGGCCACCGGCGCGGCGGCAGCGCCTCGCATGCGCGGTGCCGCCAGCGCGAGGGGAACATGGAGGCGGCCAGGCAGGGAGAGGAGGTGCACGTCAGCGTTTCGGTTGCGTTAAGGGACACGTTCTTTGCGCCTCCGCTGTTTCAAGCGAGGAGAAGAGGGACAAGGATCCCTGCGAGCTTCGGAGGCCGTTGACCTCCCCCCACCCCCCGCTTTGCACTTCCTGCTTCTTAACGTGTTTGCACCGGGAGAGTTTTGCCGCCCCTCGCCTCAGGTCTTGCGGCGCTACCGAAAACAGGAAGAGACAGATAGGCTGGAGGGGCTTTGGAGCCAGAAATACACCCTGCGAGCATGGCAACAGGTTCCCTGCACCGTTCTGCTTGTTGCTGAAAGATGAGGACCTTTGATGAGCCTGTGCACCTCCGAGCCTGCCTCCTTCTTGGGGGGAGGTGGTGACGTCCCCCTGCTCTTTCCATTGCTTGGCCCTCTCCCGGGGCTCTGCCTGGTGCCTTCATCAAGTGTTTCTGGTGTCAAAGTGTTTTCCTGCCTTGTTATGTGGCTGGTGGTTGTGGCACTGAGACAGGGAAGAAGGGCATCCCTCTTTCTGCTTAGTTCTCTCTGTTAAAGTCAGGGATAGCTGGAATTGTGGATGGCTATTATGTTATATTGTATTTACATCCGAAGAAGTAAACCGGCTTTCTTAAATCTGAGATGCACAGGGGGAAGTGATTGTCACATGCAAAATACCTTTATGCTGGAGGAAGAGGGGAGTTTTATTTAGTTGCTAGGCCAGGAATCATGGAATTGTAGGGGTTGGAAGGGACCTCAAGAGATGGAGGCCAACGCCCTCTGCCAAAGCAGGTTCCCTAGGACAGGTTGCACAGGTAGGTGTCCAGATGTGTCTTGAATATCTCCAGAGAAGTAGACTCCACAACCCCCCTGGGCAGCCTGTTCCAGTGGTCTGTCACCCTTACTATGAAAAGAGGCTGGCCATTTCCCGGTGTCTCGCACACAAATCAATGTTTTAAATACTTTAAAAAAAGAAAAAAAAATCCACAAAAATGCAGAAGGGAGCAGGAGATGCTTTAAGTTGTTATCAGTGAAAAGATGTTTTTGAAAAAAGATGACGACAGCTTAACTTTTAAAAGTTAGCACTGGTTGCTGATGTTTGAAAATGATCAATCAATAACTGACACTAGAATAACAGGGTCATACAATGGTTAGGGTTGGAAGGAACCTTAAGTATCATCAAGTTCCAACCCTCCTGCCACGGGCAGGGACACTTGCCACTAGAAATAGAAGATAGTATTTCAGTTCTATCTTAATGTTTTCAGAAAAACACCATGAGATCAAAGGTCTTCAACAGATGTAGGTCACAACAAAACAGAAGGGAATGTGGTTTTGGCTTAGGTTATGAAGAACTGAGCTTAACAATGCCCCTCTACCCCTCCTCCCACCCCAAAACTGGAAAGCAAGACCTATTCCTAGATACATCTAGAAATACATCTTATTTATAAGATAGCAAGGCAAAACCTAGCCTAGTGTATGCATAAGGACATTACCTGACATTCCAGAATAACTCAGTTAGTTAATGTCCCAGTGTCTGTGATACTTTATAGTTGGCTTAACCAATACATTTTATTAATCTAACTCTCTGAGGCCACTTTGAATAACAAATCCTCTCAGTGAGATTTTAAAAATTCTGGATATAACATTAATGGATGTTACATTAATGGATCATACAGTTCCTCCAAAATGGACAAAATGGTTACAAAATATTGAAATATTGGAGCATAATGGGAATTGACGCTACCTTGTCTGCTCAATATTGCACTAATTTTACCCTTGGTCATTTTAACTGATAGTAGAAATTGAAAAGGCCTGAAGATTTATCAGAGGAAACCATTAAAGAGATTAATGATTAAAAGATGTTACAAGGGTTTAGGTACTGTTCCTGGGGTATAAGGGAGATTGACACTTGTACAACCACGGAGCCCAAGTGAAATTTTTGAGGCTATTTCAAGCTATCTCCATGCAGAATAGCTTGTAAAGCAGAGAATAACCAGACTTCATGATCCACCACTAACACTGTCAGTGCAAGCTGTTCACAGAAGAAAAAAATAATCAGAAAACTTACAGGTGTCTCTTCCTTAAACAGATCTCTTACTGGCTTTGTACTGGCAAACTTGATTAGACTTGTGCATAGTGCATGTTTACTTTTGCATAGTAATATGGCAATCATATCTGTTGCCTTTGAACAGATGGTTCCTGATACTTTGGAGGTGCCTACTCAGGTTCTGTCATTGCTATTATAATATTTAAGATAAAGGTTCACAAATAATGAAATCCTAAGATAGAGGTTCCCAGATAAAGTCATAGCATGACTGAGAAAGGAATTCTTTAAAAATTAAAGGAATGAAATACAATGAAGACTGTTTGTCACAAGCTTAAGGAGAATGGAATCAGTTTAATATCTTTGGAGTCAGAGTTACGCAGTTGGTTGATTAAAATTATACTATCAATATAATACACTTACATTAAGGTATTTGACTTGTTGCTGGATGATTCTTGAAGACAGTACAGCAATAGGATTTCAGAAATAGCAAAAAGCGTGTAGATTCAGAATTGTTTGATGTGTCTCCAGACTGTATTTATGAATGGATAATCTTCCCTGAGGAAGGGGCATATCTAGACAGTTTCTAATCCTGGAAGAAGAGATGGAATCAAAATTAGTGATTTTATGATAATGCTAGGAGCAGGAAAGTTACACAGACTACAACACAAATAGTACTCAACTTTTACGATGCCTTAGTACTCTAAGTGTGGAGGCACAGCTAGAAACAAAGCATGATGCATGTGTTGGGAGTGCACCTCTCTGTTGTGGTTGTCAGTGATTACTAGTAGTCCTAGTAAATAACCAGCAACCATAAGTGTTTATTGCTATTATTTGGCCTCCAAAAGCAAATATCTTCTGATAAAAACTACGAGGAACCTGAAGTAGAAAAGTGTTAAAACTTGATTATGCTTGTATCAGTTATTTGGTCTGACTAATAATGCAACATTGTGTCTAGTTTTGCTGTCTCAAGTGAAGATCCATGTTGAATACAGGGGGAGGGTCAACCCCCCCCCCCCAAAACTCCCAAATAAACCTGTTTAATTGCAGCCCTTGCCAAGCAAGGGCTTGAGGCAGTCTGCAGCAGGCTTGAGGCAGTTTGCAGCAGCCCTTCCTCAGCCACTGCTGTGGCTGTGCCTGCTCCAAGCCATGACAAAGTGACAGCACTGATGGCAGTCATCTGAAATCAGAGGGGGGGGGGGGGTTTACGGGGGGAGAGGGAAAGGTTCTTCCATTCCTTAAACAGGGGAGAAAATGTTAAACCTTATAAATTGTTTAAATAAAGTTTTGTAAAATACCTTTATAAGACCGATCTAAGACAACCCCAGCAATTTATTGCAGAAAATGGAACATGTTCTTGGATTCCCACATTACAAATAGGTAAGGTCAGGACCCTCAAATGTACAATTTGTCATCAAATTTAGCGAGTCTAACAATGACTGATTGCATTCTGGTTTACTGCCTGAGATCATTAGGGTGACATTCAGCGGTCATTTCAACTTTTCATACACAACTTGAGCCTAGTAGAAAAAGTTACAATCCAGTGGTCCAGAACATTTTAAGAGGTACTGTAAGTGGACTAAGAGTTTGGAAACTGCTTTTAATCTTAAAGACATTTAAAGTGTAATCTCTCTGAGAAGACGAGGTATGTGGAAAGAAACCTTTGATGGGCTTCGGTCTCAAAGCTGTAAGTGCTGGTGGGCATGACAGAGCCACTTAGGAAGCAGTTATAGAACTCTTGTTGAAGGAAGGAATTATTTCAGGCTTTTGGCCTGGTTCTCCACTTTTGCAGTTTTCTGTGACAGCATAAATAAGACCACGTGGCTTTCCATGTTTCTTTCAATTACTGTTTAATGGATAAAATAAATATGACAGGAATGGTTTAGATACTATTGATCCTGTTTTGGAGCAGAGGATGGCCTGGATCACTCCTGTTTACTCCAGCCCATTTCCCATTGTACTGCAGTACCCTTATTTCACACATACACACACACACACAAACACACACAGAACCTATGATTAACCTCAGGAGCTCTGTAGAAGTTGGAAGTGTACAGAAAGGGATGGAGGCTAGTTCCTCAGGCTTCCTGAATAAAATCTAAAATTATGTACCAGAATGTGTCAGTGCTGTAGATGGAAGGAGTTACTGCCTCAGAGTGAGATTCATGATGGCCAGATTCATGGCCAGCAGGGACAGGGAGGTGGTTGTGCCTTCTACTCTGCCCTCGTGAGGCCCCATCTGGAGTACTGTGTCCAGATCTGAGGCCCCCAATACAAGAAAGATGTAGAACTATTGGAGAGGGTCCAGAGGAGCCATGAAGATGTTCAGAGGGCTGGAGCACATCCCTTACAAAGAGAGGCTGGTGGAGCTGGGCTTGTTCAGCCTGGAGAAGAGAAGGCTGCGGGGGGACCTCATTGCAGCCTTTCAGTTCCTGAAGAGAGCATACAAACAGGAGGGGAATCAACTTTTAAAAAGACAATGGCAGGACAAGGGGAATGGATTAAAGCTAAAGGAAGGAAGGTTTAGATTAGATATTAGGGGGAAGTTCTTTACAGAGAGAGTGGTGAGGTGCTGGAACAGGCTGCCCGGAGAGGTGATGGATGCCCCATCCCTGGAGGTGTTCAAGGCCAGGCTGGATGGGGCCCTGGGCAACCTTGTGTAGATCCAGGCCTGGAGATTGGTGGCCCTGCCTGTAGGAGGGGGGTTGGAACTCTATGATCCTTGGGGTCTCTTCCAACCCATGCCATTCTAAGATTCTATGATTCTATGGCTTCTTGCTGTGGAAGGGCCTGTGTAAATCAGCAATAAAAGTAGTGAAGAAGGACACAACTCCTACTTTCTGACTTTCTGGGGTGCAAGCATATAACTATTTCCATGGGAAACTGCTGGAACACCTAAAATTAGGCAACTTGTACATTTCTGTGAAAATTGTACATGGGGTGAGTCATTCATTTAAAGCACTGCAATAAAGACATTTTTCTTCATATTCAGGTGGAACTTCCCATGTTCTAGTTTGTACCCTTCCCTTTGGCCTGTCACTGGGCACCATGGAAGAGAGTCTGTCTTCATGTCTTGACGCCCACCCTCTCAGTCTTCTCCAGACTAAACAGACGCAGGTGTCTCAGCCTTTCCTCATATGAGAGATGCTTCAGTTGCCTCATCATCTCTGTAGCCCTCTGTTGGACTCTCTCCAAATGGTCCCTGTCTTTCTTGAACTGGGACCCCAGAACTGGACACAGTGCTCCAGATGTGGCCTCACCAGCCTTTCCTCATATGAGAGATGCTTCAGTTGCCTCATCATCTCTGTAGCCCTCTGTTGGACTCTCTCCAAATGGTCCCTGTCTTTCTTGAACTGGGACCCCAGAACTGGACACAGTGCTCCAGATGTGGCCTCACCAGGGCAGAGCAGAGGGGGAGAATAACCTCCCTTGACCTGCTGGCCACCCTTTTCCTAATGCACCCCAGGATATCATTGGCCTTCTTGGCCATGAGGGCACACTGCTGGCTCATGGAGAGCTTATTGGCCACCAGGATTCCCATGTCCTTCTCTGCAGAGCTGCTTCTCGTTAGCCACCTGGACAGGGTCCTGGGTAAACCAGCTCTAGATGTTCCTGCATGAGCAGGGATTTTGGACAAGGTGACCAACCTCAATCATTCTGTGATCTGTGGCCTGATTTATTGTAGTATTAGGATTAAAGTGGTCATATCCCAAACTAGTTATGCATGGTCCCTTTTAGTCAGGGGAGAAAAAAGAAAAAAAAAAAAAGTAATTGCACTTTTAGGCCATGATTCATTGCACACTGAAGTCGGCACCCAAAAATAGGTCAGCTGGACTGTGCTGTAAAAGCGCCGATCTGAGTGTATAGGAAACCTGAGGTGACCAGCTTAATTGGACACAGCTACCCTGCAGCTGTCTAGTGTTAGGTAAGATGAGTCCTAGACAAAGATTTAATGGGACAAGGTGTGCTATACTCTGTGTGTCTGCCCAGCATGCTGCCGATAAATGATTGTGTAGGTGCAATGGGTAACACTGGCCAGCTGGGGAGGATGGACAGGATGAGGATCTGAATCAGGGAGCGAAATGCTCCATTGCTGTTCAGAATGTTTTTCTTCAGTAAATGGGCATTGAGGTCTCAGAAGGACTCATCTCTTTGGCAGCTACTGAAATTGCTTCTTGGTGTATAGTGAGACATGCAGCCGGTTCTAAAAGGCTGTTTTTAGATCATGGACATATCTGCCAGCACAGATAAAGAGCTGTCTGCCAATTCCAAACATACACACACGACATTTACTCAATCACACACAAACATAAACAAGCAAATAAACAACCTCCCCCTCCCATAAACTAATCAAGCTGCTTCTCCTTCAGATGGAAAAGGAAGAAAGAGACAGCCTGCTATTGTTTTGGTGGGGTTTTAATGTTTGTTTGTTGGTTTGGGTTTATTGGTTTTTTTCTATTTTTAAATACAAGGAGGGGCTTAGATACTATATTGAAGCTGGAGCTATTTAGATACATAAATAAAATATGCAGATTTAAGAGTTTGGCCCTATTTATCTGCAAAATAAACAGAAATAAAAATCATAAAACTTTTGCCAGCTTTGTTAAATGAGATTATGTGGGGGCCTTCAGTTTTCACACTGTCAATCAAAAAAAATCAATGAATGTTGAGCTTAATTGGCCAAATTGATTGGATGTTAAAACTGATTTAATTACATCATTGTCATAATAGTAGGGATAACTTTGGCCAAGTCATTTTGATTTTAAAATGCCAGTCTTTCTGAAGAAATCTAGGAGCTTCGGAAGGAATTGGGGAATGACCTTGTTGAAGATTTATAATAATGTTTGTTTTGGCTTGATAAGCCTGGTCCTATTTCACAGCCTTGAAACTTACTCTCTTCTATTGAGGAACCATCAGAGTTGAATTAAATTGAAGAAAAACTGCCTTGAGACTTTGTGTGAGTAGATATTCAAGTAGTGGATAACATGAATTTTTAAGCTGACATAACAAGTTTTCACATGGCTTCTGATTCATTTCTGACATAGCCGGGCATAATATTAGAGATGCTAGAGTGTTTGGGAGATGGCACTGCTGGAGAATGTGCCATAAATATGAAAAAGAATAATTAAATTAGATCCTCTCAGGATGAACATGCTAAACTGAGACCAGAGTGTGTGGACAGTATATTAAAAATAAATACTTGTCCTGCACAGGCAGTGATTCATTTGAATTCAGTGAAACTTTTCATACAAACTGATTTCAGTGAAGCTACTGCTCAGAGTTAAGTAACTCTTTTGCAGAAATGGGTTTGTGGGGTCACTGGCATATTTCTTACCTGAAGCCAGGTTGGTGCAGTAAGACTGAAACCGGCCCCTTTATTCCTTGTTATTATTTGCAGTTCAATGGGTGAGACTAGAGGTCTTGGTTTTTTTTTTTTTTCCTTCTGATGAATGTTGAAAAAGTAATTTCACGATTGTGGGCCATGGTTTCCTTCATTACAGGTATGAATAGCAGTGCAAAACCATCTTTGAAAAGAGGTTTGAGAATTGTACAGTAAAACATCGAAGTGAAAAGTATTTGTATTATTTTCCCTGTCAAGAGTTCATCAACTTCAGGTTTGTCTTCTTTTGCAGTACTCACACAAGCTCTGTCCAAATGGTATTTTGGGGTCATAGACGCATATCCTGTAACACTGGAAAAAAACATTTAAGATGAGTTAGATTGCGTCATGTAAAACAGCACATCAGAATTCATTCACAAGAATCACAAGAATCACAGAATCACAAGGTTGGAAGAGACCTTTGAAGATCATCAAGTCCAACCATTCCCATCCTATGCTAAACCATATCCCTAAGTACCTCATCTACCCTTCTTTTGACCACATCCAGAGATGGTGACTCAACCACATCTCTGGGCAGCCTGTTCCAGGCCCTGACAACAAGTGTGGGTTTCCTCTAATTACTTTGTCAAATGTAGATGCTTTAGATGACCTGGAGATGTCCCACTCCAATGGTGGGAGATGATAGTAGGGCAACTGTATCACTCTGTTCAGGCTTGATTCAGTCATCATCAGGCTCCTGGTGCCATTTAAGGTGAAAGAGGGTACCTGAGACCCTTGTGTGGAACTGGCAGATATGGATAAAAGTGGGAGAGAAATGTGCCCTTCTGGAGTGGCAGCTGAGAGCCAGCAGGGTATTGTGGGAACTAGCTAGAGCTGTGGGTCTGCCTGAGTGACTGGTCTGAGCTCTGTGAGTGCAATCTGGCTTGTGCTGCACTACTTTTCAGGCTCCACTGACAGCATTCACTAGGTCACTATTGATTGTCATGAAAAGATATCTAGCTCGCGAAATTCTCTAGACTCAGGCATGTTAGTCCTGAGCTGAGTCCTACCTTTCTTCCTCCATCCTCCTTTTTTTTTTTCTTCCCTATTTTGGACAGGATGGGATGGGATAGACTAGACTAGACTAGAACAGGCTAGACTAGACTAGACTAGAATATTTTGTTAGGTAGGGATCTACAGTGATCATCTGATCCATCTGCCTGGCCACTTCAGGGCTGACCAGATGTTAAAGCATTATTATTCTACCCTGCAAGTAATCGTTTTCTAAAATACATGGTGTTTTCTTCTATAGCACATTCTATGTGTTCTTTTTCTTAAAGTTTTTTTCTTTTAAAGAACAGTAAGACATCATTTCCCAAAGTGATGTTTCCAAACGACACTTCCTGCTACAGCAAAGTGAACCGCATCAGTGACTGTCAGAGATAGCAAATATGGCAAAGACGTCTGTCTCACTGAAAATTCATTTACTGTCCCATATACACTGAAGATGTAGGGTGCAGAAAGGCCACAGAGTAATCAGATGTGCTTGTTTACAAAGTTAGCATAGTATCAGGCTTGAATAAAATACAACTTTGTAACAAATGTGAATGTGGCATCAGGCAGATAATGTGGTATTAGAAAAACACTCATGACACATCGCTGGTTCATCAGTCTGGAAATGAGAGGACGTTGAAACAGTCTTTTTCTGTCTCTCCTTCAGCACACTGCTACACTGTCCAAACAGATACTGAGATACTGGAAGTAGGATCTCTCTGGAGACCTAAGGCTGTTGCAATAAAATTTTGTGACAAATGTTTTCTGGAGTAAATGGACTTCATCTTTCTCTTGATCCCAGCATTTCTCAGCTTGTGATGTCAGTGGAAAGATTTCTATTCCAGTGATAGATGATGCCATAACATAATGAATGAAATAAATAGGAATGAAATAAAGGACTGCAGGATCTGGTGCATAGTATAAATGCAGCAAATCTCCACAGGAACATGCTCTGTAACCCACTAGAGATGCTTGGTAAAACCTGCTTGGCATGAAAAGAAGTTGTGGAGAAGCCTTTTTCTTGTGCAGTAAATATTTAGAGTTTAAATATGTGACCTCATCCCCTTCCAAAATGGCCCAAGCACCCATATGGGAGAATGTCTTCTTTTATAAAGAAGATTGATGTTACTTTCTTTATCAGGTGCTTGGAGGACTTTTTATTTGCATGCATTTGTGATACATGCAAACAAGATGCATCTGAATAAATGAGTTAGATGCTTAGTTTAGTGTCATTAAAGCTATTAGTTTGAGGGTAAGATGTAGACTTATAACGCTGATGGAATTTATAATAAAAGTTAGGATTTTTCAAAGTTCCAGTAAAAAAGTCTCAGCCTTCATTTACTAACATGAATTGCACTAAGTTCCAAAATGTTGCAACCAAGGAACCATTCAGCACCAGACCTGAACTTTGGAAGTCCTTGTTGCTACTATGTGCCCTGTAATGCAGTGCACGTGGACAGACAGAGCCGTTGTGAGTCCATCGCCATCTCCACTGATGTTGATGCACCAGCTGCAATAATATTTCAAGTCAATCCCTGATTAGTTAGTGGAAGGTCAGCTATTTCTGACTGGCCACACCCAGACAGGGAAACAGAATGAAGCTCTGCCATCAGTGTCCTAAAATAGAAGGTCCTTTTCATCTGTCAGGCTTGAGTCAGCCACATGGAACACAAATTAGGAGACACAAATCAACTTACAGGGCATTGGGAAACACCGGCAGAAAGTCAAACGAAGAGAAAGTTCATCAGATATGAGCTGTACTCTCTAAACAGTTTTTTAGTCACTTTTCCCCACAATTATTTTACCACTTCTTCTTAAGTAATTTAAAAAGTAGTTCTTTTTGTTCTTTTTTTTTTTTTTTTTAAGATATCTTTGATAATGAAACTGAGTGTAGGGATATTTTTTGGAGGCTTCTTCGCAGCCCTGGGGGTTTTGCTTTTTTTGGTGTCATTTGGAACTGATTATTGGCTTCTGGCTACAGAAGTAGGAAGGTGTTCAAAAGCACCTGAAGATGCTGGGGTTAGTATGGACATTTTTATTTATTATGACAATTATATATGTAGGTTTCTTTGCTGTATGGATTTACTTCTCTATGAACTTTTGAATATCCTAATTTTGAGTTTCTGGAGGCTTACAAACTTACTTCAAAACCTCTTGTAAACAGGTCTATCAATTCTAAAATGAATTTGTGATACTGCTTCTGCAATATGACATTCTTTGAAAGGAAATATAACTGTTTAGATAACATATAGCAAACCTATATTCAGACAGGCTATGTTTCATTATGATAGTGGGGGGTTTTATCTCAACATTGAATTTCAGTTGGACTTGGTTCAGGCATTTAAAAATTGTATGATAATGGCTTCTTTTTTTTTTTCCCTCATAGGGAGAGAAGGCCACTTTCCATCATGAAGGTTTCTTCTGGAGGTGCTGGTTTAGTGGAAATGTGGGAGAGAATAATGCCAGCATGTGGAATTTCTGGTATAGTAAGTAACTTTCCTTTTACATTATCTACAGTAGTTTGCTCTCAAAATTGTTATTTTATTTAATTTTTTTTTTCTTTTTTATGAATCATTGGATTTCCTATGGCTTCTTTGGCAATCAGGTTCTTCAGCTACCCTGAAATAAATTCTTGACAAACATTGTTGTAATCTGTACTGAAGGAAATCCTGGGATAAAATCCTACGTGTTTAACTATCAATTTACACTATGACTGTCAGAGCAGTCTTATTAGCCCAAGTTCATTCTCACCTGGACAATCTCTTGACAATTTTGTTAAGCAGACTGTTTATTTCTGTAACGTAGGGAAAAACTAACTGAGTTTAGTGGTTAGGATGGTCCATGAATTTTTGCTGGAGAGTTTTTTCCAACTAGTATTACAAGTGTGTTAAGGAGGCCACAGGCAATTCCACTGTGAAAATGGTATAGGACACATCATCTCCAGGAGAATTCCTCCACTAAATTCACAGATGACCCTTTGCTTTCTTTCACAACATGCCAGGGTTCTGTAAGCTCAGATAGTATTTTACAATCAAAATCTCCCATGAAGAAGATGCCAATCAAAAGTGCTTTTCCTGTCTTTGAACCTTCCTCTAAGGTACAGAGCTCCCTCTCCATATTGCAAGATTTCCACAGTCCTTATGAAAAGCAGGTGCTGTCATACAAATTTGACTTAACCTGCATTTTGCTAAATATATTACTTGGTCTTAGATGGCTAATGTAATATTCATTGTAGCTAATTTCCCCTTATTATTTATCTGGAGAATTCTGTGGTAAGGAATCTGAAATTTTAATGTGGTTTAATCTGTAGTCTGTCTTTATCTTTTGCAAGGAAGAATCTGATGTTTTTTTAAGCATTTAATATAAAAGATGAAATAACCCTTCTCTGGGGATATTGATTCCATAGACTAAACTCATATTTGTTGAGTCTCCAAACTTTCTGAAGATGCTTGATATTTTTCATTGTGCTTTTACAAGAGAAAAAGTAATTTCCTGGGTTTTTCTGTTGTGGTTTGGTTGGGGATTTTTTTTGGTTTTATTTCTTTTTTTTTGTGGGACATGCAATAATGAGGCGGACATAATTAACCCTCAGAAGAGAAAGGTATGTATGCATATAAAAGCATACGTATGCATTGCATATAAATGGCAGCGTGCTTTCACCAAGGCTGCTTTACTGTTCCCATAGTACAAATCTGTGTTGCCCTTTCAGGGATATTCATGGCTGTAGAACAAGGATGGTATTTCTTATGCAACCAAATCCTTTGTAAACTATTGCCCAGGAAAAAAACCTGAAATCTTGGCATGTGAAACTCCCCCATTCGAAGAACAATTTATTTATAACATAAATATTTTATTTTTAAAGTAAAAGATTTTATTCCTAAGGCAGTAAAACATTAACCTTTATCTTTCTTTCACTTTTAGCTAACCAGTCACCTTCTAAGAACTGTACACATGCTTACCTGTCACCATTTCCTCTTATCCGAGATGAACACAATTCAACTTCCTATGACTCTGCAATCAGTAAGTATTTTTCTGGCTGCAGTGCCTATACTTTCAAGAAAACAATTTGGATACTTCAATAGAAAAGACCCTTACAGCTTCACACAGTTTAATTAATAGAGTTTTGGTTTTTTTACTTCTCATAATTTTACAACATGCGTATTTAAGCCACTACTTAGCAAAGCCCTTAAAGAAATGCTTAGCTTTAAGCATGATGGCAGAATGGAATTAATTTCTCAAAAAAAGAGACATCTCCTTTTATAGTGCTTTTTTATCTGACATAAAAATTATCTTCTTTGGGCTGAATGCATAAAGCAAATACTTCTCATGTGTTCCAATGAAACTGGGGTTTTTGTTAAATAAATAACAACATGTGGAATATATTGCATTTTTACTTTATGAGGAAGGAGTAAAGTGACCTTGATACTGTCTAAGTTTATTCATCTAACTCAGATATCAATACTATGGGAAGCTGAGGCACTGAAATTACTCCAAACAGTGTGTGCCATACATGAATAATGTAGCCTAAGATTGTAGCAATGACCAGTTCTGATTTGTGAAGTAAGCTCCTTTAAAATACATATATACTTCAAAATACTTTCAATATTAGACTGAGATATTAAAACCAAGAACCTCTAGTGCAGTAACTGGTACATATGTATATGGAAGATAGACAGGAACTGAAAAACTTAAGTTGGAATAATGCCTGTAAAGCTGTTTTTACAATTCCACTTAAAAATAATGGTCACATTTCATCATATCAATAGCTTTATGCAAACATATTCAAAGTAAGTTACTTCTGATAGCAATTTCAGATGACTCTAAATAACCCACAATATGTGTATACTGTATGTCTTTGAGGCCTCTGATTCTGTGATTTAAGTGATGCCTTCCTGTCCTGAAGCTGTAATTATGCCTTTGCTAATTTTGAAGTTTCCTCAGAATCCATTTTTTAAGCTGCAGGCATGAAAAGAAAATAAGTTGGACTGCTAATGGTTCTGTTAATCTTTACAAATTATGAACTGTTTGTCCAGGCAGAATTCAGACCTCTCAGCATTCAGAGTTTTAATCTGTAACTTCACAGCATATCTAGAACAATTTATCTTTCCATTTGAAAGGGACAGACTCATCAGTTCCTAATAATCTAGACAGAGTTTGTATTCCACCATTCACTCATATATTCACAAAGGATCTTCAAATTATATTGCATGATTACACAGAAGTGGACAAACAAAGAATAAAGAAAGGAGAAGGAATATCATCAAAAGTTTAATTAATTTTAGTTAATGTTTGCCAGAAGAACCACTGCTCAAATATAATTTTCCTATCTATATTTCATATTAGGAGATTAAAAATAGACAGAACTGTACTACAGAAGCTGGCCCAGGTAGAGTATATTCAGAGCCATTCCTACTATATAAATAGATACAGTTGGATTACTTTCAAGCTCATTAAAAACTGAAAGGTTTTTTAGGTTTTTTTATACCTCAAGTTAATTTTCAGTATCCAAGCTGAGTTATTTACTGGAGCAGGTATGCTTGTTCAAGAATCTTTCACAAATTTTATAAAGAAGGTTATGACATCGTCTCTTCTGTTAGTTCAAAACTTGTTTCTCCTTTAGTCTAGTTGACAGTGATAGTTGGCAAACGGATTTTTAAAATCTTGCTGAAACTGCAATTGCTAAATGAAGAAATACTAGTTTTTCCTCTTCTTCTTGATTCACAGTGGAAGAAATGCTTCTCTGTAAAAGCCAGTCGCAAAAGCCCTCAGTTTGAAATCATGAGGATGATTTCATCAACAATCTCTACATCCAGTTGGCTTCATCTAATACTTTACATCAGCTAAACACAGAGCAAAAGGACAGTACCAAAAGATTGATCTTACTGTCCCTTTTTCCTTTTGGTTGTGCTACAGTTTCTTGATACAATATAGCCAGTGAGCTATGGCTCCTAGCTTTCTCAGCATATTCAGTTTTGGGGATTAAAAAAAGAAAACTCCCACACAGGTTTATGACTGTGTGTTTATTGAGTCCCTCAAGTCCTTTTTTAATTAGGAGTCGATAGTAAGAAATACTCTGTCATCGGAAAAGTACTTCATTTGGTCTTTCATCAAAAAAATAGCCCCCTGAATGAAAAGCTTTGAATTTCCTTAGAAAATTCAAATGTACATGTAAAACACATTTTTCTAAAAATTTCTGACTTTCTGTTAACAGAAATGTTAGTTTCTGAGCAAGCAAGGGCACCTGACTTTTATAGACAGTTTGGCTTATGAGACTTTGGGACTTTATCACAGGAATTTGGATTTAAGTGCAGCCCCTAGTGGAAGCACAAGCCAGATTTGTTGGAGTGACATGTTACCATCCAGTTAGAAGGGCTCAGGCAAAGATAACTTTCCTGAGGAACATAAAATCTCTGATGATTTTTGAGTGCTGTGACTGGACCAAGTTCTCTGTTGACATAGCTTTAGTATCAGTAGAAATTTGGCTCACAGCTTTTCTAGGACAGAATTCAAACGAGGGTTAATCTATCCCCTCTTAGGTTATTTACCTCTTTTTGTGTTTCTTTTTTGGTTTTACAGTGTTCGTGTCAAAAGACTCAAACACCAAAGACTTTCAAGTTTAGTGTTTTAGTACACTTTACAAAGCTTTAGACCAAAGACTTGGTTCATCCTGCTGGAGGAACCTAGACTCTGAGCTCTTGGTGTCAAGAATTATAGCCTTAGATGGAAATGTAAAGACAGAAGAGCCTGCAGTGTTGCTTATGTTGGGGTTTCTTTTCGTCATCACTGTCAGATACAGGATCGACTTTGAAGGGTTAGGTAGCACTGCTTTGAAATTGCAGCTTTTTGTATCTTTTAATCACAGTTAAGGTTTTGCTCATTCACTGTTTTTGTTAAGTATCTTGGCGGAGTGGGGAGGACTTCACCTACCCACAGTGTAAGGTGTGGCCCACAGCTGTGCTCATCATCACTCACAGTTAAGGCGCTTAAGGAAATGTGCAGGCCATGCCATTTACCTTAACCTGAAACAGGGGCCTAAATGAACGCCGGGGAAGCCTGACTCTAGTGACTTCCTGTGATGGTTCATAGTGACAGTTACTATAACTTGCAGCTATTAACTAGACTTAGACGACACCTCAATGTGTTGCCAGCGCATTCGGTTACGTGATGATTCACATACATATGTGCAGCAAACTACAGGGTAGGGATTAAAAAATTGAAATTGGCCCCTAAAATACAAGTGCCAGGGAGGTGACCTCTACATGCTAAATAAACCCCATACATTTGTGTAATCATAATCAGGTTGATTATCTCATCGGGCTATTTTGAAAACATAATAGTATAGTGCTTAGATAATAATTCATTGCTAGCTAGAATGATGTGTGGTAACATGTCATTTGATTACTTAATGCTGACATTCAAATGTCACACTTTTATAAAACTCTTTTTTACTATGGGACAATAATACTAGGCCTGTTTTTGGAAAAATGTGCAAAGTCCTTACTCACACAAGTAGTCCTGTTGGCTACAGCAAGGTTATTCCTAAGAAGTGCAAGGTCACTTAGTCAAGTCATTAATTTTATTTTTGAGGTTTGGTTGAGGGTTTTTTTTAAACTTGATTTGTAAATAAATAATAGTTTCTCAACTGTTTTAAATTGGCCCATCCGAAGCTAAATTGGAAGCCATTTAATGGGACTGCACCGACACATTAGTTTAATTCTCTGATTTGTAGCCACTAGTAATTTTTTTCCTGACCATTAGTATCTTATTTTGTCCAGTACTGGGCACATTGCCAGCATTTGAAGTAGTGCCTAATATAATGTAGAATACAGGATGTTTATAGGACTGAAGCAAAATTTTTGTTCAGCAACGATTACATCTAAAATGGTGTGATCAGATTTATGGGCAGGTTTGTTACTGGTTTGAAATTAACTTAAAGGAATCTAGAAAATATCAGCAATGAAAGCTGAAAAGAAAAATAGTGCAGTGAAATGTTAGCAGTAGCCTATTTCTAGGGCAAAAAAAATGCTGTTATGTAATGCAGTCACATAATTGCCCATGAGAGAGTGTAATACAATACATGTACTAAGGGAGAACTCCCAAGCCACCAAGCAGTGATAAAGCAAGAAGTATTTAAAAAAGCAATGTATTCATACTGTGAATATTTTATTTGGTTTACTGTTAAGGCTATTAAAAAAAAAAAGTTATTGCTACTAAGGGATAGTAAAGGGTACTGAGTGAAACTGAGAAAAGTTTTTCAAGGATTACTGTGTTGCCAAGTGTGACTCCTGAGCTGTTGATGGGATCTGTGCTCTCATTTACAGTTGTTTGTGTGCAGAGAAGATACTCCAGATTTAGAGCAGTTAAGGCACTTCACCTTTCATTGTATTTTATACTGTGGGTGGCATTTTGATACCTCTTGTCAAAAGCATTTTCTTATCTTTTACATTAAACAGAGAGGTGAAAAAAAGACATATTCTAAAATACAGCCCGCTGTCAAATGACAGGAAGGGTTCACTTTAGGATGTGAGCTTGTGGGTGAAAATTCAAGGATACTTTTATCCATGTCATTTTGCATATCCTTAGTAATATTTATACAACATTGTGCTCACATATGCTTAAAAAAGTTTTCCAGCTTTGCAGTGCTTAATAATTTGTGATCAATGTTGAATTCAGTATTAAGTGGCTGAATTGTCTGAGGTTTTTTTTTAATAGGCCATAGAAAATGTTCGGACTGATGTCTGAAATTTTAAAACACTTGAAGTCAGCAAGGGCAATAAAATACATATAATAGCTTTGTGAGGTTGGTGTTAACACCTACAGTTGTAGATGTCTGTGTAGCATTGTGTCATTAGCTAACCTGTTCCTGAATCACCCATTATGGAGCTTCTGAGGTGTGCATGGCTACCACACAAGCATGCATTGCAGGTGAAACAGCTGTGTAACTTAGTCAAATACACTGGTGCTTCTCTTTCCTCTTATGCAACTGTAACATCTTAACCTATGTGACTGCAGGTTGTATTCAATGTTGGGATATACTCTACTAGAAAAGGGAGCTTTTGATCATCTGGAGCTGTTTCTCCAAAATTCGGTCCCTTACTGGGTACTTCTCCTAATGTTCAAATGATGCAGAAGTCTCCAGGGGAATCTAAACTAGGATCTTTTGGAGAAAAGGAAGTAGCAAAGTAAAATTACAGGGCATGCCATTTTGGACCATGCTGCACCTATAACATTCCCACAGTACACAGGCTGAACGGTACAAAGCTCAAAGACAAGCGTACCATGTGTACTACTCCTGTTTTCCTCTATGTACTGTTTTATTTTTAGGCTTGCCTGTCACTGCCAAGGCAAATGTTGTACCCGATGAAGGGGCAGCTTACCAAGACAAGTTACAAAACCTTCTGTTTAGCACTCTTGCAACACAGAGCAATGGTATCTAAGATTAACACTGCAGATAAGTTTACCTCGGACTCTACGTTAGCACTTATACATTATTTCTTCTGATGTAGGAAATACTTGGAATAATGCATATTCTTGAGGTAGCTAATTCAAACATATCTGCAAAGTACATTGAATAGACAAGGGTACTTCTTGTCACCTGGACCAGAACCCAGGCTACATTAGGAACTTCCTCAATGAGACTTGAAATTGTGCAAACTTCTCTTAACACCTTGTATAGGTACACTGAACCATTATTTCTTGAAACAGACTCCTTGGATCACAGTGTTATCCCTTTTCATATTATAGAAAGAAGCATAATTCAAAGCAGCATCTTTTGTTGTGTTTTTTTTTTCTGTCACGGTTCACCTCAGTCTCAGGGCAGCAAAGTCTTTGACTTGAAGAGTAAGTTCATTCTTTGGTAGTTTTAATTTCAACCAGCTCTTTAGTGTGCATCTGTAGATGCCAGCTAAAGCTAAATGACAGCAGTAGGGATGCATTGTAATCTTGGATGATTAGCTGTGCAGGAACTCATCTTGCCCATCAAGGCAGAGAAGATGGGAAATGTGGTCTGAGCTAAAAAGGTCTGAATATGAAATAAGTGAAAGCTTCTTTGCAGAAAAAATGGTTGCTCTTTAACTCCCATGTTAGACCTTTAGAAAAGGTCCAAATGCTCTTAGGATGTTTCCTCAGATCTGTGCCACAAACGACAGATTAGAGGAGGTTGTCTTTTGCTTGAAAAGGAGCAGATCTGGGATATTGCAGACCTTTTACCTGTCGACTTTATTTTCAAATTGATGTTTGATGACAGAGTTAGCTGGCTAAATTAGTATTAGGATCATCAGAATTTATCTGTGATTCTCTAGATTAAATAATTATTTCTAGAGAAACAGAATGGAGGCTTATTTCAGGTGATAGGTCAAACCAGTATTTCATATAAAACATAAAATAGTTATGCTGCTGGAGCAGAGAAATAGCTTTTCCCTGGTTACAGAGAGGTTTAAACAAATGTTCATCAGTTAGGTTTCTATTCCTTTTGTGTTCAGTTTCCATGAATATTTGAACAAATCAAGCTTTTCTGATAAAATTTCACTAAAAGCAGACTTCAAAGCTTCCTGTATGAAGAGTAGGTAGTGAAACTGTATACTAGTTTTGTAATGCTAGAGAAGCTTTTGCCCTCATCCATTCAGGAAACAGAAACAATGCTGTATGACTTAGGTGACTGACCATAATGATACTGAAAGAAAGCTTTTTCGAGGTCCATTTTGGCCAATGTGTCCTATTATGTAGCATGACTTTGAAGTACCTTGGGCCGTCCATGTAAAAGAGTTGGGTGGTTATAGACTGATTTAGCGGTATTAAGTTTTAAATGAGGAAGTAATGTCCCATGGACTTGGAGACTGCAGTGAAGCTTAGCAAAATAGCCCCATGAGTGAAATAATATGAAATTGCTTCAGAGACCCAAGACTGAAGGACTTGAGAGATTTACTTTTCTAGGTCTCCATTCACTGCCCATTTGCATTAAGTGAATCATTTAACTATGTGTTTAACTTTAAACAGGTGCCTAAATCCCGTAAGAGGTACTTAAAGCAGAACACACGCTTTGTTGAACCACAGCCTTATTTCATACCTGCTATTTCCATGGTTTTTTGTCTATGTGGCAAGAAGACTTATATAGGCTATGCACCAAAACACAATTTTAACCCTTTTGCCAGCTACTTTCAGGCACGTTCGTATTTCTTGTGCCCAAATCTGCTGATCAGTGTGGTGGAAAATTTTGTCCCTGAATGTTTGCTTGGATTGTAAAGGGTGTTATTTAAAAAGTGTGGCTAATGTGATGTGGTGAAGATGATCTAGCTAATATAATTACAAAGCTGACAGAAGCAAGATGGTGTGTGCTTTAACATGAGCTAAGCTGATCAAGTTAAAAACTCTAGATTTTTGGAAACCATTAGAGGGAAGTACAATCTGTGTAGTGCACCTTCAGATTTCAGATGAGAACAAACCCAAATTATTCCAGAATAGCTGGCTCTAACAAGCTCTATGAATTTGAAACTTTCAGGATATGAACCAGTATAATAGTTGCTTAGTTGTGTTTTGCCATAACAGTAAGTAGGTGCTGTCAAATGATAAGTGGCAGTTTCTTTTGTGACTCACTTTTCCTGACTTGCCAGCTGGCTTATATGCTTTCCCTCAGTTGGGTGGAAATGTTTTTCACTGACTGAATTGTCAGTGCTTCAAGATTTTCAGATCTGATGATGGAAATCTTTGCAACTCATAATTTTACTAATGGGTTGTGTTAATGTACCAATTTTTAAATTCATGGGAGAAATCTATGTCACTCTTGTAGCATTTGTAAAATGATGACTTTGTTAAATGGCTGTGCAATTAACCAGCTAAAAAATAATTGTTAGAAAGACTCTTTTGGCCAGAGTATGTCACAAAACTCTCAGCTCATTTATCACCAGCTGCATCCATTAATTCAGCACTGCTTGGCACTCTCTTACAGGGGTTTCTGAAACATCACATTTTAATTTTAATAAAATACAAAGAGCTTTAGAGCAGGAATAGGCTGGTTTGAAACATTTAACTTTTTCAGAAACCCAGTTTACATTTTTTGAGTTTCTCCCTCCTCCTGATTTAGATTTCCATCTATCAAATATGACTATATTTAAGGAGAATTATCCAGTTGTAAATTGTAGAGAACTTAGAGATTACTGTTGGTGATATGGTCTGAGCACTAAGAATATTAAGATCCTGCAGCTCTCTGCTTCTTTTAGACAATTTTGGTAAAACAATTGTATCCTGTCAGTCCAGTCATTTCTCCCAGTGAATCATGGCTACAGCTTTGGTATACCATTTTCTAAAGAGCATAAATTTGGTTAGTTGCCATCTTATAAGTCACTGCTAAATATTAAGCAGACGGATTTCATTCTTGGTAACTTACAACCTATTTTCCATGATCATCAGATAAGGACTGGCATTTGAGCCTAATTTGGTCCACATGATATATAACATATATGCACATAGAATGAATGTTTCATTTGTTATAAAGGCAAATGAAAAGAGAAGGGGGAAAGAAAAATCTTTGTTAGCCAAATGTGTAATTTGTTTAAGTTCTAAAAAGTATTGTGTTCTTTCTTTTTTTTCCTTCTTCCTTTTCTACAGTTTATCGAGGTTTCTGGACAGTTCTTATGCTCCTGGGAGTGCTCACTATTCTAATGGCCAGTTTCTTCATCATCTGTGCAGCTCCTTTTGCCAGCCACATTCTCTACAAAGCAGGAGGAGGCTTTTTCATCATTGCTGGTGGGTATAATGTTTGCTCAGTCAATTAAAGAATAGAAAGGATGAGGTATTTCTTCCATTTTCCTTGGCCAAAAATTATATTAATCATGGTTAAGAGAAAGAAAAAGCATATCCTTCTATCCTTTGGCTTGTGGAGTGCCTGCCTTGGAGGCAATTCCTTCCACAGTTATTTAGTCATGAAGCTATTCTAAAAGATACTTTTGGATTAAGTTAAAAAAACCCAAAAATCCAGGACAAATCATGGAATTACACTGCAATTTCAATCTACTATTTTAGCAGGAAAAAAAGGTGCATATTTAGGGATGCTGCTTTGTAGGATTCTGAAGAACTTTAGCTAAGGAGAGATTTGGGGTTTTTTAATGAGTGACACAAAAGATAATCACAGTGGGCTCTGAAGAAGTTGGAAGACAGAGCACATTCACATGACCAATATAGGAAAAATGTTTTGGATATGATTGGAGTGCACAATAGTCACATGTGAGTAAGTGGGAGCTCTTAACCTCTGTGAATAACAGATAACAAATAACTGAATTCCCTCCTTCCTTCTAACCTACACATACTATGGAGGATGATATGGGCAGCTGTCTGGGATGCTGTTCTGTTAGCCTTGAAAAGTCTGGGAAGATGTCACACTGCTGTGGACGATACTGTTGTGTAGGATGTAAATACTGGTCTACTTTGTATGAAGCCTGGTGAGAAGCATCTCTGTGTGACCAGTGTTGTGATACAGGGTAGATCCACCCATGTCAGGACCAAAAGGCCTTGCCTCTCTTTCTGCTCCTCCTGACCTTGCTTACCCACTTCATCTCACAGCATTTCATACTCAGCTAGTGATCCTTATTCCCTTTCAAAGGACTCTCAGTGAAGCAGGGGAACTGTTTCATATTTCTGCTGAAAAAACTCCTGCATACTTGCATTTGATCTCTTGAGAATAACTCCTCCACACTTTTAAGAGACATACAAAGAACAGCCAAACCCAGGGCATATTCATAGTCTGAGGGAAATCCTAAGATATTTCAATGCTTTTTATCACTAATTTGCAGGGTAAGAGCCCATGTGGGTCCTGCTCCTTTTCTGCTTTTTGTAATCTGTAGAAAACCTCAGCGGTCGCTAGAAAGTAGCAGCGGCTGTCAGAGAGGAAAGGGGCACTTGAAAGACACCAGGAACTCGTGGGCAGAGATGCAAAGCAACCTGTGTTCTCCACTGTCAGTTCTCCATGTCGGTTCATCTGCCCTCATTTAGGCAGGGAAAACTTGGACCCCAAGGCTGCACTACTCTCCCTGGACTTCCCTCGGAGGTCTGCAGGAGGCAGTCACATTCTTTCTCAGTCAAAACGGTGGGAATGTAAGAAGTGCCCCAGCTGGGGGATCGTTTCATCCTGAAAGAAGGGCCTAATTGGAACCCTACACCTCTCTTCACTGAGGCAATCTAGAGAGACTATTTTTTTTAGGTATGTGAAGTAAAGTGAGCTTTATTATCCCAGTGTGTGTCACTGGGCCTGTCTCTTTGCCCCTCTCACCCTCTGTCCCTATAGAGCAGATGTTCTTCAAGGGAAATCCTGGCTTTTTACTTTCTATATACATAGTAACTTTCAACTTCAGCACCGTTCTCAATCAGGACTTCAGGGAAGAGCTGTGTTATTTTTACTATTGCCATTGTTGTGGTTAAAAAGCAAAGATATTTAGCAAAATCCTGCTATGATTTGCTGAAAGTAGTGATGGCAGCCCCGGAGCCATTCAACTTGCCTAAGACATTGTGGCTTGAATAGAGGGACGTGGTTCCTAACCAAACTCTTCTGCTCCCAGTCCCACCAGTAAGGCATGGCTGCTTGGGGAACGTACTTACTGTAAAAATCATTATCCTACCCAACACTTCAGATTGCCCACAAAAATACTTAAAAAAAGCTTTTTGTTCTCAGCTCTCTCACAACTGGTCCTGCAGCCAAGGTGAGAGTTTAATTAAAATCATGCCAGTGGGACTAACTATACTGGCATAAGAAGAGCTTATAAATGCTTTGGATTGTCTGTAGTTAAAGCTATGTCCTGTGGGATGTCTTGGACAACAACTCAGTCTCCTCTGGTGTTACTGATCAATGACCAATCATGTTAAATGGACAGTAGGAGGTGTTCTGAGACCTAAAGGTACAATAGGATGAGGAGGAATGGCCTCAAGCTGCACCAGGGCAGGTTCAGATTAGACATTAGGAAGAAGTTCTTCACCAAAAGATTATTTGGCACTGGAACAGGCTGCCCAGGGAGGTGGTAGAGTCACGGACCCTGGATCTATACAAAAGATGGGTAGACAAGGTGCTCAGAAATATGGTTTAGTAGAAGACAGGTACAGATGGACTCAATGATCTCAAAGGCCTTTCCCAAACTAGTGATTCTGTGATTCTGTGACAGCATGAAATTGCTGTTTCTCTTTCTCTGCAAATAGGAGGTCCTCAAAATAGTTAATATCTTAAATATAGGATAACTTGGGGCCAGAGCACGGTAAGGTAAAACCTGATGTAGAAGAGGAGTGGTTTAGCCTGCCTCTATAAAGCAGGGTGCTGTGCTCTGCTGTATTCCCCACTGCCCTGAACCCTTCCTCTAGCCATCTCCTTCAGGACTAGACATGCTGTTCTTTTCCTGCCTCCCAAAGGAAAACACGTCATAGGAGGGGAGAGTGATGAGAAGTGGTACGTGTTTACCACTCATGCCAACATGTCATCAGGATGCAAGCCAGGCTGTGAATCTATTAAACACAGACCTAATGGGAAAATGAAAAGATAGAATATGACTTAGATCATAGGTGAAGTTAGTGTTCTTCTAAGACCAAAACCAGCATACTGGTTTGGAGGTAAAAAAAAAAGGAATGATACAGGTAATTTTGAAAAGGCCTGGATAGTGTCTTAACACAAAGTTCAAGTAGCTGTTATACTGGAGAGAACAGCAAGCTTCGGAGAAAGAAGTTAGGCAAAGGGCTTGTTCTGTGGATGTTTAGGAGAAGATAGGAAGATCATTCATTTTCTTACTTACATCTATCTTTAAAGAAAAATATTAGATGAAGCAATCTCAATACCTGTTACTGGACTGAAAAGTCTGTATCCTTTTGCAATCTTAACTGACAAATTACACAGCAGAGAACAGCTTGTGGAATGGCCTGCTGTGCCATCTTGGGGTTCAGAAAGGAGATGAAAAAATTATTTGGAATGGGATTCATGCCGACTGTTTAACCACCCAAAAGCTTTGTTTCTATGAAGCAACTGCTTAAACTTCTAGTGTCAATAGCAAGAAACACACTCTCAGAGGGACAATTCACTTTGTCTGTGCTAAGGCAGATAGACTTGCCTTCTGGAGGCACCTGTGGAAAGAGCCAAAACAGGGATCCTGAGTGACATAGAATTAAGTTTAGGTTGGAAAGGATCTCTTGTGGCAATCAAGTCTGTCCTCCCTTTCAAAGCAGGGCTGACTTCAAAGACAGCTCAGAGCTTTATCTAGCCAAGTTTTAAAAATCTCCAGTAACTGATATTCCACAGTGTATTTGGGTACTTGTTCCAGTTGACCAACTTTATTGTCTTCCAGTCTCTGAAGAGTTTATCCCTATATTCTCAGTATTTAGAAAGATGAACACTGTTTTCTTCTCCAGACTAAAACTTCCCAGATTTCTCGGCTTCTTGTCCTCCATCCTCCTAATCATCTTGCTGGTCATCACCTCAGTGGATCTGTATCTCTCCTTCATCAGGAGGCCTCAAACTGGACACAGTATTCTGGATATGATGTCACAAGCCCTGATTAATAAGAATAATATTATTTTTCATCCTGCTGACTGTGTTCTTGCTGATGCAGCTGTGCATGAGGTTCACTTTCATTTCTGCCAGGCCTGCCTGAACTCTGAGAGCCACAGAGCACACTAGCTACAAAGCTAGGAGCTGACACATCGTACATGACAGCCTTTGTACAGTTTTAATCCTTTGGGCAGCAGGTTTGAGACCATCATCATCTGGGCCCCTGTCCCCTTACCTCTCACTCTCAGATCCCTGTAATTACCCACTCAAGGACTCTGGCGGCATCACTGTTGCCCATGTGGATGAGCTGCAATGGGTCTCCAAGGGCCAAAGGAGCCTCTGAGGCTCTTAGGCCCAGCACAGCAGCAAACCTACCTATAGACCAATTCTGGTGTCTGATCTGTGGCAGAGTCACACACCTGCCTTTTCTTCATCTTGACTGTTAAGAGAGGCTACCCATTCTCCTGCGTGGTGCAGCGTACCAGAGGCACACACCATTATCACTATCAGTGGCAGTTTATCAGCTAGCAGCCTTCCCTGTTAAGCTTTTTAACCACTGTAGCTACCTGAGGCTGCAGGTGAAATGACAGATCTTACACCTCTGGTGAAAAAGTGCATATCGCTTTAGCAATACCACAGTCAGTGACTTGAGTGCTGTCTTTGCAGCCTCACCTCCATGTCTACTATATCAGAGAATGAATTGAGAGCAGCTATGAGAGTTCAAACTGTCAGAAGCCTCATAGTTGCTTCAGAGGTCATAGGAAAAGAAGGGAAAGCTGCCATGAAGTGATAACTTAGAGTAGCCTTCAATAAAGCCCATAATTACATTGGGCCACGTGCCTGGGTGGTGGTGAAAACTGTCCTCTGGTACTGATGTCAAAGCAGCAAGACCCCCGGCTGTGCATGGAGCATTACAGAATCACACCCTTGCGAACAACCAAGGTTTGAAGTACAAGTATGACTTCTGCTTCTTGCCAAAAGAGTGAAAAAAGCTGATATTTTAATTCTCGCTCCTAGATGAGGACAAAAATCTGTCTTCAGAGCTATGTGCCAACTCCCATAACTCTTAAGTGGGATCCTCTCCACGTACTTCAGAGTGAAATGTCAACCATACTTTTTAAATAAAGGTCACAAGAGGCCAAGGTAGGTGGTAGAATCTGTAATAAGGACAAGGACAGAAAAATGCAATTGAAAAAAAAAAGCCCATACAGACATATACAAGTTTTCCTCAAATGAGATAAAGTTCTGAACTTCTAGGCACAAGTAAAAAGCTCACATCATTCTTTCCAGCACCTGTTGTCTTCGTGTCTGCATAGTAAAAGATTGATGCCATAAACAGCCATTCACCATTGACAAGTGAAAGGCATTTCTACGTGGGAAGAATAAGTAGTAAAGGCCAGCAAACTGCTTCTTGAATTCATAGACATTTCTAAAGGTTCTGTATTCTTTCTCCTCTGCAATATGCACAAGTATTTGTTTGAAAGAAATTCAAAAGAATAAATGCAAAAGACAGAAAAGAGTGACCTCAGAGAAGTCCATGTCTTATCACACTGCACAGAGCTGTGTATCAAACATGTGTGTTCTTAAAAAAATGCAAAATGGAAAAAAAGAAAGAAGAAAGACGAGGAGGGAAGTATTTATTTGTCTTAATCTCTCTCAGACATATTTCATGTTCTAGGAATAATTTCCCCCATCATTCCTGATTCATGCAACCGCTGTTTTATTTTATATTCACTAAAAGGCAAGGGCAAATGGACACCCGCACACTATGCAAAAGGTCTAAATGCTGAAAATGTAGAAATACATCATAGCATACATTGTTCCTAAAAATATTTGCTTCACGAAATTGTGGAGGGTTTTTTCAGTCTCAGTAATTTTGCCTTGGAGCTTGGCTATGAGAGTTCATGACATTTACAATAGATAGTCAATGCGAGACTGCAGGAACAGATTTCCCAGAATAAATATATATTCATTTTAGTGTATTTTCCTCTGTAATGAACAGGCATTCCTATTACACTTGTAATGGATGCTTTCTCAACTCCTGCTGGCATGACTGATATTCAGAGGGAGAGACAAACTTGTGAGGCAAACTTGTGGGTACACAAGTTGAATGGAATAGCAGTAGTGCAGTTACATAAATACAGGAATTCTCCCCATTGTCTTCCACGAGCAGCATGAAATTTATCTGAGGAAATACTTTCCATCAGTTAGAATCTAATTCTGACCTCTCTCTGGCTTTGCACGGGCTCTGCCGATGGTTCTGAGTTTATGAGTGACCAAGTTCTGAGTTAGGAGTATTCCAGTTATGAGTATTCCCTTGACTCTTCAGAATCAAGTCCAAATCCTGTGTTTGGGGGTGATGTAAAGTAATAGGCTAATTTTATTTTTTTTATTATGTAATTATTTTTTTTTAAAACCTCAAACATATTCCCTACAAAAAATTGAGGCAGAGATTTTGCAGCGATGGGAGCTTCTTTGAAATGCTTGAACAGACATAGATAGATGATTGCTTAGTGAGATTTTGTACAGCCTTCAGTCTAGTGCCTTCCCTTTTAAGTACAGCCCAGTGAATGGTACTTCACTGACTGGTATAAATAGCAGAATGTGGCAGAAATAGTGCAGATGGACACACAAAGTACATACAGCAGAACAGAGAGGCAGATGACTTGTATTTATTAGCAACTCTGGTATGGTGTGTGTTATATGTTAAGCAATTCTGCCTGAGCTTTTAGGAGCAGAGTCAAGAGCTACTGCTACTCAGTCCACTCAACAAATTGTCCTCTGTTCTTGGTACTGCTTTTTCTTCAATCCTTTCTCGAACCATTAACATCTCTCTGTTTAGTTAAAATAAAACAGTGCAAACAGACATGGAATCATGTAATCGGAAAGATAGTATTCTTTTGGAATCTAACAATGGGATAAATAGTTAAGCTTTAGTAACCATTCATTAAACTCACAACTTGCCTTGGAATCAGGTATTTTGATGCAGTTAGTTTGGATGCCCGGAGGAAAAACCCTTTAGGTCAAAGAGACTTGCACATGTGCTTAAACTGAAGCACAACCTGAAGTGCTTAATGGATAGGAAGGAACTAATGCCTCTGGCCTGAAACATCAAACATTTTAAATAGATGCATTAGTGATAATAGAAGTACAAGATCCGCTTCCTTGCTTTCACCACTGCTTCTGATGTACTCTAACATCTTAGGAAACAAGACCAAATGGGCGAAACAGAGGGTCTACCTGTTACGAAATGCTTCTGTTTTCCTTGTGAAAGTGCTTAGCTCCCGTGAAATCATAACTCTGTGAAAATTAGACAAAAGGAGCACTAATGAATGAAATGCTGTTGGAGGCGACAGGACATGGGTCAATTTTTACTTAGCCTGATTCTCCTGTTCAAGACATTTCTTGAACACACTAAGCAATATGCCTACTAATTAGCTTCCATTAGCAGATAGTGAGAACCCTTAAATACTCCTTTAGTGCCTTAATTAACTTAGAGGGTTTACATATTCTCCCTTTCTCTTTCTTCTTTTTTAAACGAGGACATTTATCTCTGCTTGACATACATTTCTTCAGCAAATTTCCATACCCAACAATTTGCCACACACAGGTATTAACAGCCTGCTGTGAAATCACCCGATGGATTTTAGCTTCCCTGAAGTTGTTTTACCACTGGCAGCACTGGCTTGCTATTTCGCATCTGTATGGAGCTGGCTCTAGTTTAACCACCTAGAAGGTGTTGCTTCGAACTGCCAAAAGACCAAGGGGTGCCCATTTCCAGATTAAAACACCTCTGACAGTCTTGATTTAATGGCAGATGCTTCTGGCTTCTCCTGTCTGCCCAGGCTGCCGGAGGTCAAAAGCATTCCAGAGGTGCAAGGCCTGGTTGCGCTTACCTGCTGCTGCAGTGAGGGAATGCACATCGTTACATTTTGTCACCATAATTATTTTGGACCAAGTTTGCCCCAATATAGAGAATAAATAGAAGACTACGGACATTTGAAAATGAACAGGCACAGCCACCTGAAGAGGTAAATTCCGATGTTCATATGGAATTTGCCACATCATTGATATATCTTTCCAAATCCTTGGGCTATAATTATTTTTATTTCAATTGAAGTTTCGAAACCTTGAGTAAACTCCACGTCTCTGTAACTGCATTTATGAATTTGGCCCTGAATCTTCTAATCAAAAGTTACTACCTCTATTTGGTTCTAATTTTTCTGTGTTGCCTATGTTATCGTTAGACGTTCTGCTATAGGACTCTTCTGCTCAATTGGACTTATATCTGGAGAGTCTTCAATTTAATTTCTCATTCTTTCTGTCTGGCCCTAAGGTGATCCTTCTCTCTGATTATTTCACCAGTTGTATATTTAATATACTTGCAGCACTAAATTCCATTAAAATTGAGTTTTACTTAGGTAAAATACTTTCAAAATTGAATTCATACCTTTTAGAGTTGAGTGTTAGGGGGCTTTTAAGCTTTGTTAGGAATTTGAGCCCTAGCAAAATACGCAATCCTGGAAATATATTTCATAGATAGGAAATGTGTCTGTGTCCTTCTTTATTTGGTTTTTCTCCTTTCTTTCAGTCTCATAAAAAAATTCAGAATCCCTTTGGGATTTTCAGTCACATTTTGATTATGCCTCAGGTGAACTACTTCAGCTCATTTTGTTGGTGGGCTTCAAAAGGTGGTGTTCACAAGCATCAAGTTGCAAGTTCTCACCTGTCAGATGTTCAGGATGTCCAGAATGTAAAGCTATTACATTTTGACAATAAAGCACCAACAAGAATGTCACCAGATCACCAATTTAAACTGCTCCAGCTAACCTGTCTGATTTAGCCTGAAGCAAATGAGGGAGTAATAAGAGTTTCTCCCTTGCCAGTAAGTGGATGGGAAGGGCAGGGAAAGGAGGTTGTGAGGCAGCATCGCAGGGTGGGGATGGGGAAAGGTAGCCATGAAGGTTACCCAGACAGGTAGGTCTGGAAGCCAATGCCTGTCCATGGGTTCTAACACATTTGTTCATGTTGCAAGTATTTGGGAGGATGGGGAAGAGACCACAAGTACCTTTGACTTAGATGGTGCAGCTCTACAACCTTTAGACTCAAGTTTGGCAAGAAGCGTTCCCGGGAGTGTGCACTGCCTTGTTGTTTTAATGAGGCACCTAAACATCCTGGGATAAAAACATGATGGGGTGGTGTCCCCCAAATATTTTAGTGTTGGAATAGATAGTCCTGCTGCTGTAACTGTGCTATGACAGCTGGAGCTCAAGGAGCAAGTGGATACAGGCTGGAGCATGCAAAAAATTCAGACTTGTGCCCTCAGTTTTCCAGCAGATCTGCTAGTGCATCTGTGCTGCAGGCTTGCATTTCTCAAGTGCCCACATTCCTCTAAAGTGAAATGAAATGTTAGGCATGCAACGGATACTTTGGAAAGCACTTTCTTCTTGTATCTCCTTCTGGTGCATAGTAACAAAGAGATTAACAATGTTTGTAAGGGCATGTGCTCCTATTACTATCATGTGTAAGCAATCCGAAGGCCTTTCAGAGGAGTGGCTGGGAAAAGGCTGTGAATTATGTGGTGGATTAATTCCAGGAAACTGTTGTATCCACTCTGAGGTTAATACTAATAGCCTGCTTCATAACTATTATTTAATTATTGTTGGGTTTTGTTCCTATACCAGATACTTATTTTCTAATATGGAGGATTTCGAATGAAATACGTCTAAATTCTGTCTCAAAAATATTTGAGCATAATATTCTAAGGGTAGTATGTTCCAAACAAAGCCCTTTTCACAAGAAAAAAGAAGGAAATGAAGAGAGAGGTGAAGATGACAGATTTCTCACCCCTTTCCCCTTTTCATATCTAATCCAAAAGTCTGACACAGAAACAATGTCAGAGATTGGGGAGCACAAGTAGATATTTTTTCCCAGGTCATCCCATCCCACCTCCTGAATTCAAAACAGTAAATGCCTGCCTGAATTTTGTCCCTAAACACCTGCGTTTCAGTCTGCTGACCGAAACCAGATATATCCTTTGTCATGGGAGGATGCCTTTTGATGCAAATCAGAAGCAAGATGGAGACAGTGATTGTTAGAGGAAGGCAAAGGCAAAAATTATCCAGTGGTGGCTGACTGTGCCTTACAGTTGGGGACTCAAACCTTGATGTTATCACTGTAAACACGCCCAGTGTATGTCTCATGTTCTCTTGGTGTTTGTCTTCCAGGCGCCTTGTTTTCGCTGGTCGTTGTGATGTATGTCATCTGGGTCCAGGCGATGGCTGATCTGGAAAACTACACAAACATGAAAAAAATGGATTGCCCAGACTTTGCTGTTTATGTACATTATGGCTGGTCTTTTATGCTGGCTCCTATAGGAGTATTTTTTGCTTTATTAGCAGGAATGCTGTTCTTGTTGGTGGGGCGTGCCATTTATTTACACTCAGACTAGTTGAAGGGAAAACAGGAACTCTGGTGAAACTTTATGACAACTGTAAACTGGAACACAATTTTATACAGAATCACACAGAATCACAGAATCACAAGGTTGGAAAAGACCTTTGAAGATCATCAAGTCCAACCAATCCTATCCTAAGCTAAACCATATCCCTAAGTACCTCATCTACCCTTTTTTTAAACACACCCAGGGAAGGTGACTCAACCCCCTCCCTGGGCAGCCTGTTCCAGGCCCTGACAACTCTTTCAGTAAATTTTTTTTTTCTAATGTCTAATCTGACCCTGCCCTGGCACAGCTTTGTGCCATTTCCCTTGTCCTATTTCCTGTCACCTGGCTGAAGAGACCATTGCTCATCTCTCTACAACTTCCCATCAGGTAGTTGTAGGTGGTGATAAGGTCTCCCCTCAGCCTCCTCTTCTCTAAGGTAAACATCCCCAGCTCCCTGAGCCACTCCTCATATGATTTGCCCTCCAGCCCCTTCCCCAGCCTGGTTGCCCTTCTCTGGACTCGCTCGAGGACCTCAATGTCCTTCTTTGAGGACATCCTTACCATTATGGCAATCCTAAGTGTGCAGGCAGACTTCTGGAAGTTCTTCAGTTACTTCTTTAAGGGTAAAGGACACAAAACTCAGTACAGGAAGAAACCACCTTTAGTCCCAGTTAATTGCTTTTAGCTCTTTAGAAAGTGTACTCGTGGTTCCCCATGTTGTACTATTAGCAGCCGTTTTGCAAACAGAGGAAGGCAAAAAAGTTTCTGTAACCAAAAAGCCCAATACAAAGTGGGCCAAATCAACATTTGTCTTTTAAGATGTATCTCGTTCTTGGGCTTGTGGAGAAAAGTACAAGGTGGAGGGAAAAACAAATACTCAAACACAGTAATTCAATCTACCTCCTCTCCTGTTTTCCACTACTTGCCTTAGCTTTAATGCAAGCAAACACGTCTGCACTTTATAAAAATAGACTCCAGTTGTTCGTACAACATCCATGGTAAGAGGACGAGAGAGAAGACAATTGCCATGAACAGCGACCTGGTGCTAGTCTGTACACGTAGAAGCTTGGCTGCTCCTATCGCACGTTTCTCTTTTCTGTACGCATTTGAAAGCTGTATACCAAACCTCTGTATTCTGAAATCCATGTTTGTTGCATGATTCTGTAAGCCAATGTGCCATAGTTAAATGACTAGCAGAAGTATGCCTGAGAATTGTACTTTTGAGTGATAGCATTAATATTTTAATCACACTTTAACCCTTGTATTTTTGAATGGAATAATTGGCTTCTCCAACAAATGTTTTCCTGGTTGTGTCAAATGACTTTTTTATTCTGACGACAATATTTAGGACATGAAAATGTATGTTTTATGTAGCCTTCATTTTCATAAATATTAAAAATCTGCATTATAGACCAAGTCCAACTTGCCTACTAGTCATCCCAGAGAAAGCAATGACCCTAGCTAAGACATCAGGGGAGATGGATTTGGGATTGTAGGAGTGTCTGGTTCTCTGTGTATATGTGTGAGCACACATGCTTGGAAGATGGGTAAGGATGGGACTGTGTGCATGGTATGGAAAAGATGGGGTGGAGTTTTAACAATGGGGAAACTTTGTCTGGCATCGGGCCCAAGCTGAAATTAAATCCATCTGAGGGCGTGTTGCTTTTCACTTTGTAACGCAATGCAGAATGGTTTGGGACTGATGGGGGAAAATAAAGACTGCATGTTGGTTTCTTCTTGTTCATAATGCTTAATTCCACAGCTGTTATGAATACTGAAAGCATCACTAAAAGGCAGGAAAGGAGTGCCCACCTAGAAGATGTGGTGGGCCAGATTGGATGTTGCTTCCATTTTAGGAGCTTTTGTGATTGGAAGCTTTCCAACCTTCCCTGCTACTTATTTATTTTTCCATCATCAAGATTAGCTTTATACATTATAGAACAGGAAGACAACAAGTGTGGGGGGAAGGAGAACTGGGACTATGAGGTCTGGAATAATTACCAAATCACAAAAATATTTTTATTGGCAGCTTACATGGTGTTTTTAATTACTATGTCAGAGAGTATGATGGGTGAATTTTAACCAAATATTCATAAGCATATATATGAACTCCATATAAACGTACAGCCATCCGGAGAACATTAGGGTTACACCATAATGCCCTTGGTTAGGCAGGAAATGCTGAAATCAACCCTGCCCCTTGTGCATACGGTATTATATTCCTGCCCTTAATTACACAATCACATACTGTTTCTCAAATAATACAATCTGTTGGTATTTACCCCCTTTACAGTCTAGGATACTCACTGGTAAATGTGGAGGTAAATTCAATAATCAAGAGTTATTTGACTAGGTACCCCTCCCAAACCCTGTCTGCTTCTCTGCAGGGGACAGTCCTTCTCTACAAGAGTTTTAGGGAGCAATAGGCTTGAGCCATTTTTTTGCAACTTTTAGAAGCTGGAGGAATTGAGAGGTGCCTCAGAGCTGGACTTCTTCCAGCAAACCTAACCATGTGTGCAGCAGCAACTAATAAACTCTGCAAGGAACCAGCCAAAGGCTCCCGTGGAGCCCTTAATTCAGCCCATGTGCATCTTCAGAAACCCCTCGATATTGCAGCTAAATTAGCTACACTCTTCTGTGCGAGGCGGCCTGTCTTGGGGGCAACCCTGTGGGTCAGACCGCGGGTGTAACGGCCACTGAAGATCCAAGGTGTTTCTCAGGGTTTCCTTAGGAACTTGAGGAAGCCTTTCTGGCGTCAGCAGAAATTGCTTGAGTGCTCATAAATTCTTCACTCAAGCTCCCACCTTTGGCAATAGTCTGTAGCTCTATCTATTTGCTTAATTTGGATACGGCAGCACTAAGAGTCGGGTTCCTTCCGAAACGACGGTGACAGGTTGCTTGTCCCCTCCAAAACTTGTATGTAGCCCAGCAAATGATATGTAATACGTAGCTGCTGCAGACCAGGGAACAGTGTTATGGGTGGTGGGGAGGCATTTGTCTATGGGTATCACCTAAGAGTACGGTCTATCTCTTGTTCTTCTGATTTCATTGAAGAACTATGTGCAGGGGAATGGGTCTGTAAGAACTCGGGGAAGACAGGCCAGCTAAGCAGACTTGCTCCGTGGCAGTCTTCCAGATTCGCTTTTGTCTAGAAAATCCTTGGCGGCGATGCAGGGATTTTCATGATTAGAGCTAAGTAAAAGATTGCAAAGGGGATTAAATACTGTAATCAAAATATTCTGTGAAATTGGTCAAAGAACTGCGTTCCTTACAAACCTATAGGGTTTTGGGGGTTTTATTTTTAATTGCCTGGCTGGCTTAATAGCCTGTGGTCATATTGGAAGAAGAGAGATTTGTTTAATTATTTATTTTCAAGTAACGTTTTTGGAAAAGTGATGGTAAAAGGAACAGGTAGAGAAGAAGCATTTTCTGGTTACTTTTCAATCTAACCATCATCTGCTTGTCCAGTGCAAACATGGTGAGTGCTGTGACTGCCTGTGAAGGAGGCAGTGAGAAAACAAGGGGATGGAGGTAAGAAAGAAGGGCGAGAAAGGAGGGTGGGCGTCCCTCTGTGATGCCCTGTGCCAGCCCACTGGGCAGCTGTTGTGGATTCCTGAGAGACGCTCTGACACAACATGGCAAAGGCAGCTGTGGACAAAACAGTCAGCAAAGGCTTTGCCCTGGGTTTATCCTTGTTACTCATTGGGGTGGCTGCTGGAAGTTTCACTGGAACTGACCTTCATGAAATATGTGGCTGTTTGACATTTATGTTACTGAGGTAAAGCAATATTCTCCTTTGAGGAAATGCAAAATAAAGCCTGCTTTATTTCTCTGCAGGATGACCAGCTGCTGCAACTGAGGCTGTACTCTATAATGTTGTAGTAATCTGCTAGTAAGACAATTGTAAGTAGCGTTGGTAATGCTGTGTCCCCATTCTTGCAAAATCCTAACTGTCTGTGAAGTATGTTTTGCTCATTATCTTTTAAGAAGTCATATTGATCCTCTTAAATGAGCTATTTACCTTCTGATGCAGCATCTGGGTTTTCCTCTGACTCTCCTATCTGTACTTTTGGCAGTGTGATTTCCAGGCAGTGAAGACTAGATAAAGTATGTTCACATGAAATTCTGCTGTGATCTGGATTGATGCTGCTGAAGTCAGTGGAGATGCTGAAATTGAAAACAGAAGTTGGTCATCTATAATCAAAAGTGACAGCAGGGATGAGGAATCACAAGTATTTACAGAGCCACTTTTCCCTCCATGTCTCTTACATTACCAGTTTAAACTGGTCTGTCTTTCCAGGACATAATGTGGCTCATGAAGCCAGGAGACATGTTGACAATAGGGATCAGGAGGTGACATGACGGTTAGAAGGAATGTTGGGCTGGCACAGAATCTCCTAGTAAGGCACCTCCAAACCATGCACCAGGTTTTTCCCTACATCCCAAAGAGCCCAGAGGGGCTGCAAGGTGCTACATTTTGCTGTGAGGAGAAGGGGAGGCCTGGAGCAGAAGTCACCCCAAGTTATTTGGATTAGATCTGTTTCTTATCTGTTCCTAAAAACTGCCACGGATGCATTTGGTACAAACTAAGGGCAGGGCATCCCCTACACACAGAAGGTGCCTTTCACCCTGGGAGGCAGCCACTCTGATCTGGGTTGTAGCAAGGGGATGGTCTCATTGGTGGTGCTTCACATGTGGTGCCTTCTCCCACCACCCCAACTTTGTGCCTGGCTGCGCAAGGAGATGTTCTCTGAAATGACCTGCATGTGATTCAGGTTTTAAACAGGTTAAGAAAAATTCCTTAATCTAATGCCTCTTTAAGATGGGAACACATTTAAAGCAGAAACCCAGAAAGATAATGAAAAACGTTCCCCCCGCTCCCCCCCCCCCCCTTTTCTATACCACATCAGATTGACTTATCCTCTGTTATGTGGCTTTACTTTGAAACAGATCACTCTCGTTGCAACACGTTTAATGCTGCCAGCCACCACATGGTTATTTGGCAGCTATTTAAAGCTCAGATCATATTACTCTGTCGCAGTGCTAGGCACCCGTGTTCCAACTGGTATACAACTGATCTAAAGAGAAATCAGCTTCAGGTTTTGTTCTCTGAAATTAAATGTGACGGCATGATCTTTATGATCCTTTTTTTTCCCCTCTTTTTGTCTTTTTTTTTTTTTTTGGTATGCATTATTACTTTTTGGAGTAGCGTTTTGCTAGCACCACAGGGGAAATTCAGTTAGGTTGTCAGCCTGATATAGTGTATTATCAGACGCGTTAGCTTTTCCTCCCTCTTACATTTGCTTAAGAGCTTATAAACCACAGAGAATAAAAAGTGCTAAATAGAATGAAATGACCTGTCAAGGGTAGATACAGTATTTGTGAATGACTTAAAAAAATTCCACCAGCTTCAAGCTCTCCAGTCTCACTGACTGTCAGTGCTATCTTGATATTTGGCCTCTTTCTTTTTCCCCCAAGTAAAGCACTTTGATGGTCACTGATCTTTGATGATTGCTCCTTGAAAAGGACTAATTTTGTCTTCCCATATTCAGTCCAGGACAAGATTTTGTAGCAGGAGAGGATGCCATTATGAGATTTGAAATAGATTTGAATCCTGCTCTTAATATAATGAGCCTAATCTTGAATTTTACAAAACATTGAACAAAGTCAAGACAAGTGACTCCCGAGAAGAATTAACCAATAAATTCTTTACACTGCAGGGAATTTAATTATTTTATTAGGAGAGGATAGGAGAATTTTCTGTAGGAAATAAAGTGACTGATCTTATGCCCAGGTCATTGTTAACCCTGACATACATATTAAATTGAGGAGCTGGGGTGATCAGTTTGCATTTGACCTCTCTCAGGAAAAATGGGACAGTGCTAATCCAGAAGCTCAGGTGGGTATTGATTAGGAGACCGAAGTTTTGAGTGTAATCCTTCTTTTACTTCTTTTTTTTTTTTTTAAAGTCCCTGTTGTTCATCATCATCTGCTCCTCCCCCAGCAATTACATCAAAACCTTCTCAGGGTTTAAAGGTTTGCCCTGAACTTTAAATAGCAGCTTGCTAGTCAAAGCGATAAGAACAGCATATTCCTATATGTTCCAGGACTAGCACTAAGGTTATAATGTAACTTGTTTGGCATGTACATCGCATAATCCAGTGGAGAGGGCTGCTTTCTGCCTTCCTTGAGGAGCAGGCTTTAAAAGGGAGGGAAGTGCCAAGGCTCCCTTGGAGCAGTGCATGCTTCTAGGTGCCACCACCCTGCACACAACTGTGGACATGCTGGTGCTGAGATGAGCCTGCACAGCTACATGAGCTGCTCTAGGAGCCACACCGGCGTTCAGATGTGGTAGGATACAGCTTAAAATGCAATTTTCTGAGGTGTCTACGTAGCAATGCTGTGTAGACATAGCAACTAGCTCCAACAGGTTAGCTTGAGTAACAAGACTCTGCCGTGCTGCTGTGGTGTGCAAGACAGGGTTGGTCAAAGAGAGAGGAGGAACCATAACCTGGACTATGCTCTCTGCCTTACTACTGACATAAGCAAGGCCCAGTGTGCCAGTACTGTGGTCCCATCACTGTAGTTCCAAATGCTTGCTTTGTTCTTGAGGGTGCACAATGCACCATTCATTGGTGGGTTTCCCAAATGTTATCTGTCTCTGAGGAAATGAGCCTGGTGGGATTCAGAACAGAACACAGTATGAGGAGATGTTTTTTCTACAGCTGGATTGATACAGCACCATATAGAAGGGGTGCAGAGCTTCCTATTTCCTTGGAAGACACTTCTTGATAGACCACTAACCCTTTGTATCCACAGAGAGTGCAATTCTAGTTGCTTTCAGGAAAAAAAAAAAAAAAAGCTGTAGCCTGATGAAAAACCCCAAACCACAACTCCTATCAGCTTAATTTTTCTAGCCCAAGTGAAAATGTAGTAGTACCTTATTGTACGAACAGTCCCATAGAAATCTTTTACAAGGAAATGACATACACTCAAAGACAGGATGGTGACAGCTGGTTCTAGTACATGAGACACTCTTATAAGTCTAACCTGTGATTCACTCAGTAGGAAAATATTTGGATAACCTTTCTGCAGTAGGAAGCATTACTTTGTAATTCAGTTGTATGGGAATATTAAGTAGTTCTATTCCAATTATTAATTGCTATAAAAAGGCATGTATGACTTTTTTTTTCTCTGCAGAAAAGAACTCCAACAAATTCTAAGCCTATTTCAATGACAGTGAGATACCCTTCAGATTGCCCTTGGTAATCTGTGCCTATATCTCCACTGCTCCAGTGAAATGAACACATCCCTTGAAGACTCTGCATGAATCAGCTCTGGGCTCTTTAATTTAATAAGGAGCTTCTGCACTGAGGGAGGGACGAGATTCATGAACTAGAGAGACCAAAGCAGAAACCCCAGTTAGAAGCTAATGTCCTACATCTTGGTATCTGAAACTGTTTGATCAGTGGTATGCTTGGGTTACTTGGTCAGATCCTTATTCCAGCCCATACATGCTGCCTGTTCAGTTATCAGCTGTATGTCTAGACATAGGAACACCTTCCGATGCAAGGGTGTCTAAAAACTAAAAAGATGGGGCTCTGAGA
The DNA here is from genome assembly GCF_964237585.1 of Gallinula chloropus. NCBI lineage: Eukaryota > Metazoa > Chordata > Aves > Gruiformes > Rallidae > Gallinula > Gallinula chloropus. The sequence continues at coordinate 145,423,271 of NC_140085.1, forward strand.
GAGGGATTTAACAAAAAGCATTTGGCACATGCCCGCTTTTCGCTGCCCGTGGGTTCTGCTTGTGAAGGCTGCCAAAGGTGTGGCTGTAAGTGGGAAAAGGACACTGTGTGAGCTTCCGAACTACCAGTTCCTCCAGCCAAGTGGCTTGCTCAAACTCTCACCTCACAAGACAGGGATGCCTGCCTGCTTCTTTCTCTGTGAAAGAACTGCAGCCTGCACCACATTTACAGAGACTTGCATTTGCTGCCAAGTTTACAGAGGGAACACAGGTAAATAGCCACGTCACCCCTGTGCCAGCCATAACCTGCATGCAGGACAGAAATCCCGGCAGCTGATGCCTGTGTCTGCGGGCCTGCCCAGGGTTCACTCTCACTCGGCGACCCATAAAAGCGGTCTGGAGGAAGAGGACGACAAAACAGTTTTGGAGGGGGGATGCGTGGGCCAGGGGTGCGTTGCTGCGGTGAGGTCTGCCCTGCGCTAACGGGCAGGCCCGGCTGCGGCAGAACCGCCGACTTTCCAGCAGGGCCGAAGCCGGGGAGACCGGCGGCAGACCCGGGAGAGGCCCGGCCCGAGAGCGCTGCGGCCTGGCGGCTGGGGGCTGCAAAGCGGCTGGCGGCCACCGGGGGGCTTCATTTCACCTCGAAAAGAGCTCTGCCGGGAGCTGCTTCACCAGAAAGCGGCTTGTTAGCGCTAATGAGAGCCCGGCTTTTCTCCTCCAGCCGCGAAGCGTTTGCTGTTAGCTCAGGTTTTAGCCATTTATCTCGGCCTCCCTGCTCAATTCGGGCGTTTCAAGTCCGCCGGCCGTCGGAGCTGAGACTAACACACTTCAGCAGGTTTTGCCCTTTGCAGGAGTCCCCCGTTACCTTAATAACAACAAAAAGGCCACTTCAGAGCAGGACAGCCACCCCAAATGTTGTGTCACAAGCATTTCAGATCCTGCCAGACTCCCCTTCCTGCGGTGCTGCTCTACTTTTTGCTATAACGGGGTGCTTCGATAATTTCGTGCTGAAATAATTAGCTGTGAGAGTAATATATTTTAATAACTATAATGCATGGGTTTGTTCTTTTTTTTTTTTAAATGCTTATATTCATTCATAAGATCTCAAAGTGCTTTTTAAATGAGGTCAGTGCAATTAACCCTGTTGAACCCACTGCTGTGAAGAATTTCCAGACGCGCTCGTAACTGATGCTGTCACTGTGCATCAGACAGGCAAGTGGCCCCTTTTCAAACACCTTTAAGCCAAGGCTGGAACCGAAGCCTCCGTGTTAGATAAGGTTTTTGGTCACAGAGGCTGCTGCTGTCTTGAAGGGAGGAAGAAAACAGCCTGGAAGCATTTGGAAACTGCTCCGCCATGGTTAAAATGGTTGGGGATAACTGAAGAGCTGAAATGAGGAGAAACAGCACTTTGCAAAAACTGGAAGAGGTAGCAGTGAGGAGGAGAGCAAAGTTTCTTAAGTAACATGTAGCTCAGAGAGCTGTCACAGTTTTGAGACAGGCTCCTGCCCTTCCTCAGAGAAAAATGTTCCCAGTGATCTGGAAGAGTGAGGGGGCTAAAGCCCTAAAAGGAGGCCTCCAATTTTAGAAGTATCTCTCCTCTCCATAATCCCTCCACTTTTCTAACATTTTCTAGGTATGACATTATACAAACTGCGTAACTGACAAATCCTCCGTTTGCATTAGATTTAAGTGACTTCCCTCCCATCACTCCTCACTGTTAAAAATACTTTACAGAAATTACTATCCTGCCTAGGAAAATGTGTGATGATTCTGGTGTCTGTCGTTTATTTCTAAAACATTTTGGCACTTTTCCTGCCGGGTTGTCTTTTCCCTTCAGCTTCAAGGGGGGGAAGGGAGAGTGCAGGGTTAGGGCAAGATTTTTCAATTTTCCTGCTTATTGCGTGCATGCATTGCAGCCCACATGCCAGGCGTGATGGGATCTAAACACTGAGCAGGAGCAGTGAAATCCTCAGGAGGAAAGGAGAGTAGAAAGCACAGAGAAGCCACATTTCAGGCCACTGTAAGAGTGGTTACATCAAATCGGACCAAAGATACTGGCCCAGGATCCTGTTTGCTGAAAGACTGTCAGCAAACAGCAAGTGTAACATGACCTTTCCTCTTGAGTGACCTTTTAGATTCTGCAAAGGGGACAGATTCACTCCTGCTTTCACCTCCTTGCTGTATGGGGTAAAACTGACCCTCTGCATCCAAACAACCCTCGGATCTCCGTCGTTCCTTTCTCCCACAGGCCTCCAGCTGATGGTCCAGCGCTGCTTCTCTGGGGCTGCTAGCGCGGTGCGTTTCTGAGCATTAATCACACCGCAGAGACCCATTTTCCATCTGATAAGAGCTTGGTTCAATCTGCAAGGAGAGGTGGGGAATCAATCTGCCTGATTGCCGTAGACCCTTCATTTTGCACTCCGCAGCCCCTTGCCAAGCAGAGCAGCGGGGGAGTCTCCGCTCAGTTGCTCCCAGCAGGTGTCACTATGGAATGGGAAAATGCAATTCCGGGGCCGGGAAAGGAGCCCGGCTGCAGGCAGAGCATCCTCTGACACTGCCGAAGAGATGGGGTGCAACCATGTCCGGGAAACTTTCACAGTTATATCTGAAACAAATGTTTCCCCTCACTTCTTCCCCTCCCTCGCATCGCAGCGGCTCTAGCAGAGGGTCGGAAGAGATTTCCCCGATTTTTTTGAACATTGCTTAGCAAAGAATGAAGAGGCACCTGTCTTCGTGGATCACTACCCTGTGTGGTAACACAGCACAACAATGTGTAAAGTTTCCAGAACTGTTGGTAATTACTGATAAGCCCCGTTCAGCTCTCAGTTACATACAAAGCTGGGTAAACAATGGGAGGAAAAAATTAATTAGAGCCCGTGTTTGCTAAAGCTGGCTAGCGATTCCATCTGATCACGTTCCTGCTCCTTTTATTCCCTTTGCACAAACATTTGGGTGGTCAGGTTTTGCCAGCACCTAGGTGTGCAGGAGAAGCTTTTGTCTGTGCAAATAGTACATCTCTCCCAGGGTGTGGGTCCTTCTGGTGAGTGCTCGCCCATGCTCTGCCCTTGTGTTTGCAGCTGGGAAGGTGTTTGGAAGCCTGGGGAGTCAGAGGTTAAATAAGCACCTCTAGCAATGCCAGGGTCTTCACATCAGTAAGAGTAACAGGGGAAGAGGGAAGAGAGGAAAACCAGGCATGGGAGACAGTGGGAAGGACACTCATCTTGTAAGTGGAGTAATTTCCTGTGTGTTTTCACCCCAGAATACTCCTGGGCAGTATGTCTTCTGTGCACAGCCTATGTGAAGCAGCAGAGGGGAATCTGGCCTTTCACAGAAAGCTTCTCTTAGGCATGCTCTGGTTATACTGGTGGCATAAACATTGGACACAGCTTGGATTGCCTTGCTTTCTTGGAAAACTGGGCTCAGTCCTTAGAGTTTTGTCCCAGCCAAATGGTAAGGCTTGATGAGTGCTACAGAGCATGTTGAGCACAGCATGGGCCTCTTGTCCCTTCCCAGTTCTTCATCAGGGACTTGGGCAACTTCTCTCTATTCTAGGGGACTGAGGGTGTCAGCACCCCAGTGGTGCTGGGGTCTAAAAAGTATGTTTTCTTTCATGACTAATTGATTCCCCTCACTGTGGTAGGTCAGATTTACTTATTTCAAAGCTAGCCCAGTCTTGAGAAGACAGTCAGGCCAGATGATCCCCAGTGTCCCTTCCAACTAAATTAACTCAGTAATTGAGTGAATGCTGGGTCACATTTACTTAGCTACATCCTTGAGCAGAGACCTTACATTTTCTGCGTGCCATTTACCAGTTCTATACAGTTTCAATACCTGTTCGTCTGCTTTGCCATTCTTAGCATTCAGAAAGGCTCAATGTGACTCCTTGACTGATTATAAATCTGGCGTACAGCTTTTCCTCTCCTCCATCCTGGGAGGAACTCCGGTAACTCTGCAGGTGAGAACCATGACTGGTCAAGTATGAACAGGAAAAGGACTTCAGCATCATCTCCTGCCATACTTTGTTACCTGAAGTCCTCCTTCAGAGTCAGGGCTTCAGTGATTTCTTCAGATTCAGCTCCAAAGTGTAGAAACCAGGTCAGGCAATCACGGGGATGGCTTGATGTTTTGCTGGCAATGAACAGTTTGGTGAGACCTGGCATCTGCTTAGACTCATGATGTGTTTCTCCTCTTGTGAAGAAATGCTTGGCAGATGGATCCATAAAATCTTGCCCTGAAGTGCACCCCTTTTATTGGTGTTGTTCGTGCCCTGGTGCGCAAAGCTGTGTTTTATGGGGTGCTGGGAAAGGCTCTCACTATTTGAGGTACTGTTAGGGAAAAAAAAAAATCATCATCCCTATGCTCTAATTTTTGTTTATTCTGAGCACAGTTGCTGGATGTAAGCCATTCTAATTAAACTGCAAACTTCTTTTGTAGAGAGCTCAGATGTTGCTGAAATCGATGTCAAGCGTTACACAAGTCTGTATCATTTGCACCGATCTTTCTAAACTCTGCTGGCACAGAGAAGGAGCAGCAAAAAAACCCAACCCTGAAAATCTAAACCAAGCCCCCAGATCTATTTATTGTTGCACTTCGGCTGTCCCCGGGGGTCTCCGTGGAATTTACCAGACCAGGAGAGGAGGCTGACGCAGGGCGTCAGCTGGCAAATGTGGGTGGTACTTGGGTGTCAGATAAAAATTCGTGCAGCCGAGGAGAAGAAACTCTCCCTCCGTACCCAGCACAGCCCTTGCAAATCAGGGCTGCAGTGTGGTACGCAGCGAGCACTTAATCTGCAAGCTGCTCCCCATGCACAGGTGCAAAGGTGATGCTACTTCAACTTACATAGTTGCACTGTGTGTCCAGCAGAAGACCCTGAGACACTTTGCTAGGGGTGCGGGAGGGTCTGGGCCAGCAGCCAGCTGAGCTGCACGCACTTGCTCTTTCTCAATTAGCAGGTTCAGGCTGCGTGTGTCATCCACGCTGCTTGCGGTGCCAAGGCGCCAGTTGCCCTCAATAGCTCATCATATAGAACTGCAAAGTACAGTTAATTAAGTAGGTACTATTCCATAGTATGTTCCTTACATACAAAATGGTGTGTACTTTTCTGCCAACAATGTGGGATGTTGCTTCCCAGAGTTGTCCCTTGTGCTCTTGGTCTCAGGTGCCAATTCTTTCTCACATGTCTGACACCTGGGGCTGTGGAGGTCATGACTGGCACTAACAATGTTAAGTCTTCTCGCTAGTCTGGACTTGTGGTGGTCTTTCTTTGCCTACCTTTGCCATCACTTGCCTTCTAAACTAGGATCCCAGAGAAGATGCTGGAACAATAACAGCGTGGAGGGCAGTGGATGGGATGAGAAAGGTTGCTCCCAGAGTTGTCTCTTGTGCTCCTGGTCTCAGGTGCTGACTTCTCACATGCTCTGTGTGGGACTATGTCTGGCACCTGGGGCTGTGGAGGTCGTGACTGGCACCAACCAGTCTTCTCTCTAGTCTGGACTTGTGATGGTCTCTTTGCCTACCTTTGCAATCGCTTGTCCCCTAAACTAGGATCCCAAAGAAGATATATAACCATAGTTCCCTGCTGCTGGAAAATAACGGTGTGGAGGGCAGTGGACAGGATGAGAAAGGTGACTTTTCTAGGCTAGCATCAGGATTTCTGTGGAAGCTTCATGCCAATTGCTCATGGTCTTCCCCACCAGTGTTCACTCAGGGGGCCAAAACACCTCACAGTAGTGAAATGCAGGGATTCCGTGTCAGCTTTAGTCCTGCATGGAGGCAGAGAGTTGTGAGTTTATCGGTACAGTTGATGTATGGGAAATGCTTTGTGGATAGAAGGGGGCTTGTTTTATAAGCTGCCAGTGAGTCCCCTTTCAGAGAGAAACATGGTTTCAGGCTGCGTATCGTGTTGCTTTGAAGGCAGATTTACGACAAGCGTTGTTAGTCATGGGGTGAAAAGGGATGCAGTGAAACTTTATAAGAACACTAAAAATCACAAAAGAAAAAAACAAACCAAAACCAACACTGGAGTTATTTATGAATGAGTGAGAGTAATCTGGAAGCTATTGTATGACTGAAATGTTGCTTTCTCCTCTGTCCTTGCTTACTACAGTGAGATTTGGGCAGAATCTTCCATTTGTCTGACTCAAGGTGAAATATCCACTTGGTTTTGAGGATGAATCAAACATTTTTACAGCACATCTCATCTTATTTAAAGTGTTGTTCTTGGGATGCAAAGAAAGCTTTGCTACCACAATGTAAATGAGGTGTAAGTCCACTGAAATAGACTCAGACCAGTCTAAGCAGAAACCAGAAAACAGTACCACATGTTTCTTTTGAAAAAGAAAGAATGAAAAGAAAAAAACCCAACAAACAAACCAAACAACAAAAAAGCTGGAAGAGACAGTGAAAGATAAAGATGTATTTGAATGATCTGGTAATTATATGTACACCAAAAGCCATTCATTCGTTTAACTATTCTTCCTTTGCCAGTGTTGGCGAGCAGGCAGAAATGAGACTCTTCCAACCTTCTCTGTCATTTGCTGCTTCTTTCATCTGTTTTCCAGTTTCAAAATCAAATGCTTAGTGCTCCCTCTGCTACGGAGACTAGTAAGGTTTCTGTTGTGTTTCCTACCTTGAGTTGGCTTCCAGTTCACACAGCAGTGGATGGGCCCAGTAGAAAAGGTTAAATGATTAGTCTGTAAAACTGAGTTATTACTTTGAGGAGAAAACAGAAGGTCAAGAATCCCACACGCTGGGAATATCACTCGCAGTGATGAGGACGGCACCTAGCTGTTAGGGAGGGCTGATGGACATGTAATGCTCACAACAATGTGCCACTTCTCTATCACTGGCATAGGGATAATTGTCCTACACACACATTTCAGACGTACCAGAGGGCAAAGTGTCTGCCCATAACAGTCTACAGTTTGACTTAGAGAAAAAAACCACAACAACAATTAGGCAGGGAAAGAGCCTGAATTAGGAGAGTAGTAATAAGATCACACAGTAAGTAACTGCCTACATGCACGATTAGACAGTTCCAAGCCATTTTCAAGTGGAGTTGTGTGAATAATTGATTTTTCAGTTCACTGGTCAAACTGAAGAAAAAAACCATTCATTTTGGATTGACCTGAAACATAAAATTTTATTGGCTTTCTTGGCAAAATGAAAAAAAAAGAAAAAGTTAAAAAAAAGTGATTGGGGTTGAAGTCAAAGTTAATGGTTCATTTAGTGGGGGGAATTAAAATGCTCATTAAGTGCATTTTTCATTTAGAGAAGTTTAGAAATAATAACTTTTTTTTTAAAAGGTTGAAATATTCTGAAAATGTGGATATAATTTATTTTTTTCAAATAGCCCTACTTTCAGTAAAACTGTTAGCCAAATCAAGCCAAAGTCAGGAACAATTTTGACTTGCTCTTTTGCCTAGTACCTGATAAGACTGGTTCCCTCTGTCCTTCCATCTTGTTAGAAGAAAGTTTGCAAACAACTTCTGAGGGAAATGCTGATTTGATTTTTACATGAGGATTCTTAACTCACTTCTGTTGGAGATGAAGAACATCATTCTAAACCCAATCCGCTGTTACAAGGCTAACATTACAGAGAAAATACTCAAGTGAAGTGAGGTGAGGGTGACAGCACTGGGACAGGCTGCCCAGGGAGGCTGTGGAGTCTCCTTCTCTGGAGACATTGAGAGCCCATCTGGATGCGTTCCTGTGTGATTTAGTCTGGGTGATCCTGCTCTGGCAGGGGCGTTGGACTAGTTGATCTTTCGAGGTCCCTTCCATCTCCTAATGTTCTGTGATTCTGTGATTCTGTATGGGTTTTTTAAGTCAATATGTAAATAAGTAAATAAGGCTTGACAAATGAGGCAAGTAGTTATTCTTAAGCAGTCGACTGAAACCACTACTGGTAAAATTACTAACTACCAGCCCTGAGAAATAAACCAGAAGAAAGTACTGTGCAGTGTCAGTATTTGTGTAAGTGTCATGGATTTGCGTTGGAGTTGCAAAGTTATCCCTGCAGCAAACTGGTGGTGACCATGGATGCAGAGGGACAGTCGGGGGTCCTTTATGGAGCAAAAAAAGGGGAGATCGATGTCTGGTCACGTTGGCTGCCTGGGTGTCAGCTCCCAAGTTTGAATTTCTCATTTTCACTCACTAGGGAAAAGCTGGCGTGCCTCCTGTGGGCTGTGCTTTTGAAGTTGCTCTTCTTCCTGCAACAGTTGAAGGGTCAAAGAAGAAACAGAGAGTATTTGCCAGTGTGCTGAAAGGCACCCATTGCATGGCCCTGCAGGAGGTCCTTGGAAAAGGAAGAGGATTTAGCAACTGTTTTGGTTAGTAACAGGTACCTTTCTCCCAACCATTCATTTTCCTTATTGATTTGTTTGGGTTTTTTTGTCTTATAAACACCATCTACTCTTTATCAGTACTTGTCTTAAGAAATGTGCTTTATTTTTGCACATAGTATTTTACATGTACTTTAGAATTAGAGAATGGGCTACTTCTGTTTGCATTAGAGTAACTTTGAGCAAGAAAAGGAAAGAAGTGGATGAACACGACTACCTTTCCCACATCTATCTCTCAACATTGCTGAGCTGGTGTATTTAGTGCATGGGACCTCCACCTGTTTTTGGGAGGAGAGATCTTTGCTTGGAGGGGACAATGTCGAAATCTCCTTACGTGGGCTCAGCAGAAGGCTACAGGGAGTTATTTATGGCTTTGAAGCCTAAGCAGCTAGTTGAAATGAAGACACCTTGATCCAGTTAGGTTACAGAAAATAATGGGCCCCATACATACACTTTGATACGTTTGCTTTTCTTTTGATTTGGCTGAAAGCGTCTCGCTCTCTGTCTTTCCTCTCCCTACTCTCATTTCTCTTTTTCCTCATTCTATCCCCATTTGAAAGCTGACTTAAAGAGTGTATGAAGAAGAACCAGGCCCCAGCACAGCCACTGATCTTAAGGCAAGCAGGACTCTGCCCATATCAGTCTGTCCTTTGGGTGCTGCTGAAGCAATCAGGCAATTCATTTATTTCGTATTAAAACTTTATTAGGGACAACCAGTCTTCATTTTCTTTATGTGTTTCTCTATTTTCTTCGCCAGAAAAATGGAAAGAAACAGTCACACCAAGCTGTGTTCATAGACCCATTAATAATGATAAAAATAATCACTGTCATTAACGACCATAGTCTGATACTTTTTTTTAGGTGATAGATCACCTTATCATGACTTCCGTGGGCCTCTTTGCAAAATAAATAATAAAAAAAAAGCTTCTCATGATGTATAAAGAAATTGAAACCTGTTTATTTATGACTGGATAAGAATGAGCTGCCTCATTAATGTGGTATAAAATGGGTATAATTCAGCATTCCATACAATCCTCCATGACGTGTTGACAGGTGCTGTCATGCACTATCACTTTTAGGTTATTGCACTCTAATAGACTACAATTATAGCTCATTTAATATGATATGACAGTGGGAAAGCACGTGTGAGGTTACAAGCAGTTACACTTACAAAACCAGCTGGTGGCAATGCGTACAGCTACAGGTAAATATTGCAGGGGCAAATCCCCTTTCCACCATCACAGGGACCAAATCTCTGCGGCTCCAGGTCTTAGAGATACAGTTCCTGCAATCAAACATTTGTATCCAGCCCCTTCCACACATCTTCTCTTATTTTCCCCACAAATGCCAATATTACTGCTTTCCGTTGTGCCTCCTAATGTTGCTCCAACAGTCGAAACCACAGCAGGGGGTGGAGTAGGCTTTGAGAAAAGCCGGAGCTGTAAGTAGCACGAGATTTATAACAGTTGGCAGCCCAACATCTCATCTCATACAAACAACTCGGTTTCCTTTTGGCGGCCTGCTGTGCCACTAACAAGGCAGGTTACGAAATGCACCCACTGGGTGATGGGGGAAGGCGGTGTGAAGCACACGCCAGCCTTGTTTTCGTGTGGTAGGAGAGTGGCAGAAATGTTGGCCCCCACACTTCAGTTTCACTCATTAGAGGGGAAAACTGCAGAACTGGTCCTGGATAGAAATGTTTGTAAGCGGGTTTTAGGAATAAAAAAAGTCCCCTCAGGGGGGTTAAAGATTTCTCAACAACATTTGCAACCCAAGCACTGCAGAGTTTCACCAGGGCAAGATTCACACTGCGGCTGTGTAGGTGGTGTTACAAGCCAAAAAGCTGCCAGCTAGTCTGTACTTTTGTCGAAGCCTTATACTAATGGCTTCCTGACTTTCTTGCTTATGTATTTCAGTTATTGTTTTAAGCACTGAGGTCGTAGCCGTGCTTGCACACTGAACAACTGTAGGATATACCCCTCCTGGGAGTTGCCACGCACTTAAATCCAAGGTTTTAAATATAAAAGCCCAGAAGCTGAAGCTCTGTGATGTTTTTGGAAAACCAGCTTTCTGGCCCGTGCAGCCGTTGTGCCTCGACAGCTGGGTCACGCCATATGGGTCAGGATGCTGCCTCCCTGTTTCACGCATCCACGGAGCTGGAGTAACACTCCTGAACCAGCTCCTAATGAAACATCTCCTTTGCATTACAAAGGACGCGCTTGTTCGCGGAAACTCTTTCCCCATCGGCAGCAATCATACACTTGGCATACCTACTGGAAGAGTAGACACGCAGCCTCCCCTGCTCCTCCTCAACAGCACAGAAGGCTCAGCACGGTGAGCCATCCACCGCCTTCCTGAGCAGCCGCCTCTCTCTTCTTAAATTCAATTTTCCCTGCTCACACCTTTCCGAACCTCCAGCTCCCACCATGTCCTCTGCGTGCCGGCTTTGGCTCCTGCTGTGAAGTGAAGGGAGGACACTCTCAGGACAGGACCACTGAGTGAGCTGCTGCTCTTCTGCCTGTGAAAAACGATTTTCAGCCAGCCCCATGTGCCTGGCAAACATGGGTGTTCTGATCACAGCTAATTTTCAGGGGAGATGCCTATGCACACTTCAGTTTGATAATCCCAACTGGTTGTTATGTCACATGGACTTGCCCAAAGGTTGTGCACTGCAGCCATTGTCATGTACAAACCCAGTCAAACTAACTGTGCCCTCTAGTTCCTAAGGAGACTGCAGTGCTATGGAAGACATTGTAAATAAGTCTCCTTGATAAAATCAGTAGCATGATATTTTGCACATTTTAATGCTATTTTATGCCTCCATCCCAAGAGAAGAATTGAATATGAGAGGTGCTGGTCCAATCATGTAACTTTAAGATTATTGATAATTTGGGGCAGGACTCTGAAAAGCTCCTGCTACCCTGTGGGGAAGAACTTCCTTGGCAGAGCAGTGACAGTCAGGATCCTGATCCCTTGGTTCCTTCTGACAATCTCCTTTTTAATGTCACTGTTGTTTGTGAATTCTTCAACAATGAAGACAAAAAATGTGACTATTAAGGGAAACCAGAATAATTTGTTTAGTAGCTCTTTGGCATTTGGAAATTAATTAAACCAAATAATATCTAATTATGTAGACTCCATTCATTAATAATGGATGCTTTTTTAAAAAGTTGATCTCATGTCATAACTATCAACCCTTTTCTTCATTGTTGTGACCAATCTCAAATCTGGTAGCCTTTTTAATTTATAAAAGTACTGGAATTTAAAAGCTTGCATTAAATTCACACTAAGAAAGTGTGAGAACGAACATTGTCACAACAAAGTAAACTCTACTATCCTCCAGGCTGAATACTACAAATGGCATCAATATGCACCAAGCAATGCCTATTGCTGCAACAAAATATTCCTAAACCAAAAGGAAACAAGATTGAGGCTGGAGGAGCACAAAGCAGAAACCTTCACTTTGCATTTTTTAGTTTTTCCTGTTTGGCATGAAAAGCCATTGCTGTAAATCAAAGGACAGTTGGATGCAAAGCTTCTGTCCCCGATCAGCGTTTCATTGTCAGTAACTGTATTCTCCTTAGTTTTGGTTGTTTGGAGTTTTGTCCATACCTGAATAAAGAGTTTGTCACTGAGTGGGGAGGTTGGAAAGGGGAATGAGAGTTAATGCTGCTTGAAATAAAATTCTGAATGAATTTCTATGATGTTCTTCTGGGGTCTCCTGAGGGATGCTGCAGATGGTATGTGGTCCTCCCACCTTGGACTGCACCCAGCAGGCACCTGTGGATGGGCCTGGGGGCTGAGAGGAGCAGTGCCAGGAAAAGCATTAGAGACACAACATTTTCTTTCCTGCAAACTGGTTGTAAAGCAGCACCAACAACAGAACAGAATCTCCCCTGTTACAAACTTCGGGGATTTTATCACATGTCTTTTAATACTTCATGCTTGCAATAATCTCCCCTCATCCTCCTTCTCATCCTCACTTTCAGAGTCTCGGGAAAGCAATTTACTTAGATGGCTCTTGCTATATCCAGGAGCGTCAGTTGTGGCTGTGTGGTTTTAGTCAAGTTTTCAGTGTGCTTCACCCTGCTATGATAAAGTGATTTCTAACACCTTTCATAAATTTCATTTTGAAAGAAAATGTCAAGTAGAGAATTCAAAGTTCTCCTTTCAGTGCCTTTCTTCATGGACTGCTCACAGTGGATGATGTCATAACCTCCGCTGGTAACATGGAGTAATATCAAAGACAGCTGTTCTCAAATCAGCAGGGAGGGAGAGACCCAAAAGGCTTTCTGTTTTGTTTATAGTTTTAAATAAGGATGTTCGGGTCTTTGCAGGTATTTTTTGGTTTTAGGCTCTGTACTGGTTTTGGCTTAACTAAAACCATGTTGAAGTGGCAAGAATTATCTTCTGTTTCTTTGTTTCCAAGAGTTGTGACTTGTAGATTTTGTATGTATCAAATATACAGACCTATCTATGTGTGCAAAAAAGAAAGAGAGTCTGGTACATTCATTTTGGGGGGTTTTAAACTACATCCAGAATTCTAATTTGTCCTCACACAAGGAAAACTTTGGTGGCAACAAAGAAATGAGCAGAGACATTGCAGTTTTAAAAAGAATTCAAGATTATGGAACAGTTTTGAAACCAGATTCCTTGTGAAATCAACATTTGTATTTTTATTCCTTCACATATTCACACTGAGAAACTGGGTCTCTCATTAAAATTTGTCCAGTAGGACATGTTTCCCAGTAGGACATGCTCTTCATTCTTTCATTTTCCTTTTCCTTCCTTCCTTCCTTCCTTCCTTCCTTCCTTCCTTCCTTCCTTCCTTCCTTCCTTCCTTCCTTCCTTCCTTCCTTCCTTCCTTCCTTCCTTCCTTCCTTCCTTCCTTCCTTCCTTCCTTCCTTCCTTCCTTCCTTCCTTCCTTCCTTCCTTCCTTCCTTCCTGCCTTCCTGCCTTCCTGCCTTCCTTCCTCCCTTCCTCCCTTCCTGCCTCCCTTCCCTCCCTTCCCTCCCTTCCTTCCCCCTTCCCCCCTTTCTCCTCTCTTTCCTCTTTCCCTTTTTTCCTCCTCCTTTTCCCTTTCCCTCTCTCTCTCTCCCCTTCCCTCTCCTTCTCCGTCTCCCTCTCCCTCTCCTCTCTATCCAGCAGTATTCAAGATAAATCCTGTCTTTGCAAATTCATAACTGACAGGGCTGACAACTGGAGTATTTACTGGAAAAACAAGAATGCACGGAAAGACTTCATGATTCTCTCTCTCATATGCATTTCTTTATAGGGTGCATTCTGCGGTATTTGGTGCATGTGTCAGTGGAGATGAAAAGATACTTTACAGGGAAACTGAAATCTATTTCCAATGACATTACTGTAGCACAAAATGGAATACTATGAATGGCAGTCACTCAGATTTCCATGAATGCGGCTCCTCCATAAGCAAAATTCTGAAGTGATTTTTATTTCTCATGTCACCCTTGGAGGCCCTGCAATGTCATCCTCATTCTCGTCAGAATAATTACATTTAATTTTGGGGTTTGGTCTATCAGAGGTCTACAAATCTGTTTCATCGGTTAACACTACTCGCTTGTCAAAACCAGGCAAGAAGCAATGATTTCTCCAGTTCACTTCTACACTGTATGAACATTCTTTAGTGGCTGAAATCCCATCAGTAAGGGAGGGAAAGAGAAAACGTCTTTTATGAGCCTTTCCCAGTGAACACAACAGTCTTTGTCTGCCTAGGGTGGTGGGCCAGTTGACCCTTACATCGCATGAAGACCTGAATGCCTCCCACTCAAAGAGAAGCAGCTTCCCCAGTGAGAGCACAGTAGCCTTATGAGTTTGAAGTGCGTGCCTGTAGGAACCTGGATTGAGGGAGGTTTCTTTAGCAGCAAGTTATGGGGAGTTTCAAAATGGAATCAGTGAAGTTGAATCAACCTTCCGAGTCCATTTCAGGCTTTCTTTTTTATTATTTTTTTTTTTTTCCTTTGGACATAAAACACTTCAAATAAAAGTTCTATTAATAAAGCTCTAACCACAGATTAAATATTTCTGCTGACATTATTTGACTGATAATATCAATTTCAAAGTTCAAATTTTAATAAGGTATTACAAAGCATAGGAAGAAACAAGCTAATCAAGCCAAGTTTCATATTTCCTCTCTTTGTATAAAATGATAAGTGAATTTAAAGCTATGCTTTGTCTCTTTAATATCTGCTAAATATGGATGAATTACTGAATATATATTTATTCTTAGCCTCATTTAAAGGCAAATATTTACAAGGCTTTTCTCTTGTAATCTGATTTTAATATCTCAACTGAAAATGATTCATAACATGTGGCTTCAAATACCCTGTAGTTAAAGAGGCCAAAAATTAATTAGCTGATTCTAGCAAGGGTTTCTTGGAACTGACCTTGAAAGAAAAAAAAAAAGAGAGAGAAAGCGGTACTGTTTATCAGATCATTGTACATTGTTGTGCTTGTGCAAAGAATTTCAGGAGTAAATAACAGAAGCTGGCAATAACTTGTGTCTGATCTTTGGTGCTGATGTACCTGTGCTTGCTTTGGTTTTCTGGGGCTCTTCTAGTAGGGCTTCAGGGGCCAAGTTTCTTCTGTCCTTCTGGCATGGAAATTGTTCAGACAGGCATCGGTATGTGGAGCGGGTTAGCGACTGTTATGCAAGCAATGGAAAGCACCTCCCTTTAATCCCTTGTCCAGATTAAAATGCAGTGAGTGCGGAAATACTCACAGGTCCTTTTTTGCATCTTATAAATATACTCAGGAAGCCATCTGGGAACAGAAATACTCCCTAAGTACCGCTGACCTGAAACGCAAGTGTCTTTGTGAAGTCAGTTTTTCTCCTTCCTTTGAAAGACAATCTTGCTGATGCTGACTGCTAAAAATAAGGATGCAAAATCTTTTCCTGCATCTGGAGTTTTCTGTGCTTTAATCCATTCATTTCCTTATGCATTGTTATATAGGTATTTCTGTGCACACTCTGATTAATGTACAAATATATATTTTACTCAGTAGGATTAGAGTCAAGTGGGCCTGATTCTCCACTTCCTTGCATCTTGCATCGTTAGCTGTAAGTGTAGGTACAGCCCTTTTAAGAACTGTCATTTTATAAGAAGCTTTAGGGAATTAGATTAACTCTTGATTTGCCATGTTACAAATAGTATCCATCTATTGTGAGCTGAAAGCAAATCTTCCCTCTTCCTTTTTTTTTTCTTTTTTTTTTTTTTTCCTTTCTTTTTGTTTTTCTTCATGCTTTTCTAGAAATCTGAGTTGTGGGTTATCTTCTGTCCTATTACAGCAGCTGCTTCCAAAGTGTACTATGTGCTCCAAAACTTCTTTGGGGCAAGAGTTTTCCTGTAAGTGTGTAGAGGTATGTGTTCGAGTATTAGATACATATTTATCTATTACCTATTTTCTATTATTATGTCATCTATTATCTATTTGTCATCCATAAAGGTGCAAATAAGCTGTTTAACTGCCTTTCCACAAACCACCTTAGAAACCTCCTGTTCAGCTCCTGTCCTGAGTGGTCTGCACTGTATTTGGGGAAGTCTCTGAATTAGGAGAGTATGTTGACTGTCTTCGCATTTTTTGCATGTGCTTATTCTAGGCAGCAGTTTGTTCAGCTTTGCAGTAAGTCACAAATTTTCCTTGTTTATGTCCATTCTCCTCCCCTCCTTTATAACTGGGTATCGTGGTAGGTGAGGTGTCCTTGGCTGCTACAGCCATGGTATCTCAATAACGCTGTGTTAATGGCAAATGCTGCGATAGTACATGCACCCATATAATCCTGTGCTAGGGCTTACATTGGTATAATCTGCCTGTTTCTGATACTCCCACTTGCATATTCGATTTGCACTAATCATCCTTAGGAGAGTAAAACAGTAAAAATATTTGACATCATTTTTCCAGCAGCAATGAGCCCTGGTTTGCAGTGAAAAAAGGTCTTCGTGATCATTCGGAGTATGGCAGAGATCTGGTACCAGAATACTGATTCAGACACAATTTCACAAATGTGAACCAGGTCAGGAATCCTTTCAGGATTTCACTTTTTCGCAGAAAGGAAAACAGAATATATATATATATACTCTGTCAAGCAGGAGCGTAGCTTCAGCTCCAGGATTTGGGTTTTTTCAGTAACCTAGTTTGGTTCTGAGAACATTAATTTTTAAAAATATGGTGGAATAACATGCATATAATTTACTCAATATTAAGAGCAAAGTGTGAAGTTTATGTATGTGCATACAAAGCCTGTGAGATTTTGTCTTTCCACATGGGTGTGTATGTGCACACATGTGTGTGGTGTCCCCATAAACAGCTCTGGATGCCCCATCAGCAGGCTGGCAAGGACATGGGCCAATGAAGTAATGCTGATGATGAAGCTGAGTTGATCTGGACACTCCTAGTATGTCTCCCAGTGTGTCATGTGTCCTTTGTGTTTTCTACTATAAAATCTTGATTTATCCATGAGCAGACTTTCATACAAGGCTTGAAAGTTTAAATGTACTTGAGGGGCTTTGCCAGTTCTGTGTTGTCCAGTGTTACACTGTTACTCCCTGAATTAATGAATTTAACAGAAGTTCTCTTTGCAATGATGGAAAAAGTCAACAATTTGCTGGTGCCCTTGACTTATTGAAGATTTTGAATTTCAAGAAACATGGGGTTTTGTAAACCCACACTTAGCACTTTGGATCAAGTTACATCTAACAGAAGTAATTGCGTTTTTATCAATGGGTCCACTTTAAATCGTTTTTCCTCCTTCCACAAGGTTATTTTCTTGGT
Organism: Gallinula chloropus; assembly: GCF_964237585.1. Classification (NCBI taxonomy): domain Eukaryota; kingdom Metazoa; phylum Chordata; class Aves; order Gruiformes; family Rallidae; genus Gallinula; species Gallinula chloropus. The sequence continues at coordinate 145,440,401 of NC_140085.1, forward strand.
ATAATTGGTAACTTTTCGTTTTCTCTTAATCAAAACAATTTCTGGAGATGCAAGATACGCTTTCCTTGAGAATGAAGTTAAGACATGATTTTAGGTGATCTCTCATTGTCGGTTAAAGGTGGTACAGTTTGCTGTTTAAAAGCTTCTACTGTATACAGCTCCATGTCTTGCATTTTATCAGTCCGATGTGGTCTAACAGCCACAGGAAAGACAGAATATCCTGAGTAACCAGCAACTGCTACAGGGCACTGTGATTTGACAGAATCCTACTTGTAATTGCTGATCTTGAGCTGAGGAAATACTGGTTGAAAAAAATACTATTTGTGCCTTGCTTTTTTGTTGTTGTTTTGGTTAGAAATGTCAGGCATTGCTTGGGAAGTCTGGGTACCTGATTTTTCTCTTCTGCTGCTTTTACAAAAACAAAAGAAGTAATGTTCTGAGTGACCCTTTCTGTGTACATACTATCTGTGGTTTTGATATGATCTCATTATAGTAGCCGCATCCTTCCCTTCTCATAATAGCTCTTTTGCTCTCATCTGTAGCGCCCCTGCCTATTTCCTCCTTCTTCATTATCTTGTGTGGAGGATTTATAAAGATCCCTTCTTTACCATGCAGCTAGATGACCCAGTGTGGACTTGCAATAAAAAGCATGTGCTATGGGAATGCCAGAGAGCTTGCTGTGATCTTCGACCAAAGTTTTGCTGGTGGTTTTGCTGCTGAGTAGTTCTGTTTTCCATAACATGCCCCCTGCCTACTACCATCATCACCATCATTAAAAAAAGAAAATAAAAAGAAAAATAATTGCAATGCTTTGAAAATCAAGTTTAGAAGCTAAAGATGTAGACACTGGATGGTTAAGGTGTTTTGACAAACATAGCCCTAGGGAGCTAGCTAAATACAGTACTGAATTACCAAATCAATACAAAGAACTTACATAAAGTCTGCTGGTTTATGGTTTCCTGAATGCTCCTAGTCATTGGGTATTAGCAAGTTATGCTACAGAGTTTACAGCACAGCATATACACTCCGCGGCCTGTTATAGCCATAATCCATATTTTAATGCTTTATGTCAGGCATCCCTGCTGCCCTCTAACCATTCTTTAATAATAAGACAAAAGTGATATTTTAGGGTAACAGTTAATAAATAACGTGACTTATCCAATCACACCTTTCACTAAAATATTATTATCTTTTGACAGGTTCATTACTGTAGAGACATCAGGGACTGATGAAACATTGTCTAATTCTACCACTAGTACATTTTCTGTAGTTGTCTTTCTTTTAATTTAATTCTCCTACTCTGAAAGCATACTGTCCATTGCAATTATCGAATGAGCATTTAATCTAGCATAACTAAGGCATTTTAATCTTTTCTTATGGAAAAACGATTAAATGGTCATAACATTGCTATGATGTGCACTCATCTACTCCTGGCTTAGAGAATCAAAGTTTTCTCTTTTCTGATAAGCAAACCTCAAGTAAGATTTTAGTTTTCCTGCAGCACGTTGGCTGCCTGAGCAAGAAGAGGACTGCTATTAATTTCATGATATTGCAGAGTCAGAAAAACAATTTGGGGTTATCAGTCACTTCTGGTAGGATTGTTTCTGGGCAAATTCTGCACGTGCCAGTGCCTTCTGCTGGGTAGCCTTTTTAAAACAGAATGACTTCTTAAATCGGAGATGTATGAATTGCACAAACCCAAAATATAACAGATTGAAACAAAGCAAAAAAGCAGAAGTAGTATGCCAAAAACACTTCCTGCATACTGATATGATCGCATTTCAAGAAATCCATTTCTTGCAGTCTGGAGTGTCCTTTTTGTCTGAGATTGCATGTAGACATTTAATGGGAAGGGTATTTGAAATACACAAACATACATGCAGACAATAAAATACCGGTTTTCCAGTTTGCCTGCAAAATTTGGCTAAAGGCAGAGCCCACCCCTATCAAAAAGACAATGGAATAAGAAACTCAAGTTAACCGTCCCAGAACAAAACAGCAGCTTTCAACCTTTATTCTCACTGAGATCCGGCTGCTATCTCTCTAGGACAGCAGTTTCTGTTGACGACTTGCAAAAGGGACAGTAAGTTCATTGCTCTTTCACAACATGCAGCGATCTCCAAATTCCCCTGGAGAGAGTGTATCAGATATCCACAGAGCTCTGCTTCAAATCAATTCACAGGCTTTAAAAGAGATTTTAATAATGGGTGGAATTGTGAAAAAGAAAGCTAAATTTATCAGATAGATTTATTGCTCACTCTAGTCTCCCAGCCAGATGCTTTTTAATGGCTCAATATTTTGCTCTTAAATAACTTCTGTACACATTATAATAAAGTAGTATGATATGTACTTCCTAACTCTCTACCCACACAACAAACAGAAGCTTAGGTAATGAGTCGCTGTCTTTGCACAGAACTGTAGAGTGAAGTCCTATTTCTAAGTTCAAGGAGAAAGTGCTGGTACCTATGTAAACCCTGCAACATGCTTTAGCACATACTGAAAGTATGACTTGACCATGTTGACGTACAAGTTGTCATCATTCAATAACTTTTGATCCCACACAAGGATGAAAAATGTCTTATTCCACCATTGCAGGAAAATACAATTGTCTACAGAAAACATCTAATATTAAGGATTTTTGTCTAGTTACTGTAAATTTTGGTTTGGAAATGTCAGTGCAGTGCCTCATAAACTCCCATATCCATGGGAATTGAATACCTCAACGGTCTTCTAAGGATCCCTTGGCTTCATACCTTTTGTGGAGCTGAAGTGTTGCACTTTGAGACACTCTGGATTTAATGACCCATGCTGTAGGTCTGCAGTGAGCAAAAGGCCAATGTGAGACTGGTCTAAAAGGAAACTAGAGGTCCATTTAGTGAACACCACCACTGCAAGTGGCAGCTGACTCTGACACAAGAGTATCACTAGAAATAATGAAGCTCCAAAATCTAGCAGAGGCAATAATGGACAAATTGCATCATCTCCTACCTCCCAGAAGTGTCTTTATATTTCATCCAAAATTCTTAGCTTATGGTTCTGCAGAACAATGATCCTTTTTCTTTAAACATGCTTCCTGATCACATTTCCTACCATTCTGGACAGAAAAGGGAGGTCAATTCCTGCTTGCCACTGAAGGATTGATCTAATATTTCTCTACCTAGACAGTGACAAGGACTGTTGGTCCTGAACACAGCAGCTTTCTGTGGGAACAGCTGCATGGCAACGCTATCTAAAATTTAGCTTTATCAGCAGCTATAGAGAAGCTCTTCTTTGATTTAAAAGGTAAATAATAATGTACATCTTTTTCCATGCTGACAGCGTAAGGTGTAGAAGACTTCTCTATTGCTACTAGCAATGAATGGTTCAGTTTTGAACTTCCTCAGTCATTAGGGGCTTGCAAGTTCAATTCAGACTTAAAAGATATAGAGTCTGCGTGCTACTGGAAAAAGATGAAAGCAAGGAAAGGAACAAACACCTAAGTCATGTCACAGATGAGAGATGCTTTGCATGCTTGGGCATTGACTTTGGAATTAGTTCATACTTCTGATCTTTGAAAGAAAAGGATGGATGACCTTTTTAAATACTGGGGAAAACATGCATTAACTGCATTCTTAAAACCTAAAATTATTATGAAATACGTCATAATTTGCCCATATCTTTGCTCTCACTTATACTAGCAGAGAATACATCTACTTATAGATTAATGTTGCTGGTTTTAACAAGATGATGTCTCTTTTTCTAAGCTATCTAAGAATGCTTCAGGAATGAATGACTTTGGCTAAATCCTCTTCAGCTGTGGCAAGGTGAAGCCCCCCTGTGTTTTCTTTCTCAGTATGGAATAACCTTGTTTTGGAATATGTGACTGTGGATATTGTTCACAGTGTTGGATCACATAGCTGGGGAACATGCTTCTCAGCCATGGGCACTGGAGGGCAGGACTGCTTGCTGCATTCTGCCCCAAAATGTGTCAGAAAACCAGCATCTCTGCCTTGGAATGTGGTGGGGATTATTTCTCGTCTCTTTTTGACGCCCTCATCAGTGGTCTTGATCTTTCACACTTGTGATCAAAAGAAAGACGAAGGATCACTTATAGTTTCTAATTGTAATGTGAGTTGGATATTGGTGGGAAAACCCTAAAAGATGGTTGTCACCCTTTCATGCAGCTCTCCACTGTTTCTCCCTCCAGTTAGGAAACCATTTCAAAGGGAGGGTGCTCTGACTGGCTTCGTAATTCTGTACAAATCTAGCCAAGAAATTGGTACATGAGCATTTTTTTCAATCTCAGGAGTATGCTACTGAAACTAATCTACCTTTGGCTCTTCTTATCAGTTTGGTTCACATTATGGGGTGTTCTCAGGGTGTGCGAAGCTGAACCTTTTGGTTGAAACTAAACCACGAGATGCACTCCAGAAATGCATCTACTGTGCTGTGTGTGGTAATGGGTGTTTACAACACAGCCCAATTTTAACGTTTTCTCATGACTGTCAGCCCCTCTTGACTCAGGTGCAAAAGAAGGTTAATGACAAAATGTTGGACCTCACGTTTTCTGTCTTTGCCACGGGTGAAATCACAGTCCTTGCCAAAGCTCTGACAATTACTACCTCCTTATCTTCATGTTCTGTGTTTGCCATTCCCCATTGATTTGCTCATTTTCTTTGCTTCTTCTTGTGCTCCATTCCATGCCTGATTTGAAACCTCTGATCCTCTACAAAATTTTTTTCTGTCTCCCTTCCCTCTTCCACTTCCACATTTCCCTAAGCTGCTTCCTGCCCTAAAATTAAGTTCATTGGCTTCCTTTCACAGCACAAAGCACGCGTGATATTTATTTGGAGACGACTGGGAAAAATGCTTGTCTTCAATAATATTATTTGCTAAATATGCTGATTCATTCAAACTCAAACTTTTCCAAACTGTGATAAATTACCATTCCTTTTCTGACCTTCTCTGTATAAAAATCCCCATTTCCAGCTCAAAATAACGAGTTGCTTTGCAGGCTAGCCTAATTATACTATAAACTTTTGTAAAAGTCTGAGATGTAAAGGAAATATTTTAACTGCTTTGATACGGTTTTTTCCCCCGATTCCTAATGTGGGAAAAATTTCAAAATGCTGACATTTGTCCCAGCTTGAGGATGAAAAAAATAGAAATCTAGAAATATTTTGCTTAGCAATAAAGCCATATGGTTAAGAGGAGCAAAATGCACATATGGCAACAAGATCATCTCCTGTAATTCAACCCATTAGTGCAAGAAATTTGTTCAGACAGGTATGGAGTTTGATTCTCATTTATGTTGTTGCCACCTCATTGTTATCTAGCTATGAAAAAGGCCTTGAAATCCTAACTAATCCCACTAAAAGGTGTCAAAATCTTTTTGCTTCCTTACACCAAATTAAACTATAGTGTATGTAAGTGATGTAATTTGGTCAAAAGTTGAGTCTTTCCATTTTTTTTTAAATTATTTTCCTTGGTCTGAAATTAAACAACTGTAAAAAATCCACATGAGGACTATGATATTTTTACACCAAAAGAATATGAAGATCAATGTGTTCTTTAACTTGTGCATACTCTCCTTTTTCTGCTTGGCAATCTCTGTTTTGACAGTTCTGTATTGTGCAAAGGGTTGATCCCACTGTTTGTGGAGAGACTTCTTTGTGATGAAGCATAAATACCGGTGCAGATTAATATCCTTAGCTTCAAGGGTGTGTGTGTGTGTTGTTCAGTAAGTGTGCTCAGTGGTTAATAGAACATGCAAAAATATGTAATTATCATAGAAACATAGAATAGTTTGGGTCAGAAGGGACCTCAAAGGCCACTTAGTTCTAATGCCCTGCCATGGGCAGGGACACTCCCCACCAGACCAGGTTGTCCAAAACCCCATCCAAACCACCCTTGAACAATTCCAGGGAGGTGGCAGCCACAGCTTCTCTAGGCAACCTGGGCCAGGGCCTCACCACCCTCACAGGGAAGAATCTCTTCCTTATGTCTAATCTAAATCTGCATGCTTTTAGTTTAAGCCATTACCCCTTGTCCTATCACTACATGCCCTAGTAAACAGCCCTTCTACAGCTTTCTTGTAGGCACCCTTCAGATACTGGCAGGCTTCAATAAGGACTCTCTGGAATCTTCTCCAGGCTGAACAAGGCCAATTTTATTAGCCTATCTTCCTAGGAGAGGTTGTCCAGCCCTCTGATCATTTTTGTGGTCCTCCTCTGGAATCACTCCAAGTCCACTCCAGCACCAGTCCTAATGCTGACTACTAAGGAATGCCACTTGTGACGGATCTTCACTTGGACATGGTACCACTGACCATAGCTCCTTGAGTGTGACAATCCAGTCAATTCCTTATCCACCAAGTAAGTGGTTCATCCATCAAATCCATGCTTCTCCAATTTATTCTTTATAACTAACTCCTATCACTAGCTTTGAGGACATTTCAGTAGCTTCATCATCATTTCTATGCACGAATATCCCAGTTTCCTGGAATACTGCTGACAATTTACTTGGACAAGCCTTGCTGCTTCAACTGTCAGATTGTTGAATACTTTGCATAGGGAAGCTGTGTGACTAAATGGATAGCTGGATGTATCCCTGGTCCAATGAGGGGTGTCAGGTAACTCCATCTTTGTGTTTCAGATACTGTGATACTGTCTGTTGCTCTAAAGCTCTTGCAAAGCTGGCTAGTGTTAACAGAGAACATTAAACAGACCTGATGTACAGTTGTGGTCGTTGGAGAAGACAAGAGCACACTTTAACACAGCAGTATTGTTTCCCAAAGGGTATTTTCCAACAGTGGTACTGACTTCTGTTTTGATTTAAATGCTGCATGATTACATCAGGAAATACTTATCTCCAAGGAAAACCCCATAGATTGTAGCTTCTGCCTACTCTGTCTCCCAGCTTCTGCAAGCCCTGTCTTCCAATCTCTGCACAGCCAAGTTAAATTGAGCTTTACTGTTATAAGTGTAATACTAGCAGGTACTTTATTCTGGAGAAGCCAAATGGGAGAAGAAAGAGAACTTGGCAAAGTCAGATATGGAGAGCACAGGTAGTAAGTATAACATGCCACCAAACCCCTCAATGTTTGTTACTATAACATAGAACATATCCAAATTAATAAATTATGCTAAGATTCAATAGCAGTTGTGATGCTCTGATACTGTGAAATGGAATGGAATGGTAACTGAACTGGTGGTCTAGTGACTTAGTCTTTGTGTATTTAGATACAAAGACTAACCCTGCTTTCTGACTTTGTATCCTCTATAATAAACTTCCCAGCCACTGCAAAATTAAAGGCTGAGCTGAAAATAATATGCTTTGTAAGTTCTTGCTGAGAAAACTCTCTCTCTAACATAGTAATTTTATTTAAAAAGAAGCTGTGAAAATCAAAACAAAAAGCATTTAAACACACTGCCAAATTGTTCCATAGATATATTTCATTTCCTTTTGTTTGTTATTTATTTTCAAATTCAACAGCTTACTATCATTCAGTCTTTGCCCTCAGGTTTGTTTGGGAACACGGATTAAGGAGACTGTCCCAGGAGTAGATTTTACTGTCAAAACCATCAGGGGCTGTGTAAATCCATTGCACATGTTTTAGGGGACAAATTAACAATACTATCTAAGTCTTTTGATAATGCAATAGCTAGCAGGTATGCATAAAGAAGACTAAAAGCAGTATCTGACATTATTCACTGTCACCAAATGGCTGTTTAAACATAAGAAAATTATCCCACAGTTTGGCTGATTTCAAACACCTAAGTCCTCCGGACAGTTGCCAGAGTGAGTGAAATTTTTCACAGGATGAGAAGGTTTTCTGGACAAGAGGCTAGACTGACAAAATACATATATTTTCTGTGCTAGTTGAAGATTTTAACTGAGAGAGATGATGCATGTAACTTCTATCTTACTTTTGTTTCTATCTCTACTTTTGCCCTAGTGCAATGTTTGGTTTGATAAGTGCCTTAAGATGTCAGAAAGTCGTCTGCAAAAATGCTTGTGAAAAGACTCCTCACCAGAATGCTTTCAAACATGTTCACCACATGAAATCAAGCAAGTGAGAGAAAGTGACCATAGGAACATTCAATATTTAGCCTAATTTTGATTTTTCTGTAAACAAAACCCCTTCTGACTAAGAACGTCAGGAAATATCGCCCTTGGTCCTATGATAAGTCACTCTGGAGGTATTTATATAACACAGGTCTCTGACTCCTGCTCTTGCCTCCGGACCATGCCAATTCAATGTTACTCTGCTTTCTCCTGTTGTTTTCAGAGAGCATCAACTGTGTTTTGGCTTGCTTCCCAGACAGTGTTGTTCCAGAGAAGAGATTTTGACCCTCACTAGAGACAAAGACATATGAATTAAAAATAAAAAAGAGGTAACAAATAAAACACTGAAGCTGTAGGCATGTGAAAGAAACCATAGGCAGTTCAAATGGTAGACCTTATCATTAGTGTGACTTCTGAACTTGGGTCAGACTTGCCCAACTCCAAACTTGTATTTGCTTTCCATGGCCTGCGCTTGCCCTTGGGATGTCTTGGCTCTAAATACCAAATACTATTATTGTAAGGCAGAAATTTTTCCAGCTTCTCAGGAATGGGCACTTATGTTAATTGTAGTGGTACCTTTAGTAGTAGATCGGAGGCAGTGTGACGGGTCTACTGAGCCTAACCTAGCTAGACCTAACTTAACTGCAAAGGTAACTTTGTTTTCAAGTGCCTCTCTTTAGAAAGAAATTGTCTCAGGTGCCTGGGGAATTATTTAGTTCAAGCTGTAACATGGATTTACCTGTCTGGAAGCCTAAGCCAGTCTGGGAATCAGTTGGAAGTTAAGTGCCTTCCACCTACAATTTATGGTCTAAATTATATGGTTTTCTAAAGGATTAAGTGTGTCCCATTTATATCATGAAGCCACAGGGAACAACCCAGTCCATTGAGGAATGCTGACTAAACAGCTCCTCAGACAGGAAAAGTCAACATAATTTTTTTGAGGCATTGCCTTCCAATACCTTTTAATGGAAGCCACACCTGATCCCAGTACTCAGAGTAACAAAGCACAGCATGGAACTTTTTGTTTAACCTGTTGAAGGTACTGTATGTGCATGTCTCCATTCATTTCCATTTCCATCAAAAAATGACTGCTGGCAATGCCAGCATTTTGAAACATGCAAACAGAGATTAGAGACTTCCAGGCCTTTGCCCTTTGCTTGTGTGTCACTGATGTTAGTAGTAGCACTCAGAGAGAAGGAGTTGGCATAGAACAGTGCTGTGTATGGGAAAATCAAGCACAGGCTTTTGCTTTTAACACCTTCATAGGTACAGGAAGATTGGAGTCAGACCAAGATTTCTATATTTGTCATTTCTAGATACTAGTGTGGCATTCAGTGTCCCATCATTGTTTCTTTATTAGGGAATAGCCTTTTATCTTAAAATGGATATCAGCAGGAGACTGAAAGATGTGAAATTGGTCCCTTTTACAGGACAGGCAAAGGCCGAAGACCAGGTTGGCTGAAGAGTGTTGATATCCTGCAAGACATGATGCTGTTGGTTCTCCTCCCCACAAACCATGCTGTCAGCCCTTCATTTTCCACCCCTTTCTTTTTGTTCCTTCCAGTTGTCTAATTTTTCCCTTCCTTGGCGCCTTGAGTCAAGCATGTCAGCTCCCTTCTGCAGCCTTTTGTGTTCATTGATCAGACGCTGTCATCTCCTTGACTATCCTTATCTGCTACTGAACCCTCCAAACCTGCGCCTCTCTGCCCTCCTGCTCCACGAACCCCTTGCTACCCCTTACCCCGGGCTGTCGGCATAATGAAGGCTTGATTTCAATACTTCCCTTCATTTCTCTGTTCACTGCTCTGCAGGTTAATGCAGATTCCAAACTTCAACAAGCAGCTGTTAAACATGTCATTAACACTGCTTCGGCTGCAAATGAAACTCTGCTATTGGGATTATTCCGGGAGCTATAGTTTTGTGATGAGCTTTGTCAATCACAGCTGACCTGCTGTGTACAGAATGAAACTCAGATTATCTTCTTTCTTCCTCAGACTCTTGTCATTTTTTCACAAAGAATTACTATTCTACTCCCCGAAAGATTGATTACTTGCACAAATAAGAGAGTCTGAGACATTAATACAAAATTCACAGGCTTTTCTTTATCTCAAACCTGCAACTCCCTCTACATTTCCTCCTGGTAATTATATTAGAATTGTGTACACTAGGAATTGCCATCTGATTATTATGAAACTAGTTTTGTCATGACAAAAATGAGCTTAAGTCTTGTTTTTTTGGAAAATGATCAGTACAGTGCACTGGATGAGAGAGAAGGAGATTAAATCCAACTTGCTTTCATCCATGAATGCTTTCATCTCTTTTTCAAACACAGGAAATGATTACCACTGCTATAAGCTGCAGTTCATATGAGTGAAAAAGGATAAGAAAATATTGAAAATTCTGTAACCAACAGTAGGACATAATATAGGTCCCTGGTACCCACTGAGAGACATGTACTTTATTTTTTTATGCTGGCAATGTCAAGGGTTTCACATTTTAAGAGTTGCCTTCTACTGAGGTGTTGTTAAGTACTGGAGAATATGTTAATTAATTTGCCATTTCCCCAGGTTAGGATTTTATCTTTTCTTTTTCTTTAGCAAAATATGCTAAATATTTTCAGTCAAATAGCCTGTCCCCATCAGTCACTTAATGAACCTTACCCTCCTTTATTCCAGTCATTCTGGAACTGTTGAACCGCCCAAAACTGAGATCAATCTGTCTTTTATTCATAGCACTTGGAGTATATTTGGAAAGTAGGCAGCATTAAATGTTGGCCTGGCAGGCTGACTTCTGTTCTTTCATGTCCCGCTTTCATACGCTGATCTAAACATTGGTTTCATTTGTTTTTAATCCTAAAGTTGAGGAAATTACTTGGCTTCTAGTGGACCACTTCTTCATTTACTGAAGCATCAATCCCAATGAGCTCTGCCACCCGTGATAGAAAACTCAGTGTTTGGAATCTGAGTCATCTTTGGGCAGGGTATATGTTTAGATTTGAGCTTGCCTCCTCTAATACTGAGATCCAGTAAATAAAACCATTTCAAGTTTCATTGTCCTTGACCAAAAGATTTTCATTTTGCAAGGCCTGTTGAGCTTGTGTGGAACAGGTAAGCCCTGGCATCATTTCCTCCAAATCACCATTCAAAACATTTGGGTTTGTTAATCGGTGTGCCTAAGTCAGTAGGAAACTCAAACTCTCCCAGGCACCTAAACCAACAGAGTTGCTAAATGTCAGGTCATGTTCAAAGCCAGATCATTGCCTCATGAATCATGATGACACTGAACAAGCCAAAAAGAAAGACTGAGATAAGAAAGTGTGTATTTCCAGAAGAAAGGAAGTAAGAAAGCAAGTAAGCAGCAAGTATAAGGATTGAATCAAACAGGAGAGACCAGGGTAACAAATAGTGAAGGGTTGGGGAAACATGGGTACCTCTTTACCCCAGGCGCTGAGCTTCTAATTTTCTTCTCCTTTAACCCTTGTCTATCAGAGAAAGAAAAGGGAGGGACGTGAAGTGTGGAATGAGTGACAAAATGCTCACCAAACAAAACCTCACAATTATTAGTAATTGAATATTTCATATTTTGAGTCATTCAAGCTCTGTGAGCCCCAAATAGCACTTTTAAGTATTCAATTATTTTCTCCATTGACTTTAATTAAGCTTGCCCCAGGCTGGCAATCCTGATGAACGTGGAAAAAGTTTTTCATAAAGGAGTAAGCTTTCTAACAGTACTGATTTTTTTTTTCTTCCCCAAATCATCCAACTGTTATTTAAACTCAAACTCTTATTATGTCATCAGGTACAATCTTAGAAATATTAAATACAGATATATTAAACTGCTGCACCATAAATATTTTCCACTTGGTGACTGTGAAAATTACCGTATTTCCTGATTCAGATATGCTTGATGAAACCTACTATTAGTGATAAGTGACTGTACATATCATAACTTCTGCGTAGGGCCTGGCAGGAAATGCTTTAATGATAGGATCCACATACATACCTGCATTAATGCATCTGGTCCCATATTTTCTGCTTCTCTGTCATTTAACCAGTGCTACAACCTTAACAGCAAAATGTCCACAATGACCATAGAATAAGACCACTTGGAAGCACCTCTCCCCTGATATCCCAGTGCCACTCTTTTGCTGGTGTACAGTGAATTTATTGTGTCCTCAAATTGTTGAACTCGCTGACTAAGGTGCTCTTGATGGCAATACACTGAAGTCACAGCAGCCACACAAATCCATGCTGACTGCATTTATCCTCCTGTCACCAAAACACAACTGGTTTGGTGACAATGGTCTTTTCCCTGACTGTTAGATATTCTGGTATCAAAGTGTGGCCTTGTCTTACAGCACACAGGAGTCCTACAGAAGCAGTGACACAGATATATTGAAGAAGAACTTTCTACATGTCAGTGAATTGGATTTACTGTCTGGATACTCTGTCAATATTATTTGCTGTAACTGCTGGCTTCAGTCTAGATATACTGATTTACACCAGTGGTGAGTTAAGATTTAAAAAGCTGACGGAACTACAATTATGACAGAGTGAGACATCAAGGGGGAAATAATCCTGGCAGCCATGCAAAGCCCCGTGCAGAGACCAAGGGCAGTCTGTCATACACTTGCTGAGATAGTGCCAAGCCCAGAGCTTGTTAAGTAAATAGATGAACTCTCTTTGGGGCTCCTAAAAACCCCAAGCTCCACATGAGGTCAATAGTAGTGATGTTAAGGTGCATGTTAGAAGTTGAGTCTTTAGATACCTGAGAAATTCCAGGAGCAATGCAATAGGCTGAGGGCTTCAAAGGTTGAAGTTGTTGGTGGTGACAGATTGTCCTATTGTGGACTCTCCAGGTAAGCTTCAGCATTTTGCAGAACAGAGGGACTGCTGTGAAAAACTTATTTCCTTCACAAATTATTCTTGTTTACCTTTTTTTATGTTCAGGTAACTTCTATAGTACCACAAGACAATACTCTATCCTCCTCCTGAGATGCATTAAAGCTAATCTGAACAACACTGCCCCTCTACTCTTTTCTATCTCAGTCCATCTGCTGCAGACTTGCATCCCTTTCCATTTAAATGGCATGACATATCATCAAACCAGTTCCTCTAGGGACTAACCTCAAAACAAACTCACTTCACTTGTGACCATTTTGCACAGCTTCCTTGATATGGCTGTTTTCATGCCCTGTATTTACAGAACTGGACTTGCCTATGTTCTTTCAGCAAAAATCTTTGGGCCAGATTTATGCCTGACTATGTCAAGGAACTAACCCAAAAAGGGAAATACCTTTTGCACATAACATAGCAGGACTGCCTGCAATAGTGCTACTCCCTAAGAGATTCCTGAATCACTGACTCCTTCAACCAGAGATTTTGCAGCCAGAGCTATGTTACAATGGGCCAGGGAACCAGTGATGGGGCACCAGGCTTCTGAAATGTGAACTACATGTGATCTAGCCAAAACTGCTTTCCACACTGCTTGACATGAGTGCTTCTCATGTTCATGTGGGATTAATCAGGGTATATAGGCTGTGTGGAAGCCTTCTGCTACAAATACACCTGCGTGATGATGCTGCATTAGTAGGGTGCAATATTATTAGTAATTGAATGCAGAATGAGCTCTGAGAGGGTGGTCATGCAGCTTATCCATATGAACTAAATTTCATCTGTAGATCAATTTGAGCCAATATCCATATTGTAGGTAATGTTAATTAATTTTCATTGCAGGGAAGATGTCAGAACAAACCCAGTTCAGGGCTGTCTTGCTTTGTGGTTGTCTCTGCAAGTCTGTGGATGTTTTGCTCAGATGCAGAGTCCTTGAGCATGAAGGACAGACTATACTATTATACTATACCTCACCTACTATATCTTTGTGTAATTTTTTCCAGGCTTTATTTGTGGAAATTGGGGTAGTTTCTTTCCCACAGTCAAAATAGGAGTAGTGGGTGATCCCTCAACACTTCTTAGCCCTTTTCGGAAGCACTGGGGAGACTGAAAACTCAGTTTCTCATCTTTGCCAGCCTGTAAACTTTTGAGATTGAGTGGCATAGTCAGCAGCCACACAACTCATCTCCTCTATACTAGGGGAGGAGGCCAACATGAGGGTCTGAGTTTCTGTTGAGCAAGCAGAATTTAAATGGCCCTGCCCAGGCTTCAGACAAAAATAGATACAAATATATTCAGCATGAGAAAAGGTGTTTGTTGGTTCACTTTTTTTTTCTGTTGCCCCCATGCTAGTTTTGGAATCTTGGGGGTTACCCACAGTTACAGATCTCATGATACCAAAATTATCAAATACCAAATTATTTGACTGTTTTCTATGTCAAAAGGACAAGGTATTAAAAACAAGTCACAGACAATTCTTTTCCTGTAAAGGTTAGGGATTCTCAATGTACATTCAGAGCCATACACACAAGTGCAAATAAGTCAACTACCACAGCTATTTAATCAGGAGCGTTTGTTGATTTGAGCAGAGCCCCTATGCTGTGAAATGAAAAAAGAAAACCAAATTTTCTTGAGCAATCTTGCTGTTCCTGCTTCAGGTGCTAGGCCATTTCACTAAAGCAGCTCAGACGAGAATGTCATTAGTTCTTAAGCCCCAGGTGAATTTGCCACTGTTCCACATGATTAAGCCAGATAATTGTGTGTTGATAGCGAATGTGGTTGGTGAAATACAATTTCTAGGACCTTCCTAAACAAACACAATGTAGAAGTGAGTCAAAGTGCTGTCATTTCAGTCCTTTGTCACAGGCTTTGCACTTGCAGACATCTCTGGTGAGGACCGGCGAATAATTCTGTGGCGTGTCACTGTGCTCTTAAAGGTGACCCAGCTCAGGAAGTGGATCATACATCTTTTGGCATGCAGTTCAGGGGAGGAAGGGGGAAAAGGCCTAGTTAATGTGCCCATGAACGATGCAGACTTCTACCGTTAGCCTGGTTTAAAATATGCATGCTGGAGATTGCTTTGTCTTCAAATAACTTTACAATTCCAGACAGTATTTTCAGAAGTGATTAAAATGCCACAAGTAATGTGCAATTATATATCCTGAGAAGCAAGTCACTGAAAACTTTTTAAGAGCCGTTTTAAACAGGGTTTCTCTATCAGGGCAATGCAGACCCAGTAATCAGACTGCTGGGACCGTGCCCTGTCTCTGCTGCCTTTCTCTGTGACCTGGAGTGGGTAACTAAAGATTAGACTATTAATCGTGATCTGAAAAGAGGCAGGACCCCAGATGTAAATCTTGGGTTAGATTACAGGTAAGATACTCAATGGCAGTGACAGCTTCAGCAGGCATGGTACTGGCCACTTGTTTCACCCTGGTGCTGTATGTACCAGCACAAACATGGATCTGGTGAGTCCTAACTGGGGACTGACTTGGCTCAAACATAGACTTCTCTGTCCTCAAAGAAAGCTATTTTTTCATCATATTTAGTTCTCTGATGCTGGTCACCAACATTTGTCCTGGACCAGTACAAGATGTAGAGGTAGGACCAAACAATTGGTTAGGACCTTGGAAAGGGAGAAGGGGAAAACAAGGGTATTGATTATATTGGCCCTGCTGCCACAAAAAAAGTTATGATTTTACTTGTAAAAAAGAGCTGCTAACACTCAGGCTGGCATTCTGGGGATTATATATCATAGTAGCATCCTTTGAGATCTCTAGATGAAAGTCAGAGTGCAAATGGAGGGCACTGGTGGACCGATTCTTCTTGTTTAATGCCGGTTGTGAGATATGCAAAGTTATTAACAAAGGAGTACATTTTCACAAAGGCAAGCAAACACAAAGGAAGAGCCATAAGAGAAGCCCATTTTACCCACATCACACCTTCCAAATCCAGCAGTGCCAAGAATATCTGTCCTTTGATTTTTAAGCTGAATATTTTTTTCCTAGTTACTGTATTTGTTGGAAGCTGGAAAAGGTGGAATTGTTTCTGGGACAAAACAGTGCCTCCAGAACACACAGTAAGTGTGTCTGTATCCTTTTGATGCATATCATGAGTCCACCAAACTTTGCAGAGCAACCTTTAAAACAAATGTCAAGTTGATACATGCATGCATATGCTCATGCACATGTGTGTTTGTGTGTGCACACACGTCTGTATTTCACGTACAAAGCTGTGTTTATCAACCTAAAGGAGGAGAATATGAACAAGCAGGAAAAGGACTGGAGATGCAGGAAAAGCAGGAAACTCCTTGTCTTTTTGAGTACTTCATAAATACTTATCTGCTTCTTATTTTGAACTCTCTCATTTCATTCAACAAGCAAGCATATACTATGTACAATCGGCATCCTGTAGTAGTATCTAGCAGTCCTTGTGCTGGATGAGGAAAGGAGGTTTGTCTCGTGATTTATGATGACATTAGATGTTGGTTGTTTATCTGTGCAAGCTAAACATTTCCAGTGTGCATTCTTCATTCCTATGTCTGCCTTCCCTGTCCCTTTTCCTACAGCAAGACTCACTTTCTTAAATCACACTGATCATGTACCTCCCAAGACAGTGGAGAGGGAGTCCGTTGAAAGGTCATTTCAGCTTCATTTCATGGCCTGGCTGGGGCAACATGGCTACTGTTTAACTTCTGAAAGCATTTTTCACCAAAAGCCAAAGTATTGACTCGGAAAAGTGTTCGCACCTGCCTCCAGGGTAATTTATTAATATTCAAATATCCAAAACGTGTATGTTTAGCAAGTAGGTATGGCTGTATCTAGAATAAGGCAAACTGATTACATTGACATTATGGGAAGCTGGTCTAAAGCATGTTCCTTCAATTAATTGCAGTTAGATTGGAATAAAAGGAAATTTTTATTTTGATGGCCATTGCAGAGCTGAATCACAGAGGTATGACAGTAACTTTGTGTGTTTAACTATGTTGCCTGATTACGGACACATGAGATGTTTTTGGAAAACTTATTACATAGCTTTCTTTCAGTGAAGGAGCTCAGAAGTGCCACAGTGCATGATAAACCCTATAAAATACAGACAAACTGTAATATGCGGCAAACTGAGTATATGATTAATTAATTTGGGAAAAGAAATAAAAATAGAAGTTGTTAGTTTTTACTGTGATCCTTCCTGTTGAGGAGAAAAATCTTGCTAACATCAAGTCATTTTAAGGACAGCTTTTTGGTTGGTAAGAGTTTGGCATGTAAATATAGTCATCAGTGTTAAAAGACAAATAATTTTCTGATTCTTTATAAAAGAGTGTTACAAATACCTGTTTCTCAAGGGAGCGCCACAGCTGTGGATCCAAATAGCCAGAGCCTTAGACACTTCTAAACAATGTCCAAAAAAAAAAGGGGGGGGGAGAATAATCCATTGTCCACACTCCTGTCAGAGCTTGCTCTAATGGCATCCCAGTGTGCATTTCAGAAAAAGCAAAGGCAGTTTTTAACAATTTCAAATAATTGTGTGAAAATAGCCTTGATCTCTCCTTAAACTGCTAAATCTTTTTAATGCTTCTCAAAAAAAAAAAAAAAAGAAAAAAAGAAAAAAAAAAAGGCTCCAAATGGGTTTAAACAGCTTTGATGAATGTGAAACTTATCTCTCTGCTTGTAATATTTCCAGAAATAGTGCTATTAAGTTGATTTGTGCATGGACACAAATCATTAGCAAATTGCACCCTTTATGTTAAAAAGGGTTCAGCCAGTTTTTAACTCTTTGTGTGAAAACCATGTTCTAAACAGGCTTTCAGAGTATAAACCTTGAGTTCTATAAGCCGAGGCATTGATCTCTCTTACCCTTAATATTCAGTGTCATGGGCATTGCATGTCAGAAACTATGTTGGTCACTGACACAAACTTGCCTTTTGCTTATGCCTGGAGGCAGTCAGCATCCACGCTCTGAATGGGCTTCTGACACCTCCTGGGGCAGAGAGGATTTTTCCATCTATCACTGACGGCGTTTTCTGCTTATTGGAGGTGATAGTATTCCTTGAATTCACATGGGAACCAACCATAGGATGGTCCACAGCTCCGATACGCACACCCACAGATCCGGTCCCCAGACACAATTCAGAGCAGCCATTTACTCCCCTTCCCTCTTGCCTTTATTTTAGTGAGACGGTGTCAATTTTGGGCATTCAGAAACCACTTTTCCCCTTCTGTGCCTCCTTTTGAATTCCCAGAAGACAGGCTATTTCAATGCCCATCCCTGTCTAGGGACTAGAGAATAACACGGTCCACAGCTGCCATGTCATTCCTTTTTATTCCTGTTTAATTACTCACTGGTTGGGTTTTTTTTTTTTTTCTTTTTCCTGTTGAAGAAAAACAATCATTTGGCTTTCATAATATTTCAACAGTGTTCCATACTGAAGTCTAATGTCACAGTTTCTTGAATATAAACTAAATGAGCTAGAGCCACGGATCTAGTCCGCTACCCTTTTGTCTAGCAGATTCAGACAGATGGTATCAACCAGTTGGAACACTCTTAGTTATAAGCCATTAAGATGAGCAGTGGGTCAGAGCCTTAAAAAATAGGTAAGTACGTATTTGCTTATAAAATGAGTTTCTAACTACTGAACAGTATAATTTAGTAAAATGGAGGCAAACCAATTTCTGTTATGAAACTGTTGGAATACCAATTTCTGACTCTGGTGATCAGAACTGTTCTCATTTTCAGTTAGCTTTATTGTAAGAGCGGGTGAATTAGCAGAGAACGCCTTCCTTTCATTTACACTGGGATATTCCTCAGACATCTGGGTAACAGGATTTCAATTTTTAAGAGCACACTCCAAAACTTCTACAGATTTTGAGACGTTTTGATTGTGCCTATAAATGCCCATCCCTACTGCAGGTTTTCTTGGGTTTGAGTGAAAAGCAGAAAGAAGGGACTTTTACAAGCAAAAAGCAATTTTGTTAAGATACACTTTCCTCTAGATTGATATTATTTTAATTCAAGCTCTTCACGATGAAGACTATCTTTTCTTATCAGCCTGCAAGGTGCATACAAACAATGAAGTTCTGTGCTTGACTGGGTCTCCAGCTTCTGTTATAAAGCAAATAATGAATCCTACTTGGTCTAGATTTCAAACACATCATGACTTTCTTTTTCTTACCTTTTAAACTGTGGGACACTTGAGGCAAGGTCTGACTTTATTTATGACAGATAACATGATGGCCACTGTTGGAGGTTAATTATAAAAAGAACTCAAAACATAACAAACCCATCCGTAGTAAGGAGGAGACAACTTTAAGGAAAATTTTGCAACAGTTTTAAATGCTGTATGGTTTTATCAGTATTAACAGCTTTATTATAGCCTTGTATTAACAAGTCTTAGTACAGTATATTAGTAGCAGCTGGCTCTGCATTAATTATCTACTAGTTTAAATGTGACAGCAATATGTATTTATAGTGGTCAGAAAACTTGTCATTATCTTAGCTAACTTTATCTCAGTAAAATAACTCTGAGTATTCTAAACTGTAATGACAAAGCGGCACAGGTCATGGGTATAACTACTCAGTAATGCATATTATTTTATGCCAATGAAGTCCAGAGTATCTTTAAGAATGAGCACTGGACGGAAACCTGTCATTCAGTGTAACGTCACCAGCCTTTAGAAATACTGTCTTACTTGGGATCAGATCAACACAGTTCGAAAGCCTTTAGCTTCTTGAACTAAATTAAATATTTTGTTTCAGTTCTGTTCAAAATTTATCTGTGTTGCCTTGTGGTGTCATTGTGCCCAGCATCATGGTGACCAAGATCAACACAGAAATGCCTCCTTAGTTGGATTGAATTTCAGAAGATGCAGATGGATATCTTATGTGGGATGAACCTGGGGGTTTGTATGGTGGGATATCTTGTGGCACACTCAGAAAATCTGTCCATAGTGAAAGATTAATAATGCAAGGCATCTAAACTCCAGCTTTTGTGAGGTATCAAGATCATTTCCAGGGGACTTGCATTGGTATTGAACTGAGCTAAAATGAAATGCTTTGGTTTCATTCAAAAAAATGTTATTCAGTGTTGCAGTTTTGTAGTATTCAGCATTTCCTTTAGATCAGAAATACTAAAATGGCATGTTTTGACATTTCTGAACTTTGTGATTTTCAGAAGTTTCAGTAGTCAGTGTTTGACTTTCTGTTCCAAGTTGGGATAAAAGCAAAAATGAAGACAGTGAAATTTTCAGAGGGACTGAAAACACATGTTCTTTACGCCCTAGCTGTATCCTTGTTCCACATAAAAAGAGTTTCAGATATTTTCCAGGGATACTGAATTTTGACTAGTTTCACTTGATTTCCTGACAACGTAAAACAGTGGGGATGCAACATTTGTATAGCTGTAGTAGGTGACTGTTTATTAGCCAGCCTTCTCAGAAGTGGAAATATTAGCATGAGAAAATGAAAATTCAGCATATATTTGAGTTTTTCTGGAGATGTATAAACTTGAGCCTTTCTTGTTGCAGTGATTCTGTCTCATTTCCCCCAGGGGATTCAGTGTTTCTGCTTGATGTGCCCCAGTCCCTGCGCGCCTCTTAAGCAGAAAAACAGGAAGTGGAGATGACACTTCTGCTGGGAATACCTGCGCTGCGTGGTGATGTACCAGCTCCAGGCTTCTTTCTTGACAATATCCTTGGGAAAGGTTCAGGCACTGGGATTCCTGCAGAGACTCAGGCAATTGAAAATCACTTTCTGACATGTCTTTAGGATCTTTGTCATGCTCAAGTGTAGCGTATAATCCGGTCTTCAGTGTCTTCTACCGCTGTAGAAACACGTATACTGGGAAAGAGTGGATGTTAAATATCTTATGTGAACAGCGAAGAATATAAACCCATTGCAGCCAACCTGCTGTGTCACATCCATGTACACAACAAGGCATGTTTGCACATACTCTAGATGAGAACGTACTTCTTCCTATGCCTGCTCAAAAGGTTGGGAACTTTGTCTTGCTCCTGTGGAAAGAAGGATGAGTACATTTATTCCCAGTGAGCTGTTATCCGTAACATCTTCTGTATCCTGACATTGTGACACTGAAAAGCTGTATCACCTAACAAGCAGTACCCTGTTCATAAGATTTCGAGATACACCATGTAATTCTTCATCTTACACAGAGTAGAGAGTCTCAAAGTGCCAAAGGACGTACAGCAATGCAGAGTGTTTCACAGCATGCTGGAGAAGCCCCAGTGATTTGCTGCTGGGGATCCAAACACCTCATTTTCCCCCTGGGACGTTGTTGCCATTTGAGACCAACTCAAAGCCCACTGCAGCAAGCAGGGAGACTTCTCTCCAACTGGGGTGCTTCTTCACCCATCTCAGCCTTTGTTGCATTTTAGTCATGCCTCCAGTATGACGGGTAGATTTCCTATGGACAGGCAGCTCTCAGGTTGCAGTAATTAGGGGCAAGTGAGACAGTCCAAGGGATAAGCCAGCTAAAGCAAAATGCTGAGCATGTATAAATGGGGCCACTCAGATGAAGAGACGCTTTTACCTTTGAAATGCTGGAAGACTGCTTTCTGAGGAGAACAGGGACAGCTTCAAATCACCTTGGTCTGCATTGGTCCTCATGTGAGCAGTGTGCTTTCTATATAACTCACTTTGTACCCCTGTGGTGAAGCTGAGGATGCTGGGGAAAGCCCTGCAATGCAGATAACACAGAATGACAGAACAGTAGGGGTTGGATGGGACCTCTGGAGGTCATCTAGTCCAACCTCCCTGCCAGAGCAGGATTGCGTCCCCCTGCTCTACAGGTGGCTTCTGAATATCTCCAGAGAAGAACACTCCACAACTTCTCTGGGCAGCCTGTGCCAGTGTTCTGTCACCTTCAGAGTGAAGAAGTTTTTCCTTGATCTCAGATGA
The DNA here is from genome assembly GCF_964237585.1 of Gallinula chloropus. Taxonomy (NCBI): domain Eukaryota; kingdom Metazoa; phylum Chordata; class Aves; order Gruiformes; family Rallidae; genus Gallinula; species Gallinula chloropus. Next base: position 145,462,249 of record NC_140085.1, read on the forward strand.
AACTTCCTGTGTTCTAGTTCGTGCTCATTGCCCCTTGTTCCATCACAGGGCACTGCTGAAATGGATCTGGCTCCATCCTCCTTACACCTGCCCTTTAGATATTTATAAGTATTGTTCTGAAAATATAGTCTAGCCAACCAGTGCTTTTTGTGTTTGGGGCTTTTTTTGTTGTTGTTTTGTCTTTTTAAAATGTTTTAATATTTTGGAATACACAGGTATATTCAGGACCAATGCTGGCAGATAAAAATGGGAGTCTGATCAGCTCAGGGAACAGTCTGCTGTGTTCCCATCTGTCCTAGGTGGGAGCTTCCCACACAAGCTATCTATCCCACGTGCACATGCCCTAAATCTGTGTTCAGCAAAAAGTGCTGGTGGCCTGAACACCTTAATGAATCTTGGTGGTGGTGATATATTGAGCTGCTGTGATCCTCCTAGCACACACCTCACATTTCCCATAAAACAAGTGCTAAATCTGTGCTAATGCCATGTCCTCCCTGCAGAAGCTGAACACGCAAGCATTGCAGTTGTGGAAATTGCCGCACGATGACCCTTCCTGTAGGACCTGAGCAGCTTGTTTTGCTCTGTGAATACCTGAGAGGTTTACCACGCAAGCCAGTGGCATGTGGATACTGCAGGCTGCCTGTTTGCATTTTATTTTATACTATTTTATCTGGATTTTAAGTATCAGAGGGCTTTCCCTAGGTGTAGAGCATGGGTTTAGCCAAACCTCAGTCTTGTTTGGAAAGTAGTTTTTAATACCCATCTGGAGTGTGGGTGAAGGTGAAAGTTGTCAGGCTGTGAAAAATGGAATTGGTGTTGGCTGACCTGAAATAGGCCGTAAAGTTCTATTCCTCACAAAGGCAAGATATATTATTGCTGTAACGCCATTATTCCGCTCCATCACTTTTAAACCTTGTTCCCATTATCTGCAAGTTAAATATAACCCTATGTAAAAACAGGAAGGACAGCGCTAAGTTGTCCAGCTTAACAGCACACACTTAAAACATAATAGAGCACTTGTTACTGTATTTTATGGAACGGAAACTCCAAATGTAAAGATGTATTAAGGAAATATCTCAAAGTTATTAGGGAAGGATATTTACAATTACAGATTGCTTTATATTATGCTTTTATGAACATCTCAGGAAATGAAATAGCCCTCAGCTGTAGAGAGTGAAGAGGGAGGTAATTTTCCTTAATACGGGTGATAAAATTAATCTGATTGAAATCGCTAGCGATTATTTCGCAGAATACTGAGTGGCAGTACAATCACTTACACTCTTTTATATTTTTTTAGTCAAAGCTCGTGTAGATGAAAGCTAATTACAAAGTAGTGATGTGAAGCGCTAAGGAAATAGTTTGTATAGCATAGAACAGGCACAGCTAATTGGGGTTTGTGATTACACAGATTGTTGTTAGGGAGAATTAACTACCAGCAGTCTCTCCTGCAAAGCTTCTCATCAAGGGAAAGTAAAAATAGACACTGGATCTGTTATTTATCTAATTATGCTATGAATATTTTCACAAGCATGTTACACACTCTCAAATGGTTTGTTGTTCAAAAACTTTCAGTCTTGTGTTGCTTCTGATCAAAGTATCAATATGAAGTTTCTGACATTTGCTTTTTTTCACCTAACATTACATACCCATCCCTTCCACTCGATGGAACTATGCCTGGGAATTGAACAGTATGAATGTAGGCATCTATACATAAAGCTGTGGCAGTGGGAATGCGTCAGAATGATTATTAGAAAGGTGACTTGTCACGGGGTTGTGGCAAGTGACCAAAGTAAGAAAAGCCAAGACAGGCTTGAAATAACACTGAGAAGTATTTTCTTAGCTATTACTACATAAATCCTTGTGCAAGGCTACCAACAATTAAAAGCTTGCAAATAGGCAAAAAGGCAGGCCTTTGTTTTGCGCTGCTCTATACAGAACAGGAAGGGGTGGAGGGAGGAGATGTTCCATATGGAGACCCTGATCTTGTAAACTAATCTGCATGGGAGACTCCTTATGCTGCGTGGAGCCTCACTGAAATCATTAGGACTCTGTGTGGTGCAGTGTGTAATCAGGCTGATAATAGATGCTCATTGAATTTGCTACATGTTTTGCTTTGCTTTGTTACTGCCTTTTACTTGCTGACCTGGAGTAGCTCGTGGAGATTGAGAACTGTCATGTGATAAAGTTTCAGAGAAATCTGTAAGAGCTAATACAGAAAGCGGCTTAGAGTCCTAATTTCTGGTGGATTATTGAATTAGTGGATATTACTTAGTAACGGATTCAGCAAACTTTGGTCAACACCAGAATAGCTGCCTGTATTTTGAAGGAAGGCAGGCTCCTGAAGATCATGCTGGTGGGTTGTTAACCTATGTATTAGTAGTCCTAGTATAAATGTTTGTCAGTCTTCATAGAAGTTCTGGGGGAAGGGGAAAGGTATCATAAAAGACAAACAAATTGGCAAGCATTATTGTCCTCAGTGAAAGGAGCACCACACCTTCCTGTGAGCGTTGCTTCCTGGAATTACTGTCTTGTGGTGAAAACCTCAGATGCTCCTATCTCCATGCATATAACATCTCCCTGTACCATTCTTCAAGAACTACTTGAATAACACCCAGCTGCATGTGTGCAAGGGCTGGATGCTCAGTATTTCTAAGACATCTTAGGAGAAAACTGCAGCAGAGAAGCATTTTCCATCTGCATAATCTCCATTTTCTGTATTATACAGAATGTACAGTCTTTCAGACTCAGTTTAGAACCAGATGAATGGGTAATTCATAGCAGTTTAATAACTCATACAGAAAATAAAAGCAAAAAAGTGTCAGAAGAGGCTTCTGACTTTGGGTGGTCAATTTAAGGCACTTGGTTTCGGGTTTGCTTTGTACAGATTCTGAGTTCCCACAATCTTGTCTCTGAGTTAAAATTGAAATGCCCCAAGTCAGAGTACCATATTAGCAAAAGCTCATATGCTTTTATTTTGCTCTCCCTTTTTCTTCTATTTTTCTGAAAAATCCTCAGGCAACAGCTTGCTAAACTGTGAGTTGTCCTACAATCCATCAGTTTCCAAACTTATTTGAACTAACAGTACTGAAAATTCCTGCCAGTGCTCTGAAAATCAGTCCTTCTGTGGAAATAGCCAGAGGTACTTCTACCTTTCTGGATGTCATGGTGGGAGACAGAGACTGTGTCTTACCATAGCCCCCAGGGATGGACTATAACCAAGGATCCTATGGGTTTAGGACCAGGTGACTTGGAACCATACATGTACTCTCTCATTGACAAGTCTCATCCTCACCATAACCTTACCAGCTGTGGTTCTGTGGGGCACAGTGGGAAAATCCCAGGATGGGTGTCTTATACTACCTTCATGAAAATAAGCTCAGAAAATTTGTGTTCTAGAAGTTACTAACCAGCAATACAAAAAATAGTACTCCATATTTGCAGACAACAAAAGGTGTACCAAAATGGTTGTGATAGAAAAGCACTGTTATACTTTTAAATAAAAAAGTTGTCAAGATAGGTATATCTTGACATATATCAAAGGTATATATGGAACCAGAGTAATTTTTTTTCCAGAGAGGGTTATTTTTTTCTCTGGATAGTCAATTTGAAATAAGCTGGGTCTGATTTTTCCAACATGCTGAATTCCTGCAGCTTTCACAGACTTCACATGGAGATGCCCAAAATCAAAGCAAGAAACACAGAGTTAAATACCTGTAATAGTGCAGGTTCTCCAGCCCTTCTGCTCCCCCCCCCCCCCCCCCCCCCCCCCCACTTCTGAGGACCACTGTCCCAGTGGAGATTCTTTGAAAGGAAGGCTGGACCCTCCTACTTTATAATTTGCACCCTTAAGATGGGTATGGCTTCCCTTTGAGTTCCCTGCCTGGGTTCCCATTCTAACAGGGGTGGAGGGAAGAAGCGTGAGGCAACCTAAGTGCACTGCATCTACATATAGGACTGCTGGGGACCATAATGCACAGCTCCCATACCTAAAACGCCCACATAGGCACCAGAAAAAATGCAACTTTCCCTCTCCTTGGGCAGTGGACTTGTAGCTTCAGCTCAACTTCCCAGAGAGGATTGTTAGGCATTGGAAACATCTGCCCAGGGAAGCGGTGGAGTCTCTGTCCCTGGAGGTATTTAAAAGACAGCTAGATGTGGTGCTGAGAGATGTGGTTTAGTAGTGGATGGCAGGTTAGAGTGATGGTTGGACTTGATGGTCTAAAGGGTCCCTTCCAACCGAGACAATTCTATTGATTCTATGATTTGTCTGAAATGGTCTCTCACTCTGATGGGACTCATTTCCCCTAATCCATAGACTGTTTTATGCCCGAAGCATATACATTTATATCCTTTCCCAAAAATCTTGGAACCTCTTTTGTTTGTTTGGGGGTTTTGTTTGTTTGTTTTTCTGCTGTTTACTATGGTGACGGTAGATACTTTGGTTATTGCCCATAAATTTCAGTATATGCAGTAGTACAGGATTGTGTCACACACTTGTATGTAAATAATTGATATTTATTTTATCCAGAAAATGAGTACAGGTATAATGTATTATCATATATTTGTTCATACTATTATTAATGGTGTGACACTAGCAACACACTGTATTCTGTACATATTGGCAGTTTCACAGCCATTCTGTATGAACAAAAGAAGAAATATATGAGTGTATGCAAATGATGAAGGGTCTGGATCTGTAGTAAGTAATTTTCCTGTGCTACTCCACTTTGTCCACTTGAAGTGACAGCCACTGAAAATTAAATGGTTTTCAATAAAAATTCTGTAACCTGAAATGAATCCCTACAGGATAATTAGAGTATCTTGCACATAAAAAGTAATCATGTGTCCTCCACTCATGAAGAATCCTCCATAGCTGATCAGCATCCCTGGAGTGCCGGTCAAGCCTGATCTTTAATGCCGATGAGATGTAACACTCAGCTGAGAGGCACCACCATATTACACGTATGACATATCCTTCCTCAAGCACACTGTCTGGTTTGCTGGTCTTTGCAAACTGTGCCCTACTGCTTTTTTTTAAATTCCTGCTCTTCATGGCACTGACCCCACTGTGCCTCCTGTGCTCCTATCCTGGGAGTCTATCCCCCTCAACAACACTTGCTTTAGGACAAATTGGGCCTTCCTCTATTTGACCACCTACATTAGAAGTTCTGTCATCACTAAGGGTCTTAGGGTTCATTTAATGGAGGCATATTTTGTTCCAGCCAACTAATGCTCTAAATATTTCAAGACCTACTTAAAGCTACAACTAACACATCAACTTTCAGGAAAAAGTACACCTCATTGCCAGGCATCAGATCTGGCAGAAAACTGGACATTCCTACTCCAAAAGCCACATGCTCATAAAAATATTGCACTGAGGTCTCCTAATTCTCAATAACACTTATACCTTAGGCCTAAATCTGTCCCATCAGAGTCATGGGACTTTCAGCTTAGAGCATGAGCCGGGCAAATGCAAAGCTTCCCTCAGTTTGCACTAAAGAAACACCTCAAATGAAACAAGCCAAAAACCACAGTAAAATGTAACTTTGAATTGCATTTTTAAAGAAACCCTTTCATATCAACAACAGGCCAAAACTCAGTAAATCTAATGAACTGTGATATTGATGTTGTCGTTATTCCTGTGTATTACATAGACATCTAATTAGGAGTGCCTTTGCAACATAACAAAGGCATTCCTAGAGACTTACAGTCCACAGAGAATTCACATGAAGTATAAAGCAGAGAAAAAAATATGATCTCACTGATTTTAAGATGACAAACTGAAGCAGAAGATTGAAATGCTTGGGTTTTGAGTCACTGACTTGGCGACTCAGTTTTCACGCCCAGTGATACACACAGAGCTCAACTTGTGGTACAAAACCTAAGGAGGATCACTGCTTTGATTTGTTTTCATGTGTGCTTCAAGATCAACATTTCTGTACAATACAGAAAACTGGGGAATGATATCCCTGTCCTATATAAACTTCCTAGTGTTTTGCCTTTGCACAGAGGTGACTGAGACCAGTTGAAATTTTTCACAAAAATTAGGAGAAAGCCCCAGAGTCACTGCCCTGTCATTTGTCTGGCATGTAGAAGTGGGGATTTTCACCAAATCAGACCTAAAGGGACTGCTTAGTCCTGAAGGGACTAACACATATAGACGGGACTCATGTCTCTTTCCTAGCTGGGAAAGCCTCCTCAGTGCAGAGAGATCAGTTTACCCCATCCTAAGGGAAGTATGTAATCACCTTCTGCAATAGGTTATGGCCTGATGTGTTTTAGTTGTCTACAGATAAGTCTGGAGGATTTAGCATTTGCTTTACAGTGATTCTCTTCTAATGACCTCTACTAGGGCTACTCTGGTTTGTGCAGATGTTGAGGGACCTTTGGCATGGAGATATTGTGAAGGGCAGGACATAGAAGACCTGGGAAATCTGAAACATGACAGGGACCTGTCAATTATACCTGATGGAGTACTCCAATCAATATGGTTTTCTATTTTTTCCTTCATTTCAGATTTAAAAAACCCAACACCTCAGTAGGGATCTTAATAGCCTTTCATTATGAAACTTTTGTCGTGACATCCTCTTGAGCAAAACATTCTTGCCTGCTATATACTGTTGCTTGGTTTCCCCTTTGGTGCTCCTGACTTTCTTCTGGGAGAACCTTTTAAATAACTCTGGCAACACTCTTTCCATAGGAAATGTTCCTAGGTCTGGCACTCATGCTCGAAGTTTCCTAATGCATGGATTCAAATACCCAAAGCTTTGGGGTGTTGTCCAAAGTGTCTTACAGCTCTCCTCCCCCTGATCAAAACGTTCATGATGCTGTGCTTGTGTTTTGTTCTCTTTTGTTTTCCGTGCTGGCTGTCCCCTCCCTGTACCACCCTCATCTATCTAAGCTGGTTCAGGGGAACCTTCCCGTACCAACAGCCACCCAGCCCCAGGCAGGGGAGTCCAAGGGTAAGAACATAAATTGTTTCCTCACATCCTGGAAGCTCCGCGTGGTTTTACTATAGCTACTTTACAGGTAGTAACTGAGCCATTATGAGCATGATAGAAATTGATGCATATACTTGGAGGATGGCAGACTATATCTTAATGTAGACCTGTTTATGATGCATAATACTAACTCTATGAATACATGAAGCTGCAATTTATTTACACCTTTGGTTTGTTTATAAAAAAGGCCTTATGCATATACTTTGCAGCAGTACCGCTTTTAGTCTGCACATATAAATTATCTACTAACTAGCATGCACCCACAAGCTCAGTGGGTTTCACTTGGGTGATGAGAAATATTACAAATTGCATCCCTGAAGGTTTGGGTTCACAATGGGCTCGGTCCTGAGGTTTTGCCATGATGCATCTAATACAATAAATATTCAGTAAAATGGAAGAAAAAGGGAAAAAGCTGTCAGTGTCTTGTGGGACTCTCTCTTCAATTCCTTGCCTGTGGTGCATTTTGTTTGAACATTGCTGTAGTAAGTTTTATCTACATGTTTATCTATCTGTCTACACCAGAGGATATATTGACCGGGATATTATTCCCCACCTACATCTAGCTTTTTCCTGGCTCTTAAATCTTCATTGTTACCTAATCCCTTGACAAGCTCTGCCGTGTTCAACTCCTGGGTGCCTCAGTGCTACGGTACACAACAGATTTGCTTATAGCTAAATCACCCCATGAAAAATTCCCTTGGTGCCCATTTTCTACTTAAACTTGTGATTAAGTACCTCTATCTACTACAATTTGAAAAGCATCAGCATGTTCCTGGGTGCCTATTTTGGCTGGTTGAAGAAGTAATTTAGTTTTCATGGGAAATGTCAAATTTTTATTGTTTTTTCCCCTCCGATGTTCCCCATGCTGTTTTGTTTTTTTCTTGAATAAAAGAAAGCAAAGCCATATATTTCAATGACACCAACAAGAATAATAAAAAAGCATAGATGGGATTGAGTGCCTCTTCTTATGGGAAAAAAAATAAATCCCACACCACAATTAGCAAAAGAATGAAGTAAATCCAAGCATTTTAAATGAAAACTACACAATTTCTCTTTTTTTTTTTCTTTTATTCTCTTTTATATTTTTCCCTGTTATCTGTTTCTGGTTTTCTCATCAATAACCAGTGCATTTGGTGGGAAATCTGTATCTTGTTAAAAATATCTTTCAAGAAAAATTTTTCTGCAGCCCAAGAGTAAATATACATATATGTATCCAGAGACATAGTATTAAAAATCCACTTTTATGAGATGGTAAGCTTTGTAGTTAAAAGCTGTTGAACCATCTGAATGCTGAAGCTAAGATGGTACATACAGTCTTAATTTAACTCTGTTATGGATTTACCCAACAGGACAGACTTAAATTCATGTACACTCTTTGGCCTTTGTACTCATTCTCTGGAACAAAGCTGCAATAACTGTGGTAGATCCAGGCAGACGAACATTTTCTTTGTCTTGAGGGAAACAGAGTCACTATTCACAGCTGCTCCTACCCCACTTCTCTTTCTGGTTGATAGCACGGACAGCATGGCTGCACAAATGAACACCATCGGGGCTCTGCTTCAGCTGATGGCAGCAGGCGGGTCAACTCATACGACAATGGCTGCCTTTTGGGGTGGAGGTGTTCATCCTGTGATTCTATGATACCTGGCTGTGGACAGGACCATGGAAAGATATTCCCATCATATAGCCATGGCCCTGACCTGTTTTTTTCAGATGGTACAAAAACAGATTCACATCTTTTTTTTTATTCTTTTTTAAAACTCTTTTTTTCCAGATAGTATCAGATATAGACTTTCCTAAAAACTCAGACAACTGGGTGAAGTATAAGCATCACCCTAATGTGGTTAGTATGTTTTCAGTACTTGAGCTAGTACCTGGCATGGCTCTAGGATCGAAGTCTGTGCTAATAAACAAAATAACCCCGGGGCTGTTTTCTGAAACAAGTAGATGTCACACTCATATGGCTAACTTCCCTTCTCCCTGCCTTGTCCCTACTGCCACCTGGGGACCGTCTTTGCTCTAACCTATTCCTTGAACAGTGCCTGGGAGAATACTAGTGGGCATGTGTCCAAAATATGCTGAGGACCGTATTAGCAATTAAGCAGCATGGTTGATCATAGGCTTGGTCCCAACCACTGATTAACTCATTAGTGGAGAGGCAGCTGTCATGAGCCATGCGGGGGTCACAAAGCTGTGACCTGTCTTCCATGTATTTTGCACATTTCCAGGGCTCAGTAGAAAAAAAAACAAACAGGATTATGACAGCAAATGAAAACAAAGACTGAATGCAGTCTGCAGTGTCATCCATAACTCTGGTCTCTATCTCATAATTTGAAATAGATTGCTTTTGTCCCATGTGTTGGCCTTCTGTAGGTATGGACCATTTCCAGTCAAGGGAAGTGGAACCAAAGTGACTTCCACTTCCTTCTTTTAGGAAACAGAAGACCCAGTATATGGACCCAATCAGCAATGCTTGTTGCAATATGAAATACATATAGAAAAAGGTGGTCTCTCTGTAACTTAGATTCCAAAACAGTTACAGATATTTAAGCAATAATTCAGACTCCACTCAGGATGAGACAAGTAGGCAGTTGGAGACATTGGCTAGCTAGCACATTCTGGGCTGTTGATTTTTTTTTGTGAGTGGATATCCATAAATATTTCCCATTTCCCCCCACATTTTATGCAGCTGTACTATCTCTTATCTGCCACCCACTTCCTTCTCACGATTTTTGAACCTGTTGAGTCCAACCGGGTTTTTGAATCAAACATTCAAAAGAAGGTGATGTCTCCAAGCCAGTGAAATACTTAATATTTTCATAAATATTGGCAGCTGAGTAAAGAGCACCTATAACCTCCTGTAAGAATGAGACAGGTAAAGTGCAGTTCACATATCCTGTTTGGCGGCAGCTTGCAGCTGATCAGCAATGATATATTGTCTAGCAGCTTTACTGTGTCTTGTCTGGGACGGTGGTGTAGAGACTGTGAGGGAAAACTGGGTTATTTTAGGCAGAGCACAAAAAGACACAAAACTGTAGGAAAAGTTATCTCATTAGTCTGGCCTTAGACAGCATCTAGTCTAAGCTCTAGAGATAAAAGGGAAGAACCAGGTTATGCTGGACTTACCAGTTTCTGGTGCATTATTTAATTTTATTATGTCAATTGAGTGGCCTAAGTAGCTTCATACTCGGGTGTGTATTTCAACAATTTCTTGGGAAGCATCTTTCCTCCCACCAGCTTTGAAGCATTGCCTTGTTGTGCACACTTGCTGGGCATGTCTCCAATGCAAATAAGTGTCGTTTTAGCTGCAACTACGCTGAAAAGTCCTGTATACAATAGTAAAGTTAATTTTTAGACACAGCGCATATTTAAGCTATACAAAGACTTGTACTCTAAATACAAAGCACTACTCAGTTTGGATAGAAATGATTTTCATAGATTACTCCTGGCACATCCAAAAGAGCAAACATTACACTTAGGGGATGCAACATTTAAGAATCTTGTTTTCTTTTACTCTGATCAACAGTAAGCCTGCACATTGTTTCACCACCGTATGCATTAGCTTAGTGGGGGAAAAAAAAATGTACTGCATGTTTTTGGTCTTCAACTTGCTCATACAAAATCAGTTTATCCAGAATAAGATTATGTCCTGCTTCTCAAAAAAAAAAGAGACTATTTATGTCAGGCCTGAAACATCGAAGGGATAGGATTATTTTGAAGACCAAAAAAAAAGTTTTATACGAGGGAAAACTGGATTTCCTCATGTTCAAAGATGGCACAAAACACTTATGCTAAAAAGATGTTTAAAATGCCTTACCTGTCTCAATCAAACCTACCAAAAAAAAAAAAAAAAAAAAAAAAGAAGCTGCTATCATTTTCTAAGTGATGGGGATTACTCTGAATTTCCTGAGCTCTGCTAGCCCAGGAGCAGCTGAGGCTTATTCCAGTGGGTACAGCCTCACCCATTTCTTACCTCATATGTGCATTTGCTTACGTCAGTGGGAGACAGTGTAGGCACTAGTTCTGACAGCTTTAAAATGGAATTTCTCTTAGAATAATTAGCTAATGTCTATTAGTTAATGTGTTATTGTGAATTAAAACTGGCTCATTCAAACACTGAAGTACATAGATGGGAAAATAGTGTGAAACTGATTTTGACCTCAGCAATGGAAGATTTCAGCCCAGGCATACAAATTTCATCATACTCTAGTGGGGTTTACTGGAAAAAAACAATTCAGCCTAAAAAAAACCCTGTAAAAATATTTAGTTGATTTTTCATTAGATATTTTTTATTGGAATACAGCCCATGCCAGGCAAGTCAGAGGACAGCAGCTACAGCTCTGAGCTGGGGATGCTGCAGAGAAGCAGGTCCAGACAGAAGGAACTTGCCTTCAACTCTGCAGTCCTCATGGGCACACAGCATTTTGCTGTTTCAGAGCTTCTACTTGTAGGTATTGAACTAATGCTGCCTTCTGGATGTGGGAGCATTCTCACACCAGCTCTGTTTATGTAAATAAAAACCAGAATTTAAGTAACGTGTAATTCTCTAAATGCCTCTTCGTGTGACCAGTACAGGCCATGACCCAAAAGAGTGATGGTACCACAGGCACACAAAAGAAAACATCCCAGTTAATGATGGATTACATTTTGCTGGTTTTACATACACCTCTACAATACATCTGTAAAATACAAACTCAGAACCTTTTAGCTTTTTAGAGGTGCAGTAGACCCATCACAGTGAAGCTCATGGCTCTGAGACATGCATGTGAGGCCTGTTCCTCATCGATTTTGAAATGCCCTGTTTGCAGATGCTAATTATTTGCAGTCAGATAAAACACGTGTTCAAACAGCATTGTGTGTTTCTATTAAGGCACTTATTTAAATCATTGCTGGTTTGACTGTCATTTTTATTTTACATGTTCCGACCCATTCTCTACCTAGCTGGCAGGGCCCAGACTTAGGAGATCACTCATGTACTATTAAGAAATGGTGTATCTGTCAGGGTATATATACTCCAGCTCTAAATGAATTACTTGGGGTTTTTTCTGGCTCCTATTACTTATTTTACAACCTGTTGTTGTGTCAGTTCCTAGATCTACTGTGACCAAAAAGCATCCTTGTGATTGTGCATTAATGGATATCTACTACTACTACTACTACTACAACTATTATTACTAAAGCAATAGCAGAAGTTATAGGTTTTATCTTTAAATATTCCTGAATCCACAAGGTAGAAATTAATTTCAGAAATAATATGTGAATGTTTTGAGCAAATGCGAATAATTACACAAGTGCATGGTGGCCAAACACGAGTTCTCTGTGGTGTATGCGGAATTTAGATACAACCTGTTTTGTTCACAGTCTTTACAACCTTTTTTATTCAGAGTGTTAATATTTTAAATAACCAGAATTCTGAGTATGCATGCCCATTCATTTTAACAAATAAGTTGCTGACCATTTTATCATATGCTGTATGCTGCTTAGGATCCAGAAAAAAAATTCCAGTAACAACAGATGCCAGCTGCTGAGCGTTAGTACTGTATTTCACACTGTGTTGAATGCAGAGGCTTTATACCAAGAAAATAATCAAGAACAATACTTCTATAAAAATGAAAACTATTATATTTCACTTTTTCAAATGAGAGGAAAACAGGGCATAAAAAAGTATGCTGCAGAATTTTTCTTATCAGCAAATCTAACCCAAAGTTCACTTCATCATTGGATTACCACCCAGGTCATTGCCTGAAGAAATAAGGGGAATGTTTTTTTGCTTGTGGAATGAAGTATCCTGCCTTACCTTGGTACACACTCATTTGGGAGCAACTGTTTCAGGAAATTTGTGGGCCAGGTTGAGCTTGCTTCAGTAGGGTTATGGTTAGGGTTTTACTACACTTCTGGAAATTAGCCCTAGTGGGTCAGGATCTCAATAGATTTTCTTGGTTTACTCTTCAGGATGGAGATCTGATTTTTATAAAAATAAGCATGCCCATCTTAACAATGTTAGACCAATAAGCATGCAAGTGGGACATAATTATTTAGAAATTAGTTCTATGTTACACCATTAAGAATTTGGATAAAGTAAGAGGTGCCCCACATAGAGACCATTGCTACACTGTTTGTTGAGGGTTTACATTAAAAAAAACAAAATTCTTGGCAGTCTGAAGTAGAACGTTGTCAGTCTGATAGAAGGAAATTAAACCCATATCAGATGAGTTGATTAGAAATGTTAAGGATTACAAGAAAGCTAAAGTGCATATACTGAGCAATTGTACTACTACCTTCTGGAAACTTGAAATGAGTCGTTATTGATCATTATTGATAAACTAGTTAATGAAATTATCATGCAGCTAAGTTGTACCAAAAACTGTACTTAAAGAATACTTGCTTATAATATATGGAGTGAAATACCAGTGTATGTTGTTGCAAATTGCACAACTGAGAAAGGAAGGGGTTAAAAACACCCAGCAGCTCCTCCACTGAAAAAAAAAAATCTTCTTTTCTATTTTACTCAGTAGGGATGTTTGTGTTTAGGATTGCATGCAATGAATATGCATAATATTTAGCTTTATTCTTGTCATTGTTTACAGTGTATGATGCCTTTGCTTTGGCAAACCATATTTCCCATTTGGGACAAAGCACAATGGATACCGCAGAAAGAAGGGAGTCAGTCTGGGTTTACCATTACATTTAGACTGGGAAATCCCATGACCTGGTGCATTTTTTTGCAGCCTCTTTGGGTCCTCTACCAGACAGCAAATTAAATTATGGCAGGTAGAGAATTTGAAGGAAATCCTCTGTTCCTCTGGCAGCAAGCTCAAGTTGCTGGCTGGGTCTAGGGAATTTTATGGGGATTGAAAGGGAACTTCCTTTGGAAGCTTTCCATCTACTTGTGTATCTGTATGTGTACAGATGGTGGGAGCTCTGGAGCTCTCCAAATATTCGCTGATTCACACACACACACCAAGGCAGCTCTGCTGTGACTCGGCCCTCCTTAGGCTACAGCTGGAGAGGGCAAGGTTTCTCTTATACTGCCCTAAATGCCCACGTTTCTGTTGGATGAAAAATATGTACCGAGGTGACCCCAGTGATTCAAGTGCAAGAAGAAGTGCTTTGGTAGTGGGAAGACATCTAAGTCACCTCTTAGATGGCCACAACCTTATTGAAAGCCCTTGTACAGTGGGGCCTACCAATGCAGGGGCAATATCATCTTAATCCAGTCACCTGCTGCAGAGCTCTGTGGAGGTTTGCAAACCATATAGAGAGAGTCAGCCTGTGCCCAAAAACACCCATATAATCTAACCAGGCAAAAATCAACTGAGATGGGAGTGACCACGGAAGCAATTTACTCCAAAGTCACATCGCTTGTCTGTGCAAAGGCAGAGACACCTCACAGAGTGGCCAAGACAATCCTGCCCACTGTGTCACACTATGGAAACAGACAGCAGCCACCTTTTCCAACACAGTCTATCAGACGTGTATTTTTGTGCTTATGCTATTTACGTGACAATATTTTGCCTACCCTTCAAGAAGCTGAGGAATTTGCAGACAGATATTTCTGACATGAATAACTAAACAATTAGATTAAGATTCTGTTAGTTTTTATTTCAACAGTGCAGCTTTTTCAAAGTTATCGGAAGAGGTAATCGATATAGTTTGGCAATTATTGCTTGAGAGAGATGTGTAGTCTGAAGAAGTGTGCCTTTCCTCTGATGGGATTATGCTATAAAGTGCTGGTGCTCCTTGCTGCTCGCTCACACATTTACACACTCGCTGTTCCCACAAGCAGGATGTCTGCAACCAAAAGCAGACAAAGAATTCACAATTCCATTCTCGTTAAACGATGATATGATTCTAATAGATAAAAATATACTTGTTAAGAAACCTTCCATAGCCTTTACAAGAAAGGAAGATGACCTTGTAAAAGCACGTAGATACATTATACAAAGGGCTGAATTTGTCTCCTTTTTCTTCACATAATTCAGTGGAAAAATACAAACTGCTGTAATGAGGGTTATAAACTACCATCGCTCAAATCTGACTTTAAAATTTGGTTTATTTAGAACATAGAAATACACATGAAATTTAATCAGCATCTCAAGTCACATTATGTACTCTCTGTTCGACAGGAACTGAGCACATAAATTAGCTGAACTGGGAGCTAGTCCCAGATCCATCCCTACTTGGCTACAGCACCTTTTGCTAGGAACTTCCAGCAGGGGAAGCTCTTAGCACACCAGTGTCTTCACACTTCTTTAGGAGGGAGAAAAGTTTAGTCAAGACGGAGCAGGGGGTGGCGTGGGGAGAGAGGCGAAAGGAGAGCGGGAAGCAAACCAACAGTCTCATAGACAGTCCTATTAGAAAATTAAGGGGTAGAGAAAGCGTGTTCAGATCAGAAGCCTTTGTTGCATCTCAGAAGTTGGAATCGCGCGTAGCCGTGGCACGTCAGGGCAGGGAGACTGAGAGCATTTTGCTATGAAATTCCCTGGCTTACAATACTCCTTCTGTGAGGGAGCCGCGTCCAGTTTGGGACTGACAGGCAGCCTACAAGCTTTGTGCCGGCACACTAATCCCTTGTCTGTGGGTTACTGAAAAACTACTCGCATTTTTGTTCCCAGTTCACCTTGGTGAAAAAAAACCCCAATTCCACATATGATAAATCCAGTGTCTGCAGAAAGGCAGTCACCTAATTGCACAGTGAAGCAGAAGAAAGCCTTGCAAATGGTATACAATTTTCAAAGTGTTCCAAGCCTTAGGCAAAAGCCTTTCAACTGTGTCTAAAACTGAATGATAAAATATGTTGTACAAATTATCTGTGAACAGGAAACATGTGGTAGTGGCAGGGGACTGAAATGTAACACTTGTAAAGAAATGGGAACTGCCAGTCATTTATACCCTTTTACTTTTCTCTCAGTCACAAGTTCCATCATATTTTTTTTCACCATCAGTTGATGTTCGTGTTTATAATAAGACATTTATCAGATCTCACTAGGCCAATTACAGCTTTGTAGCAAAAACAACAAAAAATAATACCCCATATGAAGCTAAAGGTTTAGTTTTGTCCCTTTCTTCATACTTTTATAGAGTTTCTGTTTTATCATTTTTCTGTTGTGTGTGGATGGAATTTTGAAAGAGCTTCAGTACTGTAGAAATGCCTGGGATGTCAGTCATCTGCACTTTAGACTAGAGTAATCATAAGTTGAGAAAACTTTCTCAAGTCCTGTCTATAAAACAGTATTAAAAAAATGAAATAGGGAGAGTGAAAGGAAGAAAAGGGAAATGCACAATTACTGTTCAGCAGGAATAAAAAAAAAAAAAAACCCAAACAACCGAACACCTTCTATTCTGAAAGCTCATTTCTGCTTCCTTGCTCTTAAAGTTCCTGCAGTAATGGTGTATCTTATATCTTCTGTTTTTTAAAGATGTAATCTTTATCACCAATACCAACCACTGTGCACTGTGGTCCTCATTGATGGAATTTTTATAGCTTACCTCGGGAAGAACACTTCAAGGATGAGGTGGAGACAAAACAGAAACTTTCACTTTTTTTGCTTCACCTTGCACAACAAAAAGCGAATGGTATTGAGAAGCCTTTTTTTTTTTTTTTTGGCATAAGCAAAACATGAGATTTAAATGTAGTGCTTAAAAATGCCACCTGCAAGCAGCTAGGGAAAAAGAGACAAAACCACAGAACAACAACAGGATTTTTTATCCATAACAATTTTTAGGTAACGGGATATATTTAGGCCTTAGTTCTTCAAAACATTAGAATACATAACTACATAGAAAAGTGTGTGAAAATCCATCCATGAAACGAAGTTGTTAACTGACTCGCTGAATGCACCCTAACCCTCATTTAAGACTGTATTACTTCTCTGTAATTACTGCTGCCCTAATTAGACCCCATTAGGTGTCCTCGGTTTACTGTAGGGCCAGAACCATTCATGCCCGTTGTGATAACATGGCTGGTGTAATTTGGTGAACTGGTGAACATGCAACATTAGTGTCTGTCAAATCAATTTCCTGCTGATATTTCCCGTTACGTGTGTGACACAGACAAGTACTTGAGAAAATAATTGAAATTTTGATCTTATCTGATATAAAAAGTCTTGCTTTCAAGTTCTGCCTAGAGAATCTTTCAGAGGGAAAAGAATAAAAGGTTTTGCAGCGTTTTGCGAGGCTAATGAAAAGGTTCTGTGATTTAAAGGTTAGGTCATTGGGCTGGGACTCATTAACATAACTAGGCAAACAATAAGGTGGGTTTTTTTCTGATTCAGTGATGAAACCCAAGCATAGGGAACAATCTCAAATAGATTTTGAAAAACAGTGTCAAACCCAAACAAAATGAAAAATTTTGCTATTTACTTCAAGTTGGGCTGGTTTTGTTTGTGGGGTTTGGGTATTTTTTTCAGATTTGGGTCATCTTCCTTGGAAGAATGAAAAAGGAAATTAGTATTTTAAATCGAAAAGGTTAACATTTTCATTCCAAACTATTTTATCACTTTTCAAAGGAAGTATTTCCTTTAAAATTTTCAAAATCAAATCTTTGTAAACAATTTTAATGTTTCCCCTCCCTTCCTACTTTCTGGCCACAATTTTTTCCTGCTGAGAGTTAGCAACTGGTTGTGGTCCCTGTAGCTGTACCTGTACTGAAAATCACTAAAGACTCCTCAGCCTCAGCTTCAGCCTCCAGTAGTCCAGGCTTCTGGACTAGCAGCTGCTTCCCATGCTGCATATCTGGACTTACTTTGTATGAAAACCAGGAAAGTGTGAAGCAGTGATGGCGTCTGTTCAGCTCTTGTATTGAGTTAGATAGATCTGGGAAGCATTCCTGGCTTCACCACTGTCAACATAAGATTTGAAATATTAGGATTTTTGTTTAGTAGCTTTATAATTCATCTAAAAAGAAAAAAATGCCACCTGTTGAGTTCTGAAATGAATGTCCAGTTCTGTTATTTGATAGGTAGATGACTTCTGGTCGGTACCTGTGTATTTATGGGTTTCATTTTGCCTACCTGCACAGCGGGACTAATAACAACTTCTTCCTTTGAATAAAATTTTGAAATTTTTAGATAAAAAATGCCACATAACTATTTGGACTGTTCCAAATTATTTGTGCTTTTTCTCTTCCTCCCATTAATTCCCATTAAATTAAGAACAGAGGAAAAATGTCTACTTCTGAAAAATTTCAATTCCAGTTACTGCTTCCATTCCCTAGACCTAAGTTCCTAAATTTATGGAGGACAAAATCCAGTGAAAGTTAGTAGATATAAAGATATATCTATATTGAGCTATAAAGTACTGCAGTCTAACATAATATTTGGACTTCTGTCTTGATGCTCATCCTGTTCTGGCACTCTTGCCCTAGTGTCTGTCATTGTCTGCTTCTTTTCTCCTTAAGGGTCGAGCGAGGGTGTAGTGTTTTCCCACATTAAAGGCTGCAAACATCATGTAATTTTTCTGAGTTGAATTTCACTCCCAGCTCCTCAAACAGGTCACCTCTTTCTATCCAAGGAAATCCTTTGCTATTAGTTCCAGAATTAGCTGCTCAGGGGAAAAAATCAGCAGTGTTAGAAAATTCTGGGATTTGGTCTCATGTTCATGCTTCCCTGGAGCAAGTAGGCCTCTGAAGGCATGATTCAGGTATCCAGATACTGATCCATACACATGGTGATGCATTTCTGCTCTAGTTGCCCAGAACATTGACTGGTTTCCCCTTGCAATTCCAAAAACACTTGTACCTTATGCTTTGCAGGAGCTGCTGTGCATTAACGCCAGTGAACTGCACATTCACCTGGTCGCAATGAGCCCATGCTCCAGCTTTAATTCCATGTTAACACCTCAGGAACTGAAATACAAATTTGTCCTCCTTCAGAAGAATACTGCCTGCTTCTAGAGACAGGGTATAGGACTTACTGGTTCTTGGTCCTGACCCTGTTTGGATGTTATTACACTCCTTACATCAGGTTTATGAGCCATTGCTGGGTCCTCTGGGGAAAGGAGACAGAAAGAAGAACATTTTTCACTTGATAGTTTTTGTACCAAACTCCATCCCTCAAAGCCCATGAAACAGGAGGTACCCAATGTTCTTTTTTAGCAGGCAATGTTCACTGTAAAACTATCTCCTAACTCTTCTAACTAATAATCTCAAAGTAATGACATCTCCAGGTACCAGACTCTTTTCTTTCTACCAAGAAACATGATTGTGGAAAAGGGTAAAACCAGCTTTGTGTCATATGGGGATAAACAGCAGAAAAACTGTTTATGCAATGCAATTGCTAGGGATGGGTTGCTGGAGTAATTTTAGAGGCCAAAATAGCTTACTTGGCTTCTGGTTGCCTCTAAAGAAGAGTGCAGTGTGCCTTTTTGTACCATGTCAACCAATCCCATCAGAATTTCTAGTACCCTAAGGAGAGGGTATTGGGGTTTTTTATTCTTCAGTCTTCTGTTTTGGAGTAAAATATTTTCATATTGATTGTCCTTTTTTTTGTGGTTTTTTTTTTTTTTTTAAATCAGAACTCTAAAACTGTGGCACGTTGACCACTTGTGGTCTACAAATCACTTTTCAGTTATGATAATGGGCCAATGGGTTGCATAATGTTGTCTCTTGACCTTGTTACAGATTGCAAGGGTCACTAAAAACATCTTTAAGAACTCTACTTGCGTAATATGGCAATCGCCACAGTTGTCAGTGAGATGCTATGTGATCACAAATGGGCATGTAGCTGGTTCATGGGTCAACCTCTCTAATAAGATGTGTCATCACTGTGATAAATCCCTGCATGGGGTGTCATGTGTCTAGTCAAAGAAAAAATCCTATGAATCTATTTTCTGGTCTGCAGGTGTGAGGAATTTCCACCTACTGTGGTAGTGTTGAAGATGGGCTAATGCAAAGTTGCCGCAGAAAAATATGTTGTAAAATACAGCTACTTGGAGCGGGGTTCTCTGAAGAGACAGAAAAAATCTGTCTCATACAGATTCTGCTGAAGGAAAATAGAGTAGTATTCATGTTGTTGGAAGGGTACATCACTATAAAACAATGACAGAGACTTTTTGTAAGGATGTGCCTTTGGACTAATGTGTCTCCTTTTCAGAAGAGAAAAGAAGTCCTGTGCACCCTGTGGGATCTGCACTAGACAGCTGTTCTATATCTCAGGCTGTCCTACTAGTGAACAGCCTACACTAGCATTAGGCAATTCATCAAGAGACACTTTCTCTTTTGCAATGTGGCAAATCGTCACCTTTAGAGTGCACCACAAATACCTGAAATTTTGACCCAAACTATCTTCTCACCCTAAAATAGTGGTGGTGTTTCTTTTAAGGGTAAAAATACTTTTCCAAAGCCTAATCAAAATAATTGCACAGCTGAATTAATGAGCCAAAATATTGCTAATTTGTTGTCTCAGAGGGGAGCTAAATTCAGACCTAGTGAGGCAGATGTCTTGTGCTGTGGATACTAGGCACTTTTCCTGGGTGCTCCTTGCAATGCCTGGAATATCCTACACTAACTTTAGGCAGCCTCTGTTGCCTGGTTCACATGGAGCAGCAAAAAAAGGGCTTGCTTGAAGCTCAATAGGAGGCTGAAGCATTGGAGGCCTTCAAGAGGGAAAGGGAACTAAGAAAAGAGAAAGTTTTTTGCTGCATAACCAGGAACCCCCATGTGAATAAGATTTACTAATGTTTTCCCCAACATCTACCAAGTGGCTTTGATAAACGACTAAGTACATAATGCCATTTGATTCAAGCTAAGTTCTGTGCTGCTTTTCAAATCCCAGTGTGAAGGAATGCTGCTCCTGAGAACGTTACATGGCACAGTGGGCCAACATGTTTTTACAATGTTGTGGTTTAACCCAGCAGGCAGCTAAACCAACCACACAGCCCCAGTGGGATGGGGAAGAATCAAAAAACTGTAAAAGTCCTGGTATGAGATAAAACCAGTTTAACATAGGATATATATATAAAACAAGGATATAACAACAATAATAATTGAATATACAAAACAAGTGATACACAGGACAATAGTTCACCACCTGCTGACTGATGCTTAGCTGGTTCCAAAGCTGTAGCCCACCCTAGCCAATTTCTCCTAGTTTATACACCAAGCATGACATCATGTTGTACGGAACACCTCCTTGGTCAGTTGGGGTCAGCTGTCCTGGCTATGTCCCCTCCCAGCTTCTTGTCCACCTCCTTCAGAAGGCTCACACCTCACTGGCAGGGCCTGGGAAGCTGAAAAGTCCTTGACTTAATTGTAAACACTGCTCTGTAACAACTAAAACATCACTGTGGTATCAACATTATTTTCATTTTAAATCCAAAATACAGCACTAACCAGCTATTAGGAACAAAATTAACTCTTTCCTGGTTGAAACCTGGGGATAATTTACATTTTTATGCAGAATTTAATTCTGAAGTATCCCAAAGCTTTTAATAAAACCCATAAATAGAGTGCAGCAGATTCACTAGCAGAGGAAGCAAGGCAGGAAAGGAGGTAAAACTTTTTTAAAACCTCTGCAATCCTTATTTAATGGAAAGTATATGTGGTCTTTCATGTTTATGTAGACAAGATGGGGCCTCTCTTCTTTAATGATCTGTTCCAAAAGAGTCCAATGGAAGAGAGCAAACTAAACCAATGTATTTATTAGGAAAGGAGGACCCTCCTTCGAAATCGCTGCTTTAAGATTGGGATCTTGTGGTTTTAAAGGAATATATATTCAAGTTTGAGACAGATGCTTCTGAGATGATTTTTACCCAGGCTGCCCTGATACAAATGGCGATGTTCTTATCTTGTGCTCTGTAATGTTGTATCAAAGAGAGAAGACAAACCTGTAATAGGATGTTTTCAACCTTGGATGAAGCACTGGAGAACAGACACATGCTTAGCTGGGGCTCTTTTAAGGCTTTGCCTCCAGCTTTTTGCTGAACCCTTAGAGGATTCAGTGACTGTATGTAAAAAATAAAAAGAACCCTATTTCTATACCTTTCACATGATTCCTCCAATTCCCCACAGCCACCCCATGATAACCTCCGTGCTGTTCTGCTGTTTATCCACCATATGAAAGATCCAGGATGCTTGCCCCATGCTCTAGCTCTGTAAGTGACCTAGGATCCTCCCACTCCTATAGACACACAGAGTTTTCCTTTCAGGCAATATTGCCAATACTATTTCATCTTTATCTAGACAAAATCTCACCTAAATCAGAACTTACATAAGAACCAATATACAAACTGGTAGCAAGATAATATCTCCCTAAGAAACAAAGCCTTCAGAGTCTCAAAGGGAATGAAGATCAGTGTAGCACCTTATGGCTTCCTTCAGGCAGCTGTACACCAGAAAAAGAGAAGACGGTGCTGGTCTATACATAGGATTCATCTAGATTGACCTAGGCCTGCTCCCACTGCTGAGCTCCAGAGTTTTACAGCTCCAACAGCAAAGTTGTCCTGCCAGGGATTCCCAAGGGGCAAAATGGAGAAAGTACCAGAGACCCAAGCCTTGTCCTGCCAACACAAATACCTGTGTTGAAACCCAAGCTGCAAGGTTACACTGCATAATGCCCTCACACTTCCAGTAGAAAACACAGTTTTCCACTTCCCTATGTTTTAAATACAGGTGGTGTAGCGCATAGCATGGAGCAAGCCTGCTGTGCTCTTCCCCAGCAGTGGCTGCATGCCAGTCCCCTGTGTGAGATCCTTCTGTTTGCTTCACTGTTATAACTGGTTCTATTCCTATTACGATGCTTTCCCTCATTTCTGCTGAGAGGGCTCATCAGAGATCCCTTCAGAGTAAATCACTTCTCTGTAACTTTGTGAAGTTTTAAAAATATAATTTAAAGCTAAAGCCTAGAATCATATTGCTGTCTTCATCTTCTCCAAAGAAGCTGTCAATTAGAGACACCAGGTGGGAGAAAAGATCACTGAAACCAAAACTGAATCAAAGCATGGATTTTTCTGCCTGCTGAGGAGTTGCTGAGCGTGTTTGCTAGTCTTCAGCTGGCATAACCAATTTAGCACAGGGGGACAAACTATTGCACTTTTAAAAGCTGAGAAAGTTTATATATATTGCCATACAATGCTATCCCGGAGAACCAAAGTGAAGGTCTGAGGGAAATGGGGAGTACCAAGTTCTCCAGTTTGTTGAACAGAATCATCTAATACCTGAGACAGCTACCAGAAGGCTCTGATTCCAAGTGAGATGTGACTTATACTGTAACCTGGAAAAAAACAGTCATTTTCTCTGGGTCTATATTTTTCTTTCCAAGCTCCTGTTTACCAGTAGCATCAGTTACACTGGGACACCCTTAGTTTTGGTACCTGTAACAGTGCTGAAACTGTATCTTAAAAGGTGCACACAAACACATGTGTGCATAACCCAGCACAATGCATTTGTTTCCAAGCTGATAAGGGTAAAATTACAAACAGTCTAGAGCTATGGGCCTTAGTATATACCTCTGTAAAGGTTTTCAAACTCTCTTCCCAATTTGTCTCTCCCGACAGGGAGAAGAAACATGTTCCAATTACATCTATCTTCTTCCCTGGCTGTATCTGTTCTCTTTTTCTCATGTCTGTTGACTAAGACTAGGTAAAAATCCAATCTGCTTGAGCTTAATTCACCTGAATTACTTCTCTAGAAATACTAATCCCCTTCTTATAGGTTGTAGCTTTTGGAAAACTAAATAAACTATTCTAGTCTAGATACACCCTTGTTCATTGCCCAACCATTATTATCTTAACTCCATCATTACTTTTCATTTTCTATTTTACAGGTTCCTTTGAATATTACTGCAAATATAGGAAGTCTGATGTCATTTACATAAGCTGAAGTAAATTTGTATTATTCAGATGCATGTAAGATACATCTAATGAAAAATAATGCAAATGTTTCCTAGATGGTGCCAATGGGTTTACTACAAAGTTAAAGTTTCTTTTCCTGGGCAGACTACTGATAGAGCTATGCCAGGGACAAAAAGCCATGAACAAAGCTTTGTCTGTAGAAAGGAAAATAGAATAGGAAATGTAGACAGACAGATAGACAAACCAACTAAACTTTGCTACCCAAGGCATATAGATAAAAGAGCAACATTAACAGGTGGCAATGGCAAGACTTTAAGTTCTCAGGCTCTAAATTATTTGACTTAAATTGGAGGATAAAACACCTCTTGGAAGATGAAAAATAAGCCATTGGGGTACAAAATCCTGAATTAAGTATTAAATCACCAGGACCAACAGCTATCAGTTGCAGATAAGATGTGAAAGTGATGCAAACCTTGGAGGAGGGATATGTTCCAGTACCCTTTCTGGAATGTGTTCACTCTTGAAGAAGACTGAAACTTTGGAGGTCTGTCTTACACTGAGAGAGAGAGAGAGAGGGAGAGAGAGGAATAACTATAACTAACACTGCTGAAATACAGTGTTGTCAGAATCAGAAGAGCCCTAAATATATTCAGTGGGCTCCAGTGGTGAAACGGGTATTTCACTTTCATATGAACAGCAAAGGGCCTGTTAAGCAGTTACACCTGTGAATAACTTTAAGTATTTGAATAGTTCCACTTGCTATACCAGGATGAATTATGGGAGTGATGTTACCTACTAGCACATTTAAAGGTATTGATCCTAAGGGCATGTCATGAATTATTCCACTAATTCATAAACTGATCATTAGGAAGTAAACTTCCTGCAGAGATTCAAGCGTGATTGAAAACACAGCTTACGAGTGAACCTTAAAGCAAACTATTCTTTAATTATAAATCTACAGGGATTTTTTAGGGGAAAAAACCAAAACAACAAACCACCAAAAATATCCCAACTAATTACTCATTGGGCTTCCCCTTCTCCTCCTTTCTTTACTGGAAAAAGCTTGTAAGTCCTGCGGAGCTCTTGTAGATTGATGATATAACCCCAGAAAAGCTATGAGTAGACTTGCAGCTCTTTCCTAAGCAAAATGGAGAGGCCTGCCATGACATACATTATTTAGTATGGATGAAATGTGCTGGACATTACTTAGACTGATCTAGCGTTCATCCAGAGTCACAACGTTGGAAAAGTAGTAATCATGAGCATTGGTGCATGGAGAACTCGTTTATCACTACAGAACCACAAAAGAAAGAGCCCATTTGAATCTTATTTTCAAGTGTGCTTTGAAGCGCTAAGGTTAACAAATCCTTTAGTCACATACTGTACAGCCCTAATCGAAGCTTTTTCTACTTGGTCCTGCCGAGTGTGTCTTTTTGAATGAACCCCCTACAGAAATAAAAGGGCCAGTGGTAACTCTGAAACTGCACTTCAGTTTGAAACTGCTCTACCTTGCTTTTGTGACAAGTAGTCCTACAATGAGCGCAAATGACACAGATGATTTTCCTGTTTGCTAAACCTGTTTGTTTGATGGCTCTTTCTACATAGAAGGTGTCCCTGTTATTCTATGTCTTTTGCTCAGCAACTACCAAGGCCAAACTTCTTTAAAAAAAGCAGCAATTCAGGAGCACATCGAGAGAAAGACAGCAGGGAAGGCACAGAGCTACCTGAAATGATTTTCTATTATTATTCACACAAACTTTTACTCAAAACCAAATGCAAACTCAAAGGATCTGTCAGATTAATTTTTTAAAACAACGTTCCATTGAATCTTTTTTTGTAAACTTTGTCTCAGCCAGGACAGAGATAGCATTGCAAGAACTCTGTAATAAAAATTTCATATTTAAATTCCATCCTCAGTTCATTGAGATCAAGAGGTCTGGATTAACATCTGAATTTTCGGGATTGAAGCCACAGCAAACCTCTCACTCCTTTGGACTTCATTCAATTTGCAGTACTAAAACGTCGTTTGACCTCAATGTTTAATTTGCTACCCCTCTTCTCCTGTACCTAAGGATATTTAGCAAAGCAAGTATCTTTAGGGGAAAATAAATAAATAAATATTACTATGTACATTGGTAAAATAAATTTTACACATAATTGAAATTACTGGCCAAGACTGTCAGCAGGCCATGCCTGGCATTCTGTTACATACTTTGTGCCTGAAGATGAACTGATTTTATAAAAAATGAAATTTAGTTTCATTAGCCATCCAGTCTCCCTTTCTTTTTCTTCCATTCTTGTCATTCCTTTCTCCCATCTCATTAGTGATCTAGGGGGTTTTTTTCTTTCTCTTTTCTACTTCATTACTATTTTCCTTCTTTTTAAAGACATTCTGTCATTATGTCATGTTTTTCATGTTATTCAGCACTGATGAAATATGTGTCTTTGAACTATTTATGTATTTAGCCAGCAGGTAGGTCAGATGAAAAAAGCACAGTATTTAGTGGGAAACTCCCAAGTGTCTGGTTGCAATTCTGGCAAGACAAGAGTGCATGTAGGAGCGTTCAGAAGCCTTTGGTCAGACTCTCCATGTGTGTAAGATGATGCGTTTCCAACCAAGCTAAAAGCCTCTACAGAAACACTCGAGTTGAGGGCTGACTCATGCACTGATTTCGGGATCATGGCTTTGTTATCTGGGGAACCAAAAAACCCACTTCTGTTACAGCTTTGCAAGTCTCCCGCTTCAGAGTTTCATGGAAAATAGGTTGTATGAGCTTTTGCACCCTGAAATGGTGCCACTTGACAAGTGTTAATATAATTAAAGTTAACTGTGAGTGTTTGGGCTGTGTCTCTGAACACGTAAAAATTTATATAGATAGTAAGAGTCATTAAGTACTTCTGGAAGCATTTGTTCTCCCTGGGGTTTTCTTTGACAATTAATTTCACATTTTCAAGGAGCACATGTTAGCTGCATATATTCTTTATGTTTAAAGAATAAACTGATTCTAAACTTCAGAGACAATAAATCCTGTAGTGTAAATCCTTACACTAAAGAAGAGCTTTTTGTTTCTAGGAGAAACATGTCTAGCCACGTCTTCAGCAGGACCATAGTGCCAGCATCTCTAAATAACCAAATGGAAAAAGAAACACTTTTGAATTCTGATTCTACTTCCTTTTCAAGGCAGCAATACCCTCTGACAAAAAGAAGGTGTCACCAACCTGCATTTCAGGGTTGAACAACCATAATGACACTTAAAGCTTGAAGAGATCATTTAGCCTTATCTCTTATGTATTACACACCATTAAATTTCACAGAGTTGTAGCTGTCCCTTCACTGAGTCCAACAGCTTGGATTTCACAGAAATCCTGAATCATTCTGTGTGTCCAGAAGAGAACAGGTGATACCAGGCTGCTCCCAATGCCCAGAGCCCTGCCATGACAGGTGATTAAATTCATGCTTGTGCATTTCTGCTAAAGGTGAGGACAAACAATATCCAGCCTCTAGAGAACTGAATGCTGTTGTCACTGTGTGAGCCAAGTGCAAAAGTTTCCATAGCAGTGTGGGTTTAGTCCATAGGAGTTGAAGGTGTCCAGGGAGCTATTTGGTTCACCGTAAAGGAGGCATCTGCCTGCACTGGACCAGCTTGGCTACATCGTGGACTTCTTGAACTGTCTGGCTTACTTCTCTATTAGAGTGGAAACTACTAGCTTACACATAGGCACAAATATTTAGCATCCTAACCATCATAGCCCTCTGAAGACAATCACCACGGAATTCCATCTCCTGTGCTACAGAGAGCAAAAAAACACCCTAACAACTCAGCTAATGCACATTTGTAGAGAAAGTTTTTCTTCACACAAAGTCTAGCAATCACCTAAGCATGGGTATGTATCTGATCAGTTGTTTAGTTGTTCCATGCTTTTGGAAATGACAGTTTGTGCCTACCAGCATGAGATTTCATTGTAGTTTATGTCCCAGTGTAAATTTGAAAATATCCTGGTGGCAGTTCAAAGCTCCCTGATCTTCTGTAAAGGAAGAGAATGAAGAAGGGGTTTCACAGGTATCTGTTGTCAGGCACCAAAGGTAAAAACACAGCCATGTCATCAAAAAGCTGAGGCAGCTTTTCTTGTGGAAACACTCAACACCAGGGTTTTGAAGTAGCTCATCTGAGATTCCAGGCAAAGGTGACTCTGCTTACACCTACCAAGCCATTCTGGTGTTGAATTACCTTCTCCATTATGATACTGAGTCTGAATTCAAGACTGAAGCTCATATCATCTTCCTACTAACATATCTTTTAATATCTCTATTAGTTAGATGGAAAAGCCTATCCCAATATTGTTTCTGCCTTTCTATACACAGTGTTCAAATCCTTTCTTATCTGCCTTTTTAATAAATTGAGTAGGTCAAGCTGCTAGGCTTCTTATTGTAAGAGATGTTTTCTAGCTTCTCTATAAATTAATCAGGTGGGATTGTTGGGTTTTTTTACTTCATAATTTTACTTCCTTTTCTCTTTTTCATATAATCAGATATTTAACCATTTTTGCAGTCAGTGTGTTAGTGACATTTTCACAATATGGGTATTCACAGCTTTTTTATCTAGCATTTGTGGTTTTATGTGCCTGTGATATTTATTAAATTTACCTGTTCATATGATCATCCATACCATGAAATAGTACCTGATGAACTGCTGCGTGGATTTCACATCTATATTTTCACTGTGCAATAAAGCACATGTATCATTGTATGTGTACAATGAGTCTGGTAAGCTCATTGTACAACTGTGTGCTGCTTCAGTCTGTGTATGGAGTCTCTAGTAGTTCTGTGCAAAATACAAAATACTCAGTCATTGCTTTCTACTGAAAAAAATAGTTCCCATATTTATTTTAAAGGACTTGAAATCACAAATAAAAATCAATAAGTAGACCATGTTGTATATTTAAAAATCCACTATATTTGTATTTCATGAGCAGTAGCCAAGATCCTGGAGATGGTTCACATGATGCAGGTGAGTAGAACAGTAATTCAAGCTGAGATCACTTCTGTAGAAATTTTTGTAAACCTTTGTAAACAGTTATTTCCTGTCATAGGAGGCCTATGATATCTGTGCCTCCCCAAATAAAATATCCATTAGTTCTTGCTTCAATTAATTATTGTTTTTAACTGTTTTTCAGGTATGCAGTGATGGAGTACTTTAGACATTTGGGAAGTTTTAAGAGATGTGCCAGTCTCACAATTTACATATGAATTTCATTATTTCAGTGAACTGAGTCCAAATAGGATAAGCTGCCTTTTAAGATCTCTGAATAGCTGGATCTATTTTTGGCAGGTTTTTGGTAATGATATAAAGCTTTTGGCCTGGATCTGGCTATTTTGTAGAAGAGCTAGGTGAATATTTCCTTGCAATTTTTCATCTAGGTAGAAATAGTGTAAGGGATAGAAAAAAAATTAACAAAAAGCATAGTGGACAACTGAGCAGTAATTCAACCATGAAGTAATTAACTAACTATATTATATAAACATATTATTAAAGCAAAAGGCAAATTATATTCACATTCTATGTCACACTTGAAGCAACTAAAAGCTCTTCCATGTAAATAATTGGCTATCTGCTCAGGACTGGTACATGGGAAGAACTTTGTCCATTGGTTTTCTTCATTGTCAAGAAATTATGGAAGCTGCATGTTCAACTAGGTTACAAATCAGTCTGGATTTGTCAACATGAGGAGAAAACATCTGTAATGAAATCACCTATATGAAAAAAAAAAGATCAATACTAATCTCCCACACTCTGGTCATGATCCCAGAAATTCCCATCTGGTTCTTACTTGCTTTTGCCAAAAGATCTGAAGTTGACATGGACAAAAGCAAGGCACCTCATTCTAACTCGTATAGAGTTAAAGCCTTCATGCATTTAGATAATCTTTCATTACCGTCAACTGGCTACTTGTTAATATAGTGCAGGCAATCTATACATGTATTTGCAAATGATAACTCCGAAGCAAGTACAGCAATCCTAAGAGTTGCTAGGATGCCTGCATTTCAGGATAGCAACAACATCAGGCATACTGATAAAAAGCACTTTAGATTAAGCCTACCAGGCTTGGTATACAATTGTTATTTCACATGGTGAAATATTCACAAGCTAATGGTGGAAGCAAACAGTTTTTTTCCTTTTATTTTGCTTATAAAGGACAAGGGTTTGCTCATTAGGACAATATGGAAAAAGAAAATAACTTGATAAAGTGCCTAGGGACACAGAGAAATACACAATATGAAATCCCTCACATGAAGAGTATATTTTACTATTGCCAGTTTCAGAAGGAAAAGGAAAAGCACTTAAAATACATATGCAAGATTAGAAATACACAAAATGTATAGGGAGGGTAAATTGCTCTGTTGTGCCATAGAATTTTGTCTCTACTTTGCAGATGGCATGGCTTGGGCTAAGTTAAACTCAGAGCTCTGGCGAGTATAAATGTTACCACTGCAGGAGTATCAGCCTTCAAGTCATCTCGCACAGGACTGCACTGAGTGCAACAGTGTATTGCCTAGTCCAGAAGATATAATATTGCTGAGCCTGTCTCTCAAGATAAATGTACGTCTTGTCTTGAACTTCCCAATAATTAACTACTCAAAAGCAAACCAATCATTTAAGCCAGAAATTTTTGTAGGTTGGTTTTGGTTTTTTTTTTTTTTTTTTTTTGGGGGGGGGGGAGGGGGAGGGAAGAGAGGGTGTGTGGGGAGTGGGGTTTGTTTTGTGTTGTTTTTTAAATAAGTTATTCTATGTTTCTGAGAGTAGTGGCAAAATGTGCCATCTGAGGTTGAACATTTGATGGGACCTGGTGAGATCAAAGAACTGTAAAGAAAGAGCTATGCTGAATAAATAGGAATGAGCTCCAATTATGAGCTGGACAGTCCTTAAACTTAAGCT
Source organism: Gallinula chloropus (assembly GCF_964237585.1). NCBI lineage: Eukaryota > Metazoa > Chordata > Aves > Gruiformes > Rallidae > Gallinula > Gallinula chloropus. Next base: position 145,492,973 of record NC_140085.1, read on the forward strand.
TAACACAGTTTAAGCACAGCTGGAGGCAGCGTTGCTGCTCCTTATTTTGGGAGAAACACCATTAAGATAGCTTGAAATAGAGGCACAGGATTTGGTTTCAGCTCTTTAGGCCTGACAGCACACAGTATGTCAGCTGGTGGAAGTGTCACAAAGTGAGAACTTGATAAACCAATGTCATGCAGCTGCCAGTGCATGCTTCTGGTCTAAACCCACTTTCACCAACTCCTGTCTGAAGGCCCCACCAGGCCTGCAGTTACCTATGCCTGGTTCCTTCATTTCTGTTCCAAACAGTCATGCTAAGCACAATTATATCCCTACATTAGGAGGGACCTGCAAGTTATGAAATCTGAGCCCTTGGAAATGAGTCTCTGAGATGAATAAAGATATTTCTCTTGATGTGAGCAACCAAAACCCAAAGGTGCAGTTTCACATTCTTTCTTAGGCAGTGCAGATGCTGCTGAAAGTGGTAGCCCCAGTCTTCACAGTGTTTCTTGGATAGATTCTTATTCATTGATTCTGTAGAAAACCAGCTCCAAAAAAAGGCTGTCTGATCCAGCCCGTTTTCACCATCGCCGTACAGAAAATAGAGGAGATGCCTGGCCCAAAGAGAAGTTGATTAGAAGAACAGGAGAGACCATTCTGGCAATAGACAAAGTCAGATCACATTAAATACCGTGCAGTGCTGCAGCCTGACTATTCCCATATCTCACTAAAAAAATGAGCATTAATGAAAGCTCATTTGTACATGCATAAAGCATCACGCCATCTTCAACACAATACCAACAAGTAGCTGGAAGCTCAAGTGGCAGTGAAGGATTTGTGCTGTCTGGGACAAATGGGTGGCCACAAAAAAAATCTGGATATGAATAAATTACCTTCCCCCTCACCCCGTGTAAAGTAGTGTCACAGGGAGAATTTCCAAGCGCTGCCTTCAGACCAGTTGTATTCTCTGTGGTGTCCTAGTCAGTGAAATTATGTGAATCAGCAGGTCTTGTCATAGTGAACTTGGCTTTGTCTTGAAGGAGTTGACTGAAGTGTCACATTTGTATTTTGATATTTGGACACTTTTGTTTATTGGAACCCATTCAGTCACCCATGGGGATCTTTATATCAATGTTCTCTGCATCTTGAAAGAGCTGTGGGGCTAATTCCATGTGTTTGTTTCAGGGTAATAGCATATATCTCAATATGGTAAACAGTAATGTCTGTGGGCTCAAAGAATCCGTGGTCTGTCTATTGCCCTACGATTCTTCATCAACAGAAAGACCAAAAAGCCCTCACTAAAAGCTAACATTACTTCCAAGAAAAAATGATTTAACATTGTTTCTAATACAGATTAAAATACACAGGGCCTCAAAATAAAACTGGTCTAGCTGAAAATGATAAAGGACGTTGTGCTGAATATTGCAAAATTATTATTTTTTTCTTCCAGAAAAGCAATTACCTTTGGATGCTGGCTGACATTAGACCACCTGATTACATTCCGTTTTATAAAATGCAAGGAATTTACATAGTTGGAAGGCTGCACACACAGAACTCAATATTGTGTAATCTTGAAATGTTAACTTTTTCAAGCCATGTAGTCACTCTGTATGGAAGGGTAGGTGATATTTCTGCTCCAGTAACCTTCTCAAGACTCAGCAAATAGACTCGGCGGGGGTTAACCCGCAGGATGTCCATAACTGAGCAGAATTTCTCCTCATCCATACTGATAAAAAATCAGCAGAATTTTCCTCTTTTCATATGTAAGGGAGAGTATGAAGCCTTAAAAAAAATGCATGAGGACAGAAGGAGCTGGAGTGCAATAAGATTCGTTATAATTTGTCCTCCTGTGCTGAATGAATATAGTGCTGAGTGACTGGCAGATATTTTAAGATCCATTTCTATTTTTTGTGATTAGGAGAAATTTGGCATGGTTTTCCTTCGTATACAGCCCTTGACCTCTATCTGCTTAGGAACTCTGGATTGAAGAACAACTTCTTTTATAAGACAGGCTTTAGGAATGCCTCACTTGTAAGAAGGCTCTTAGTAACCTCTATTCTAAAGTTGTCTTATAATCACATTTTATTTTCCTAAAGTTTCTCTCAGCTCACGTTTTCTCAGATTTCTGTCTAGCTTAAAACACAGGCGTCACATATATCTGTATATGCATACACTGGTGGCAAACCTAACACTGCTGATGAAGAAACCTCCAATTCTGAACTTTGAAGTCAAATAGGAAACTCCGGTCAGGAATGCTGGAAAGAATGGGTGTTTGTAAGGAGCTGTGCTCATCACAGTTAGTTGTATTCAGGTCCACTATGAAGCTTTGCCTATGCTATTCTGTTAGGTTATCATTGTATTTACAGCTTCTAATGCAGCTGCATTCTAGAGTGGAACACAATAACTACAGATACAGAGACTGCCATACCATAACTCCTATTCTCCAAATAATTATTGGGTAGACTTAAACTATTAGATAATGGTGGTGCAAAATGAAGAATAAATTCACCAGCATATTCACAAGTTTCTTGTTTCACTGTAATTTCTATTCGCTAAGCTCAACAGCCTCATAAATGGTTATGAGCCAGAAAACTTACTCCAGGTGTGGATTATTTGCTAGCTAGCACTTTTCACTTGTTTTTTGTTGCTTTGGTTTGTTTTTTTAATTTATATACCAAAAAAACCCCAGGAAAAAAAGCATGGCATCTGCTTTTGATGGACAGCTATACGTTGTAACTGTCTGAGGAAACTGAGGAACCAGTGCTTCTCCAGGTCTGTTGTGACTTAACCCCAGCTAGCAGCTAAGCACCAAGCAGAAGCTCACTCACCCCTCTTCCTCCAAGGGGATCGGGAGGAGAATGGAAAACACCCTCGTGGGTGAGATAAAGGCAGTTTAATAGGATATCAAAGGAAGAAGATGATGATCATGTTGATGATGATATTAACAATAATAGTTATAAATATAAGACAAGAGATGCACAAATGCCATTGATCACCACCCATGGAGGAGAAAAAAATAAACCCGATGCCCAGTGTGTTTCTGAGGAGTGAACCCACCTCCCTGCATCTTTCCCAGTTACATCTGGAGCATGATGCTGTATGTTAGGGAATATCCCTCTGGCCAGCCTGGCCCAGCTGTCCTGGCTGCGCTCTCCCAGCAACTTTTGCAGCTGGCCAGGCATGGGAAGCTCTAAAACTCTTGACTTGATGTAGAAACAACAACTACCCATCAGTGTGTTATCAACAGTGTTCTCATCCTAAATCCCAAACACAGTGCTGTATTGGCTACTAGAAAAATTAACTCTATTCCAGCCAAAACTAAGCAAGGTCAAAAGAGCTTTGTCCAAGTATTTGCTGAATACTTATGAGTAGTGAATATATTTGCAGAATTCAGGATTGCCTCTTGAATGATTTGTAAGCAAAATTAAAAGAAAAAACCCAACCCCGGCTAAATTCACAATGAATATTATTTGCAATGAATAATTCAACCAGTACTAATTATTTAGCACCTGTAGAGGAAAGAGAGGGAAATAGATATGCTAATATGATGTTGCCTCTTTTCTGCCTAACTATCAGGTATTGATGCAGAGAAGGGCAAATGTCTGTCACACAGCACACGTGCTGGCAGATGTGTTATCAGCAAGTAAAGAGGATTTAATTTGCCCAAATTATCCATCTATCTGTCTATCTAGACCTTTATACAGAGGGACTCGCATAGAGGTAGCTATTATCTTTAATAAATCTGTTGTACATGAACATTTTAGCATTTCATGACAGCTTCAAAATACATGTTGACTGTGACATGCAGGACACGAATACATAACAGCCACTTGCAGACATATCTTGTGTACATCCCAGGACAATAGATTAAGGGACGCAGTTCTTCTGAAATGGCAAACGCGGCAATTTTCACACATGTAACTTAGGTAGGTGCACAGGGCGAGTGCTTGGATGCATGAGTCACCATATTGTAGGATTCCAATATCTGTTTTCCTATAAAACTGTTATGCTTGCTTTGTTTTAAACACTAGGCTTAGTGCTTAGTAGAATTAGAAGACGACTATGACATGCAAAAATCTGAAAGATGTTATGAACTTTTATTTGGTTTGCATGTCAAAGTTAGGGGGGGAGAGGGGATCGAGGGGGAGGCTTCAGCATTGGCTGCTGTAGGAAGTTGCCAGAAGTTTCCTCCATGTCCCACAGAGCCAATGCCAGCTGGCTACAAAACAGACCCACGCTGTCCAAGTCTGACTCCATAAGCAATGGTGGTTGCACCTCTGCAATAACATATTTAAGAAGGAGGAAAAACCCCTGTGCAACACCAAAAGCAATTGCAGTCAGAAAAAGGAGTACGAAGATATGAGAGAAAAAACACTGCAGGCACCCAGGTCAGTGAAGAAGGAGGGAAGGAGGGAGAAGACATTGCCCTGCAGCCTGTGGAGAAGACCATGGTACAGCAGGCTGTCCCCTTGCAGCTCATGGAAGATGATGGGGAGCAGAGATTGCACCTGCATCCTGTGGAAGACCACACACTGGAGTGGGTGACACACTTGAAGGCCATTGTCACTTGATGGGAAGCCCATGCTGGAGCAAGTTCCTGGCAGGACCAGCAGCCTGTGGAGACAGGAGCCCAAGCCAGAGCAGGTTTTCTGGCTGGACTTGTGGGGGACCGGGCTGAAGCAGTGTGTTCCTGAAGGCCTACACCCCATACAAAGGGCCCATGCTGGAGCAGTTCATGAGGATCTGCATCCCATGGGAAGGACTCATGTTGGAGAAGGTGGTGTCGGAGTGTCTCTTGTAAGAGGAATCCCATGCTGCAGCAGAGGAAGAGTGTGACAACACCCTCATCCTGAGGAGGAAGGAGTAGCAGAGATGATGTGTGATGAAATGAACCAAGCTCCCATTCCCTGTCCCCCTGTGTTATTGGGAGGGGAGGAGGGCGAGAAATTGTGAGTAAAATTGTGCCTGGGACATGTTTTTAAGATTTTGTTTGATTTCTTATAATACTACTCTGATTTGGTTGATGATAAATTTTCCCCATAATGGTAACTGATGAGTGATATATCCCTGTCCTTATCTTGATCCAGGAGTCTTTCATTATATTTTCTCTCCCCTGTCCAGCTGAGGAGCACCTGGTGGGCACCTGGCCTTGAGTCAGGGTCAACTCACCACAGAAATAATAAGTAATATTTTTCGTTTCTATTGTTTTACATTGCCTTTATACAATTTGTGTGTAATTGCCTGATAGCACATGCACATATTCTACTTCATAGACCTTGGTCTCTTTTTTTGCTAGACTACTGTGTTTTGTAGAATGAAATAAAATATCAACAGTTTATTTGAAAGTTGCTAACTGTGTTGCAATAGACAATCAGTAGACCACATGCCGTTCAGATTCTGGTTGGCACAGGTATGGATTGGTCCCTGGTGTTTCTCAACACTTTGCATTCATGCAGACTTGTTTCATGCATTATCACTAAAGTGGCACCCAAAGCATGTTTGTATCCTCTTCTATTAATAGAATTATTATTATTTGATCATTTTACTCTAAAACATGAGCTCTGCCTTTGGCACACTGTTTTGAGAAGCTATATATGTAGAGAGGCATAGGTTACACCCCCTCCCCGAAAAAAAACCCCTGACCATTTATGTTTACAGTTCACATGGTAAGGAAGAGCACAGATCTTTCTTTGCTCTGAGCACCCTGGTAATTCATGTGCTGTGAATCCCACAGGTAGATCAATGTGTTTGGGGTTTGTCCCCTTTTTTACTAAGAAGGTGAGAACATCACTACAATGTTAGGGTGCAGCCTAGGGGTAGCATAGGGTAGGATATTCTGAACCAGAAGAGGATGAATTTTGATGGCAGCACATAGCTAAATAACCAGATTTAAAAGTTTCCCCTCCCGTTTTTCCTAACTGGAACGTGATATTTTGAAAATGGATATGTGGAATTGAGAACTTCTGGAAGATATTGGGATTTATCTGATAAATACAGGAATAGATTATCAATTTCCAGGTAGAGATAGTGGGTTTTATTCCCATAGTTCCAATACCATCAAATTAGGTGTAAACTGTAGCTGAAATGTCTTCTAACACCATTTTCAATGTGTTTACTTTTTTTCCTCTCTGAGATTTGAATCATTGAGAAGAAAAATTGGCCCAGGTTCTCAGCTTTTTCCAACACAGGTTGAGTAATAGATAGCAGGCTATAAATGCACCACTTGTAATTCAGTGATCTTGTGCTGTTTTTCACCAGTCCTTAGCAACTTCTGAGCTTCTTTAAATTGAACTGGATGGTTATGAGTCCAAAGGGAAGATGCAATGCCTGCTGACTGCTGAAAAGCAGAGAATTCCAGTCATGTCCCAACTTCATTTTCCAGATAGAAACACCTAGGAAAATAAGATTGGAGAATGCTCATCCAGTCTAACATATTGAGCATGGAGGTCTGAAACTCTACCTTTTTGAAGCTAATGAGACAGCATCCAGCAACATTATGTTGTAGCTCTTTTGTGCCCGTAATCTGGATGCCCAGAGGCAATTCTGGCCCTGAATGTTTCATTTCAATTCTTTTTCTTTTCCTTCTTCTGTGGCCACTATTTTAATATATGCCATGGTTGTTTCTTGTTTCAGTGCAGAGCTGAACTTTCTCAGATGCAAGATGAGTCCTGAGAAAGGAAGTTCTCACAATATTGCTGCATTTGAGTCCAAGGATAACCTCACGGCTCTTTTGTCTTTGAAGCTGTCTTTGCAAGAACAATTAAAGTTGTGAAAAAAAGACAGAAAGCACATGAAAAAACAGCACTCCCTTATGCTGAGTGCTTTGCCTGCTGCTCAAGGTGACTTAGCATAGACATGGGTAAAAAGGTGCTTAAGAGAGATCTTGGTACAAATTAGATTTTCATGGACCTCCCCCTTTATTGTTTTTATTTTTCTCTGGCATATCATAACTGTGGACTATGAGGGAAGCTTTTCTATGACTTCAGATTTCAAAGCTACAGGTGGTCTGCAAGCATGGCACTTCAAAGAGTGTTTTGATTAAATGAAACAATGTTTGTGTAATATGGATCCCAGATCTTTGAACTTTTTTCAGATCAATTCAGCCAACAAAGATTCAATTAGGTGAGATCAGAAGACCCGCTTCCATCCTTTGTTTTCATCTGTCATTCAGCCTTGTCTTTTCAAATAGCTTTAATACAAAACCAGGACCAATCATTTATTTTAATGAGGGCCACGATCATAACGATGGTGGTGGTGATGATGGTCGTTGTACTAACACTAATAAAACACGTTTGCAGCTGGCAATACCGTTTGCTTAAAATAAAAAAACACCAAAAAAACCCCAAATCAACTAGTATAATCTAAGTAGTATTTTAACTGAATTAGCACATGTTGGCACAAGCTGGGTCTGTATCCGCTACTGAAGCTTACTTAACTGTACGTATCTGGTGGGTTTTTTTTTCCTTTTTTGCCTTCAGTGAAAGAAAAACTGATCCTAACAGTTTTAAACTTGTTAATTCAAACCATATGTCATAGAGCCAGTCTCCATATGGTGCAACACCACCTTATATTTACAGGGTGCTGCTTTTCCAAACATTATTCTAAAAGCTTTATTTGCCCCAAATGTAATAGGTGGTACTGAGCTCCTGAATACAGCTTTTAAAATACCTCAAGTGTCTAAATCGCATGCTGATATAGCAAAAACACACAGATTATTAAAAGCTAATTACAGCCCATTTTATTGGCAAAAATGTGCTAATCAAGTCCTTGACTGAGAGTGTGTGCATAAGAGAAAGAAAAGCACACCGTCAATCCTCAGTCTCCACGCATGGTAACAAAAGAAAGGTGTAGAAAAAAAAATCCATCACCTTGTAGAAAGAGTTTTACAATTTTATCTTCCATGATTGTTGTCCAAAACTATGCTAGAGATAGAGAGAAGACATAGTTTCTACCCTCTTTGTCTTTAGGAAAGAAAGAAAGAAGCACACACACTTCACCACAAACCCTCTAGATTTCTAAATCAAAATTGCAATGGAAAGAACGAAGGAGGTTAAAGACACTGTTGAGTTTGACTGATGTTTTTTATTTGCTTCTATCTACCTCTAAAAAAATGATGTGGAAATATCTTTGAAATGGTTGTCTTCAATATGTAATAAGGCTGAAGAATATCACAGGGGGCTTTTGGGGTCTTTGAGGACCATTCTTTCTATAGCACTTCAGTCTGTTTACTTGATTTCAATCTGGTTTCTGAGGTACCAGAAGATATCTGTTTTCTTACCCACCCCCTTAGCACAAACTCACTATCCAAGCTGACAAGCCCTAAGGAATGGAAAAATGGACCATGGCTTATTCCTTATTTAGCTTTTTTTTTGGGAGAACGAGGGGGATCTTATGCAGGTTTACCTTATCTATAATCTGAAAATGGAGCTTCAGGCAGATGACATGTGATTATCTAAACTTAGTTGTTAGATCTATGTAGGGAAGAGTTACTATATTGAAGTATGTGCCACTCAGAACTTGTTCTTGATCTGCTCTTTGTAACCAGCAACAAAAAAATAAATACTCTGTTTTACTGACTCCTACAGAGGAATGGTGTACAGGCTCCACTTTTCTCCCCCACCTTGCCCAGTAGATACTCCATCCAGCCCCTGTATAAGCTGTAAAGTTTCAGGTTGGAAAACATTACTCAGTCCATGAACACGTTGGTCTGAAAGGAACCCTGCATCCACAGTGAGGATGGCAAATTGAAACCGTCTTCACTCATCATTCCTCACATGTGTAAGCCTGCTCTGTAGCCAGTCCCTCTTGGCTTGCTCTTCTCTTTTTGTGCTTTATGGTTAAAGTGAGATTTCCTTGCTCCTGTTAGGAAGGTTCTCGGCTGTATAATTTTTAAGGCTGTACGGTATTTTGTCAAAGAAGGACCCCCAAACCATGAACAAGTCTCAAACTATTGATACATGTGAAGTCAAATTCTCTGATCATTTATACCACAGTAATGAAATCTACCATAGTGAATCCAGAGTAGCTCGATTGGCATCAAGAGAGTTACTTATGGCTTCTCACTGGTGCAGCTGGAGGCAGAATTTGACCATAGAGAGAAACATTATTATTTAGTTCATTAATCACCAAGGAAACTTGCTAGCAGAACAATCCTACCGGTTTTCATTATTTCCTTGATAATCTTATTAGAAACAGAATTCTAAATTGCATGCAGAGAATTCAGTGGAAAGAAAACAGGCAGCATTTAGCAAGCAGTTCGACCTATTTCCAGCCTAATAAGTTAATAGCAACATTCTTACAGAAGCCCATGCAAATAAAAGCAAAATACAATAGCATTCTGAAATGAAAAAGAGAAAGAGAAATGCATACACAAATGAATGAAATAGTTCAGTGTATAATGCCACTGGTTAAAAAAAAATACTTATTGTCTTCAACAGTTTCCCACTTAGATTAAGCTACCAACCAATTAACCTATTCAGAGTACACAATGCTTTCTTAATACAATAGTACTGAATGGATCAGTGTAAGAATGATGCATTGTCTATCATTTGAATACATCCCGAGGAGAATGAACTCAAATACAGAAACTAAGCTCAAGATATAAACAAAAGATAAATGTTAACATGTGTCTGCTTGTTCAAAAGAAAACCAAAGAGTCCACCACATGATGTAGTGCCACAGTTACTTGAAGATGACCTCTTGTGAAGACCAAGAAAAAGTAATATGCTTTGATTTATGAGGGTAGATTAACCAGGAGATTGTTTCAGTCAGGAAAGGTGTCCTTTCTGATAATAGCTCAGTCAAGTCTGTCCTTGTGCAACACACATCTTGTATGTAAGTTTTGCTAGTTTTGTTAGCAGTGAAATAAGGAGGTTTGATGTTTATGCCACTACCAATAGAGAATAAATCAGCACAATAATCCACAAACTGTTCTGAATTGTTTAAAATACCTACCTCAGACTGCTGCAGATTTTTAATATTTTATTTTCTACTTCTTCACTAATTTCAAGAATCTGTGGTGACTACTAAGCTACCAGAAACATAACTTGATTCTAAACCCTGATGGCTTTTTTATTGGATCTTTAAAAAGAAACGTGCAATTTTTTACATCATACTCAGGCTTTACACCATATCAATTCTCTGCATGATACTTAGATCTCCTATAAGCTGTTTTTGTCCTCGAGAATGGATTGTAAAGGTGCCAAAACCAGGCAAGAGCAATCCCAAATTTCAGACCACAGAAGTGCAACGCGAGACAGCTGCAGTGACTTGCTGTCTCTACCACAGACTTCCTTTGTGCACTTCAGCAAGTCACTCGACTTTTTAGAGCCTTGGCTACCCTTTTATGGGCCAGGAACAAGAATAGGACATTTATCACATGCTTTGCTTATCTTCTCTATATAGAAAGTGTTACAGGACAGAAACTGGATCTGCAGCATTACAATGGAGGCTCAACTGTGGCTGGAGCCAGTAGGAGCTACTGGAATACAAATAGATGTAGCTGTAGCAATAGAAATAACAAGAAATAGTAGGGAAAGGAAGACGATTATCAGTATGATTTACACATGGGCTGTTTATCCCTCACTGTTGCACATGTCATACGCCTTCTGCTTTATCACAGCATGATGTTTCCTGAGATCTGCATTCTTCAATCATGGTTTTACTTTGAGTTGAGGTATCTGATTGCTGGCATGCAGGAAAAAAACCCCTCATCTTGCCAAATGATTGGTATAAGGAAAGGGAGGCCATTTCCCCCCTCTCTTATTGAAGTAACCAAGCTTATACATCTGTGGGGGAAAGAGATTATTTTGTTTAGGCTCACTGTAATAGCTTTTTAAGACTCTGGAAAGACTAATGATACAACGCCTGTTGTATTTGCCATTGTGGCTGTATAAGCTATAACCTTTACAAAACCTGGCAACTCTGACCCTTTACAAGGAAGTTATTGCAAGAGAAATGTGTGGTGGGAGGGAGATGGTTTTGTCTCTTGGTTTGGCAAACGAGAGGCTGGGGGTGAGGAAACCTAAGACTTGTTATTGGTGAATCACAGGGTGATATAATAGGGGTTGGAAGGGACCTCTGGAGATCATCTAGTCCAACCCCCCTGCCAGAGCAGGATCACCTACAGCAGGCTGCACAGGACAGCATCCATGCGGGTTTTGAATTGATAAGATCCCCCATCAGTTTTCTCTAGGCTGAAAAGTCCCAAGTACCTCAGCCTCTCTTCCTAAGAGAGATGTTCTGGTCCCTTCATCATCTTTGTAGCCCTTTTTTGTACTCACCCCCCGCCTCCCCCAGTAGCTCCCTGTCCTTGATCTGGGGAGCCCCGAACTGCACACAATATTCCACATGTGGCCATACCAGTGTAGAGTAGAGGGGGAAGAGAACCTCCCTTAACCTGCTAACCACACTTTTCTTGATATACCCCAAGATGCCATTGTCTTTCTTGGCCATGAGGGCACATTGTTGGTCATGACTAACCTGTTGTCCACCAGGTCTTTTTCCACAGATCTGCTTTTGGCTAGAATTCAGCTAAGGGTTTCTGCAGTGTCCTCGATATGCAGAATTTGCCAGATTTACCAGGAAAGCTCTCCATGTGACTCATCAGGTTGCTGTGCCCAATGCCCTTGGTGGTCAGCTCTCCCTGCCTGCAGCAACACTGCCTGCCCTGTGCCTCTGGGGTGTGTGTGAGTCCCGAGTCCCTCGACAGCATCCTCTGTGCCCTGCCCAGTGCAGCTGGCCCGCAACAGCCGCACTTTCTGCAGGGGACTCCCAGGAAGCTCAGGGTCTTATCTCTGCAAGACACGTCAAGACTCAAGCATTTGAGCTGTGGGTTCCTGGGGAAATTCAGATCTTGCTGGAAAGCTGATAAATTATCTTGTAATAAGCTGAGTCATTTAGGCCATATTAGGTTAACTGACCGTCAGCACTTATTTTGTAATATAAATTACTTGTATTGAATTGTCCCAGAGGCTTTAGCATCCAATAAATTATTAATATTAGAAGAGAAATGAAATGGGGAGGTTGTAGACCACTTTTTTTAATATTGCAATTTCAAATGCTGCCTGTTTTTTTTTTTAATATGACTCCTCTGAAGTTGCAGTTATGGTTATTAATGATAGGGCTAATAAAACATTAATCAAATCTTTACAACTTTAAATAAGAAACTGTGTCTCATTAAAGTATATAACAATCTTAAATGCAATCTTACTTGTACAGATTTTCTTTTCTCTTCCATTTCTTCTTTAATTTTAATTATATTTGTCTTTTAGGAATTTAAAATTTCATTATGTATAAATGAATACACTTGCATACCCTTGTTCCAGCTTAGGCTTTAGCTTAAAAGATTATTGTCCTGATGTGTTGTTTCCTAAAATAATGAGAGAACCAATTGGTGTGGTAAATGCTACAATGACCTGTACAGTGGCACTCCACTTTACCAATGAAGAATCATTCTACATGGTCCATCAAGTAAAACTATAGTTTTATATAAGGATAAACAAGGCATTTGTTTATTCATTTTAAAAATAACACGATTTTAAAATAATCAAGATAAAAAGGTCACATATTTATTAATATGTAGCACACTTCTCATTACTCTGGTAATATTATGCAACTGTTGCCTTTCAGCTGGCAGTTCTTTGCATTCATTTAATGTGCTCTTATATCCCTGTATGTGCCAAATGTTACCACGCTTTTTGTTTTATTCAAGCTGAATATATTATTAACCTCTGCAGCACTTATTAGAAGGCAATGCTTTTCCTTCATAATCCATAAGGAGGAACATTTTAAGAGGAAAAATACCCAAACCCCAAAATTACATGGCCACATCAGAAGCTTCTTCTTAAGCTGACTTCCAAAGTGGTAGGTTTTACACTGGATACTGATAGTTAGTAACTTAAATGCTTAAAGACCCAGAAAAAGTTTATTTTTGAGTCATTATTACTCATTCAGAAACTGCTTTCTCTCTCTCAAGAGACTATACATTTTTGACAAGGGATATACATGCAAACACTGCATTTCCTTTAGGAACAAGAACATTCCTTGACAACATTTTGGGTAACCTTTAATAAGCTAATGATTATGTTATTTTACTGTGAGCTTGTTTCCAGCACAGATATTTATATTTCAGTGAGTCAGACATCTCAGCACTCGGTGCCTCTTGTTTTGCATTATTCTGAATCCAAAGGAAAGGGCTTACCCATGGACAGGCCTGTCCATGTAAAGAGCTGATGTTCATGTTTCTGGAGTCATGGCATGCACACAGACATAAATGTGTTGTATGTATACTTTCCAACGCAGTGATGTTGATGGACCTGTAGAAAAGGATGCTGAAGGTGAAGCCTAATTCAGGCAGAGTAATTCAGTACTGCAATTCAGATATAATTCATCAAAGTGATGAATTTCTGCAACAAAATGTAAGATAAGAGAACAGCAGTTGGGTTTGTTGTGATTCAGCTGAAAAATGTTTGTTTAAAATATTTTTAATCAACCGTCTTAAAAGACACAGGCTTTGTAAACAGTTGGTAATGATACAAATTAAGGAGGCTAATAACCTAATTCACACTGGAGCTGATGTTGTCACAGACATATTAAGACTTTCTGGACTCATGGTGAATATTGCCAAGGTCACTGAAAGATGATATATTTCCTCAGTTCTGGAAGGGTTGTTGACTGTACAAGTAATTATTTTTGATTGTTTTTACAAAGGCAGACGAACACCTTTTGAATGTATTTCTCCTGATCTCTGCCATCTTGTTTAAATACAATTAGTGTAACTACAATTTGAATATCAGATACTGAACTGGAACAGCTGAGAATATATGGTTAAGAAAGAGGTGCTCATATTTTCACATTTAGGCGAGAACAGTGTGAAAAAAAATCTTCTTTAACTCTTAAGTGATATGCTACAGAATTTAACACCATGATTTTGCACTGGGTGCAATATTTGACGTCTGCTGCAAAAGTGCCACAGCAAGCTGAAGGCAGTCTAGGAGATTCTTAGAGTGCCTTGAGGATATCTTCGCAACCTTAGTGACAGAAAGCCCAACCAGAGGAGATGTGTAATTGAACATTTTGCTCACCAACTCAGAGGAAGCCTGGGCTGCAGTGATCATGCCTGATGGAATTCATGATCTTCATAGAATCATAGAATGTGTTAGGCTGTAAGGGACTTTTAAAGGCCATCTAGTCCAACCCTCCCTGCAGTAAGTTTGTCAGGTTGCTCAGAGCTTCATCAAGCCGTATTTGAATGTCGCCAGGGATGGGGCCTCCATCACCTCACTGGGCAACCTGTTCCAGTGTCTCACCAACCTTATAGAGAAGAACTTCTTCCTATTGTCTAATCTAAACCTACTCTGCTCTAGTTTAAAAACATTGCCCCTCATTCTACTGTTACATGCCTTTACAAGCAGCCCCTCCCCAGATTTCCTGTAGGTCTCCTTTAGGTACTGGAAGGGCACTATAAGATCGCCCTGGAGCCTTCTCTTCTCCAGGCTGAACAATCCTAACTCTCCCAGCCTAATAGGCCAAGCAAAAAGTATAGTCAAGACTTCAAACCTTATGAAAGCAAATTTTAATTTGTTTAAGGGACTAGTGACTGGGACCTCCAAGAAAATATCCTCAGAAATAAAGAAGTAGAAGAGAGCTGGCAGCTTTTTAAAGATACGTTTCTTAGATCACCAGAACTCTCAATTCTGATTTGCAAGAAATCAGGCAAGGAAGGCAGAACACAATCATGCCTTAGCAATGTCCTCCTGGTCAAACTCAAACACAAGAAGGAAATCCACACACAGTGAAAACAGGGACACACATCCTGGGGATAATATAGGGTTACTACCCAGGACTATAGGGATGCACAGTTGGAACTAAATTTGGCAAGGGATACAAAGAACAATATAAAAGGCTTCTATAATTATGTCAGTCAGAAAAGGATAAAAAAAGATATTGTACTCCCCTGCTAAATGAGATAGGGGATCTAGTGACATGTGACACAGAAAAAGGTTGAGGTGCCCAACCACTTTTTTTGCCTCAGCTTTCACTGACAATTTCTCCTCCCACGTACCTTGAGTCCCTGAATTTCAAGGCAGGGACTAAGGGAATGAAGTCTCATCCATTGCAGGAAAAGATCAGGTTTGTGATCTTCTTAGACACTTGAATATACACAAGTTCACAGCACTCAATTAGATCCATGCTGAAGGAACTGGCAGGTGTAGTCACTAAGCTGTTTCCATAATATTTATAAGCTGTGGCAGTTAGGTGAGAAGTACCCAGGGACTAGACAAAGGGAAACATCACACCCATTCTTAAAAAGGGTAAAAAGGAGGACCCTGGGAACTATCCACAAGTCAGGTGATTCTCCCTCTCTACTCTGTCCACTAAAGAGTACTGTGTTCATCTCTGGGGCACCCAGTACAAGAAAGACATGGTCCTGTTAGTGTGGTTCCAAAGGAGGGCCAGAAAATGATCAGATAGATGGAATACCTCTCCTGTGAAGAGAGGCTGAGAGAGTTAGGGTCATTCATCCTGGAGAAGAGCAGCCTCTGGGTAGAAGTTACATAAACTTTCAATACTGACGTGAGTCTTATAAGAAAGATGGAGAGAGACTTTTTGCCAGGACTTGTAGTGATAAGATGAAAAGTAATGTTTTTAAACTGAAGAGGGTAGATTTAGATTAGATGTAAGGAAGATATTTTTTATAATGAGGGTGGTGAGTCACAGGAACAGGTTGCCCAGAGAAGGCTGTATGTCCCCCCTCTCTGGAAGTGTTCAAGGTCATGTTGGATGGGGCTTTGGGGTTTAGTGAAGGGTGTTCCTGTGGGACATGGGAGGCATGGTCTTTAAGGTCCCATCCAACACACACCATTCTGTGATTCTATGATCTTCTTGAAGTAAATCATATGCTTTTGGAAACAATCAGACTTAACTGAAACCTGTTAAGTACAGCAAAGTCCGTCACATCCTTTGTAACTTGACTAAGTTGTCTCAAAGTTAAAGACATTTGCCTTCTTATCCACTTGAATTCAGAGGAATGAAACTTCCAGTTTTTAGAGTTTCTCTTGCTTTTTGATGATAATTCTTCAAGAAATGCAGAGATTTATCCCAGGCAGATCGAAAGTGGTGTCCAAGCATTAATCTTGATGTATGTTTAAGTACACAAGACAAAGTATGGATTTAGTGGGTGTCTTTCAGGAGGCAGATTACCTGGCAGCCACAATCGTATGGGGGAGTGAAACCTGGTTAAACAACAGCAGGCAGCAATTTCTGATGGTATAGATAACCATGATTTTTCCTGTAGATATGAAGTTATCTATTTTGGTGCTTCAACAGTCACAAACTGTGTACTCTAATAGACCAGGCGGTATCAGTAGCTGTCTCAGCTGCTTCCTTGTTTAAAAATGTTTATTAAAGTAAAATGGATATTAGGTAAAAAGACCATTTTTAAAAAAAATATAATAAACAAAAGTAATTTTTCTTCATTAAGAAGAAAAGTCGCAGGCAAATTGAGTCTTAATTATTAATAATAAATAGATACATTAATTATAAAGAACAAAACTTTTCAGATTATATCAATATAAAAAAGAAAAAGAATTAGCCAGCAGGTCAATCATGAATTTTTCAAAAGCTAGTGTTAAAAATAAAAATGTTTATGTTTCTATTAAGTACAAATTTCAGAAGTGTACTAATGGTATAAAGAAAGAGAACTGACATTAAAACTACTAAAATGGGTAAATTAAAGCAACATCTTGATACCTTATTTTAATTAGAGCAAAGAAAATAGATTAAAATGTACATTAAAATTAGTAAAATCTGTTCTTTTCTTTTTCTAGGGCATACACATGCTATTGTTTTTAATTGTTCCAGAAGTGACACTAGTAATTACTTTATATTAATAATGTCTGAGATATACCAAACCTAATTTAATGAGTTTACTGATCAAGAGAGATTATTTCTAACTAACAAGGCTGTCTTAAATCTGATTTTTAAGCTGTTCTGTTTCTTATATCACAGTTTATAAACAAGCTAAAGAAAACACTTCCATACCTTGAACTTGGTTTAGAATTAGGAAGATGGACCTTATCACTTCTTTTAGAGGGAAAATGACATGAGAATGGTAGTTTATGTGGTAGCAGAACATGTGCAGGGAAACATAATTCAGAGCAAGAGACTGCTGTTCTTGCTTGTTAAAAAAACTACTGAGAAAGATGGCATTTGTAGTGGTCAGAAAATTAGTAGCTGTGGTGATGATGCAACACCAGAAGCAGTGTGGCCTAATGTTTGTTGTGATTTCCACCTTGGCCTGTTGCTAATATATGTGCATTTAATTTGGATGTCTGGAGATTTTGTGATACCTCTGAAATGTGCGTGGAGGGAGCAAGATCCACAGATGCCTTTTCCTTTAGATTCAAGTGATCTAGGGGCTGAAAAAAATGAAAAAAAGCTGATGATAGGCTACTCCTTACTACTTTCTTTTAAGCACTCATGGTAAATTAGAGGGCAATACTGATGAGCACCAAAAATTAATTAGAGCAGAAGGCTAATTGAGCATTATCAAATTCTGCTAAAAGTAAATCAAGTGCCAACATTGTTGTCATCTTGAAAATTAAGTGAGGTGGCTGTGTAGTGGATGTAAAATCTAAGTGTATGAGACAAAAGGATCATTAGTATTAATGTCTATCATTTATTTTGCATATGCAGTGAAATATCACAGTCAGGATGAGGCTTCCATTTACTTGGCAAGGTACAGATACAAGTGAAATGCAATTGCTGATCTAAAGAATCTTTGGATTTATGCCAGCAGGAATCCTGAAAAAAACCCCTCAATCATGCCCTAAAATTTTACTCATGTGAGTAGTCCTAGAGACATTGAAGAGTGATTCACCAACAGAAGGAGTCAAAAGAAAAGTATGCGCAGAACATTAGTATAATATAAAACAAAATACAAGTTGAGGGTCATAAACAGGAGGAACAGACTGAAAATAATGCACAAGAGCGCCATTCAGAAAGAGCAAGCCTCCTGCTTTTGCACAGGATCCAGAATCAAGACTTCTCATTACTTACCCTGAACTCAAATCCTGATAATTTATGGCCTGTGAGTGGGCTATCCCAAGGGCAAGTTCCTTTAAGCAGAGTAGACTGATCTTCCAAACCATTCAGGTCTCCACTGGTTTATGAAAAGCCTTGGAACCACAGAATAACACAGATTAAAAGGGACACTGGTGGATCATTTGGTCCAGCACCCTACTCAAAACAGTGCTGGTTTCAAAGGTAGAGCAGGTTGGTCTAGCCTTGTTCACCTGAGTTGTGAGTGTCTTTAAAGATTTGTCTTTTCCACTACACTTCTTGGAAAAGGTATTTTCTAATCGCCATTGGGAAACTCCCTTCCTTCAGCATGTGTCCTTTGACTCTCTTCCTTTAGCTGTGCAGCTACAAGAAGAATCTGGATTCCAGTGGGGTTGGAAAGTAATGATCTTTAAGGTCCCTTACAACCCAAACCATTCTATGATGCTATGATTTTGATAGTTGAAGACAGCAATGAAGTAGCCCTAAAGCTGTCCCTTCTGCAGGCCAACCAATCCCAGCTGCCACAGTCTCTCCTTTTTCCCACAAATGTTTGGACCAGGTGATCGCTTGAAGTCACTTCCAACTTGGGCTGTTCTATTATTACTCATGCCACAATTGCACCAGCCCCACCACTTAACTCACCCTGGTTTTTTCCAAGTTTTTGTTTGGTTTGGGTGTTTTTAACTCTTTCAAAATATCATTCAATACAGTCATTTGTATCTACCTAGTTCCTTCCAGCAAAAGACCACGCAAGCTTGAAACCTCACAGAAGAAAAACTGGAATTGAAAATGCAATAATATTTTTACATCATAATTCTGAGTGGCATTCAGCAGATGGCAGCACAAAAAAAGTCTGGATCTTCTTTAGGTAGCATGAAACCATGAGCCTCTGAAGAGAGGACATTCCTTAGATGGCAGAACATGCAAATAAACCCTGTAATGGAATCAGTACCTCCAGAAGTCAAAGGAACTTCCTGACTCTTCAGTTAAGTGGGTACCCCCTGCTGTGTATGTCCAACTAAATATTACTGGGTGCTCACAGATACAAAAATGAACAAATGAGAGTGCAATTGAATACATTTAAAAAAAATAATGTGTTCAGAAGGTGACAATTTCAAGCACTTGAGAGTCAGGAAATAACATTTCCTGTAGTAACATTATCTCAGACTTACTGTATATTTTATGACATACCTTATATTTTACCACACTTAAAGGTAGGATATATACTTACAAAGAAAAGCAGAAATATAAAAGACTGCACTAAGATGGTAACCTTTTCCATATCCTGGGTTTTAAAAGCTTAAAAGGTTAACCTTAATGTGTGGCTTATTTAAGTTTTTGTCCTTAATATCCGTTTAAAAGAAAAAAAAAAGGAAAAAGAAAGTACAAGAGAAAGTCATTTCCAAAGAGTTTCAAACGTCTCTGCTGCAGGTATAGATGGCACATTCCCTCCTGTAAGTACACAGTTGTTGAAATTGTGATAAAAAAGCATTTTTTACCAGAAAACAGTTTTCAGAAACAAAACCACTGTCAAGTGAAAAATGCATACCCAAATTTACATAACCGCATAAGTTATATTGAGAAACACTAAAACACCAGTCGATATTTTCTGAAATATTGGTAGTGAAAACAATTTAGAATGTTGGAGGAAATACAAAGGGATGTGGCAGAGTGGGAGTGTTCTGCCTTACAAAATTCTGAACAACAATCAAAATCACTACAAACGTCATTTAGGTTGAGCGATCGCAAACCAAACCATGAATGGGATAGAGAGAAATGCAATTAGGAAAGGGGTAAAAGGTAGTAGCCTAAATAATGAAAGTCAATGTGGTTTTATATAAAAAAGGTCATGTCACACCAATTTGATACAACCGTTTGATGAGAACTCAATCTTGTTTGACCAACATTATTGCATTTGCAAAATAGACCTCCCTAAAATATTTGTGTTCTGCACTATACAAAGTAAATTCATTAAACACTTCCCAGGTGAGAGATCAGAAAAAGTAATTGTAGGTGGAGAATAAATCATCTGGTAATTTAAATCCTGAAAGGAGCTGCAACAGGGCTATTCTTGACCCAGGCCTATTCAGTATCTTTACTAGTTATCTGAAAATAAATAAAAAGCTCCTTCTGGTGAAGTCTGGAGATAATCTGAGCAGCTGTGGCATGTTAAATAACAAAGAGAAATTCTAGCAAGTGATCTGTATTGTACAATCAGATGGGCTCACTTACAGACCATTAGTGCTTTTTTGTTAAATGAAAGGTCACACATTTGAGAAAACAAAAAGGTAGGTCATGTTTTCAGGATGAAACAAGAAAAAGGAAAATCCCAAACCAAAACACTGACAAAAAGAAGTGCTTTGGAAGAGGTCGTAGTCGGCAAGGTAGAGAACCAGCCAAATACAGAAGTTTACGTGGCTAACACAGTCCTGAGAAGTGAAAGCAGAGGAAACTGGTGCCGGTTTTCCCAACTGTTGATTAAATATCAGAAATATTGATTCGACTAAGTCGTTTCCACTTAAGAAAGAGGAGAAAAAGTAAAGAAAGCAGCAAGAATGACTGACGGTCCAGAAAATCTAATATAAAAATGTTGCCTTAAGAAGCCCAGAAGAAAGGAGGCTTAGCCTAACCTTCCAATATTTAGGTGTTTAAACATCTAATATATAGGCTTAGATTAGGTGAGAGACATTAACTTAAATCTTATAGATTTTTTTCTAGGCTTTTTATTCCACACAGTAAAAAGCTTAGTAGTTTTGTCATGCACTTTTTTTCATTGTAAGTATAAATTTGTAATTTGAATATTTGTCTTCCATTCTCAGTGGCTAACAAACCATTCAGCTACTTTTCACTGTGTGCTGTTTGAGCTTGAGATCAGAATGACAAAGAATAGTTTCAAAGGAAGACTAGATGAAACCACTTGTAGACAGTAGTATTAGATTTGAAGGCTTTTTTCTTACTCTTTCTCAATTTTTCTGGGTTTATGATTTTTCTCATCATAGTACTAAGAAACTTCTATATAGCAACAAGAGCTGTCAGTGGACTTTACAGAGGGATTTGTATTTTTATTCTTCTTTAGAACTGGTTTTATTGGTTATGTTTTTTGTCTTGTTTTTTTTGTCTTTATTGCCTGTTAGCGGTTATCAGTCAGAAAGAGTTCTACATGTTTTGGTTATGAGAGGCCATCTGGAAGGGGACAGTGTATAGTGAAATAAAGTATTTCTGTCATCCTTCCTGCTTCTCTGTGTAAATGTGTTCCTAAAATCCAAGAGAGAGCTCTATTAGGATTGAACACTACAACAAGAAAGAAATAAATTTTAAATGTATATTTTATTATTTTTCCAGTTCTTATTCCTGCCTGATAAATTTGTACAAATTTACAACCGCTATATTTAGATGTTCTTTTTTTTCCTTTTTTATTTTTCCTTTTTTATTCCTAGTTCAGAATTTTCTATTTAAATTTCTAGCTTTAAAATGGTTTAACCGACTCAGGAGACACTCTTTAATACAAAGAAAACTACAAAAATGACTGAACACTATTATGGAATAAAATGAAAGGAAGAAAGTATTAAGGGGTGCAGGAGGTGTTATTGATGTGGAAAATGAAATGGAGACCCTTTTCCAAAGACTTCTTAAAAGAACTGTCCTTACAGCGCCCTCCTGCCATTTTGTCCCTTTCCCCAAAGATTTTGTACGTAAAACACTGTATCATAGGTGTTTTTCTACCCATGAAATATTCATCAGCTCTGCAGTCTTCACTTAAAGGAAGGACCCAATAAAAGGAAAATGGATATTCTTATAAGAAGAAATTCAGCGCTGTCTAACTTCAAAAATTAGGTGCATTTGAGAAAGAGAACTATGTCACAATCTTCAATACATTAGCACTCTCCCTATAAATCTGTAGCTAATGATGTAATGTATAACATGAAAATCATATTGGATTTATATTCAGTTCCGTTAGGAATATGACCTTTTCTCATTTGGAGCAACACGGGTGCTATTTCTTGCCTGAAATGGGGCAATCTAAACAGAGAAGCTTCTGAATCATAGGGACAATGACTGATGACAATTTTAGGAATAGTCTGTCAGGTGTTCACTAGTTATTTGAAGTGGATTAAAATTTTGTGGGAAAAATCTTGTGTGAAACCTTTGTCTACTGATGAAATATTGGAGTCAGGGTGAAATGTACCAAATGTCTTCATTTCACCTTCATCATTGCTAAAATAATGATTACATCCTCAAAAAAAAGCAATTATTATAATATTAATGTTTTTAATTGAAAGTGATTGCTTTCTGAAATCTATCTAAAAGATATTGAAAAATGAAGTGAAATACCATTATTTCACCTAAAGTGTGATATTCAGTGCAATTTTTATTTGGTTTCTAAAAAAAAAAAACCTCCTCTGAGATCACCCAAGACATGATTTTTCTTTTTTTACCTTTTTAACACTTTTCCAGGACCAGCCATCAACCAAAACACTCACTATTCACATAATAGTACTGAGCAACCTCTCATTTCCTTGGGTTTCAGTGTCAAGAATGGAATCAAACTTAAAAATGAATACATGAAGGCTATAACTGCGTTTTCTGTCATCATGTCAGGTCCTCCAAGAACATCACTACCCTGATGGAAAGATTGTTGATAGGGAAGATCAAATGTGGCCGAAGTTAAGTCAGGCTGTCCAGGACATGGGTGGTGACTGAGTAGCAGAAGTGCAGGCGCAGTACACAGGTGATCATCCCTTATGAGTAAATCTATGAAAGACCTTTTCAAGATTACAGGAGGGTAGGACTAAATGTTCACCGCCTGAAGAAGAATGAGTGATGGGGAGGACAGCCCTGCAATGGTATTTTTAGGGCCTATTTCTTCAGAACCTCTTTGCTTTCAACTTGGACAAGATGGGACAAGAGATAGGAAAATAGTATGTGAAGATAACATTCGGGGAAACCAAAGCCATATTTCCCAATGAAGTGTCTGAGATTGCTTCCTTGATTTCTTTTACTAAATTTTTGAAAAAGGTTAGGTCATCAAGTGCAGATTACTATGGATTGTCAAATTAATTTTTGAGACCATTTATGAATGGATACATTTCTTTGTTTGTGTATGATTTGTATGAATCATGGAAGCTATCAGTACACAAACTATTTTTATTGAAGCGAAAAAATATAAAAATAGGAAAAAAATGAGAAAAGCTTTGTTAAAAAAATGAAAATGAAAAAGCTCTGACATTTTGAAACTACTTTTGGTAAATTTTGAAACTGTTTTCGTTGTCTCACACTCTGAACTGCTGCTAAGGGGTCAGACTCAGCTACCTGTTCCACGATGAATTTTGGTGATTTGTTCTGATGCTTCACTGCAGAACAACCAGAAAAACATCTCACAAAGAATGAAGGCATAAGGCATTTAAACTGCACTTTCCCTGAAACACCTCAATGACATTTCTAAATCACTCTCTGGGTTTTGATCACAAGATTTAAGGTTTCTTTATGCTCTTTGTGATGAGAATTAAAAGTATCTACATGAAAAAGGGAAAGAAAATCAAATGTCTTCATTCATGTAATATGATCTTTAGGTAATCTGTGTGATGATGTTTTATATCCGTTTTTAGCCTGCCCTTCATGTGCTGTTGAATACCTCAGTTTATATCAGAAGAGAAGCTTGCCTGGAGGAAAGTAAGACTTAATTTAGTCAGAAGAAGACTAAAGTGATGCGAGTAGGTGGAGAGAGAGATGTCAAGATAATATGTTTTGCCAAAATCATAGAATCGTAGAATCATAGAATGTGTTAGGTTGGAAGGGACCTTTAAAGGTCATCTAGTCCAAACCCCCTGCAGTAAGCAAGGACATCTTCACTACATCAGGTCGCTCAGAGCCCCATCAAGCTTGACCTTGAATATCTCCAGGCAAACTGTTCCAGTGATCTACCATTCTCAAACTGCAGAACATTTTCCTAATATCCAACCTAAAAAAAAAGCATTACCCCTTCTTCTTCTGCTACCCATAATGATGAACAGTTCTTCCCCAGCTTTCTTACAGGCACCTTTCAGATATTGGAAGGCCGCTATGAGGTGCCCCTGGAGCCTTCTCTTCTCCAAGCTGAAAAACCCCAACTCTCTCAGCCTGTCTTCATAGGAGAGGTGCTCCAGCCCTTTGATCATTTTTGTGCGACTCCTGTGTGTGAGCTGGGTTTGCAGACTCCATTTTGTGCTACCATTAAGGCAGGGAGTCTTTCTTCACCAAATGATGGTCAGCTTAAGTATGAGAAATCCTCATGCTGGCATGACTTTCCCACTCTTCTCCGTGACTACAGAGAAAACTTCAAAGACTTACTTTGATTAGACATTTGCCTTCAGAATGTTTCAGTTCAGTGAAGGGAATCTCACCTATTCTGCAGATGTTAAACTAGAAATTTTTATTTTCAAGATATAAAGAATATTTAATTTTAGAAAGGTGGTTCAATCAATCTTTTTTGTAAAAGATTGAAATTAAAACCACTTTGACTTGACTGAGACATTTGATTTAATCGTAAATATTATTCATGGATTTAGTTACCTAGCTTTGGCAAAATAAACTTTTTCATAAAGTAAGGAAATTTTATATGGAAGAGCCTGAATCTTTTCAACTTCTTCCTTCAGACTGCTTAGAAGTAACTGAGAAATTATGCATTCAGATATCCAGCTGAGTGACAATATGCATTGCCATGCCTTTACTGAGTTGTAGGGGACAGGAAAATCACGTATTAGAGCCTGGGAAAGTCATTTTTGCATAGGTTACTAAATAGTGTTTTCCAGGGATTGCAGTTATCTTTAAAAAAGGAAAATAAAAGCTTTTTGATTTGGGTTGCTGAAATCACACTGTTTAAGAGTGATACTTGCCCAGTTCCTCATCCCTCACTGGAGGCAGTAAATTGGGCCCTTAACATGGCACCCCATGATGGCTGGTACTTGCTAGCTCCTCTCTAGAGGGTAAGTGGCAACTGTTATAGGCAGTGTTCAGTCCGTTGTGGAGCCTGAGTCTCCTGCCCTGGTACAGAAGTTAGCCCCTCAAGGAGATACAGAGGTGTAGAGGTGGTCATGGCCTAGAAACTGAGAATAGAGAGGATTCAGATAAGCCATTAGGCTGCCTGAGCCCAGGTGAGGCTTTGGCTTGGAGCAGAAGGTTTTGAATACTGCAGTGAAGGTTCTCCTTCAGATATTTCTGCCATGTGTGATCTGAGTAAGTTTTAGTCTCGCTATAATCTGACCCATAAGAATTTTCAATAATTTTCTAGACCAAGAATAACACAGTAAGACCCAAGTAACAACGTAAATGTCTGTTATTTGCAAATCCTTCTAAAGCGACAGAAAAAGCCTTAGATGGAAATAATTCTGAATTGCTGAAGAAAATAAATAAATCTAGGTTTGTGAAAATTTACTCCCGTGACAAAGCTACAGGATTAAAAAAGCCCCCAAACCAAAGAAAAACAAAAACCCACAACCTTATTTTGCTCATGTAATGTTCATTGGAAGAAAAATACCCTACTGATTTACATTTTGCACTTCATCCAGTACCATTATGCTTTCAATCGGAGTCTTTGTAACTACATACCTTGGCAAGAACTAGGAAAATGAAGTCTGCTACTAAAATATGTTCCACATATAAAAAAAAAAAAAAAACCAAAAAAAACCAACCACAGCACCCAAAACAGACATAATTTTTTCTTTCCCGTTCCTTTTTTATGTGCTCATCTATATTTTTTATCAAGGTAAGCTGTCCTATGAACTCACTGTGCAGGATGTGTTCCTTTTCAGAACAGCATTTGCATGTAGTAGATGATAAGGCAGAAGGCATGCAGTTATTCCGTATTCCTAAAAAAAAATCATGATTGTATAGCACCACGATAGGCTTCTTAGTACACAAAGGGTTAGCGTGCATCATTAAAAGAATGAGCAAGCTTTTGATTTTAATTGTAATTGTAATCCTCTCCACTGAAGCCTCAAATGCATCGTTTGAAATCTAGTGGAGATGTGAGTTTTCACTGCAGCCACTTTACGTTTGTGATACATTAAAAGGTGTAATCCAACTGAAATGTAAATCACTGTTCTTGAAAACAAATTACAAATGAAGATAACAGGGCAGCATACTAGCACTAAAGCATCCGAGAGCCCATCTGAGGCGGTTTTCTTTCAGACCCAAATTGCAGCAGCCCTGTTATCACGGGTAATAGGGTGCTGCTAAGGCAGGTTGATTACAAGGCTATGGTAAACAATCCTTTTAAACGCGGTGCCTCAATAGATGTGCACATACAACATTAATCAACTGAATTCAAACAGGGCCACAAAGGGAAGTGGTGGGCCAGCCCCCGTTGCTTTAACTCACACAGTAAGTGGCTGAAGTTCAGTGCTCACTTTGCCACGGAGGTGTTTTCCGTCCCTTCCTAATCAGCATTAACTTGTATGAAATCTTAATTGTGAGCCCCGTGGAAAACAAGAAAATGAACACTTGAGGTTTCCTCTTGGAAAAGGGCTGCTTTTTCATGCTGCAAGGTAGAGCAATTTTGCTGCACTTAAGCTGGTGCCCTCCCTGGGGCAGGGCTGGTCTCTGTTTTGTGTTTGCTCAGCCCCCCTGGGGCCAGGTGAAGCCACAAGACAGGTTGATGGGGCAAGCTCTGGCTGGCAGTGGGGCCTCTCTCCTGGACCACCATGCAGTGCTAATCCAGGGAGAGACCAACCTTCTCCCTGCTGAGGTCCTTCTCCCACAATAAATCCTCCTTTCCAAATAAACCCCCACCCAGCCAGCCCCATTACATTAACAACAGCCCTTTTTTTGGTTTTATTGTTTTTGGTTTCGACATTTTTTTTATATTACCAGCCCCTTTTTGAAACTTGTCATAACTCAGTTTATTACACTGCTCAACCTGTTTAAAAGGTTCATGCATTTATAGCATGTACTGCCAAGAAATCTCCTCTATAATTGGAGATTTCAGAAAAGCTGCTGTGATGGGGTGAGGAGAATAAACGTTTCTTGGAAGGATGTGGATGCAACATGGAAAACCAGGCAGGTAAGCTACAGAAGGAGGAAAGTATAATAAGTGGCTTTTATTTTAAAAATAAATACAGTAATTTAAGTCTGCCTGAAGATAGTTTTAAATAATTCAGCAAATGATAATAATAACATTCGCTGAATGATAGCTAAAGAATACCTTACAGAGTAACTTACAGCAATTCTGTGAGTGGCCATCTATGTGTAATCCTTGAGCTTGGCCGTACTCAGCAATTCAAAATTTTTTTGAAAATTTTAATTGAACACTTTAATGAAAACATCTGTAACTCTTTAGCACAGGGAATATTTGCTGTCAGCTTATTAATTTTTAAAAAATAGAATATATAAAAGTAGGAATTCCATAGAACTGAGCATAAAAAAACCATTTTAAATTGGCGATACTTAGAGAATTTTTGAAACCTAGGTGCTGGGACACCACAAAATATTACTAATGGGGTTTAGGGACTTTTGCATCTAGTTTTCAAATCCAGTCCCAACTGAGTGATATAAAATGCTTTGTCATCATGGGTTGGCAAATGAGCTATTAACCTTCAGACCTACTTCCCAGGAGGTGTCTGTATCATTAAAAACTCAGGGACATGTTAGGTATCTTTCTGGAAATTTGGAAGACTGTATGGCAATGGATAGCGCTTTTCATTCCTCTCCAGAATTTGATCATCCAGGAGAAGGTATTTCCATCACTCTCAGAGTAACAAAGACTATATACAGAACCCTTTGAAGAACAGAAGACACTAATACTTGACCATATCACACCAAATTGCTTTTTCCCATTTTGCTTCTCAGCACATATTTGTAATGTTTTTCATAGATAGGGCCAGTGTCATAGTAATATGGCACATGGATTTGCACGTGAGTCTGTAGAGTGCAAATAAGCATGGGATTACAACTGCAGTACAAATGGCATTCACAGACTGGTGTAAAATGGAGTGAGTAAATGATTATGAAAACTTATCAGCATGAAAAGCCTGACAGACCTTTACTAAAAAGCTTCTCTATTCCCTGTACAGGAACATGATGGGCATTGGTACAGTCATTTCCCCTGGGATGCTTTGACAATGTATGTGATCACCATCATTTATGGGGAATTACTCTAGGAATATAAAGGTAATTCACATCACTTAGTTCTTGGATTTAATTCAACCTGTTCAGAGAGGGTGATAAGTGGGGTTTTTTTGTGGATGTTTCTCAGGAGGAAAATGACAGGAGTATTAATCCTCCAGTACTAACTCAGGGTGTTGACTATCCTCTAAAATAGTAATCTAAGCAGCGCTAGCTTAAATATTTTATAGTTCCTGCCAATCCAGCCTAAAGTTAACTGATGACCTAGACTGAAAAGCTGTAGGGCCACAGATGATACTCACCACTTTAAATCTAAATAGTAAGCCAACAGCACAAAGCCTTAATGCTACTTTCCGATATTGTAGGGACTGGCTTCTGAGATCAAGTATTGGGTTCCTCACTTGGACTTTCCATGTTAATGAGATGATGCGGTATTAATGTGGGAGAGACTATGCTAGCACAAGTATAAGCTTCTGACTAGGTCTCAGAGGAACCAGGTGTATCTGGAAGGTAGAGGAGAAAGAGTTTGAACTGCATTCTTCTGACTTGGTAGAAAGACTGTACAAAGAAGCATCAGCCCCACAAAACCTGAATATACATACTAAGAGGAGAAACATTATTATTCTTTCCCTTGAACTCCAACTCCAAGGGGACTGCTGCCACTATGCAACACCATGGAAGCTGTTATTAAAAAAGCGATAGGGAGCAAGTAAACTGAGTAGCCCACATTTCTTTCACCTCTTGGACCTCTTGGAAGCCCTGATATCTTTTCTTGGAGCTGCCATAAAAAGCCTGTTTTCTTGACTTCCAACCATTATTTTCCCTTGGCAGGGTGTTGAATAACAAATATTTACTGGTCTAGCTGGATTAAGGTTCCAGTGTCCAAAGAACTATACACTCTACTAAACTGATATACCTTTAAGCTTTTAATGGGAATAATAAAAATAGAGATTTCATCATTCATGTTAAGCACAGTCTTTAAGGAGTTTCTGTATTAATATGCTCTGTCATAAAATGATCCTTAAGACAATAATATAGAAGGAATGGAAATTCTACAAAAATGGTTCTGTTAATTTTAAAATTGTGTACTTTCCCTGCCACTATTAAAAATAAAAAAAAATTATTATTTGAAAATTTCTTAAGACCTCAATAACTTTTAAATATTTTAGAAATATCTTTAAGAATATAAAATGCTGAGAATTGTACACAAACAAAGAGGGACGTCTACCTGACTGTGAGTTCAGCTGAAAGTACAAAGGCAGCTCACAGTACAGACTTGTAACAAATTGGGCAATCCAAGATGCTGTAGTCAAGAACTATATGACACACAGGGATCATTTGTACACATGGAGCTAAAAAATACGGCTGTTGTTTTCACTCTGAGATAATAATCATATCCCTGGGCTGCAGGATAAGGCCTGCTTTCTTGGTTCATGAGCATTAAGAAACAACTCTCCTATTGTTAACCTTCCTGAGGGGAGGCTGCAAATGCAGGGTCATACAGGAAACAAAGATGTGGGAATCATTTAGTGCAACCCTACACTTAGACAGGTGCCACTCTTAGTCTTTTTAATTGATCTAATTTGTTACTTATACCTGTAAATCACACTGTTATCATCTCTGAACAAGCAATGGAAACCAGAATTTGTCACTGACTAAAGATAGCAGACCTAGTCCTGAAATGGGCTGGTCATATAGATTTACTGGCTTAATTACACAACAGTACATTAGATTGAAATGAGATACTTAGAAAAATCCAAATTACATGCAGGCCTCTTGTTTCTTTATCCCACATTGACACAAAACACAGTTCAAATGCAACTGCTAAGAGAGTAAGTTATAGTCTTCACAGAGAGACAGAGCCAGACACAGACTCAGGCCTGACCAAGGGAAAGATTTCTGTAGTAAGATTAATCTTAGATTGATCTAAAGGCCTAGTATGCTGACAGCATGACACTCAGATCCCAGAGCTGCTGCAGTGTCATGATGGGAACAGGAGCATTGTGAAGGCGAACAGCTGGGAGCCTTCTCAGGGGGACAAATTCAATTATTTAGGAATGGGTAACATTAATTGGATTTAATTTCCTCTCATTGGAATTACTCAGTCCTATACGAAGTCCCATGTAAAAACTATGTGTCATAAAAAGAGGGAGACAAATTCTCCACACTGAAAAAAGTAGTATAAATATTCAGATGTGTTTCTAGTTACTATTGTGCATGCCTCTTAAATACAAAGAGCCCCAAGAGAAACCAGTGCTGAAGTGTAAGGTAACAAAACCTATATTCTGTCATACAAAATAACTGCAGAAGTAGACTTCTGAAACAGTACCCTTCTTTCCTCTCTTATCCACAATTTGACTGATTCTGTGGCTTCATCCAATTGTTCCCGTCACCAGAAAAGACAGATAATGTTATAAAGACTGTTCTGCTCCCACCTTTTTTCTACCTTTCTGAAGACCCCCAAATAACCTGTTTCACAAAACACATTCCAAAACTTTGTCCTTTTGGGCCTTCAGAAAGACAGAGTGGAAGAAATAAAGCTCCTTCTGAACAGTAATCTTATGTTAAACCCTACCTTTACTGAACACGGAGAACTGTGAAGGGAGGTTTCAGAAATCAAATTTGTTATCATTGGGAAGAGTGTCGAGAAGAGTGTCAGGAAGAGAAAAAGTCTCAGGGAAGAGGGTTGACATGGAATATATGACAGCAACTGAGAAAACTGGAATCTTCAGACAGGGTAAGTACTGATGAAAAAGAGGAACAAGACTGATGAGCAAGAAGGTGGCTGGAGAAAGAGAGAAAGAGGGAAAATGCAGAGTATGAAAACATATAATAGAAAGTGAAAAGCTGTGAGAAAGTGAAGAAAGATAGGATTCCTCAAGAAAAACTTGCATTGAAATTATGAGGTAATATGAAGCATAGCTAGGCAGGAAAACTAGTCTCATACTAGAAGCCATAAGGAGTTAAACTGTTTTCCAAACCGCTATGCATTACAAAATAGGCTAAAACACGCATTTCTATTGGTTATCCTCCCTAGTTTGTGATTAGCTACAATTTTGAACAAAGCAGCAGCAGTTGTTCAAATCTGCTCAAACATACATGATAGGTGTTTTCATGAGGTAGGTGTGTATGTCATAGTACAGATTTTTCTTCACGATACATCACTTAACCTTGTTCAGTAACAAGTGGTGTTCCCCAGGGGTCTGTGCCCAGACTGGTGCTGCTTAATATCTTTATTAATGGTATTGACAGTGGGATTGAGTGCACCCTCTGCAAATCTGCTGACGACACCAAGCTGAGTGGTGAGGTTAATGTGCCAGAAGGACAAGATGCGATCCAGAGGGACCTGGACAGGCTGGAGAAGTGGGCCCAGGTGAACCTCATGAAGTTCAGCAAAGTCAAGTGCAGGGTCCTTCTTACCCCAAGGAAAAGGACTTGGGAGTCCTCATGAATTAGAAGCTGGACATGAGCCACTGATGGGCATCT
Organism: Gallinula chloropus; assembly: GCF_964237585.1. NCBI lineage: Eukaryota > Metazoa > Chordata > Aves > Gruiformes > Rallidae > Gallinula > Gallinula chloropus. Next base: position 145,524,602 of record NC_140085.1, read on the forward strand.
GCAGCCCAGAGGGCCAACTGTATCAAAAAAGGCATGGCCAGCAGATCAGGAGAGGTGGTAGAATTAGGGATCCAGAAAACAAGGGGAGCCTTGTGGTTGGTGTCTACTACAGGCCACCTGATCAAGGGGAGCCTATTGATGAAGGCTTCTTGCTCCAGCTCCAGGAAGCATCGACCTCCCAGGTTCTCATCCTGCTGGGGGATTTCAACTACCCTGACATCTATTGGAAAAGTAGCATGGCAAGCTGTAGGCAATCCAAGAGGCTCCTGAAGTGCCTGGAGGACAGCTACCTGAGACAGGAAATAGACAGCCCTAATTGAGGGGAAGTGATATTGGATCTGAGGGTCACCAATGCGAGTGAACTCATCAGGGGTGTCAAGATTGGAGGCAGTCTGGGCTGCAGTGATCATGCATTGGTGTGGTTCACTGTCCTAAGGCATATTAAAACAATGAGAAGTGTAGTCAGGTCCCTGAATTTCAGGAAAGCCAACTTCTAACTCCTCAAAGAGTTAGTCAATAGGGCCCCCTGCAAAATGGCTCTCAAGGACAAAGAGGCAGAATGGAGCTGGCAGATCGTTAAGGATGCTTTCAACAGAACCGAAGGGCTCTTGATCCCCAGGTGTAAAAACTCAGGCAAAGAAGGCAAGAGACCAGCATGGTTGAGTGGAAACCTACTAGCCAAACTAAAAGGCAAGATGTAGCTACACAGGCAGTGGAAGTGGGACAGGTATTCTGGGAAAAGTACAGGGATGTTGCCTGGTTGTGTAGGGATGAGGTCAGGAAGGCTAAGGCACAGATGGAGCTGAACTCGGCAAGAAATGCCAAGAAAAACAAGAAGGGCTTCTACAGGTATATAAACCAGAAAAGGATGGTTAAAGAAAGTGTACCCCCACGATGAGTGACAAAGGTGAACTGGTAACAACAGATGAGTAAAAAGACAGAGGATTACTCGTGGATGAGAAGCTGGACATGAGCCACCCATGTCCATCTGCAGCCCAGAAGGCCATCCGCATCCTGGGCTGCATCGAAAGAAGTGTGGCAAGAAGACTGGAGAGGTGATTCTGCCCCTCTGCTCTGCATTGGTGAGACCTCACTTGGAAACCTGTGTCCAGCTTTGGAGACCTCAACACAAGAAGGACATGGACCTGTTGGAACATGTCCAGAGGAGGGCCACAAAAATGATCAAAGGGCTGGAGAACCTCCCCTATGAGGACAGGCTGAGAGAGTTGGACTTGTTCAGCTTGGAGAAGAAAAGGCTCCAGGGGGACCTTATAGCAGCCTTCCAATACCTGAAAGGTGCCTATAAGAAAGCTGGGGAAGACCTGTTCACAAGGACATGCAGCAGTAGAAGAAGGGGTAATGTTTTTAAACTAGAAGGGTGGAGATTTAGGTTAGATATTAGGAAGAAATTCTTCAATATGAGGGTGATAGATCATTGGTACAGGTTGCCCAGATAGGTAGTGGAGGCCCTATACCTGGAGATATTCAAGGTCAGGCTTGATGGGGCTCTGAGAGACCTGATCTAGTGAAAATGTCCCTGCCTACTAGAGGCAGTTGGACTAGATGACCTTTAAATGTCCCTTCCAACCTAACACATTCTATGAGTCTGTGATTCTATGAATTAGATTGGCACTAAAGCTTACCCTCCTTTCACTAGCTTTCTCAAAGGACTGCCTTATTCTCAAAGGAATACCTTGACTCAAGGAAATAAAGAGGCTTCAGAAAGGATACCAAAGCCTTGGAATGGTTTCTGTAAATTAATGTGAGAAGGATATGGGGGCCTGTGGAGAGACAAAAATATAGAGGTAATGCAAATGCAGCAGCCGCTTTAATAAAACCTATTTAACCCACGACTTAATTTCTAGTTTTTCACTCAGATTGCCCAAAGGCCAGATCACACTTGAGGGCCACTGCTGTAGATTCCTTCCAGCTAGATCTTGAAAATAGTAGTACATAGAAACCACATTTCTTTTATTGTTTCCAACTCCTTCCAAATGCAGAGACATTTGACCTCCTTTTGTTTTTCCAGCTACCTGTGGCAAAGCTAGTGGGCAGGCACTAAGTTTGTGAGAGACATTCCTCAGTTTGTGAACGCTGAAACCAAGTCTCAAGGAAATGATAAATAGACTTCAAATTCCCTCCTTATTTTAAAGCTGCCCTCAGAGGACTTAGAATAATCTGGGAGAAAACATTCAGCCGTCCTAAACTTTGATGGTACATTGTTCCAGTCATAAGACTCCTAAATATTAGTGATGCTACTCCCATGCTCCCATCTTTCAGGCCCATGGTTCCCAGCAGTAGCAAAGGTACCAGAGAGAAGGTAGCAAAGAAGTGGTGTTATCTTACGCTTGCCACCGGCCTCATACAGAGGAGGGACACAATGGCCTGAACGTCTCTTACAGTGCAGGTGATAGAAAAGTGCCTTTTTCATTGCCAGCTATGCTGATTCCCTTGAATGCAGAGTTGTTCCTTCCAGCAGTATTTACCTCTTGGTCTTAAAAGCACTGTGATTAATTAAAATTATGTCCTTTTATCCTGAAACCCAAAACCTCTGAAATATTGAAAAAACATAGGTGAGATGACATTCCTGTAATTTGCAAGAACAGCACTGACACAATTACCTTTGAATCTCTTATTTCATAGCATTGTATTCTTCTCAAGCTCCCATTGTCATCAAATGATGTAGCCTTCAGATTTTGACAGAGATGATGACAAAGTTTAAAACTTTAGAATGAGACAAATAAAGACAGTCCACCTGTAATTTTTCTTTTAAATAATCTTTTGCCTGATTTTTTTCCACCAAATGAAGTATAAATGAATGAATGTGAAAAGGTTTTTGAATAGGGGACCCTTGAAGAAGTTAGTCCAGATGAAACGGTGACATGCATGAATTAAAAAGAATTTAAAATTAAGCTGTGGATGCTCTTATTCAGAAACAGTCTTAATTCACTTTAATCCTTGAAGCTATGTCAAGTTAAAGACACCTTGAAATTCTGAAACAAAGCGTCCTGTAGAATGAGTAACACACTCTAGAAGTGTATTCTGGTTAGCTTTTCTCAAATCTCCCCGGAAAAATAAATTACTCATGGTATGCATTTAAGACTGGATCAGATATGAATTGTTCTAATATTTAGCTAATGGATATAACACTGGATGCTGTTTTTATTTCTCTTTAGGAACATACAAAAAGTTTAAAGCTTTTAGGCAACTACTGTTGCTTTTGAACCATAATGAAGTGTTTGCACATTCTAATCTGAAAATCCTCTTTCCTAATCTGCATGAAAAATTAAGTTTTTGGAAATTTGTAGACTATAAGGACAAATTGCCATATTTTTGTTTTGGCAGTAGAATAGAAGTTGACCACATGAAAATTTTAGCTCCCCCTGCTACTTTCATTTTCAGTTTTGGGACTGAGCCCATCTTATTTAGACAATATTGTTGACAGTTGTATTTAATTCAGTAATTTCAGATGGTTTAATAGCTGAACTTACAGAAAAATAAAACCTAAAACCAAAACAGTTGCATGTTGGTTGGCATTGCTAGTAGCAAAATATTTCAAAAAATTATAACAGGTTAGAGTTTTTAAATTTCCAAGAGAAACTGACCAAGTATTTGTCTTGGAAAGAAAAAAAAAAAAAACAAAGCACAGTGAAACATGAATCCATAACAAGAAAATAAATGTTTACCAGGCAGCAAGTGGATATTATAACTTATCCTTTTAAATCTGCAATTATACTCTGCTCAACATATGCAGCATAGAATAGCAAGCTGTAGATGACTCAGCTTCTAGAATAGGTATCAGGGCACAGTTTTGGGAATTCAAAGTATTAAAAAATGAACTTAGAAAAGTTATACTTACCAAGAGAGTGGTACACTTTTACAGGTTCCAACAGAGGTTACAAGTCAATTTTTATGTTGAATTTTGATACTATGCACCTCAGTTTCATAACTTCAGATCTTTTACCCTGCTAAAATACACAAAGAATTGCAAGAATCATAAGGTTTTATTATCTTTGACAAAGAAGCAACAGTTGGTTTAATGTGGCCTGTTGAGGTATATTGTTTCCTTTTCTTGTGCAACAGTAATAAGAACTGAAGCACAAGTCTCAATATTTTATTTTCTTGAAGTAGAAGAATGGGCAAAGCTTCTTCTGCGTTAAGAGGCTGCATAACTAAGAGTTGTCTCTATCTTTCTAAGCTTTAAGTTCTCATTGTGAAAACTGAGGTGGAAATTATTGTTGCCTGGCATTGCACTTCTGACTCCACAGCTACATTTTATGAGGCTTGTGTGCAATTAGCCAATTCGTTATTTTATCCTAATTTTACAATAAATCACTTCACTCTTTTTCTCTCATCAGTCATCAACTTATCTGCCCGCAAGTCAAAATGGTACCAATTATTAATCAAGGCCAGAGGCACCCGCTCCTACATAGGGGCACCATGTTTCAACTGTCAGGTGGCATCCATCCCAGCCTCTCTTTGTCAGCAATAAAGAAAATGAAATTGGACTAATATGAATCTCATTTCTGCCCTGATTAAAGGCCTACATTTTCCCTAGGCATTGCCTGACCAGGTCCTGACTTGTGAGATATTCAATGTTCTTGTAATGTCATTCGGACAGAGCGCGCCTGTCTCCTTAGGTCATTGTTCTTCAGATTCACTTGTTTTACATGGAATATAGGCTAGAAAATCTAGACTTCCTTTGGGGTGTTAATTAAGAGGAGCATCCAAAATTAATCAGCAAATTCACTAGGGCGAAGGGGAGCTGTCTGAAGGCCTCGATATAAAATGCACTTCTAGTACAGAGAAATGAGCCTTCGGCTATTGACAAAGAGAAAACAAGTGCACAGACGGCAATCTGACATAAAAATTCATATACGTATACAATTTTACATTCATTTTCCTTGTCAGCTTGTCACCTTTAATTATAAAGGTTGATTCGCTATTTGGCAGATCTGGAAATTGTAAACGCTTGGCCATTTGAATATCATCATATGGTCAATGTCTTCAAAAAAGAATGACACAGGAGCATACCGGGAAAGGAATGTTGTAAAATCCAAACTGAACTTCTCTGATGATCACCTTGAAGGATCTTGCAGGTCTTAGGGACAACTGTGGACTTGTCTATAAAAGCATAGAAGTTACAGCCATCCACAGAGAAAACATTGTATGGACAAGTTGTTAGCCCCCACCCCTTTTTACTTAGAGGAGTTTCTAATCTTCATTTCTTTAATTCTTTTATCACTCATTTCATTCTAATGTTATTAGTGTTTGGTGTGAAGGATTTGCATAGACCTTCAGGCTACTAATGACCTTTATGTGGAAACAGCAAATTCTGTGCTTTGCCCAGTGAAGAGAAGACTTAAAAATAAATGCTAAGCCCATATCACCCTGACACCTCACAGGGAAACTTCTTAGCAAAACATTTTCATCAGATAAGTTTGTTTGGTTTTGGTAGCCACTAAATTAGAACTGATTTTTTGCTATAGGACTTTTTATTCATACCTTGAAGGAAGCCCGTGAGCTCAGGTTTCAGAGGCTACCTGTTGTATATTTCTGCAGTTGCACCTTTCTTATTTACCAGCTGTCTCTGCTTTTGCACAACTGTTCACAGGTTTGAAAAGACTGGAGCTTTTTTAATATTACAGCATGTCATAATTTCAAACTAAGAACAGCCATATTGCTCAGAGTTTTGGTTATCACTATTACCCTTCAGGGACTCTCATAGACCTATAAAAAATGTAAAACCAGGCCTTAAAAATGCTACAGACCCATGCAGAAGCACATGCACTGGAACCCAGCTCCCCAAAACTGTTCTGCAGAATGTCACGTAGAAGATGCTATTTGGACCAGCTATTGACTAGCAGTAAACTTAAAATGTGTGCAAGCAAGTTGAAAACTTCGTAAAAAGAGGGATTTTTCCAAACAGATCTCTAATGTTACAGAACAAAAAACACAACAGTGTAGGGCTCAGTATATTGAAACTTTGCACTTTCATTTTTACTTTAACTGCTGCACAAGTAGAAGCATATTTTGACCTGAACTGATATTCTACACCACATCACATGCTACTTAATTGCTTCATTTCACTAATTTAAGATTCTGATTACATTTTTTTAAATTAGACACCTTTATCCTTAAATGGCTGTAGTAAGTTAACCTTATACCAATGACTTCTCAACTGCTGTATTTTTAAGCTTTTTCTATTGACAAGCGTAGATCATCCGGAGTATTGAATGCAGCTAAGTAACTGTTTTGTTTGCTTGCTTTTACATGGTAGTAAAACCAGGATACTCATTGGACATCTATACCTGGCTTTCAGAGTGGTTTTGTAAATGCATAAGAGAATTGTCCTCATGCTGAGGCTTACTAGCAGTTATACCAGTGACTGATGATGGAGTAGGTCAAACCTTGCAAGACGGAGTGCTGGTATTTTTAGTTTTGTATCAACAGAAAAGCACTCAGAACACAGCAGAGTACTTGTTTGGGGTTTTTTTGTTTGTTTTTTTTTAATTAGTGTGATGTTCTCATCTTGACTAATCTTGTTAGGAATAAGGCGACCTAGAGTAGACACCTGTTAGATTGCTTTAGGTTGCTTAATGGTTGATAAACTACTAAACAACCCTAGGGAATCCTACCTGATAATCACAGTTAAATTTTTAGCACAGAACATTGTCCTGCTTTCACTTCAAGGACATCTATACCCTCTGTATGTCATACTCCCTGTATATAGTTTACAGAAGGTCTTTCTACATATGTCCTTAAAGAAGAGATTTTTAAAAATGAAAAATTTCATCCTCTATTTGTTTCCTATTTGTTCTCTAAATTAATACATAAAGAGAATACTGAGACTTCCTTTGAAGCTTGTAAATATATATACAAAAAATTTAAAATTGTAGGATTATAGAAAGTCATCTCCATTTTTATATTGTCCAGATAATTCTTCAGTCTGTGGTAGGTATTTTCAACTTCATGCATAATTAAAAAAACTTAAAATAGGAACTGTAAATTTTAACTATGAATTATCTACATAATTACAATGACTGTTTTGAAAGCAGGTTTTCCTTTGACCTTTATTTTTCAAGGTTAAATATGTGAACACAATCCTGAGTTCTTTTTGCAAAGATCCACGCATTTCCCTTCCCATGTGTAAGTATGTTTTATTTCAGTTCTAGAAAAGTTCAGTCACAGAGGTTAGATCTATACTGCAGAGCAGGAATGTTGCAAAGCCTGAAGCTAAATTCCCCAGTAGTTCGTTACTCTTATATAGGTTGGGTCACCTGAAAGCTGGAAAGGGATATTTTACAAGGGCTTGTAATGACAGGTCAAAGGGTGATGGTTTTAAACTGAAAAAGAGTAGATTTATCTTAGATTTTGGGGGGGAATCACTAGAGGGTGGTAAGACACTGGAGCAAGTTGCCCAGAGAAGCTGTGGATGCTCCATCCATCGAAGTGTTCAAGGACAGGTTGGATGGGGAAACCTGGTCTTGTGGAGGGTGTCCTTGCACATGCCTAGAACTAGGTGAGCTTTGAGGCTCCTTCCAACCCTTGCCATTCAAAGTTTTGGGGTGACCCAGAAGATCTGATGCATGGATCATGGCACCTCTATGAGGTGCATCCTGAGACTAAGCAGGTGCTGAAGAAAAAACATACCCAGCTTCCTGACTGATACATTGTGCTTATAGACCCTCATGCCCTTGCAGAAAAATACCTGAAACATGCACAGAAAGTGGCTCAGCCCTCCTTCTGAAGAAAACTAATGTTGGGTGGTGAAAGGAAGGATGGTATTGATAAGGCAGCCTTCATTAAATCAGTGGATGCAGAATGTGAGACCTGATGTCACCTTAGGACCTGCGTGATGTCTGCCATCTCAGACAAGATGAGACACAGTCATAGGTCTGTGAGCTGTTGTTCCTTTCCTTCAGCTAATTTTATTTTCTAACTGTAAACACTACATTTTATCTACATTTCCAGTGTCCCTGTTTCTGTGGATAAAGGGTTATTACTTAGGATCCTATCAGGCAATCAGAAAGTCAGTAGGTTTTTCCTGCAATAGGTGAACATGATTGTGGCCTTGGCACGCTGCTTGTGCTCACTAAATATAAATATAAAACCAAGCAAATAGAAATAGAGATAAACTATTTACAGATATTTCATCAAATATTTAAAGAATTAATTGCTAATCACAAAATAAATCTCTTCACAAACTTTAAGTTTCCACTAAATGAACCAAAATTCCAGTGGGATTAGGTTTTTTATATTATATATACAAAGAGTCTATGGTACAAAGGAAGTGATGTTGCCCTTTATCTTCCAAAACACCCCTATCATGTCACTGAATGAAAGCAATCAAACCCACCAAAGATCTGAATGCCAGTAAAACTTTGAGAGAGTTACTGAACTTAATTAACCAATAATTAGTGCATAACAAATTAAAATTTTTAGTAACTCAAAGCATTTCCCTAGCTATTTTTTCCTTACTTTTTTTTTCAAGGCTTCACAGAGTCAGTTTGTTACAGTTTCATGTAACCAAATTTCCCCAGCTGCTACTGCAGAGCTCTGTTCTGCAAGGACTGCTGTGACTCCTACCCTCCCTGCAGTCTCAAACTCCCGAGACAAGTATGGTGGGGGCCATGTTAGCAAGGGCTACGTGCCTTCTACACACCATGGTGATGGGTGGACATCACAGGGGATAGGCATTACTCTTTCATGACATACCACAATGCAACATTTTTAATACCATAAAGTTGGCATTTAATCAAATCTTCTGGTAAAGAAAAGTGAAGACAGACAATATTCACATCTCTCAGGATCTATTTACAGTGTCTAATTTGCTCAGAAACAGGGCACCAGCTTTCTTCTTTTTCTGATTGCTGGAATGTTAAATTAATATTAATTGATAGGAATTGATTTTATGCACTACTAAAAGTGTTGTTCACATCAGAGTTTAGCTGTACCCTTTGAAGTTGCAATGGTTTAATTATTGTTGTATCAGGGACTGCTTCTAAAAGATGGAAACTCCACATGTTCTTCTGCACTGGGAAAACTTTGATGCTTCAGGAAAGACTTGACAGTTCATTCTGTAGATCCATGAGTGGAGGCTAAGAGAAAAAGGCTATTTCCTTTTGAAGGCTATTTCACAGACCTGGGAAAACCTGATCAGTAGCAATGGCAGAGCATTCCACAGGTTTGGGATCCGGGTGCTCACTCAGCAGCTTTCCAGAGGTAGTTTGGGTGCATATTGATATTCATCACGTGTTGGCAGGTGGAGGAGTGTCCTTCATATGTCAGGTGCTTTGCCTGTGGAGGCCTACTCTGTAATATAGTGGGACAACATAACACCTTGGCTAACATGGAAGAGAGCATTGAATTTCTAGCTCTGCCTCTCTGCTAGCCCCCAAAACACAGGGAGCTGTGCAGCGTACATGTTCAGGGTAGTGGGACAGGTTAGTTGTCCCTCCTTTTCTGAGGAGTAGTCTATGGGAAGTATTGATGCTCCTGGTGCCATTAACCTGCCCTGTGCCAGGACCAAACCACCATGGCAGGGAGGAGGACTCCTTGTGACAGTCAGAGAATCACCCTGGCTCATTGTGGTCTTTCCTGGCTTCTTCAAGTGTCAAACCAGCCACTGACTCATTTGCAGTTTTTTCTCCAAAATCTTGCCATAAGACAGAAAATAAAGGATGGAACTTCCTAAGCTGAAGGCTTCTAGTAGAACAGTTGCCTCAGAACTGTTTTCAGTGGCTAAAGAAGTAGAACCTTATTACATTATGACACAGTAAGTATGTAGGAAGTTCTATTTTCATCTGCTCTGTGTCCCCCTGTATGGTGGGTTGACCTTGGGTGGATGCCAAGTGCCCACCAAGGCATTCTATCACTCCCCTCCTCAGCAGGACAGGGAGGGAAAGAAAGTAAGATGAAAAAAACCCTCATGGGTCAAGATAATTGCAGTTTAATAAGGCTAAAGCCAAGATCATGTGCAGAAACAGAAAAACAAACGTTTATCCTCTGTTTCCCAACAGCAGGCGATGTACAGCCACTTCACAGGACGCAAGGCTTCAGTGTGTGTAGCGATTGCTCTGGAAGACAAACACAGCAATGACAAATGCTCCCTCTTCCTCCTCCTTCCTCTTAGCTTTTATTGCTGAGCAGACATAATATGGTACAGAATACCCTTTCTGTCAGTTGGGGACAGCTGTCCTGGCTGTGTCCCCTCCCAAGACCTTGCCCACCCCCAGCTTACTGGTGAGGGAAGAGTGTTGGAGAACCTTGGTGCTGTGCAAGCACTGCTTAGCAGTAGCCAAAAAAACTTTTTTAGCTTCCAATAAAAAGCACACGACTGCTATGGGAAAAATTACCTGCATTTCAGCAAGACCCAATACACCCTGTAAGTTTTTGGGGGCATTTTTGGCATAATACATTGAGCTCTACATTATGTTGATAGCCTGCTGACTTAACCTTACTTTGGCCTCAGTCCCTTCTGTATGCTTTAAGTTAATTTTCAGCAGTAAGCAAGAAACAGAGGAGGGGGGAAACGGGTCCAGAGTGCACCTGATCTAGCAGAGCGTGACTTTGACTCAGGACTGCGATAAGCAGCCCCTGCTTCCACAACCAAAGTGCCTCGGTGAGAGAGGTGATACCAAAAGCTTTCCCTTGCACAGCTGCAAGAGACCTGTGCTGTTCTGTGTGGACTTTATCAGCCTTCTCCATTGACAGACCTTCAGATAGATTTCAGGCACACAGGGCCCTAGCCATAAAAATATTTAAAAAAAAAAAATATATATATAAAGCCTCTTCATCCTTTTTTAAAAGATGAATTTATAATACCAGGTATTTTTAAGAATCCATTTTACATGCAATCAATTTAATTTTAAAATTCAGGCTTGATCCAAATTTACTGAAAATGCAGTTGATTTTATATGGACTTTGGTTTGAAGCCTGATTTTGCTCTCTTCATTCTTTATTCCACTTATGAAAATTGACTGGCATCAAATGAATGAGTAACTGAGAAACTGTGGACCAGTACATTATATGCAGCCAGTTAGATAAAATACCTGCTGATCCCACTTCATAGTTAAAATACATGAAGAACAATATGGTTTTATTTAGGTAATACTTCTATCACAGTGAGACTCAACTTTCAAATTTCACTCTTAAGTAATCAGTGTTAAAGCAAACAGAAGAAGACCACAAGGAGGAGTGCAGCTCTGATTAATATGTGCTTTATTGCTATTGTTTTCATCACACAAACTAGTTGCCAATACCGAGTGACAGATGTGAGACCTTGGGATTATGGAAGCATCAAAATATGTCAGATCCTACCAGGTCTTGGAAAATTTAAAACCCACTGCATTGACATTATTAAGTATTATAGGGGGTTGTGTCGAAAAAAAATAGACAAAAAAATATTTTCCTGTAGGAGCTGCAATGTAATTCAAACGTAGCTAATGCCAATCCTCGTGCAGTTACAAAACTGCTTCTCACTGAGGCAACTGAATTTTCTGGCTTGGATTACTTGCAGGAAACCTCCAACAAAAAAAGCAGAGAACGGGATAAGGCCATTGACCTAAGGATTCAGAGAAGGTGCAGTTCAAGCACTGACAGGAGCTGTGGATACCTCTTCACCACGGAGGCAAAGACAGCTGAGATGATGGCTGATGAACCAGCACAGGTCTAGAAGCAGTATATCTACATTTGAGGGGCACCAGGCCTGAGCTAATAATCGCTGCTGATTTATGAACTCCTTGACAGGGCTTATCAGATCCTCACAGGGCTGCGATAACTCAGCGAGACTGCATCCAGAACAGCGCTGTGCAGAGGCTGCATGGCTTCGTGCCTCATGGACTGATGAAGGGTCCTCACTGCACTGGAAATCTTTCTTGAAACACCACTGTAAAGTAGCAAAATAATGTCAAACTCTCTAATTTACCTCCACGTATCCAAAATGTAATCCCTGGTAAATTTAATCTTCCTGTTTGCCTTAATTTACATTACATATAGATTAATATAGGCTTTAATCTATATTATGGTATATATTCCCTAGGATTTCTGAAGGAACTGAACTGCAAATACTGGAATTACTGAAGTTTCCATACCACACTATAGGAAGGTTTTCAGACTGACTCGGTCTGGAGTTCTGATAGCTGCAGAACTGTGTTCGTCTAGTGAGGAAGTATTTTTAGGTTGCATCATACCTAACATTTTGGTTTACAGTCCCTTAGTTTTCCTCATGTTGCCATGCTTTTTTTTTTTTGCTGTTGTTGTTGCACAGTCTGGTTTGGTGCCTGCAAACTAGATGCCCACAAACAGGATTTCAGAGAAAACTAACTGAGGATCTCCGCTTCAGAGGTGCACCAAGTGTGGTAGGTTCCCTAATGCAGCCATATGCATTTGGACATTGAGTAGGTGACTTTGAACCATAAGTTTGACGTGGGCATTCAGACCAGGAGATCATGCTAAACCTGGTCTGAAGTGAAAACTTTCAACCACATCGCAAGATGTAGGGCTTCAGCATCGACTGCTTTGATCTACTGATTTACTCTTATCGTACTGAATTATTTGCTAATGTAGACACAGCCTTAATCCTCCTTTTCTAATCACGTACTAAGTTCACCACACACTGAAATGCAGATGAAAGCGCTTCCTTATGTAATGTTAATAAACCTGGTTCCACTGTAATCAGTGAGAGTTCAGCCTTGTATTGCAGGGTGCTGAGATTTTCCTGCAGCAAGCTGTTATTTTTCACAAAAATCCCAAGAGTCTTAAAAATCTTGAAGTCCATGCAATTTCAAAGAGCCACCTCCTGAAAAACAATGATGAAGTAGAGACCTACTTTTCCCCACCAATCAGAGAAAGGATTTTTTTAGGAATGAAAAAAATTGACCTGTTTTTAATGAGTTGAATTCACTAGTATCTGAAGCCATTTTTTCAAATTCAAGCCTGTGGAAAGGCTCTGTGATATGGATGACAAATCAAACATTGGTTTTGGCCATTTTCATACTGCCTTTTGAAGTAACAACACATACTCCCTTTTACTGAGCTAGACAGAAAGGAAATGTGGTCCCATTTCCTGTTTATTACAGGGTTTGGTTTTATTTTAAGAATATGCTTTTTGTGCAGTCAATTGTGTAATAAAAAGGGGTTTAGGAAAACAAAAATCCCACCAGTACATGGGAATATACAGTTGCTTCTGGAGAACAACTCAGACTAGATATCATACTCTCCACCTGGGCAAGGGATAAGAGAATGCCAGTTTACTGAGGTCTTGTTTTACATAATTATTTAACACCTTTTTGGGCTGACTCCATGAGAAGAGCGCATGTCAGAGCACATAGGACTCTGGTCCAAAGCTTCTAAACCAGAAGGTATCATGACCCTCAAAACCCCAGAAAATTAGTTCAGACATTTTGATCACCCCACTGGATGCAACAGAGATGGTGGATTTTAAGCACTTGAGTCTTCAGCTAATGGGATCCATCTTGTAAATCATTTAGTGTTCAAAATAAATATGTCAGCAATGAAACAACATCACATATCTAAGAACTCAGCTCAAGCCAGGATCCCACTACACATACCAAGATCTCTCTCACCATCTTTATGAGTGCTAAAAGTAATTATAAGCCATCAATTGAACCCAGTAAAAATATAACTGACTCTGTTTCTAATGCAGAAAAATACTCTATCTTTTTTAAAATAAAATATCTTTGCTCTCTGTTCAATAGACAGCTGTATGTCAGGATAAACAGCCCAATATTATAGACTGCCCCTAAGCTTTTGAACTGTTTCCTTAGCGACAGATGGGGAAAGAAAAGCTGAAGTAGTTAATGTGCATTTTTGTTAAATAACAAAACCAGAAACCAGACAAAATATTTTAATTAGTCACTGCCTTAAATATTCTCCTATATATATATATGAGTGCGTGTGTATATATATACAAACATATGCATGTACATAAAAGAGTAGAACTCTGAAACTTTCCTTTCCCATAGCACAGAGAAGGCAGACTTCCTGAAATGCTGCCTGTTGTCAAATCTGGTTTCTTTTCCAGTCTAAACAATATTTGGAAAATGGTTGGTTGTACAAATTAACACCATCAAGATTTTTTTTTTTTAAAACCGAAGGTCTAATTTTAATGGTAATATTTCACCTATAAAAAGTGAGGATAACAAGTTTGTATTCATACAAAGGTGTTAATTAATGAAAGACAAACCTTTGCCAATTATTGACACATTCCTCTGTAATCCTGTTATGTGGAACATTCTAATGAAGTCATAGTTTATTACTAATGATCTAGCTTTGTTTAAAAAAAAAAAAGCTGCTAGGGGGAGGGGGACTGAAATAATTTATTTGCTTTGGTGTATTTTTTATCACAGCAGGTAAGAATGCTGCATTTTGACTGCCACATTGTATGCAGGATGAGGGGGTATGACCTCAGAATCAGCAACGGAGAACTGGCTCTTTCACACTTCAGCACACACTGCTGTGAACCAGCACTTTGGTCATATTATCCACTGCACCACAAAGCTGTCCGCTAATTATCTCTGAATACGAATTTTATTCAACCTTAATTTTCAGTAATGGGGCCTGATAGTTTGTGAAGAAAGACAAAAGAAGGGTCCCTTTGTTTTTCCCTCACAATAACCTTCTAGTGCGGGAGCTATGGCAGAACTCATTAAACTTGAACAATGAGTTGAAATATGATCGTGTTATTTTTGTCCCTGCCCCCAAACTAGGCTGCCCTCTCCGCGAGCCTCTCCATCTGCCGAACGGTATGGGAAGAGACATTGATTTTGCAGTGGACACTGTTACAACACATTCCCAAACTCCCACCAAATCACTAGGAACATGAATCTGAGCAGAAATTTGATTCTTTTGTACATGTCTGGCAAGATCTCGTGGCAAGTTTAGCCACTGGTCTGGGCACTGCGAAGCGGAGACCTGAAAACCCTGGTGAAACCAGGTTAAAAGAAAGCTGATCAGTGTTTGATGTGCACAGCGAGAACAGATTTTCACTACCTAGAAATACCTGCTATTCATTCAAATGTTGACTTAAAACAAGCTAACACTAAAAACCAAATAAATAAGTGAGCAGTTAATTTATGAAAAGACTGTAGGTTTCTGATCAGCTGAGGGCTGGCAGACATTTGGTGCCATCGGCAAAGCCCTGACTTCTCAAGGCAACACAGCTCCTAAAACCTTACTGGTTTCTACTCTGGGTTTTTTTACTCTAGTTTTCAATCTCCACAAAACATGGGGCATAAAAGTCATGCTTAGTTGCATACAGTAAAATACCTCAGGATGTGCACGAATATAATCAAGATTACTGGATTACTCAAAACAAATATCCCATTATACTGAAACTGAGTTACTTGATTCCATATGCAAAATAATCTCAAGCATGTTCTCTTTCCAGGGTTGTCATATTAACTTGTTATAAAGGCAGTTTGGGTTTCTCATCAACACTTTTGTCCCTCTCAAACAGTGCTTATTTTCTATGAGAAGTATCAAAGTAGTTCTGGAAGATACCTTCCTCCAAAACCTTCTTTATCCAAAATATTGTTTCGAGTGTATTTCATGCAGTTTTGTGAGTGAGGTATTCGTAGACAATTTACACAAAACAAGAGATCATCACTTGGTGTATCAGAGAAAAATCCTAATATTGTCCACTTCAAGATTCTTATGTGTTCTTGAGAGGTCTCACATAGCCTTGTTTTTAATTCTGTCTCAAATTTTCTCAGAGAATATGCCACAGCCAAAGAAAATGACATGTTTTGTGATTGCTGTATTTTACATTGAGCCTTAGTTTTCTTTCTGCTAGGTGTTATTCAATTATCCTAAAGTTGCCATTATAAAACCATTCCATATGTACAAACCAATTATAAAAAATAAGTTTTTAAACCAAATGATGGCAAGGCAGCCCACTCCCACATCTCTGTGCCATCACAGGGAATGGACACTCACACACACACACAGGCACACAGACGCTTATTTAGCAAGGATTTGGAGTCTGCTGAACAAATTATAGTTTCGGCAAGTGGGGAAACAGGAGCTTATTTCTGCAGCATTATAAATACATATATACTTATATTTTCATTTATCTATGCACAGACATACATATATACACACGCACGCGCACACCATACATACTTATAAGAAGCCCCCAAAGCACAAACTCATTTCATTTTGACTTAACCTATTCGATGAATTTTATTTTAAGATTCCATATCAAAACAAATAATCTATTCTCTGAGTAGCATTTCTATTTTTATTGTCCTGAGTATTTAAAGGCTGAAATGATGACTAGCTTTACATTAACTCCATTAATAAAACTGAACATCTAGCTAACATACTGTGACTGTAAAGATTTTGATTTTTCAGTGTATGAAGAAGACGCTCATACTGCAAGCGTCGCACACTGGAATAGGCTGCATTTGATTCTGAAATAAATCAAAATAAAATCTGAAAGGGAAAACTATTTCTTAACAGGCAGTAATTGAATGCCCTTCAGTGATACAACTTCCACAGACTTTTTCCATCATATAAAAAGTCTGATTCTTCTGTCATGTCCACAGTCGCCAGTCAGGAGTAATTACGCTAAGGTCAGCAAAGCATTAGAACTGGCATAAGAAGACGAGCATCAGGAACATAAAACTTTAAAATGTAGCGTTTGGTTATACTTTCAAGCTGCTTTTTGGGGAATTTGGAATATTTTTAATGATCTCGCACTTTATTTCACTAATCTAGAAATCTTCGCTTGGTGTGCTCGCTGAACGTCAGTTTGATTCGGGGAGCTGCATTTCATCTGTTAATTATATTTTTCTTTTAATTTTGACACAGTAAGTGAACCATACGGGGAAACGTCACTCTGGTGTTTGAAAAATAATGAACTAGGAAATAAAAAATGGCCTCGACCTGTGATAAATGTGCGCCGAAGAAAGCAAGCCGAACAACAAGAAGCAGATCCATCATGGCTCCTTTAAAAGATGTAAATCATGCTTTATTTTTCACTCAAATCGAGCAGCGAGGGGAGAGTCTGCGTGCGCCTATAGCCCTCTGCTTAGGGAGGGACCTATGACCCTATCTGCTTGCTGGTGCGACGCCCCGTAGAACCGGTGCCCCCCGACAGCTCCTGTCAGCAGCGATAAGCTGTTGACTGCAACAGGCTCTGGTCTTCTAGTGGGAATCCCGGGTGCAACTGGGAGAGAGTGTGAGAGCAGAGGAATGCGCTGTATATTCAAAGAGATGTATAGCGGATACCGTACGCTCCTTCCCAACACCTGCTGCATCGCTGCCTTACAGTTCGAATTCCAAGTATTCAGGGATGTAAATGTAATAAACAATGTATCTGTTTGTGCAAAGCATTCTTTATGAGGGGCATCCATGTGCTTTTAATCAGTTTCACGCTGGGTGAGAGAAAATTGTAAACTATGCATTAAAAAAAGATTTAGTGAAAGTTATTTTTCCTCTATCTTCTGCATCCTAATTCAATGCTTCCCCGTGCTTTCAGTGATAATATAAGTAATCTTCTAGCAACATTCATGAGGAAAGTTTGATGTGGATTTATACTAGTGGAGCTACATTACAATGGGTAGATTTAAGGTATTATAAAATGAGTTTTTGGATTTGTTACAGAGGTATGAAACCCCTAAGACACAGACAGATAGGACTTCCAACATATGGCAACCACTCTTATTATAAAACAAAACAGTGTTAAGTCAAAGTACCTGATTACAATTCGCTGGTGCTATGTAGCTCTGATAGCAGGCTTATATTTAATGCCACAGAAACAATATCATTTATTTTTCTGTCTTCCCTTATCCCTTCGTTATTGGGTTTGTGGGCTTTGAAACCTTAAGCAAAAGGACAAAAATATAAATTATAGAAAACATCAAAGTAGAGCAAAATCAAATGACATTCCGTATGATCCTTACAGAGATATCTAACACATTTCTTGTGTGCAGTTTGGTTAAAGTGCTATCGCTGCAGAGTTTCAGCAGTTATAATTAGTAATCTTTTGGGAGCTGTGGTAGCACACTTATAATGTCAAAAGTACTTAATTGAATGCAATAGTTAATTTGGCGATGTAAAAATTCATTTAATAATGATTTAAACTGGCCAAGGTTTTCACCTGCTATCAAAGATATCATTTGGAAAAAAACATAGCTCTATACTTTTACTACGTGCTGCTTCTTCAGCTAAGACTGCCTATAGATTTTTCTTAAATTACCTTCTTTGAGATGTGGGTCCTGGAGATAGAGCATCTAACACCACACCTATTCACATCTACACATGCATTATCAAATATAACTTTTGGTGAACACCATATCATCTAAAACATGTAAATCAAGAAAAATGTGACTGTGATGGACATGTCAAAAGAAAAATCACCGAGCCCAGTAGCCTAATAAACAAAATTCCGTTTGGGAAACAAATTGACTGACAAGCAGTTCCCAGCACATACATGCACATTAGATTCAGATGCATACTGGGGTATCAAATAGCTGGATAATTTATCACCAGTCAAATTTAAAACCACATTTGCTTGTCTTGGTCTATGGTTCCCATGCACCGCTATCTTATTAACAAGACTTTAATTCTCGTACTGACACACAAAAGTGTTGTACTCTAATGAACTGTCTGCTCCTTGCAGAAATCTGGTGGTAATGTAGTATGTTAGTTACAATAATGATAATCTTTAGTATTTTTAGCCTGTCAGAACCTGCACAGCCAACAACAACCAGTCTTTTACTAAAACTCTACCTCATCAAACTAACTTAATTAGCAATTCAACTCCTTATTTTTGTTTTGGATTCCCCTCTGGCTACTAATTAAAGCTTAATCGAAACTGCTGAACTGAGGTTGTAAAGAATTCATTAATATTAAAATTAGCCCCAACAATTTTTTTGGGCTGGTGCAATTTGTATTTGTTACTGTCAGGGTTTGAAATTCAGTTGAATTGCTAAGAAAGCTGTACCAGAAATTTGCTGTATATTCATATTATAAGCAGAACAAATATGATGAATACCAAGAGTTGAACAAGTAATTCATGTTTTGACCACGCGCAGTTCACATTACTTGTGTCACTGTTTAATACCAGCAGACAAAATACATTTTCAGATCATTTTTCCAAAGTCATCCACATTTCTTTATCCTCCTAAGTGCTTTCATATTTTGGATAAAAGGGAATAAAAGGCTCTGAAAAAAAATGCAAAGATTGATTTTATGTATTATCTTGACAAGATTAATATGTTTGAAAAATGAACAGATTTACCACTTCACTTTGATTTTTCCACTTTTCTTAACATCAAAGATTACTCCAGCTGCAATAATGGTCATTCTGAAAACTAAGATCAACCAAACTATGAGCTGCTTCTGTAAGGGACATATTTTTTGCTGGTTAGATATCTCTCATCAATTTATATTTTTTTTTAATAAGAGAGCAATACATTATTTTCTAAATTAAAATGAGCATCTCAGTGCTCTATAAATTATTCAAATATATTCTTTTCTGAACTCAGTTTATTCTTTGTAATGAGTTTAAATGTATTTTTAATTAAATTGCTCAGCTTACAATAAGAAATCAACTTATATTTGAGTATTACTAAATACTCTCAACAATATAAGTGAAACATACTTGTGTTTGTTTTTTGTAAATTTCATTAAAAATGTAAATATGAAAGGCAGCCTTTTTACAGCAGATAAAAACGATTTTCATAATTCAAGTTCACTTTTCATTTTAACTTTTATGCTTTAATATTTTTATAGAAACATGTATATTTATTTTACCCTACAGGAAATTTTTTCAAGAATGTTTATAGGAAACAAACTTGTTAAGACTAAAATATACAGCAACTAATACTGTTTAACATATTTTATTAAATATAAACGTTAAGATTATTTATATAATGCAAAACTTTACAAAAATATACATGAAAAATTACATATGCATCTAGGTTTCATTTAAATAACATCTATGACAAAACAATCATGCACATATTTAAAAATCAACATATGTCCATTTTTTACTCACTGACTAAATCAACAATGGCATACAAGGCACACAATTTAAAATCTTGGTGACAATTTCCGTGAAGTTATTCAAATACAATTTGACTTCTGACAAGAGGATGTAATTTATAAAACAGAACATGCCTATCAGTGGAACCTAAATTTGCATAATGAGGATACTTTCATTTCTGCAAGCACAGTTTTTGACATCCCAACTTGGAGCGCTGGAAGAATCTGGTGAAAAATGTCAATATACATAAGTAGGAAAATGATGAATAAAATACCCGTAACATTTATCTGATTTGAGTAAACAAAATAAATTTTGCTTGCAAAAAGTAATGATTTTCAAAACTGTAATAATGTGTTTCCTAAATGTATAAAAGTCTAGCGCTGCCTTTAGCTGCAATCAGCCTTGTAAACTAAGGGAGGTGTTCTGAGTTTACCATGAGATGGTGAAAACGCTGTGGTGACATTAATGCTATGCATTTTTTAATCAGTGTTTTGATTTAATTCTCTGTTGTGTTTCCTATAAATATACTGCGGCAGCAACAGTAGGGTCAAAAGAGAAAAGAAAAAAAAAACAAATCAAAAAGCCTTTACCCTTTCATTTTGTAGTTAAACTCGAAACTGGTTGTTAACTTGGTCGGCTGGATGAGAGCATCCACGTTCTTCAGCTCGAGAGAACCCTCCCCAAATTTTTTTCAGTTGTCATTTCAGGTAAACATATTCTCAGAGTTTAAATACAACAAATGCTGGAATAAATTTGCTTCAATTCAGCATCTCTTAACCCACCCTACGGAAAGGGATAGTATCACATGACAGTCAAAACCAAGTTACCTTTATGTTTTAAAGCCGGAACCCGGAAAGATTGCAATGTATCTATTTCAGGTTTACTAAACAAAACCTGGATGGTTAAGAGGAAGCTATAGAATAACACCTTTAACTAAAAGAAAGAAAAAAAAGAAAAGAAACAATACTTAATTTAAAAATACATAAAAAAGATACTGGAAATTACGTCTTTCCTTTATGCAAGTAACTAAGAGCACTTTCCAGAATTAGACAGAAACCTAGTTTATTTTTCATTAGTCTTGTTGCTTGTTTGCATTTCCTTAGTTCCCTAAACTTTGAAATTATGTTTATTTTGCTTTTGTTTATGGTGAGCTTCCTTTTGTGGTCTCTCTGATACTACTGTTGAACTGTAAATATTCCAAGGGGAATTACTTCAAAACCAGCTGTTTCAGTTACTGTAACATATAACATGCACATAAAATATATGTAGTTAAAGACTCTGAGGCAAAGAAACATTTTTGCTGGCCTTCATTGCTATAAAATCTAACAACACAAGACAAGAACAGAAGAACAGGAAGGAAATTAAAATGCAAAACAAAGCAGGGAGGCAAATCTCAGTGCAGAGTGTCCCTTTAATTTTAAATCGGATTTCTTTATATTCAAATTAAAGAACTAGATCATGGTTTTGAAAACAAATGTTCATCATATGCTTTAATCAGGCTGCTACTTGCCACAAATACACAGCATTTATTGAAGTGAAAGGAGAGCACACCACCCTTACTCATTTAAGACACCAGGCTGACAAATAAATACATTTATCAGGTGATCAGCTAATGTGGGTATAAGCCCAGGATTTTTACAATTCAACCTGCACTAAATAATAGTTCTTCTTGCAATAGGTGTTGAAAATGTTGCCTGGCTTAGTTCCAAGAAGAACTTGGAGGTACCTGCGACTGCCAGCCACAACAAGCTCGATGCACAGATAATACAAATAAATATGATTCAATTTCTGTCAAATACTGTGAAACTAAAATAATAAATAATTTCATGGAACAAGATCACTGGCAGCATATTCAAGCAAATAGTAATTGCTGCTTAGCTGTTCTCATTATCATTTTGAGATAAGTAGGTATTTTATAAACATTTTCGGCTAAGAAACTTCACTGCTTCTCCTTAAAAATTCCCTTTTATTATCAGTGTAGATTCATGGTGAAGAAATAAGCAGCTTGCTGTTCAAACAGCTGAAAGGGAGAAAAAAAAAGGGGCTGTTTTAACATTTCTTTTGCATCTTTAATTTCTTTCAATGCTCTGTACATCGTGAATATGTCAACTGAACACACATCTCATTTTCAGTTGCTAACACTACAGGTAGGGTAGAAACACACTCGGTGGCTAGATGGCAGGGAGCATTTGTAGGGTTGGGAGGGGAGCTTGCTGCAATATGCTCCAATGCCCGCGCAGCCACGCTAACCCTGATTGGTTAAAGCAAAGCTGTTCAGTCCTCTCCTCTTCTGGGTCAGTGTATGTTTATTTTATGTTTACCCCATAAACTCCTTCATAAATACCCTTAAGTTTGTACTGTATATTTTTACAGATTACTTCTGCTAGGAAATATTGGGGGGGGGGGAGGGAGAGGGTGTAATCAATTCATTATTCCGATACGAAGCCTTTTGATTATGAATTTTCCTCATACAGAGCGATCACAACTGGATCTCTGTAGCAGCAGGTCACCTGCAAAAACAAAATTGCAGGAGCCTTCCCCTCCCCCAGTTTTTAGTAAGGACCGCCCCCCGCCCCGCAGCTGACTGCTCACTCAGACGTGGAATCAGACATAACTGCATTCATTTGGTCTTATTTCTGCCACAGGAACAACAAAAAAAAATGGTTCCCAACGTGCTGCCATATGTTTGGTATATATCCACATTTGGGAAGTCTGGGAAAGACCTTCAGATTTTTCTCTGAAAAAGAGGCTCCCAAACATTTGAAAGTACAGTCTTGCTGCTCTCGCTGGTAAATTCAGCAGAACAGGAGGGGGCAGCCATATTCCAGTACAAAAACCTTCTTCAAAACTGAGGGGGAACGCACTGTGCTGGGACAGGAGGGAAATCTCTGGCCTCTCCCTAATCCCCGACTGACTCTGCCCGTTCTCTTAGGAAACCCACAAGTACCAAACGGAGGCAAAACCAGGTGGCTTATTAAAATGGGACAGCTAAGGCAGAGAACATACCTCAGCTTTATGGGGAAATATTCAGATCTTGCTGTTCCAGAAGAGTGGGAGTGGAACTCTTTAAGGAATAGTTAATAGAAACATAAAGGCAAATCTGATGTGTTTGTTGCCAAAGGGAGGGAGTGAATGAGGGACAGCAAAAATAACTAGATACTGAGGTTAGTTTACCCATGCAATTTATTACTTTTTTAATACAGCTAACCACTAAAATTTTCAGCCCCATATTTTTGATTTTTCTGCTTTTTATTCTTGTTGCTGCTATTGTTTAAGCATTCATTGAAATAATAAGGCGAGTATTTCTGTTTCCAATTGTGACATTTGTTATGTTCTCAGACCTCTTACTAAATGCTCACAATGCTGTCTCTTTCTAATACCAGTAAATAACTCAGCTTCAAGCATTCATTTTCCTACCAACTGAAGGGTTAGCAATGGGTGAGTTCACAACGTTCTGAGTGACCTACATGATGTTTTAAAACTAATTCCTGGTGTGAAGAGTTTTACAGAATTCTGTACTTGAGCCTTGGAACAAACAGCAGCCCTCTAGCCTCCACGCCCAAGCTGAAGTGCTCACGTGCCACTGCTGTTTGTTAGGACAATCAATGATAAGTGTTGCATTTGACACTCCAGAGAATTGTTCAAAAATACAGCAGCAGAGTCATCTACGAAGCTATCCTCACGGGTGGCAGAGCTCTTGCTCCCGCACTCCAAATGCATCCCAGTATTATATATAAAAATTATAGTCTTTTTGGTTCAAGTCCTAGAGGACCTGACTGTGTTTGGCTGCCTTGAGGAACAGTGTTGGGTGGTGGGCAGGAAAGCAACACAGGATCAGGAGGGAGAGCTTAACAAACAGCAGTGATCTGCCTTTGACATTCCCTCCCTAGCCTCATTTTTTGCAAGCCCCTTTGCCTGAGTTGCAGGCTGCCCCTGGCGAGTGCCCGGCTAGGGGGCGATGGATGTTCTCTGCCAGTGCTCATGACACTGTGGCTGTAGGTACCTTACCACGCTTTTATAAACTTCACCCACATCCCTGCTCTCACATTTCAGGGATATGGGAGCACTACCTCCACTCACACAGGTTTTGTTCTTTAAAGTGGAAGCCAAATGGACACACTTAGGAGGTAAATTATGCAGAAAAATACTTTAGATTTCTGCTGAGGCAAATGATTTTTTAGTAGGTCTCATAATTACTTTGGGTGGAGAATGTGCTTTTCCTCTTTGGTCTATTCGCTTGCAGTTCATACGAGGAAGGATTATATTACTGTCATTACACAAACACTTAAATGGGTCCATTGATTTGTTTAGAAATGAGATATCAATGACAGTTAATTATTCAATAACTGATCATTAATTTTGGGCAAATGATCAGAGACCCTTAGGTCCTTCCAATTTTGCTTGGCTCAAAGGAGTAAATGAAATCTGTTTGTTAAAAGCATGTGGCAGACTACTAAGCATTCGTTTTCATTCTGCTACAGTAAGCTAGTGTTTTAAACAGATTCGTGAAATGTTTTAATACAACTCAGGCAAACCCATCAATAGAAGAAAAGTTAAACACACAGTCAAGGGGATTATTATCTACCTGTCTATATCTTTCATCTAACCTGACACCTTGCCATGTGTTTTTTTTATAGAAAACAATTTTATACTTACTTAAACAGCCTGCTTTTAATTAATACCTCCCTGTTTTCCTTGCGTTTTAAGCTATCCTAAGGAGATCAAGGATTGTTCTTACCTACTGGGCTACATCAGTACCAGAAGGTGTTCAAAAAGCATTGCTTATATAATAAGGGTATCATCAGTCCTTACATATTCAATTAAAGTTCATGCAAAGTATGCGTTCCAATACCCGTGCCATTACCCTATCGCCACATCTCAGAGATTTGTTAATGATTAATAAGCAATGCAACATTTTCCTTCACTCCATCTGCATGGGACCGAGCTCTTAAATTCCCAAAGAATAAATTAAAGTAGAATTAAGGTTGCAAAATAGAGTGAATGTCAAGTCGAAACCCTTTTCTTTAATTCGGAGCTCACTTCTGCCAAGGTCTGCAGCACATGCTTGATCCTGTAACATTGGTGTGCTGAGATCATTCCAATATCATAATAGAGCACACTTAAAATGAGCAATTGAGAACTTGCAGCCTTAGCCCTGGATTCATTTGCTTTTCTTGGCTAGATGGACAAAAAATAGCCTGGGTAGGGATCTGATTTCCGTTCACTTCAGTGGAGCTCATGCTGCGTTTGGTGAGTGCAAGCAGAAATCCTGGGGATGGCGGAGCACTGAGGAAAAGCTGCGCGGTGCCACTTCTGCGTGGGCCAAAGGCTTCTTCCGACTTGGTTTTGGTCATGGAGGTCCCTGTGAAACACAGCATGTAAGTCAGTTTTCAAGAAATAGCGTGACAGACAACAAACTTGTCTATCATGTGCAATATGTATTTTGGGAAACATACAAAACTCATTAGAGTAACAGAAAGGCTGTGGTAACTCCTGCATATAAAACGGGAGCGGGAGCAAGCCTTGGGACCCATGTCCATCCTATACAGTGCAAGACAAACTGGAAAATATAGTTTCACTAAAGGGGAGAAAAAAATCCAACCCCGAACCAACCAACCAACAAAAACCCCCACAAACCTTTTATTTCCAAACTGCAGCTCTATCACTTCAGTGTGAGCGTTACCTATGTGATCACCAGAGGTCAGTGTCACCACAGGCTGCAACAGGGAGAGAGAGGCTGTATGTAAAAGATGAATTCGAGCTTGCCTGATCCCTCCAGAGTTTGCCTGCGCTCCAACACCGAGTATGACAAATTCACCAGCCGCCCTCTTCTGTGTGAGGTGGAGGGTGGGTGACTGGCGGGGGAGGGGGGTTTGGGGGAAGTGTGAAGGCAAAAAAAGGACAAGGGTAAAAAAGAATCAGAGAGCTGGAAAAAAAGCGGGAGCAGGAAAAAAACGGGAGCAGGAATAAAAGCACAACTTGGCTGGCTCTTTGTAACCATAAAAGATATTGCCTTCAGATTCCCAAGCAGCCAAGTCCCACCTGTGTTAAGGCAGGTACCTGGCAAAATGCATTACTGCCAGCTCCAAAAACTGAGAAATTATGAAGTTGGCTCATAATATTTAAATAGTTAATAAATACTGTTTTCTTTTCCTTTGCCCACAAGGCTGTTTTCAGATGGGGTTTTTCTTTTTTTTTCCTATATTCTCAAGTTTTGCTCCACTAACTTCAAACCTGAGAATGCATGTGTGCGTGAGGGTGCACGCACGTATTTTTAATGACATGTGAAATGTTCAGGTTGTTCAGTCTGCCTTCAGGGCTTGCAGTTTAAGAGAAATATGAGGTGCAGAGTAAAAGTCACTCTCTGCTCACTTTCTTTTGGCAAATGCTTTTAAAGGAGTGGCCTTTGTGCATGGGTCACAGGCAATGGATAAACGTGTGGGCTGCTGTTGCTCCCTTACCTTGGTAAATCACAAGCCACCCCCAACTCTCTGAGGGTATCAGCGGTGTGTTCCTCCACCCTCATGTGCCACCCCTTCTGCAGCTGTGTCAGGTTGTGAGTCTGCATACAGGGAAAAGCAAAAGCTATGTCAGGGAGCAATGGCTCAAGAGCAGAAAGAGTAGAAAGGCTCCTACCTCAGCCTTCATGGAGCACCTGGAGGCATGTGGACAGATGTAACAAGCGCTTTCTACCGCTTTGCCCATATTGGCATTTTTGGAAGTTGATCTCCCATCAGCTCAGTAGCAATGGTAATACAAATACTGGCACAGTGAAATCCTGAGATTAGGTGCCCTGCATTCTAGATAGCCTCTGTGGTTGTTGCTGCTGGGCATTATTACAGAAAAAAAAAAAAATGATGAAAACTTTCAGAAATAAAGTATGCTTTCCAATACCCATGGATTCCTTTTGTGTAATGCATTGTTTGACAATGCTGAAGTGTGTGGTCTCCATTTAGCCTTTGCACATCACTAATGCTCTTTCACTTGCAACGCTGGGGTCCAAACACCAAACCAAGGACACAGCTCAAAATGTGGTGGTGCAACTGTCACGAAAGAAATGAGCTTTTTTTCTCCAGGCTCCCTCTGTACAATGTCCTGACAGGAACACCTTCTCTTCTTTCTGAATGTATCGATGGCCAGATTTGGGAAAGAGCCAACTTTAAAATATCAGGTCTGGAGAATCACTTCTTGGGTAACTTGAGACATTTTTTTACAACTGAAGAACATAGATGGTCTCTCATGTGGAAGGCACATACCTGATACCAGGCAGAACTTACGTATTTATCCAACCGTATCGGCTGCTCTCAATTCACTCCAGGGTAAAGTCCTCTTCAATACTGCTCCAGAAAAATGATACTGCTTATCAAAAGGAATTATCTAGATAACGTCATGACAGATACATGACAAACTTGCTTTCTCTGCACAAGTCTCAGGGCTAAGCAAATACAAATTGAGCCTTTTTCCCAAGGCAAAATGCAAGTTGAATTTTTTGCACAACCCAACAGAAGAAAAGTAGGGCAGTTCTCCATGCTGAGCTTGAATGCAAGCAAGGTAAAAGTCCTAAATGGAGTCTTTAATGAACACTCTGCATTACTAAAGTCGGTAAATG
Source organism: Gallinula chloropus (assembly GCF_964237585.1). Taxonomy (NCBI): domain Eukaryota; kingdom Metazoa; phylum Chordata; class Aves; order Gruiformes; family Rallidae; genus Gallinula; species Gallinula chloropus. Next base: position 145,552,228 of record NC_140085.1, read on the forward strand.
CTGGAGAGTTTAGTCTAGTTGTTCCAATACACTTCCCTGTGATGGGAAGTAGGGATTACAATAGTGTTTACTTATCTCAGTGTAGTCCTTTGACCTGTGTGATCTCTCTTGGCAACTTAGATCAGTCACCACAAGGATGCTATCACAGGTTGCACTGCAAAAGGCTGAGCAAGTACACAGTCCTATTTACAGCTCTACTCTCTGGGATCCATCATCCAGCTAAACAATCCACGGCAGAGGAGCCTAGAAGGTTCACATTGCTGCACTGAATTAATGGCATAGGGTTTAAATAGCAACTGAAAAAAAATCTTAAATCTAAGGGAATTATTGAGTAAATGTGCATATTTTCAATAGCCTGTTTACCAATAAACACTTCAGAAGTGGTTTACAACATTTTTTTTTTCAGTAATCATTCCCTTTGCCCCCTCCCCCCCAAAAGTATACCTACCTTTCCAAAATGCAGGCACATCTTAGATCAAGTTATTCCTTAAGTCTAGAAAAAATTAAGACGGGGCTGGGAAGAAGCATATACCTAAAAAATTTAACATAGGGAAAGTACTTTGACATCTAACATAAATGTCTGTGCTATAAACCTCAGTGCTTTATAAAGTTTAGACTGGTCTTAAAGTATTAACTCAGAAACACTCTCCAGTCATATTTAACAGTGGTTAGGGAACAACACACTAATTGTAAAGTAGTAGTAGTAATAATAATAATAATAATAATAATAATAATAATAACAATAACAATAATAATAATAGCCCATGTCAGTATGGTAGCTGGTAGGGATGAGTACATTTAATAAGTCTGATGAAAAGCATGAAATTTAATTAATGCTATTTGGCAAACTTCCGAGTTGTGTCAAGACACGGCAGCAGCCCACTTCTGGGTTAACCCTGCGAGGGCTGCTGAGCCTCCAGCAACAAGCAGCTGAAAAACGTGCTGTGCCAGTTAGGCTGCTGATCACCCCCACCCCCCCAGCTTCTGCACTGCATGTACCTCTAAAGGGGAGCAGAACCACTGTCAGTAGCAGATGCAATGAAAATTCTCCCCAGACTGTGAGCACATATAAAGAAGAGTCAGTGTCAGGAAAATCTGTATCTCCATGTTGCTAGGAGGGGGTAACAACAAGTTGCCCCCTGTAATGAGCTCTGAATGCCATGGCACGCTTTCAGCTCAGAGAGAAAAAGGCACCGGTGAAGGTAGTAGCTGTGCAAGAAAATCCCTTGCTATATCCAGCAATGTTTATGGGTGCCTGAACTTGTATGGGGTGTATGAACAGTGGAGGAAAGCAGGTGGGAGATTCTAACTGCTAGGCTGCAGGGACTTAATACATACATTTAGAACTGCAAACTTTCCTCAGTTTCCATATTTCAGGGAAGAGAAATAGATTCTACAAGGAACTCATCTTAGCTGCCCTGAATCACTCTCTGTAGGGACCTACTTCTCTCTCTGGATAAATAAAAAGGATGGAAATAAAGATACTTAATTATCCCATCATCCTCAAGTTAGACTTCTAAATGCGGGGCCTTGAACTAATTGTCAGCCCATCTTGGATGTCCCCTCCTGTTGGATCCTCACACTGACACCAGCAAGGGTGGCCTGCTTGTGCTGGAGAAGAGGAGGTAGACCTGAGGAAGAGTTGACTTGAAATTATCCAGAGGTTTTCAGGGTTCTAGATGACGTAGTTGAGGAGGACATCTGAGGGACTTCAAAGTGCCAGCTTGTTTACTCACCACAACAAAGAAAACTACTGGGTGATTAAAACAGAGAAGGAAAAAAAAAAATGTTTTTAGAAGAAAATATGTTAGCAAGACTTTGCTAGTATGTGCAGGGGTTATCAAGGAGGTTGGGTTTCAATTTTTCCTTGCTGTCAGCAATGCACACCCAGAGAGTGCCAAAGAAGGATGGAGCAAAAGCCTGGAGACCTCTGTGCTCCTGAAACCTGTTCAGTTTCACACAGCACAGCTAGATCCTGCCCTGAGACCCTATTAATTCCACCCCAGCTGAACTGCAGAGCTGTGCACTGCGTCCTGAATGTCTGTTGCTTCACATCTTGGTCTTCCTCTCTGGGGGCAGAAGCTGTGGTCCCAGGGCTCCCTCCCACAGGCAGGCAGGGGTTCATAGGGCAAAGGCAGACATGTTTGTAGGGCAACAGTCTGGAACAGGGAAGCAGAGGGCTGAGACACTTTCTTCTGAGACCTACTGAAAGCTGGATAACCTGTGGTGAAACTGAAAGGCAGCCCTAATGATCTGCAAGTAATCTTTACAGGTCTACATAAACCTCCAGTTTTCCCAAGAATAAAAAACAAAAATAATTTAAAGAAGAAGTTTTCCTTGTGCCTGCAAGGCTGGAATTTCTCTAGCTACTGTTTTGCTGTAACGACTGTGACCATATTTCCATGCCAGTTTAGTCTGCTCTGTAACCCCCCACTTACTTTTGCTGCCTGGTGTGCATACTACAAATGCCCAGGTTCCCCAAACCTGATGTGTTGATTCTAGATGTGTAGCTGGCAGTGCTCTGCACTGGGGCTGCAGATGCCTGTGATGCTGAACAGAGAGGGAATTTAGGTCTGGAGACCTCCCTTTGTTCACGCAAAGAAGCCCCATCTCTCCGTCCCTCACAGGCAGGCAGACAAACGGCTTGCAGGTCAGACTCTGCTTCCTCTCTTTTTCCCAAACCCTGTCCTCAGGAGCCTGGGATTGTTAGAGGCACTTAAGGAAAGTACTCGCAAATAGCGCCATTTCATGCCATTTGAAGCCTCGTTCTGCTACATATTTCAGGTTTTAAATTACTAAGAGCTTGTTTTTCAGTTTAGAACCAAACACAGTAACATATATATGGTGTACACTCGTCTATATATGCGGGTTCCCTTACTTTTAAAAGATCACCAGGGAGACTTGCTGGCAATTTTCTGCAGAGATGGAAGTGGAAATGGATGTGGATTGTTAATACCAGAATATCACCTAGCATCTGGATAGGTTTAACACGTGATAAACTGTGAGGTTTGGACACAGATTTGAGGTGCTTGAGGAGACTGCTTGAAAGCCTGTATCTGTTGGCCTGGCCTGACTCTCATCCTGTGGAGCCTTAGCCTGTTTCTGTTTACAGGATGAACACAGAACAACTGAGAGATGCAGCAGCCTCAAATTTAGAACAATAAAATAGAAATGACAGTGAGTTTAGAGCTATTCTTACTCACTATTTTTAAATTCAGCTCTAGGAATGGAATTAAATTACAGAGCTGTTGATTCTGGAACCAAAGAGGACAACTGGGTTCATCCGTTTCTTTACCTCCCATTCATCGAAAAAGCAAAAGCCTGTTAAACATCTGGGTTTAGCTCCAAATCTCAGCTCCTTTTGGACCTACATTATTTACTAAAATTATCTGGACTCATTTTAATTTATTGGTTTTTTTTGTGATGGGAAAATCTATCAAATGTGTTAATACATTGTTTTGGACTTAATTGCTGTCACTGCTAGAAATCAAACTCAGTTTCCACTCTGAATTTGTCCTAACTGACCTTCCAGCCATTGGAGTGTGTGTCACAGCCTGTGTACCAGAATGAAAGGACCACGTCTTTCTTCTCCATGTTTCTTCTTCTGGACTTGATCGATTCACCTGTTCCTTCAGTATCTGACTACAGTTATGATGGCCAGAGGGTATAAACAAAGCAGATTTCATAAGGACCAGTAGTATATTTTATGACAGATTGATACAGTTGGGGAAAAAAAAAAAGAGATGAGGTCTGTGTACCTAAGAGCTCATCTGGTTTTCCATATGATATCAGTTAGACATAAACCCAATACTTGTCCCTGGAAATGTTGGCTGACTTATGAACTATACAGGCATAATTTGTTTGGGTTGTTTATTGCAAGGGCGAAATATTGCCACCATTCTGATGGCTTTTCTCTGGACTGGGATGATCAGAACTGGTGACAGGGGTGCTGTGATGTACGGTGTTAATTTACAGTTACAGGCTAGCAAGTTTTACGCTCCCTGTTCTCCCCTTCTCCCCCCACTGCCCTTCTGCTGTGTCTGTGCTACAACACTGCATTACTGGCTTATACCCGAGCTGTCGGGAGATCGATCCAGCTGGCACTGTGTCAGCATCTACCCTCATTTTATTTACCACTGCTCCAGTTTCCTGACTACCCTCCCATTTTGTTAGTGATCACTTTGTCTTTGAGTCATGCAGATGCAGTTCTGGAGGGGTCTCAAAGGGTGATCTAGACCATATCCCTACTAGGAATCAGATGCAAATGAACTTACACTGCCCCAACATATTACTTAAATCTTTAAAAACATCACCGAGAAACTGCAGCATTCTAGGTACCCTCTTTGTATAGTTAGCTGTACTATACTTCAGAAAGTTTGCCCAAACACCTCTCGAAGTCTTTTCCTCTGCACCAATACAAATATTTCACAGCATGGCATTAAAAACCAAACCCTCAGGACCTGACTAGGAAAACATTGTTCCCTTGAAAATTCCCTGTTTGCAATTACAAGAAAAAACTATACTTTTAAAGTTGTTCAAGATATGCCATGTTGAGTTTATTATCATTTTACTTTCTTAATCAAAATTTTGTGAGGTACAAAGTCAGATGCCTTACAGTACTTGTGTGAACATTATTAACTTTATCAACCAAACACATGCCATATTTGAAAGCTAATGAGCTATCCAATATAGTTTCTTAATCATCCCTATTCCTTCCCACTAGAAATACCCAAACCTAATCTCTCTCCTGCCAAGCCCTACCTACAGCACATTTGAAATACCTCTTAAAAAAAAAAAAAAAAAAAATAAATAAAACAAAACCACAAAACAAAACCACAAAACAAAACACAAACCAAAAAAACCAACCCAACCCAAAACAAACTGAGAGGGAATGGACTTTTTTGTGGGAGAGAGGAAGAAGCAATGCTATTGTTTCCTTCTTTCTCCTCACCTCTTTCCACAGCCTATAAGAAAATAAACTGGCTAAGCAGTATACATGCATAATTAAAGTGAAGCCATTTTGGAAATAATTCCAACTTACACTGAAAAACTGACGTATTAGCTCGCAAATGATGTGTTTCAAATTTAGAGGTGTGCATAGGTTAAGTTTAAGTTGATTGTTAAAACATAAAAAATGTCAATTAAAAAAAACAACAACCCTACTAACTACTGTCATTTTCAGAACAAGTGAATGAGAACATCGAGTAATGAATTTAAATTAAGTTGTTTCTCAGTAATCACAATCTATCTAATTTCTTATCTCTTAAACATCTGTTACTTACACATCAAAGGAAGGGTGGTTAGATTACAAGTGTCTGGACAGTGTAGCTAGCTGCTGGAGAGCCTTCCTTGCCAAACAGAAAATCCACTATTTCCAGAGAATCCACTATTTCCAGAGAGCTCCATGCTGAAACAAACACTTTGGAATGAGAGGACAGCGAAATAGGAACATGATTATTCATTATAGTTATTTTCATTGCATTCACTGTAAAGTCAGTTTCACTATATTCTTCTCCCTGGTTCTTTTAACTGAAATCTGGCTGAAGAGAAGCCTAAGTTCAGCACAATGTAATGTAACGTAAGGTTTAGCTAGGAAGCAGTAATGAACACCTGTAGCAAAAGTGCTGGTTACCATAAAACGATACGTGTGTTAAATATTTACCAGATCGCAGTATTATTTTCTGCTCAAAGTTTAAGGAACTACTTAGTGTCCTAGGCTTGATGATGTGATAACCCTGGGTAAATATTGATTTTTAAATGGTGACCACTGTACAAATTTATACTTGTTAATGGGAAGGGCACAAAGCAAACAGCATTAATTGAGCAAAATCAAGGCATTTCTTCAGCTCATATGTTTGACTTGACATATTGTGACATACACAATGCAGCTCCCAAGTTTTTCCCAGAAAAACAATGTCCATCATACCTCTGGGTAGCATGGAGATGCCAAGGAAAAGAATAAAAAGGCTTGTAATCTTTCCTTGTGTAATCTGCACCTTTGTAAGAAGGCAAGCAAGACATTAACTGCTCTCAGATCACTCACTCATCACAGTATCTTCTTTGACCGGATGCTTTTGTTCCCTCACGCTTTCTATTTTTTGCCTTTTTATGTTTGTGCTTTCAAACTTCTGGGCAGGGACATTGCTGATAGGTCTGACGTCAAAGCTTTTCCTCAGACGCTTTGTCTTTCCTCACTTCAAAAACTCATTCAGAAGAAGGACTGAAGAGTCACCCTGACATCACAGGGATGTATTTTCAGACTGCAGAAAGCGAGGTGTTAGGACCCACAGAGTGCAGACCTCAACCACATGGCTTGAAGGTGCTTGCTTCACGGCCACTTTGCATCAAGGCTGGGGGGGACTGTCCATGTGCTTGCTACCCCATTAATCTGCACTTGCACTCAGTTATACTGTATTTTATGTAGAGTGGGAAAGAATTCACTGTGGAAGTGATGTAGAGTTACTTACCGGGTGTAAATGCTTTGCCCATGTTCCAAGAATACTTAACATGTCATAGGCTGCACACTGCAAGATTCTTCATTTTAAATGCATAGAACTGAAGAGATTGTGAGATTATTTAGAGAAACTGCTTATATGTTGCTGGCCCTTAAATTTCACCTGATTACCCTCAGACTGAGCACCCCAATTAAGGCTGGAGCATATCTTCTGAAAAGACATCCTGACTTGAGATGAGTTGAATTTTCAAAAAAAGATAGAAAATCCCCAACTTCCTTGAAGAGAACTTTATCAGACTGTGAGTTGCTCCCCTGGCATTCCAAGCATGGTGAGAGTCAAAGCACAAAAATTGTCTTCTGCCAGGATGTAGAGAAGCAGCAAATCAGTCACAGACAAATTTGGAATACTGTGAATAAATAAATTTTTTTTAAAATATATTGTGCATGTATAAGCCAAACCTTTATCACAAGCTTTATGCCTAGAAAGGAAATTATTTAGTAAATTATCATAGCTAGACAGAGCAGAAGGACCTCAAATAGATTTTACCTGCTCTGTTAATGTCCATCAGACAGAGCTGTTGGAGGAGTACTGGGAGAAAGGCGATGACCCTCCCAACCTTCCCTTTGTTTAGACCATTGAAGTTTATATGTGTGGAAGGAGAAAGAATAACCTAAGCCCCCTTAGCTGGTGAGTCAGATACCTTCAGGACAGGTATATTTAAAGATTAAACTTTCCAAGAAGAGCTTGTCTCAATAAATTCCTGTTTTACTTCAACCCTTCACCTTCTTCTGCAGGGGAACATCTTCTAAAAGATTTCATGATTCTTTTAAATGAATTTTGTGTCCCATGTAACTATCTACTACAGCTTGGCTTGATAGTTAAAGACCCCTCAGCATGTTTCATTCATGATTTGACCTGTGTTTCAAAGATGGCCTCCATAGATAAAAGCTAGTATTGGTAGCTGTTGTGTACCAGTCAGCCATCTGGGCTCTTTTGTTCCAGCAAGATCTCTGCTAGACCTCTAACTTTTAATAGCGCTACTAGCTTATGTCTGTAAGGAAAGTAGTTGTAGCAAACAATCAATTAGCAACCGAGAACATTACTGGGGTGTTTCCAATGTGTTTGCTGCTCTAAATTACAGCCTATTGTTACATTTTTGTAACTATGGAGCAATTGTGTATTTGCATAAAAATATGGGCCCTGCTATGAGAACATTAACAGGTGCTTCCAACAATCTTATTTTCTTGGACAAAACCCATGCCTTATGACAACCTCTAGCATTGTCTCAGTGGTGATTTTACTTTGGTATGTTGAAACTGAAGAGAAAAAATTTGGTACTTTTGCCTTTTCTAAACGGAAACACCGAGCCACTTTTGCTTAAATGAAGATGTCAGGTCTCACGTTCAGCAAGGCTGGCTAGTGGGAAGAAAAGAGTCTTCTCCAGCTGGGCAGTTATGGGGGTTTTTCCTGTTTCTGTGGACAGGCCTCCCATGAGTTACACATGTTGCAGAGCCACGTGAGAAGCCTCCCAGAAGCCTGACTGACATAGTCTGTGGAGGTTGTGACTGCTGGAAGCCATACACTTCAGACTGTGCTAAACTCACAGACAGTCCTTGGCAGAAAATGCTATGGAGCTCAAGGCTTTCAAAAGCCCTACTAGTGTATTATTACTGAAGACACTCAAGCCTTTCCAGCTCAGCTCTGGCTTTCCCAAGGTTTCAGGACTGATCGATCCCTCTGGGGGCCACCAGCTGTCACAACTGGAGGGAACCACCCTTGTCGTCTACATGGTTTTGCAAGTCTTGGGAGTAGCTGAGGAAGACAACTCAACCTGTGAACTTTACACTCAAAGTTTAAAAAGACTGTGAGAAGTCATATAAAATCAACTGCAGTAGATGCTGCCCTAGAGCATTACAAATGCTGGACTACAGCAGACAAGTACAAGAACACAGAAACTGTTTCATAACACAAAACCATTGCAGGTTTATGTATTAATGGCACAGAAAACTGCCAGTGCCGGAAGGGAAGAAAATATCTATGCTTGAATGAAGCCTTCATCGGCTCCACACTAAATGGTAGACTGAAACCTGAGCGATACCTTGTGGTGGGTTGACCCTGGCTGTAGGCCAATGCTCACCAAAGCTGCTCTAGCACTCCTTTTCTCAGCTGGACAGGAGACCACCACCAAAATCTCACCACACAGACCCACAACATACCTTTCTATCTGAAGCAAATTCTGGCAGCGCCTGCATAAACATGGGCTGGGCTTCAGCTCTGGATCACATTTATTTGTATCAAGCCTACAGCTACAATAGGAAAGTTCAAACCTAAACCTTTCCATCAGATTGAATATGTGCATTGTGTTTTTCTGTGTATATGCAGGGCAGAAACAGCACGGTGGATGTTAGTATCACCTTGCCTTGTGTAACTGTGAAAGTTATTTTGCATATGAGCTTAGCTAATAAATGTTACATCTGCTGGATGATTGTGGTTTTCCAACTTTTATCATTCTGTTCTTTTTGTCTTATCTTTGTACATTTACTTTGTGTTGTCTGTGGAGAATACCCTACCTATTACTGGCATCCTCTTCTTTTTCTCCACTACAACTTTGATTCTACACAAGGGAGACACATCAATGACTCTTATTTGTTAATACCGTTTAATGGCTCTCTAGGTGATTTTGTTCATATTCTCTCCTTCTCTAAGTTACTTGGCAACATATACAAATGCATATATGTATATAAAAGTTTCCTACAAATAAGAAAAATGTTTTACGAGGCTCCAAAAGTCTATGTAGCAAGGAAATCAGCCAGAAGCGTTTGTCATCAGTTCCAATGAATTCCCTGCTCTACTGAAATCACCAGATAAATGCTATCTTGGATTTCAGTTCAACTAAGATTTTAAACACACTTTTCTCCCCTGTGTACCTTTAATTTTTGTCAGCTTTCACTGCTCACTACAGCATTGTTACTGGAGTATATTAGGTGTACCCAGAATACTGATCAATGAAATATTCATAAAGATGGGGTATGTGTGTGGGGTTTGTTGTTTTGGGTTTTTTAAAGAACAAAACTTAGGGTTGGTGGTTTGGTTTTTTTTCTTTTAAGAACAAAGCTTAAGTATATCTTGATCTTTTCTGGCAGGGGGTGGGAGTGATTGAAAGAAACAGAAGTAGGAGGAACAGGTTGAAGAAAAGCTGCCTTTCCCCACCAGTGGCTTGGACAGGACATTCTGCAGTGCCATGCTGCTCACGTAGGTGTTCAAATACTCTGCAGGTCACCTCCCTTGTGACTGAGGGAGGTCTGGATTTTCGTTTTTCTGAAGGAAATGCTTCATGGTACATGTGGACTTCTAAGAGCAGTTAGGTAAAATGACATTAAAATTTACATGGATCTGAGAAATCTTGGTTTATATCTGAATATGTGTCCATCTGTCCTCCTCCCCCAGCCCCCACCCCCCAAAAAAAAGCATAACTCTACTTACGAGTCTCTGAGTCCCCAAGTTTTAGAAATAATAACTCATCCAGAGTATGTGCTTATTTCAATATCTAAAAATTAGACCCTGAATATGGAAAAGACCAGTCCTGATAAACAGAATCCCAGAATCCCAGAACGTTAGGAGTTGGAAAGGACCTCGAAAGTATCACCTAGGCTAAATCACACAGGAACTCATCCAGGTGGGGTTTGAATGTCTCCAGAGAAGGAGACTTCACAACCCTGTTTGGGCAGCCTGTGCCAGTGCTCTGTCACCCTCACAGTGAAAAAGTTTCTCATTGTGTTCACATGGAATTTCCTATGCTCCAGCTTGTACCCATTGCCCCTTGTCCTATCGCTGGCCATCACTGAGAAGAGCCTGGCTCCATCCTCCTGACTCTCACCCTTTACATATTTATAAACATTAATAAGGTCACAAAATGAGAACACAAAATGTTTTCCAGCCATGTTGCACAGCAGCTGTGGGGTGTAACATGGTTCCTGGGCACGCAAAGGTATAGGGAATCATGTATGGGTTTTGCTTTGCAAGATTTTTCAGTTCCAACAACTATATTACAGTAATATAATCTGAGTTTCAGCATGTCAGCTTTGCTGTACATCTTTGATAAATGCTTTGTGGCACTCAATACTTCCTCAAAAGTCTTTAACAGATAGACATGAACACAGCACACACTTCAGCACGTGAGAGCTGATTGTCCTGGAAAACAGTATGGTCATTAAAGCAAGGTCACAATTCCTCCTCCTTTTAGATTAGAGACAACGTAACATGAAGACTGCCATTCAGTGGTTAGTTCTGTCAACTGTGTTTCACACAATCCTCTTGAAGATGTAGTTGACGAGAAATCTCATCTCACTGATGAGAAATCTACAGAGGTTAAAATATTTGCAAGTCTCTGGACTTACACACATTTACTATTCTAAGTATTTCTCTGGAATATTTGCTGGGTCTATAATTTTACTAAAGAATCTCAAGGGCTTTTATCCGGTTCCATAAATTGGTTCTTTTTTTTTTCCTGAGAAAGTGATTTTCTAGATTCGTGTTAGAGCTACCCATATCGTCAGATTAGGAATTTTAGTCAGGAAAAGCAAAAACATCTTTTGAGTAGCAGCTCTGAATACTTCATCCTCTTAGATATATCATTAAACCAACACTTAAGGCCCTTTTATTGCTACGACAGCCACGAAGAGTGCTCAATCACACTGAGCTCTTTAATTGACTACTTGGATTACTTAAAAGACCCAGATAGTTGGCATGGATTTGAACAGTTGGACAGAGCATGACCAACAAACAATTGGCAAGCAAGACTGGGCAACCCAGATGGACTCGAACCTTATCTTCTTCCTAAGGCGGCTGAATTTCCACTCCTTAGGCTTCATGTAAAACTGTAAAAAACCCACCACTGTCACTTTTTCCCCTCTTCTGATTAAGTTACATAGCCTACAATTTTACCTAATTCTGAAATGTAAAAAGGGGGGATATCAGCTAAAGTAAAAAGGAAATAGTGGTGTGGTGGGTGGTGGTGTGGTGTGGTGTGTGGAATTGCCATTTGCCATCTCTCATTCTTGTTTTTCAACCAGCTCTGTGTTTCTGCCTAAAAGCTGCTCCAGAGTTTTGCAGCGCTTGTGTTGTCTGCCCAAACTGCTTCGAACTGGGTGCTGTCAAGTGTACTCGGTATCCATCTGTGACATGTACGTGTCAGACATAGTATGTATAAAAGGAAACCTTGCCTAACTGCTCAGAAGGAGCCCAGCAACCCACCAGAGCTCAGGGCAAACCCAGTCAGGGTCTCTTGCTGGTGAATTCAGTTCGCTGACTGACAGTGCCCTGCAGGTCTCTCTATTCAAGAGAAGGGTGAACTGGCTCCACAGGAAAAGCGAGCTGTTGTTTTCACCTCCGATTTTCACCTCCACCTACAAATTTCAAACAGTGAACATCTCAGATAACAACAGTTCTCAGTCTGAGCCACCCAAAATGTCCTTCCTTCTCCAAAACAATTTGTCCCTGCTCTTCGGCGGTCGGTCTCAGCTTTAATCCAATACTGACCTTGGACAGTCTAATGACCTTCACATGCTACCTATCTCTGAAATAAGCATCTAATTTTTCATTTCACTATACAAGACTAAATATTTAGTTTAATTATTTGTGGGTGACCATCCATTCTTAATTAGCTAAGAAAATCAATATTTATTGTATTTGTGGAAAACAGCATTTAAGGCTGGAATATCTCATTAATGAAACAAAACCACATTTCCACATTTCTTCACATATGCCCGGATTTAGGACAACGTTATGATACCATTTAATCATTTTAAATTGCTGAACTGGAGATTTTCCAAATTTCCCTAATTTGAAGTCACAAAAATTTTAACCATATCCCAGAGCACCCTCTTCATATATTCTCTCTGAGTATATATGTTAATGTGCATTAATTATACTCTTTCTAAGTACTGTACATGTTTCTGACACGAGGATTCTACATTACAGTGAAGGATTATTGTACTTTCTAGGTCCACTGCAGCTGCAGCAGCTTCAATCACTTTTAATATATTTTATTACAAGTAGCGTTTAATTAACAGTACATCTACTGTCCATGTGAAGGATCCAGTCCTGCACGGGTTTAGGCACACATTTAATTTTGTGCACTGTGAATAGTCCTATGTAACTGGCTGGTTTGTGAAAAGAATGGTATTCCAACCCCAAAAATTCCACTTAGATCTTCAGCGCTGTCTGAAGTGACTGGCACTGCGGAGACGTGAAAGAGGAATGAGAACTATGACTGAGAAAAACAAGATGTTTTGGACAGGATCAGGAGTCTATTTTCATTTCTGATTATATTTTTTTTTAGAAAGAATGGGTTTGCTGCTACTGAAAGATATTAATTTTGCTGGGTATCTGAAGGTTTTGTTACATGCTTCAGGTAGCAGGGTTGGTTTATGTTGATTATATGGGACAGCTAGCAACCATGTGGGCACAGGAGCTTTTTTCAGCGTGCCAGTCCCCTATATTTCCAAGGAGAATCTTTCAGAGGTATCCCTCAATCAGGTTTTTTTGTTTGTTTTTTATATATTTATTTTTTTAAAGAAAAATTGGAGAAAGAATCTTTTGGAGAGTCAAGAAAAGACAAGAAAATATTAAGCTCCTGGGGAAAGGACTGAACAGCCCTTAAGAATCTTTTTTGCTCTAATATGAAAGACCCACTCATTGCATGTCCGTTCCCTTCACAAATTTCCTGAAAATTTCTCACATTGGATGTAATGTACCCTAAACTAGAGGGTTATAAAAGGTATCACTGTGCAAAGGAGGGATTCTGGGGCATTTAAAAATCTTGCTAATTGTTTTGTACTTAGTTTAGGGCTTTGATCCCACTTTGCACCAGAGATGTAGATGCAGGCAAGATGGGATCTCTACCTCCTGGTGCTGGACAAGTATAGTTTAGGATGGAGTTGCAGAAAATACAGGATGAAGCACACTAAAATACAGGGTGCTACACTAAAACACAGGGTGCTGCACTAAAATTTAGTTTTTCTGTTGGAAGCTGAAATTAAGGAAGGCAGAGAAAAAAAAACACAACCCGACCAAACATTTACTAATTACATATGAGAATGAAATTTCAAAGTGAATTTACCACGTGTGTATATCTTTACTCACAAGTCTTAACAAATTTCCTCCAGAAATAGTGTGGTTTCTTCACCCTGGTGCTGCAGTGCAAACGATCTGGAGGATGCTCACTCACTCTGTTAGAAAAACGATTGCCTCACCTTTCTGTGGAACCACTAGGTGGAGATGTAGGTTTACCAAGCTGGGATTGCAGCAAGGCTTTAAAAGGCACAAGATTGAAAAACGCCTCTTAAAAAAAAAAAGAAAAGAAAAAAAAAAAGAAAAAGTACAAGATTGATAAATTATGTATCTTGTTGGTTACAAATTCCAACACATCTTTGAAGGAGGAAAAATGGGGAAAAAACTAAATGCTCCGTTGTAAAATTGTCCAAGCAAATTATTATTTTTTAAGACACAAGTTCTGATGTTTAAGACTCTGAGAGAATAATCGCTTCATGTTATAAATTGCCTGCTGCCAATACACACACATTTCCCTTTATTCTCCTACCAGCTGCTAGCTCATGCTATCAGTGGTCAGGAACAAACAAACAAAAACTACCCCTAAATTTTTTAGCCTGCTTTCAAACTTTGAAACCAGTGGAAACATGCCAGCAACTGGCAGATTTTGGGACTGTTTGCTCAAGTTGCAGGAATTACTTTTGTTTCTGGGATCTTTTTTTCAGCGGGATCCTGATATCAGGTATAAGAAGTAAAAAGCAAAGAGCAGTACTCTGAGTTGCTTTCTTTAGACCCGTTTATTTCCATCTTTCTGCTGTGTGTGCTTAATCATGGATAAAGAAAATCAGAAGTCAAACAAAACAGTTGTTTATGTGTGCTGCTTCCACTTTCCTTTTATGTAAACCTTTTCTATCTTCACTACTCATCTCTGTGCACTACAAACTCTCCCCCTGCACAGCAAACACCAAGAATCGGGGTATTTTCCAGCAGGGAAGAGTGATTCAGAATTAATTCTTCCATATTTCTCCCCTTAATGAAAATGCTCCTGCAGCTCCTGTTATTTTTTTCTGATGGGTAGAAAAACAAGTGCTATCTTGACTTCCACCCTCACCATCAAAAAGAAGTTAACTAATTAATTCTACCCTGCCTTCAGATTCATGTAAGGGCTCTGTACCTTTTCTTTCTTTTTTTTTTTTTTCTAAATGTAACTTTCAAAGTCTTGTTAGGAAGGATTTGGGCATGAATTGACCTCCTTGTGAAACGTTAGGAAAAGAAATGTGTGACATATTAGTTTGGGGAAGGTCAGTATCTTCATAAAAATGACCTCTCCTTTTCTATAACCTTGGATATGGATCTGCTTTTAGCCGAGTGTGTGAGTTTTAATACCATTTACTACAAGCTCTGTAATTCTGATAACAGCGTGTGTAAGTCTAAGGTGTAAGTGGATAGATCATACATCAGTTCTAGCTTCTTTTTTTTTTCCTGATTTCTGCCAAAGCCTTCTTGTTTAGTGAGAAAAACATGGAGAAAAAATATTTCAGAAGTAAAACCTGAGAATTGCAGTATTTTAGATGTAATTGTCCAGTGATGTGATTATTTCTATCAGTGCCTGCAATTTCTAGGGCCATTTCCAGAGAGGACAGTAGAAATAGGAGTAACTACTAAATATTTGAGCAAATCAGGTCAAAAGAAAGGCAGCATCTCTTCTGCTAGAAAACTCCTTAAAAACCTCAGCCGCCTGACAAACTCCCAAAACTGGTGATGCGGGGTCCTGCAGCTGCATTCATCATATTCAAGGGGAAACACAGGCTGCAAGGAAGATAAACAATGGAGCTCTTGCGAAAGCTAAACTCACAGAAGGGGAACAGCTATAGGAAGAAAGCTGAGAAAAGGGACCTTCCTTAATAAACAGTGTTCTAATTTTGCAGGTGTATGTATATCCTCACATCTTAACAACAATATTTCTCATAGGCTTGTCCCACCCTTCTAGACTTCAGTGTTTCCCAATAAATGTTGTTAATTATGAAATGGGGATCCTGAGTGTGTGTGTAGACTACAATATTTCGGGTTTCTTCAGGTCAAAGTACTTCAGGTCTTGCACATTGAAAATAAGTTATAGGGTTTTGGTGGGGTTTTGGGGGATTTAGGGTTTTTTTGTTGTTTTGTTTTGTTTTATTTTTGATTATTACAGCAAGGCCTAAAAGCTAGCAAGAGACAGGTAAGACAGTGGTAAGCAGAAAAGCAAAGGTAACCTGGTAAGGAGGAGTTCAGTTTTAGATTCAAAGGACTGTGGTATTTATCAGTATTATAGAAATACCTGTCACTTGAGAAGTAATTGCATCTAGCAACTATGCAACCCAAAAGTTTTCAATGTGCAGCAAGACAGAAAGAAACAAAATCTCCAGGCCAGGTAGAAAGGATGAGGTTAAAGCTGCAATTTGCAAAGCATTACTTTCAAGGGGAATCTCTCTGCTTTTTAAGAAGCAGTTACTGAGGTGAGTGCGTTTCTGCTGATGAAGGGCAGCCTGCCTGCCTCAGGCCTAAAACTTGGGTTAAAACTTGGGTTTGTACTAATCCAATTCAGATCCTTACCCCAACCAACCCTCCCCTTCCACCTCCTCAGCTGAGAATCTGCCCATCTTTTCATCCTACATTAGCTCTGAATGCCTCCTAATCAGTTACAGATTGAGAAGGAAGAGGAAGAGCCCCTATATTAAACAGCTTTTTCTCCTCAAATGTTGAATATGAAGTTCTCCTTAAAAAGCATTTCCTACACACACCCCCCCACTGAGGTACTCGCTGAAATAACCCAGCACAGAATTAAGTCTCTTCTGAGTTAGGGAAAAGAAAGATTTCAGCTTAATCCTAATGAAAAAAAAAAAAAGAAGAAAAAAAGAGAAAAAGTGTCTGGCAGGAGTCTCTTTTGCTGTTAATCAGTAACGTTGCATCTTAACTCTTTATATGCCACAGCCCAAGCCTGGCCCCAGTCACACCTTTCTTAAAAGTCCCATCATAACAGGACAAACTGCAAATAAGAAGCTGCAAAAGGTAAGATCAGTTCTCTGCCTTTAGGTTTTAGCTGGCAGCACAAAAGCTAGAGAATGCCTGGCTTTACAGTTTCTGCGTGCCGTTTCCCCCACTCACCCACCCCTCTCCCTGTCTTCAGCTTTCTCTGTAAAACTATTTTGCTAAAACTGATTAGTTCAATGCATCTTCAGCTGAACCACCCCTGGTTTTAGGGTCTGGTACGCGCAATGCGCACGCTCACACGCACACACATCCTAAGACGCAGCCACTGTAACAAACCGTAGGGCATGGGGCGGCGGGGAGGGGGGGTGGTGGTGGGGCAGGACCACCCTCTGACGATCACATCTGAGGAAAACAGACTCCCCTCACCTTGAAATCCTCTCTACTTTTAGATGAGAATACATTTGATCAAAACACGATGCCATTCATCTTGTGTGGCTGTTTGTCGATCATAGCTCCTGGAAGGATAAGCAAACCCTATGGAAAGACATTTATCTAAATTATCCTGATAAAATGCTATCACTCCGCAGGGAAAGAAAAATGAGGCAGAATGCTGGTTTGTACACAATTATCCTAACCTGGAGGAAAATTGGGACGTGGAGTTGAACTACACTTAATAAAAGTTGGAGCGCCGGTTTGAAAAAATGAAGCAGTTTCTTTAAGTGAAGTTTTCCCTTTGTGAGAATTTGGTCTGTTTGGGGAAAAAAAAAAAAGATTAAAAATATGAACTGCCTCTCCCATTCAAAACAGCATATAGTTAGTGTTTGTGACTTTTCCCTTGACAACTAGATAAGAAGATAAATGCGTAGTTTCTCTTAATTAGCCTTTCTTAATTAAAAACACCAGAGGTATTTGTGATCATAATGAACTCTTCTGACAAAATGGTCACTTGTTCTTCTGGATGTCACTCCAAGAAAATTAGATTTTTTTTTTTACAGCGGATAAATTCTGTGCTAAGGAAGAAATAAATGATGCCCGCAAAAGCAGTGTCCCCTCAGTTTTATCTGAATGAGATGGATGTGTATCTTGTGGTTTTTAGAATGGTGTGGGGCAGTATTAGCCATCATTAGCACCCCAGTATGGATCCAATTCACTAATTACTTATGCTGTCTTGGTTCACTGAGATTTAAGTACCAAGTCAATCCCATTATCTGCAGTCTCCCAAGCTTGCCAGAGTCATCCGTCTTTTATGGAAAAAAAGCACAAGGGTTATCAATAGGACCCTGAAATACTTGGGATTTTCCCACTTCAGGAGGAGGCAAGATTAGTCCTGACTAAAGTCGCATCTTCTCTAAGCTGCTACTTTGGATGTGATAAAAGTGAATGCTGACAATTATCCATAACTACATAAAGAGCAGGAGGGAGAGGGAAGGAGGCAAGAGCGGCGATGAGAGAAGTCTGCCACACACGCCTGCATCTGTCCTACGGTCGCAGGCAGCTTTTCATATCACCTCAGAGCTACAAATTACAATTCATCTGTTACAAACACGCGATAATATAGTCAGAAATCAGAAATTAAAATATTCCAACGGCCTCGGGCCTCCTCAGAGAGAAAGAGAGAGGGAGAGAGGCTGAGAGGGAGAGAAGAAGGGAGGGAGAGAGAGAGAGAGAGAGAGAGAGGAGTACACGGAGCCCCTGTGCTGCCTGTGTTGTTTGTGCCCTCCCTTCTCCATCCTACATGTTTAATGTCTGCGGCAGTACCGAGGCCTTGTCTGTTTGGGATGGTTGATTGACATCTGCTCTGCCGAGAGGAAGGAACTGGCAGCTATTGGCAGCACTGTCACGTTCATTTGCACACTTTATGAAGCAGCAGTGTGGCTACTAATACAAAAAGAAATCTTCTAAGCAGCATGACATCTCTTGGAATGGAATATTTGTCTTTACAAATGATTGCACTGCTGCCAGTACTTGACATGGTGCTCGCAAACATGTGTAATTGTTGGAAGTGTAATGATGATTATTTGCATATTTAATGTTCAAACAAGTACTGGAGAAGCAACTTAGACTAGATCTTTTATGGGGAGGATTTAAATATGTTCAGCATCAGCCTGATGAGTCCCAGAAAGGAGTCGGGGTCTGAGGGGAAAGCTCGTGAGCACGGCTGCTGTATGAAGGGGAGCTGAAGAAATCACCCTGGAATGCGCTACTCAGATATTTTATAGGTTTATTTTGAGACAGATTTCATATGAATTCCTCTCCCATTCATTTTAATTGCTCAAAATTATATTTAAATGTAATTATACGAAAATTTAGGAATGGTCTATTTATCATGTGTCTGAAATCAGCCAAACAGCAAACTGAGGAAAGAAGATAAGCAAGCACATGTTTACCAGTAACATCAGTTTACAGAAAGCTTGTGCATGATGGCAACAGCATTTATTTTAACTCTTTGGCATAAGTGTGAGAAGAGTGCAGGTCATGGGAGGGAGGCTTACAAACCCCTTTTCCTGGGCTGGAAACGCAGCGCTGGATATTTGCCCTGGAAATCAGAGCCATGGCGGGGTTGACAGAAGAGGGCTTTCTTCCCTGTAGAAAGCCCTCCTCTTTCTGCCTCAGGAAAAAACTTCTCATTTTCCCCTTCCACATCATTATTATTTTTAATCATATGACACAGAGACCTAGTCAGCACACAGCCCTTGCACGCACATGTGTGTACACTGGCATTCACAGTTGTGTGCATGAAGGGGGAAACGTTTTACAAAAGGGCTCTCCAACACAGCAGAAAGAAACAATACTTTTGAAGGCAGTATTGTTCCCCTGGGAAGGATACACATTGGTTTTATCCGTGGAGTAATTTCAGATGATACACATACATGAATGGCAATTTAGCCCTTCACCTTCAGTGAAGAATTTCTTTAGCTGAGGACTTCATCTCCCAACTATTTTTTTCATCTTAAAGACAGGCCTTCTCTGGTTGATACTTTCCCTTCTTAAAATATTTATCTTAACAATTAGCTTTCATCTCCCCACCCTACCCCATGTCTCCTGCTTCCTTCCTCCTTTCTTCCTCTCTCCTTTTTCTCTTTTTTTATTTTTTTTTTTGGTCTCAGTACCAAGAGATTTATAATCACCAAATCCTACACTGTTTGAGGGGCAGCACAATAAACTTGACTCAATTATCATGCTGTAAATTGATTTTTAAAAAAAAAATATCTGATGGATGAATAGAGACTGAATATCTTCGTCTGTGACCCTGTCGTATCATCAGCAATTCTCTGGCAGGACTCCCACTTGATTGACAATGCTGCTAATGAACACTGTCTTAGGCCATGTAATGATTTACCTGCCATGAACAAGATTTGGCAATGCTACCTTTGCATACCTGTCAAACAATTAATCCTTTAAAAAACAGATATATTGTCCTGAAGCATAGAAGTGCCCAGATATTAAAAGAAAAGTGGAGGCATACGATAAATGCATGTCTGCTCATTTAGCTAATCAGGACAGTTTTGTTGCTTATCTTGTTCCACCCCCCCATTTATATTAGCCACCTGTTGTCTCATCCTCACAAGAAGCCAGTACCTCCCATTGTCTGACCAGCTCCTATGTTATTAATAATCTTGGCCAACAATAAATACAGGAAGTATTCAGGTGACTCAGGTTGCAATCATTGCTTCCAAATGACTGTGTGTTGGACTGCAGTGTTTTGGATTTAAAAAAAAAAAAAAGAAAATAAATTCTCACTCATGCTCAAGACCATCTACCTGCTCTGGTTTGTCTTCTGAGGAGCTGAAAGTAAAGAAAACTTTGCACAGCACCTGGTATTAAAGTAGAGCTCGCTGACCTGACTATACCTCCAGTTCCTACCCAGTCCTCCTCACCACATGAACAGAGTGAAAATGCTGGAATGCAGGACCCCTTTGTTGACTGCAGTTATCCACAGCCCTCATGAGTTCCCCAGCAGGATTCTGGAAGAAGGATGATCTGTGTCACTTTGCTGGCATGAAAAAGTGTCTTTTACTTCTTCAGACATCACAAAACAGAAAAGCCACCCAAAGTCGTGTTTGCTGGCTCATTGAACACTACTCACTGTGAGTCAATATGCACTCCAGGTACCTTCCATAAAATGTAACTCATTTGAAGCATAGTCTTGTGTTTTTGTAAGTAGCTAATTGCTTGCCCCAAAAAATGAGAATGGGGGAGAGGGGCACTGGAAAGTAGCTAGGAAAAATTATGTTAAGGAGAGGAGGGGCTCATAAAAGAAACAGAATGCAAAGTTGAATTTAGTTCCTTATGAAATTCTTTGAAGAAGCAAAAGTATTTAAAAAACATATGACAATAATTAGCAGTATTTCTTTGGGGATTTGTTTGTTTGACCTTAGCCTTTTAATCTGTCAAAGTATGCTAATAAGCCTGACAGACAGCAAGATAAAAATGCGGAGACAGATGAACTAACTGAGAAAACATCAGTACAATACTGAATATACTGTTGGAAAAAGAAAAGAAAAAGGGTGCAATTAAACATTACCTCAAGGTTCTGATGACTGCTCACTGTCATGGCAAAGTTGTTTCCAAATTGGAAGGAGCGTGTACAAGAGGTCGCTGGGATTGTATCTGGCATCTCTGATACAGAGACAACTTTCTAAGTCCGTTTTCTATCTTAAATTTCAATTCAATGTATTGAAACACCTATTTTTGCAAACTGTCTTCCCGCTGGGATAACTGGGTACATTTCATCAATACCTGGCTGTCTATGGCTTGAGAATCCTAGAGCTGTTGCACAGCAGGCAAGAGGTTTCTTTCTGCCTTGAAGACCTGAGAATAAGCTTGGATTCCAATGGGATTTTTAAATTTTGTTTTGTTCACAAAAAAAGTCTTTCAGGTTATCCATGTGACGATGATGACAATGTTGGGCCCCAAAATAAATAGCCACTTTGAAGGAACCATCTATTCTTCATTGAAGGTGAGATGGAATATCAGGAGTAAGTCAACAGGACTGAATGGCACTACATGAGTCAGTTCTTGGAGGACACAGGAAAAGGAGTATAAATTTTCCCAATTTTTTTTCTTTTCTAAAATAACTGTTTCTGTCTCACTGTAACCCAAAGGACTTTTGTTGGCACTAGACTAAGGTCATATCCTCCCCTCAAGTCCTTCTGTTCCAGAGGACTAAGAAAACTGCCCAATAAAGTATAGTTTTTCACTGGTATCACCTATCCCCAGACCTCCAGAGAGGCCTTCTGCAAAATCTGAAACATGATGCTGTGATGAACCTAAGTAAAAGACTAGTCATTTTCACTTCCACTCTTAATAAGCAAGCTATAAAGAAGAGGTTAAAAATTCCCTTGGCTAATGTTCTCTCCATATCCTGGTGTATGGAGACCCAGCTCCTGATTGTGGCCATAAGACCACAGGAAAAAAAAGAGACACGCTTTCCCTTTCAGATAGCCTGCTGTCATGAGCTCTAAACCAAGAAATTAAACCTAAATTGGGATGTAGACTTCTCTTTGCTGTGTGACTAAGCTGGGCAACTCACTTCCATGAAGTGAGACTGTGAAGGAGTTCTTCAAAATAAAATGTTTGCACATTGTATATCAGAGTATCTTATTTCCTGACAGGACATTTGATACTCAGCTTTTCCATACAGCCAAATGAAGCATGACATTTAAAAAACCCTTTTTCCAATGAGTGAGCTACCCACCCCACTTAAGCTCCCTAAAAATATACAAAAAATGAAACATAGACATGTCTTAGCAGCCAGAAGTGTGTCTGAAATTACTGCCTCTGCGAAGCGTTTACATTTAGTCAACTTTATAATCACTTAAAGAGCTCATCCAAGCTTGGATTTTTAAAAATGTAGCTAAGGGCTTTCTTCCTCTCTCCGAGCCAGATGCACAATTGTAAGTCAAAATTTAAAGCCAGTTAAAATAAAAAAACACCCTCATGTGAACATGAATAACTGAAGGAGGTATCAGGGCCTACTGTTAAGGAGCTGAGGGACCTGCAATGTAGTGTCTTGCAATGGTCCTCATACTAACTCCTTGGAGTTACAGATGTTGACTGGCACAAAGCATGTAGTATAGTCCCATCATGGGTTATCCTAAGAACCGGAGCTTTGCTTATTGCTCGAGTTTCACCTGCAGAACGTGATGCCTGCTGCTTGAGGCAAACGCTCTGCTGGGGCATCACTGGTGACGGAGGGAGATCTGGCAGATGTGTCCATCTCTTGGTTTATTCACAGTAGTCACCTTAAAGCCCAGCTTTCCCAGGTGGACGGGAAGGCTCCCAGGGAGCAGGAAGGCACCTTCAAGGCGGGCTTCCAGGGAGACGGAGGAGCCCTCCAGCCGCCCCAAGCCCATCCGGGGGCCGCCAACAGGCTGCTCTGCGGTGCCACGGCCCCGCCGGCCGTGCCCCGGAGCCGCGGCCGCGGTGGGCCTCGGGGAAGGGGCCGGAGGGGCCCGGGGGTTCGGGCCGGGTGGGAGTCGAGCCGGGTTGGGGCGGGGGGGGCGCCGGGGCGGGGTGGCGGCGCCTTTTCTCCCTGGCGGCTTGGAGAGGTGGGCCGGGGCTTTCAGAGGGGCTGACAGATCTGAAGTTTTGGAGGCTGAATGAAAGAAACACTCAGCTAACAAAACAGTGCGGCACAGAAGAAGTTTCATCTGGTCTGGCCAAATCCCTCCTTTCTTTCCATCTTTTCTCTCCTAATAACAGCTGCCCTCTCATTCCCTGTTACTCCGCTGTGAAGAACAAAACCTCCCTCTGACTATCTGTTTTTCTTTTCTTCCCCAGAGTAGGTCTCATTACTGGTGATTAGCAGATGATTAAAACCAATTCAGCTTCCCCCAGTAGATATTTTCTCCCTGTTTGTGACTAACGCGTCAGTCTTCAATGAACGTGCTCCTAAGCTTATTAACGGGCTCAGAGGATTAGCTGCCACCGAGCGCCGCCGCTCCGATATTGTGATGCAGCGAGTGACATGGAACCATTTGCTGAGCACAGGCGGGGCCGCTGGGACCAAATATCTAAATCACAATTTTAGTTTCCGCGCAGAGTGAGGTTGGGGAGGGATAGGGGTTGGGGGGGGGGGGGGTGGGGGGAGGGATGGGGGGGTGTATGTGGGGGCGGGTGTGTGTGTGGTGTGAGTGGAAATCCTAACAATAATTACAAAAATCGAACGCTCGGTGAAGTCTGAAAATAGCCTTAAACTTAAGGGCACGGGAATGGCCATTCAAGAAGACTCTCCCTCCAAAAAAAAAATATCCCCCACAAGCCAAAAAACCCACACAGAAAACCCCTACCTCTACCTAACTATAAAATATAGGCGCTTTCCTCAGAGTGAGCGAGGTTCACTGACTTGAAGTCCGGAAGGGGATTGTGGTGGTCAGCGAGCCCTGCAAAGCTTGCAGGCCACCCTCGGGGTTTCTGTGCGTAGGTGTGGGTGGGTATCACATCTCCCCATCTATCTGCTGCCCGTATATTACTATGCAAAACCCCAGCCCGTAGCGCTCTCACATCGGAGATTAGAGCAGGATGCAAAATTAGAAGCTTCACTTTATCCCACCCATCCCTTTAAAAACGATCAAGCTTAAATAAAATTTAATAGCTAATAATAAATGAAAAGAGGTCGAAATTATCTGTAGGTTTGAATTATGCAGTAAATTATCCCGGAGAAAAAAAGGAAACATTGTGAAACAAGTTAAAATAGGTCACGAAAAATATTTTCAAATTATATGCTGCTTCTCTATTATTTTATGCTTTCTATTTGTTCTAGTTTTTTAAGGATTGTGATACTGAATTGTGGCCGCATTTATAATTGACTTTCTGCATTAGACTTCTTTTCACAGGTGGACATCATTGCAAGTAGTCCAGAGAAATTAACTGCTTTGCACTCACACTCCTTTGTAAAGTCACTTTGAGCTCCCAGGTGACTAAAAAGTTGTAGGAGAACCCAATTTTTCATTTCAGGGACATTTCCTGATGTAAAACACCCCTTCCACTTTGGAATGGAACAGAGGAGAATGAACTTTTCCCAGAAATTTCCTAAAGAGTGAAATTTTAAAAGAAATATTGTTTGATATCTGATCAACTGAAATATTTTATTTGGCCCGATTTGTAAAATTTACTTTCCTCTGGCTTTTCTTTGTTCGGTTTTTTTTTCAATAAATTAGTATTAATTTAATTATGCAGAAATGTAAAGTTTTAAAAATTAAAACTGAAACTCTTCATGAAGTGTTTTTGTTTGTTTGTTTGTTTTTAAACTAGATTTATCAATTATTAAAATCCTGACATTAAGTACTACTTAGAAATACACTTTCAATATTCTGGAAAATATTTTGCATCACTTTTTCTACTGAGGATTTCGCATCAGTACTTTTTGTACTGATTATTGTTTCAGGGGAATGTTTCAGCCTGGCTTTAGTGGAGGCAAACTGATGACTAAACACAGACTTAGAACCTTAACTTTAGGCATCCAGCTTTGAAAACAAAGCAAAAATAGCCCCACCTCACTTTGTAAAGATTTTTTTCCTCAATCCGTTTTTAAACGCTTTAAAATAAAACACTTCTCCATAAAATTCCCTTTTCACATCTTCAAATTTCTTCCATTTATATTTTCCATTGTCCTCTTTCCAGTGCAGCTTAACTCTGAGTGTGCTGAAGCTTGAAATATAGCTTCCGATTTATAATAGCAACAGGGCATGCAGCAAAT
Source organism: Gallinula chloropus (assembly GCF_964237585.1). Lineage (NCBI taxonomy): Eukaryota > Metazoa > Chordata > Aves > Gruiformes > Rallidae > Gallinula > Gallinula chloropus. The sequence goes on from NC_140085.1 coordinate 145,577,404, forward strand.
GTCAACAAATCCCCTGTCACCCAGGCAAGAAGGAAATGTGAGAGGTAAGGCAGAGTAGCCCTTCCTTGCTGCGTAACACAAAAAAGCCCTCAGTGAAAAATAAAGAACTAAGATCTTGCTCATGAAAAACCGCGTGAGTCCATTAAAATCAAACCCAAACTGTGGCAGGCGGGTGACACGCATTGAAAATAGCCGGTTATACATACAGGGCAGGTACAGATCTCTGCATCTTACATGTATGTAATTTAAAAACGAAATTCCTCCGCCATCTAAGTTCTCCCTTTGCAAAATTAAAGGAATTCCAACAGACCAGATTGACCATATTCTCACAAAAAGCACCCCATAAAACCCACATCACTGACCTCAAGTGACCTCAATAAATAAGCAACTGCTGAAGGATCAGCTCCCTTGTTGTGAAACAATAGACTCAAACTTTAGTGGAGCTCATGCAAGAAAATGTCACAGGAGGGTAGCACAGGATTTCGGAGCAGAAAGAAAGTTTGGGGAATAACAACTACACACTGCCAAGTTACTGAGGAAACCTTTTAGCAAAGGAAGTTCTGCATTTGTCTTAATTTTTAGAGCATCAGGTACCCTCTCTCTTGCCACTCTGCGAATAGAGATGGGGAGAAGTGATAGAAATGTATTCTTTGCCGCTCATTCTTTCCCCCCGCCACCCCATCTCCAAGCTGTCACTTTATAAATTTATTCACTGGTCAACAGTGAATCATGCACAACATAGCAGGCCACTGGTTCTTTGTGAATTTTCTGTCACTGGTTTTTACTCTTTCTAGTGTGATCAGTCACCTGAGTCACATTACAGGCTTATTTCTGGCTTCAGCTTGGAACAGAGTACCTGTAAGACAAGAGGGAAAGCTGCCTTTGATTGTGTCAAAAGGTCTATGAAATTAAGAGCTGATAGGCTGGTTCATAAAAGAAATTGAAGAATATTTTAAATCTTTTCCTTTGGACTACTTCCTGCCTGAAAAATCCTTACTGGAAAATGTGGATATTATGAGCAGGTTCATTCTTAAAATGGATTTTCTGCTTTTATCATCAGGGACAGAAAGTGATTTAGACAAATGGAGTGTGGTAGGGAGCTTTCTTGTGTCATTTGAGGCCTTGTCCATCTGTAAGATGAGGCCAGTGCCTATGAAAAGCAGGGTTTGCCTGTCCATCATATATGCAGATTTGAACTCAATACCACAATTGCAAGAGAGGGAGTTAGTTGATCTTCAGAGGCTACCACCACTGAGCTGGATATTACCTCCTTAATCTGAGCTATGATAACAATCATGTGTTAGTTAAAACCACCTTCCTGGTTGCTTCCCTTCATTCAGAAATGAAAGAAGTAAAGAGAGGATAAAGGAAAACATACTCCATCTGTGGCTAGCACCAGACTTGCTCGGAGAAGCTGATAGGAAATTAAGTTTTGAATATTAATCCTAAAGCATTCCTGTCATAGTTTAAGGTACCTGCCTTACATTTAGAAGTGGCCAGTGGGGGAAAAAAAAAAAAAAGAGTTAGGAAGAGACAGAGAGAGCAGGATGTTTACAGAGGAGTAGTCTTAGCACTCAGCAGTTAGTACTGTTACCAGCACACCAGGAAATCCAGCAGTAGGGTCGTGTAGGCATCAGCGCTGGAGCTGCTTCTCCTCCTTGTGTCTCTAGTTTTAAAAAATCAGATGATTATGCAGGAGTAGTATTTTCAACATCTTTTTACATGGAAGGATGAAGTGTGTCTGGGTAGGAGAGACTCCATTTTCTGATTCACTTGAGTGTTTACTTTGCCTTGCATTCGGTTATGTTTTTTTCAGCAGGAGGACGTAAAAGTTGTTGCTGACTTTGTATTCCGCTGTACCACAACACTTGGTCGAGGGAAAGGAAAGCAAATGTGCAGAGTTGCCAGGAGACAGATTTATTCTGAACTTCAGCAGCCTGGCACTTCCACTGCGAAGCTCCTTCCCCCTTCCCTCACTCCCTCATGCTCCAGGCGCAGGCAGATAGACCAGAAATAGCAGGAAATGACCCGCTCCCGTTTCGTGCTAAAGCATTTAGTTTCTTTTGATTCTGAGCCTTTCACAGCCCCACAAATCAACATGGATGTTTTCAAAGGATGGCTGTGAAATGGGTGCAACGTGGAAAATTCAAGTGGTAAATCTGCCTAGAACCATCCAATACTTCTTTTCCTGCTTTCCTGCTTCCAAATGCCTATTTCTCCTTTACATTCAAAAGTAGCATTTAGGGAGAGCGGAAATACATTCATTTTTAAATCTTTTTTTCTTGTGGAATAACAGCTATTTGCAAACACTCTTAATGTGGAGTAATAACAGGGCAAAAGTGCTATTTCCCATCCAGCCTTCCGCCACATTCAAAGGACTAATCTGAAAGCACATGCCAGCACAAGAGAAGTATCTTTAGGAAATAGTTGGCATGTTTTGTCTGATCTGAAAATGAAGGATGACTTTAAACACAAGCCTGGGAATGTACACAGTCAAAGTTGACTTACCTTCTCTCTAACTTTATCTGTTGCTAGACTGCCGAGTTTTGAATTGGACCATAGAAGAAAGATCTTGAAGAAACTATTAGAAAGCAATAAATTATGTTAGAATATGGAAATACTAGAATCAAAGAAATAAAACCTCTACAATGAATAAAAAAACAAAACCAAAAGCCTTACATTGCTAGAAAAAACACACAAAGGCACACTGAATTGGAGCCTGTTAGGGTACAGGAAGAGAGAATACATCACTCTTATGCCTTGAGGGTGGATAGGGTTTGTGGAAACCAGAGAATACTGGTCAAATAATGGAGAGAAGAATTATTTTAGTGTCAGTTTCTGAAGAACTAGAGAAATTAGGACTTCATTACTGGAAAGGAAATGGATTCATATAAGACACTGAGTCTACTTATGAATGCCATATAAGGCTGTCTGAATAGGGAAGGTCTCAACTAGCATGTTTATAATTGCTTGTGTTTCTTTAATATAGTTCCTTCTGCCCACTCCCTACGTAAGAGAGATCACGTTCCTCAAGTTATTCCCTTCAACATGACTGCTTAAAAAACCCCCTCAATTTAGATATCGAATTTATATTTTAAATCTCACTTCCTAAAATTTTGTTAAAGTCTTACTTGATTCAGAACTCTTATGTTTTTATCTGCTATGAATGACATTGCTCTGCCATTATTGTTTACTGTTTCTAGAAGGTTTTTTTCTTAGATTTCTTGTAATTTTCCCCCATAGCTGTGAAGAATGTAATTCAGCTGCTACAGGTGTCCCAAATACCTGTGTCTGGCTGTTTCATTGCCTTGGAGAACATGCAAAGATTGATGCTTGGATCTTTACCTAGCTTAGATACTTGCATGATATAAGGATAGCTACTCCTTCTCTGGTGTGGGGTCTTCCATGGCTGGAGGTGGATATCTGCTTCAAAGTGGTCCTTCATGTTCTGTTATGGGATAACCAGCTTCCTCGTGATCTTGTCCACATGTTGCAGGGGAATCTTTGCTCCAGCACCCAAAGCATCTCCTCCCCTTCCTTCTTCAGTGACCTTGGTGTCTGCAGGGTTGTTTCACATTTTTTCTCACTCCTCTCCGGCACAGGTGCTGTTAAAGTATTTTTACCCTTTCTTAAATACACTATCACAGTGACTTTCCCCTTCTTTTCTCCCACTTGTTAACAGCTACTTAAAAATATGACCATGTGGAGGGATTTAAATAAATACATCAATAAATAAATAACTAAACAAATCCCCAACATCAAGCAACTTTCCAGCACTTGAGTATGACATTTCAAAAAATAAAGGTGTGATTATAAGAGGATTGTAAATATAACAGTCAAAATAGTAGCTGTCATGAGTTCTTTATAAAGGAGCTTTCTGCTTCCCTAAACACCCTGGCAGTTAAAATTTCTTGATGTAGATTCACCACATAAAAGTGGTAACATTTTTCCCTGTTCATAAACATTGTAGTTTTGCATGGCGGGGTTCTGGTAGAGGAGGGGGCCTGCAAGGGCAGCTTCTGCAAGCAGCAGTCAGAAGCTCTCTGCAGGCCCAACAGAGCAAACACCAGACACCTCAAGGCGAGAGTCATTGCTGACCAAGGCTGAGCCCATCAACGATGGTCACAGCGCCTCTGGGAATCACATTTAGGAGGGGGGAGCTTGTGACCTCATGGAGGACCAGGCTGGAGCAGTCTGGGCTTGAGAGACTGAGAGACATTCTATGATTTTTTGACTGCACCCCATAGCAGTGACCCACGCTGGGGCAGTTGGTGAAGAGCTGAAGCCCCATGGGAAAGGACTCATGTTGGAGAAGTTTGTGAAGGACTGTCTGCCGTGGGTGGGACCCCACAGTGCAGCAGGGGGAGGGTGTGAGGAATTCCCCTCCCTGGCTAAGAAGGAAAACAGCTCCTGAGGAACTGACCGAAACCCCGATTCCCCCAGTCCCTGCCCCTCGCTGTGCCACAATGGGAGGGAAGAAGATAGCAAAATAATGAATAAAGTTAAATCTGCTAAGAAGGGAGGGGTGGGGGGAGGTGCTTTAACATCTGGTCGCACTTCTCATTACCCGACTCTGGTCTCACTGGGAATGTAGTGGAGTGTAATGAATGAAAAAGTTTTCTTTCCTTTATTTTGTGTTAAGTCTGTTTTGCCTGTAATGCTAATTTCAGAATGATCCCTCCCTGTCCTTATCTTGACTCCTAAGCCTGTAAATATATGTTTTCTCCCTTACCCAGCTGAAAAAGGGAGTGATAGAATGGCACCATGGTGCTCAGCTGCTGGCTGGGGGCGAAACTACGACAGTAACAAAGAGAGATTTTTAGTCCAAAAAATTCAAGACAAATTCTGAGAATTTTAGTTTGTTAGTATTTTTACTGTGTCCCTCTATCAACTGATCTATCATACACAAGTTTTCCTCACCAAAGATGGCATAGCTGGAATGATAACAGGCTTGTTACTTGCTTTCCTTTATATCTTGACATCTGAAAATGTGGAAATCTTCTAAAGTTACATTGGCCTGGAAGATTTTCAAGATACCCACTCCTGTATGTTTGGTTCGTTGTTCCTTTTCATTCTTTGTTCTCTTCTGCACAGTACAATCTTTTGTAAATCTGAAAGGTAAAATTGTCTCATCACTTCTTTTCTTGGAATAAGTCTTTGATGAAAGTCCCATGTGGTAAGGATCTGCTGTCAAAAATGGAAAACCCACAGAAAGAATAGTCTTTAGGGATAAAAACTTACTTCTTCATGTGCAGCACCATATGTGAGGAATAAATAGAAGGCAAGTGCTGTATGATTTCTTGTTTTCTTCTCTTCTTTAGGAACAACTACAACTGTTCATGACAAATTAAAGAGAAATCTGTTGTATAGAAGACCATTCAATGGAGTAACAGACTTCTGAATTTGATAGGGTATGTTGATAGTGATGAGAAGAGCAGGAACTTGAGGAGAAGGAAGCAAGGAAGGGAGGCAAGAATGAAGACAAAAGGAAGCAGAATAGTATGGTTGATGTAAAGTTAATCAGAGCAGAAAACAAGACAGAAGAAGATCAAAGGAAAGTGACCTAGTCACTTTCAGAGAGTTTTCATAGCACTGAGAAGGGTGACAGCAGGATGTGGTGGAGCTCTGAGAGACTTCTTTAGACCAGAAGGGTCACATTTCAGCTGCCAGGAATTTGTTCTCAGTTACCCTGAGCTGTAGAATATACTGTCCCCTTCCTGGGGGAGGCACCAAAGGATCCCGGATTATCAGCAGCCACTCGATCTGCAGTGCTGGAAAGACAAGATTTTCATTAACAATATTGTAAGCTGGATGAATGAAAATGTTTTCCAAAGAGTGCATGCGTGATTTGCAGTGGCTTTAATGCACCTCACGGGCCCGCTTTCTTTTTAAACCACGCTGAACTCTGCTGAAAGTCAAAAGAAAGGAATGAGTCCTATTTAAAGTGTACCAAACAGAAAAATCAAGAAAAATCAAGAATAACTTCAGCTGTATGGTGGTATGGATGCTGTAGTCCAAACAATTTGGTTATTTGGTTTGCCCATATTGAAATAAGGCACATTTTAAAAGTATCTTGGCATTGCGCACCATGCATCAGTTTTATATATCTTGATGGCACAATAAATGATGATGGACTAGTATCCTATCCTGGCAATACATTCACAGGCACAGGATGAGGATATGTGTCTGATCAGTTGTACTTGCACATGTTCAAAGCTCATTGTTACTTCAGCAGTATTTTCAATTTTGACAGCCCCAGGGGATATCAAAGAATTAATTTCCTCACAGACTTCAATGACCACTTCATCAATGGTAGATTTTCCCACCTCTGCTTCATAGCTGAGTGCCTTCTACCTACTCAGATAGCAACACTTTTAAAATAAAAAATAGCAACAAATGGCATGTGGAATTTCTCAGCTGGATAAGCTGCAGCTCCATGGCTGGGACAGTCATTCAATGTCTTAATGGATGCACTTCTGTTTCAGGAGATGATTCTATACTTACTGATATATTTTGAGTGCAATTGGATTCTTTTAAAGTGAACTTACATTCTTGGCTCAGGAAGGCAATGTGCAATGGGATCATTTGTCAGCTTATACTCAGTCTACAGCTGCTTTGTTCTTTTCCAGTAGCTCATGCTGTAGTGCAGGTACTGTTGGAAAGATCTTGGGTTTTTGTCTTCTGTGACCTCAGAACTGTTTCTGATTTTCCCACTGGTATCTGAGACAGCTTTGAAGCAGCATACTAGAGAAACAACCATGTTCTTAAAAACAGCTATATTTCTATGCTACAGTAGCTTGATATATTAGGCAAGCAGTCGTTCCCCATTGCTGTGCATGGTAAGTGCCGGGCAAAGAATTCCATTATTCGAGTGTATTTCCTTTCACATCCCAAGAGTGAGCGGACAAGTTGTCCCAAACCGCACTACCAGTTGTATGATAAAGCAATGTACTGTCTTTTGTGATGCTATGCCTAGTTGTGGCAGATATGATCAGTTATCTGTTTTGCTTGACATTGATAAAGAATAGTACTAACAGATACATAGGGTGTGACATCAAGCTGCTAATATCAATGAGTTGTAGTGTAGGCCCTGAAGATCAATGCTTGGAGTTTTATGCAATGGAGAAAGAGAAAACAGTGATGCAGAGCTGAGTATTTGCACTGTAAGAGTTTCATCAATCTGCAAACTCGTTAATGGAATTTGCTCCCATGCACCTATGGGTAATGCCAGAGAAATGGCAGGTGCAGCAAACAGGGGAGTGAACAGAATCGTACCAGTAGCTGACTTCCCGGCAAAGCAAAAGGCAAAACTGTCTGAAGAGACTAGATGCTGATGCAAGTGACATGCAGGAAGGAGCAGAGGACCAGTTAGTGTCTGTTGCCTTAATTTGTCACAACTGCATGTTTTCACTGTCCCTGCCTTGAAGAAGACAGCCTGTGTTAACATCTACACTGGGGGCTACCTTACACTTAAGCTATCTGCCTCTCTGCGTGACTCTCAGAGGCACAAATGACTGCAAGTGTGGATCATGGAAAGAAGAGGAATAAAATGGTTGAGAGCGGATTAAGTTTTCAAGGAAGACAAGATCAGTCTTATCTCAATAACCATTCGTTTCACATCTTTACTACTTTTGTCACAGCAATACTATCAGAACAGACAAATGTTAATTTCCCTAATATTCTTTCTCAGACTCAAAAATGAACATAAATGAGGGACAAAGACTTAAATGTTTGAGTAATTTCCTGAATGCCAGCGTCCAGAGCCCAAAGGAGTAGATAAATGCTAGTTCACAATGATTCACTGATACCGCTATGGGCCTTAAACACACCAACCATTAAACACTAAATCTGATCCCACATGAGTCAGCTAAGTCCAGAGCCATATGTTTGTGCTTGTACACGATATGCCCAACCCTAAAAGACAGGCAGAGGTTTTAGTTTGGACACAGTTGGGTCTGAGTGTGACTTCTGGGTTTGACCCGCATATTCTACAGTGGCTGGATTTACCAGCCTGAGACAGTGATGCCCTGAGAATCTTGTCACTGTGCTACTTTTCCTTGTATATAAATACCCTCAGGCTTCCAAGTGAACTTAAGTTAGCACTTTGAACTAGGAAATACTAAGAAAAATCCCCAAACCAGTAGTGTATTAGATTGGACCTGGAAGAAACAGTGTTACAATTACAATGGAAATTCTTGTATTTTATGTGTAGAACATAAAGTGGAGCAGGTAGTCCTAATTTTCATTCAGGCGGTTTCATAGGAAGTTATGTTGCATTTGGTGGTAATGATGGTAGGTACAAATCCTTCTATTATTGTCGCTCTTCTGAAAACACAAGTACACTTGTCAGGATCCCCCTAATACTGTTCACCTGATAAACACTCTTTATCTGTCTAAATTATGTAGTGACATTTAACTTAAGCAAATGACTCCATGGTAGCCAAGACATTGGCTCCAATGCAGAAACTTTCCATAATGAGAAATACTTGAGCCTCAAAAATGTGGTAGGGGAAAAACACATGAAAAATGTTGTGTTTGTGGGAAAAAAAGCCTTTAATGAATAGTTTATCTGTTTAGTTAATACACTGACAATGTGAAAAGGCCTTTTTGCAGTATTACTGCATTTGAACCAGGTGACAGCCAACTATATCACCAAAAGGAGGGCCAATATTTATGTATGTATGCATGCAAATATACATCTATAGTATATTCAAGGCAATAAAAAAATCCAAAGCCCCTTCAATTTGTATGATTCCAGTCCTTGAATTTCGTTAAAATATTAAACATACTGAAAAAAATATTTTCCTGTTCTGGAGAATGCATCTTCAGAAATATATTTTATTCTGGTAAGAAGTCAAATGATATAACACTGGGGCTGTCTGACAGCCTCATGTATGTGACAGAAACACAGTGCTACAGAATTCGATAACTTAAGTTAGGCTGCACACCAAACCTATCCTCCTACAGTCCAAATGAGGTTATTGACTCAGAGAAGGAACCATTGATAAAGCAATTATTACCAGCAGCCAGATGTGTGATAGCTCATTTTTGAAAATGGACAGATGCCCCAGCATTAATGGCATGGAGATATCAAACATAAGAAATCCTTTGAATAGAACCAAATTGACAGCCAGCCTCATATCAGAATCTAGTAGATTTAATGGGTAACATTTCCTTGGAACTGAAACAGAATAGACACATGGCTAAGAGGCCAAAGAAATACAAATGAATCTTTTAAATGAGACAAATACACTGTATATGAATCAGGTTGTCCAGAAAGTTAAGGTATTTTAATAATGTTTTATTTATTTATTTAAGCTACCAGAATATAATGTAATCTAAAGTTAGGTGCATAATTTCAGGTGCATTTAGTTTATTTCCATTCATTGCACATCCTTATTAGAAAACTCTGCCGTCTGAATATTACACTGTAATGCCAAATGTGCAATTCTATAAATCAGCCAGGGAAAGAGGGTGCCAGCCCTTCCTGATGATAAATACAGTGGCAGGAATCTACTTTGTTTTGTAATATGTAAGGCTGATTAATCCAAAGCTGTTTGCAAACTTCATTTCATACAGGATACCCCCATCCCTACAATCAGATTAACAAATCAAAGGTGCATTCAGATTTAGAGACAGGTTGCCAGTTAAGTATTTCAGATACTCAGGCATTCGGTTAAACTAAGCTTGGATTAACAAGGTCTGACTATTTAAAGGGAGTTATGTTTAGGGGTTCTCTGTCTCTGCTGATTTTGAATGCTGCACTCATGGGGTAGTGCCGTCCAGTCTTAAGAGCTCAGTGAGCTTACAGAGCTTTACAGCCTCCCTGCAAGCTTCAGGAGCTTAATTGAAGATAAGTATATACAAACTCACCTTCATAGAAAGACCTCTATTTATGTGAAGGGGGAAAAAACCCAAACAAATCTCTTTATGCAGTGACTAAGCTGCATCTTTCCTGTCACCATTTATCCTTATTTTTATATAGTAGAATTTATTAGACTAAACCCTTTAATCGAGTGGAATAGATGAAAGTGGAATGATTCAACACTGTCACCTTTTGTTGTCATTTGAGACTCTCTAGGAGGTGACAGAGACCGATCAAATTGTTTGTTAGGAGCAAATCATGCCAACTGATTTAGCCCCAGCAGAAAGTGGATGTGTGAGGGTCAGGGCTGAAGTTCCTCTTCTACTTTTCTTTCCAAATTTGTAAAATTGCAGAGACAGAACTTTTCTAGTTAACATGCTCAACCACTTGTAAATGGCTGTCTCTGTCACTTAGAAAAACAAGTCTTGCAATGAAGAACTGAAGAAAGGAGTAGCATCTCTCATGGGGAACTCAAGTGCAGTCACCATTCAGAAGAGGAGGCCATTGGAGGCTGTATGCTTTAAGGACTGGTGGTGTTAATTTGTTAGGGCTTTTGAGCAGTGATTTAATGCTGCTGCTGCTGCACCAAGGAGTGACTTGTGGGCTGTACCAGAGCTGATGCTGGTTAGAGGTAAGAAACAGAAATGTGGATATGTGAGGAACTCACAGGCAGGAACTGTAAGAAGGTTGTTGTGCTAGAGCTTTACTGGTGTTGGCTTCTGTTCAGGGCTGCAAATGCAGTCAGTTATCCAGCAAGAAACCCTTCAGTCATCTACAGCTGTATTGTCATATAATTCGAGTACGTACAAGCACTTGTGAGGGAGACATTTAACACTATCATTTGTTCAACTATTTCAGCACATGATAAAAACTTGGTGACCATAATACAGTAAGAAAAAAAAAAAGCATTTACAGGGCTTCTTTAATGTCTGTCTTTATCTATCTGTCTATCTGTCTGTGTGTCTGTCTATCTATATCTATCTATCTATCTATCTATCTATCTATCTATCTATCTATCTATCATCTATCTATTTTTTTATTATTTATGCCCTTAAAATATGAATGCCTTTCTTCAGAAACATGCAGGTGTCCTAGTGAAGGAGAAGGTTCAGACAAGAAAGCTGTGAGAGAGACTCACCTGCTGCAAGACAATGATTTTCCATTTGGAGAGGCAGAGTATCCTCACCTGAAATGTGTGTGACAAGAGATGCTTCCTGTACTTCCTCTCTCTAACCTACTGGCTTATGGATAGGGAGATTCAAAATAATATGCGTTGGTCAGAAATGTATCTGTACTGCTAACTGGGATTGAGCTCAACTCAATGTTTGCTATATAAAATAGTTTCCTTAAAGGGATGTTTAAGGATTGTTTCATTTACAACATGTATTAATGCAACACAAGAAAAGAAGGAGAGGAAAAGGAGAAAAAAGAAATCTCAGAAATATTAGAGAATAAATAATATTTACAGAAATAAAGATCAGTGAGTTTAGTCTGCTATAATCTGGAGACTCTCTTTTCAGTCTCCATTCTGCTTTATCTTAAATAAAGAAAAAAAAATCATACAATACCGTTTAAGAGTGACTGGAAGTTTATCTTTTTAAATTTTATTTTACTAAAGTGAAAGTAATAGTTCTGATAGGATCAGTTGAAATCTCAGCTGTCATTATTCCCTCCCACAAATTTTTGTTACAATAAATTCTTATTTTATGGGTGAATATGCATTGCAATTGTAGAATTAAAGAAAGTTTAGGGATATCTGACAAAGAAAAACTGTGGATGACAGGAATGCTGGGTGTCCTGTTACTGGTAGTTAACACTGGTCCCCTTACAAAAGTATTTTGTATTTTTTTCCTTATGGAACAGGTTGAAGACAGACACAATTCCAGGTCCTTCTGCATCTTCCTTTCTACTTTGCTCCTAATTCCTTTCCACATCTTTGTAGGCGAGAAAGAGCTAAAATGGGAACAAAGGGTATGGCCTACTTTTGGGTAGTATGTTGTGATATGGCTTTCAGCCATCTCAGAACTCTACCCTCATCTGAGATTTAGATCTGTCTCAAGAAACAGACCTTTTCCTATGTAGTCACCACTAAACCCCATAGAGTTAAGGAATCATTGGTTTATTTTATTTCATTTCCAGTGAAGGCCACTTTGGGTCTGTGGCTACTTCATGAAGGCTTTCTGCAACATCAGTAGTAGCACTGTTTTTACTCCTCACCACTCCTCTGCAAAAGCCCCACATACCAGGCTTATCTGCCCTTTCTTTCACTGACCTTGCACAATGCATTATCTCTATCTTTCCCTCTTGCTTATATTTATATAAACAATATCAGTGAAGTATCCCACAAATATAAATGGTGGCAATTTAGTCTGCTTAGAATTCAGTAGTTAACAAGGTTCAAAATAGTGTGCTGCTCTAGGCACTTGTTAGCAATGCACAAGTGTAATACAGGTGTCTCTGCCTCTCTTGGACTGTATGTTAATACTTAAACGATGATTAAAACAGAACAGATACAAACCAGAGCCAGTTGCAGTTGTTCTGATTAACATTATATTTTACAGTTGTTATACAAACAATTAGTAGGGAAAGACTACAACATCAGTTCTGTTGGCAGGAGAAGGCACAACCATGGCCAATCCAATCCAATTAAACCATGTCCCCAGTATGCAGATGAACGGCAAAAGTGCAAATCAGAACACATTGCTACATTGCCTCCCTCAAGACACTGAGAGCCTCATCCCAAGAGATGCAGAGGGCACTGGGAAGAGGAGAGGCGACGTGCTGGGAAAAAGAGCACAGGCTGAGAGGCGTTCTGTGAAACTAAGATATCTTGGGGAATTAACATGGCACTCACACCTGATATTTCTGTCCCAGAAGAAATTTTGAAATTTCAAAGTTGCCCCTCCAGAATAAGAACAAAGAATTTAAATTTATGAGTTCTTTAAAGAAACTAGCTTAACACCAACACTCACACTTCTGTTCCAAAAAAAATGAAAATAAGTTTGTAGAAGCACTTCATTATTAGCCTTACTACTTTGCTACACGTGCCAAGTATTGAAATGAAGTTACATGACCTCAATGAAATTAAACATTTACATAACTTTGCATAAAAGATCTCAGTGAAATCAATACATTCTACTAGAACATGTTGACTTGATTGAGTCACAATTTTCCAATGGATTAGAAAAAAGCCACCAAAACTGCATTGCTGTAATATACTGTTTGCTTATTTTTCAATTACTCAAATTCGTAAGTATGTGACATTCATTGAGTTTTCCGTTTAACCTAAATAAATAAAAAGGCTGCAAAACACAAAGAGACAAATTTCTAATGAACTGCAATCCTGCTAGACAATTGGCTGAATCCTAAACCATATATGTTTCTTGTTATCAAAACACAATATCTCTTGATTATCTATAGTATCATTTATAGAGTGATGAAGTGATAGTACTTGTTTCTAAAAAAACTGTCTTGTTCTAATTAAGTATTACATTTGTAGGGCTCTCTCACACACTTTATTTACTCAAGTTCTTTAAGGCTTAGCATTCTGACATGCGGGGTAGTATAAATATATACTGAGAGCAAGCAACACATTAAAATGCACAGACAATGCAAGAATTCTCTTCCTCTTTGGCTTATCGTTAAAAGGATCCAGCAACAGAGCTCAGTCCAAAAATGCTGGACTGAAATGTGTTTTGCATTTTTTTTCACAGAAAACTCCTGAAATAGATTACTGAACACAAAAGGCTGAAATATATTGCAAAATCAAAGTGAAAAACCCCCAACAAAACAGGACAGATCAAGAGCAGGCACATTAGGTATATTCTTCAGTTTAGGAAGGATAACTTCAAGTTTATGCATTAGGTGAAAGTTCTCAAAGCTCAGGCTGTTATTTTCTCATAGGGCACTGCTTACTGACAGATTCAACATGTGGACTGCATTTGATAAAAATACAATTAAAATGTTGTACAGGGGGGAACGCCAAATTGGCCTGCATCCTAGAACCCACTCCAAGCAAAACCTTGAGGAATATATTGTACAAGAAAAGGTTTGTCCCCTGGGATTACCTCCCACTTCCTTTAACCTGATATTTTGCTCATCCTATTATGAGATTCCTCAGAGGGGTGAAACACTAGATTGCCTCATTAAGACTCATCATTTACAAGATGTTGACAAACGCTGGCATTTATCCTGTTGTCATAATAAATGTGAGAAAATGACCACTTGGCAATAAGTGATTCTATGCAATTGCAGGTTGTAAAATACAAGAATATAAGGGTCTGTGGATAATGTATCAGTATCATTATGTAACATCTCTGAACGGATTCGGCATGCATTGTAACAAATCTAGGCTGAAATAATAAGAAGGGAAAGCTGCTCCTTGCAGAGTTTTCCACATGTGCAACCCAAACATTAATTAAGAAAAATGAGAGAATAGTTTTAAACCCAACACAATAATGAAGCAGTTATTATTAATCTTACTGGATATCTCATCATGAGTACCCTACATCCGTATTGTCCTTGTTGACAGCCTGAAAGTTCTCTGAACTCAGTTTGCCTACAGCTCTCATTTGCCCTGTGGCTGATGACAGCCTGGCCTTTCTTAACAAGGGTCATCTGGCCCACTTGCTGCTAATGGTATATTTGAGGTCACCACAGGAGGACTGCTGAGGCAGGTTTGGATGTGAGAGTTCTCCCAAGTCCATGCACAAATGCTTCGAGAAGTGGAAGTTTTCTTCCTTTGGGAACCAGCAATGTGGTCACAAGCTAGTCCTGTAGGCAAAAGTGTGCCCTGAAGACAGAACCATCAGCCATAAAACCAGATCAAGATGAACACAGACATAAATGTCTGAAGATGAATACAGTCGTTATTTCAGATAGCTGCATTTTTGAACCCCCTGTACAGCTTGAGGGCCCTGAACCCTGCAAGGACTTCAGTCTTCTGAGATGTCTCGGCTCCTGCTTCTGTGTATGCATCTCAATTTTGACCATTTTAAGTAAGTTGATGTCTCTATCAACTCAAGATATGTTTTGTTTTCCTGCAGCTGATTGTAAAAAAAAGTAGCAACTAATTATCCTAATTCCAATGGCTTTATTAATAGACATGAAGTGTCTTCCTTGTGAGATAAAACCAGTGGTATTGTTAACAGTCAGGATCAAATGTGTCAATAACCTGGGTGTCAAGGGTATTGTGTTGCTGGTGGTTGGTAGCTCCGCCCTACTTGACTAATGCACTGCTTGAAACACTGCTCTTTGATTGTGGTCTCTAAAAGATTCAGGAACATTGCTTTGTCATCAGAATTTACAACTCCTAATTTGACAATATCTGAATTCTAACTGGGGAATTCATTGGTTCCTGTTTCTGTCACTAGTCATTATTGCTTACCTTCTGTTTCTGATGATTTGACTTGATCTGTGTATATGTTATTTGAAGCATAGAGAAAGCCTGTTGGATGTTGATGCCCTTTGGTCCACATACTCATTTGGGTACTGATGCACAGATAATACCACAGCTCTAAAGATATCCTTACATTCTTTGAGCCACATCATACTTTTGAAGTAAATACTTTTCAACACTAAACATGTATTGCTAGAAATGCCAAATTTCTGTTGAGTGGAAGGGACTTTGGACATTGAGATATGGGTTCTCCTTACCTTCTCCTCAGCTACGGTTTCTCCCTGTGTCTCTCAGCTCTACTTCCAGATCACTTAGATGTTCACTGTGAACATTCATTATTCCTTTAGACCTGGAGTCATTTTATATATGCTATGATGTTTACAACACCATAGGGTGTGAGTTTATCATGCTGTCTCCTTGCCTTTGTACTCTTCTATTTTGTTTATAGTATTTTTAATTGAGTCCTGGACTCCCAATCTGCATTCATTAGACACAGAGCAGATAAACACTTGTAAAGACATAATTAAGTCACAGCCAGGTACTGGTATTTTCTTCCCTGCTGACTTTACCTCTGTTGAATGCAGTTCATTAACATTTCCATAGTTTTTGGTTACCCCGTATTGGAATTTAAGTCTGTATTTCCCTATTTGCTAGCTTATTGCCTCTTCAAAACCTCCCTGCTCTTTTATTTTTATCAGATATACAATGCTAACTCACTGAACCTGCCTACTAGCCCATGTGGCCAGAATGCTCCAGCCTCAGCTTTTCCCAATGGACTCAAATATTTAATTGTGCTCTAAAAGACCTTTTTTTCCATGCCCTGAGCAAAACTGAATGCAGTCACAAAGTAACATGCAGAAATGCACACAGTATTTACCAACTCCTCCACTGCAGAACACAAGTGGAAGATGATCAGCACTACTATTCTGATGAGCATAATTTCCACAATCTCACAATGCAAAGACTGGTCAGAAAGCTGTTTCTTAGAGAGCATTGTGTTGAATTACACACTGATCAGGAACAGACTGTTGTCATGGGTGTCTTTGAGTCCACCTTGTTAAGGTTGCCTTCTCAATCAGTAGTGTTAGGGACTGAAATTATATTTGTATTTCAGATGCACTATCTTACTATGCTGCTGAGAGTGTCCTTTGAGGAGTGCAAGGCTGGGCTGTGGAAGAAAACTGAAGGCATGTCCCAAACCAGAAGCACTGTAATGGAGAGGTATACATCATGAACTATACAGCTAGATTTCTCCAAAGATCCACGTCAGTATATCTACATAGTCCACTGCAAAATGTTATGAAAACACAGCAGCTCATGAAGCAAGCTTATTTACATGGCATAGCATCTCGTGATATAGGAATAGCTAGAGAAGCTGGGCATTATGAACCATACCAAAATGCTTCACTCATAGAAACAGCATTTCACAGAACCCGGGGGAATTTTTTTTTTTTTCTCTTTCACTAATTTAGTAAAACCACAAAAGTTTTAGTCTCTAAAATGAGTCCGTTTTCTTTGATCAGGATGTTTTTTGTTGTAGCTGTGTGGAGCTCCAAACTAGTCTCTATTTATGTCAGTAGAAGAGCTCCCGTTGAGTTTAGGAGAAGCAGATGCCGTCTCTTTGTAACCTACCAGTGCACCTGAAGCAGATGTTCATAACTGTACAGTGGTATGTGCCCAGTTCGTGCTTCATTGCTAATTCAGTGCAGTCATCTTTCTCTTCTAACACACCCTATATCAAGTAACAGCCACACACCTCTTTCATTTCCTTTTTGAACTCACAAGCTTATTTTGAAAACACCTGTAAATAAAGGACAATGAACAAAAGTAGGTTTTACAGAAGCCAATAAGGACAATGCAAGCAAAGAAAACCAGTTTGCTGACATAAAAAAAAAGTTAATCAACCATCTGGAGGTGTGCGAAAGCTTTTGTGAACGTGGTATAAAAGTTGAGCGTGATCTTTTTCCCTGAGTTTGCCAGTTTGTTAAATAATGCATTTGTCTTTCTTTTTCACCCTGAATTTTTTATATTGTTTCATTCAGAGTGAAAAACCAGTTCCAATGCCCATGGCATGAATGACTTCTGGGTTTCTTCCTGACAGAGTACATTCACAATACAATATACTTGTACACTGTATTTTGTGTAATATGCAATATAAGCATACTCATATTCTTGGTAGTAGTAATAATAATAAGTCAGGCTTCTACTATAATAATAAATATGAATTAGAACAGTGTTTAAATGTAGTTTGGGTATAATTATAGGTTGCCCCAGTGAACGAAATTTCAGTGGGGTTTGGTTCTACAGTTTAGGGTAGTCTCCATTAAATATAGGAAAATCCAGTTAATTAATTAGCCCTTAGTGTTAAATGAGTTTTTTAAGCCTGAGAGACAAGGGGAATGTGGGATTTGTGGGGACTTGACAGAGAACGTTTAATGATGTTAAACCCAAAGTGACTGTTAATATAGGCTACGGTACCTGAGAGTCAGAAATAGAGTCAGAGAGATAAATGCAAATAACCCACCAAGGTTTAACAGGAAATGAAGAATATTAATTTAGTCTGTATATTCAAATTGTCTTTACATGATTTAATTTTTTTTTTGGTGGTTGCGGTGCCAGGGTCCCTCATTCTCCTTCTGTACAGAAGATGCAAAGAGTGACAAAAAATGTTATGCAAACTGTCAATTGACTTTTCCCAAGTCTTTATTTTTTTCCTGAGTGATTTACCAGCATGTGGAAGAGTTGTTTATGAAGAGCTGTCCTTGGGAAAAGGAGCTTTTATAAGGTCCTCTTCATATCTCTTCATTCTGGGGCAATCTCAAGAAGAATCAGTCCGGGGTTGCATCAGAAACCGCCCTAAGTCTTCTCTACCAGTTGACACTGTATGCTCTTTTCTGCTGGGTGGACTTTTAGCCTCTTGGAGGCCTCACCTTGTTCTTCTTATGTGGACATCTCTCTATGTGTTAGGGCTTTTTCATTCTCTTACCTCTCCTACTTTACTCTCACAGCAAGGTTACCAAAAGGGTGTAACAGTATTACTGTAGCTTGACAGGGCCCTGAGGGTGCAACCAACCCTTCCTGGTCCTGCCCAGCCCCCTGGGACTACCCCCTCATCACCCCCGACCCTGGCCCTGTTCAGGACCCAGGACCCCATGTCAGCCCTCTGGGGTGGTTCACCCATGCCCCAGCGGTGCTGTGGTGGGGCTTGCCTCCATCTGCCCACAGCCTTTCCCTGGGTGGCCATAGGCCCCACTGAGCCAGGCACCCCTGCAGGCCTACATCATCCTGTCCCAGCCCTGTCCCAGCCCTCTTCCCCATGGCCCTGCCTGTCCATCATGGGCTGTGTCTGACCCTACTTTCCCTCCCCACATCGCATAATGACCCCAGCTGTTGGCTGATATTCTGGCCTCACCCTGGAATCTCCTTTGGCTTCTGGTTTCCCAACCCACATGGAGCAGCTGGCCCTCAGACATAGCTCATACTCACCACCAGCGAATATAACCATATTCCTTAATTTTGTTTTGATTTACACAACACACAACCACAGCACAGTCAGGAGTTATGCATTGCCAAATACTGGCATACATGCAGATTGAGATTGATTCTTTTTAACTGTGTGCATTTAGAAAGTAGCTGTCTCCATCTTGGTTTGCCATTCTAGGTTGTTTTCATCTTCAGTGTCAATGGGTGACCATGCTTCATGTATCTGGCCTATGTCAGCAGTTTACATTGGGATACAAAATGTAGCACTGCACAGGTGGTACAAGGGTGAGTAGGAAGCATGTAGAGGCTCTGGGCTCTTCTACAGCACCTCTCCGTTCCTTTGCCCCCCTGAGGCTGCACCACATTCATGGAGCCTGGAAAACAACAGATATATTCCCAAAGTAGGGGGTTATGAGTAGCTCCCTGACAGTTGCTTCTCCCTATACTGAATTCAGCCCTTCCTGATTTTTGTTATTTCCATCTTCCACTTGAACCTTATGCTAATTCTATGCAACATGTGTAGTAGGTATTTTTTTATCAGTTTGGTAGAGGGACAGTGATCAGGGACCTCTTGAGATGACAGTCTGTCAGACTGTAAATCAAGGAGGATCTCTCCCTCAGCAGCCACAAAGATTAAACAGACTAATGAATCAATGTTTTAGACCATCCACTCTGGGGAGCCTTCACTTAAGTCCCAGCACTGTTGGTCAGGTCAGAAAATGCTCTTTTCTGTCAAATGGTAGTTTCCCTGTGTGGTAGTATGCATTCATCCTCCTTTGTGCAAGCTGTAAAAACCTGACAGAGGCAGATGTCAATCCATACTGTTGTGACACTTCCTCGTTCAACTCTAAAACTTTGCGAGAGCATTTCGCCATCCGGTAATTGGCAAGAGAGGAGAGAGAGGCTGTGTTTGTTCATTTTGCAGAAATTACTTTAAAAGTTAGTCTTTCTATTTTTCCTTTTATTAGGCAACATTTTCCATTGAAGAATGGGATATTTATAACCATCCCCTTTCCCTGAAACACCCAACCCTTTGTGTTTTTACGTTTGCTGTCTTTAGGGAACTTTACCTGCATCTTTTTTCCAGTCTCTTAGCATAAATAATAGCACATCCATAATTTTATTCTCAGATGCAATAATTTTTTAAGCTAAAATCTTTATGGAGGTACTGGATTCTGTTCACTCTGGCAACAGTTCTGTGATCCTGAAATGGTCATAAATTACAGCATATCTACGTTGAAGCAGATGTTCTGTTTAAGTTCATATATTCTGTTTATCCCTCTGATAACTAAAGCACTGATATGTAAAAGGACACTTATACCATTAAAGAATCACGCATGAGTGTAGAGAACTGCATATTTATGTGATGTGTATTACATTGAAGGCACATACTCTAATAAAATAATACAATGGGAAAAAAAGTTGGTTTAAGTAAATAATTTGTTAGATTTTTTTTTAGCAGAAAAATACTTTTCTGGCATTTTTTGAGAACCAAATTTTTGTGATCAAGTAATACTCAGAATAGTAAACTCACTTTATTCAGCACTTCCTCCGTGATAATTTCTGTTCCTTGAGTCAGTAAATGAAGAACCTCGTCATCTTTGATTTGTTACTATTTAAAAACTCAGACCTGTAACTCAAGAGATCCAGTGATGAAACAGGAAAATAAATGACTGTATTAGAAATGTCACTGCCCAGATGGTCCCATATAGAAGTTCAGATCTGAGTACTCACCAATTAAAGAGAAGGTGACTGGAATCTAAATTTATCTTCTAATTTTATATCTGACCCTTGTCTACACATGAGCAGCTTGAACACATTTCACTTTTGAACATAACCCAAAAAAGCACTTAAGCAGGTGCTTGACTATAAACTGATGTTTGACTCCTACTACCATAAGTCAAGATGATTTCCTGAATGTGGACCATAGAGGAATTTCAAAGGTAGGTCCTAATTTTGCCAGTTAAGGGAAACCAATCGTGATTTATATATTTTAAGTTAATTTTTCTACAGACATAGTAAGTTTTTAGGCATTTTATATTCAAAGAAATTGGCAGACACTTCGAGATACACTGAAAACCTTTTATTAACAGTAAAAGAGTTGTCTACAAGGTAGATAAATAAGTCTACTGTGGTTCTTCCATGTTACAGGCACTGGGTTTTTTGGTTGAGAGAAAATTGCAGTCTCTACTGTCTTCTCTAGCCTACTCATAATGGTGAATTCATGACTTTAAACAGCAGAACTCATTATTTTCTATTTTTATGTGTGTGTTAAACTACTTTCAGAGAAAAACACAACATAGCTAAACTGAACTTGAGGTAGAGAGGTTCAAACAACCTTTATTCCAGAAGAAAAGCTAAGTTTTCACTGAAGCATCAGCTGAAACATGGAAGGAAAATTAGCCATGGAAACAGGCAAAAGAAGTCTTAAAACTGCTACATGTCTTTGTTTAATTTTTTTCCGGTTCTTGCAGACTTCTAATCAGTGATTTGGTTATTGAGAAAAGAATATCAACAAGCGTACAAACTCTTAGGCAAACACTGACAAGAAGTAAGTGGATTCCTCCTTTCTCTGGGTTCACATTAAGCCAAACCTCTCTTCCCTGCCTTCCTGATCTCAGTTTCCTGTGTTTTTGTTGTGGGTTACACTCAGACCATCTCAGTTCCTTCAGTGAGGAAATGTGTGGCACAGAAGATTTTTCTTTGTGTGTTCGATGGGTTTTGTCTGCTGCTTTTCACTTATTACTGGTTTCCCTTTGCCCCAGCATGGGTCACACATGGCTGCAATTTGTTAAGGGTATCTTCACTCTCATACGAGTCGCCAATGGTCCCAGTCACTTGAGGGCATTCCTGCCCCCAGTGTGGGCTTTCCACAGCTGCAATCTCTCCGGGGTGTCTCTTCCCTGCTGTGAGTCACCGATGACTGCAGTTCCTAGAAGGTATCCCCTCCACTATGCCTCCTTCCAACAGGGTATCTCCAGCCATGTTCTCAGCAGTGTCTCTTCAGCAGCTTCTCCCTGTGTGTGTCTCCAGTCCTGTGTCCTCAAGGGCATGTCCCCAAATGTTTCCTGCCCCTTGTGGCTGCAACTTTTTCATAAATATGTCAGAGCTGGAGTGAGGGGTGATGACCTGAACACTGGTGTTTTGGCTACTCAAACGAGTTTCAGAGCTGACTGGACCTGGTTGTGACTGCCACAGGACACTTCCTAGCATCTCCCACCCTCCAGCTCCCTACCACCCAAACTCTGCCATTTATACCCAAGATAGGCTTTTCTACCCAAACTCTGCCTGTTATGCCCGTCTGGCTTTTCATCCAGGCTATTCTTCTCATAGAGATGGGAGAAGAGTACAAAGTGAAAGGATCCATGTTATCTTATGGGACCTACAAGGAAGGGTTTAAAGTCTTAAACATAAGGGAGTCCATCTGCAACAGAGGTTTCTAAACTTCACTAAAATCCTTTTTTGTAGATCTGTCTTAACAATGCCATGCAGCAAGAGTACAAACCAGAATTTTAAAAGAAAGGTATCACACAAAACAAGAGCAGCTGGAGGATATTCAGTGAAATCCCCAGTACATAACAAGTTTCACAACATATCAAAATACTTAAAAAGTTTAGAGAACTATTGTTTTCCATTTTTCTAATATTTAATTGTGTTCTAGAGTTCCTATTCATTTATCTGTTGGTGCAGCAGCCATCAATGGGACTTTCACTGGCTATCCCCAAGCTTGTGGAGACAGCATACAGCCAACTTGGCCAATGTAAAAGGAAGCACAGAAGAAACTGAAAACTTTCTTTACAAGGGAATAGAAGTATTTTTTTGCATTTTCAGTGTATAGCAGCATAACATTTTCATTTTTGTGTTGACTTCATAATGCATAAACTTTACTGTTCTTGGTTTTATTCCACATTGTTCTAAACTTCCATCACTTTACACTTGTGTATGCATGTGTACACAGTTCTACAAAATTCTATCTGATGCTTCCCCAGCTAAAACACATGAAAGCCGCTATTGTGTATACTAATTAACTAAGCACATCTTGTCACTTATGACCACCTATCCTCTTCTGACTGCTCTTGCCCATGGCCTTGCTGGGCATTCAGTCTCCTTAATCAGTCCTCACACCAAGTCACAAATTCTAATGTCTCCCAGTAACATCTCAAAGTCCAGCTGTGGGGTTCCTGTGGTCTGGCAGAGGGCTAGCTTGAAGGGCACTTTTACATGGAAAACAATGTCTTTAGGGGTCCCTATCATGATCCTTAATCCTCATCTTCTTCATGACAAGAGCAAAATAGAACTAGACTCTGCTGTTACCTTCTTTATTAAACTAAAAAGAAGTTCAGCAACCAGTTTGGGGAACTCCACTGCTTTTATGTAGCTTGCTTTTCTTACTGAGGCAGATGGGAGGAACCCATCCACCTCAGCTGCAGAGAGTTGGATGTGAGTGCAAGTTCTTTAGCTCTTCGCCCCATGAAAGGCTTCTGCTTTGTTCCAATGGAGTTGGGGAAGAAAGACCTAACAGCAGCTGGGCTGCTGATCCTTGCTTCAGTTCTAGGGTGTGGAAAAGACTTTTCCTACTTATTAACTGGCAGATCAGCTGAGAGAATATTCCTCTCAAGTTTAACACACATTAGAGCAACAAAGTGTCCCACTGGTGTAAAATGACCACAGAGACAAATACTGGAAACTTGCTGGTCAATAGAAAGTGGAGAATGACACTTTGGTCCTACTAATTATTATGGGAATCCTATAATTTTACTGAAGCCAGGATTTCACCCTATACTCTAAAATGAAATCCCAGTAAAATTATTCTAGAAAAGTTAACTGGTGATTACATTACTGTCTTCATTAATGCCTCTATTAATATTTCTTTCATAAGATAGGAATCAAATAATTAATATGTGGTTTAGTAAAATGCACAGGAAAAGGTAAAGGCATGAACTATAAAGTATAGCTATTTCAAGTTTAAATTACCATGTGATCTGCATATCACCGCATGAACAGAAAAGATAAGGGGCCATATCAAAGATCTGTAATTGGATTAGAAAATGATATAATCATATAGTGTCTTTATTCTTTAGATTAAGCCATTGTCTGTCAGAAAAACAGGGAAGAAAAGGAGATTAAAAAGAGAAGGAAACCCCTCTTATTGTTCTTAAAACAAGGAATATTCAGACAGTAGAAGATGGGACAACCTGAAAACAGCGTAAGTCACACCTGTCTCTTAAGCCAGGTTTTCATTCACTATTTGTAATGATTTGATTAAACGGTGACAAACTGATTGCTAAACTCCAGCCTCACTTGCTGTAGTAGCACCACGCTAGTTCCATCAGCTGGCATTGCTGCACAATACTTTCTGCAACTTTCTTCCAGACCCTGAGGATAAGAATTACTATAGCTGAGCTGTTCTTGTCTATGTGATTAGTAGCAACCACAGGCATCTGGGAGAGCATGCTGTAGGCATATCACCTAAAGAGCTGGAATCTCCAGGTGCATTTATCTTTTGTTACTTCACATACTTTAGGCACACCGCTAGGTAAAATAAAGGGCATGTGGTAGAGGAGAGTCCAGGTGTAGAGTTGAAGCTTAGATTATTGCCTTCAGTAGACTTCCCTAGGGAATACCAACACCTACAATCCCCAGCAGAAGTACAGGTCTGTAATGCCTCTCTTCCCTGGAAAGCCTGTCTGGGACTGATCAGAAAGATTTGGTGAAAGCTCAGATGAGATTGGTGCGTGGGGGCGAGGGCGTGGTGTGCTCGAGGGTGGTCTGGCCTACATGTCAGACTGCAGAGGCCTGGGAATTGTGAAGCTGGGTGTAAGCTGGAAGCTGTACGTGGGAGGGGAGCTGCTTACGAAGTAGGATGAAAGTAGTTGAGAGCTGAGGTAGTAAGGAAGTAATGGGCTTGTAATCTTGGTTTGGAGAGCTGTATGGAGCATGGCTAGAGAATGTGGCACCTTGCCACATGATTTTGGAAGGTAGCTCCTGGAAGCAAAACATTTGCCCTTTATCTGAGCTCTGTAAGCACATAACATGGGTAACAGAGAAAAACATATGTAAGCATCACCATTCCTGCCAAAGCACGTTCTTTGGAGAACATATCCTCCTGCAGTGAAAGTGGACCCTCCTGGCAAGGATGGAGATGTGGCAATCTTTCTGCATTAACGAGGAGCTGTTAACCAAATACATAAATAAGTTGAAAACCACAAGAACAAAATTTCACTGTTTCCATATGTCTCTTGGCTACATCCCTTTAGTGGTTGTGCTGCTGAAACTTCTGCATATTATATGAAGTCTGTTAACTATGAGTTAGAAATGAATGTGACCACATTTATTGTTGATTTTGACACAGCCCTTGAAACCACCCAAAAAGAGAGCCCTGTAAAGGATGCCTGACAAAGGTGGTGTTAATTTCACTAAGTTCCACATTGCCCCTGTGGAAAAAGGTAGGAACTCCGCGGTAGGGGAGTGTTCTAAAAGAAAGCAATATATCCCTCATGTGCAAACAAAGACAGGAAAACACGCTG
Organism: Gallinula chloropus; assembly: GCF_964237585.1. Taxonomy (NCBI): domain Eukaryota; kingdom Metazoa; phylum Chordata; class Aves; order Gruiformes; family Rallidae; genus Gallinula; species Gallinula chloropus. The sequence continues at coordinate 145,602,677 of NC_140085.1, forward strand.
GCAAGTTTCTATCCTATTATAGAAGCATAAATGTAATCCTTCCAGCAAAGTGATGTTAACTACCAAAGAGGGGCAGGAGCTCTCCAGAAACTCACAGTCTGTCACAGAGTATGTTCGTAATAAGGGAAATAAGCCGACTTGTGCATTTACTTGGGTATGACATCACTGACAGCCAATTAGAAAGTTCCACTTGTGTCATCTCATAATAAAGAAAAGACTATTCAGCACTCACTGCATCAAAGAACGCGTGTCACAGAGATTTGCACAGAAATGGGTTGATTAATTTTTAATGAATTATACCAGGAAAAGTTTCCTTGTATAAATTGCTGTGAGAATACCATTGATAACCCATGCTTGAATAAAGACTTTCTGCATGTGTGGGTTCTACAACTACAGAGATGCTGAGCAAAATTGAACTAAAAATGGTGCTACTCACCCTAATCTATCCAGTTCATAACAGCAGTAAAAACAGCATGAGGTGCACAGTCGTGCAGGTTTTAAAGGCCATTTTATTCACTGGAAGTCTGTCCCATAACTAGCAGAATGCTTTCCAACCGTCTTTGTTTCCAGTTCGAGAGTGGCTGTCACTTGTGAAAACAGGTCTTTCCTCAATGTTTCCTGGGCCTAGTGCAGCTTTTGAATTCTGTGACCCACCTTACATGTCTTTGGACTTGGTGACCAAATAGTCTTTTCTTGTATGGGTAGATATGAATCTATCAATCAGCTGATACACAGGCTACTGCTAAACAGAGCATCCTTCTGGACCAAAAATGTTCAGCAATATGGCATTCTTTGTATTTAAATATGTGTAAAGAGCAAAGGAATTTCATTAATGATGTTAAGGAAACCGCTAGTTTTACATGACTGGTAGAAAAGCCAGCTAGCTGGCTCACTGTGGAGTAAGGCACAGAGGCCAGGTGCTAATGTCCTCAGACTTGCAGCAGCCCCTTCATGTTAGCCATGGATGTTCTTGTCTTTGTGCAGGAAGCCTGACAGTGGTACTAGTGCCAAGAACAGTGCCCACAAATAAGAATTTCTCACAGTCATCACAAATACACCTTTTTGAAAAATGCGTAAATCCAGGGTTTGGTGGGAACATTGTCAGCATACCCAATTCCTTTTGAGACTTTGAGAGCATCCAGGTTTCAACATGCAACAAAGATCTTATGAATTATAAATTAACTCTTGCTTCAAGCTGATCTGATTGAATTCATAGTTTAAACTTAAAATAGTAAAGATGGACCTAAGTGAAACCTTTTTATCCATTTCCATGCAAACTTTTGTTGGATTTATGTGTGACCTCAGTTTCTGCAAATTCAGAGATACCAGGCAGCCTCCTTAGCCCATGATATACAAAGCCTATCTCATGTTATTCTACTCTGCTAACAGTGGTTTAGAAATGGGATGTAGACTGTTGTAATGCAAGGAGAGTGCAAACAGCAAGTCTTGTCTGCTTTAGATATTGAAATAATCTGGATAAAAGCAGGGTCCCTATACTTTCCTTATATAGGACCTTATATTAAATAAAATACGTTTCTAAAATAGTCAGAGTGAACTGACTTTAAAATAGTTTTGTCCTTTTAATATTTTGAGCAAGTGCCTGAAAAGCATTTTCTCTTTTAGTTCCTTGTCATATACGTTCAGGATTCATTATGTTACTCGGAGGCAACCAGGTGAATTTCAACTGAATGTTGTTTGTGCTGATCAAGGAATGCCAACGAATAGTGAATTTTTATTTTAATTGATCTGACTGGAATGAGCTGCCACTCTTCTTTGCATATGAACATATCTCCTTATGGAGATTTTGGTTAAATTTTGTGCTCAGAATAATTTAGGATTAAAGGAAGAAATGTGGGTTCAAATACAGGAAGAGGTTTCTCACTTAGATGTTTTTCCATGTATCTAACACAGCCATAAATCAGAGAGGGGATACCTTGGAGTGGCAACTGTAGAAAACAGAAGAAAAGTCTCATTAAAATTAATGCATAGTAGGCTATAGAGTAAATTAAAAGCCAACAGGATCTCAATGCATTGCAATTGGCATTCCTGTTTTAACAGTTTCTGCTACCGCAAGTGAAAAAAAATTCTGCAGTGAGAAATTTGCCTTTTTATTTTACTACTATTCTTCACATACAGTTTTCTATAGTTTTAAAATAGACAGGCAAAGAAAGAAAGATTTATTTGACCTACCTGTAAGCCTTGAAATATGTATTTAGCACAGCTGTTCTTTTGTGTTTAAACTCATCACAAAAATGAAGCTTTAATGTAACCCACCATTGATCTGCAGTAAGTGGAAACAAAATCTCTCCTTAATTAGTATCATCCAATCACTTTTTTACATTTCTACAGAACACACACTGTGAACTGTTTAATGGACTATTATTTAGAAGAGTGGCAAAGAGCTTGCAAAAAAAAAAAGAAAAAGAAAAGGCACATAGTGAAAATAAAAACTAGCAGTGTCAATGAAAAATGTGTTGCAAAATAATGGAAAAAAAGATGTTTCGTTAAGATGGGCTTCACTGGCATTTTACTGTATAGATGAACACTGCTCCAATTACTGCCAACAATGGGGAAAGAGATAGAGAGATATAGATTCATTACTTTCAACACCCTTAACTGTCTACCACTGAATTCGCTTATCTGTTCCTTTTTCTACAGGACCTGCATGGAGGGGGGAAGGAATAAACAAAGAACTGAGTAGAGTGAATGTGTCACAAATTACCACAAACACACTGTGACTCAATGCACTTTTCATTTCTCTCCTCATTAACTGTGTCTTGCTCAAAATGAGAGACTGGGTCTAAACATAATCAAGTCCCACAGATAACAATTGACTTGACTGCTGGGGCAGTCATCACCTTCTAGCTACTGGGAAATAAATTTAGAAATAAAATGAGTTAAAATAAAATTCACTCTGCTCTCTTTTCTGTGCTCAGATAATTTGAAGGCCATCAAGGCCTGCAGAAACAATCCATCTCTCTGTGAAAAGGAAAGCAGCCTGTGCCACTACCAATAAGGCATGTCTTTAGTGTTATCAAGAGTAAGTATAATTACACAGTGGAAAGGCCATCAAAGTGTCTTGGGCACTGGTATTTTTTTCCTGAGGTCTTCATCAATAGTGCTGTCGGAATGAAAAGAATAAGTGGGGGGAAAAAGGAAAAAAAAATAATATCCTCCAGATTGGTGTGACTGACCTGCAATCTAGTAGAGCACATTATAATTTGAGAGCAGTAGGACGATTCAATAAAATTTTTGCTGTCTTCCACTTTAAATCAGGAAGGATTAATTTCAAGAATCTTTGTGGATGCTCTTGTGGTCTTGGTTTTGTCAGTGCTGAAATTTCTCTTCGCAGAGGCCAGAGAACTTCTTGTTGAAGTGTATTTATAGTTGCCAAGACTCTTCCCATACCTCTAATAGCAATGCATTTCTGTTAGGCAGATTTCTGGTTGGTAAAGAGGAGGTAGGGCTATTTGTTTCTGTTGAATAGTCTCCGAGTCCCATATTTTTTATTTAGACAAAGCACCAGTGAAGTTAATCGGTTCATTATATTTCTATCAAGAGGAGCCAGACCCTGATGCACATGTTTTAATGGAATTCCATTCAGCAAATACATGCACAATATGTCTGACACTGTTTCCTAGGGCAGGAATTCAGAGGTGTATGCCCAAGTCCTGCTTTGTGGTGCCTTACTCTGATTAGTATATATTGCTCTTGCAAGGAGTACCCTGGGGAGGACTACGCATGAGCAAGTCTTGGGAAGATCTGGATATACCTTTAGAGCTAAAGCAAGCAACTTGCTATCTGATTGTTTGATAATGAAAACAGATTTTTTTTAGAACAGAGAATCGCCTCAAACCTAGCTATTAACTTGCCTGTGGCAGTCTTTTGTTTAATAAAAACAACATGTTAGGAACTGTGGTATAAGTCCTGAGATCACCCAGTCTGAGAATTGGGGCCAATCATCTAATCATCGGTGTCCCCAGCAGTCATGTTGTTCCTGGAGCTTTCCTTTTCTGTGGCTACTAGACCTAGAAATCACAACATCCAAAATGGTGGTGCCTGTTTGCTCCAAGGCAAATTAGGTCATTAAAAAGCTTTAACCAGTCCGTGGGAATTTAAGCCTGCCTCAGTGGTTTGTTTCTACTGTTCACAACATGAATACATTTTCCAAACCTCACTTTTTATTAGATTTATTACAAGAAGCAAGATTAATTGGGCTGCATTGCTTTGTTAAAGCTCTGGGTCTTAAATAATAATTATAGATCTCCTGGAGTCCAGAAGAACTGAAGTAGAGCAGATCCAACAATGTGGCCAAACATAACAAATTGAGGGGAGTGAGGGTAAGGAAATATAACCGAGAGAATGCAAATGTGAAATCTCCCTGACATAGTCTCTTAAAACTTCAAGCAGTTTTTATTGGCCAACTGGCAAAATGATTTCTTTTTCTTTGGTTTTATTTGGACACCAGCGTAGCCTGGAATCTGAGGGAAAGAGTGGGACATCTTTTCCCTAAAATCTCTGTGACAGAAGTCCCATTTATGACACTGAGCTCTGAAGATTGAGGAAGTGGTCTGACCTACCTAGATGTAGCTGAATTGAGAGTCAGGTATCAGGACAGACTGAACTACAGGTTCTACTCCTGAGGAACTTGGGATGCACTGTACTGGGTAATGGTTGAACTTCTGCCTTTATTTAGATGTTTCATAGTACTGGTTGAAAGGACACAGAGACTGGAACACATTTATGGCATGTCAGCTGTATACCTTTTAGCATATATCTTTATTGCTCTCATAGAAGTAGTAGAGATACTGTGTCAGGGTAGTGTATAGACACTAAGTTAGCTATATTAGACATTACTTCAGAGAGTAGATGAATGGGAGCTGCAGCTGTACAGTTCCCAGCAAAGGCTATGTTAGTCTGCTTAGTTACTTCTGTGACTGAGGTGTATATCCTAGCACCATCTAAACTTGAATGGTTTCCAGAACACAAGACAAGCAAGCAGGATTAAGGTGTGTGTGGGGGGTGTGTGTGTTTGGTTGGGGTTTTTTTGGTGTAGCATTGACCCTTTCAGAAAGTTGATTTGTATTTTCTAATCAATTTTTTCTAGTATGTTGGAAGGCCATTTATGCCAAACTTTTTGTTTTATCAAGTAACTGAGACATAAATCCAGTTAATATCAGATCAAATTGGTTCAGTCGCAACAGAAAGAAACTCAATAAAATTAAGCTAAGTCTTTCATATGTGTTATCACAATCTCTTCTCTAACAGTAAATTTCATCACTCAAGTAGGACTTTACTTTCTTGAATCAGAAGTCTCTGATTCCCTGCTGGATCAGTAGGCACTAACAGAATCTTCCCATTTGGTGCTCTATTTGGGGTCCCATTAGTCTAATGGTCAGGGAAAAGCAGTTGCAAAAAGACCATGGCTTCCTGCCACTGCAGCAGAGCACTATGAAGAGGCACCTCTACTATACATGAGATGAAGATGAGGCATAGCAGATATCCATGTTGTTGCAGCCTATCTCTTCCAACTATTCCTCCCAGACGTGTCTGACAATCACCCTTCTCCCAATTCATTGCTGGCTACAGTGACTGTAACATGGTTTAGAAGAAAGAGCTGTGCTTGAAAGGTTCAAAAGTTTCAAAAGTGGCAGTGGGCTCCATTAGCTTGTCCAATTTCTAGTCACTATGCCAGGGTCATGAATGAGGAAGAAGGCTAAATAGAAAAAAACGCTTTAAAACCCAGTAATTATTATCCTCCATGGAACTGACACTCTCTCCAGTATTCACAGTCTCAAAGTTTTGCTCAAGTTTGCAATATACCAATACTTCAGTTATGTTTGAGATATTTTATTTACCCAAAGATCTGTTCTGGGCAGACAAAAACAGCAGGAGGGACATTTACAATCTATACATCATTATGTTACCAAGAAGTCAGAAATCACTGAATATAGCTTCCAAACAAAATTAAATAAAAGCATAGGTATTTCTTCAAGCTCACGATTCATAAATATAAATGGTCTGTATCATGTGCAGGTTTTCCATGGGAGTATTATTTGGCACGGCTTCACGCTGTGCCAAATTTGTGGTTTCTTAGGTTATTGCTTTTTTTGAAAAATCTGGTTTTGGCACATACACACAAATACACAAATTGAAAAGGGAAATATTTATATTGTGAAATTAAACTTGTTCACATCTTCAATGATGATTTATTAGAGAAAAATACATGGCAAGCCACAGAATGATGAAATGTACCCTGGCTTTTGCATTCCCTGTATGAAACAACCACAAAACTCATTTGAAAACAAATAGTACTATAAAGACTTAAAGAAAGAAAATGAAGCATTTGCATGTATAAAATACCTCATACAACACATCTTCATTCTGAAAGACTAAAGAGAACTAAATGTTTCTCCAAATAGCTTTTCAAGGGCATTATTTTTTATGGCCAGGATGTTTCTGTTTCTGTAGGCACCTAGAATATGCTATTGGATTACTTCGTTGAACTGCTGTTGGGTTAAGTACAATACGTTCAGTGTTGTAGTATTCAGTGGACAAGGAAAGCTCAAAAAGCAGAAAAAACACCAAATAACAGTTAAGTTATAGGCATTTTGTGGCAGGATGGAAAAAGCAAAGCTGTATAAAGGAACGCAGACTCAAATTACTGGTTTCATTTGTAAGTTTTATTATGGATCCACTTGCACACAAAATTTATTATTAAAGATCACATGATTTATCTTAGATAGTTTGTGTTCATTTTATGGTCATATTCCAGTATAGATATAGAACTCTGAAGTGGAAAAAAAAAATATATATATATATATATATGTGTGTGTGTGTGTATTTCTCTTAGAAAATTAGGTCTTTTGTAGCCAGTGAACACTAATATGTAGTTTTAAGCTGCAACTCATTTGACCTTCTTTGAGGACTACATGAAGCACAAGCTAACGTGGGCATCTGTTTTTTCTAAGAAGAGCCTAATATGAATAGCTCACATGAAGGTGCCTACATGTAGATGCTTAAAGAAGGATCCTAGTCCTGCTACCTCTTACAATACACAAAAAAGGCAAGCCTTGAAAATAGAAATGGAGGGAATAAGGCATTAAAAATTATTGGAAATCAGTAGGAAAACCAGAATTGCAGAAAGATTTGAGTGTTAGGAAAGCTTGAGTGAAACAAGAAATACATGCTAAGTCCACGTCTGGCATTCTGTAAAGCAAGTGTCTCAACATCTCTGAACAGCACTGGAAGATCCCACTGTAAAATAATTACCAGACTGGCTACAACACTCTAAGTTTGCTGGCCAAAATCTGAAGGAGGAGCATAATTGTGAGGGGCCATCTCTGGTTGTTGCTAGAAGAGACACCAGCAGTAAGGGCAGAAAACCCTGAAGAAAAGGCTTAACATCCTTAGCTGACAGCAAATAATAGTACACAGTGTTGCTAGTAAGGTGGAAGGGAAGTATGAACACCTTCTAAAATACTGTTACCTGGAATAAAACAGTGTGTGACAGTTATTTGATTAGTTTAAAAAACTAAATTTGGAGGAATTGCTTTTATAAAAAAGCACTGATATACAATGATAGAAAAGCGAGTTGTGAAAGGAAGAAATTTGAGTGAAGGGTACAGTGCAATAGTCTTTCAAGGTCAATGTAATTCCTCTTTTCTAAACATATTTGCTGCACAAAGTGGAATAGGAATATCAGAGGTTTGTATTTCCATCTGTTTGCTTAAAACCAGGTCTGTGCTCCAGCATGAACAGGCGAAGCTCTGATGAGCTAGAAGTACTTTGGTTCACGATGCACCCTATAACACTGCCATAGTATGCTGATTTCCTTATGATAATTGTTAAGGGTTTTATAAGTTTTAATAGTCATCACATGGTCACAAGCTGATTTTATGAAACTTTGTTCATTAGTCTCAGCAAAATACTGCAGCACATAGTTGCCAAGTAAGAATTTCTAATTGAGTTTAGTAATACGCTGAAAAGGTAGTTATCACACAGAGCAAATACAAAAGCAATGTAAAGAATTTTATTTTGTTTAGAATTGAAATCTGGCAGCAGTTTTATCCTGAGTCTTAAAGAAACGTATAGTAAGCATTTAAATCAGTAGTCTCGCAAACTGCTGAGATCAAAAGTTAGCAGTGGCATTATTTGTGAAATCTGAATGGTCTTTGCAAACCTGTTTCTAGGCTCAGATAGGCTAGAATTGATCAAGCTTAATCCAAGCATTTATGGACAGAGCTGAATAAGGGCAACAGGTACCTGAAAATAGGATTTATCAGTACCTAACTTGAAAACTGATTATGACAACGCTGTCTCAGCTGGTAATTAACCCCTGAGTTTCACAGATAGGATCCACCTTCAGGATCAGAAATCTAGGTTAATTTATGTAAATGCGAGTGTCTATGAGAATGTTTAATGTCTCAGCCCCTTTTACAGTGGAAACCCAGGGTTCAGCTCAGATGTTCAACTACAGGCATTGGATGATGTTTAGGCATACTAGAGTGCCTAAGATATCGGCACAGGCTTGGCAGATATGACATAGGACTTGTGGTCTACTGGACTGATAGCAATCATCCAGGGAGGCTATCAAGGCAACTCAAATGCCTATGTTTAGGCAAATTGAGCTGTTAGTCAGCAGAGCTCAATTTGCTTACTGTGGAGAAAACATCCCATTTAGTAAACCAAAGAAGTCTCTAGACTCACCTGACCATGTTGACTATGTCTTGAATGAATATAGTGGGAATGAGGTCTCCTACCTGACACACAGACAAATACATTCAGACATCTAGGTGCACGACTCTGTGGAACTGAACCAGACTTTAAGGTCTACAAGATCAGATTTCCTAGTCTTAATGTTTCCCAAACAATTTTATATTTTTATAACGTTCTTAGAAGCAGCTTGGTAAATTATCAATGCAGATAAGCCTAAAACCTATCTGTACCAAAACCTAATCAAGATGAGTTGTTCCTTCAGCATCCTCTAGCATGAGCTAACTCTCAGAGGCCTTCTCAGAATGCCTCTGGAGTGGTACCCAATATGCACTGATAGCTGGCTTTGTTCAAAGAATAACTGAAGAAAAGTATCTGCTGTTGCTACTACTACTACAACTACTACTACTGTGACTACTACTGTTACTATTCTCCTCTGCCTGATGTACAAGAATGGTCACAACATTCATCCAAGATTTGGAAAGACTGGAATCATCTTAAATCATTGGGATTTAATCCCCAGTGCCTTTGCTGTGGACAACGTATTTTCATCTATATCTGGGACTCTGCTGAGAAAGCATGTGTAACAATGGCTTTAGTTTCTCTTCTCACAAATGTTAGATTTGAGGCTTTACTCCCGGTGCATAGCAGGGTATGCTCTGGGATTCTGGTACCCAAATCCTTCAGGCTGGCACCCCTGCAAAGCTGCACACTTGCATGTTCACACTGAAAGCAGGTTTCACCAGGGCTTGCATAGGAATGCGTCTTATTTTGATAAAGAGGTTGGACCTGGGAAAGGTTTTGACCTGGTTTGAGGAATTGTCAAGTTCCTGGGTCCTATAGCATGACTGTGTCCAATGCAGGTCCAAAACTGAAAGTTACGTATATTTTTACTAGCTTGTGAAGTCATCAGATTTTAATGACCCACGGTGCTATCAAGGACATCTCCAGACTTGTTTTCCTTAGATTATAGGATTCAGTTACCTGCCAAGATAATGTTAAAGTTGCAATGACTAGTACTAAATGTGATATTAACAATAACACTCATAACTATTACAGGAGCTTTATATTCAGACTATAAAGTAATGAGCATATCTGGTGAATCCTTTGTAACATTTTTGTGCTACTATATCTGCCTTTTTAATAACATAATTCAAAAAATGAAAAACAATGCCAGATTTTCATAAAAAATAGACACATAGACATTGATAATCTACAAAGGCCTAATTAATTCAGTATCTCTAGGGTATGCCATAATTTACAGCTCTAAAATTATGAGGAATTACCTTGTTAAAGTCCTTTGAATCTGACTACAGGTGTTCTCGCAGTGTTCCAGTAAGAGTTATTCAAATCCCATTCCCATTTCTGGTGGAATTTTTATCATTTGTGTAGCTATGTTTTGCCAACAAAAAATGAGAAAAGAGAAGACTCTGTTCACATTCATCTGTGGGGATTCAGCAATTAAATCAATTTGATTAACCAAAGACCCATTCTACTGTGTATTTACATACTGTAATTACGAATTGGCAAATAGTGGGAAAAGTGGGAGCGTGGGATAGCGTGTTTTTATATCAGTTGTTCCAATACAACGCCTGCAATACTTCTAAATAAGCAGTCAGATCCATTCTCTGTCTCAGCACTCCAAATGGGTCGGTTGAAGCTGTGTTTTTTATGGGATTTGGGCTGTCTCATATTTTACTCTAACAGTCAGACAAGGAAAATATTCTTTTATATTTAGTACATCTTTAAAAGCCAGTAGTACAACTCCTACAAATAGTTTTGTCCCATCTTTTGTAGTCTATATTGTCATCTCTTCTACCAGTTTACTTCAGACTTGCCAAACATCCACATTCTATCAGACAAGTTTGGTTTCCAGAGCACTTGGTTGAGCTCAGATTGCAACTTGGGCTGCTGAAATTAAGTAATGCCTGTGTTGAAGAAGGCTGTGAGGAGATGAACTGACAGGTTAAATCAGCAAGGGCTGAAGCCTGGAAGTTCAGCTGTCAGGGTCTGACTGGGTGGCCTCCCATGTGCTTCAAGACCAAACCGAGGAAGGAGCACTTAAGGGCACCAAGGAAAACTTAACTGCCTTGTAGACTTAACAGTCCCAGGGCTTCTTGGGGCCCTATGAGGGGGTCAGACACGTCATCACATTTGGATACAAATATATTAAGCAAAACTATTCAAATTTCTTCCCAGCTACTTGGTTATTGATCTAGTGTAACTGCTGAGAGAGAAAAAAAATCTGGAACCATTCATGATCTAACATACATGGAAATGATCAGTAGTACTAAACCAAACACAAGAGTTTGGATTAACACAAAGTTCCTTGTGTTTGAAATAGTTCTGTCTTTACTATAGAAGGTAGTCTCTTTTTTCAACTCGGAATTCTTAACTGGTAGCACTAACATTGATATTAATGTAGAACTTTTGCAACTCCCAAATAAAAGTGAGACTTCCCAGTAACTTTTTGCATATTGTCCATAGCTTCTTTTTCAGAGTTAACATCTAAAAAATATCCAATATCTTTAGGTATATATCTTAAATTATGCTACTATTCCTTTATACTACAAATCAGGATCTGTGTCTTGATTTAAGATACAAATCATGGTATCTATTTTAATGTAAAAATTTTATAAAGAAACCACCACATTCATTTCAATAGTTAAATTTCATTTACTTTTAAATATCAGAGATTATTTTCAGTTTGTATTTATGTAGCTTCAGCTCCTCCTTATTACACCTTTATCTACTAGATTAAAGACCCCATTACAAGAAATAATGCAGGTAATTTTAGACTGTTGTCATGTCATTTCTTAACCTTTTTATGTAAAGGAAGGAGATTTACCCATTTATTATAAAGTAGGTTTTCTGGGTTTCAAATAATTTCTCCTTTTTTTTTATCCTTGTCACTTTGACAATAATATTTTGAAATGGAGATGAAAGGATTGGGCCCAAACCCTTCTCAGAATCTCCATTTCCCACTGGGGTTTCATCTGGAAGTCCTCAGTCCAGTGAGGAGTGGGGTCCTTGTTTCTGACAGGCTGGGCTTGTGTCAGGCTGTGTTAAGTTACTGTGTTATGTCATTCCAATGCACCCTCTGCATGGCATACTAGTGTAAGTCACCGCTTACATTATCATTCATTTATCATGGAACATACAATTTTTGTGTCTTCTGTTAATTTTACAAGTAATAATTCCAGAAATTAATAAAAATATCAAATATCACTAGGATCAGAACAGATGTCTCTGAAATCCCCTGACTGAATTTTTCCTGTTTTCTGTGACTCTAATATTGTTGTTTCATAGTTTGTCTTGTGCTGTATATTTACTTTTTGCCTTGTTTTCCAAAGCAATCTAATATGCACCTGTGAGAGATATGGTAGCCTACTGTAGACTTTCCATTTGACTCTATTTTTCTTTCACTGATCTCTTTTTCTGCACTGTGAGTTCACAGGGGAATGCTTCTGATTGTACACAGCTACAACAGAGTAGTTTTTACAAAACTCTTGACAGAAAAGATGTTAGTTTTCCAGAGCATGACACTATATTGTACGGAATATCCCTTTGGCCAGTTTGGGTCACCTGTCCTGGCTGCATCCCCTCCCATATTCTTGGACTTCTTTTCCTTCCCCCATCACCTTCTTGATGGCAGGGCAGTACGAGAGGCTCAAAAGTCCTTGACTGCTTGGCAACAGCTAAAATCATCAGTGTGTATCTACATTATTCTCATCCTAAATCCAAAGCACAGCACTGTACCAGCCGCTAGGAAGAAAACTAACTCCATCTCTGACAAAACCAGAACAAAGGTATAGGGAAACAAAGTATTTTTCCTCCTAAGATTTTTGTCCTGAACAAGTAGAACTCTGTTATAAGCCATTTCCTAGAAAGCTGTAGATACTTCCAGGATGATAGAATGTCAACATTTTGCCCACTCTTTATTTCAGTCAGAGAAGTCTATTTTGCATATGATCATGTCTAGATCACTACTCATCCTTAAGCCTATGATGGTGGCAAAAAGTCCATAGGAAGCATTTCTGATATTCCAACCTGATACTGGGATGTACTAGCTAGTGCCATTTTTTGGAACACAGTTGCAAAAAGGGGGCTGTATGGATTATAGTCCAATAAGTCAGGGCTATATCTTGAAAATATGTAGATACTCAGCACAAAGGGAATTCAGGGAGTTTGCTGAGGAAGAAGGGCTAGCAGGGACTGGTAAATTCAGAGTAGGAGATGTGGCTAATATTCTTGTGGGATTTTTGTTTTGCAATTTTTTCCCCTAATATATTTTCTTTGAAAGCACATGAGAATAAAAAGTCTATTTATGGAGCTAGAAATGCTATCTACTTCCTTCCCTCCCCCCCCCCCCCTCACCTTCCCCCCACAGAGTATCCATTGCACCTTCATCTCCACTTTCAGAATGACTTCAACTACTAGATCAAAGTGAGGGCAAAGATGCAAAAATGAACCATGTGTAATAGAAGTAAAAAACTACAGAAATTACTGAAACCAATCAAAAAGGCAGGATTCATGCCTACAAGTATATGCCTCTTCCTTAGGTTTTGTTTTTTTTATATATGCAGTAATTTAAACAAAGCATATTGAACACTTGATTTTGAATATGTGAGGTATGTTTCTAAAATGTTGCTTTTATCAGAAGATTATCTAGGTCACTACAGTAAAAAAGTACATCAGCAAGAAGGAGTATTTGCTGTGTTGATAGTCCTCTGAGCATCTTCAATGAGTGCCTGACTGGAGAATGAGAAACTGTTCTGTTGCCAGTTTTCAGTAGCCATATGTTGTGTGTCTCCTGAATACTGACTGCAGAGAGGTGTTTTGGATCTTCTAGACACCAGTGAAAGAAAATATTTCTAGTTTCAGAAGAAAAAAAAAAGAAAAGAAAAGAGAGTAGACCTTTATGATAACATTTAATTACTCTGTTACCAGCAAAACACGTTGGATGATGAATTTATTGTCTTCCTGTATCCTTGGTCAAAACTAATCTTTTTTCATTAGCATTTCTTTCATCTAAAATCATCACATAAGAATTTTGTTACTGCTGTGGCACTTCCGTATGTTTTTAATGTCTTGAATAGGCATTTTGTCTGATATCTCAATCATATTCACATGTTTTATGTGTGAGCTGGTGTGGTTGTCTTGATGTGTTCCAGCTGGTTTTTGGATTCAGTAGATAGTCAATAAAGACAACCTCAACACTTTTTTAATTCCTCTGGTCAGAGAGGTTGCAAACATAAATATATTTTAGCATCACATTTTATTGGTTCACGCTGAATGAAACAAAAAAGTTCAAGTCCCTCCTGTCATGGGAAATAAAAAAGGACTAAAAGGCTGCAACAGATATTCTTTTTATTGCGATTGTTGACTCCTGAGAAGCTTGCCTGATAGAATGTGATTAGGTCTTAGAACAAATCTCGTATGAAAACGTAGGGGTTAGAATTTTCTGTGCACGAAGCTCATTTTATCATATTGGCGGTATTCTCAAATGGCAGTAATCAAGTGATGTGACATATCTAAAACCCTGGCTGAAGCCTGTGGATCAGGAGATATAAAACTAACCTCAAATGGTTCAAAGTCTTCTGATAAAAACAGGACAAACTGGCATATGTTGTCATCCAGTCCTGAAAGCTGCTACCTCTCACTGGAGAAAAATGACATATACTCAGGCCCTATTAGCTTTCACTTTTAAGAAAATAATTCATCGAAGGGAATAATGTTTTTATAACATATCTATGGTTGTGAGTGCCCTCTGGGAAAGATGTATGAATAGACTGATATCTGTATACACACATGAAAATGTACTTGGAAAAACATAAAATAATTTAGACACTTTCTAATTATCTTTGTTTTGAAACAAACCAGAATGTATTTTTTTCTCTGTTCTTCTAGGAGAACTCAGAAGACTTTAAGAGTCTTCTCCATAACATAGATCAGGAGCAAAACTGTAGAGACATATCTTGGCTTTCTATTAAGCTGTCAAAGTGTCTCCTCTGAGCATTTGGGTCTAATTTGGATTTAGAATATTAAAGTTCTCATGCACTCATTCTAATTACATAGTTCTAGAATATATGGTTCCCACATCCTGTTTTAGTCTCTACCTTTATCTTTCTGAGAAGTTTGTCATTTTCAAACAATTCTTATTTATTGTTAATAATTTCTCCTTCTAAGAATACTCACCCTGATTGTATTTTCAAATATCCTATATCAGCTTAAATATCCAAAGATAAGAATCGTAGTCATAGCTTGTATTTTTACAATGCTAGAAATCTCTCCACAGATGCTATCTAAGAAAGTTTTAAACAGTAAGAGTTAGCTCAATGGCATCTAAAGGCTATGGCAGAAAAAATCCCCAGCACAACAAACCTGTAGAAAAGAGTGTCTTATTCTCTTCTCAGAGAAATACAAGTTAGAAGGTAATTTGTGAATAGAAATTCTTTTTTAGTTTCACTGTTGCCAGGACAAGCTATTCTGTGTTCAGTGAAATATGTTCAGTGTACATGAGCAGGAAGTGCAGAATAATCTAGGCACCCCAACTATGGTAGGACATCTTAGATGTAATCATTCAAAGCAAATATTTGGCTCCATTTCTTCGGGTGATGAATCTCCTAGCACGACTGCCAAACACTAACATAGCAAAACTTTTACTGAAAAGGCAGGACAAGATACTTCTTTCTGAAGAAGAAATTCCTGCTTTGGGCTCTGCAGTCCAACACCACTGTTATTAATGCACTGAATGTTGACACTGCTAATGGCACTGCATCCACACAGCCCACGAAGCAGCTTCCAAGGTTAAAAGTTACATTAGACAGCATTTTCACACTGTTGATTAGAAGCCACATATTTAACTCAGTTTCTAACTTTTTGAAATTACTTTCATAAAGCAAAGGGGATGGACACTGATAAAAATGGCCATGGGAAAATTCCTCCAGTCTGAGGCTTCCTATCTAGCTCGAAGTGAAGTTTTTTAATTTACTCCACTCTAGCCTTAGCATAGAGGACTACCGGGATTTTGGTAAGAAAGAAAGGGCAATAGTTAACTTTATACTGTCCTTTTGAACTCCCTTGCATGATGCCACGAACATAGGACAGTAGCCAGCTGGCAGTGTCTTAAACAGTCTTGAAATAACCGACTAGAGAAAACCAAAAATGCCTATAACAGGGTGACAAATAAATGCTCTGATGCTGAGCTAGTTTAAAAGGAAAAAAAAAGATGAAAACCTATGTCAAAATGGGTCAAAGGGGAATGAAGATTGATGAAAGCTTACTCCACCCTTGTGAAGCTGAATTTCCTAAATTCCATCTGCGGCCAGAAAAGAGAGTCCTCTTAGGGGTGGTTCGGAGCAGGTACTTGAGCAGCTATGAATGTCTCTTTATAGGAGACGAGGTTTTCAAGGAGGAGCTTAGGAAAGGCAAAGATTCAGTTAATCTGCTAAAGGTGAAGCCTTAATGAGTCCTCTGATTCAATGTGACTCTTAGGCATAGAATCCCTGTCCCCTACCTATGACAGTTAATTTTAATCTGGGGTCCGCTACAGAGCAGACAAAATGTTTTCCAGCTGGGAACACATTTTACTGCACTACAGGCTTGTGCACATCAGCGCTATACAGAAACCAGATTTGAGCTGTGACTAACCTAGGTTTCGCCCTCCTGGCAACCCCACAAAACATGCTTTTCTGGTGTATCCCAAGTGTCCTCGTAGCCTCAGATATCCTCCATAACTTCATATCCTTCTCTGTTTACCCCACTTTTGGCACCAGACTACAAAAAAGCACTGACAAAAAGCTTGAAACAGTCCATTCTTTGTGCAGCTTGTACAAGCTATGGCTCAGGTACTGAAAATTATGGCCTTAGACTTGGAAGGAGGTAGGGCTTCAGGCAACATCTCTATATTTGTGGCTTTGTCCTTGGGAAGATCTCTCAGCCTCCTGCCAAAATCACCAAATATGTGCATTAAAAGGAAGCTAGTTATGTGAATCCATGTTTGTATGTAAGGCAGCCAGCATCCCCAGCACGTATAAACTTTATTTGGAGCTGTGTGGGAACACCACCTGCTCACGCTGCTCCAAGAAATTCCACTTAGAACATTCAGAAGCAGCTGGGATGTGAATATTTGATTCATCTCATCAGAAGCTGAAATTAGGATTGAAAACATAGATCATGTATTCTACTAACATTCCAAGAAAATATTTATTTCTTAATATTTCTTGTTCACTGAGATATCACAAACTGCTTATCATTTCCAGCATGTTTATGCTATGGGTTGATGTGGTTTAGATTAAACTTTGCAAATGACTTTAAGGTAGCAAATTTACCATGCCTTCTGACCTGCAGCTAAAGTACAAGGTGCAGCTGGAAGTAATTGTTTCTATTTTGAGCAACAGTCCTACAGCATAGAGTGCTATACAGTGTTGAGGGCATGGGAAACAATTGTCTGAGTTTTATAATTTATTAGTCTTCTACTTCTGTAATTTTAGAGACCATCACCATTCAAACAAAATTCCACCTGCCTCAGGAAGGAGTAGAGCGAGTACTCTGCAACTGACAGCAGTAAGTCCACTCAATACACTATTCAGTGGTCCAAGTAACAGCACATTTTTCTTTATACAGACATAAGTGGAAGCAAGATTCAACACACAGCAACTTTTCCTCAGTTAACAAGAGCTAGTATGCCTGAGGCTTCTTTTGATGTCTCCCAGTTCTTGAAATATTGGGTTCTTGTGCTGTCCTAAATGCTTTTGCATTTTTCTAGTTCTGCTTTATACCATGCACTATTACTTATTTTGTATTCACAAATTAAAGGATTGACTGTAACAGTGATCTTTGGAACCATTTTACTGAACTAGCAGCTCAGGCAGGGGTGGATTGTCATTCTTTCACTATTGTAATGAATAACTACTTCGTGAAATTTATGTTATTCTTCCTTGGATGTTCCCCTAAAAAAAAAACACCACACCTGTTAGAACTGCTAGCTGTATTTGGATGCACAGCTAGTATGGGATCAAAAAAAGCCTGTTAGGTTTTCCTGAAATTCCAATAGCAAAAAAAAAAAAATCCCAAAAAGTACAAAAGCACTTCTTTAATAGCCCTACATTTGAACAGGTCAAGCTGCTGGTATGAAACTAGAATCTCTCCAGAAATATTCATTTGATAATGTAGGTATCCTTGATTTTAATACCTCACTAGAGTAAGTGCCTCAAAACTGTTATTTCTCCTCACTGGTTGAAAAATTGAGAACAAGAGATGTTAAATTTACCTAAGAATTCCCCCTCCCCTCTACTTTTTTTCTTGCATGTCATGCTCCATGTGCTCATGTATAAAAATTTGCACTCCGTGCCTCCAGGCCAAAGCTAGTATGGTAATGTTTGGAGAGGAAGCTTGACTTATCTCTGAGGAAACAGATCACTTTTAGCCAAAATAATTTTTTTTGAGTAATCCATTCTACTAAACAGCCAGTGTTGGCAATACCAGGAAGGTTGTTTACCTTGCTATTAGTTGAGACATTCAGCTTCTTAAATAAATGTTTTCTGTTCTGCATCCACAGGTCAATTTTATACCACACAATCAACCTGGTCTAGGTACCTCAGATGGTCCCTTTGATGCCGTACTTGACTATCATTTACAAGGTACCTATCTTCCTGTTTCCCTTGAGACACAGAAGTGCCATTATCCACATTTCATTTGTGAGACATTGAGGCACAAACAAATAGCAATTCCTGGAAAAAGTCAGGGGTGGAGCAAGGATTGGTCCTTTCTCCATGTGCCTATAAGTTCTTAGTGCTCATGCAAGGTTAAATAAATGGATGGAGGGAACCCAAAGATGGTCCATGCTTTTGCATAGGTCAGAAAGGAACCTTTTGTCATCATATCCTTGTCTTTTGAGATTACATCCTTGGTTGTTTTCCTAGAGCATTCCCAGAGGGAGGGTGGTAGGGATGGATTGTGCAATCTAAACTATAATTTAAAGGTCTGAACACTTGGAGGAATTCATGCCTACCTTCTGAAATTTCCCTTGCGCCAGCGTAGCTCCAGTTCCCTGTCTACTTTTGGCAGTAACTAATGTCATAGGTTGACTTTCAGTAGGCAAAATTAAAATCATCTGCATGGGCTCAGAGAGCTTATGGTGTTTAAGGACTCTTTTGTACTGGATACTTCTGAAAACACTTGAATATCATAGATACCTAACAACAACAACAAAAAACACAGTAACTTCCCTCCTTGATAATTATCAGTAAATTGTGACTATTATTAGAACAGCATAAATCCATCAAGAGCTGGAAGTTGCCAGATCTCCTCCAGCCTGAATGCGAACGTGGATTCCAGGCCTCCTGTATGGAAAGCCGGCATGTGTAGCGTGTGAGTGTGCACTTCTTGATCTCTTTTAATCAAGAGAAAAATGGATAATGTAATAGCAGAGTTTTGAGAAAGAATGCAAATTGCTGTGCATTGCAATGAAATGTTTCCCCTTAGGATTAGAGTGCCTGGTAAGACTTCTCTGCATGAGCTGGAGCTGATAGACGAGGCTTTCGCTTGCATAAAGGCAGATAGGTTAGAGCTCAACCGGGCCAACCTTAGGGCCTGGTTCTTCAGTACTTAATCAGGCAAAGCACCCGCAGAAAGTCAGAGAGGTTTGCACCTTAATGAGAATTACCCGACTAAATCTCCCTCTGCAGGGCTGGCAGTGTAATCCTGCTGCAGTAAAACGATACAGAAGGGTCCCCTAATAAAAGTCTTAATTTGCTTTGACCACTGCTAGCATTTTAGGTCCACAATGGCCTTGGAAGTTATCGGTTTTGCTTTGTTGGCTGGCACATTACATTCAGAGATAATTCATCCTCAGTGCTCTCTGCCGAAATCCACTCATGTCCATTCTGCTGCATTCAGCCTTTCTTCCACCTCTGTCACTCCCGTGGGGACGAGAAGGCCTGGGTCTGCCTGCTTCTTCATTTTTTTTCTTCTGGGGGAAATGGCAGTAAACAAAAAAATAACATATTTATTTACCAACACAGATTAAATCATACTACAAATTAAAGAGAAATATATATTACAAAAATACAATTAAGGGCTCAGACATTTGATCAAAGGTAATACAGGAAAAAAAGAGATACCATGTGTCAGCTCAACTGCCATAGCTTTGTGAGCTCTCTCAGCCTTCAAGAAAGAGGAGAAACTGTGAACTAGCACAGCCCCAAGTGAAAAAAAAAGAAGTCTTACCTTAAGTTTCAGTATTTCACATTCTCCTTATGTTTCAAAGATGATGTTACCATGGCTCAGCTGACAGTTAAAAAACATGAACTTGACCACAAGTCCAAATCACTTGTAGGTGGGGACAGTGTGAGGAACATCCGCGTGAGCACCTCATATGACTTGCAAGCGGGAATACGTTAGCACAGATCTCCAAAATGTATTTCTTCCGCTTTAATTTCTGTTTTGTTAAACCATTTTTTATCAGTGAGATTATTTTACTGGATCAGAAAAAAAAAGCTGTGGGTGAGATGGATGGTTTGTTAAAGCAAAGGCTGCATTCTTAATAGCTATAACAACAGAACTAGGGGAAGCAATAACTAAATAGTTCATCCCTTCACAAATCTGTCAGGACATGCTCTCTACAGCTGCCAAAACAATAGCCATAAAGCAGAGCAGCACTTAATACTGTTAAGTCTGAAGTACAGATGCAACAAACAATTATCAATATTACTATATAATCCTACATAGCCAAGCCTCCTGGAAAATCTGCTTACAGCAGATTTCCATCACTGACACCACTAACACCAACTGATATTGTGGAGAAATTCTTTTCCAGCCCACAAAGAGTGAACTAGCCAAAATGCAATGCAAGCTGAGGACTCCAGCAGGAAGAAACTAACTCAATGCCAACAAGCAAAGTGAGATGAAAAATGAATGGAGCAAAGAAAACAGCAGTGACTGATCTGTGGAAACTAGTCAGACCTCCAAGAACTGCCTGAGCTCCACCCAGATGTGAGGTTGCCCATGAAAAAGAAGAAACATTTCTCCATTCCTTCGCGTGTCTGCCACGTCATCTGCATGTTGTTTGGCATGGGACACCATCTCATCTCAAGTAAGTGACAATAGTCTTCGTAGTAGCAATAGCACTTATTTGGACAACTGTTTTTATACAGGATTACTTTAAATGTAGTACAGTGATAACCACCACAAATGTCAATTTAGTAGCTGATGCTCTTGGCATACTTTAGTACCTTTGCTACAAAGTGGGTGATGTAGCAGTCTTTTTGCCAGCTTTTACTTAGTTTTTAAAGTGGACACAAAGTTGGAGTTGTAATTCACGAGTCAAATGATTCAGAAAGAAATGCAATTACCCGTGTTTACTTTAAAATAAGTAATCAGAAAAGTGAGACTTCTCTTGTTTGTGGGGAAGACCTGTTGTCAGGGCTCTGAGCTTAGGAATTATTCTTCACATCTATTGCTCTACTGCAAAAACTGGGATGTATTTTCTGAGCACAGACTGTATTAGCAAATAGAGGCTAAGTTCAGTTCTGTTTAATTTCTGTCCCTCTTTTTTGCTGTCCCCTTCTATTCAAATTCCTACTCCAACTTGCTGAAGTTCACCTGCAGGTTTCCAAACTTTGGAAATGCAGAGGAAGATGTAAAAAGGAGGGTTTTTGTAAGAGATAATTTTATATATAAATATATATACATATACATATACACACACTCATTTCCTGAGTTCTTTCTGGAGGTCGCTGTGTTGCCTGAAAGGGTCACTGTGACTTCCTCAGACCTTTTCAATATCTCTGCATCCCAAACATCCAACACTTAAAATCATCTAAATGTAAGAAAAAAGCTTTTCTTTCTCTAGAAAATAACTCTCCCACCCTCGATGCTTGTTGTCAGAACTTTGCCAAATGGAATTAAATTTATTCTATTTTGTTTTGGGGTATGGGACAACTACATGATTGACCCATAGAAATAAAATTTGTCTCTCTCCCTTTGCCCACCCCCCACCCCCCCATGCTTTTTGTTCAACAGAAAGATGTTGAGGGTATTTCAGGGAAATCAGAGAAAAGATAGCTGAGTAATCTAGACGATACCCTAGAACTCTGCCTTACCCCCCCACTCTGGTATTTCTGCTACTGATCCCTTGCAGACTGACCGCACATGTCACTGTCCAGTACGTTGGCCCTTCTTCCACTGTGCAGTAATAGTACAAGAACTTTCCTGTACAGTGCCTCTCTGTATCCATAAAAGAGGGGGCTGGGTTTTCCTCAGAAGATCACATCCCAAAGTCTTTGCTCAGTCTTTACCCTTGCAAAATTTCATTCAAATCAATGGATATTTGCATGAAAAAAGCACTTGCTTAAAATTAGACATGAGTGAAATAGGGTTTGGTGAGGGAAAGGGGGAGGTAGTGGTGGGGGGTAATAGGTACTTTCATAGATTAACAGCACAACATTTGATGTGGTTTGCTATGATTCATTGAATCATGTGGTTAAGGATTTTATATTATTTAGGTGATAAATTATATTGAACTCTAAAGAACTTTACTATATGTGCTTCCTAATGTCTCAAGACTCTGCAAGTTCTTTCTTTTTTTTTTTTTTCTAAATAAAATATAAATAAAAATGAGATAAATGCAGCCAAACATGGTAGATCATTTAGCCAGGAAACAAACAAATGCAACTCTATTGCCCACCCCCGGGCCAAAATGGTTCTCTGTTATCAAAAATGCTGGACACATGGCTTGCCAATGATCTGGCTGATGACAATGTGCCAGAGAGGACAGAGTCAAAAATGGAGGGGGAAAGGGGGAGCGGGAGGGAAAGAGAGAGAAAGGAAAAAAGCCTAAAAGTTTAGATCAAGCATACCCCCGTTACCACATGAATATCTGTTTGTTCTTTACAAGTACACAATATTTACTTAACAAGGGGTAATAACTTGATGCTGTCCCTGCCAAGCTCTGCAAGTGACAGGGGATGACAGTGGAGACAGTGTAAGTGGGACCAAAGAAGACTGTGCTGTAGCCCTTTTTCTGGTTGAAGATCATGGATTTTAGTCCTTATCCACATAAAGCTCTCCTGTTTATGCTGATGGAGTGAATTTCACCCTACATAATTTCTCCTACCCTAGCTCAAGTCACTTAGGAAGCCTTTATGTAGATTTTACACTTAATTAACATAACCTCATCAGACTCGGTATTTTCTGGAATTTACACGAACTGGATGTCTTAAGAAACCCCGACTGGAGACGAAGATGTAAGGGCTGGTTTATTGAGAGAGTGGAAGAAAAATATTGTATACAGCAATAAGGTGAAGAAAAACTTGGATTAGAAGATGGATTTAGCGGGTTAAGAAGTCACAGAACTTTGACAAAGCACAACTTTACTAATACAAATAAGAACCCTGAGCTGCATTTGAATTCACATCACACCACACCTGGTAAGAATTAGTCTAGCACAGCATCATCAATCATACTGTGGTTGTCAGTTTTGACATCCTTTAAGTCTACGTTGTGTGCTTAATGACTACATTACAGAAAATGTAAACAGACACCAAACATACAGGTATGCCCTATATTTTTTTAAAAGATGCTGAAAATTTAAAAATAATAATAAAGAAACACCAAAAGTGTTTTGTATAGAGAGTGAATAAGTGAACTGTAAAACAAGCTGTTATAAAATAATCAGAAAAAAGTTTCTAAAAAACAGGGAATGGAAAAAAAAAAAGGAAAAAAGAAAGCTTACTATATTTAGGAATTACTTCGATGGACCCAAATTGGGAAAATGTCAATTAATATTTAGAGGAAATAGAGACTCCCTTATATTTTGCCATTATATCCTGCAGAGATTAAATATTATCTTTACTATACATTCTGAAAAATTTTCAGTTTGATATTGTGACCATGATTTACTAATAAGGACTCTGGAGTCACTTGTGAGCCCATTACGAGCCCTGTATTAATAATTCATAAGGGAAAAACATGCTGAAGAAGTGCTCAGGATCATGACCTAAGTGAAATGCCTGAGTTCAAACTAAAAACCTCCCAAATTCCATTTTTATTATTAGCAGATTTCTAGAATTACAACGCTTCCAAGAAAGCCCCCAGTTCTGCAGCTCAGGAGGTTGTGAAGGTATTATAAGGCCCCTTGTCTCATTTGCTTGTGTGATCTGTGATTAAAACTTCTACAGACTTCAGTGAGTACAGGATCAGGTCCCTCAGCAATTCATTCAGGAGGAAGGGGGGGAAGCTTAATTTGAGATTTTAGTGAGTGTTTATTTTCTGGCTCAACAGCAGAATATTTTGGAGGTGGGAAAAACGCAAGCAAAGAAGGGTCAAAATCCAGATGTAAGAATGAATGGCCAGAATACATTCAAAGGGTGCAGGAGGAGTGAGAACTGTAAATACATGTCTGATTTTGTCTCTGGAAGGTAATATTATCTTTTTTCTGAAGCTGCATTTTACGTTCTCGTGGTATGTATGTAACTGTATCTGCAGAAATACGAAAAAGGCTTTAAAATAAAAAGATCTCACTTTTTCTTTCTAAATTAGATTGGTTAAGTTTCCAAAGTAAAAAGAAAATCCAGAAAACAATGTTTTATTTTAGTTCATTTGAATAATCTTCCTCATTTCTGTGATCTATCACTCACAGATAAGAGGCACCTTGCAAATTTTATTATTTCTACAAAATGTATCTTATTCAATTAGCAACTGTCAGTGAAAAAAAATAGACAATAAACCTCCAGGTCTGATTAAAATGGAAAGAAACATTGAATGAAATGCATCATATTAAAGCTGTTATATTTCTTTGAAAATGAACAGTCTTATAGAAATGACTTTCAAAGTTTCTTACTGAACGTGAATCAAAGGCCGAAACTTGGTTTGATTTTAGTTATTGGGAGCAAAATTAGAATTGGGAACTGCCTCAGATATCCATAGTTTTAATTTAGCTATCTGTTTTCAGGAATAATAAGCTTTGAGGGAGTTCATATGTCTTTTTGGAATTTTGATTTATTCCTTTAGGGTCCTGTATTCCACGTTTCCAGAACAAGGCAAAATAAGAAAAAGAGAAGTACTGTATTATCCCAACTTTATTTAAACATAACAGGCCAAAAAAAAAAGAAACTTCATGATTCCATTTATCCCAGTTTGTAAAGGAGAATTTTCTTCTAACAGAGTGTTAGATAAAATAGAACAATTAAAATACTTTCACATGTTTGCTTATCACAGGTCTGGATTATTATTTAAAAGCTGAGATGCTTTCAGAGTATTTGTGGGTGGTGCACCAACAAAGTATTGAATATTAATTACTATTTTTATAAAGCAATTCTCATAAGTCTTTGGTCTAAGCCAACAGTCCTTACTCAAGCAAAACAACTTGAATGCTGTGGGAGTTTTACCTAGCTCAGTACTTTAATCTCCTTAGAGATCAATAAATAATTAAAAAATTTATCATACGAGCTACTGTGTTTTAAAATTGCCTTCTTTTAAATTAATCTTTGCTTTACTTATTAGAGAAATGGTGAAGGATTTCTCCCTTGCCTTTGTGCCTCCACCCCCTCAGAAAGACCTGTGCAGGCAGCATTCTGCAACGTTACACCCAGCCTTAGCTTGGTTCTGAAATAGTCCCGTTTTTGGATAGCTTTTCCTTTAACAACCTGATTATATTGCGGGATTTACTTCCGCAGTTCCAGTGCTCCTCATTACTAATTCCAATAGCAAAAACTTGCCAGAACCCCTGAGAAGCAAACCTTCAAATCTAGAATTAAATAACAGAATATATTACACTTTGGACATTTGCAGGGAAACTTTACTTGAGGGAAAATAAATACAAACATCTTATTCTGTGATCTGTAAGTAAACTACTTTAACCACTGTGCTGCTCCTAGGAAGGCTTCTGACAATTATGTCTTTCAAGCCAAAGTTTTAACAGTGTGTTTCTGGGGCCAGCATGTATACTTCATACAGTATTAATAAAGGGTTTCCCGAATTAATGAAAATGTACCGCGTTCACATATAATGAATAAGCACCTAATTAAAAGCACTGTAAAGCCAGGAGCACAGATATTGTTTTTTTTTTTATATTAATATCCATTGTATTACTTTAGCCTTTAATGTGAGCCTCTTCAGCTGACTGATGCCCAAAGGGGAGCTAACAAATCGCTCAGCTGGTGGCTGACACTGGTCCTGAAGAAAGCTAGTAAGGAACACTTTGCAGTCTTTCAGAGCCTCTACACCAGCTGTCACCCAGCTATGGGTGCTGAAAAGCTCCTGTCACTTCATCCAAAGGGATTTACTTGGTCAGAAGGAAAATTTAAATACAAAGCATGCAGCTAAGAAGCTAGTGAAAAGGATTATGAGTGCACAAGAGCACATGTGTATAAGACACTAATACATCTTTAGGAAATTTCAGATCCCCAAAGCCAGGATTACTGCCAGAGGCAGGGTGGTATACGTATGCTGGGACCTTTACCGTTAGAGTTATTATCTCTCAACTATTCAACTTTATAGGTCTTTCATCATGGGGGAGGGAGGGGGGGGAGGCGTTGGTTGGTTGGGGGGTTGGGGAGGAGGTTGTTTTAAAAAACGCTCCCCTTATCTTCAATAGGGGAGTAAGAAAAGACATTCCTGATCTATTATTCCTCAGAATTCACCTGCATGCAAACCACTCCATAGTTTCTAGTTATCGTCGGACATTTAATTTGTGTGTGTGCTCGCACTGGTTTACAAATGGACCCGAACGTCCAGCTTAATTGTTTAATCATGACTAAAGCAAACAAAGCGCGGCGTCTCACGCTCACCATCAGAGCTGCTGAGCGGAGGAGATGAAGAAGCAGGAGAGGTGCATGACAGGAGCAGCCTGCCCAGCCAGGGGAAGGTTTCTGACTCTGATCTGGCCATCTCTGCAAATTGGCACTCAAGAAAATGACACATTAGACCTGCTAGCTGAGCTTGAAGGGGAATGACGCTGGGAAAAACGCTGTGCTACAGAGAGTTGGAAACGCTGTGCCGGAAAGAGTTGAGGGAGGGCAGCTGAATCTCGACTCTAGCCTTCTTTTCTTGTTTCTTTATTTATTTTTCTTTTCTTTCATAAATGTCATTTTAAAATCACCGAAGGGAAAAGGAAAGGAAAAGAAAATGTGAAACAGAAGAGTAACGTCTATAAAAACTTACATTTTTAGCCAGCTTAACACTGCAGTCAAACTCGACTCCGAGCAGCACCCATGCTGGCTGGCCTGTGGTGAGGCGCTGTTATTCTATGTTAATAAAGCCCCTGGCCTGGCCTGCTGGATGCAGGAAAGTTGATGATAATGCCAAGTTGTTTAGAGGAGGAACGGAACGCAAGACCACAGCACGAGATGCCGGCTACCACTGCCGAGCCCCAGGGGAGGGTCATGCGAGTTGTGACTGCTGTTAGCTTGGGCGCGCAGCCCTGGCTTGGCCCCCGGCACAGGCAGGCAGCGTGACAAATCCTGGGGGGGGGGGTGTGTGTGTGGAGAGGAAGGCAGAGGGGGTGAAGGGGAGGAGGGGGCTTAAGCAGGCAGGAGGGCTAAGATGGGATGGGATGGGATAGGATGGGATGGGACGGTATGGGATGGGATGGGATAGAGATGGGATGTGGGGCTCACCTGCAGCTGCTCCAGACAATGGGGAAGAGGTGGGAATGTGGCAATAAAATGTGGAAGGCTTAATAGAAAAATCATATTTTTGGGAAAAAATCCCCGCACAGAGCCTTTAGGAACATTAGCATTATGTGTCTTACAAAGCGGGAGGTTTAACAAAAAGTGCTGCGCGGCACGAACCAGCTGCCTTTAGAGGTCACTAGAACATCGCTGCAGTATTTACAAATTTTCCATGAAGGATTAGAAGTTAGTCTAAAGCCCTATATACACTATATACAGTTCCAGTGGATGCTGTATACTATTATCTAAATTTTTTCACATAGACTATCATGTATCTGCCCCAGCAAAGCTGATTAGTGAAGCAGCTTGACTCTGACATATCCTTTATGCCAGCCACAAGCTGCCTTGCACAGCCACCTTATTCACTGTGGAGACAGGCCTGAAGCAAGATTGTAACACAACAAATGCAAATGAGATGAGCCTTACACCACTTAAACCGAGATGGCTATAATATGTAACAGCTTAATGTGCCCACAGAAGTGATTGATGCCCCTTCCGTATCTCTAAAGAGCTTCAGTTTTGATGTACTCTGTTTTTAACTAATATTTCTTTTTACTCCTCTTCCTGGCGATGTCTTTCTCTTTATCCTCGGCGTGGGGAAAGGAGGAAGAAAACAAAATGCCCATCAACCTATCAGAGCTGGTTGCCTCTCCCAAGATACCAACTTGATGAAAACAAAATTTTGGAGGACCTCTTAATCAGCTCCAGGTAGTTATTTCATAGATTATTCCAGCAGAAGTTTGGCCCTTTGTAAATTAGTTATTGCTGATAATAAGCAGCATTACTTTCTATGGAAAGCAGTGCTGTTTGTGATCTGACAAACTGCTTGGCATAGGGCAACCCAGCCTGGAGGTCTCAAGGACCCCATTGCCAGTGATCCCAACAGACTGCAGCCCCACTGTCACCCTGCCTGAACCACAGAATTTGGGGAAAATTTTAGACAAATCGAGCATCCTGTACTAACCTAACCAAATGCTGCACTAACCTAACTGGCTATACATTTCTAATCAGTATTCGCTCCCTGTCCTTAAAATAAACAGAAAACAGATTTCTCCATTTCCCCTAAAATCAATCTTTCGCTGTATCTGTCAGTTGCTTTCTCCCAATTAGTATTCTAAATTCATTTATTTTTGTCATAAATTAATTTTTTTTTGCGTACCTTGGCATGAGTTTTTCATTCAGTACTTGTAAGTAATGTGACAGACTTAACGTTGTGTTGCTTAGCAGTAATAAAAAAAAAAAAGTAACTTTGTTAATGAATTGAGATGAATCAAAAATGCCTTATTAATTATTGCTTGCCTAGTAGGCTAAGCTTTGGCTCTTCACCTCACTGGCCCAGAGAACATTTCTTGCCTTTGGCCATGTCGGAGGGGCTCATTAAAACATCTCTTGGGAGCAGAAAGAAATTGTTAGTGAAAAGCAATGGTCAGTGCCTCAGCTAGAACCCAGCAGGGAAGGGAATCCCTCATCACTGAGAGCTAACAAGGCTGTATGTATTACACCTGTAATCAAACTGCTCCGAAAATGCCAGGAGACCACTGGGCTCTCTTTGTGATTGGTGAAGTTATCTGAAAATGCTGAATCCAATCCATAATTGATGTGCACACATGCAATTACAAGCCTCTAGATATCAGTTAAAATGTTGCAGTTGCAAGCCTTAAGGAGTGGTAAACCTTAACATGCATGGCATAAAATAAGGTGTTTGACATAATAAAAGTGAACCTGCTTTGCTTCCATGCACTGCCAGTTAAATTTTAATTGAATTTGCTACATTTGTTAACAGATGTAATTATAGAAAACCTCACTGAAAAACAATGATATATGGATGGGCTTAGGTATCTTGTAGACATTTTGTGAATTAATTTGTATGTTTAAATAAAGATCTACACCACTGTTTTGCCTAAGGTAAGTAAAATTTACTATGACATGTAATGTGACCTTTGCATATTGAAGTCTGAGAATTTTACATGTCCTAAGCTTCGGGTTAGGAGAAGGTGAAAAACTAGTGCTTCTTGGAGACTCGCATTTGTGCCTGGCCTCCCTGAGGTCTCCCAGAAAAGTCAGAATTGCAAATGGCTTTCAAGGCTTGGCTTCCAAGTGAATCACCCTCTCGTAGGTGAGAAGCTGAAATACGAGATGAAAGATGGCCAAAATGAGCTGAACAAGTAGTTCAGAAGTCAGTGGCATACCAGTCTCCAAAACAATATGTATACTTACTATAGCCCATCCAGTCAGCCTCAGGATTAGTGTTTTCCTTTAATTTTTATATTCGCTTGCTGCTTGATTACTGTATGAGAAAGAAACCTTCTTCTAACTTGGCTGTCCCTGTGTGGAGCAGGGAGTTGGACTCAGTGATCCTTATGGGACCCTTCCAACTCAGGATATTCTATGATTCTGGTGGGTAAACACCAGTAGATAAGCTACTATGCCTGCTGAAGACTGCAATCACTCCTTTCCACTGCAGGGAGGCTGTGTAACAGTAGAATGGGGAAAAACAAGTGGAGAAAGAGAGGATGCAGAACCATCAAACTATGCACCGTGAATATTTAGGGGGGTGCACACGTGAGTTTAAGATGGAACAATTGTTATTGTTGTTCAAGAGGGCTTCCCTATTTTGTGAAGTACTTTGATGTGGAACAGTGACAGATATATCTGAGGGCAGATGTGGGCACTGTATGAATAGCATTGCAAACTGATTCATTAGACTACAACATGAAGAACATGCTCTACTGCACACTATCTGGCGATACTGTTTAAGCTATATCTGACTTAGGGTGTTCTTCTAAACAATTACAGGAATAAGTCAAAATTTATACCAGCCATTAATGAACAGAAATTGCAGAACGCCTCTTTCTGGTGCATCTGGCAGTGTTTGGACTCCTCTCTTAACCTTGCTAGGAGAGGCATTCCTTTCCCCAGCCTTAACTGCCTCAAAACTTGCTGCCAGAAGCCAGGTGTTCAGGGTCCCTCTGTAGACACTGGAACGGGACAGCCATGCCCAAAAGGCGAGTTACCCCTACCTGTCTTAGAGCAGCTTTATGCTTCCCAGGCAGAGGGAGCCCCGTTGAATCCGGGGAAAGCAAAAGCTTAGGTAAGATGAATCCTGCCTAAAGTGGCTTGCCTTTTTTTTTTCTTTTTCTTTTCTTTTAAAAGTTTTCATTTGCATTCTCACCAAAGCCCTCACCACTGACATGTTTTTCTGCCTGGATTTTTGTTTCAGTAACGCTTTGTTTCAAGTTATCTTTTAATTGTATCCTTTTAAGAAATACAACAAACTAGAAGGGGGGAGGAGAAAAAATGCTGATCAAACACAGTCTTGAAGGGTTGGATTGAGAGGTGTATAAAGAGTTCAAATACTTATTGACATTTATATGAAAGCACATTTTGTTTCCTATTTTAAGTACACAAGATTGAAAAGTGGAAAATACATAAAACCACAGACCTTGGCAATTCCTGAAATGCCAAAAAAAGTCCCTTGTCTTATTATTCCTAAACTGTATCGCAGGTAGCTGAGATCTAAATGATTTTCAAACTCTTGTCACTCTGAAATTTTATCCTACCTCCCAAATTAGCAGCATAAAGACCTGTTCATGATTGGGATTGCATGTTTGACTAGAAGCACCAATTACAGTGGTTAGAAGTCCTTTCTACTGGGTGCTTTAGAAACAGAGAACAAAAACCACAGTCATCATCCTCTAAGAGCATATGCATCTTGAAATTTGTTACATCTATGGTTTAATTTGGAGATCTGTTTTGAATGACACTGGGCAAAATTCATCCAGAAATCAAGTTCAGATCATGAGATGTGAATTTGACCTGTTGACTGGGGTGGTGTAAACGACAGATGCTGAGGAAGTGGACAAAACCAGAGTTCCTCCATCTTTGTCCTCTTTGAGTTTCAGGGCTGACAGCGGCTCATCTGTGTAATTCATAACACCTCAGTGCTGCTCTAAGCTCCACTGGCTTGTAACCGCCTCTGAGGTGCCTTTGTGCCACCAAGGGATCTCCAGTGCATATGCTGTGGCCATGGGCCCTGCACTGGGGTGTGGAACAGAATGAGATGGCTGGCTCTGCAGTGTTTGAGGATCCTCTGGCTCCAAGGTAATCCCCCCCCAGCCTCCACTAGGGCAGTTTTCCAGGATCTTTGCACTGCTGGACTTGGGGTTGTACTCTGTTCAAAAAATTGCATCATTGCTGTTAAATGTTAAAAATCTTTGTCACACAGACGGTATTACCAGCTCATGCAAAGGTTTCTGCTGTGTATTTGCAAGGTGTCTACTTTCTGTAGGTCAAATTTTGCCAGAAGATGACCGTAGCTTTTGTGTCATTGCCAAACAGATATAAGTATATAATGCTCAGAGTCATTTAGAAAAACCTGCATCTAATAAGCCTTTAATCAAATGTGGGATTGGTAGTATCAGTAATCAGTGACAACTAGTATGTCAGTGCACAAGTAATTAACAAAGTAGCAATAATTAATACTTGGTAGGAAGAAAAATGACAGGTGTCAATTACTATCTTGAACTCCAAGATTATGCATACCTGTACATGTGATACATATGCACATACAGGAGCCTCGGCATATGTAACTTTCATATGTCCAGGTGGTACAACCCTTATATATACATGCTGACATACACAGTACTGTTTCCGATCAAAACAAATAGAGCCCCAAACTGACCATTTAAACTGCAAGCAAATGATGCTTCCAGCCTGTGGTCCCTGCTCTGAATACAAGCAGGTGAGGAATGGTGCTAAATGCTTTTGATGTTGCCAGCTCCCATTTGCCACCCAACTTTTTTCTCCTCCAAAACCTCTTAACAAACTTCAAAGGCCTCCTTGCTTCTTGCCTTAATCCAGTGCACTGAGACCTCTAGTTCAAAGAACTTTCCTTAAACCCTCTTCTTAAACTGCAACCAAAACTTTTTCTTTCCTTTCCACAAAGTAGCAATTACAGCCCTGTTGCGTGGCAATTGGGCTTGGGCCGATCAGCTCCTGCTATTAATTAATCTCACAAAGGGGGCTCATTTCCTGGCATTCAAATTGACAAGAGAGCAGAGAACAGAAAGCCCTTTCAAAGCAGTTCCAGTTAACTGAGGGAAGAGGTATCAGAAGAAAGAGCCCCACGGTATTTGAGGTAGAGGGCACATTTGATACTGCCTATGCTTGCTACTGATTGAATGATTTTGTTAAGGAGAGCTCTTTACTAATCTTTTACCTGCAAAAAGCTCAAGAGCGAGTAAATGCAGCACAAATATTGCTAAATTATGGCAGAGATGCTTCACAGGCCAGGCTTGTGATTTCACTCTCCCAGTGCATCTTCTCGAGCATTATACTTACTTTAAACAGAAAGTGTTCACTTTACTAACACAGAAAAGCTCTTGGAGGAAGGGGGGTGTGGGGTGTGTGTGTGTGTGTGTGGGGGGGGGGGGGGGGGAGATGAAGAGGCACGAAAGAAGAATAGCAGACAAGAGATTAAAGCTTTTTATTCAGTATCTCTTTCGTATTCAAATTGTGCTAAGGGCTCTGTGAAAGTTAGAAGCAAGCTTGTTCAGGAGGCCTTCTAAAGTGTGTACATGGATTTCATGGGAATAGAAAAGAAGCCACGGACTGGGTAATGAAAGAAAGATAAGATGTCCTATATAAAACAACTCAAGAGTGGTTCAATTACTTCAGCAAACCATCAAGCAAGCTTTGAAGATTTGAGGAAACACTGTTAAAATGTAACAAAAAAAACTCATGTTGCAGGTTTTGTACCGCTATATGTTTGTATACTATGTGAATTACTTAAACTATATTCCCCCTGTGAACATTGTTTACTTCTTTGGGGTTTTTTATTATTATTTTTCTGGAAGAGCTATGTTTGTCTGGAAGAGTTAAGGAAAATGAAACATTCACGTTTGATCTTTGTATCTCCGTGAAAGAGAATGTTCTGTAAAAAAAATGGCATCATTGTTTACAAAAATAAGCCTGGGAATTAAAGGTCTGTGCTTGACAGTTTCACATATTTCTCTTTGCAGTTAAAATAGCCCTCCTGACAAAGGCTAAATGGTATAAGAAATAATCGACTGCTTTCACCCAGGGAAAGATCTGAACTGAGGAATATACCAGCTATAAAAATAAAAGTCTGCACTTTAGAAAATACCTATTTTTAATTGTAGCTATCTCTTTTTCTCCCCGTCTCCTTTCCTTCCTCAATTCTCTATGTCTGAGAGTTGACAAGTAACATCAAACATGGCCCAAGAACAAAGATAACCAACCATGGCCTGCAGCATCCTTCAACCAAAAGTCACCTTTACTCAAGCTTTGTCATCTAATTTGCAGTGTTTCTGCTTGTACTCTTCAAGCAGAAGTCCTAAAACTCTTGTGGTATAAAGCTTTCTGGTTTCTGTCAAGATTACAATAGGAATGTTGGAATGATTTAGCACTTTTAGCGACCATCACCCATGGCCGCCCTGTGCTCTGACTTGAGAACCACAGAGGTGATCCTGCTACATTATTCCTCCTAAATTTATTTTGTGTTTTTTAATGCATGCTGACTAATACATCTGTAAGGCTCCCAATTTAAAGTGTAACTCAATCCCCTTGTGTGCCAAGTGTCCTGAAACAGTGCTAAATTACCTTCATAGATTATTGTTTTTCCAATTTAGTTGGGTCAAATAGATGGCAATGCTATATGCCGTCAAGTGAAAGACAGCAGTGGCTTGTTTGCTTGAATCAAAGTAAACAAAGACAGTTTACAGGTCCTTTTCTGACAAGAGAAAAGAGGAATGTTACCAGCAAAGCTCATCGGTTTGTGGAGACAAAGAAAAACAAAGGAAAAAACTGAAAGCTAAAACCAAAAGGAAATATTCCTTATCCTGTCCCATGGGCAAGGAAAGTCACCTAAACTCATTAAGCATTGCATTAACATTCAAGGGATTAACAACCAATATTTTTTTTCCCAGTGGACTGTCGAAGGTCTCACGGTTCTCTAAAAACTCAAAGCACCAACTTGAGACTTCATATGGTCACCAAAATAGAGCACTGCTCCCATTACTCAGCATTTGACAATCCTTTTGGGTTCATGGGTACTCGGACAATGGCTATATAAATTGTGTTTTGCCTTGTAGTAGTTTAAACTCTCAATGTAACATACACCAACCACCTGTGGGAAACTAATTCCATTCTGCCTTTGACTGAGTATCTGCTATGCCTGGGATGCAGCAGTGTCAGAGATCTGCTGGTGGGATTCCTCCAAAGACTGTCTGACAACAGGGACTGTGATGACAAGTAACATATTGGGAAATCCAATAAACTAAGGTGGAAACCTCAAAGGCAAGCACCAGTCATGGCTGGAATATCTTTTAAAAGCGTGTTTTTTTTTTTTTTTTTTTAAGTGTTAATACAAAAATCAAAATCATATGCAAGAATTTTCAAAAATTTTTGAATGAACCATATCATTTTTAAAAAAATGTTTTTAATTTTAAAAAATCCCAAACAACAGAAAAGCCTATATGAAAGAAATATCTTGGAATCTTTCACTTTACACATGCCAGAAACCAAAACATTTTTTGAATGAACTGCTGTTCATGCATTAGGACTCATGAATTTAGGACCAACGACTCTTCTCCATCTCTACAGCAAGTCCCGTCAGCCACAGGAGGAGGACAGGGAAGAAATTAAAGGAAAGGACAATTGCTATGCTGTAAATGAGTTCTTTGTTCCTTAATTTTTATGATGGTCATTAAAATATACTAATAAAATGTAGTTGCGATTAGGACAGTTCTTCTACCTGTAAATTCTTCACTCAATTGCCCCCCATTGCCAATGAATTTTGTTCTTTTCCTTCTTTTTCATATCATTTTTTTACCTCTGCATTTTATTCTTCAGTAATTTAGGTTCTGGTGAAACTGTATCAGTTCATCCTCAATAGAAGATCTCTACATATCTTTCAAATAGTGACATTAAAATCCGTCAAATTCTTGGATTTCATATATGTGTGTGTGTCTGCCAATCTCTTCCTGGTGTGTTTGGAGTTCTGCCCCGTATATTACCTTTTTCAACTAAGCAACATCTTGAGTGTGCTTTCAACCTTGCAGCAAATAACATAACTACAACAAACTTGGGCAAACTAAGACTTCACATACGGTTCATGCCATTTGTTTTGAATATCTTAGTAATATCTGTCACTACCGCTATCACCTTCGCTGAAACAGTGAGAGATAATCCTTAATTACATTTACAAAAGAATTGAATGTTCCCTTGGCTTCTATTGTCTTTCTCTGTGCTCTCTTTACATCCTACTCTGTCTTTCTCTGTTCTGATCCTTTACCTGACTGATTTAGATTGCATACATGCTGAAGGATCACTCTTGTCATTTTATGGCTTCTGCTTAGCACACATTGATAGACTCCTATCAACTTGGATTTCTGTGTATATACATACCGGTGGCCCACAACTCCAGAATTTACCTGTCTGCATCTAAGGAGTGTGAGTGTGCAAGTCTTTAGAAATCAAAGTTCTTTGGAAACCCTCACCAGGAATGTGGCTTTATTTGAGTTCCATTAAAGTTAATAGCAAATTTTCCATTGACACTGATGGGAGTTAGATTAGGTATCAAACATAACAGGAATAAAATACAAAAGCTTATATGGAAGAAGCTCTTTGGATTCTCTCATTTTAGACACGCCAGAAAGGAAAACAGCTCTTGGACTGCCTGAAATTCTTTCTGATTTCTGAAGAAAAGACAATTTCACAGGAAATAAATAAAAGGCCTCTGATTAACTGACCAACAAAGCAAAGGTCCTTCTCTCTTCCTAAAATGAGCAGTTCCCTTCTCTATCAGCTTAATAAAATTGTCCAGGGCAATTTTGCTGTTTCTGAACTTGATATAAAGACAAATACCATTCTTGAGAGACTATAAAGCATACCTTTAGATCAATAGAGCATAGGAAATCCTCCAGAGATACAGTCTTGTTTATGGTCAGGGAAGCCTTTTTGGTGGTGGAAAAGGAGGGTTTCACAGCATTCAGGTTCATTAGAGTAAGTATCAGCCTGGAGGAGCCCTAATTTCTTTGAGACTGCAAAAAAGATTCAATTGAAACTTAAGCCTTTTTTCAATTGTGTCACGGGAATAATAGATTCTATGGCAAGTATCTTGGAGACGGTGGAAACGGCTGCTCGCTTTTTTATGCGTAGTTCACTGATTAACATCTGCCTGATTGAACCCTTATAAACTTGGAATGGACTGAAATTTTATTGAGCAGGCTTGCTGAAAGGTCTCTGAAACACATGTATACGATGCCTGTGGGCATATAGATGGGCAAAAAGGTGGGTTTTCAACAGGTCCTATTCTGGTTACCTGAGGACTATACGCACGATCGGCAATAAAAGCTGCTCATGGTAGCAGGTGGCAAGTGTCTGTCAGCTCTCTTGCATTCTGCCTAATGTATATGACTGGACTTGGATAACAAAACAGACTTCATAGATCATGGCAGCAGTAAACGTACGATATTTATCACTGAAGCTTTTCTGACTTTTTACATAGGACAAATACTTGAAAGACCAATGTCCTTCTTAGAACTGAGTGGTGTCTTAGTGTTTTCCAGAGGATGATCATAAGCTAAGGGAGCAACCACATAGTGTGGATAAAGAGTTAGACTCTGCCCCTTGCCGCTGCCAAATTCCCTGTGGTTCTTCATGTGCACCAGTCAGGAAAGCCAGGAAAAGGCAGAACAAGGACTACATTCAGCAGGATGCTCAGTGCTCAGGCGGATATCCAGAGCATGGGAGATGTAT
Source organism: Gallinula chloropus (assembly GCF_964237585.1). Taxonomy (NCBI): domain Eukaryota; kingdom Metazoa; phylum Chordata; class Aves; order Gruiformes; family Rallidae; genus Gallinula; species Gallinula chloropus. The sequence continues at coordinate 145,639,846 of NC_140085.1, forward strand.
AATACATTTAGAAACAAGAAAATATTATAGCTGAATGGGAGGAAAATGTTAAGTTCCCTCCCAACTCAGAACATTCTTTGATTCAGCGATTCTGTAAGTAGGAGTATCTGAGAAATTAGGTTGTGACCTGGTTTGGTTTCCTATTGTCACTTGTATAAATACTACATCGTCTTCGCAACCAAAGAGAAATACAGATGATGACCACTGAACATTGAAAATTTTATCAGTGCTTGGTAACTAGAAAAACACCTGTGCAGGATATAAATGTGCTGGTATATCAAGAACGTTTTTGGTTTGATAGTCCTTAAAAATTCTCATTTTTCATGGTGATGGAGAGATCCAAGTTGTTGTCATACAATGAAGAATACTGCACAAAGAGAGGTACAAATTCTGTGCTTTTGTGTATTCATATAGCAAAATTTAACACTTTAACAGCACACAATGACTTTTTGTCTTTTTTACTACTATTTTGATAGTTTGTATTCCTAGATTAAAAAAATAATTAGAGCAGCACACAGATGTTGAACATGATGAAAGAAATGTGGGAAGGTGGTAGTGACTTTCTCTCAAGGTATAGTCAATATACACCTCTAAGTATTTGCACTGTGACTGTAGAATGAGAGCTACAGTACTCGTTAGATAATAGACCTAATCAATCCTAAAAAAGGAAATTCACCACTTAAATCTGAAACACTACTCATACCTGATATCTGTGGTATTCTTCACAGATCTAGACTACAGATACTGATTTTCTAGGAAAAAAAAAACAACAAACTGAAACCAAAACAAACAGGTAGAGGGAAAATACCTGTATTACAATTATTTACCAAATTACAGAGAAAAAATGTACTGAAAACCATACAAATTTGAAGCTCCATAGGCAAAAGGGTTTTTATTGTACCTAGTGTAGGCAACTGCTGCATACAGCTAAGACTGCAAGGACTAAAAATGCTCAATGTTTATAAGGATGCATTTATTGACCAAATGCTAGAAGGGTAATAGACAAATCAAAGGAGGAACCTAAAAGATCCTAAAAATAGGGAAAAGGAAATGCTGTGACCCAAAGATTAAAGAGTTTATTTTACATAATTATTGTGTGATACTTCGTTTTGTATGTTGTGCCTACGTATTCCTGGGATTTGCTGCTGGGATTTTGTCTGGCTTCAAGATGTCAGCTACAGACTGTCTTGTTGTGCCTTGCCCTTGCACACCTTGGTTTTACTCATCCCCTGACCTGAGACAAGGCAATAAACTGAATAGAAGGGATGACATCACTTATCAACCTAACTTCATTAAGAAAGGAACATAAGGGATATCGGAGAAGTTGGGAGAATGTCTGTTATGGGTAGCTCAATGGCAATTCTATATAAACATACTCAGTATCAAGAGTTCACTTCAGAAAAGTAAATTGCCTACATAGCTGTTTAGCTTTCTTTAATCTGGATAATCTTATGAATTCAGTGATACAGTGACACAGTGGATTGACTCGGTTTAGATGAGTGAAGGTGGTAAAGCTGCAGCACAAAACAAATATCCAGGTATGGAAAAAATCTGCACTGGAAAAACCTGCATAAGCTTCATGATTTGATTTACCAATATAGTTTGCATACAGTGTTCAAGAGATCGAAGAGGAAAGTATGCAGTTTCCATGTATGCCTAAGTACTAGATATGAAGTATCAGTGAGATGAATGCTTTACTTTCATTTTTTTCAACATTAGTTAAACAACAGGTGAGGGATGAACATCAGCTTACAGCAGAAGTACCTTGGTAGGCTCTTACCTCTGTTTCATTCTGAATAAGGCTTTCCTACACATATCCTGCCTCCTACAAGGACTTCAAGTTATATGACTTCCCTAATGTTCCACCCTAGCTTCTCCCATATTGTCTTAAGAAGGATGTAGTCTTCTACTTGACTACAGGAGAGTATGGAAGCCTTATTCAAAAGTTCTGTAAGAGAGTGGATTTAATTTTCAATTTATTTATGAATTAAACTATGATGTAGAACAGTGTGGATTCAGGTTTAAAATAGTCTGGGTTTTGGTTTTTTTTTTGAGAAATGCTTCTTTAAACTACTATATTTTCTATCTGGAAAGTCTTCCAAGGGAAATTTGCATAAATCCTTTATTTTAACAATAAAGAATGAAGATAGCAAAAAAAAGTTGTGACTAAAGGTAATGATATGCAACTGTGCAAAAAAACCCCAATAACCAAAACAGTGTTGAAGAAAACAAGCCTTCCTGGTGGTTTGCTGTAGAAGGCCATGCAGGACACACCAGCTTAAAATAAAGAAAGTAATATGTATAATTGAAAACTAACTAGATGCAGTACTTGAAATCCAAAAAATATTTCTTGTTCAGCAATCTATATGGGGTCTCTGAGGTCTTGTGCTATGTACATACTAGTCGCATAAACTTAGAGTGCACTATAATAAACAGACACCGAGGGGAAATTGTCTTAGAGAAAAACAATTTCTGATGTATTTTTCTGATAGCCTGTGGAGGATCTGAAAACATTTGAAATGGATAGCGGTTAAGAAATTAAAAGTGAGCAACTATTCTGTTAAAATTGTTTAACACAGGACTTTCGAAGGTAAACACATCTAGCACTTGGTATGCCATTCAATTTCAGTGCTAGTTCTTCTAAAGGTTCTGCATAACCATTCAACTATTTATGATGTTTAGAACAGTGAAAAGAAATATAGTAGTCTGCAATAGACAAATTTCTAAGGTATTGCAAGACATCCTCCTCAGCATGGGATTACAACATAACATAAATCAACTTCAAACTCATAAAAGCAATAACTTACATATATTTTATTACCATGGGCACATTTATTAGGATTAAAATTTTACAATATCATAATAACCCTACTGGCTCACTTTAAAGTATTAATGTGATAGCAACACTAGTAATAATTATATATCATACAGTAGATATTTTCTGGGAAAAGTGCAGCTTTGAACCCCAGGTATTGTACAAGTCATGAAGAATTTTTAGCTGCTGTTCAATATTCATTCCCGAGTCATAAACAAAAATAAAGCAAAGAAGTAGTGCCTGCAAACATAACTTCAGTGTGCTCCAAACTGACTAAACATTGCTACCAGTATTCTCACAGAAAGACATTCTTCAACAAAATAGAAAATCTATATTTCTTTGGTCCTTGGAAATGGTCATTCTACAACACACTCTTGCACATCCTGAAATAATGCTTTTGGTCATGTATACTCTTCAGTACGATATTTTAAGTGTATATTTGAGTTAAATTTTTTATCGGTATCATTTCAGGAATTGAGTCTTCAATATTGCTAATTATGATGTCGGTTGTCACAGAAATAATGGATGGTATTGCAACTTCAACAAGGATAACTAACTTTTCAGGGTTTTTCAAGTACAGATTGGAGAGTCTGGAATTTGTCAACTTTCTTTTACTTTCACTTTTTTCCCCTCTCTTTTTTATTTTGCTCTTAGCAATTCTAGCTCATTGAATTGCATTCAACTCTATCAGAACTCTGTTGGATCCTCTGTAGAACACTCCAGATGTTCTTCACCTTTATGTAACATGCACTTTTCCAGCTGTTCATTATTGGTCTTCATTACTTCATTTAGACAATAATGCATGAAGTAAAGGGCACTTCAGGAGGATGTTTGATATAAAACTATGGTACTCACCAACTTGATGTGTTTTGAAGTATTTTTGTACCATTTGTTTATCTAATATATCACTGTGGGTGGAATTCATCTCACCTAACTTCAGACACCTATAATCTCAGCTAGTCATGCCATGGTCTTCTGGAGACTGATAGACACATTTAGGGCATCAATCATTTGACAAAATTCTGCTTTGGGAGGAGATGAACCATGCCCAAAAAATTTCTATCCTACCCACTCACTGATTATAAAGGCTAAGGTGATTAACTCAGATACGGATGTCGGATTTGAAAACATCTACATTTCATCTTTGTGTCTTGGGGAGATATAAGAAATTCTTAAGTTCCTGCGTAGATATTTTGGAATTAGTGTGTCTGGCGTGTGAAGTGATGCTGACATAAGGAAGAAAGGAGCAGAACAATCTGAGCAGCAGTACTGCTCAAAATTTTTTGGGGCATGTATTTGGCTAAAGGAATTTCAAGGGTTTTCTGAGTAGCCAGCATTTGTGGCTACAACATGTGAAGACCATCTGTTACCTTTGCATGTGGCAGTGTAAATGCACTGCTACTTGACTGGGATGAGCCATTTTGAGTGCAAGAGATCAGTAAGCAGGCAGAGAGATACAGAAACCTACCTCTTCCTGACAAGGCCAACCCCCTCAAGGAAACTGGCCACCTTTTTGAACATGGACACAGAGGCCTAAAAAACAGGAATTCCATGCCTCATTGGTTTTCTCAATGGTCTTAAGTCATAGGAGAGCAGCTTTTTCAGGTCTTCTTGAAAACCTGTCTGCTCTGCAAATGTGTGTTTCCAGAGAATCTGCTGGAATGGTACCATTCCACACCGCCAGTCACATCTTCGCACTGCTTAAGTCCTCTTGCCACCATCTCCCTTTTTGCTGTAGAAGAGACCTGCGTATTGGAATGAAAATGACCGTGAGGCAACTTCTGAGTGAAAATAAAATGCAAATATATGATACTGTGAGCATTATCTAGTGAGTATACAAATAAGCATCGCCATCTGTGATAGTTTTTTCAAATGTGATTTTCAGGATCTGTTTTATTTTTTGTTTTCAGTGAGGCATAAAAACTGGAAAGTTGTAGGGAAATCTGGCCTGAAGTATTTGCCATCGGAATATACATTTCTTCTTTGCAAACAACATTCACTTATATTTCATTTGCGCACTTTTCTCTTCCCATTCCTTTTGTCAAAGAAAATCAGTTGATTGGAGGGAAAAGATGCTTACTGTGAGAACAAATTGCCATGGTATTTTGCAGATCAATATTGATTTTTCCTATTCAATGCATATTTTATTATTAATTGGATGTTGGGCTATTCCTGTTTGGATATATGCAAATATTTCTGAACTTTTTACTTAGGAAAAAAAAACCCCAAAACCCAACATAATTTTAAAAAATGCATTTATATATGTGTAGAAAAACAAACCTAGTTTAGACTTTGGACAGATGGTCGGATTTGGTACAGCTGAAAAATAGCACAATTAAAACCTAAATATTGTATGTTTCCTCATTGCATGAGTCAGAGGTCAAACGTAGGCATTTATTTTTAATTTTGCCAGATCTTGTCTAGTGCACCATATAGAGCAAAACTAACCAAGATTAATGCATATTCCTGACTAAGTGTGATTGGAACTTTCTGCTGGCATTTATACATAGGTTTAAATTCATTAAAATATATCTATCTAATATTTGTTTTATATGACTGAATTAATTACATTTGTAAATGTTAACACTCAATGACGGGTCTACACAAATCACCTCATTAAAATACAAGTACACTGTGTGCCTGAACTCTTAATTTTAACTCGCTTTTAGCTAACACCAACATAATTGTTGACGTTAAAAACATTAACCTATTGAGGAGTTTGTTTACTATTTCCTGCATATTCCTTGTGACCAAAAAATGGAATTATTAAAGAAACAGAGAAACTAGGACATCAAACTGACTGGACTTTGAATAGTGGCTATCACCAAAAGAAGATTGGGAAGGTACAGTTTGAAAGAAGATTTGCCTTGTCCTAATTGAGAAAAGACCAGATGCAGCATACATACACATAAATGCTTTCAAGCTTGTAAAAGTTGTAATGGAAAAAAATTAACCTCTTTCTTTCTGTTCACTCTTTTATGATCTCCTTTAAACCAAAGAGAGATCAATTCAAGCAGGATTTGGTTGCTATAACATTCTGGTGCTAGTACTTGGTATGAGAGAGATGATACCCTCTTTTTGTGCTTGCAGGTGATTCCCATTTTTCTACTTAAGCAGCTTCCAGAGCTGTGCTTCTGTTGTGCAGTCTGGCATGGATAAACTACTCCCAATTTTTGTTTTTTTGCTTATGTATTTGTATTGTATTGTATTTTTTCCCCCTCCTTTTTCCTTCAAATTAATTCAAAAGTCCCACCTCTCCTTAAATCTTACTGGTGTTTCTATGTTTATCTGTTTTTCATTATCCTAGAAGATTTTTCAGATGAGGAACCATGTGTTTTCTCCAAGTCTGTTAGTCTTTTGTCTAGGAAAAAATATCCAGTCAATTCTAACAGTACCTTCTGTGTCTCCTGAGGTAGGCTTGGTAAAGCATGAATAAGCCTTCTTCTGCATGTGAGTAATACTTACCAGTTAGGCAGATGATCACAAGTCAGTGTATATCACATGCTCTGACTAAACACATATGCTACAGAACAAGAGTGGGTATTCAGGTTAGCAAGGAGGGAATGGTAAGACTGTAAGATTCAGCTTCAAAATTATTAGCCAAGCCCTCCTACTTAAAAAAAAGTAAAATAAAAAGCCTCAGGAATTGTAATACCCGTGAAGTACAGTCAAACAGATTTTCAACTGCTAATACTTGCTCAAGAGACAACCATTTTGTGATTGCTTGGCACTCAAAATACCTAGATTGAAATGTTGAGCTTCTTTGGGGCTTCAGATGTTATTGTATTGTTATTTCTAACCCTATATTTAGATTTTACAAGGCAGATACTTTGCACCGTGTCCTCTGCCAATACTAAACAAATACATTGTAAATGGTATGTGTGGAGTGTGATGTAGAGAAAGCAGTTATAGTTCATTATTACTCTCTTACAGCTCTGCTTTAAAACTAAATAGGTCAATGTAGACTACCCTAGACAATGTGCTAATTTAGATTCTACCTACATATCTACCAAACTACTTAAAATTTGCAGTATGCTTCCTTGTTTTATTTATAAAATTTTCCTGTCTAAGGAAATCTCTTTGATCAGCTGAAAAATGGAATAAAAGATTAAAAAAAACCCTGATTTGTGGACACAAAATTTTCAAAGAATCACTGTGTCATTAATTTACATAAAATTTCAGATTCATTTAGAAAAAAATGACAAATCATTGCTGAAAGCACATTCAGTTAAACTATACAGAAACCTACTGAGATAGATACAAAGATCAAAACTGCTGTGCTGTGATTAAAAAAACTTCCAGACATACTCTTAATGGGGTAATGATGCAAGGTTGTGTTGATATACTGTTTATTTGAAACTGTAATACTTGGCATTATTATTTATATAATTCTACACCCTCATAGAAGAATATTTGTTTAGATACACTTATCTCTTGTTTCTGAAGCCAAAAAGGAGAACCGGTGTTTTGCAGTGGTCCTTGGAAATCAGACAAACATCTGCAAAACTTCAAACTGTATGGTATATGTGATTTTTGAAAGAGAATATGAGCAATCAGTTTGGAAGGTCTGTGGTTCCACAACACTCTTGGAAACTCCAGAAGTACTCAATAGGTTTCTGGTTGTTTAGATCTCCCCTGAATATTTTCAAATGGTATATAGAATCCTGAATGCTAACTCTGTCTATAAATGTTTGGAGAGGCAAATATAAAACCCCAAACAGTCCCAGAGACAAAACTTATCAAATGTGTGTTTGCAGGAAAAAACCCCTCATGCCCTTTGCCTGTTGTATTATAGGTAGCATATACTTTAATGACCTGATGACCTCAAAAGAAGCATTTAACTTCCCTTTACTGGCAGGTGTTGGTTAACGTACGCTATTGCTTTCAGACCAGACTCATTATATTAGATTATTGGCTCTCCTAGATTCCAGCCAAAGGGATATATAGGAAAATAACAAACTTACATGCAGTATTGTGGAATTTTCAGTTCATAGTTAGGAAGTTTAAAATATATATACTAATTTAAAGATCGTTTTTTATTTATGCAGAATTATTTTGATCCAGTTTGAACCAGAAATACTTTCTAGTTTATCTCAGTTAATTCATGTCTATTATAGAAATTTACATTTGGACCATTAGGGCATGTAAATCAGATTTGTGATTGTTTTCTTTTAAGAGATTGTTTCTTACATCTTTATTACACGTAGTTTCATAGTGATTTGACAGGAAGAAATCAAAGAAATCTGAGGAGTTTGGCTTGTTTATAGGAAACAAATTTTTATTGACTGATATCCGAAGAAAATCTTATGCATTTTTGGGGGTTTTTTTGTAATCAGCTCTGTGGAACAGGGCTATGGCTTCAAGGGATTTCATGTAAGATATTTCTCTAGGTTTGTGCAATTACCTAATATCAAGGATAGCTCAGTTTACTTTGTAAAGTGTTGCAGAAACTTTAAAGAATTAAGCCATTTCCTCAGTGCCTCTTAAGACTGCTCTGTATTTCATTCCCTGTTTTCCTGAAATGAAGGCTGAGGTGCAAGTGTTGACAAGATTGATCTTCAAAGTGCCAGGGTTATCACAGAAGAAATGTTTACCCATTCTCAGCCTTGTATAAAGCATATCATGAAAACCTCACGCCACTGACTGGTAACAGTAATAGAAGGTGATTGTTGTATGACATGAGGATGTAGATAGCTGAGGGCTGAGTTCCAGTGCTAAAATCTGAATATATAATTCAAAACAAGTTTTTTACTTGCTCTCAATTCTTTAAAAGGGCTAACTGCATGCTGGTCATAATGTACTTGGTCTTCTGGGCATAATTTCTGACTGACAGCAGACCTAACGTGTCTCAGGAATGTCAATATGGCTGTACTGGATGAAATGTAAGAACAGAGAAAGCATATATTGTGTCTTCCCAAGAACGTTCTCCCAGACTCCAAAAATCTGCAGCTCAAGGACTGCCAGAGTCACAAGTGGGTCTCTACAATTAGTAATAATATCTTACCTTTAAAATACATTTTGTTTTTCACCTGAAATTTTTCCACCTCATCACTCTAAATTAAAAATCTGATTTAGATTGTCTCCTTTGTGTTTAAGATAGTTTTTAGGTGGAATATAGATCCAAGAGCTGAGACAACCAGTACCATGGGTAGAACATCTGTGATAACATATTTTAAAAAAGGCTAAGAAATGTTATGCAACAGCAGCTGAGAGAGAAGAGTGCAAATATGTGAAAGAAAAAACTCTGCAGACACCAAGGTCAGTAAAGAAGGAATCGGAGGAGGTAGTCCATGCACCAGAGCAGAGATTCCTCTGCAGCACCTGGGGGAGACCAGGGTGATATAGGTTGTCCCCCTGCAGTCTATAGAGTAGATACCCTGCAGCCTGTGAATGATCCCACGTCAGAGCAGGTGGATGTGCCCTGAAAGAACCTGCAGCTCCTGGAGAGCCCACACAGGATATAGCTCCTGGCAGGAACTGCAGTCATTGGACAGGAGTTTGCACAAGAGTAGTTTTTCTGGCAGGACTTGTGACCCTGTGAGTGACCTGTGCTGGAGCAGTTCTTGAAGCCCTTCAGCCCATTAGAAGAAGCTATGTTGGAGAAGTTTATGAAGGACTGTCTCCTGTTGGAGGGACCCCATAGTGGAGCAGGGCAGGAGTGTGAGGAGGAAGGAACAGTAGAGATGAAGCATGAATTGACTGAATCCCCCACATCCCATCGGTCGGTGCTGCTCAGGGGGAGGAGGTAGAAGAGTGAAGCCGGGGGGTAAGAGAGGGGTGGGGGAAGGTTGGGATTTTTTGATTTGTTCTTATTTCTCACCATCCTGTTATGTTTAACTTAAATGTTTTCATTTAAATGAAATAAATTTCCCCCCATTGAGCCTGTTTTGCTTGTGATGGTGATTGGTAAGTGACCTCCCTGTCCTTTATCTTGATCCATGTGCTTTTTGTACTATTTTCTCCTCCTGTCTTGTTGAAGGGGGGTGTGTGTATAATGACTTGGTGGGCACCTGGTAGCTAGCCAAGGTCAACGAACCACAAGACTCCTCTTCTTCATCGTCTCCATTGTAAATCACAGACATTTCCTTGATGATACAATTAAAGAGGGGGAGAGGGGGAAATACGGGAATGAATTAGGAATTTCTAAAAACTGCTGAAGATAATTTCCAAGTTGCTTATCTGAGTTTTGTGGGTTTGAACAGAAATATGAGTGTAGCAGGATGGGGAGAGAATGTTGTTCCAAACTCTCTGAGCTTGAAGATCCTCGGCTTTGGAGCAGGATGGCAGAAACTACTATCTGGAATTAAATTTATCATATATGAGAAACAAAATATCAGTGGACATTTTCTTTTAGATACCCACTTGAGAAAAAAGAATAATGGGATAAGTTTCTGCTTGGAGCATGACTTCTGATTACTTATTATGTTTATCTTGAATGATGTGTAGTGCAAGAGTTCGTATGTGACTGTTGGCGTCCTGTATCTAGACAACCATAAATCAAAATTTGGGTTCATGTTTTATAGGCGTTAGAGATGAAAAGCTCTGCATGAGACTTCTAGTAGGATATGGGAGAAGACTAAACTCTTGTGCAGACCTAGCTGTCACTCCCTGGGAGAAAGCCCAACTAACCAAGACATAGAAGATTTATAATCGATGCGTCTCTGCATTACCCTAGTTGTAATATATCATAGGGCCAGAGAAAGAGCAAAGAAGAAGAAACTTGTTTTTCTAGCATAATAGTGACCATACACAGATATCTCAGATTCTGGTCTTTGTCTTACAAGTGTTGATACATTCTATAGTCTAACATAGACAGTCACTGGATTAAAGCAGAAGCTTTAACTAGAATCATCTCCCTGTTTGAAGGGCAACCAAGAGATGCTCCTTTTTACTGGTGCTACAGCTGAGGCCAGCAGTCCATGCTTCAAGGTTTGCCACATTTTCCCTGAGTACTCTGTTGTGCTTCCTGTATCCAACTCTGATTTACAGACTGTCATAAATAGGAGCTCAGTAATTGAGTGAATTCAGCTAAGTCATATAAGTATCCATAATATCACTGGAGACTCTGAAAAAGGTGCAGGTAGAAGATGTGATAAACCCTATGCAATCTATTTGAAGATCCTGTGTGTAAAATTAACGTAGGGTAGGAGTGATCCAGTACAGACAGTAGAAATTATTATATGTCCTGATTGTTCTACTTTGTTGTTGATTCTTCGGGGAGATATCAAGAAGATGTTCTCACCTATGACTGGTACATCCTGTAATCTTATTGCAAACATAGATAAATTTCCTACATGGCTGCAAACTTTACTGAGGAAAGAAACTTAAATCGGTATTTCTTCTTGTAAGTCATGATCAGACCAGATCCTTACTCTGCAAAGAGGCAATCTGTCAGGGTAAAAAAAAAAAGGTGAATAACATACATGAACTTTATTTTCCAAAGTTTCCTCATATTTTTTAAAACGTTACTACCTAAAATAAACACTCTGGCACCACTTTTCAGTTTGCTATTTCAAGGAACAGCCCTAATTGCAATGACAAAACACCAGATCAGAAAGCATAAGATTTGTTAAGGAAAAAACATAAATTCCCACTTTATTGCCTCTTCTGATAGCAAATCTAACAGAAGTCCTGGAGAAATTCTTAAAGCACCTAAATTTTATGTGTGCTCCAATAGCTTTTCTCTTCCCCCAGGGAGAAAAAAATACCTCAGTAAGAGATAGTTTTGGGTCTTGAGACTTATTGTTTCCTCAAATATAAATCATCTTTTTTTTTATATGAGACCAGAAATCAAGTTCTAGTCATTTTTATATGTGAAGTTTTGAATTTGATAAATGCACAAAACAGAGTCCAAGAGTATTTCATAAGCTCTTACTTTAATAAGTTGAATAAATTGCTTTAAACTTTTAAACCAGCATAGAATGGCTATGTATCAAAGTGTGTGCTCTATCTTTTTTCACTTCATCATTGCTTTTTCTCCTGAGTAATATGCTGGCTGTTGTCTTTAGAACTGCAAATGCTATTCACTGGTTTACTCAGAGTAGTGTTTAGATAGGTGTATATTTATCAATAAGCAAGCTTAATCACCTCACATGTTTTTATATTTTTACCTGCAGCTCACAAAAATTTGTGGTAATTTTATATGTACATAATAATTTTTGCCATGCAATCATTCCCAGATAAAGATTAGGTGATGCTTCCTCAGACAATCATGCAGATAATGCTAAAACAAAGTGGAATCTACGTCATCTTATATATATATATATATATATATTTCCAACTCATTTTAGGAACAGAGGAAAATGTTTTGTACTTCCCCTTTTCTGGATCCTGGATCTGGATAAATTTGACTTCAGTCATGATCACGTTTTACTCAGATTGCTTGATATTATTATTGTGAAAGTCCCATTGCCATCACCAGATGGTAGGAGAAGATGGCTACTATTGCTTTGGAGGAAGGCAGCAGGAGCTGCAGACCCAAATTTCCAGGGCTCACCAGTCGTCCTCTTCCCCCTTCTCTGCACCTCACTCTTTTTCCTCTTCCTAGATCCTTTTCATGGCAGAGGCAATTTGACTCTGCCCTGACACCAACTCCTTATCCATGGGTTATCACCATTTATAGTTCTCTAAAGAAACTCAGAACAAAGGGCAAACACAGCAGTAGGCATCATTTATCCTGAAATGCACAAGGAGTGGACATCATGAGGGTACCTTCTCAATGCTGTAGACACTGTGCCTTCAACATAATGCATCCATGCTGCTCAACTCTGTGCTCAGTTGAGTGCAGTCCTACAAGGGCTGACTGCAGTAAGGTGGTACTTGTATTTCCCAAGGTAATGAACTCTCCCTGTCAGACAGTACAGGTTTTGACTTGGCTATACAACTCTGAGTATGAAACATTTGTGGCTGACAACCCTCTCCTTCCTGCAATTTCATGGTGCATGTGTGGCTTGCAAGAGTATTTGTAGATGGCCCAGATCAGTACAGGGATCACACTTTGGTCCTCAGGCTCCTAAAAGCTTATCTGGCCCACAGCCATGATCCTTTCTCTACACCATGCTCATGGCCTTTTGCTGTTCCTTCCTGACACTTTAGCCCCTCCAGACGGAAGAAGGCAACCAGCAGGTTGTGGGGTGGCCAAAGAGAAAAATCTTTAGGAAGTTCCCTTTCTCAGGGTCCTGAGTGATTTATTTATGGAAGAGGCTTGACTGGCTTGACAGCCACAGCCATTATCCATGTTTGAATACAGCCCTCTGTGTTCAGGTGTGTTTCCAAGTGTAATTTGACATTTCTGTGTGGGGATGTATATGTGTAGGTGGGATAAAGACATTAAGAAATGTGCAGTTCTAGGTCTCTCTTCTACCCATCTTCCTTTATTTCTCTTGAAAAACATCTCAAAAAAAAAAATTTTTGTCCCAGATGACTAAACTTTCTGACATTTCCAAGTTAAGATGAGATGACTACCTAAGAGTGAATAACTTCCTGCACGTAGCCAAGGACCTCAACCCTGACCTGTGGAGACCACCCTCCACAACAGCAAAAGTATAATTGCACTTCCATGCTATTTTCATCACAAACTCTTCCTGAGTCTGTCGCCTCTGTAGACAAGTGTTTATTTTGATGTGATATTTTTGTGATCTTGGCTGCTGTGCAGTTGGAAAGAAGAAATAAATAAAAAAAATAAGTTTCAGTTTAGTTTACTGAACTGACACAACGAAGTGGCAAAGAAAAGCATAACATGTCTTTAAGGTGTCCTATGTATGGTATGTTTTCAGGAATCTTGCTCTACATTTGAGATATTCAGTAACATACATAAATTGTGAATTTAAGATGTCATAAGCAAGGAATAAACACTTTAATTGGAGTAAAGATGGTACATAGATTCTGCTCTGTTCAGATGTGGAAAATATTACTGCTCAAGCTAGAACTGCTAGTCACTGACTCTAAGTCACTTGGAAAATCTGCAGCCTAAACATGACTGCAGCTGAGCCACCTTTGCTGTGACCCTGTCAAATCTTATTATTTATTAATTTGAATGTCTAATATGTAGCTACAGGTGCACATCTTGGGCTTTAGATCTCTCTTCTGTAATTAAAGTCACAAAATAAGTAAAAAGTCATACAGAAGTTCTTTATAGATGAATAAATGAAGCTACCCCATTTCTATGTATATTTTATTTTCAAATCATTGCAAGATGTAATGAACACCAACTAACAGCAGTGCTGGAGCAGACAGGAGAAAGGGCAGTCTGACATCAGCTGCAGTAATATACAATTGGAGATAGATTATATCAACCTCCCTCCAAATAAAACCAACTAATAGCGAGACAGGTTTTGGATTTTGCTGACTTTTGGGTTTTCTTTAGAAAGAGAAACTGTTACAGGAAAGTGGGTTTTGATGCAAACATTTTTTCAGCCTTTGCTACAAAAGTTACCATGCAGTTCTTCATTTGAAGCCAGATGTTCACTTAATCACAAACTAAATGATATTGAATAGATTTACCGGTAGGCTGAACTTGGTTTTTTCGCTGCTTTGATAGAAAACCTTTTTTTTGTGGAAGAAAATCTCTTCCAGTGGGATTTTTATTAAGATCTTCTAGAACCAGAGATCACAGCCTTCTATAAAAACTGGGGTTGATCTGTAAACACCTTCTACTTCAAAGCGAACAGGAGGTGTGTGCATTGTAGCAGCTCGTGATGGGTGGGAATTGTTTATGAGATGACAAAACAGCTGCCCAGAAGATGAGTACAGACTAACTGACAGAATGTATGAGAAGATGACTAAAACTTTAATCTGCACAAAACCAGCTCAAATCCAACACTGGTGAGTTGACTGGCTGAAAGCCATTATTATTACTTGGTTGTACTACAGCTGTTACAGTATGTAAAACAATTTTGGCAGCTCTGGGTTAGTTCCTAATGGAAAATGTTACATTGCAGGAACTATTAGTAATGTTGCTCTGTTGACACTGTGCTACTCGTTGGCAGTCACTTCAGAGAGGTGAAAGATGGAACACGGAAGGTGAATTAATATGTTTGGAGTTCTTTATTTATTTATTCTTAACCAAAAGATGCTTTATCATCCTGGTCAGTGCTGAGGAAAGCTGAAATGGACATCTGGGAAATTCTGATGACCTAACATAATTCATAAGCTCACCTCTGATCTGACCATGGACTGCAGTTTTTATATTGTCCTTATAGCTATCATTTGATATATATTCCATGCCTGCCAAATTAATGACTATTCTTATTTTTATTCCCATCTAATCACTGCTGCAACCCTTTCTTGTTAACATGCAAAATGATTAATTTTCAGTGATACCTCAGTATGCAGAGATTGTAATGACATATTTTAACTCATAACTTTATGCTGTGATTTCAAAATCATTGTTTGGCTTGCTATTCTTGCATTATTTGTCCTACTGTTGTGAAAGACTGACAAGTTTTTGCTGAACATAATTATTAGGTTAAGTGCAAACATTTAGTCTTACAGCTTCTTATACAAATAATGTATTTTCATTGCAGCAGTAAGTACCACATTTTTAAGCTTTAAAATGGGACCTTTACACATGGGAATTCATCAAAGCCTCCTTCTGATAAGAAAGAGGCTGATGACGGCAAAGGGTAAATAGATAAAGTAGTGCCAGAAAGGAAAGAAAGAAAATCCCAAACTTGTCCACTTTGAAGCAAATTGGAAAACATAGCACAGAGTACCTCATGATGTTCCAGAAGATTGGATGCACGTGAGAGTGATACTAAGAAAAATGTGTTTCCCTATTGACCGATATTCTATAGCATCCCTATTCACAGTTATACCTTGAAAACCATGCTATCCCCCTTAAGGCTCGGACATCGAATTCACTTGATAGAGAGAGACTAGTTCCATTTATATTAGCTAGATTGAGTTTGAAAAAAGGCAGAGTTTCAAACATCTTGCTTTACATTTTAAGGAGGCTTGCTGATATAAGTGGGACATTTCCATTGATTTTGAAGTTAGTGTAAAATATTTTATTCTTGACTACATTTAAGTTACCGTCTATATGTATTTGCTAAGTGCATTGTTATTACTTTTGGTAAAAGGCAGTGAGGAAAATGCTTCCTCTTAAAACAACCATATTTCTTACCTTTTACTTTTCTTCCTTCATTTTTCTTTCTCCAGCTTATCTACTTCTTTAGCCTTCTGAATATCCCTTTAGTTTCATTCTTATTTCCCCCCCAAAATTAATCTTTGCCAGCTTCCTAATCATCTCACCACGAAAGCCTTGCTTGTATTGTAAACATTGTAGGCAGGATTTGTGATTTGTCTTGTCTAACTTCATATAAATTGGTACAAACAAGTCCATAAGATTTCCATAGAAGATATCTGCTCTTCTAGTCCATAAGATTTCCATAGAAGATATCTGCTCAGACCTGGTTGTCTAAGGTACTTTTACAATCTATTGAAATCTAAATCAATCTGTTGACAACAATGTGGGGAGTTAGTGAGCTCTCCTTTAAGTAGGCACATGTGCTTGGTCACTCAAATCACTCCAGAAACTCTTTTGGGTGAATCAACTAGACTTTTGCTAGCTGTAATAGCACTGTAGACAGCTGTATTCAAGCATCTGACATTTCTTGTCTGCAATACAGAGGAGTTGTCCAGCATTACAGTTAATTGAATCACACCCTTGACTTTAGGTGATTTCAGCAAGGTGAGATCACACCTTACTTCATCATCAACAGCAATGGAGTTCAGGGAGATGCATAAAAGTTAGAGAGGTTCGCATCCTTCAGAACCATTGATTCAGTCCTGTCCAGACCAGGAGGACAACACTGTATGAATAACATTTGATTTGGTAAAGGAATTTGCCTTTGTAATCATCAATGTTCAAGATGTGCCACTTCTTTTGAAATTACAATAGACTTGACAGAATTGTAAACCACCCTGTACACTATATAGAAGGACCCTGGAGGTGTAGGTGTGAGTAATGGGAGGGATCCTTGTCTACAAGTGTAGTCCTTCCATTTCATGATTAAGTAATATTGAAGAAGATGTTGAATCACTGAAATTTAGAGAGGACAGAAGCTCAAGAGGCTATCTGGCTTATCTTAAATCCAGGTGAAGTTTTCCTTGGATGTTCCTAACTTGTATTTGTCTGTCTTGTCTTAAAGTCCTCTAACTGGAGGGATTACTGAAACTCCATGGGCAGCCTTCTCTGGGGTTTTCTTACAAGAATAGGTTTTGTCCTGCTATCTAGACCAATTTTTTACAAATTAAGCCTTTTTTCTCTCTACCCTTTCCACTACTGGAAATGAGGAAGAAATGGTTACCATCTTTGTAACCATCTTTACATTATAGAGGATGGTAGTAATGTTCGGCCTCAGCAGAACATTACGTTGTTTTGTTTTTTTTTTTTTTTCCTACAGTAAATTAATTCTTTCAACCTTTACTCACAGGTCATGTCTTCTAAACCCATCTCATTTTTCATGCTCTCCTCTGGGCCTCTCCCATTTATCTTTCTTAAAGTATGATGTTCAAAAGCAGGCACAGAACCTCAGCCTCACCAGGGTAGGCTGGACAGAATTCTATTTTATATGTGACATCTCTGCTATGCCCAACAAAATTAGAATACTTTTTGGTAACAAAATATTGTGTTATCAATTTGCTTTTAGTTTGCTACTCACTGTGAGCCCCACATTTCTCTTCTACTTCTGCCTGGGCAGCCATTCCTCACTTTATAAGTACACATAACATTTTGTTTAAAAAAAAAAAAAAAATGCTTCCAAATCTTAAGACTTCAACTGATCTCAGAAATGAGTGGGCAGACAATCCCCAGGGGTGCAAGATTTACAATTTT
The DNA here is from genome assembly GCF_964237585.1 of Gallinula chloropus. NCBI lineage: Eukaryota > Metazoa > Chordata > Aves > Gruiformes > Rallidae > Gallinula > Gallinula chloropus. The sequence continues at coordinate 145,657,497 of NC_140085.1, forward strand.
TTCATAACAAAAAATGTTTTTCACTTTTCAACCAGAAGAGGAAGGGACCAAAGATCAAAAGACAAATTCCACTTAACTACAACCCATTTTTCATGATGTAATTTTTTCCAGCATGCTAAACTACTTTCAGACTTATAATTAGTTCTGAAAAAGAGGGATGGGGCAGGATGAGATCATTTGATCACCTTGGGGACAACATGTTTAAAGGATTACTGTAGAGCATCTACTAAGAGACTAAAAATGGTACCTTACACTTAAACACTTTCTGATTTTTTGGATAGTGATCAAAATAGCAGCATACTATTCCAGAGCTTGTCTAGACAGGCGGCTGGAGAATATGAACATTGGCTGGTCACATATACAATAAGCCTAAAACCAAAATGTAGTGAAAGAAAGCACAGTAGGAGATAGGAAAGGGTAAGACAATACTCTAGATCATCCCATTCTATTAAAAAAAAATTAGTGAAGTCTGAATATGAGGTGAAACTTCAGGACTTGCCTTTGTTTTTTATAATCGCTCATTTCTAACTATTAAAGAAACCTCTTAAGTAGATATACTGTCTTCTCCAAAGTCAATGCCTTTCTTTTTCATTTGACTTGAGTGGAGGTAAAATTTCAGTTTCTGATCCACAGCCTTGACCCAGCATGAGGTTTTTTTCATTACAAGATATAGACTATTTAAAATTATAATGATCAGTTCCTTTCAGTCATGCTGGCAGTTTCCTAAACCCTGCCATAACTTCTTTCTTCCTGCTCTTTCTCTCCCGCTTCTTCCTCCAAGCATCTTTCCTCCTTCCAACAGCTGGCTTCCCAGAGTGAAAGGACAAGGTCAGATAGCTTTTGAAAACAAAAGAAAAACTTGGGAAAGAGGGCAGAGTCTGAAGTAAATTTTCCTGTATTAATACTCTATCCTTAAAGTGCAAAGTGTAGTCATTAAGTGGATGTTTGGGGCTTTGAATTTGAAGCCCCTCCCCTCTGAGACATCTGGAGAACTTAAATCTACAAATACTGCTTTGAAACAAAAGAATTCTCCTGTCCTAGGTGAGGTAATGGAAAGTCAGGCAGGGATTTGTAAGAAAGAGTGATCATCATTGGACTTGATGAGATGCATCCCAGAGTCCTCAAGGAACTGGCTGATGCAGTTGCAAAGCTACTCTCCATCATATATGAAAATTTGTGGTGGCCAAGGGAAGTCCCTGCTGACTGGAAGAAGGGCAATGTCGTGATGGATGACCTGGGGAACTACTGATGTGTGTCAGCCTCACCTCTGTGCCTGAGAAGATCACAGAACAGCTCATAGAAGCTATGCTAAGGTGCATGGAAGGTGGGGTGGTGATTTGTGACAGGCAGTATGGCTTCACTGGGGGAAATCCTGCCTGACCAACACAGTGGCTTTCTATGATGGGGTGACCACATCAGTGGACAGAGGAAAAGCTGTGGATGTCATCTATCTGGACTTCTGTAAAACCTTTGACACAGTTCCCCACAACTTCCTTCCCTCTAAACTGGAGAGGTATGGATTTGATGAGTGGACTGTTTGGTGGATAAGGAATTGGTTGGATGGTTGCACCCAGAGAGTAGTCATCAGTGGTTTGAAGTCCAGATGGAGAGAGGTAACAGGTGGTGTCCCTCAGGGGTCTGTACTGGGACAGGTATTATTTAACACCTTCATCAGTGACATCAATGATGAGGTTGAATGCACCCTCAGCAAGTTTGCAGATGACACCAAGCTGAGTGGTGCAGATGACACACTGGAAGGACAGGATGTCAACCAGAGGGACCTGGACAAGCTGGAGAAGTGGGCCCATGTGAACCTCATGAAGTTTAACAAGGACAAGTGCAAGGTCCTGCACCTGGGTTGGGGCAATCCTCATCATCAATACAGGCTGGAAAATGAAGTGATAGAAAGCAGATCTGCAGAGAAGAACTTGGGGGTGATGGTGGATGAGAAGCTTGACATGAGCTGACAATGCACTCACAGCCCAGAAGGTCAGCTGTATCCTGTGTGACCAGCAGGTTGAGAGAGGTGATTCTTCCCCTCTATTCTGCTCTCGTGAGACCCCACCTGGAGGGCTGTGTTCAGTTCTGGAGTCCCCATCATAAGGACATGGAACTGTTGGAACAGGTCTGGAGGAGGGTCATGAAAATGGGCTGAGAGAGTTAGGCATGTTCCGCCTGGAGAAGAGAAGGCTCCAGGGGAGATCTTATAGTGTGGTCTTCCAGTACCTGAAAGGGACCTACAAGGAAGCTAGGAAGGGACTGTTTAGAAAGGCATGTAGTGATAGGATGAAGGGGTATGGTTTCAAATTGGAAGGGGGTAGATTTAGTATGGATATTAGCAAGAAATTATTCACTGGAACACTGGCACAGGACTCCCAGGAGGTGGTGGCTGCTCCCTGGCAGTATTCAAGGCCAGGTTGGATGGGACCTTTTCCAACAGATGAACACTATGAACTTCTCTCAACCTGTGGATTTAACTTGCTTACATGAAATGCAGAGAAAACAGCTGCAGTGCAGCAGCAGAGTCCTTTCCTCAGCAGGCTAAAGCAGAATTGGTGTGGGCAACACAGTGGGAAGAGCAACACTGATCTCTTGTCTCTCTGAGTTAGTTCTCCATGTTTTTAATCAGAAGGACTATTCTCATACAGGTACTACAAAGCTACTGCCACAATTAGTATGTAGGCTGCCTCTTTTCCTTAGCAGTTTGTAACAAAAACATCTATTAAAGGAAAGATGGAAATTACCATTTCAAGTCTTTCTTGAAAGTCAATGAAGTTGATTGCTCAGACTTACCAAGTTGGTGTCTCAGTGGTCAGTGCTAATGAGGAAACACTACTTACTCAACTTCTCAATCAACAGCCTCAGAATGTATGGACTGAGACCAAAAAAGATGAGGGAAGTGGCACATGGTTTGGTGACTTTATTTCTACTTTAACCTGAATAGGGATGAATTGATGTTGATGATTCAGTTGGATTATGGTCTGTTTCTTCTTTGCCAAAGTTTTTTTTTTTTAGCATAAAACAATTGCAGGCTACAGCCTACTGCCAAGCTGCATTAAAACATCATTTCCTTGTATGTGTGTTTGTGCATGAGGGTTCACATGAATTTATTGTCATGCCATCATTCACACTGACAGGCATTGTAGCACACTGTCATGCCATGGCACCTTACAATGATGTGAACTTTAATTTTTTATTAAGATAGTAAGTCACCATCAGTTAAAGCTAAGTGCCTTATCTTAGTTTGAAATACAATAAAGGCTGGGATGCCTACAGTACTGACAGGTTAGCACAGCTGAGAACAGCCTTTGGGGTAACTCTTCATTGTCACTGCCAGAGTTCCACCCGTGGAAGTGCTCCTGTCCCTCCAGTCACTTACTCTAACGGTAAGTGACATTAAAACGACGAATTAAGAAAAAAAAATGTTCCTCATAAGTAAGAATTCATCCCAGATTAAAGTAGTTGTTTCAAACTTAGATATCTAAATCTGCTCTAGTCATACTTGTCTTTCATGTTATGTTTTTGAATTATTATTGAACAATAATTATCAGTATGATAATACAATATCATTAAAGCATAATAAATCTAGTGTACATTGAGTGCATTGTACAATGGAAGTGCTTATTTTTCTTTATTTAATAAAACCTATGGTGAACCAGTTCAGACTTAAATGTCTAACTTTTGGAAAGCTAAGTGGATCACGTCTTACTGTCTTACTAGCAGACTGCTAAATTCTTTTCAAAGTTTTTCTCCATACCTCAAGCCCATGGACCAGATTGTAGTCCTTTACATTTAAGGGCTAGTAAACAGATGATCGGTTGTGGAAAATAGATCCTTGGACCCCAGAAGCACTCTACAGAAAACTGTTTTTGTAAACAAGAAATGTATTCACTTTTTTTTTATTACTGTGTTACTTATCTTTTGTCTGTTTAAAACCATACAGGTTTCTCTATGTCCATTGTTCTTAAACTTACATTAGAAATCTTAAGGTCTTCAGCTATTTGTTTAAAAATGGTCCTCATACAAAATGCTAAAAAAGGGGTTCCTAACAGGAATGCAAACTCAGCATTACTTGGGGCGACAACATTAGTAGCAAATGCAAGCATGTGGATCAGGGAAGAAAAAAAGAAAAAGAGAAAAAAAAGCTCCAAAACCCAACTCCCTTTGCTGATAAATCAACCTCAGATTCAATATGAATCATCAAATTTAATATTGCCATGATCAGTATTCATGGAAAATAAATGATGCCAAATATGCTTTAAGAAAAAAGAAATCTGTTTAAATGGTATTAATGGTAAGGCATACTACAGCAAGGTGAACAACACTGATAATATTAAATTAACCCAAGAGGCTCCCTAATCAGGATCCCTATGCAGAAATCTGCTTGCCAACTGTCGTTCTTTTTCCCATTGGTTTAGTTAAGGGTTGAAGTTCTTCTTGAAGTTTCTTTTTTAATCATTAGATCCCGACCTTACAGTTTTCTCTGACTACTTTCCTTCAGGCTGTCTTTGCTCCTGTCAATTTAGGATTTCCAGGGAATTATTCTTCTTTGAAATGCATATTCCAGGCTTGAAATACTGGCATATGTACACTGTAGAGTAATTGTGGAGGCCAAATGTTTAATTACACATGACAGCTGGAGCTGTAGGAGTCCGAGGCATGCTTGAAAACAACTTATGCCCTATGCAGTCTTAACGAAAAGGAACAAAATAATATATATTTAGGTTTTGTGCCACATGGTAGCCGCTGTTCTCTCTCTTTTCACAACTGAGGGTGGTTTGCAAGAAGTTCAGCTGCTTTCACTTCTGTGTACTGTCTCTCTGAATATATCCTTTTTTTTTTTTCCTTCATACAGTCTAGGCACAAACTTTTAGACCATACAATCCAGTAAAAAATGTTCAGAAATTTTTGTTCCATTTTTTCCTGACTGACGAGAAAAGTTTCAGTAGCTCTATCAGTAGCTCTATCAGTGTTCTTGATACAATTTCTACGTTACTAAATTTGATACAATTTCTACGTTACTAAAAAGGCTAGATTCAAATGATTTTAATTATAAAAGTTGTAAGCAACATTTGTATTTTACCCAAATGTGATTTGCTCAGAAATGAAGCCAATGGAACAACCTGACTTCCAAGGCTTCAGAAAATGTTTTTTCAATTAGTACAAATCTATCTACTTCTTTAGACAGATTTGTAGTCACATGAAAACAGATACTTAATTCTGCTGACAGAAACATTTTTTTTCTTAGTAAAACAGAGATTAAAAAGTTATTTCCTGCTATCAATATATCCATTGTCAATGTTCAGCTCTTCATTTGATATAAATTTATATAGATCCACAGACAAAATCCTTGTATTGGTTTAAAGCTGTTGGGGGGGTGGTCTGACTTATGATTTGACACAGCTTTTATATATATATGTATATATGTACACATGTATTTTATTTTATTATTATACTGAATTATTATTACACTTGCTGTGAAAAATAAGCTAAATTTTTATATTGACATTTTGGCAAATCAGATTTTCTTTGTGTACTGTTACCTAAGCACATCTTCATTAGATTATACTATATATGAAAAGGATTTCCTTTTTATTCTCTTTTCTTACTATATCTCTAGTTTATACAGGATTGAGGTAAGACTTAATTTAGTGGTGGTATTATTAGAGCTTGACAGGAAAATAGTAAGCATTGTTTTAGCCCCTGAATGTTCAGCTCCATGGTGAGAAAAATATATCACTGCTGCTCACATGAAAAGATATTTCATTCCTTGCAGCGAGGAGTTAGTGGATATCTAGAACACTGACATGTAGAAACAAGCAAAGAACGTTATATTTTCCTGGTGTATTTTTCTATACATAAAGAGAGTGAAGATGAGATAAATATCACAAATAAGCTTTACAGGATTTTTGCTTGGTGGTATTGGGAATGAACTGCTTTATGTGATAGGTTAAGAATGAATGATGCCGTAACCGAGGAAGTTAAAATGAAACTCCCACCAGCAAACAATTTGAGTACTCAAAACAGTGGCCATGACTCTCAGCAGGGTAACCGATCCTGTCTTTTAAATTTTTTTTCCTGCAAGTTCCTGTGCCCTTATTCTGAGAATTTGAAGGTAAGCAATTCTACCAAATTGTGTCAAAATGCAGGTTTTCCTTGATTCTGATTACTTCTATGTTTAGAAAATAAGATGGAAGAGGTGACTGTGAAATCTCCAGCTTTGTTAGGAGTAAATACAGCAAACAAACACTGTCATCTGCCACCTCAAAGCCTCAAAATGAGACACATGATAGTCGGACTTTAAAAGTCAGTTGTGAGAGGGAGACAGGTAAAAACATCACGATGAGCCAGAAAAATCTTGTTTAAAAATGGCTGCTTCCAAGACTCTTCTAATGGAGGCACAGGCACTTCCATCCATCAGGAGTTTATATTTGCAGGTAAAGGCTCTCTCAGGCTCGCTTTCATCTGCACAGCAGGGGATGTGCATAGATGAACATACATACCATCCTAAAGTCATAAACACCACAGCTCGCACAGTTTCCTGAATCAATCAGGGAGCTGAGGCGCACCAAACTGCACCTCAGAAGGTAACTGTGATGACTGGTCCCTTACAACTCAATGCCAGAAACCCTGAAGGCAAGTCACCTTATTCCTTGCCCCCCCTTCGAAGCATGTCTGTATGAAAACCCTCTGCTTCTCGTGGGGCAGAAACAGCCGTTCTGCTAACAGTGCCCTTGTTCTGCTCACTACAGAATGGCTATGTTATTTTCCTCATCTAGAAGGCTGAACTACTTGTTGGAACTGTCTTGTATAGCTGAAAGTGTTTGATTTCAACCAATGTCAAAAAAATATCTTTGGGGTTTTCAGACAGATGTATCAGTAGAGTAAGCTCACAAAACACAGAATGTATAGTGTCAGACCAGAGCCTTTTCTCTCTTCAGGGAAGCTTGAGTTTGAAGTTACATCATTATAATAGAAAGCAATAGCTTTTAGCAAGCTTTTTGTGCTTTTTAAGTTTCCTGTTAATATAGAATAACATCAAGACAGAAGGCTGTACACTACAGAGAAAAATATCTAACGTTGAACACGAGATGGGAAAGATTACTTTAAAAGTTTGGCAGAGGGAAAAATGCTTCCTCTGTTAGTGTTGCCTATGATAGATTAACACATTTGTATCAATCAGGTTGATTTTCAATAGATATTTTATTTCATTACAGTCATCTCTTTATCTAGGTTTCATTAATAGCACTTATCCCTTTGTAATATTGTTTTTCTGCCTTTGTAGATTATTTGAATGTTATTTAAGGTCTCCAATTTTAGGAATCAAGAGACACTTACTGATGTAAACAAAGCTCCTTGGGAAATGCATGACAACATAAAGACATTGTGAAACGTTTTACTTTTAAGAGGTAACATTATCTGGAGTTTGGGAGTGAGCAGCTCTAGACTGGCTTTTAATTCAAACCAGGCATAAGAGCACACGTGTTGACCTATGGGCTTTGCTGGATCCAAATGGGAACAGAGGAAGTGGTGCCCTGAAAGCGAGCCCGAACACCTGTACAGGTCACTGTTGGTCCATCATGCTTAACTAATTTTCCCCTGCCCTCTGACCTAGTTTTCCACAGTGCCATCAGGATTTATATCTTTCATCCTTCAAACCCTACAGCTGCCTTCAATTAATGAAAGCAACCTTAACTTTGTTAACTGATAAACTGAACTTGCAGTGCTACAGGGACAATTGTTTTATTATTGTATTGACAAATTATCCTATTAACGAGTGGCTACTATGAAAATCAATTAAAATCTTGGCTGAAATACTTGAATATCATCGGAGAAGATACAAGAGGGAATTAACTACTGAGTCAATTAATTGTTACTCTACACAGTTCATAAATTAGGTGTGACCAGCACAAAATCTGTGGTTTGTATTGAGAATTGGCTTAGAAAGTGGCATCATATGGGGTTACATTTTTTATTTTGTAAGGACTTAATGCCTGTGTGAGTTACTTGCAGGGTTTTTGAGATGCTTTTTACAAGTTTCTCTGTATCTCTATTCCTTGCAGGTATTTTCATGCGCTTTGGATGGAGATGCCAGTCTTCCGCCCTTCCAACTCCATGAGAAGGGAGGAGTGGTACCTTGCATGATGAGGATGGCCTACCCTTGGTTACACTAAACTGAGATCACCTCTTTACAGACTGCATGAACTGGGTGTGTTCCTTAAACAGACCTGTCTTTATACAGAGGTGCTAATTTTGTTTCAAAAGGAAGGCTGTAAGATCAGACTGATCTCTGAAATAAGGCGATGTGGCCACAGGCAAACATATTTGTTACTTGTCTTAAAGAGCAGAAAAATCAGACCTTCAGTCTGGTTGGGTTGTTCATAGTAGATGCTACCATTTCACTAGAAAGAGTTAGATAATGTATGTTGCAGAGAGCAGCACAGGCTTCTTTTGATGCAAGCAAGGACTTGCTCTGATACTTGGGGGAAAAGATCCAACACCGTTTATTTTAAAAAGAAGCAATACCCTACTGAAGCACTTTCAGTTAATAATCACTTGTACAATGTCTTGGGATTTAGTTCTGCCCTCTCGACACCCCTTGTAAGGTATGGTTTAAGAAAAAGTAAGTAAAATTATATGTACTGTATAAAGTATACGTTATACTTCAAGTGATCTTAAACTATACCTTAAACTGTGCTTTGGGGAAACATAATCAGAAAAAGCAGCACGACAGAATGAGACACAATGAAACTTCTAAGGTAAAACTATACTTTTCTTCAAGTATGTTACACTTAATGGAGTTAAGACTTCTAAAACCTTTAAGTGGAATCTTTGGAAAAAAACCAACAAGGTTTTAGCTTGTCATTGAGGTACTGCACTTGAAGGTTGTGTGAGAAAGCATACATTTGGTTATGTGGGGGGAGGGGAGAATGGGAGAGAGGGAAGAAAATCTCCTCAGGCAAATTTGGATAGCTGCGTTGTTTTCAGAGCTTGTCTTTTTTGGAGGGTAGTGGGGGTGGTAGGAGCCATGATTTGCAACTCTCTCACTATGCATGTATGCATGTATGTATGTATATGGAGCAAGAGAGTTACATACACACACATATATATTTATATGCATGTAGATGTATATATAAGTACACACACGTGTACATATATATTTTATATACGTATAAGTACACATAATGCGGCCTAAGGAAACATATACTGAATAAATTCTGTCCTGTTCTCAATATCTCAATTAAACAACAACGACTGTTTCCTTAGGGAAAAAAGGAACAAAGCCATCCTGGCACTGGAATATCAGAAAATGAAAATATTGAGAGACTGAAATCAGAAAAAGGAAATTAGAACTATCGTGCACCAGTGAATCATTATAAGTCTCTCAGCTGCTCTTTGGCAATGGTTGCTGCAGGGAACTCTACAGGAACACATCTCATTCACCACCAACAGCTTATGGGGACTAACACTACAAAGCCAATGCATAAAAGCAAGGGAGATGGGTGGGTGGAGAAATCTGCTTATTGACACTGCTCACCATACGAATGACAAACTTTGATGACTAGAAGTGACAGTAGTCCTTAATGTTGCAGGGACACGAATCTGGATAATTGCAAAGTATTTTATACTCAGACATCTACTAAAATATTATTCACAAGATGTTATACTGTGAACTGGTTTTAGGGCTTTTGGTTCTTTGACTACAGCTGTTGTTATGATCACTTTAAAAGTGTGGCAACATCCAGAAGCTCTGCTAAAAACCAAGCACCGCTGTCCTAGGTGGTTTCAAAATAAACAGAAGTCCTTTTTTTTTTGAAGGCCTTGGAAAATCCTGCATAGCAGATAGCATTTATTTGAAGTTAAAGAGTGTAAGTGTAATTCACAGAAAAACCAAAGTCTTTTCTTTTTTTATCAAATGCTTTTCCTAAGAAAACTAATATTTGACAACTGATATATAAAATCTGTGCAAGATTATGGTGATCTTTTCAGGCAAATGTAATCTGCAGTGGCATGGAAAATTGGCATAGTAATGTGTTCTCAAAATGAGGGAATGAAAAAAACTTCCTGAGCTAATACAGGTAAGAAACATTTGAGCCTAGAGAACAACATGGATACAAAGTCAGCTGCCATAAATCATGGTAGCTGCAGTCAAATCTCTACAGTTGTAATAATCCTCTGCATAAGGTCCTTCAGTTTGATCTCAAGAGCTTAGTAAAATCTCCTGACCAAACTAATGCAGTGCAGCTACTACTAAATATACATATTTCACTTGGGCTGTGAGCCATACAGATTTATAAAGAGCTGGTGTTCTTTATGTTCAAAACATAAAGGATAGAGCAATATTGTCTTGTTGCAGAGGATTTTGTATGCTTGCAGAAAGCTGGAATGAACTTCTGGACATTGTTTCTGGAGCTGATTAAGTGCTTGCTTGCCTGCCTGCACATTTTCTTTTTTTTAAAGAATTTTTGAGTAGACAGGAGTTATTTTTCACAGGGTGGAGTGGAAGCTGTGTATACTTTTCCCTGCCAGATTATTGTTACCATTGACTGGTAATAGTCATAATGAATAGTTCAAATTGTAAAGAGCAGTGTTGTTTACTATCAACCCATCTGAAGTCATCTGGAATACACACAAGTCTCCCACGTTTAGCTTCCTGATTGGAATTGACTGGCTAAGGAGCTACTGATAACATCTTTGGAGGAAGCTGAACAGTTTATTGTACCTGTCCCTGTGCTTATTGTAAATGTGTTCCTCTACACGTCTCCCTGTGCAGTCAGGGTGTACTTTATCATGTGGATGCTAGAGGATGTTTTATCCTTCATTACAAAGCTTTCAGGTTCTCACTGTTGGAGCCTGATCTAACCTTTAGCTTTTGAGCCTTAATGAAAAAAATCTGTTTTCATCTCTTTAATCTAACAGTACTATGTTGTTGTCATTGTTTAATACATAGGGAATAGCAAGGGATCTGCAACAGAGCAGAACAAGCAATAATAATTAAAAATAACTTACAGATACACTTGCAAATGCAAGAAATGATTCTGCTTTATTTACTGTTTCATACTAGACATTTTAGATTAGTATCCAGGCAACAGAAAGTTAATTCAGGAAAAACTTTACCAATCTCAAGATTCTTCCACCATGCTCATAAGCAGATGGACCAGCAGTGCGTCATTCATCGCTTGCCACAGGCTATTCAGTATTTGTCATTCACCTTCCTCTGTTTCCAAAAACTCTCCCCACCAATAAAAGATGCGAAACAATAGCTTACTGTGTTTCCCAATCAGGCCCAGAGCTGAGTGAAGGGGATGAATTGTGAACCTATCTTGGATGTTGGTGGAGGATGTAATCCACTCTGTGCTACATTTAGGTTGTAAAATACAGGTACAGCAGTGCATTTGTGGATGTAGCTGTGGGATAATTATGGTAAGTTTTGTCCCCATAGCTTGTGTAAGCATATGTAAATATAGAAACAGAAATCCAAATTAATTGTCAAAAAACTCAAGACCAAGAAAAAGGCTAAAAGTACTTGAAAATGAATTTATAGCTTCAGTTAAACATTATCCTAGGCTTCCTTAATTCAGGTGCATAATTTATTAGTTTTCCTTTGTGCCTAGAGTATGCATGAAGAATCACCCCACACTTATGACTCCATTGGTCTCTAGCTGTACTGCATGTCAGATGACTGTCCAATGCTCAGATCTACTTGCAACTTGTTATTGAGTTTGCTGGGGAGAATCCTCACAGTCTTGTGGTGGTGTTTGCAGATATAATTTCAGTTTTGCCATGACACAGTAAAAAGGAGCAATGCAAATGCTGTCTGCTTCTGTTGTGTCCCTTCATCCTGTGGAAATGATCAGACTGTTGGCTAAGGCTAGTTGAGTATCATTAACTCCAGTGATGTACATACGGGCTACAAAATCTGTAGGTCTCGACTTTTAATTCCATCTTCCTATATCGCTTAGTTTTTCTGGATATTTTTTTTCCCACTGCATGTCTTTTTGATCTTTTTGATATTCTTTTCTGTTATCATGTGATGTTTCTGTGTTCGCTGACCTTTTACTGCATCAGTCATTTTATATACACAATTGTGAATAATACATGACATTATACAATGCATATTTAATTATCCTATAGGCACCATCAGTACCATAATTGAAATTTACATTTGATAGTTGAAATCACCATTCCCTTCATACACCCAATACGATAAAACATCAAAAGAACAATGATATACTCTGTCCACAGAATAAGAAATACTGTACATTTTCTAAAACTGTGAATAACGATGAGTTCAGGGATGTGCAAGCAGTAAAACTCACCAATTTTTCATAATGTTTCCCTCCGTAACTCCAGCAAATTAAGTGTGATTCAAAAATGGGCAAACTTTTGAATCCCTCTGAGTTTGGATGACGGGATAACTAAACCTTCTATCCCTTTGATGGGAGCGCCTTATGTGGCTCAACTCAGACTAGACCTCATTGACTTCTGTATTCTGAATTTTTCAGATAATATCATCTGGCATCCATTCTACTTTGGCATGCCAAGCAATATCTGTCTTATCTAACTCAATCAATCAGTCTGTCTGTCATACTTTGCATTTATATAACGCCTTTATCCAACAAATGCAACCTGCTTTACAAACTTTAATTAACTTAGGCATCTAGCATCCCAGGGAAGCAGGAAAATGCTATCTCTTTTTGTACCGAGAAGGAAACTGAGACACAGAGAAATTATGAGTGGAAGTCTTCTTGCCTAACTCAAGCTGACTGAAAGATAGACATTTAAGCTTTGGGAAATGACCCTAGGTTCTCTCTAATGTAGGAAATAATTCATCCAGCATTATAGTGAGAGGTGTCCCTGCCTGTGGCGGGGGGGGTTTGAACTTGATGATCTTTAAGGTCCCTTCTAACCCTAACCATTCTGTAAGTCTATGATTTTAGGCACTGATTTCAGGATGGAGGCTTTTTTTTGTGGCCATGAAAGAAACCCAGATGCCTACCTTATACTTAAACTTCTAAGCTAGGGAAGATGATCCCTAAACAAAATGACTTGCACAGAGTCAGCGAGGAATACAGGATGCGCACTGTGCCAGTCAACTGAGTTCTGAGTGTACAGTGCTTGAGCTCTGCTTTTGGCAAACTGGGAAGATGGAGGGATTTAGAAGGAATGTTTTTCTGGTTAAGGCTGTGGCCTTTCTAATCTAACATGGGAAAGCTAAAAGACAGTATGTTTTATCTTTTAAGACAAATACAAATGCCCGTTCTTTACAACTGCTGAAAATCTATTGAGGGGGAGAAAAAAAAAGTTCAAAAAAGGAATTGCAACTGTACTTGAAAATGTTACAGCAAATGTTATTTTGGATTTTTTTCTGCTATTCTGAACAACAAAATGATGTTCCAGTCCTCCTCCCTCTTTTCTTCATTCTTATGTAATTCTATCTTTTTCAATTTCCTATGCTCACCTTTCTTTCATGAATACACAGTCCAAAAATGGAAATATAAATAGAAAACAACTATATGATACTTTGGTTTGTTTTCCCCCCTTTCTTTAGCTCTCTTTTCTTGCTTTGCTTTCCTTGGAGATATTTACCCTAACTAGAACTTGCCTTGAAAACTTCTTCCAAATTTTCCATTAATCAGTAACTTGTTAGGATGTCTCTGGAAGGAAGCCCACAGCATTTTTGCCTCTCTTTTCTATATACTAATATGGGAATGAAAGAAAGATTCATTCAACCTCCTCCCATTTCTGGCAGTATGAATGTCTTGAGTCCAGACTCTTCTAGGAACACCCAAGCAGGAAAATGCCCCCTCTCCTGTGAAAAGCTGTGAAAGCTTATAACTAAAAGTTACATTTCAGGATGCGGTAGGGCTTTTCCATCAGTTTTGCCGAAGCATTTACCAGTGCTACCAGAGATAGCAAGGCTGGACTGCTTTCAGAGCTCCCAAGCAATCTTAAATATAAATCAAGAGATTAAACTTTTGACAGATGCCAAATATGAAACAGGAGAGGGTGATACTCCTGCTGAGCCATGTGGGGAAAGGAGGAGAAACTGTAGAAGAGTTTGATGAAGGGCAGAAAGAATTTTTATACACATCAGCTCTTCCCTGAAAAAAAGTGGCAGGGTTCAGTTTAGGAAATAGGTATGCTGTATCCTTTTATCATACCAGAATAAATTTATTTTATATAATATAAATAAATGCATTATAGAATTTATTGAAAAAAGGCACCCATAGAAAAATTAGGGACATAAGACACCTTACTGTGCATCTGAAAGCCCTCAATTGCACTTGAGTTGGAAGGGAAAGCACAGGCACATCACCTCCTGCCCCCGGCCCCTGGTTTAGATTACTTTGTCACTGACATTTCTGCCCAATACTAGGGATGGTCTGGGCTTGGCAGAACACTGCCTTATATCCGACATGCTTTCTTTTCCACCTAACTAAATTGCTCCCAGCCATCTTCTTACAGATTCCAGGATGCAAATGGCATCGATACTGTACACAGAACTCTGCAAGACTTCAACAGCAAAGGCTCATCTGGGCAGCAAGTGTTCTCTCAGTAACTATGTTCCTTCTGTGGAAGATTGTTTTCTAAGATTATTTTTTTTAAGTGTCCTGGGAGAACTTTTCCAAAATATCAATACCAAAGAATTCAAATGATCCCAAGGAAAAAAGGATGTTTATTCAAATATAAACTCTAAGAAATTTCTTTGTTTCTGTTTCATTTTAAGACAATTCAGTGCAATTTAGCTTTTTAAAAATGGGAAGTCTCTGTCTGTGCTTCTCAAGTAAAGGAAATACAAGAGAAATAATGGCAGAATGTGCAGTGGAACCACATACAATATAATATCTCCAAACACTGCAGTCATTACAATTAAAGGAAAGGGTTTTTTATTATTATTTTAAATAGTTGTTATTCATGAAATGTTTATAATATATGAAACAAATAATTATGACTAACACATTGTCTAATAAAGATGAAAAGGATGAAAATCCCTATGAATTTTTAATCTGAAAATAAAGAACATTAACAATCCTTAATTATATCATCAAATATTTAAAATTACCTTCCATACTAAATTCTATTTGTATTTAATATATTTATTTTTTCGATATCTGTAACATTTTTATGAGTGGGTACATAAAATATCATCAGCTGTTATAACAAGAGACATCTTGACTTAATGTATTCAACATCTTGATCAAAATTTCCATTTTGTTTATTTTTAAGATAAATCAACAACCTTTGTACACTATATTAAAATTTATATTTTTTCTCAATGTAGTCAGCTACATAATTAATACTTTTACTGTTATAAAAATTGCAATGTGCTTGTCAGGCAAAAACCTCTTGTAGGTCCGGATTTTCAGAGCCCTTTTATGCAAAATGCTTGCATATCTTGCATATTCCTAATTCATGAAATATGCTTCTGATTTTGGTGCCTATATTCCATACAATGAGCCTACTGTCATCTACCACAGCTGAGTCTTCTGTTAATACAGGTAGAAACCAGAGCTCTCCTTCTGCCCTTCAAACCTATTCCATTACATCATCCCAAGATCAACTACAAATTTAGTTTTGGGTCTCCTGTATACTACCAGGTACCTATATGTTCTCAGTCTCATTCAAGTGATTGGTAAGAGTCAAAGTCTCTCAGGAATTTAAAAGTAGCTCTATAATAGATACGTCTTGGAAAAAAGCAGGAACAAATGCAGAATCTTGTAGGCTATTAGGGCACTGGGTCACTAAAAAGCACCAATCAGGCATTGCAGATCATGTCACAAAATTTTTCCATCACATTTTTTAATCAAAGTAAGAAAAATAAATCCTGAATATGTGTAAGAAATCATGAAATGCATGAGTCATGTTAGGGATACAAGAAGTTTCAATTCAATCAGTCCTATCTATGACAGGCTTGATATCTAGTGTGTTCTTATAGGAAAAGCATCCAGAGTATCACTAGTTGTTTGGATACTTTGGTTTAGGGTCATGTTTAGATTATATTCTAAAAGGGATTATTCAATTTTTTCTAAAAACCAGGTTCCTTTAACAACTTTTAAAAAATTAGGTGTATAAATGTCTGCTTTTTTTCACTTTTTAACTTAAAGATGGTTTTACTAAATTGGATTAGAGAGCTGAATACCACACAGGATGAATTTCTGTAACCTTTGTAGAATAATTTCCTGGGAACATGAACAATTGCACTGCTACCTTGTTCCTTTTCTTGGTATGATACTGAGTCTTCTTCATGATCTTTTGTGTCAAGGAGAAATACAGCACTGGACAGATGACAGTGACTTGACTTGCTTGACTACTGCATCTGAAAACATCTCACAGTCTTCTACAATGGCCTCTCCTATTTGTTGAAGATGTCAGAATAGAAACCACACTAGACAGCCAAGGAGGCAATCTCCTTTTACTACAACTAAATAATACAATGTTGTGGTTATATCGTTCTCATCTCCCAACAGGCAAATGTTACTGTCTATTTAATGTTATTTTTTCATTAAAATGAAAATGTAACTTTGCAACTATGGTAAAGCTATTCTGGGTGCAGCGCCTTCTTTGCTCTATTTATATATTTCAAATGTATTTAATTTAAAATAACTTCATCTTTCTAACTATATTTAAGCTAAAAATAGAGAAGATGGAAATTTTCTGAAATTGGGCTGGCACCAGGGTTTAGTGTGATAACAGCTTATCTTTGAGAACTGGGCTGGAACATAGCTTAAATTATACAAGTTTGATTGCTTTTTAGGCAGCTGCTTTGTTGATCTTACTCTTGTGTCACATAGGAGTCCCAGGCACAAAGTCGGAACCCAAGGAAAAGGGATTGAACCAGCTAAGAAGAGACAGTTTCTGCCCCATACCAGTTGTTTAAAATATGCTGAAGGATTGCATAATGTGTTGCAGTTGAGCTCAGCCATGTATCTGCCCCACTACAACTCCCAGTTGGGTTAACAGGGCCAGACTGCCTTCAGTATCAGGTACACTGACAGACTTGCATGAGAAATAGGAGCTATGTCTAATCAACACCGTGTCTAGTTTTAGGCAATACTATTACTCTCTGACTTTCATGAGCATCCCTGATAATTTATTAATTAAAAAATGGAAAACATACGATTTGTGAAATTCAGAAAAAAGGAGTATATTAAAACATTGCTCTAGGCATGTTTTGCTGCATGTAAATCTGATTTGTTGACATCCTATATAACATACCAAACCAATGCACTTCAGCCCAATGTTTTGCTATCTTCCAGCATAATTAATTTCCAGGAATGTGTGTGCATCCAAACAAGAAGCAGAAAAGGATCAGAAGGAATGAACTTGTCTAAGCATATTCAGACAGTATACATGAAAAAACGTAACCAGTAACCTTATGCATCCCTTCCACCCAAAGTTCATCAAGATTAGTAACTTTGGCAGGGATTAATTAACAGCTAGGGAAAATGTAACCTGGGGTGAAGGGGAGGTGAACTGATTAACAGAAACTTTTTGTTTCTTAATTATGCTTTGAATTATTCTCTTTTAGATCCTTCTCACCTACTGATGGGCAAACTGCACATAGTTTAGCATTCACATTGTGTTCAAGTAAGTCTCAGGCATTCAGAAACTTTCCTACTTTGGCAAGACTGCAAACTTTGTGAAAAAGAAAACTAGTTTCCTGACAATTTTTTCCTGGTTGGACAACTTAAGAACACCTTTTTTCATGCCTTTTCATGAGTCATCTCCTATCTGGGTTCGACTCCAAGAAGAAAGATGAAAGAAATTAGAGTTGAGGTGACTTAGCTTAGTTGAATTATTTAAACAATTTGAGGCTGTTGCTATTCAGAGTGGACCTCTGGCCTCCTGAACCCCTGTGTGGGTGGCTGCACATGGCCAAATGCAATCTCAAGCATGGAGCCAGCAGGCATTCAGCTTTGCATTTACCAGTCATGGTCCAAAGAAGGAGCCAGGCAGGACGGCTCATGTGCAGCCAATAATGAGTGAGAGTGAGATAATGCTCTCCCATACTGGGATCAGGTTCCGAACTGTCACTGGATCTCTGCAGCTGTGTTTCAGGAATCATCAATTTGCTGGAGCAACCCCAAGTGACACTGGACACTGTAGTGACACCATCAACAGCAAAAGTGGCACCTACTGCTCTTCTCCCTAGTGTCACTAGTCTAGTGATATACTTGGAGAAGGACCTGTGAGGAAGGTGCTCTTCCCCCCTTCCATTCTACTCAGTTGTGCATCTTGCAGATTTTTTTCAGTTTAACTTTGCAACGCATCTTGGTTATTACTTACATGCCCTTCAGCAAAACAGTATCTTCAATTATGTAAGGAAAAAGGGATACGTTTTTGACTGTCTCTCTCCCACACCATGTATAGGTCACAGAAAAGTATAACTGTCCAAAGAACAAAAGATTCCTGTGCCATTCCTTCCAGATATTTTGCACTGTGGCCTTGCTCCTGCAAAATGCAAACTTTACTGTAGATGAGTGACATAAGATATTTTATCATCTCTCCTAAAGTCCTTCCCAGACGCCTGGGAAAGACAATAGAGAATTAAAAGACCTCAAGGCTGAAGCCAATTCACACTTGGCAAGTTTGCATAACTAATAGTTACATGGAAAAAAACCCAAGCCCAGGCTATTCCTAGTCTGGTTTTGGAAAGGAGAAACCCTTTCCAAAATTTACTGTATAAATGTGGGGTTTTGACATTTGCTTACTCATCAATGAAACAAGGTGTAGGGGTGATTCTATGACATCAGTGTGTTTGGTTACTTCTGGTTAATGTAGGTTACCCACATGTACTTCCATCTTATGCCCTTGTACCTTGACAACCGTTTACTAATTAGAAAACAGTCTGATACTATGGCCATATGTTTTTTTGTTTCCATTAGATGGTTATTTTTTAAATGGAAATAGAGCAGATTTTTTTTAAAGCTTTTTTTTTTCTTTACAAGGATTATATTTTGTTAGAGAAAAAAAAATCTTTAACTATATTTAACAGCTTATCTAACAAAGGTAACAAAATAGGTTTTCCATCCAGGTAACCAAACTACTGTCTGCGAGCTGTATCTTCCTGGGAGAGCAATGGAAGCTGTCTTCACTGTATCAACTTAATTAAATGTCGCCAATGCTTTCAGAAGAGCAGGACCAGGATGGCAGCAGAGGCAGGCAGAGAATTCTGGATTAAAAACAGTCCCCACAGTTAATTAATGGGATCTGCCAAAAGCACTGAGCCCTTAGCCTCTTGTTGCAACGGAGCAGTAGCTTCTGTGATTCGGGGACTAGGAAAAATAAGGGACTAACTGAACCAATATTTAAGATATGTGAAAAGTATATTAATTATATTTAAAAAAAAAATTCCACCACATTTCAGAACACTGCCTGATATATTTGTAGGTCTCTGAATAGAACGATCAAGGTCTCAATTATTAACCCTCCTCTGCTGGGGTGCTCTTAACCCAGGAAGATACATTTTTAGGATCACTTGTAAATTCCCTGGTGAGCCTGCAGGTGGGGATGGAAGGGAGAGGCTCTCTATTAGAATTGCTGGAACTTTCCCTTTCACACATTTATCTCTCAGCCTAGAGGAAGAAGGAACAGTTCAAACAAACTCTTCTCTGGCTACTTTAGTTCAGCACGTTTGTGACCTAGATAAGATCATTATCTAACAGCTTGGAGTGCAGTCGAAGTTATATAGTTGTTTTTAATAGGAAAAATAAGTTATAATTTAATGTAATCTATGTTTGTGAAATAGCTGTGATATATTTCTCAGACTCTGAGCCGTAAGGCAGAAAGGACACTTTCAAGCAAATTATTCAACAGGTCAGATAAAATGGCTATTTTAAATTACACTGCTTGGGGAGTGGCACAGTTTTAGAAGGAACTTTATAGTCCTGGGAAGTGCTTATTTCTAGAGGAAAGTAATTAAACAGCTTGCTTGGGGAAGTCATGCATTCTCTGTCACATTAATTTTTTTAAATCAAGGTTGGGTATTTTTTCTTGAAGGTAGGTTCTAGGTCAAACAAAATTTATGGCCTTGGTGCAAGGAGTCTCTGGTAAGCATGTTTGAAAAAATTATGTAGGTTAGTCTCTTTGAGTTTTGCCTTAAAATACACAAACAGTTCAGGAAACAATGACAATTGAAGCTGAAACCTTCAGATAAGTGTGTCACGTGTACAATTAAGGCCGTTCTGTAGTCTAAAACCAGAAAATATCATCCCATTTGCATACTGAAAGAAATCATAAATATATAAATCTCACCATTTTGTCAATAAGGTAATGCTGTTTTTCAAGGTCCTGTCACCTTTTTCTTTTTGCACCCTGCAAAGCATCCTCCTCTTGTTAGGAAGAGGAAAGAAGCAGAAACAGATATGATGGCAGACTAGACCTCTTTCCGTAAAGTTCATGGTAGGTTTAATTGTGCCCATGTCTGGCATTCTCACAGCTCTCAGTATGACCTTAGGAATCTTTCTGCATGGGATGTATAGAATCCTTAACTGCTACACCTCGGGAAAATCCTAGAAGTATGATGTAATAGGAGATCTCTATGACACAGAACAGGGAAAAAAAAAAAGCATGAGAAATTTGGGCAGAAATACAGAAATATGATATTCCATGTCCATGTCCTCCAAAAGCAGAGAGTCTCCCAGTCTGAGTGTGGCTGTGGGTGGATGTGGGTGTGTGAACATGGAAGTGAGTTATGGGAGATCATTAAACACAGTAATCTCAGGTTGATGACTTAAAGATGGTTGGTTTTCTTCTCCTTTGTTCTTTTCTGCAGGTTTTTTTTTTCTCACAAAAGAGGAAGACACGTCCCATGAACATGAAAACTAGTGCATTCTTAGTTTTAGTGGGCATTTTTTCTCCATATGTAACACAATTGCAAGTTCATATTGTTCAGACCTGGTGCTGCAAGACTAAAGCTCTGTGTTTTGGAGTCCTTTACTTAGAATTTGCCTTCTAGGGGTGAAGGGCTGCAAGTATTTAGTGCCCCCTACTGTCTTTTGGCCTTGTATATTGATCTTCTTCACTTTTGTGAACTTAGAGTCTGTGTAACCTTTTCCCCTTTCATATGTGAATTTCTCTGTACAAGGGGTTGTGCCAGGGATGCTATGGGGAGGCAAGGCCAGGCATCTATTTTCTGGATACAGCTTCCTTTATTGGTGGCCAGCAGCTGTATTGGATATTTGCATGGTAGAAGTGATGGTGAAGGTCCATGGGCAGTTACCTGGATTACTGTCAGTTATTAATCGCTCCTTTGAAATGGTTGGGAGTCAGAGATAGTACTTTTGACTTCTATGTTGAACATAATCGGGCCCACTTCATTTCCGTTACAGTTAATGAAGTGACAGTGATCTGAAATGCTGGAAGTGAGGTCCAGATGATGCCTGGTATAGGGTTTTTTTATACTCGTACTGATTAGAGAGCAGCTCTGTGGAACATTTATTTAAAAGAAAAGCTTGCATGAATTTATAAGCAAACGCAGTGTTGTGCCAAGCCACACCCACCTCTCAGACACTGTCAAATATTTTGGAGGGGACTGGGGTCTTTTTTTTGCAGAAACAATGCACTTGTCTTTCTATATAAATCACCTGCAGGGAAATTAAGAAAAAGGAAGAAAAGAAAAGGAACGAAAAAAAAGTGCCTCTTAAACAAAGCAGCATAAGCCCTATATTAGGCATGAGACTGGCTAATTGCTGCCAAAGTATTTCCCAGCGATATATATATATGTATTGAGCAACCACCAGAAATATGAGGACTTAATAAGTAGCGAGAAGAGAATTTGTACAAAAAACAGACATAACAAGGCAAAGTTAATTCATCACAACTTTCACATAAGCCTTTGTTGGGCAGTTGGCCAGGCCCATCACATTATCTGTTTGACTCAGTGAGTCACTCCAGCTAATAGAATTTTGCCCCGTGTTTGTTGTTGCCATGGCAATGCAATATTATCAGGCATGTCATGTTCACAGATCAGTAGCAGCGGCGCTGCTGCAGACACACAACAGCTTTCAGCCTTTGACCATAAACAGGAATTCACTCCACAGTCAGTCTGTCAAAAAGGAAGTCGGCTGTGGTGAAGAAGCACTAGTGCCAGTACTACTAGCCTTTTCCTTTTTCCTTTGTGAGCGCGTTGCCATTATCATTAAAATAACCTTGAGTCGTCATGAATTCATTCATTCACAAACATTGTCAAAGAAGGTGCAATAGTTCAAGAGAATCCAGAGGGTCAAAGAGAGGACTAGTTTTAAATCTGTGCCTATTGAACCTGGAAATGACATAGTCTGTTAGATATAATCTTATTCTTACCATAGCAAATCAAGCTGTGTTGACTGGCACCAATGTCCAAGTCAATTCAGCACCATGAAAGGTTACTAGGAGTAAAGAGGTCATATCCTTTGTGGCATTGCTTTGAGAAATAAACTTAGGCATGTGTGGGAATATTTTACAAAGAATAGCTTTTTCACCAAAAGTGAAAAACAAATCCTGTCAGGAATCTATAGAGGCTGCAGGTATTTTCTGACATAGCCATATTTAGTGCTTAAACCAAAGATATAATTAGTAAGGTTTTTCAATATTTTAAATGTTTAATTGAGTCATAAATATTCCATTGAATAGTTTAATTGTTTTCCAAAGAAAATGTTTAAATATTTTTTGAAACCACATTTTGAAAATGAGAATGCACACCATCTTGGGATTTATAAGGATTTTCAGTTTCTTTCCGACACAGACATACCAAATTATAGTATGGAATACATGGGAAGATCATAGACCCTTGGAATTCGATTTGTTTGATAAAGTGCACAAGATTTACCCCCAGTGTAACCTCCTTGACATCATCTGAGTTGTTCTGATTTACCCTGCTTTGAAAGAAGGATTAAAATTCTTGGATTTAAAATACAGAAGAGAGTTTTTGCAAGGACATACTTTTTTAATGCCTGTGTTGTATGGAAAGACCTGTTTAAACATTTGTTGTCACATATGTCCCAGAATGTTGTTGACAAGCTATACTGGCATTGAGAGACCCTACACAAAGTTTAGGAATGCATTTGAAAATTACTGTGAGCAATAAGGGGCTGATTATGCTTTTCCTTCTGTGGGCTTTAGACTGGTATAACTCCACAGATTTTTAAGCAGTTGCTGCTGAAATGTTGGGAAAAGTTGTTCCATTTGGGTAAGTGCTGATCCCCTTGATTGAAGCACTGATTCTTAAGTTATGTGTCTGAGACCACCAAAGCTCTCACATTTACACCGGTGTAAATGAAAACAGTGTTTGGTCCCTAGTATTTAAAATTGAACTTCGTGATCAGTCCTTCACTATGTGAGATGAATATAGAGTAGAAGTCCCCAGGTGTAAAGCTTTTGACCATGAGTCCTTTTCTGCTGAACAGAATGTCTACTCTCAGTTTATATTACCACTGAAGTTCATCCAGTGTAGCAGAATGAACTTATACTTGCTCTGCATTTGCATGAATCTCTGTCTGTTGATATCATGGCATAGATCCTACAGCCCAGATTTTCTTACAGTTATAAAAAAGGCTGTGTCCGTGTTGCCCCAAAAATATTAAAGTCTAACTTGACCGTGTGGCATACAACCAAGAGAAGTGCAGTACTCCAGTACCAGAAACTGTTAATGACCATGCCATTAAAATAGCCCTGCTCTTGCTCTTGAGACTTGAACCAGTTTCTGGTCATCAGGAAGTACAATTAGTTGAATTTAGCCTTTGCTTTTAACTTCTGTCATTAAGGGGCAGACACAGCTTGATGAAGTCACAAAGATTTGAAGTGATACATGCTTTTAATTGAAATCCATTTGCTTTAATGGAATTACTCTTGTTTTACTCCAGTGAAGAAAAGATCAGAATGAAGTGTAAGGAGGAGGCAAACTCCCTTTGTTTTGGGGAAGAATGAACAGGAAAACTTTCAAAATCATCAAATGGGGCCCGAGCAGTGAACTGACCCTTGTGCCTCTGCATACGTGCTTTTCCATCAGCCTGTAGCATAGCCATGTAAGACAGAATGAAAGAGCGAGCAGCATACATCTATATGTATATTTTCCCTGCTCCTAAATGTGGTAACATTGGACTTACATTGGTTAAAAGCTATTTCAGTGAAATTGATGCAGCTTCTCTGCCTGGCCATCCTTTGATCAGGTCCAGAACAACAATTGTCAGTCTGGCTTGCAAGGGCTCTGAACATCTCATGCAGACTCCATAATAAGTGGAAGAGAGTTTTAACCAGTGAAATGACATCAAATTCAATAACAGCATAATTAAACAGGTGTGATTTTAGTGTGTTGAGAAGGAATGAAATACACAGAGCCTGCTTTAGTGGAAATCATGGAATAAACCAGTTATGGTTTGGATCATTACATCTTAGAGTAATGGCTGTTCTGTTTACCCCAAGGGTCAGCAGATTTCTGCCATTCAGTGGCAATCTGCAAATGTATTATAGCTAATCATGTCAAACTGGCAAAGGAAAATAAGTCAGTGAGATTTAAAAAACGCTTTTTTAAACACATAACTTTTTAAAAGACTGTGTGGCATATAGTTGAATCAAACATTCCACTCTGTGTTTGCTAGCTTTCCTCTATCACAGTGAAATACATATTTTCCTGGAATGTGAATCTACTGCAAGCACCTTCATTTCTTGCATTTGTATGTTGCTTTGCATTATTAGTCCAATGTTTCCTAACATAACCAAAGAGAAAGAATAATTCTTTCCTTTGACTCCGACAGAAAACATGCTTTCTGAAAAAGGTTAGAAGTAGTTTCACATATGAGGGTGTTTCCATTTCATGAAGAAAATTCTTACTGTTAAATGTCGTGAATAATGATTTAGTGAAAAATATACATGCTATTCTATGGGTACTAGAAATTGCAATCCTATCACTCAGCTGGTGTGATATAAACATAGTCATAGCTACGTGCTTTCATTAGTAGGCAGATCTGGTAGAAGCTTTTGGGTAAATACAAGCACTGAAAAATGAAATTTCAAGTCATCTGGAATGGTACATAAGTTTGCCCCGACTATGACAAAAGATGTAGGCTCTGAGGAATGGAAAAGATTCAGCAAGTACTGAGTTTTTATGTAGACTTACTTATACAACGTGCTTCCTATCCAGCACCTGTCTTATCTTGGAAGGGAAGTTTTTCGGTATCCCCAAAAAGTAAGAATTCTAAAATAGTCTTTAATCTTGGATGCAGCAAAGGAACTTTAAAAAAATCTTGCTTAAGAAAAGAGAAATGAGCTGAAGAGTTGTCTTTATAGAAAATCAACATTTTGGCTTCACAGCTAAGCTTAATAGTAACATTTTTATAAACTTTTAAATACAAGGAACCCTCTAAAACTTAAAATGAAACAAAGTATTTTTATTCATAGGCTTTTCTATGGCACTTAATGCTTATGCATTTGAGTGCTGACAGTAAGGTCACATCTTAACAAGCAACTTAAATTTACAAAGGGAGAGAAAACCTCTCAAAACACTTTTAAGCAAATCCTGAAAACTGCAAATCCACTTATCTCAAAAGAGAAAACAATGTATAAAGCAGTCTTTGACTGCTTGGCAACAACTAAAAACATCAATGTGTTATCACTATTATTCTCATCCTAAATCCAAAACTCAACATCAGCTTTCCTGTAGGCCCCTTTGAGGTACTGGAAGGCCACTACAAGGTCTTCCTGGAGTCTTCTCTTCTCCAGATTGAACAACCTCAACTCTCTCAGCCTGTCTTCATAGGAGAGCTGCTCCAACCCTCTGATAATCTTCATGGTCCTCCTCTGGACTTGCTGTAATATATTCCTGTTCCTCTTATGTTGGATGCCCCAGAACTGACTGTAGCACATGAAGTACGGTCTCATGAGAGCAGGGGGCAAAATCACCTCCATTAACATGTTGGTCATGTCTCTTTTGATGCAGCTTGCGATATGGTTTGCTTTTTGGGCTGCAAACTAGCTTAAAAACTGACTGGACAGCCAGGCCCAAAGAGATGTAATAAACAGAGTTAAATCCATCTGGCAGCAGATCATAAGAGGTCTTCTGCAGGGCTCAGTGCTGAGGCCAGTCCTGTTTAACATCTTTATTAATGATATGGACAAGGGGATCAAGTGTGCCCTCAGACTGGGGCTTTTTAGTCTTAAGAAAAGGAGGCGAGGGGAGACCTTACCACTCTCTGCAACTGCCTGCAAGGAGGGTGTAGAGATGTGGGGGTCAGGCTCTTCTCTCAGGCAACAAGCAATAGGACAAGGAAATGGTTTCAATTTGCATCAAGGGAGATTTAGGTTAAATATAAGGAATAATTTCTGTACTGAAAGGGTTGTCAAGTACTGAAACAAACTGCCCAGGGAAGTTGTGGAGTCACCATCCCTGAAGGTATTTAAAAGGCATGTAGATGTTGTACTTGAGGACTTGGTCTAGTGGTAAACTAGGTTCACATGTGCCCACCTGCCAAGGTCCCTCTGGATGGCATCCTTTCCCTCTAGTGTGTTGACTGCACGATACAGCCTGGAGGTGTTGGCAAACTTGCTGAAAGTCCACTCAGTCTTACTGTCCATATTGCCAACAAATACGTTAAACAGTGCTGGTCCCAATACTGACCCCTGAAGATCACCATTTGTCACTGGTGTCCACTTGGATATTGAGCTGTTGACTACAACTCTGAGTGTGACCATCCAGCCAATCCTTTATCCACCATGTGGTCCATACATCAAACCCACGTGTCTTCAATTCAGACACAAGGATGTCATGCAAGACAGCGTCTAGGTCCTAGTGGTTCTAGATTTGGAATTCTTGTGCTGAGAATAAACACCGTGGATCACCAAGAAATGTCTGAGGGGCAAAAAATAAGGAAAAGAGAGCACACAAAAGGGTTAGAAGCAAAAGACTTTGAAAGAGAACACAGGATTCAGAATCTTTAGAGAAAAAATGCAGTAGAAAACAATAAAGAATTTAAAAAGGAGAGATGGAATGAAAACTATAGAGAGATTGTATCCTGGAAGAAGGAAGAGACTGTAAATGAACCTTGAAAACAGGCAGGATTGTAGAAATAGGACTTAGTTGAGTATTCCATTCTCATGCTGTGTGTAGGCTGAGCATTTAAAAACGCTAACACTTTAGCAGGTAAAGCTACTGCACAATGATAGTAAAGTTTATGTTCAATTGTTCTGAGCTGCTTTTTAACATTCACAGTGGCACATCTAAACAAATCATCTCACTTTTAATGAAAATCACTGTGATGTTGATCTGTGCTTTGTTTCAAATGTTCTTGTTAGTTTCTCAATCAATGTACAAGGCAACATTTTCAAGTGCATTAAAATGAGGCTATTTACCACTGCTATGATAATGATGGCTCTGTAATGTCTAACAAATATTTATCCAGTTTGTCTAAATTGGTCAACACAGTGACATTTCTAAAAATGTTTGTAGCAATTTTAATAACAGAACTCTATACTGTATGCCATCTCCTTCAGATTTTTCACTAAGACTAAACTGTGGTCAAACTGCTTCCTATGTTGAACTAAGGTATGGTTTTTAATACAGTTACTAGCATATTATGTAATTGAACAGGTTAGCCTCATTTTATATTTGAATTTCACAAGGGGACACAGTTGACTGTAGAAAAATGAATTCCAAGGTTCATAGGATAGGTCGTACTCAATTTTGATAGCAATACAGAACAGTTCATACTGATCACTCAAAGAATTAGTCCTACCTGTTTATTGACAATGAATTGAAAATGTGAGAGATTTTGAGTATCAGCCATGAGACACTAGAATTGAAAGAAGCTATACATATAGACAATCATTTAATAAATTGAAACATCTTCATCTCCATGAAGAAATGTTGTCTTTGAACCCACAGATATTGTGCTTATTTTACCTTCGCTTGAAGAATATTTTTGAGAAATGGGTGAGTTCCAAAAGAATGACCTATTTTCAACAGGATTTCTGTTTTTCTCAATTGTACTATTTTCGTAGTATCATTCTTTCCAATGTCTTTAGAAAGCAGTCTATTAGAAAAAGAAACAAAATTGTATTTACAATGTCATCAAGTACTATATTGGTTAAGTCAACACAATTATGGTTATGACATGGTGAACTGCCAGAAAGAAGCAGTCTACATATTTACTACTAAATTTGTTGATTCAGTGAATGCTAAAGCTATTCATTAATTGTTCAGCATTATATTTGTTATGTACTCTGGAATATGTCTTAGAAGTGGGAAAGAAGGGGGAAGAGAAGAAAGAAATAACGGAGATGAAAATAACTGTTTTTCCAAAAGATTTTAATCCTATAGAGTATTTTAACTGGAAAATAGATACTTGAGAAAGTTTATCTTCTTTACATGATTTGCATCACAGAAATGATTCTTCATTATTTTGTCTGAGGCCAGGTTTCTTCCATATATTTTACTATTCCTCTTATGTCTCACCTTTCAAAAACTGTACTGTTCTGCTATCAATAATAATTCCAAATTTCCCAGGACCTCTTCCATAGTCATCTTAATTGAAAAGTTCCACCATTCTCTTTTCCAAAGTTAAACCATTTCTCTTTCCATTTTTTTACTGTTCCTCAGAAAAAAAAAAAAAAATAAAGAGGAAGAAGAAACAAGATTTTGTCGCAGTCATCTTGTCCTGCATTTGACACTACCAGTTCCATATCTTTCTGGATCTCTTATGAAGAAAAAGCATCAGTGACTGCAATAACACTTTGATTCAGGTGTGGTAGCTGGCCTAAAATTTAGGTTAAAGAGAGATATAGGCAGGAGATATTCTGACCTTGAATTGAATTTGATGTGGGTTCTTACAGGACAGTGACAGGTCCTAAGATGAGTCAGCACTCTCCTATAACTTGAATTTTACAATTGTATTTCTGGGCATTTTTCAAGACCTGCATCTTAGACGAAGAGTGATAGCAGGGTTGCAGTTTGAGGTAGCTGAGCATACTGCTGTACCATTTCACCAATATATCTTGGTATTCAAAAGAGGCAGTTTATCATCCTCCATCTGATCTGAGTCACTGCTTTCAGGCAAAACCTTTATCCTTAAGTAGAGCCTGAATCACCAGCATCTTAATCTAGGTTGGTACTCTGGACAATAAATCAGAGACTGTACATTCCTTTCCTGGTATTATGAGTTGAATGGCCCCCTTACCAAAGTGGTCTTTAGAACAATACTTACACACCAAGGTGATTTTGTCTTTTTTTAAGCCTTCATAAATTCTCTGACCTTTCTCTATTTTGTAAAATATCCCTGAGTGTAGTTTACCGTACATTGATTTTAATAAGCATTCTCTATAGACCAATATGTATAATGTTGGAAATAGTATAATACAATTTTCCTCCACTGAAATGCTATAGAAAATTGCGCATTTTATACTGACATGTGCCACATCAATAATACAGTTTTTATATCTTATTTGTAGCTATTGATCTCAACAACATAATGAAAAATTGATTGCAATGAAGTGCACTACTTCTTAAGTGTAAATTTCAATGTCAAATTATTTTTATCTATGCTTCCCAATTATAGATGAAGCTTATACATTTATATATGTTTGCTTTTACAAAACTCTGGATCAGTAAATTAGATATGACAAGAATCTACTGGGTCAATAGAAACCTTGTTGCTCTCACTAAAATATGATTCCAAAATTAAATACACTAGTTCCCTTTCTTCATTATAGAAAAAATTAAAGTCTCCGTATGTGATATCACCTTCCTGAGCAATTTAGCAATTTGAAATAGGGTCCTAAATCTTAAGGGGATATGGACACACAAAGTACTTTATTGTACAGGAAACCACTGAAATTCATGCACTCATTCTGGAGCTTACATGGCAAAGTAAACAAGGAGAAGCATATTCTTTTGTTATCTCTTGAGACCTTATTATTTTCGGGGGAAAATATTTGCATTTGGGAAAACCTTATTCTATTAGAAATGATAAAAAATGAGAATGGCTTCCATACTTATCAAAGGAAAGGCATTGGTTTCTACTTTTTGTGTTGTAAAAACAGAGTAGCTCAATTTTTGCACCTTCTCCATACCCTTTAGGGAAGTTTAGAATGGGAAATTCAGACTATTCTGCAGGGTCACAAGCAGAGGTTATCTCCAGAGAAAGCTCCGTCTCTCATCTAGCTTTCAGGGGACTGGGACACTTTATGCAGAATTGCTTCTGCTTGTAGAACTGCTGGGAAAAATAGAAAAAACTATGGCTTTTTTCATTAGACACACTGCACATTTCATAATCAACACAAGAGTTAAGTGCCCAGCTAAGTCAGTCTGCTAAGTTTCACCCATTCATTGAATAGAGATGGGAACTTCTGAGGTAATGTGATTCATCCTTTCTTAAGACTATAAAATTGAATCACCTTTTGGAAAGTCTGTTGCTTGGTGTTGATGATAGAACCAGCAGAGTTGATTAGTTCAGAATAGAGCCTGTATTTTAAGGCCTGTGGTTGGCCAGGTTGAATCTCACTGTAAGGGTTCAGATAACTGTAGCCAAATACTGGCTTGCAACAATGTCATAATGTTGTTCAACCACTACCACATGCTTTTTTGATACCAGTGAATTATTAGTTTCTCAGAACAGAAACACAAGCATCTTCCCAAGTTGGTTGCAGATGCAATGCTGACTGTGGAAGAGAGAGGGAAATGGCACCTAAGGTAGATGATCTACAGTAATCTGCCTTGGTTTAAGAGAACTGTACTGTTTTAGGAACTGTCCTAATACCTGGAGATTGTCTCAGTCACAATCTAGAGTTCAGTACCTTTTTTTGGTGCCCCTTTTAAATAACATCATGTCTCTACTTCCATATCTGTTTCTCTTAAAGGGTATATTAGAGTTTTCCTTCTCCAAAAGAGGTGAGCTGGTTACATTTGTTATGACCAGTTGCTGAAAAGGAAGGAATGAAAGACATTTCACATGCTGTATTACAAAAAAACCTGGTTTTCTACATATTTGTGCTGTGTGCTTCTCCAGGCAAAATGTTCCTGACAGTTAGGACATTAATAATACCCCTCTCTTATGAAGAATGTTTTATTTTCATGAAGATTGAGTTCATACTGTTGTCTATTTTTTGGTGGTATTATTTATAAGGTCTTCTTCTGTTCAGCTGTCTGTGTTCATGACATTTGTTGACATTAGATTCTACCCTTCTTAAAGATTTGGTTGATATCTGTCGTGGGTTCAAAACAGGTTGGAAATCAAGTTGAAAATACGACTTGAGCATGGTGGCCTTTGTTTGCAGGAAGGGACTGCCTAAATATATCTGATATAAGATAATGAGAGACATTTTCCCCCTTCACTGTGCAAATCAAATTTTGTTAACAATCTGCCACTGATGAAGTGGCTGTGCTCTCCTGTGCCAGACAGCTATTCACTTTGACCCTGTCTTCCAGTGGGCAGTTGGACCACAGATATAGGATAGACTAACAGAAGAAAGTCAATGAAGGCTGGCTTTTATTGTTTCCACACATTTGTTTGAGGATGGCGTCTTACAATTTTGCAATTCATTTCAAGACATCTTGAAGCAAATGTCCTGTGAATTTACATATTTCATGACTGGTTTTTAAATACAGCCCACATAGGATCTTAAAAGCTATGCAAATCTTTAAAGAGAAAAAGATGATACTAGTACCAATTAGATAATTATTGTTATTATGATTACTAGGTAGTGATCAATGAAGGCTTCAGTGTGAGTTGGACTACATGAAAGATGCAGTGGCATAGCCATGTAGGAAGAGGACTTGTTCCTGCCTCTTGAAGTCCCTTTAATACAAGGGCATGAATAGACTCTG
Organism: Gallinula chloropus; assembly: GCF_964237585.1. Classification (NCBI taxonomy): domain Eukaryota; kingdom Metazoa; phylum Chordata; class Aves; order Gruiformes; family Rallidae; genus Gallinula; species Gallinula chloropus. The sequence continues at coordinate 145,689,292 of NC_140085.1, forward strand.
TGCTCCTAAAAATCTTCTTCCCAAGAAGTTAGTCTGAGCTGTATTGCCACCCACATATACATCAGCCAATGGGGAAATCTTGAAATAAATCACAATGTTCAGATTATAAAAGCTAAGATAATTTCCACATGACTTTGAAACCTAAGTGTGTCATACGGAGACCAGGCTGAACAGTGTTTCCATCACTCTAATTAACTTACTGATGTTTCAAAGCAAAGAGCATGTCAACACAGCTGTATGAGGGATGAGCATGCGTGAGCAGTTGGAAGAACTATAAAATATTAAAAACAAATGCATTGAGGTGGAAACTGGAAACCTCCGGAAAGTGGCCAAGGAAAAGCTACAAGCTTTAACTGGGGAAGTGTCATTTGCAATACTTCTTTATTGACAGCTGGAACTCCAGGAATTATCTGAAGTAAAATACAAGCAAACCACCAAACACTGAAATAACTGTGAAAATAATAGATGTGATGCAACCATGTTTTTAAAAAGGCAATTGTTTTAATGGATGTTCCTCAATTAAGGAAGGTTAAAACCAGCAGTTGTCATTAATGGTTTATTATTTATTATTTAGTGCAGTTTACTTGCAGACTGATCCTCTTGAGAAAGCTAGCATTGGTGTCCTGAATTGTTTGGCCAGCTGAAAACATCAACAAAAGCCCAGCAGCAAGACTGACAATGGAAGCACCAAGGTCCTCCTGGGAAATTTGTAGTGAACACTGTCAAACACCAATCAGAGGAAAGAACTGCTAATTTATGTTTCTGAGAGAAGGTCTGTTTTAACTCCCTTAGCCTTTTTCTAAGGCCGCGTCCATTAGATATTATGATATGAGCACTTACCATGTCTCCTCAAACTTTTCATTGTATGCCAAAAGCTAGTGACTCACAATGAGCTGCTAGAAGTGGTGTGACAATATTGCCTTACACATTATTAGATTATGTGGAATTTTAGTTCAGTTCTTAAAGAACAGAGAAAAAAATACAGACTATTTCACCCACAGAAAAATGCATTGATCAGGCATACCTTGTCAGACACCAGATAATTCAATTCCCTGTTCCTTGATCACTAGTGGAAAAGGGTGTAACCTGACTCCTACTGGGCAAACCACAGCTGTGTTGGCATTCTCTGTGGATGGGTAACAGGGAATAGGACTGAGAAGACTACAGAATTTCTTTTTAGCCATCAGGAAATTTAATCTTTATAATCTCAGTGTCCAACTGAGCAAGAAAGAGAAGGAACAACTTTTTTTTTTTTGGCGACTGTAATTCAGTTCTAACTTTTCAGTTGCACATTTCAATTAGTTGCTCTTTCATCCTTTTCCTGAATCTTTTCAGTCCCTAAAGGACATATTTACAAAAATAAATAAAGAAGTCAGAAGAAATACACCCGTTAGCAGTTGAGTAACTACTAAACCTACATTTTGCATTACTCATTCATTATTATATTGCATCATTTTATGCAGACAGCCACAGGTCCTGGCTGAAATGCTTTATGAGTATAGTCATGCTTCATTCTAGATTAGTGGTAGAAGCTGTTAATTTATTAATGAAGTGATAGAACTGAAGCAAAGTCAGTGGCCATGTAGGAAGATCAAGAAAACTGAATTGTGCTGACTGAAGGAACTAAGTGGTTCTTCACCCACCTAGAGAATCAGTAGTTACTACAAAGTATTTTTTACACCAAATGTCAGCTACCTGTATGAACAAACAACAGAAATTTTAAAAAATTACTTGGTTAGCTGTAATTCCCATAAAGAATATCTAGCCATTATGCCACGAACAACAGGCATCATTATATTTACCTCCCCAACTTCCTCCATGTGAAATACAAACATCTGCTTTGGCTGTTTGTCCTAGACATCTCCAGTTGGTGGAGAGAAGCGAGTAGCGTGAAGAAAGATATCCTATCTGCTTTAGTACAGGATGGATTGCCTTTGGAAGGCATTGTCCTACTGGTCACAAAAGGCTTCTTGATAACTCTCTAAGACCAGAGGCCTTACTATGCTTATGCTTTAAGATGTTCTACTCAAGCTTTAATATAGGGTGTGAATAGCCCTGATCAGAGATGTTCATTAATTTCTGCATTGTATTTCTAGGTTTCCAAATGGAAGAAAAATGTTATTTTACAATGGTCTTCCCTTTAGCATTCACTGATGTGATCTACACACCATGAGTGGAGTTCTACTATAAATACTCAATGCCGTTTCGACAACACCAAGGAAACCCTTTTGTCTCTTGCAATTTATTTGGCGTTATCATTTCTCACTGACTTACTAAATCATTCAGCAATTCTTTCTCAGGTTGTCTTTGCACATCAGCATAAGTAGCAGGATAAGGGAAATGTAGTGAGTTTCCAGATTTAGGTTGTAGATATATGACCTGGTGGAAATTATTTCTGTTGTTTCTTGCTCTAATGCACCATTTAGGAGAGTGGTGACTTTGCTGCTTTGCAGGAATGTGTGATACTGCAAAAGTAAGCATTCAACAGTTCTACAGTTGCATATCTGATCTAATTAATTTAACTTAAGGAAATGGGAAATCACATAATGATCTTCTATCCTTAACTCTAATTTGTAAAACAGGGCTAAAATGAGTCACCTTGCTTTTCAGTGTCCCACAATAGCAGAACCTTTCGCTGAACCTATTTTGAAGTTTTAATTCTAGAGTTTAAGATTTCTCTTCACTTATGTATCAACTCTCTTGACATGTATTTTCATGTTGAAAATATGTAAGTAAAAGAAAATGGGCATTTTAAAAACATGAACGGGAAAATGTGATCCAGTACTTACTGGGACAACACTTGGGAGTCTCTAAAACCTTCTGCAACCTAAACCTACTTTTCCCTCCCTTTGGGAATTCTCTTTAGCACCATTTTGTTTAGTTTGTGTAAGTTCAAGTTTCATCAAAGTAGTATTTATTTGTATAAAACTGTGCACCAGATGTCTGCAACCACAAAGCCTATAAAGTATTTTGTTGCCAATATGACCCTGGTGGTTTCAACAATTATAAACTGCAGCAGGTCTGTTTACACAAGGCTTTAATGTTAAACTGTATGCAAACATAACTATGTGGACTCAGAGTCTCTAAGACAGACACATCCAGTTTCACAAATATTCCAGCAAATGAAATCTTAGAACTTGTAAGCTACTAAGTATAGCACAAAGAACATGAAAATCACGATGCAGTAGTACTTAGCACTTATATATATAGCACTTTACATCTTCAAAGTACTGTGCTAACAATATCTAATTAATCCTCCTCAACTAATTAATCCTTTCCAGATCAGGAAGCTGAGACACATTAATTACAATTATTATTTATGTACTTATATAGCACCATAGGTGTGCATGCCACTTTACAGACTTATAGACCAGTCCCTCACTAATGTGAGCTGCTAAAATTTGTCTTTAATACTAATAGGAGAAAGTTCATGGTGTGCAATATTTGGAGAGAATACTTTCCCTGGAAAAATTTACAACTGTGCACCAGATTCTGCCATCAGATTTGTCCATAAGAAAACATGGTAAAAGGCAAATGGATATGAGGACCTATATTGCAACTTTGTTTACCTTTTTTAAAAATAAAAAATGTTGTTGTGTAGCATTTTTTTTCAAGAAGGTTCAGAAGGTGTTCAAGTGTCTCAACACATAAATTATCAACAACAATGCCTATGAAGTTAGTGTTGCGTGTCTTGCCTATTATAGAGAATGAAGAAGATTCTGAAATAAGGAATGTCTCATTTTGTGGACAAAATATCTAAATGTTTATATTTGCAACTCCTTTCTTAAAGATAGTCCCAGTTGTCTCAGATTTTGGATTATTGTACTGGAGGCCTAGTTCTATTCATAGTGTATAATTTCCCAATGAAATCCAAAACAATCATAGAATCACAGAACCATGGACTGGTTTGGGTTGGAAGGGACCTCAAAGATTATCTAGTTCCAACTCACCTGCCATGGACAGGGACACCCTCCACTAGACCAGGTTGCCTAAAGCCCCATCCAACCTGGCCTTGAACACTGCCAGGGAGATGGCTTCTACAGCCTCTCTGGGAAACCTGTCACTACAGTTTATAAGAGAGATTATTACTTAATAATTTACTTTAAAAATTACTTAATCTGTGTCAGCAGTGCTTAAGTAGAAGTAAATCTAAAATTAATGATTCCCCACTTGTCAGCGCATTGCAGATTCCTTTAGATGAAGCAATAATGTGGGAAAAAACGAGAATATTTTAATGGTGATCATAGTAGGACCTATAACCTTATGCAGTTTCTATCCTATCCAGACTTTCCGTTACTAGACATGGACATCATGCAAATAAGTTCTAGGGCTTTTTTCAGGAATAAGGTCTGGTAACCAAGCCTTATTCAAGAAAAATAATTGTTAGCAACTTGCAAACTGGCCCAAATCTGAGCAGATTGCTCCTTGCACAGCAAAAAGTTGCTCTAAGAAACCTCGGACAAACTCCCTTCATCATATAATGGATGGTCTAGAAATGTCTTCAGAAAAATAATTGTAAGGGAAGGTATTTTTCAGTATGAATGTCTGGTTTTATTACAACCTATGATATTTGCTGCATTTTAATCTCAGGCTTCAAGTCTGTATTTGATGTTGTTCTATGAAATTCTTTTTATCAAGTAGATGGAATAAGTCTTGGGTTTTCGAATTTTCTAGGTTGAGGGGTTAGAAAGTATGTGGTTCAGTCCTGAGTAAGTTGTAGCAAAAATAACTTTTGAAAAGCCTTGGAATTTTTATTCTTGTGTACTGTATGTTCACTGTTCTAAATTATTCACTGCAGTTCTTGGTCTGACAACAATTCAGAAGCAGTTTTTTGCAAGTACTGATAAATAAGATCCAACTTTTGAACCACATTGCTTAGTTTTGACTAGCTATACTACCTCTACAGTCTAATTCTCGAACCAAAAGTGAAGAACACATTTTTGGTTTTTTTCCCAGCTGAAACTGTAAGGGTTATTTAGGTAAGCAGAATGTAATTTCCTGAACTGGCATTTGTCCAGTAGATGTGGTTTGACCTCCTTGCAATAGAGATATGTTTATTTAAAGTAGCAGTGCACAATCAAAGGCCAAGTGTATTTTCAGAGAAGGAGGTGAGGAAGTGAAAACAAGGAGCACCAATAAAGAACTCTAATCAGGAGTGAAACACCTAAAAGTGTATTGAAACAGTGTTCTGCAGTGCCTCAATTAATCCCAGGCTGTCTTAACTCATGCAACTGGTACTACAAGACAAACAACATGAGCTGATGCCAACCAGTCTCATGTTTTCATTAGGATAAGCTATTACTATAGAGCGCTTCAGATGTGTGGAGCGACAGTGAACTTTCTGCTCTACAGGTGTGGTGGTGCAGGGCTTAGTCTTCCCACAGGCTCAGGCACGCAGGCTTAAGCCTTGCTTTAGGTTTATGCAGATCATTCACCAACCATATGAGGTGAAAATGAGTAGCAGTTTTTTGAAGCTAGGAGTAAGTGTTGCAGCCTACTTCTTTTCTATTTGTGTCACCGGCTAGTTCAATATATTAGAGTGTGATTGGCAATCTAGAGCTGGACTGAAGTTGAACTCTTCTAAGGCATCCAATCTGGGAAAAAAAAAAAAAACAAACTACAGTGCTTTCTCACCCACCAATTTAAACCCTAATGTTTAGCATCCTCAGATAAAAAGCTCCCTTCTTGGGACTTACCATGGGCCTAATTTGAAGTTCATCAACACTTTTACATTCATGAACTTTCTGAATGACCAAAAAAGCTAGTGCTGAAAAATGCATAAATATTCCATCTCCACCTTCCTGCCTGTGGTAGCTGAATATGCATGTGGGTTGTACCCTCATCACGAATGAAATTCCTTACCATTTCCTCAAGTTAGCAATATATTTGATGCCTTAGATCTGATAAGACAAGTTACATTCTCTTGTGCACACATTTTAGTGGCAGTGTGTGAATGTAAGAATTCTCACCAGTCCTAGTCATAGACCAAATTAATCTATCTGTGTGCTAATTATTGCTTTGTTATTTAAATCTTCTGAAAGCAGCCCGCTATTGCCGGGTGTGTTTCACTGAAAAAATCTGAACAGACTCAAAGACAGCCACAGAAGGAAATGTGGATTACAGATCAGTGCAAGAACTAAGAGGCAGCTTTACTTTAGTCAGTGAGTATCCAGGTATCTATCATGAATTTGGAGCAGTGTGTCTAATGAAATGTGGAAATGGAAGAATTGTATGGAGCATGACTGGAATTTGTAAGGGCTCTGGAAGACAAAAGAGTGTGTAAAAGTGGATATTGCCACTGAGATTAAGGCCAGTGACTGAAGGACGGGTACAGAAGACTGGGGGAGGGAGAGAACAGGTGACCAATTTAGAATTATAAGGAAGAGAAAAGCCATTACTGATTTGTGTAATTAAAGGTGACATGGGGAATCGTCAGAGAAGAAAGAAGTCCCTAGCCATATGTTTAGGGTGATGTAAGATTGATGGAATAAAAAGAAAAAGGCACATATAAGACAGGTCAGCTTTAACTTATTCTTGAGACCAATGCAGTGTTATGTTCCAAGGTAAAATAGCTAACTGTGGACCTCTTTTGCTGCAAGTGAACCATCTAAAGGTGACGCATTCACTCCATGGGGAGAATGATATCAATGGAAAAGGTATAATGATAAGAAAAAAGGAGTTTCTGAGAATACAGTCTTTTTCTCAATATCTGCGTCTCTTTTTATTTTGGCTATGAGTCATGTGCTGTATATGAAAATTTTAAGATAAATGGGCATGATGACCATCTGAAGATGTCAGTGGAAGCTGGGTTTAAAGCTGTCCTTTTCATTTCCTTCCCTGTCTCTTCCTCTCCCTTCCTCCCTTTCACCCCCTTCATCCCTTCTCATCTTCCTCTTTTCCTTTCTTTTTCTTTCACTACAGTCTCCCACTGTGGAGATTTTTGAACGGCATGGCAACATCTCATCAAAAGCAGCAAGCTCGGAGAAGGTGCTCAGGTCATTCTCCCAACCTGCTCAATGAAACCAACGAGTCCCTGTGCACTACTTGCTGACAGTAGCTGATTCTTTGTTGATAAAGAAGGGTCAACATATATAATCAGATTTGTGCTATTCCTTCCCATGATCAAAAGGAGGAGGTTCCCTCTTCCCTCATTTGAAATCTTTGCTGAAGTACACAGTCAGCAAACCTCCCTGCTAAGTGGTTCTACAATTGTTATAGGTTTGCAGATTTTTTCTTTCCTCCTTCTCTGCCACCCCAGATAAAAACTGAAGCTGTTGGTTCCTATCAAAGCACATCCAGGCACAAAGCTAAAAGGAAGAATTTCTCCCTGCATAATTCCAATATTGATGAATTAAGGCCTAAACAGCCCTTTTGTATTTAAAAAAACCCATTCAGAGTCCATGCCTAAAATCAAGATTAGCTCCATCAAGAAGCAGTAAATTCAGCAATAAGATTTAATCTCTGTGGCACTCAAAAGACAAGATTCAATTATATTCTGTGATCTTAATTGAATTACAAAACCCCCCTCAAAAGTAATGACATTATTTTATATTTTCCCCAAGCCCAGCTTACTTGGATTGAAAGGAATTAAATAAACCATGGTTTTAGAAAAATATGTTTGTTTTTGCTGTCTAATAATTCACAGCTTTGAGGAGAAGCTAATATCCTTTAAGTAAAAGACTAATATCTATCTCTGGAAGTGCTTTTTTTGACCCATCTGGTTTGTCAGAAAAGTCTCCTACCTCTGATATTTATACAATATCATGCAAATGTCAAAATCTGAATGTCATCTTCAAAGACCCTTTTATGTCAGGCAACCCCTTTATAGGGAAAAAATAAACAATTTTATGTATGCATGCTTGATGCCAGTCCAATTAATAAAAGCCTTTTTTGCTATGCTTGGCTACAAGCAAGTTTCTCTTTTGAAAATGAACAGAGGGAGAATGAGATAAAAGGTCTGTATTGTTTCCTTGCAAATTTTACAGTTTCATTTTTAATTTGTGTTTGGATGTGAGGATCTTGGTGCAGATGGTGTGATAGTCCACAGTATGTTCTGAGAACCTGAAATGATAACAAAGATATGCAAATTGAGAGGGTGCTTTGGATGAAAGCCAGGATATCCAATTTCACAATAGCTGAAAACAAATTGATGTGCCCAGCAAACTACTCAGAGTAGCACTAGGAAATGTAACAGTGCCAAAACAAATTATATTAATGACCTGAGCAGTTTGTTGAATTCTATTGGCTAGCTTAATGTTGGTTACATTTGTCTGCGTTGGCACTTCATTTACTGCACAAAACAACTTTTGTAAATGAAAAAAAAAAACCAACAAAAAAAAAGCACTTAATGAAAAATCAATCTTGGTAATTACAAAATAAAGTTATACAAGAATTATTTTGTGCATCTGAGAAATGTCCAGCATATTTCACATGAAACAAATTGAAGTAGATTCTCTCGAAATTCAGAAACAGGAGTTGAAATTATTTATATGAGGAAACACAAATCTCATCCTCTTCAAGGTTTGATCCAGATCGGCATTACAGTTAATATTAACAAAAGAAATGATAAATGTTCTATTATTTGAAAAAGAAAGCTAAAAGGAAATGTTTTCAAAGAAAATATTTGTGTGTAAAGGCACCGTCTGAAGTAATGCTGAAACAGTAATGTTATTCACATTTTTGCCAGTGTTAAAACAAGAACCTGAGCCCTTGGCTGTCATTTCTGTCTTCTCCTCCTTTCTTTAAATGAAAGATTCCTGTCTCCAAGTGAATCACTTTAAACAGACTTTTAAAAATTGTTCCTCTCCTAAACCATGTGTAAATGGATGAGAAAAAAAAGTCTGCCAAGAACGTTTGTAGTTTGAATATCCCTTAACAGTTCATATATTTTACCTGAATAGCTTCTTTCTATTTAGAAAGAGAAAATCAAACACACTTTCAGTTTTCATAAAATCATGCTAGCAATGCAGTGAACTGAACGCGCGTTCACATATTTTAGTATTCCATATTGAATAACATGTTTTGAACTACCCAGATCCATATTCTGAATCTTTTTGAAGCCTGATTTTGGATTTGATTCTAAATGTGAAAATTTTTCATTTGCTAGTACTGTACGTGAATTAGCCTAGTAGTATAAAAGATAAACTGAGATTTGACCTTGCTACCCCTGCAGTCAATAGGCTGCCTCCAGAGCTGGAGTAGGAATACCAGAGGATCAGTGGAGATACCAATCTAAGTCACCCAGATGCAACTGAAACCCATGTTTTCTTCCAATTTCCAGAAACACCACTACTCCTTTGTTCATCTAAAAATTCTGAGGGCATTTTATAAAATACTAAATCAAAGTAAAAATAGTGGCAGATGCACCCACCCCCCCAACTGTGTACAACTGTAACTTAAAGGTGTTATGAACTGGTATCATATATTAAAATGTGAAACAGTTACTTATTGCTTGCAACTTTATTTTAATCTGTCACAAGAAGGAAAACAAATACTGGCAGAGAATTCATCAAACATTCAGTATGAAGATAATGCGCCTCAACTCTTAAATGTCAGCTATTATACACACACTTGTATTTGTCCTAACGCCATGAAACTGTTCTTGTGAAAAGCACTTACATCCATATTGTGCACTTTTGCTAAGTTTAGCCTTTCCAATACAGAATCTTTACCCAAAAAGTAGGTAGTTAAAGACAATGGCAACACACTGATTGCAGTTATTGTAATTTCATAGATAGGCATTAAAAAGACCTGCAAAAAAACCAAAACCACAACCCCCAACCCAAAAACCCCTAACACTCCCCTTGCCCAAAAAAGCCCCTCAACACATCAAAACTCTTGATACAAGCTGTGTTTACTGGCCTTTTATTTCAGGTTCTTTTCTAAAGCTTTCATTCAGAAGAATCCTTCCCCACAGATTACTTTACCCTGGGTGGCAGAGCACAATATTTTGGTAGGACCTGCAACAGCACTCTTGCACTTAGCCTGAGCTTGGAGGTGTTTCATGTGGGACATTTGTCATGGATGGTAATTCAAGTGGGAATTAGGTGAATTGGGTACAAAGAGCTAGGAAGAAAGGAGAAATGTGTGCAGTATCCTCCTTGGTCCTGAGACACTTACTTGGAAAACACAGCTCAGGTAAATAGCTCTTGGATCCACACTACTTGGGAGTCTGTGGCTGAAGCTGATAGTCACAGGGTAGCTGCTTCTTTATATGAATAATCAACATGTTTAAAAGGCTTCATGGTCTCCCCCACAAAAAACAAACCCCATCCCTGTGGCAGAATAACAATCACATATGTATTCAAAAAATGTGGGAATGACCCACATCTGTTCCTTAAGCCTTCTCCTCTGCTTATGATAACAGGAGGAGATGATCTGTCTCTGTGGTTTTAACTCGTTGAGCATTCAGAATGATTCACCGAGTGAACATGGAAAGTTTCAGAAGGTAGGCTAAAGGTTTCTTTACTTGGTGTCATGCTCTGGATGAAAATGTCATCCTCATAGCTGGCTGGACATGGGAGATGATAACACAAGGCAGCCTAGGAAGTCCCTATAGACTTACATGACTGATCCACAGAGATGGAAGACAAATTAAAGTTTTCTTTGAAAAACACCTCAAGAAAAATGCACATACTCTGTTTGGGAATAGTTGTTTTTTTAAGGCCTGTGTCTCCACACAGGACATGACAAGAGCACATGTCCTCCTAAGCATATCCGTGCAAAGGAAGAAGTAAAGGGAATGGAGAGGTAAGAAACCTATGGAGTTCACAAGCTTTAATATTTTTTCACCACTTTTAATGTAAATTCAGTAGTCTTTTTATAAGAGCTTTGTGTTTTTTAGTTAAGTAAGTCCCAAAGGGCCAGCCTACCCCTTGCTTCCAGAGGTGCCGAGGTTACCCATCAGTGGGACTAATGCAGTGAATCCCACTGCACTGCTATGGAGCTGGCTTCAAAAAGAGTTGCAGGTGCTACTGGAGGGCAGGTCTGTGAGACCTCCCAGTACAGCAGGTTACACCTAAGTGCTATTGGGACCTGTCTCTCTTGCAGAAGGTGCACATTGAAGGGCAGGTCCCATCACAGCCAGAGGAGAAATTCCTGCTCACTGCAGCAGGCATGAAATTGGGTCAGAGAGCAACGGTCCCAACTGGGACATTCCCCATTCTGCGGTGGTGGGTTGCAAAACCAAGACATTCATTGGGAAAACTGGGAGCAGCTCTTCTTCTTGCAAGAAATGCGTAGTGTCTCTTTTTAGCCAAGCATTCTCAAGCCTGAGGTGCCTGTTCCAAACACTCTCATCTCCCACTGACTTCATTCCTCTGTGTTACTCCCACACTCTCTTCAGTAGGTGTGCAGCTCTGTGCCATTTATATGTTTCATACAATGTGCCTGAGAGTAGAAGTTTAGCTTTTCTAATTAGGCACCGTGCTATTTTAAAAAACCTTTTTTCATAGCAAGATGAAGGTGTAAGTGTTAACTTGACGCACATTTGTCAAAGGAAATAATAATAATAATAAAATCCTCACAAAGCGGTTAATAGCTTTTATTAACTGATGCAGCTATGTAACAGCAAAGTATAGGTTTTAGATGAGCCCAGAAAATGACCCTTGGTAAAAAGCTCGCTAAAAGGAATACCTTGGAGCTGTCCATCAGTTGCACAGACACACACAAATCCTGAGCAGTGAGGCAATGTACTCTCTGTCTTCATGCATAATACATACAAAATAGGTGAAGTGGTATGTAAAGTGAATTTTAATTGGTTATAATTGTCATTTCATTTAGTAAAGTATTGTCTGGAGACCAGGATATCAATTAGCACTCTATGGACTCTGTTACTTATGAAAATATGCATATATAGAGATGATGTGCTCTAGCAGCAGATATACTTTAATTAAGAAAGTGGTACAGTAAATTAAAGACCTTTAAAGTATTAATTAATTAGTGTATAGATCAATTCTGAGTTTCAACTTGGTAAAGTTGAAATCACTGTACCTGATTTAAATGAGATAAGAAATGCGTATTCTGTGTCCGTTGCCAGCTTTTTAAAGGTATTCATTGCCAGAGCCATGTTAGCTTAAAGCAGAAATACATCTCTTCTCTACAGAGCGCTGAAGTTTTATCTTAAGTTGGAACTGTTTAAAGTTATCATTTGTTCACACTAAAACACCAACCAGATATGTTTTGTCAGGAGTCTTTATCCTGCTCTTTTTGTATATGTCCTTCATATTCCTTGGTGTTATTAAACAACCCGGCATTAATAAGGTATAGAGAAGTGATTGATGTATTCCGTATTATTATTAAATTGTTGGTAACCAAGGCAGGTTTGCTTTTTTTTCTCCCCTTTCCTCCTTCTTCTCCTTTTCCATGGGGGATGAAGAGGGACCTGTCCCTTTTTAACCACTTGCTCTGAATGACTTTTATACCCAATATAAGTGAGAAAAGAGGATGAATGTCACCTCTCTTCTCTTCCTCCTCCTGCTGATGCATACTCCTTCTTTTGATTGACAGCTACTAATAACCTTCCTGCCCTAAGTGCCATGGAGACACTTTATTAGGACAAACAGCCAAGGAAATCTAGGAATGAAGCCAAGCCTGCAGTGAGTTATTATCGGGCTTGTATTTATCTCAGCTTTGTAATTTTTTTCAGTGATATGCAAATCCTGAAATAGATCTTCTTCTGTTGAAGGACAGGTCCCTCTGTTAATTGATCCACTGAGATTCAGCCTAACCTCTTTTAGCTATCAGCCAGGGAAACAGGCTACATAAAAGAGTCTCAGTGCTGTATACAGTTCACATAAATTCACTGTGCATTCTACAAGGAAAACTTCTGCACAGAAAATGCATTTTTAGTTCCTGAACATATTTTACATATCAGTGTTATCTGCATAACAGATCAAACTGATTTGTTTATTTGTTTATTAGATATGTATGAGGATGCATTCTTATAATCAAATGTGATTTTAGATGGAGCTTGCTTTCTTTCTGGAATGATACACCACAAACATGTATTGTAAAAACACATTAAATGAAATTCAGACATAATGAAAATGCATTTGTTCAAAATCACCTTTTTTTTTTTTTTTAAAAAAAAGAAACTACATTACAGAAACACTTTATTACTGAGCAATTTGACTGTTTGGGAATTAGCAAAACAGGTGCGTCTCCTACAAGCCTTGAGATTCTGCAAACATTTTTTGTTTCTTTGTTGAGATTTGCAGCAAACAGGTAATGTTGATTCAAATAGATCTTTTAATAGCATATTAATAACAGCAGCAGGATGGATTTAATTCTTCTTTGTCTTTCTATAGGGATAGGTCCATTTAGCAAGCAATTTATTTGACAGAGAGCAAAATTTCTAACAAAGGGAAATGTTCAGGGAAACACTAATAATAATAATCATAACAATAATAGTAATATCAAAGAGTCCAGAATGAAAAATGGATCAGCATTAAAAATAGGTATTATTTTTACATTTATATAGCATTTCTCATCCATAAGAATCCAGAATGTGTTCATCATTCCCTAGTACAGCAATACCAGTTCAAATATAGCTAGTACTGAGATGGAGGAAATACCCCAGAGAAGGGGCACATTTGGAAGTGAGTGGGTGGGATCAAAAATGCTCACAAAGTATGGACCAGCTTTCATTTTGACACCTCATCTAAACCATAGCAATGTGAAGAAGTACAAGGGAAATCTATTACCAAAACCTTCCCAGTTTCTCAACCTGAGAGACAGAACGATGTGCAGTAATGAGGTGTGAGGCATGAAAGCCTGTGCTCTAATCCCAGTTCTGCCCGCCAAATTATGTCATGGCCTTGAGCAAGTCATTTCACCTCTACTGCTGTAAAATGAGGATGATAAGCCTTACAAGGCTCAGTCTATGATTCTTGCTCAGTAAGTGTTTGTAAAGTGCTTCCAACACGTGAAATTCTTACGCAGGTATGAATAATTTCTGTGAGTGTGACCATAGCACCTGGAGTGCGGAGGTCCTGAAGGGGTAGCATTATAAGTGTTGGCAAGGATAGGAGGGAATCTGCATTTCAGTTGAGATCGGAACCCAGACCTCTCCAAACACTGAAAATTATCTTTTCCACAACCAAATTTAATCTCTTTTTCCTATGACTCAAGTAAGGCGACGGAACAACTAGACAGGAACATCTTTACATGTTAGGGAGCTTAGATCTAGAATCAGTGTCCAACTACTGCACTCTTGGACACACTTGAGTCCTGCTGATTGTAGTTGTATTAGGACTTGTGCTTATAGCCAAATATGTTTAGGGCTCACAGGAATGGACAACAACCAAAAATCAAAATTGAACTTCTGTATTACTGGGCTGTTTTGGGTGTTTCAGATATATCTTTAAATTTTAATGTGCTGTTGAAAGTCTATCCGTTCTGAAAGAGGAGATTTCGAGATGGATTTTACAAGCTGTGCTAACCTTTCCTCAACTCCTTTATTTTTTCCACCTCTCCTCAAACAATTTTCTTTCAGTTGTTTCATAGAAGTCAATTCAACAGGCAAAACTCTGGTTTGAAAAGTTCAGTTGTGTGTAACTCTTATCATTGTGGTGTGATGGCAGCTCTAGATACAATGTGTGTAACATTAAAGTACGGTACTACCGTTTGAAAGATGTTAAACAGTAATGGGTTGTGCATATGATTACTGAATTGACATTGCAGGAGTTTACCCCTTTGCATTTCCCTGGTTGAGGTCATTCCTGAGTAATGAAGATGTGAAATTAAATTATCACTCAGTCCTCTTCAGATTTCTCTCTTTCTCTCCTCTCAATTTCACTCTTCCATTTCCTCTTTGGTCATTTGCACACTTGTGTGTTAATGGTTTGGAGGAAATGTCTAGCAAACGACATCACTTCAGGAGCCAGGGCTCAGTGGAGGAGTAAATACATCAACATGAGATTTTACAAGATTTCAGAGAAATAGCAAAGGGGTTATTTCAGTAAAAGCATTCATGTTGCATGAATCAGTACCAGGATCTAGTTGATTTTCTCTTCAAAAAAAGAGCTTTGAAAGTAGATTTTCAAACTGCTTTTTTTTTTCTTGTTTTAACAAAAAAACCCCACAACTCTAGAGAAGAGAGACCACAGCACTTTTGTGAAGTGCTAGTTTCATAACAAGCTTTTCTTTCTGTGACTTCTGTTTTGTTTAAGTGAAATTGATCCAGATGAAATTAGCTATGTTTTTGTGCCTAAACCCAGAAATTTCACAGGATTTTTTGGAAGCAATTCTTTTTCATGCCTGAAATGACAGTAAAAGGCAAGCATCTCACATTCTGAGGAATTTTTAATTTAACTGATTTTTTTTTTTGTACAGATATATCAGGACAAGCAAACAAAATTGCTAAAAAAGGATACACAAGTGGAAAGTCAACAGCTTAGAATACAGAGAAAGCATAGTATGTGTGCTACAATAGCACAAGAAGGCTACTGTAGGAACCTGTACTTTGTTATGTCGGATGCTACAAAACCAAGAAATTAATTAATAGGGTTTCCCAACCTCATTCTCTGGGGAGGGTGATTTATATATGGAATTCTTGTGAGAGAGGTTAGGGCCTGTTCCTGTATTTCTCTTGCTGGTATTAAATTTTTTGCAAACTAACTCAGATAATCTGTGCTAGTTTTAAAGGACAGACAATAATTTTATATGTATGCATGTATGTATGTATGTATGTATCTATCTATCTATCTATCTATCTATGTATCTATCCATCCCTCTCTTATGATTATAAAATTGCCTTCTCTGTATACATATATGTATACACACATACATATATGTATATGCATACATGTATTTGTATATGTATATTTATATATACACAGGCTTGCATTTGTGCTGACTGTATTTGTTACTTTATTGCAAATAATAAATGGGAAACATATTCAGTATTTAATAATAAGGTGGACTTTTTTTTTTTAAACAGTTGGCAAGGCTCTCCTGACTTCTCTGGGATCATGATTAAGCCAGTGTTAAGTGTTTTGGGAACAGGTCCAAAAGTAACGACTAAGTGAAAGAATATTACGACAAAACAGTGTTGTCTTTAGAAATGCACTAATAAATAAGACATGCTAATTTTGATTAATCAGGTTAGTCAGAGGCTGTAAGTACATAACAACTTTTAGAACAGATTAATATCTATTAAACCACTTTTTCTAAAGTGATAAGCCTCACTACTATAAAATTTATTTTAGTTGACGTCTAGATAGCTGGGCAAGGATACGTCATCATGTTGTCAGAGCTGGCCTGTGAGGGTAAATGGTTTTACTGGTGTTGGTTTCAAACCTAAGGCAGTGCCAAGGTAAAAGGGAGCACAACTTAATCTGACCAAAGCAAAACAAAGTGTACTTTTTTTTATTGATACTTCCTTTTATTTTGTATCTACTCACAATAATCTGAGAACAAGGAAACTGTCAAAAAAAAAAAGGCTTTTTTAAAACCCAAGACATCAGAATAAGGCTAGTCAGCTTTCCTTAGTGGAAAGTGAGAGCGAAACGTTCTAATCCTTTAAGTGTGAGGAAGTAAAGGTTTCTCAAAGTCTGGGCATTACAGCAGGTGACAGAGAGCACATAGCCTACAGGCACGTCTACAGGCCATTCCTGCTTTTCTCACACACACTGTTAAAAGGATGTTTTATCCTGAGGCAAAGTTACACTGAAAGAGTTAAAAACCACTTTAGAACATCAGATGTCATGTCACAGTGCTTCAGAAACACAGCTGAAGTGTTGCGATGCATAGAGTGCTTTTTTCATTTATCTTACCTAAGAACTCACACTTAAACCTGAACCAAAGCTTGATTTCAGTCTCAGCATGGGTTTTTTTTGTATTTTGTTTTTAAATACTATTATTTTAATGCTGACATCAATAAACCTTAGACTAAGCAAAATAATTGTAGCATCCCAAATTGACAAACATTAAAAATATTAAAATGGTCTTCCAGATTAGGAATAACTTTGGCTAGTTATCTAGCAGGTGAGGATTCACATAACTCCATCAGAACCAATGGTACTACACTAATTTACATCATCAGAGGTGCTGGCAAAAGATACTTTGAAGGAAAAGAAAGAAGCAGCTAAACCAAAAAAAAACAAGCTAAAATCAACAAAACTGGCATTTTCACAAAATGTAGAATATATAAAAATTCCTGAAACAGCAGGAAACTAACAAACATTAACCTAATGTTTGAACTGCTATAACTGCTGACAGTGCTAAAGTAAGAAAGTGAACAAAAAATCTTGTTTATGTCAGGATAGTATGACCCAAGACCTTTATTTGCCCTTTGAGAGCATCTCTGTGTAAGCAACTAGTCAGGAGTCTGTCTGAAAGAGCTGTGAGGAAACAGGCTAGGTTTACAGACCAACCAGTGTCTCCCACAAATAGGCAGGAACAAGCTTTGGCTCTAAAATACAATAGAATCTGTCAGAGGGGCAACAAAAAAAACCCTAAACATTTATTCTGTTTGCACATGCATTTTACAATCTCGCACAAACTGGCAAGAAATAAAGCGATGTTCTACCTGTCTGAGCCTGGGAGCAGGCTAAGGGGGAGCCGCTCTTGCGAGAACAAGGCAAAGCTGATTGCTGTTGCTATTCACCAGCCAAGAACAGAGGAAGCCAGGTTGCTAGTTCAAGAGCACAGGCTATGGAGGAAAGGATGCCTGAAGCAACTGTTGTTGCTTAAAGCTGACCCCTGAATAAAGTAGGACTCTTTCCAGGATGATTTTTTGATTCCTGACCCTAGTGAGTTGTATTCACTTAGTCCAGAGCTCACAGATACATACAGCATGCACTGTCAAACCCAGTTAGCCAAACCATAGCGGTCAAGGCTTTTTGCCCAGAAAAGCTTATCTGTTTCTTACCTTGCAGCTTTTGCCAGGCAGAGCTTTCAGCCTGGTGAAAACAGGTGGTGCATCTGGTGAAATATCCACCCAGACCTTGGAATCATAAAATTGTTTAGGTTGAAAAAGACCTTCAAGATCATCAAGTCTAACTGTAAACCTAACACTGCATGGGAGTTGCATTCACCCAGAGGTCAGCTCTTAATTAGACCTTGTGGACAGGTCCTCTAGTTGTTCATACGTAGACAGAAGATGAAGATTAGGATCTTTGAAAGTCTATCCACAGTCAAGCCTGACCATTTGAAGGTGGTCTAACACATAAATATTAGTGTCTTTGCTGACACTGCCATCACAGTTAATGAGAACTCTATGTATTGTGAACATCTGTCCAATTAGGTAGCTGTTAACTGGAGTGAAACCACCATGCACGGTAAGTATAAACAGCTTACTGTGTTGCATGGTACCAGCATTTGATTTTTAACGGTCTGGGTGCTTTGTAGCTGACCCTTTCCTGAGAACTCTTTCCCAAATATTAACAACCCCTTTGGCTTGTACAGTTCCCAAGAGTATCTCATCCTCATGTTATAGGACTTGTTTAGTTTAACTTGTTTTTTTTCACTACATGCAGCCACCTTAAATTGCTTTCTCATCTGCTGCTGCACCCAGTTTGTTCATCTCAGTAGCCAGAAACAGCATAACCTGAAATACAAGCATGTTTCTACAGAAAGGCAAGAATCCCTCTAGCTAATCTGACATGTTCCATGTTGGATCATACTAGCTATCATATACTGAAACTGTCAGAAATCACAGTAAGGCCCAAATGTATACAGCTTCGCCTATACTGGACCCCCTATCAAGCCATGATTACTGTCACGAATTGGATGAGTTATACAAGAGAGGCAGGATATTGGGTTTTGTTACAAATAACATACCTGTCAGTGAGGTGAAAGGCATGCCACATCTGAAAAGGGGATGTATGACATGCTTTTCACTTCTCTAGGAAGGATAGAGGAACAAATAAACTACATGTTTCAAATGCCTTGTCTTCCGCTCACAATTTGTCTAAGCCATTTCCTTGCTATTGTCTTCCACAAGGTTCTCCAATCAGCAAAGAAATTGTATTTTAGTCTATTTAAAAAAATGAAACGTGTTATCTGCTGTGCAGTTCTCACCTTCAAAAAATACAAATGAATAAAAAACACTATAAATGAATCCAACTCTTGTTGTTAATGGAGTCTACAAGGGAGCCCATACCTAAAGCTGAGCATTTCAAGTCTACATGAAGAACCCGGAGTTTTTTGAAGATTGCAGGATAGTTGTACATTACAGGCACCACTGGCACCAGAAGAATATCTCAGTCTTCTGTCAAGAACTCTGTGTTTCCTCAAGGGCTGCTATGCCTGTGGATGGTTTCTTCACAAACTCAGTCACTGTCTCCTCTTTCCTTCCACATCCACTTTCTTCCCCAATTTGCATACATTTTTATCGCTGCTGTTATTATTCTATGAAAAGCAATTTAGTTATCTTCAGTACCTTAGGTATTTTGCTAACTTTCCCAAAAATATTCTGTACAACTGTATCCATAATTGAATAATCTAGGTTTCACTTGAGGGGACCAGAAACAGATGGTTTGTTTTCGAAGCCTTCCTGAAATACAAATGCTTACTGTGGATAAAGAGCTATGAGTCGGAAGCTGCAGAAACCCAGTTCTGATCCCTGGTTTGTGTGCCCTGTTTGGTAAGTGTCTTGCTGTTTGCTGTGGCATATTAATTCTGAAAGTGATATACTGCTTTGGAGTCAAAGGAAGTTATAAAATGAGCCGGAAATATAGCAGCTCAATAATACCTCCATAATAAATGTTTCACGCTGGATTCCATTATAAGTATCATATTCACTCTTATGGCTTTGGACAGGAACAAATTTCATGATTACTGCCAGGGTACAAGGAGAAAAGTTTCTGGCAAATATGCAGGCCATTTATCAAAGCAGACTCAAAGTGTGGAGGATTGCAAAACTATGCCAGAATACTGGGCTGCTAAAACTCTGAATAATGATTCGATAAGGATTTTATTAAAAGAACCCTAAAACACAACAACCTGATTTTCAAAAAAAGTATTTTCCTGCAGGTAGATTTTCCTAGATAATTACTTCGATCATCCACCAACACAAGCATGCTCTTTGTGTGTGGGGGGTTAATTTATCTGAACACTCTAGAGGTTCAACCTATGCTCTTTTTAGGCACAATAAAAAGAATTAGGAACACAGAATGTGCACTTCATCTAATCCTAAGGTAGACGTTTATCATAAATCAAATGACTCACCAAACCCATCAGTAGTCTGGGTAGCCAGATCAGTTCAATGGGGATGCATGACCCAAATGAGTAATAGGTGACACTATATTCTGCATCAGAGCTGAGCTTGGTGTATATGGTGATGGAAAGCTGCCATGCCCAGGGGAGCTTTCCTAACTATACTGTGATTCAGTGTACATCATAGGTCACCATCTCTGCATTTTACTTCTTTCATCACCCTAAAATTTCTATGCACCTGCACTTCAGATATCTAAGGAATGTTTATGGTCAAACATCCTCAGTGCAGGTATTGGGAGCACCTTGTACATGGCTGGGAAATTCCCACAGACAGCTAAAAAGAGTAAGAAGCACATATGAGGTATTAAGCAAGCATTACCTTGGGAGCTATCAGTACTAGAATGTTTGAAGTTACCAGAGCTGTGTCTTTCACTGCCTTTCTCACACCCACAGGCTAGGAAATAACTAGTAGGTTTGGCAACACTCCTGAAAATTGCTGGCTGACTTACGATGATTTCAGTGTTTTAACCATCAGTTTCTGTTTAATTAGTGTCTAATTTCTGTATTTACACCTGGTAACTATTTAACAATGTCTGTATTCAAACAGAGTGAATTAAATGTTGAAGTTCAACAAAGACAAGTGCAAAGTCCTGCACATCCTCCCTATGAAACACAGCCTGGAGGACGATGTGATAGAGAGCAGCCCTGCGGAAAAAGACTTGGGGGTACTGGTGGATAAAAAGATGGACTTGGACCAATAATGTGCACTTGCATCCCAGAAGACAAATCACATCCTGGGTTGCATCATAAGAAGTGCAGCCAGCAGATCAAGAGAGGTAATTCTGCCTCCCTACTCTGCTCTGGTGAGACCCCACTTGGGTGTGTCCAACTCTGGAGCCCTCGACACAAGAAGGACATGGATCTGTTAGAGCATGTCCAGAGGAGGACGGCAAAGGATGATCAGAGGCCTGGAGCACCTCTTCTACAAAAACAGGCTGAGAGAGTTGAGGTTACTCAGCCTGGAGAAGAGACGGCTCAGGGGAGAGACCTTATAGCAACCTTCCAATACCTGAAAAGGACCTACAGAAAAGCTGGGGAGGGAGTGTTTGTAAAGGCATGGAGTGATAGGACAATGGACAATGGTTTTAAACTAGAGCAGGGTAGGTTTAGATTAGACATTTGGAAGAACTTTACTATGAGGGTTGTGAGACACCGTCACAGGTTGCCCAGAGTGGTGGTGGAGGCCCCATCCCTGGAGGCATTCAAGGTCAGGCTTGAAGCTCTGAGCAACCTGATCGAGTTAAAGGTGTTCCTACTTACTGCAGGGGGTTTGGACTACATGGCCTTTAAAGGTCCCTTCCAACCTAACCCATTCTATGATTCTACAATTCTATTTGCCTGCTGTAGGCAAATACATTTTAGGGTGTATTTCAGCTAGGATTCATGTGCCTATCTGTAGCCATCTAGATTGTACACAGCCTTAATGTGTAGCAACCATCTTCCACAATCTATGAATGGAGGGAGAGAGAAAGTGATCTTCAGTGCTTTATTTGTTATCCTAGAAAACCACCTGCACATGGGATGAATTGCCTTATGTAGTTGACAGTAAAAGGGACTTGGATACTCACTTCAACTGGTGCCTGCAGCAGGCCACAAATCAGTGGCTGGTGTCAGAGAGGATGAATCCTACCCCAGAAGTGCTAATGACCTCTCAGAACCCTGAAGAATAGGAAGGATTCCCATAGAAAATTACATTGTTCCCTGGAGCTATTTTCTCATTGAAAATGAAGCACCACGTGCTGACCAAATTTATATTTTACCTCACTGTGCCCAAATCTGCTCATTTTCATGAAAATGTAACCCTGATCAAGGTTATTATTAACCTCTCTAACCCATGTTAGTAGTGGTTGTAAGTTAGTCTAACCCAATAACCTCAAGTTTCAGAAAGATCCATTGGTCATTGCATTTTTTTCTTAATTCTCAATTTTCATGCTTTCCTCATTTGTACCATTTTCACATTTTATTTCTTCATTTACAGCCCTTTTCTCATTCACATTTTCTCTCTTCCATGCAACAGAGAAGTTTCTCATTTACAAGCTGACACCTGTGGTTTTGAATAGCACCTTTTAATATAAGTTATATGAATGAGATGTGCTGCATGATTTTTCAGTGTACCTTACACAATAATTGACCTCACATAGATTATCAGTTATTCATGGCCCCTTGCCTTAAAAAGGGTCCTAAACAGCCAATCACAATTTAAAGACATATTATTCTGCCTTAAAGACATTCATTCACAGTACCTTTCACAAGTTATTGGCCATTTTCTTTCCCAGAATTAAGGATTATTGAAGCTTGTGCAACGAGAACTTTGTTCTTCATAACTCATCCTCTTACTTGCTTATGCAACGAAGCATTATAATGTGCAGATAGTTGCTTCAGAGGACTTATGACTTCACTAGCTGTACAAAGACGAGGACAAAGACAAGTCAAGAGGAAGGAAAACATTTACAACATAATGAGAAGGTAAATCAACTTACATTTGCTGCAAATAGGTTGATGGAAAATATCACTAATGTTCCCTTTTAGTTGTGAAGATGAGGTGCTTCTACCAGTCCTTTTTCAATTATAATACAGGGCATTTTATACAATCTTCTCTTTGGGGTTGAAGTGCACAGACTTTGAATTCTTAATTTCTGATCTTTAGACAAATGTTAGAAGTTGAAAAAAGCAGGGAAGGGAGTGGACCTTATGAGAAATCCTCTACTTAAAGCTGTGGCAGAGTCCACCATTAGAAACTTGGTTTGAGGTTGAAAACCTGACCAGACCCTCTCCTAAGGTAGCTGGAGTTATGCTCATCACTGTGTTACATCTAATAGAAGAGAGGGAAAATAACACCATCTACCTATGGGTGTATGCAGGATGGCAAACGAGGAGTGAGGCGAGAGATTACACCCTGGAAATGATCCCTGCTAGGTCAAAAATCGTGTCAGTTCTGCCATCAGAACATTTCTGAGAGTGCCCAGCTAACAAAAGCACAAGGAACTGCAGTTCCCATTGATATGCTTGGGGGTTAACACTCAGTGCACTTATTAATTTCATCCCACTTACTCCCTTGTGTTTGTGGGCTCTTCCGTACTGGCCTTTTGTAGAGTGCTTTGAGATCTGCAAAGGGAAAGGAGCAAGAACTGCTAATTATTATTGTTGCTGATGGAAGATTGCAATAAGCTTCAGCAGTTTTTGGATTAAAGCTGGAATTACTGCATATTCTGTAAAGGCTTTTTAAACTCTCAGTTTGTAAGAAGTAGATGTATGCGTACATAAACAACGCCAAAGAGAGAAAGGTACGGACTGAAACCTGAACAAAACCAGCAACGCCTCTTGTTATGTATATCTCATATCCTTGGCTGTTTTTGTTTAAATGACCCTTATGTGGTAGGATAAGAAAGAATAATATATGATTAATTTCTATTCTGAAGCCTTGTTTGAAAGGTGCTTTATTTGCATTAGCATTCATAATTACTTAATGACAAATCAGATATGGTTCATTGCTAGTAAGTGTAGAAACATGTTGTCTGAAGGATGTAGTTTAATTAGTATACTCCTAAAAACACGTCCCTCATGACCATTGGATGTAATCATTATTTTATGTATTTAACTGTGAAATTTATGTTTACTCAGCAGGCTAGAGACCTTTTTTTTTTACCTTCTTCCAGAGCTATTTAATGCAATACATTTAGACTTTAAAGGAACCCACAAAATCTCCCCAACAGCAGGTACTAAATAAATAAAAAAAATTAAAACAACTATTATTGCAATGAAGCAGATTATTTTTTTTAAATATAACCAACATAATATTGCATCCATAAAACATAGCAAGGGGAATAAATATGCGGGGAAGCTCATTTTAATTCCTCAGTTAATAACTTAGACAGAGGAGATGCACATTCTCCTAGATCAATGAGACAATTTGGGCATTCTTTTATTGTTGATTAGTGAATCTGAAAATGACCTCATTTCAAGGGCATCGAGCGATTTCTCTTTCTCTGTGCTGGTATAACACAAGTGAATACTGTGAACACACTTTCTACTCAGCCTGCTGTAGAGTCTGTGAATGCCCTTTCCTTGGTGACACAGAGGACAGTAACAGCAATCAAAAATCATCAGGACTTTGCAGAGAGGTCTCTGAAAGACACACAGTCGCTTCAATAGTAATCTCATTTTTCCTTAAATCTCCCCCTGGAAAAGGGAGTTGTTCTTCCTTGAGCATTTCCAGTGGGCTGTGGGAAACAAGTCACAGAGTCAGATGCTACTCAGTCTGTGTAAGGAAATCACCCTCCCTTCTAGACACAAAGAGGCTACAATTTAAAGAAACAATAATTTTCCTCCACCCTTCTGCAATGTAAAATATCCGTATTTTTAGGATACATACTATATTTTTTAGGATTTTAGGATACAGCTATCCATATTTTAGCTTGCATAATACCTGATATGCTTTCTACATTATTATTTCTGCTCCTGAGTCTTTGTTGGCTTCAGGCTAGGACTGGTGGCTTGGAGATAGGTGCCTTTTCACCTGTCAGTACCAAACCCTTAGGTTTTAAAATCTTTTCCATTTATCAGGGTCTGCCTGTATTGCTTGGCGCGGGCATCCTAATGGGGTTATGGGTGTCTCTGTGCTCTTCTGCCATGCCTGAATCCCAACTGCAGCACTCACAGTATCTGGCTCTGCAGTGCAGTGCCTCTAGTGATCTGCACCTTGTTATTATCACTTGCCTAGAGAGAACGTGGGTGCAGGGTGTGTGCTTTCTGCTTTGATAATCCTCCTACCCCATTGGTGTAACTGTGTTCCCCCTGACAAGTTAAGTGATTATGAAAACAGGAGAAACATGGCTTGTCTCTTTTGCAGATTGTCACTGGGGCTGCATCTACACTTGGTATTGCAAAGAGCAGCGCATGGCATTGCATTAAGAAATAAGAAATAAATGTCCCTATTAATCACTAGTGGTAATGAAGAAAACAGTCAACTTTTGAACCGAAGCATTGTAAACATGACAAGATGCTTTAGTACTTACTTTGTCCACGATGTTCCAGTTCTGCAGGGTTTGATGGAGGATGCTGAACACTTTTCTTCCACATTCTCCCTGCAGGCCTTGCGCCCATCCATGTTCTCCCAGACTACATTAGCAGTTTAGACCAAGACAAAACTTTGTTTTCTTACGCCAGAAAATAAGCAAATATGATAAATGGAATGTAAATTCAAACTACTGCAAGGGTCCCCTCAAAATCACACTAAGAAATATAAAGCACAGTCGTGATCCAAAAGAAAATGGTGCATTTGGTTTTTTCTTTTCTTTTTAGCATTCAGGAAATGTGCCCTTTTGCTTTGCCTTTTATGGCACATACCTGAATTATCACGTAGCAAAATAGGGCATCTTACACAAGTCTCCGCAAAGAAAATTCTGCAGGGAATGACACGGGGGCATTGTCTGAAGGACACTTCCCTTTATGATGAAAACAGAATTTAATATGCGAGAAAGTGCATTTCCCTAACTGCAAAACAGATTGAATAGCTGAAGCAGGGGTGTGTGGATGAAGACTGTAGCTAGGAATGTACAGAGAGCCTGTTGAAGGGGTGGAGGGCAGGTGGTACAGATTGGCAAGATTGTTGGGTGTGGGCTGCTAGAAATCTGTATGGGGAGTAGTCATAAGGGAGATGAGAAGCGTTGCTCACACCACAGAAAACTTTTTGAGGTTCAGGATGAATATCATGAAGATTCAGAGAACTATTTTGCCATAAAACTTTGTGCTTTATCTCAGTACTCTGGCCATTTTTGCATTAATTCCTTCCTGGTTTTCTTATTTATTTAAAAAACCTCAAAACTTTAACTTGTCCTCTGGTAAAAAAATATGACCAAAAAAAAGGGTGCTGAAAGGCGTCTAACTTTGTGCCTGTCTTTGTGTTTCTTCTATATGCTTGAGGTTTTTTGTTGTTGGTTTGTTTTTGTTTTTCCCATCTTGAAGTGGAGGAGTAGGGATCATCCCACACAACAGGAAATGTGCATTGAAAATAAAGTGAGTCTGCGTGTCATATGAGTTCAACAAGTCCAAATCTTTAATGGCAAAGCATCAGCTGTCTTGCTATGGAAAATTTCCTGTTGTTAGAACTGTTGGTTTTTTGGTGGTATTATTTAAAGAAAAATAAATTGTTTTTTAACTTCTCATATGTTACTAACAATGAGGGGAATATTTTAAAAGCAGCAACCAAAACCAAATTAACACAATAACATAGCTTTATGTCACTCATGGATATATAGCAAGGAACAGTAAGAGATATTTTTAACAAATCAAAATTCAGAACTCTGTATTAATATTAATACTTTCTTACCTGTCCAGAATGACATGATTGTACTGAATAAAAAAAAAACTTTTAAGGGCAAGAACTGTACTTATTACTATAATGAAGATTAAATTGAAAGTTCCTAACACAAATTATCAAGCAATGAAGGCATTATATAAATTAGAAGGTTTTTATTAGTGTTACTGGATACTGAATATCCTGTCCAACCGAACCAAAGCTGTCACATAACCAATAACATTTGCAAAGGAAGGCAGTGTAATTACATTCAGTGCATCTTTTATTTAGCAAAAATATTAAATCCCCCCAAGTTTAAATCAATGGGATATTCTGCTTTGCTTCATCAGATGTTTCTGTTCAAAAGGTGCTCTCCCTGAAACTGAAAATCATCCACTCTCTTCACAGATTTTATCCTCTGTCAACAACGAAAGATAACTGATGTCAGGGACTTCTGTTGTACAAAGCAGATGTGCCTCTCAGTTGTCACTGATGATCCTGCTGCTGGCATACAATGCCACGAGCCCCAGGAACATAAAGGAGTTATACATTTTCTACTACTGTTGAAGACCATCAGCTTAATGCAAAACCAGTGCAAAAGCATAGAGATGGGAATGGTGCTGTTGTGGCTTTCATGAAGTCTATCTGGTCTTACTTTTGACAGTGGCCAACAGCAGTTCCAAAAGGGAAACTGTAGAAGTGATTCCTCTGCTCATGTGGCATATTGGGTTATTGGTATCTCCTGACTGAGAGACTGTATTTGCAAGTTACATTTAATGGCCCGTCATGGACTTTTCCACCATCAAATTAAATTCCATTAATTTCCTTATGGTGTTAATAATACCTGTTACACAAGGAGTACAACTTGCTACATGTTCTTCCTTTGGGTCACCTCAAGCAACTTGCCCGCTTATTCATGATTCAGCAAGGCAAAGCTTTACTGAATTTAGTGGGACCCAGATGAGGTCCAGTGGTCTCAAGGTTGGTCTTTCAGGCCAGGGTTTTACATGGAAAATACCATGATGGGAAGTGCTTGTATAGGTGTACAGTTTCTAGCACGATGATAGTAAGTAGCATTAACAACCTCTGCTTATTATTACACTGTGCTTTGGTTTGTAAGAACAGGTATACCTTACTAACTTGTTCTACCTATTTCCTCTGCAGATGCTGGGTTTTATTAACATAATGGCTTTATCTTTCTTGAAACTTTCTGAGCAGCCCTCAATTATTATTCAATAATAACATACGGTGGTCAGTTCAACAGGCTAATTATATGATGCAATGCCATAAAAAGTATTTCATTTTATCACTTCTGCATTTGTTGCCTTTTCCTTTCACTGAATGCCCTCTGTCTTACTGTAGAGCAGAGTAGTGAGGACTACCCACTGCTCTTCTCTGTACCACTCATTATTATATATGTCATCTATTCTTTTTGCTTCACACTAAATAATCTTAATCTTTTCAGTTTCTTTTCATATGAACACTCCCTATCCAAGTAATATGTATTTTGTGCCCTTTTTTAGACCTTTCTTCTTCTACTGTATCTTTCTGAAATGTGAGTGAAACCCAGTAGAGTATTCAACATGAGGATGTAACCTCCATTTATAGAATGACATTATAATAATTCCTGTATTAGTCTCCATCCCCTTCTTAATATAGCCTAACATCTGAGAACCTTATCAAAAAGTGAAATGTGAAGCAATTAAATCTGCAATATGTAAATCTGAACCTGGCAGTTAGGCCTATAAGAAAGATATTCTTTATGTACAAAAAATAAAACTCACTCTGAATTAAGGGAACAAACAAAAGATGATGCATGGGAAGTGATAAAGAGGATTAATAACAAGAAATGGCTGTAAGACCTTCATCACAAAATCCATGAGCTAAATTCTGCTCTCCATTACAACCCCAATGGATACTATGAACATTAGTAACCTGCAATTATGTTGTATAAAGGCTGCTGAGTCGCATTGTAATTAACATCCTTTAGGGTGACCACAGTAATTTTAAATGTTATCATTGAATATACAAATGAAAGTGGAAGGTGTTGAATATTCTATAGCAAAGTTGAAGCTGATGTCGGTTCTATATTTTCTTTTTTCATATCACATTGTGATAAGCAGGCCCCCACAGAAGGATTTCTTCCTCACAGAAGTGCAGTCAGACGCAACTTGAATACTTTCCAAATTATTTTTTCCAGTCTTGTCCAGATTTACTAAATATACCAGCTATAGGCTTTAAAATTAAAATGGCAATGATAAATATTGTTATAATTACAGAAGTAACCCCTGCTTGCACTACTAAAGTGTGAGACTGCTTTTCTTCTAGTAAAACTAAGTAAAGCCTCAAGGTTGATGTAAAACTGCATCTTACAGCAGTAATGTCTGCTGGCAGGATTTACTAAAGAGTGTCATCACAGTGGATTTAGAGGAGAGAGGCTGTAGTCCACCTACACCACCTTTCCTTTCTTCAGGGACTCTATGTTCTGGAAAAAATACCTGTTGCCATTTTGGAAACATTAGGTTTCCTTTGCATGCTCGTTAAATATTTACAGTAAACCTCGTGAAAGTAAACTGTGAATGTAAGAGGTGCATCGCTAGGAACTTCATCAGTTACAGTTCCAAGTTCTGGATAATGGTTTCAGTGGCTGAAAATAAGAAAGGCCAGCGCCAGAAGCCAAAGGTCACAGGGAATGAGGGATTTTAATACGCCTAAGAGGTTTAGCTATTCCTTTGTACTTCATCCAGCAACCTTTATGGTCCTCAGAAAGGGCCCTGTTATCCATGAATTTTGGTCCTGGCAAGAATTGTGTTAGAATGTCCAGCAGTGAAATTTTTTTAACTCATATAAGGCTTTCCTGGCCACTCATAAGCTCTCTTATGAGCATACAAAATCTCATAAATGATTCACTTCTATTAGACCAGTACTGCCTGAAAGAAAAGCTTTCACAGTTTTTCCCAAAATCTGAGGAGCGGTAGATTAATTTTCACTGGTCTTCTTTGCATTGTTAGTTGGTCTTTTTATTTCTATTCTCTTTGCTTGTACTTTTCTCTTCGTGTCTCTCTTGTAAGAACTTATGGCTCTGGAAGTGTGTTTGGCCTTTTTTGTTCTTGGAGGCCATTGCTGTACTGTACTGCATAACCCACTTCTCATCTCAGTGCTCTGCAGTGCAGAGAACATCTGCAGCTCCATGAACAGCTTGAACCTCAGCCCTTACACCATGGTGAAGTTTTCAGAGGCAATTTGAATCATCCCTTGACTTCTTGTTAGCCCTGGGTTTCATCCTTCTATATATACATGGAAAAAAAAATTCCTTCAATATAAAAACACAGCAGCTGGTTAACTGCCTGACAGAGCAAAGCGGAGCTGCAAAACAAATGAAGAAGTGAATATTTTATCTAATTGAAATACGACACTGAATTCTTTTGGTAGACAAAATATAGTTTTCCAAGTCGGATTTTGGCATTGGCACTGTCTAAAATTTCCAAACTTGTGAGAAGTTCCATAGGACCTATAATGTCTTCAAGCTGTCATAAGGCTTCTTTCCTACTATTTTTTCCAAATATGGAAGCTACTTGGCCAGACTAAAGATTAAATTTATTTCCCAGATGGAGATGAAATAAGGCTTTCATCCAAGCAACGTCCTTAAACACGCGCTCTGCTTAAACATGTGAGTAGGTCATTGAAGTAGGACATTTCACATGAAATGGGAGTGAAAGATTGGACTTCTGGGCTGTAGATAATTCCACTCCTCCCTTTTTCAGGTAAATAGAAAGAAATCTTATGCATGCTATGTTATTTTGTACCATTAAGGAAAGAGAATGTCTAAGTACAAACCCAGAGATGTTTATATTTTATTTGCTTGAAGATGATTCCCTCAGCTTCAAATGCAGGAATATGCCTTTTAGCCTTTGAATAAAACTGCTGACATTTTTGGATTGATAACTCCTTAAATTAATGATACATTTAAATAAATAGCTAAATTGCAATGGAATTTCATGTTACATCTACATTAATAATACCAGATGAATTAGTCATGATTAATGTTACAAAGAATATCAAATGAATTGATAATGATTGGCCACTTATTGCAAAATGGGCAACACTTTATAATAAGTGGCAAATCATTCTTACTTCCTTTGGAATTTCTTGCAATGATTTTAATCATAATGAATTCTTTTGGTATTCAGGTGCATATAATACAAGATTCAATAGGAAGTCCATTGTAATTTAACGTAATCTCACTGAAATGATTCATTTAAAGCCTGTCACTGTATTTGGTGCCAGATCTAGGCTGTACTTAGGCACCTTGGGGTTTGCGTATGGAGCAAAATGTAGCCATCCTGGGATGTTCCTTAGAGTCATGGGTGTTGTTGCAGAAGTGGGTAGGTGAGCGTGGAAGTGAGTAGGTCAGACTCAGTGAGTGCAGAGGTGACTGAATAAGCCTCTTTACAGGTCTGTAAAAATACCTTTTACCAAAACAAGCTTTCAATTAAAAGTTACCTAGTTACCTAATTAATTGTAGTATTGTCATATCTCATGTGTGATTACAGTGTTGTAGCATCAATTCTTACATTAGGGAACTCCATTTCTTGGGATCCCACATTTTCTCATAGAAAATATTGCCACTCCTGAGAGTTGATTTTTGCAGATGTCTGGTCTGTGGTCTTGATCTTGTGGTGAGCAGGCAAAACTTGGGGCCAGCGAAACAAAGCTTAAGTAGTCTTAAAGGGGAAGCAAACTTTGAGTAGACTTTTGATAACAGAAGGGGGAAAAAACCCTAGTCTGTGAGCAAAACTATAGGTGACTGTATACTAGGTATGCATGTGCAAATGCACTGACTAAAGTTATGCTTTGTAGAGAAGAAAATTCCTGTAGTGATGTTTGTGGTTTGGGTTTTGTGGTTTTTTACATACAAGTAAAGAAAGCAAACAGTGAGGTCAACGTGTACCTGGAACTGCTGTGTAGGAGAAGTCAAGAGTATTTTGATGTTTGTTTTCTTGGTAGGGAGTTTTGCTTTGAGGCCATGAGCAGTCAAGGCAGGCAATGTCTAGAGCTGGGAGTCTTTCACTGGCCTGCAAGCACTAACACGGTAGTAGGCTCCATTCTAACAAACACCAGAGCACAGGTTTCTCTTCACACACTGTGAGAACAATCAGTTAAGGTTTGTTCGTTTCATTTTTTCCATCAATGTAAGCTTAAATACTTAAAAGGAAAGGGATAACATGAAATTTTTATTACAGCTGTTCTGTTTAGATCAACATCATGCTGTTGCTTAAAAAACAACATAACAGGTTGATTTCAGACCCAGCTTTAAGAAGGAGAAATGTTTGCTGTGAACTACAATACCACATTAGGTCTATGGGTTTTCTGAAGATTTTTAAGAAGGATTTAAGGATCAAAGAGTAATATATGATAAAAAAAACAGAACAAAAAATAGTTTAAGTTTTCCCCACACTTTTTTTTCTCATTAAAAAATGACATTTAGATATTTTGAAATATGCTTTATTTCTGCATTTATAAGAAAACTCTTCACTGCCTGAGTGAGCCAAACATATTGTCCATGGTGATAATTCATAAATTATGAGAGAAAATACCTCTTACATCATGGAAAATATTGCATCAGTGCTGTAACTCCTGAGTTTGGCCTTTTTCTATTAATAAACCCTGTTTCAGTCACAGTTTCTATATTGCTCGATGCTGTTTTAAATATATTTCTTAGAGCAGTTCTGCAACTTTTTGTTGTTGGATTGGTTTTCTACCATTTTGGCTTTGGACAGACAGTGAAAATTGCCTTAAAATCAGCATTCTTAGTGGACCAACATCAAATATCCTTTATGGCTCGGAAGGCCTCATTTTTGGCTTTGTTTTTCTTCTATTTACTTTGGTCAGTTGGACAAAACTGCTGATAACTACAGTCCTTATTTTGCTACTCGCGGGCTTCATCCAAACATCTGTTGCTGGTTGTTGGTTTTTTTTTTTTTTCTGGATGTAGCAATGGAATTCGTTAAAGAAGAAAGCTGAACCTAAAGTAAATCCCTCAAATTTAACAGCAGATGAGATGGAGCCTTTAGAGACTTTCTTAACCAGCAAACCTGTAATTTCCTTAGAGGAATTTTGATCTCTGTTTTTCTCGAGGGACAAATTGCCTACGAACTCTGTCATAACATCTTTGAATTGAAGGTTTAGTATGTTTTACAGGTAAGTAAATAGTTTGTTCTTAAAGTCTTTAAAAATGAGAAGGGAAGGGAAGGGAAGGGAAGGGAAGGGAAGGGAAGGGAAGGGAAGGGAAGGGAAGGGAAGGGAAGGGAAGGGAAGGGAAGGGAAGGGAAGGGAAGGGAAGGGAAGGGAAGGGAAGGGAAGGGAAGGGAAGGGAAGGGAAGGGAAGGGAAGGGAAGGGAAGGGAAGGGAAGGGAAGGGAAGGGAAGGGAAGGGAAGGGAAGGGAAGGGAAGGGAAGGGAAGGGAAGGGAAGGGAAGGGAAGGGAAGGGAAGGGAAGGGAAGGGAAGGGACCCTCAATCGCCATCATACTTTTCTGATAATGATAATATAATCAGGTTTGGATTTGTTGTGGGAATTCATATTACTAGGATTCAAGAAGTGATCCTTCAGAAGATTATTTTTTCATATGAGAAAAAATGATTTTCAACTACAAAAGACATATGTGATATCATATAATGACACTGCCAGAATGCAACTTATATAGGAAGTTAAGCAAATTCTGTCATTTCATATACATTTCCCAGCATCTATAGAAAAAATAGACACAAATGATTCCAAATTTTGTGTTTCTTTCCTGTAAGTAACAAAAAGCAACTACTCCTTGCTTGTTTAAGTTTGTTGGGGTTTTTTCCCCCATAGAGATAAGAATCAGAGGTAAGAACAAATCAACAGAAAGGTATATGACTTTTTATCCATGTTTTTATGCATACAATAATAATCAATTAACATGAATAGAACTGACATTAGTTCTTATACAAATGACATTTCCAAAAGGCAGACTATTTTTAAGCAGATACTTAAATAAAAATGTGTGCACCTGCAAGCTTAAAAGGCCACTGCAAGCTATCGGTGTGTAAAGCAGTACCTACAAACAGACATGTTTAAAACAAGACTGCACTCAGATAAATTCCAAAGGATAAGTGTTTAACACCTGTAATGTATTTAATTTTGCATTTTAGATGTTTTAACTTGTTTTCTGTCAGAAGCATGGAGCTTTTTTATTAAATGAATTGTTTCCATACTATTTATATCGACCACCACTAAATACTGGTTGTACATGCTTGCTTAGGTTGATCCAATCCAGTAGGGAAAAATCAGTCAAACCAATGACTTGAGGTCTAAAGTAAAGGATTTATATTAAAAAAAAAAAAAAAAAGAAATCTAGGAAACTATGAGATTGTCTGACATTTCTACCTGATGTTAAACTCTTTCATTCTTATAATCAAGATATTTCTACCTTTTCTTGATATAGATGGAGTTTTCCCATCTGCCATGATGATGTCTGCTTGTCAAGAGCTTGTTAGAACCTCCTTTATTGCCAATGGTAAGACACAGGTATTTGTGCAAAATGCATTTGACACTTTTCAGATTTTTATTTTAAGATTAAACAAATGACTCAGACTCTTACATGATCATTTTAAGGTACTCTGTTTGTTTGTTTTCTTATTCAAAACACAATAGCAAGAAAAAAATTATAACGTTAACTCTATATTCATTTTCTGCCTTAATAGATGTCATAGCTCTTTTTAGGAAAATTGAGGTGAATTTTTTGAAGAATTTAGATGAAGATTCGACATTTCTCAGACCAAGAGAACTAGTTTTTGATTCTATTTCAACCAAGATTTTTTATTTAAAATATAGACTAAGAAAATTTAAACTTTCTTAAAAGAACCACAATCTTTCAAGAAGTTTTAAAATACAAATATTTTGTCTACACTTGCGTAGTGTTTATTTTTTTGAACTGCTGTAGTTCGGCTTTGATTGTTATGTTCAACATGAAAAGTTGAATGGGGGCCAAGAGATGCTGTTTGCTTTTTTTTTAAGATGAACATCACAAAAGAATTATTCCTCCCACCCCTAAATTTTCAGAGTAAACTGAAGGCTAAAAACTGAGAATTTTTCTTCTGCATAACTTAAGCAAAAAATGTTCTGCTTCAATGAAACATAGGTGACCTGATGGGGCAGCAGAATAATTTAGCATGCAGATTTTAGAAAGAAAGTTCTTAAAGGGAATATACCCAGAAACTCTAAAAATGTTAATAAAAAGTTCTTCACTCTAAACCACTGGTGACATTTGAGGGCAAAACCTTTTGCATTTTGATCCGCCAAGGTCAGAAAATACAGC
This sequence comes from Gallinula chloropus, assembly GCF_964237585.1. Classification (NCBI taxonomy): domain Eukaryota; kingdom Metazoa; phylum Chordata; class Aves; order Gruiformes; family Rallidae; genus Gallinula; species Gallinula chloropus. The sequence goes on from NC_140085.1 coordinate 145,724,153, forward strand.
CTCCCTGCCACATATTTCTCCCATTTCTGGAAGGAGAGTCTAAGAAATTATAATGCTCTTATATCCTTTTTCCTTTTTTTTTTTTTTTTTCATTCTTATTTAAGTTCTTATAAGAAAGAGAATCTTTACTAGTATTTCACTTTGTCTGGCTCTGTGAAACCAACTAGTAACATCTCGTTATTGTTCTATAGTATGGAAAACCTTTCTGTCTGTATGCTTTTACATTTATTGTCCAGCTGTGATTTGGACCATTCATTAAAAGAAGTATCTCTATTACTTTGACAAAAAGGTGATAACCTCGCTGTATTCTGGCCCAGCTATTTATTAATTACTCCCAGATACCATTTTCCAGTTCTATGCACTGCAGTATTTTAATTTGATGATACAATTTGGACAATATAAATATCCTTGAACCACGCTTACAACTCCCAGTGACTGCAATGACCATGCCCACCATGTTCTTGCCAAGATTGTTCTTGATGAATGCTCCAATCAGCATGGTTTATCAGGTGGCACGTTTGCAGGCCTTGCAGAGCCTCTAACTGCTTCATTCATACTGCATTTCTTGGTGGAGGGGATGCACTGTCACACAGTCTCCAAAACCTTTCTGATACCTTCCCTGTACCTATTTTGTCTGCACAGCCTGGTGGCATCCAGAATATCTGTGCCAAACTTCGGCAACATCTGCAGCAGCCTGAGTTCAAAGAACATAAGAAGAGAAATTCAGAGCTCCACAATGCTCCCATTCAAGGAATAAATAAAGCTGGCAGTGGACAGTCCTTTAAACAAGGCTGGTTACCTAGCATGTCTCAAGGGCTGTGATTACTCCCCATCTCCATTGGTGCCAGCACTAGCTGTGGTTTTTTATATTGCCTTATGCATAATGAGTAAGACCCATGTTCTGGAAGATGCCTGTGGTATTTCGAGGGTTATGGGTGTCAACATGAGATCGCTAGAGGACTGCTAAATTCTTGGTTGGAAAAAAATTATCTTCTGTGATGAGATAGCGTTGTCTTATAAGTTCCTCACACCACTTCACAAGGGGGTGAACATCACCTACCAGCAGGACCTGTGGCACAGCAGTTCAGTGATGGCCAGTCACCCTGATCAGTTTTGTCACAGATGTCATCTATTTGCCATCTGTGATTCATAGTCAGCAAATCATTGTCCTGAACATCCATTACATCCTCTCTGCTTCATCGTGAAAGAGCATTTTCAGTTGCATTGTGGTTGTAGACAGGTTCCCTATTCCCATTAGGGGTTCCATCAAGAAAGCAGGAACTTACTATAATAGGAGATACTATTCTGTCATACACAAGGCTGTTTCTGACACTGCAGAGGTTTCTGACACTGCAGATTAGTATGTGGTTGATGATGATGTTCCTTTCTAGAAGAACAGGTTCATCTATTTCAAGCATTAGGATTGTTGTCACTGGACTGTTACTTCAGTCCTGGGACTCCATGTTCACCCACGAGTGGTTTCCAACCTCCAATACAGTCAGTGTTCCATTACTGGGTTTCAGAACCCTAAGTAATATGTGCCTGCCTCCTGTGAGTCACATAATACAATATGGCTCATGTTAAGAACAGTAAAAGAACACAGACACTACAGCAGAATTGTAAGCGCAATCATGACTTTCAGTTAACACTGAAAAACATACCAAACGGCAAGCTTCTTGAAACAAATGCAGGGTCTCATCCTACTGTGATTTTTGGACTTCTGCACATGCTCAATGCTTTTCAAACATGAATAAAAATACTATCATATGCCTGTCACAGTATCTCATAGGATTGAAAATACAAGTGCATGACTGATATGAATCATGTGACTTTTCCTCCACACATATGTGTCAACAGGAAATGTTTAAAGACCAAGTCCAGTCTTTGTCTAAGCAGTTAAATGCCTAAAACAGGATGAACATGAATCTAAATTTTTAGGTTGGCAATGGCATAGAATCCAGCTATCACACTTCACAAGACAGTAAGCACCTGCCACCCTTGTCAGTTCCTTACAAGGACCACACTCCATGACAATGTCATTGTGTTGTATTCTCTTTGAAGAAAAGGTGGCAGCTGAAGAAATTTCCTCTCTGTCTTTTTAGGCTTAGAAATGTGAATTTTTTAAAAGTCACAATGAGGAACATTTCTTTTTGCCCTTTTTTTAAAATTAGTGAAGTTCTATTGTCCACCACAATGAGCTTCTAGAAGGTCCAGATCACTAATTAGTTATCAAAAGGTATTTGCCTCATAGCTTATTTCAATGGCTCAGAGAAGTAGAGCAATAACAAAATCTGCATTACAAATATAAGATTTTTTTAAGCATTCAGGTAGAGCATTTGAACTAATAGAAGTGTTAGGAAAATAATATTAGAAAAGGTGCAAGATGTGGGGAGGCCAGCAAGTAGTAAGCATAACTACTAAGACATTACAAGCATTCTTCCAAAGACACTATTCGGTCACGGAGCTTATGATGGGAATTCATGCATATCTTGCTCAGTTATGTGTTAAAATTATTCTTTGCCACACTTTTTCTTCTCCACTCTGAAAGGTGAGATTTCTTGAATGCTTATTTTGATAGGAGTCTTGAATCTATTGAAAATGTTGATGCTGCTGTTCTCCTAATGAATTTTTACTTTTAAAATATTTGGTGCTAGGTTAAGAATACAAATGAGAGAAGAGGGCTTTCCCAAGCTTTAAGCAACCTGTATCTGGGCTTATTATTTGAACCTCAATCTTCAGTCATACTTTCAATACATTTTTTTGAAGACAGCCTGGCATTTTGGCTCATGTAACTCTATCACTGAAGTGAATCTTTTGCTTTAGAAAGAACTATCATGATATGAATGTTAAAAGCACAAAACAAAATGAAAGAGAAATGAAGACATTAGATCTGAAGAAGATGCAAATTGTACTAATGTTTGTTTTCCTGTCTCGGTGGAGGTTTCTTGGGTCAGGAGTCACTTGCCCATGTTACTGTCATATCCCTACTGGTGTTGTGTGAAAGTACTGATGTATTTTTTTGAAATAAAAAAATTTAAAATTAAAACCATTCCCTAAATAAGATTCTATTTTTCCATTTTTGTTTATTGAAATAATGTCAGGACAAAATAAAATGCTCTTTTCAATATGGGCCAATTCTGCATTTTTTGGGGTGGGGTTTTTTTGTTTCTGTGGGTTTTGTGGGGTTTTTTGTTTGCTTGGTTGGGGTTTTCTTTTTTTTTTTTAATCATGGAATCACAGACAGATTTGTTTGGAAAGGAGCATAAAGATCATCTAGTTCCAACCCTCACCATGGGCAGGGACACCCTCCATGAGACCAGCTTGCCCAAAGCCCCATCCAACCTGGCCTTGAACACTGCCAGGGATGGCACAGCCACAGGTTCTCTGGCAACCTGTGCCAGTGTCTCACCACCGTCACAATGATGAATTTCTTCCTAATACCTAATCTAAACCTACCTTCATTGTCCTATCACTACAAGCCCTTGTAGACAGTCCCCCTCCAGTTTTCCTGTAGGCCCCTTCAGGTAATGGAAGGCCACTATAAGGTCCCCATGGAGCCTTCTCTTCTCTAGGCTGAAAAACCCCAACTCTCTCAGCCTGTCTTCATAAATTGTCTTTCATTGCTTGAATCAAAGAAAGGTTTAGAAATGCTGCAGAATCTGTGATGAGAATCTTACTGCCCACAATGCATTAAGTTAATGGCTTCTTACAAAAAAGGGACATAATAAGCCAATTAGGCTTGATAATAAAGACTGACATCTTTCGTAAAGTGTTTTATATACTGTATCTATGTCCCTGTTCAAGATGTTACCCAGATTCAAAAAAACCTGTTTAATCTAGAAAGCTTGTAAGAAGTGTGAAAGTTCTTTTCATAGAAACTTTAAAATATGGAGGCAGTAGGTTTATGTTCTTGTGGGAAGGTATCAATCAATAATAGAAGTTATTGGAATACACCATTGCAGAATGTGCCAGAATGTTATAAGATAATATGCAATAATATATTTTATGAATAGGTACACTGCTGTTTTCTGTAGTGGGTTTCGGGCACAAAAATGTATTGTCTAAATGTAGTTTCCACATTAGGGTTAGCTGTCTAAAGTCACTGGAAATATCTAGTTTGAGTTAGCTATCCATGCATAAACATCTATTAACACTGGGTTCTCCCTGCATTGCCTGTGTGTGAGTGGAAATCAGTTTCTTTCAATGTGACAAATAGTTCTGAAATCGGGTTAAACTGACATCCCTTTGAAGTCAGGTCAATTTTAAGGGTAGGTATGCTTTTTGAATAAAAACTATTCAGTTGCTGAATATTTTATCTGCTTAAAGATAAATTAGAAATTGAAAGCTAAATTGCTTACTTATCTGGTATGTTCCTAGCACAGAAATGAAAAAAGGCCTCATGTAAAAGAGTAAACAGATCTCTTTTTTGGAAGAGGTAGTTGATGAATCTGTGTTGGTCAAAATTTGACAGTCAAAACACTTTGATAATATCAAACACCTGTGAACTAGACAGAAACAATGATGTCACATCTCTCCCTGTTCTACGACAAAACCCCTGTCTTTTGACAGCCAGTTGGCATCAGTGGAATGAGGATTGGAAGCTTATGAGCTTCACTGCAAAACACAACCTCAAGACATTTATTTTCTGTCCCACTGGTATACTTTCATATGAACTCTGTCTCACTTATATTTATTCATCTCTTTGGGCCACTGAAATTGAATATTGAATACCCAAGTCAGGTCTTTTTGTGCACTAGGAAGGTCAGACAACTTGATTACACCAGCTATAATCAAAGAGTATTCATTTTTTTCATATCTGCTCACCATTTCTGAAAGAACTGAACTTTGCCAGAAACAGCAGGATGGATGAACAAATCTTTGAAAAGAGTGCTGCAGCACTGAACATATGCAACATTTGTGGAAGAAAATAATCCGGTACTTAAAAAAAAAAAACCCTAAAAATGATTAAAGTGTGTGCGGATATGTTTATTACCTATAAAATAAATGCATTTTTATCTTATGCAGAAACAAAGTGAGAAAGCTAGTGCAGAGACAGGTCATCATGTGTGAAAAAAAGTTAAAGCTCATATTAAGCAAATCTGAGCATTCCTGTTGTCGATTTTCATTCAGCTGCACTCATCTATAAAAGAGCTATTAAAACATCCATTAGCTGTTAATTTAGAATACTTCAGACAGTGATCCCTAAACCTTCATTGATATCTTTCCAACAACCTCCTAATCTCTGAAAATTGTTGGCAAGAGCTACAGAGAATCAACCCATCATCAAGCCTGGCTTTCATTATTTGAGTTAACACAGATGCACTACCTGCAAACACTTACAAGAAATACAGATCTTTTTTTTTAAGAAAGGCATACTTACAAGCAGAATTTGATTTCATCAATGAACCTGCCTCTCTTATCTATGTCATCTTAGATTAATGACACAAAACCAGCACATGATTTAACAGCAGTAAAACCCGAAAACATCTCCGTGTACTTCAGACACATCGTCAGGAATTACTGCTAAGACATTGTTCAAATCTTTAGTTTTTCCAGTTCTGAAAATGTTGCATTGTACATGGACATAGTTCAGTTCAAACTTTGCTAAACTGTTTTGTGAGTTTGGGTTTTTTTTTGGAGGGGGGGAGGGGGCTGTTTATTTTGTCTTTAAATGGGTCATACAGTGTTTGAAAGAAAAATCTATGTCATGGTATGATTAAATAAACTGACAAAAGCATGATGTGATATTTTACTTTCACTGAGGTAATAGATGTAAGATACATGATGAAATGACAAATCAGCATCTGCTGGGTTGCTAATGATGTAGAGGAACTTGGGATGCAGGTTGATATTTGACTTTCTTTTTTAATTTACAAATCCTGAAAATAGAGTATTCAATTAATCAAAAGTTAAAGAAATGAGCTACTAGCATACTTTGTGATTTGTTTGCTTCTAATTTCTCAGTTTGTATGATTTTTGTAGTATTTGTTGGGCTAGGAACGGTGACTATTGGTGAAATATTGGATTGGAAAATATTTTACCACCAATAACAGAGCCATTACTGAGGGAATGATACTGAGGAATATTAAGATTAATTTAGTGTCATTTATATAACTTCAGTTACCACATGTAAAGCTTCCCCCTATTTTTAAAGGGTAAGGCCATCCCTACGCACCCTGAAAAGTGGATCTTCTTCCAACATTTGCTTTTGCAGGCTAGGATCAATAGCAGTATTTATGAGTTGCTCTTAGTACAAACTACAGTGTGTAGATATTACTTGACTTCACATCCAGTCTGATGTTATCCCTGTTTCTCTCAGACTATTTTTCTATATACTATTCATCTGCAAGGCAATTATCTATACTTTCTGCACTTGACTCACTTTTCACACAATGTAGAGGTAGTTTTCCAAATTAGGTATAATTTAGGATTTTTTTTCACTGTAATTCCTTAGACAGACCTACATCTTTCTATCAGTATATCAGGGAATAAAGACACTAGCTTTAAAATCTGGTGTCCATTGGCAGGGAATACAGTCCCAAAACGTTTGTTGGGTTCTACTTAAATTAGCCGCAAACATTGACTTCACTTGATCTGGGCCATATAATTTATTAATTAATCACTAATAATGCATTAACATTGAAATTCATGCATTATTCTGAGCATTTAATAATTAAAAAAATTCATTAGACCTTAAAGCTTATTGCTTGATTTTAAGGACGTGCATTTCTTCCTAAATTTTAGCCAACCACAATACTAATTTTAACTTAAAATCAATTTGCTAGCTTCCTCAAGACCCCATCATCCTTTATATGAGAGTTTTTTTGATACAACATTCCTATAGGTATTCCTGGTATTGGAGTTGGTGTATTTGCACCCAGAGCTGGTGCCTTTTGCTTCTGCAAAAAACCCCATTATAAGACATCTCCCAATATAAAATACTATCAATCAACTTGATTGGTTTGGAAAGATGTTAGAACTTCTGAATACAGAGGGTGGAAGAAGTAGACTTTCTTTGTTAATTCAAAGTATTAAACTCGGGAGAAAACAAAATATTTAGAATAACATTTAAAAATAATTTAAAAACTGTGAATACAAAGACAGAATTCTGATGAAAATATGAAGAATCTTTCTAAGAGGTTTAACCATGCCTTAGATTTTCAGATGAAAGTTAGAAGAGATTTTTTGTTTTGAAAAAAATTGCATACATATATATATATCTATGCTGAATTTCGTCTTTCATACTCTAAAGTAGAGGCACTCTATATTGAAGCTGAGAGGCTTTTAAAAATACTTTGGATGCTTTTTTTAGCTCAGCCACTTTGGAAAGACAGAAACCCAAATATATATTTATATTTGAAAATAATTTTGGACTTCAATCAACATGGACTTTTTTCATTGCGTCACAAAACTAAATACAGTTGTTGGTGTCCTCCAAGCTAAATTTACAGAGCCAAGTACAAGAAATTCATGCAGAGCTATAAATATTAATCTGAATTACACACCAAGGATGTCCGCTAACACAGATTCAACAAACTAATGTGGATTTATTGCTTGTTTTTGTAGTCAACTGTACTAATGTAATTACTTATATTCTAAGTGAGAAGATATGTAATAATTTTAAATAATCTACATACTATCTCCCTACTTTCCACTGCCAAGTGGCCATTAATAAAGGCTACCTCCTGGGTAAGAATAAATGGAATTTCATTGTTCCCTTTCAATTTATGTATTCACCTTATTCTTCTTGTTTTCCTCTTTTAATGTAGCAGTTTCAAACAAAAAGAACAGGCATATTCCTTTAAGATTCAAAAACACACCTGAATACTGTGTTCAGGGTGTTTTCCTTTTATGGCATTCACCACATCACACAGTTTAATCACAGCCTTATATTTAAAACATGTCTCAAAACAGGGATAGCTGCAGTTAATTCTACTAAACAGCCATATGAGTACAATATGATTCCCTGATTCTATTTAAAAATACTCTTGGACTGGCTTCCAGTTTACCAGAAATAAAGGATCTGTATCCTTCTTAAATGCTATGGACATGGGTACCAAATTACTTAATTTTCCCTTGAAATCTGCACATGGAAAATGCTGAATGCAAGCTCATTGTTAGGCACAGGTAAAGGAGAAACCTTTACACTCTTCTTACATGCTTGTTAGAATAAGTTGTAAGCCTTAAACGCTTAAAGTCCAATAAACAGGGCAATAGTAACAGTACAAAGAAGAAACAACAAAAACCTCACCCAATGTCTAAGAGAAGATGATAATGACACTGAGCACTTGCTGTTAGGTAGCACCTGAATACTGTCTGAAACAAAAGGAGGTATTTCAAAAAAAGAGAGAAAGAAGTCTTTGGAACACAATTGGGGAAATCCAAAAGGGTTTGATATTTTATATACACATAGTGTTATATCACTTTGGATTTTCTTCTTATTTTTTTTTTCACAACTTACTTTATGTTTCATGTATCCAAATGTGAGTGCATCTGTAAGCTAGCAGTGACACAGGACAGCTTCAAAATAACATGTGAGAGCTGTGACCTTCAACATTAATAATATGTAAATGAACAAATAGTTAAATGCAGGAACTAAATGTTTGAAATCTAAATTTATTAGTAGTACATGTGGTATGGTCAGTTTTGTATCCGATTTATGGGTACAGTTGCTATGACAGTAGTGATAACATTTTTTTCATTAAATATTTATTTATTTCTATAGCCTAGTAAGATTTGGATACAGCTCATGATCCCCTGCTATATATGAAATCATGGTAAATGTACATAAATTTGACAAATCATCACACTCATTTTTTCTTAAGCTCTTATCTGTGCCTAATTGAAAAATCAGAACCAATGTGCATCTTTTTTATACCTCATACGTTCAAAAATGAATAAAACACCTCCATGTGTATTCATTTTATTTTTTTTTTAATTGACACAATATTGAGCAGAAATATTCCACATAACATTTTATTATTTACATCCCTGACTGGAATGGATAAAGTTCTAACTTAGGAAAGCAGACAGTTTGTTTTCTTGTCTCTCATTTTACCTTTACGGCATGCTATGCCAGGTGAAAACCATCTTCTACATAAATCTGTTTCTTGAGGATATGTGGTACTCAGAGGATATAAAATCTATTTGGTATCAGCTTCAGCTGTTGTAAACTGGCAAAATCGGGGTGAAGTCAAAGCAACCACAGCAAATTATGCCTGTAAAGGATACAGTTCAACTGTACATGATACAATAAGCTAGAAGTGTCCTAAAATACTACACATCCATACACGGGTACATACAGGAACTGAAAAACAATTCCTTTAGACCTCCCTAAAAAAGCATTAAATGCATAATGCTAAAGACTTCTTTCTGACAGACCACCTTTCAGGCCCTGACAGCCCCCATGTGCCCAGTAGAAGTCCTTGATGAAACACAGGATACAGACATACTCTAGTTCATATGCTGGGGTGATCAGTGTGACATAATGATATGGACCAATGGATCCAATGGAATTTAACTTGCAATGATTCCTTTATCATTTATTGTAGTCCTCTATTTGATTTCTAAGTCACATGGTATTATCCCCTTCTACCTTTTTCTGCTTCCTGTGTCTTTCATTTTCTCAGCCAAATTGCCAGTTAGTCCATGACTGCCACAACCTATTAATTGACATTAACCTCAGATGATCCTTGATGTTTGTCATACTAAAAATGTTCAGATCGTAATTGCCCTAAGTTTAATAAGGGATACCAAGGTGGAGAGAGGCAAGTAGAGGCTACATTAATTTTCTTGGACTGATAGATGTAAAAAATCTTTATCTTCTATTGAAGGCATGCCCTGAATCTCTACATAGCATTACATTATTTTGTGACCTATTCTGAATGCAAATACCAGGTGAGTTCAGTATCCACTCCTATTCACTTCTAACATGTAATAAAATGATAGGAAAAATTAATAATAAAAGACTGTATGAACAACACCTGAGATGAAAGTAAACAATAAAGCAGACCAAATAGAGAGGCAGACAGATGGACAGGAGAAAACAAGCTTATTTATTGGAGGGAAAAAAAAAATCCTTTCTCCCAGTTGAGAGAGAATTCATCCATAATTCCAGAATGAATCCATAAGAAGAATTCACTCCTTAATTCATCCATATTAAGGAATACTTGAGGTCTTGACTTTGATGGAGCCTAAGCTTGTTTTTCACTCCAGGGCCATCCCAAACAGAAGCCTTAAGTTGTCATTTGTCTCACGAAACATGAGCAAAATTCCTTAGGGGCTGACCTCTACCACCAGAACAAAGTTACGCTGGTCTCTGTAAGGTCTGCCTCACAGGGGCAGGCAGTAAGCAAGAGTGGGGCATACTTCTGGGGAAGGACTAAAGTGTCGATATTACAAGATGTTGCATGTAACCAGAGAGGAAGAATATCCTTGCATTTTAACCTGAAGTCAGCTGACTGCATGAAAGGGGCTGCTACATGCTTTTACACAACTATATGGGGCTTTAAGTTGCTAGAGTTAGTCACTACTGAAAATGAAACACTCTTCAGAAAAGTCTTGAAATTACATGCCTATCTTAAGAAAAGCAAAGTTCAGCCACTGTGAACAATCTTGCATGACAAACAGTGTAATAAACTGCAGGAGATACCACTGATATCATGAATGAAGGAAAAGCAAAGGTAGAACTCCCTGCAGAAAACAGAGGCAGAAAGGATGCAGTCAGTATGAATGAGTTAAGTGTGAGGAGGAGTAGAGACCAACATTTAGAAAAAATTGATTCAACATTATGGTTGAACTTGAAAACAGGGGTTGGATCTCCAAACTTGAAAAGGTGATAAGAGCCACAAAAGGGTTGGTGAAGAGACAGCCTACTGTCTGTATTGCAGTGGTTTGCATTTGTCTGAGGAGTCCAGCCTGCAGACGAGACTGAGAGAAGTGGGGGCTGTTCTTATCTTTCAGAGTTGGAAGGAAACTAGGCGGGAAGAAAAGGACAGTGACATAGTGTTTATGGAATCTACAACTTGAAGATCAGTTGGGATTTACTCTTTCTGATGCTATCGTGAATGAAAAGATAGTGGTTGGTTTGAAGATGCTGTGAGAATGTCCAGAATTACATTGGTTCATGCTCCCAAAGTCAAACTCTTGAGGGGTACCTGCAGTACTGGCCACAGCTAGGAACCAGGGAGCTAGTCAAGTCTGCAGATGCTGAGGACTAGCAGTTAGTGCTCTCATGCAAAGTGAGCATTTAAGAAACATTTGAAGCACCAAATTAATGTTGTGGCAATGACTGGGTGGCACAGAGGACTGACCCCTGCAAGTAAGTAGAATATTGAGGGCAAACAGTATAAACAAGAGATGATGAAAGGGTCCCAAACCCTGCAACTGTAAAAAACCAAGCTATACATGATCAAGGGAAGTCTCAATGTATAATGTAGTATATTATATGTTTGCAAATGGATCCTGGAAAAAGCATCACAGTTCAATTTACAAGAATTTTTCATTGGGATCTCTCAAGGGGTTAAAGACACAGATTATCTAGGAATCTAAATCGCCTCAAAAGCTTTTATAATCACAGATATACTATGTCTTAGATGCTTAAAATGCCTCTAAAATGCTGAAAGAAGGCAAAAAATTGAAGATAAAGATCCTCACAAACCTGGTTTACATATTATTTGTTCTGCAGGTGGTTTTAATTCATGATTAGAGTATCAAAGGTAGTTTGAAAAGTTTTTGTTCTTCAGATTATGCAGAATTTGAATTTGAGTAGAGGTCTTGCATCCTTTTGTTGCTCTTCCCATGCCCATTCACTTTATTTCATTAAAAGATGCCCCATAAGTTGTCTTCCAGGGTGTTAGATCAAAATGCCTTTTGTCTGGAATAGTTCCATGACTTAGCTTATATTCTTCCCAATAGAGAGCGATATTATTTTGAAAATGCCTATTGTGAGTTTCAAAATTATTTTCAAGGACTCTGTGAAGGTACCGATGTTAAATTAATCAGTCAGTTTGCAGTTTCTCATTTGTTAATCACATCTGAAAAAACCAGTATTGTAATAAACCAGGCAACAGCAGCTAACTATCCTAGCAGCCTCTGCTGTCTGTTGTTGCATAGAATGAAGATGCAATTAATAATGAGGCTGACTCCGGGAGAATAGATATTCACCTCAGCTGGGAGGATGGAATCACAGCTTCAGTGATTTAAATATATGCACTGTAATGTCATCGGGACATTAGAGTAGGAAGATTGCTTCTGTTGGGATCACAGCTCTTTTTGTTGGAACTGTGTTTTTAAATTGTGGCCCACCAAAAGAGGCATCCTGCAGATATTCTCAGCCTCTGACCCAACCCCCACAAGAAAAGGATGCACAGGATGTGTTATCAGTTGTTTTCTCAGGTGGAAGGGAACCATTTCTGTGCTGACATATGGGGCAGGTTCTCCCCCCACACACCTCTTGTTTGCTCAAGGGCTATTTACCTTGCCTCTGGCCTGTTTTCACAGGATTTCAATCCCAAGTACTTCTGTGAAACCTGGAGCTGCGGTCCAGAAACTTGCAGAGATGACATTGAAGGGGACCAAACCTGACATTTTCTCCCTCCTGCACCCTCCACCAGCTAGGGCCATGAATCACAGGGCTGAAATAATTTGACTCATTTGGAAACTCATTAAAAGATTACCAGCTAAATAAACCTAATTTCCTCCGTATCTCGGAGAATAGTGTATGGCTTCGCACAGCTCTTGCAAATATTTAAGGCTCTGGTACTAGAAATAGCCACAACCCTGGAAAGGGAGAAGAGAATAGAAAGGTAGAGGAGAGAAAAAGAGCAGCTCCACAACTTGGTTCTGCAGTGCTTGATGTGTTGGACTCACTTCATGAGACAATGGGGCAAATGGAGGTCTGGAACCATCCCAGCCTCAGTCCCAGCCCTGGTGATGCTGCTTCAGATGGGGCATGCAACTACCATCTGTCATTGACATGGTAGCCCTTCCATGCCCAGCAGTGAGGCATGCACCTAGGAAGGGAGGGAGTATGAGGGAATATCCAGCACTCTTCTTGAAGAGCTCGAGCAGATCCACAGCTTTTCCCAGGCTCATGTTTGTCTAGCACAGCTGCCAAAGAGCAGAACTGATAACTCTCCCACCCAGTGCAGTACTATATGCAAATCTGAATCACAAAAGCAGACACAAAACTAGTTCTTTCTCATACTGGCAAATAAGCAAAGTACAGAGTAAATTGTAACTACAGGAAATAAGGATATTTTCGTATCGTTCTGGAACATTTCATTGACAAATATAAAGGAAGACATATATGGCTCTTGTAACCATGTGTTAATGATGGAGTACAACATCAAGAACTTTAATTTTACTGGAATTACAGTTGTCAAAATAATTGCATTAGTTAATTTAAAATTCTTCATTGGAGAATGGCCCAGGCTATATCTCTGTTGCTCAAAATGTTTTATTGTGTAATCACAGTGCTTTTTTGATGAGTAATTTCTTTAATGTTAAGCTATATATATGTATTGCAAAACTGTGAGTGATCTTTGTTTTTATACTGTACGGTGTTTTGCATATAAAATACATTATGCATATTCTCTCTTTCTCCCTCCCTCTGTCTCCAAATCCTACCTCCAGAAAGCAGAGAATGGAGACTCAGTGTTCCCTAGTGCCTGTGATTATTTTTAGTTTGTTCAAGCCTCTGAACTTCGGTGTTTCTCAAACTATCTACCTGTAAAATAGCTGTAACAATCTTGGCTGTGCAGCTAGTTTAGATTCCCAGACCAAAGACTGATAGAGTGCATTAGGTATGTCAGCCCCAGCCTCCTCCCTTTGCTGCTGCTCTTTTCCCCTGTTACACTGGCAGCTTGGAGAATAAGCAGGAATTATTTCTTGCAGGGGAATAATCCTTCCTGGGCTGCTTAAATTAACTTTATGCAGAAAATGGCCATGCTACATCATAGCCGGGCCCATAATTTCTTGACAGAAAAGGATGATAAAGTGTTCCCTTTTCTCCGATGGCATCTTTCTCTTTTTCTGGATGCTGCTCTGCTGTGCTGTCTGCTTGCTTTGACTGCTTTACTTGCACCAAATGATACGTTCGCTTCCACTGAGTTTCCTAAGAAAATACGATAACTTATTCTCTTCAAAATACACAATGTATTGGTTTGTGTGCCCAATGATGAATGGAATGATGCTGGCATTGGTTTTGCATTACAGCAAGCTTAAGGATGGTAAAATACAGATATAGCAGAGATCAGACATCAGGTAGTGGGTTTTCCTGTCCCCTTAAAGAGGAAGAGTTACTATCACCACCCATTCAATACAAGGAGACATTTGAGGACGAGGCCATGGAACTGCCATAGCAGATTCAGAAGAAAAATACATGATTTGGAGTGTTATTTCTGCTGTGATTTCTTCACCTAATTAAAACAGCACACCATCGGTGTTCCGTTCAGGTCTACATTGTTGAACGGGTGGAACAGACTACAATGGGAGGGACAGGCAGAGGCACAAAGAAGAATAAAACCCTGTCTGAGAAATCACACATAACCTGAAATTACTCGTTAAGTAATGGACCTGATGGTTCTGTGATGCAAACTGTGATGTAAACCCTGCTGCCACGTGTTTTTTAGTAGAGTTGCACTGATTTACCTTCTCTGAGGATTTAATCCCCAGGCTATCAAACTATTCATGCCAGAATGGCATCATTAAACTCACCTTGGACCACTACAAAATGTGCATTAACAAAACAGTCCACAGAAGCCTGGAAGGCCAAGTAGTATGGCAGTTCTCAGGAGCACACCGTGATGTACATGGTCTGAATGCGATAGAAACGGTTAATTGATAAATAAAGCTACGAAACGTTGCACATTTAGGCAGTGCATTGAAGGGTTTCTCATTGTGCAGGGGAAATAGGTACACTTCCAACCACCCTGATTCACCCTTGGACATTTCATGACTATTTCTTATCGCTCAGTTGAGCATAAATTCATAGATTTTACGGTTAAGGGAGCTTGAGATGGGCTGCTATATTTTCAGCACTTAGTTCTGCCACTTCTTATTGGACCATCTGCTGTCACCTTAAAGAGACAAGTGTATATTATCAAGGTAAACATACAAATCACTCCTGCATTTGATATTAAAAAAAATAGAGAAACCTTTAAATGTATTGATCCGAATGTGTCAATAATGTTACAGAGATAAGTCCTTGAAAAAGAAAATAACGTAGATACTGTCTGTGCAGATTCAAACAGGATGCTTTCACCATAAAAATGGTTGCTATGTACGGAGGTTTCTAATTTATTTCTTCCAATGAAAACATAAAAATAATTCTAGTTTTAGTAAGATCATTTTAAAAGGAAGAGAAAGAAGGAAACTGCTAAATACATCACAATTATTTTTAAAATTGAGTGGTATTAGCTAACACTATGATTAAAAGTTAATGTTTCAGAGACTGAGTGCATCTGAAAACAGATGAAGATGCTGCAACATTCATCTCTGTGAACATGGAAGAGATTTATATACACAAATATATGTGCACATGTGTAGGCAAGCTTAATACATGTCATAGCTTCAAATTCTCGAAAAAGAGATGTATATGGCACACACTGTTATGGGAAGGATCATTGAGCTTTGAAGCCAAACTAAATCTTATCATGGTTTATATACATCGGTGCTACTTAAGACTGCGATACTACTATGAAACTAGACAGTAATTATTTCAGATGAGACCTATGGCAATAATAAATCTACTGATACACTTCTTTCTGTACTTTTTGATATTAAGATCTTTAACATATGTATATATAGTGCTTATTGGTGGTCTTTTTTCCTTACTTTACTGGAAGATGCTCTTAACTGCAGAATGGATATGCTGACTCTATCTCTTTCAGAGATGCCCAATATATTGGACTGCTAGGTTAAGATATGTGACTGGCAGATGACACTGCTGGTAGAAGAATGTTTATTTGTACATAAGGAATGTATATTCGTACATAACATGAAGTACTATGACAAATATATTTGAAATTAACTATTTTACTGCCTAGATCAATATCATTGTGATCTGAAAAATCAGTACAGATTAAAATGGAAACACAAACAAAATACACTGAAGTTTCTCAAATTAATTTCCTTACCTCCTGAACATTTAAAAAATAATTCACAAAAGAGTTTGAGCATCTTGTTTCTTTTGAGGCAGTGTAATCATACATATATTCATTCATATCTGATACTACAAAAGCTACAGAAAGATTCTATTGTTAGTATGTGCCATATTATTGGTATTAACACACTCTAAATATGTGGAAATCTCATTCCAGTGGGGTTTTCTGTTTAATTTGTTCCCCTGTGATAATTACAGTTTTTGTCTGAGATGAGAGTCTTTTTTGTTAAGCTCCAGTGCTTCTGTGCAGTCCAACTGTTATGCTGAGAAGTAAATGAAAAAGCCTGTGCTCAAAAGCAACGGAAATAGGCCCCAGTACATTCATTTTCAGGTCTCAGCTCTCTGCAGAATAAAAAGACACAGTGTAATTTTCAAAGATGGTGTCCTATTGATGTGTCAGAAATTATAGGATTTTTCCATTGAAAGATGGGAGCCCTCCAAACAATTAATTTCATTGTTGCATTAGGCTGTCTTATTATTTGTGTTATGAACAGATTAAGCAACAAATATGTATGTATATATGTACACATGCATGTAAACTTAGGTATATGTACATATGTGTGTATAAATGTATGTATTGCTCTTTATCCTACTTTCATTTTACCAAGGTAACCTGAAGTAGGGTGATAGATTTAAGATTAACATTAGGCAATAACATATATGCTGTTTTCCTCAAGTATCACCCATTTTAGTGAGTGAAGAAAACAGTACAGGGCACCACCATCCCTTAGATAACATCTGTCATCTCATACTACCTCTACCACATAAATAAACGTTGGGTACACAAAGAATACACTTTTCCCATTTTCTTCTTTTACACGGGTACATGCATGCATACACACACACAGAGCAATGGAATAGAGGAGTATCCATACTGACCTTGCAAATGGCATGAAGCTAGGAGGAACCACAATCATATTTCAAGAAAGGCTTAGAATTCAAAATGACCTTGACAGATTTGCAAATGGTCTGGAAGAGAAAAGGGGGAGGGAGGATGAAATTCAAGAAGGACAAGTGCAAGGCACTACTTAAAAGAGAAATGATCAATAAATACAGGATGGGAATGCAACTGGTCAGGCAGAAATTTTTCTAAGAAATTGGTAGCTATGTAGGTCATACTTGCTGCAGGCTTGATGTGTTAGGAACATCAAGCTTTTGAGGAAAAGATAAAATTTATTCTGTAATGGATATGCAACAGACAATATACGCAACATTTAAAACAAAACAACCCTTTTGGTTTACTCACCATTGTGGAGGCCTTAATGAATGTATCTGAGTGCCACACTTCAAAAGTGATGTGGATGATTTTGACAAGAATTATCAAAGGTGTAGGAAGACCTTCAAAAGAGATCGAATACATTTAGTTCATCTAAAGAAGATAAAGAAAGGAAGCATGGTACAATTTTCAGAGCAGAAGGGAATAATCTGTTCTTTATATCCCTGGTCAATCTGAAAAGAAGACACGGGCTCAAACTCCAGGAAGAAAAATTCTGCCTAAACAGCAGAAGAAATTTTTTATAGGCAAGAGCAGTGCAGCACTGTATCAGGTTGGTTTGGGGCGTGGGGAGACCATTTGGTGGACACAAGGACACTGTGGTGGACAGAATTTAATTTTTAAGGAAGAGTTAAACAAGTGGATTAGCTTATCTTGATTTAGGGAAGGGTCAACAAGACAACCTGAACACCCTTCAGCCATAATTTTCTGCTACTTACATAGCAAACAGTTTCTGCTCCCGTGTCCTATTCTTCTGTTTTCACATTCAAATGTCCCTCATTCTGGTTTTGTTTTGAACAAGCTTTCTGTTCCCCTTCCATTTTCCATTATTCTGCTTCTATCCTGGTCTCTTGCTTTTCTTCTCTGTACATTCATTTGCCACACACTCAGTATTCCAGTCTTCTAACCTCTCTTCAGTCACAGTGCCTCTCTTCTTTCTTAACTCCTTTCTGTCTACTCTCCTTTTAATACTCCCGCTTCTTACTCCCTCATGTCTTTCAAGAAGGGAGTCAGGAAAACCCTGGAGCTAGATACTCCCAAAGGCAGTCATTCCTCTTCTGGTCTTTCAGAGATGGAAGGCAAGCAGTCAGACCTTCTGCCTCTTCCTGGATCTTGGGTTGCAAGGTGGGCAAGAAGAGGATCAGCAGGGCAGCAGGATCTGCTGCTGAGGGAAATTCAAAGCTGAGAGATGCCTATCGAGCCCCAGCTGTTGCTTCTCACAGTCTCTCTCTGCCACACCATGGGGGTGGCAGTTTAGCCATGGATTATTTATTTACTGTAGCACCTAGTCTATGGCTATTTTCACTCCTCCTGGAGTCTCATCCCCTTTACTATCACAGGGCAAAGAACTTGGTCAAGAGTGCTACAAGGGAACATCTGTTTTTTTAGGGCATCTTTTTTTCTAGGGGGAGAGGAGCAAGTTTTTTCTTCTCCTTTCCTGTTTATCTATTCCTCCTTGTCTCAGCTTAATCTAGAGCGTGTCATTGCACAGCTCCTACAGTGGTCTCTTCCCCTGAGACAAAGCACAGGCCCTGCTACTCAGCATACAGCAGTGCCCCATCTCAGCATATTTGTTTCTTCTTTTCCTGTTTCATAATTGATACTGGTCGTGCAGTAGTTTATACAGAAACTCACAGATGTCACAAGCACACTCCCACATGCACACATCCGTTTGGGCATGCACTTGGCTCCACACCGCCCATGTTTCCTCAGCAAGCATATGGGACTGGATCTTGTAGCCCTTCCTCTGATCTCCCTACAGGGACTCCTCGAGAATGTCCCAACCACACTGCTTCTCCCCTCTTCCTGCTCACCAGGGCTTTCATTTGCCAGCTGGTGGCAGGAACTGCTTTAACTGGTCCTGAAAAATTAATCCTCTCTGGGACCGTATTAGCAATACGACATTCCCCATTACTGTAGGGTGTCAGCTCCGTATGTCACTTGGAAGTTGTAATTTGGGAATCCTGTCTTCAATGAAAACAGACACGGTGCACATACATAGTCTCTTGGCTACTTGGAGTACGAGTGGTATGATGCCCACTCACCAATTAGCAAGGCCCATTCAGGGGGATAAAGCTGCCAGACGATGACTGAGTTCGATGCGTCTCTTACTGGCTGCTACAGAAAATGCCTCCTTTGGGGAAGCTCCCTTCTCTGTGTCTGCACTGTCACATCAGAGCCAGGACTCTCCTCCCGAACTCTGCCAAAGAAGCTGGCAAAAGGCTTCTCACTGCCAGTCCCAGCTCCAGTTGTGCTGTGGACAGGCCAAGGCAGCCCAGCAAGGTGGCGGAGGTGACCCCTTGGCCCCCTGTCTGTCAGCAAAGACCCCAGTCTGTCAGGCAAAACAAGCAAACAGAAACCCTAAAGACAGTAAGAGCAACTGAACCAACCCACAGCAGTAACAGATTCCTGAAGGGTTTCCAGAAACATATTTGTCACCAAAAAAAAATGAGGAGAAAAAAAGAAAAACAAAAAAGCCAGCAGCAACCAAAACTAGGCAGAGCAGATTTACTGCATCCCCTTCCCTTCGAAATAATGCTCCAGCGCAGGCCCATTTTAAACAGACTGTGGTTACCTCGGTTATGTGGTGGGTACCCTTTGTGAAAACCAAATAAACAAACACCACACACGCTCCGGTAATGCAGGAGCTGCTCTCAGACTGCATATTGGCTCCCAGCCACATCTCCCGCAGTAAGGGGAGTGTGGAAATGCACAGCCTTGGCAGCAGCTTCCAGCGCCTCAGGCTCTCACAGTTTATTTTATTTATTTATAGGATTTCTATGGCAGTCATCACCCTCATATCTAAGCATCTTAGAGGTATTAGCAGACTTACCCTCACAATCCTTCTTTGAGGTAGAGAGTGTTATTATCCCCCATTTTTTAGATAGGGAACTAAAGGCTCACCACTTACTCAGATTCAGGAGAATTTGGTAGAATTAGGGACTGGAAAACAAGCCCCTGAGTTCAGGTCCTGAGCTTTAACCACAGAAATCTCCTTCCAGGAGCATTAATGAGATCAATGAAATATGGAGAACAGAACATCATGGGTATATTTGATTCCTGATTGTTTTTTTGGGGTTTTTTTTGTTTGTTTGTTTGTTTTTTTTATGGGGCCAGATCTAGCATGTGCTAAATGCATACATAGAAGATTAGGTTAAACTGTTTATTTGGACTTTCCCTTATCTCTGAGGTCTGAATAACAATATCAATAAGGCACACCTTTTCCATTAGTATATTTAATAAAAGCAGTTGAGATATTTTAGACGTTCATGTAGCCAAAGTCTAACATGTTTTTGGCATGACACGAATTCTAAATCAGTTGCTCTATGTTTATTTTTAATTTTTGCTTCTGTTTGTGGTTCATTTTCCTAATTTGAGGACAATCTGGCGGTGATCTGAAGTAAGATTCTTTTTTCAGTCCATTTTTTACCCAAGTACTCTCAGTTGGTAACTTCAATAATTAAACTGTCTGTCATGCAGCTATTTCAATGTTCAAATGGGCCACTTGCTATAAAAAATTGTGACTCTTGCTCTCCATCAGAGATGCATTGCCAATGCACAGAAAAGCAGCAGATAGTACCGTGTGTCAAGAAACCAGGAGGATCCCATGTCTCTGCAAATGAACCATGTATTTCCAGGGTTCAAAGGACAATGAGAAAGACAGGATGAGTCATGTGACTTTTGGGTTGCACCCTGATAAATGGCAGGTCAAGGAGGGTTGTGTTTAATAGTATATTCCTCAATGAAATGTCACTTTTTCCTCAATGTGTCCTCTGTGTGAGCTAATTAAAATCATGTTTTACTGCAATGTCAGCACATGAAGTTGCTGACTTTCTTGTTGTCTTCTACATAGTACAAAATGAATGTTGTCATTTGATAAATTCAGGATCTTAAAGGTTCTGTCTGATGGGGTCTAATGTATGCTGCTCTATATATGTTTAATGCTTCCAAACTGTCCCTCTTCCTTTGTTCAAATCACAGCATTCATGACCTGTACATAATATTCTCTCTTGCCATCCTTAAACCTCAACCCCCCCCCAAAGTTAACAGAATTTTTAAAAATAGTTCAAGCAAATATGGGTATTGCTTTCCTCCTGGGCTGTTTTAAATTACTCTTTGAACAATGCTTCCAAAAGCCACACTCATATGCATCCAGATAGAACTGTCTGTATGGGTGTTAATTTTCTTACAGCTTATTTTTATACTGATGTCAGCATATGTTTGCTGTGTTCATTTGAAAAGAAACTCTTCCACCCTACACATCTGACAATAAGCAGGAGTTAAACTCTATGAGTATAGAAAGCTTGGGCTTCATTTCTCTAACCAGTAGCCATGGTAAGATTTGTGCTAGAATTCTTATTTGTAAAACTATTGGAAATTGCTGTTAATGGTGCTTCTCATCTCAAGTAATAGGAACATGAATCAGAAAATAAACTACCCGCTACTGCATGTATCTTTGCTTTCACCATTTCTATCGCTTTATCCTGTAAAAATTCCTTGCTTTTTTTATTTTTTTTTTTATTTTACAAAAGGCAGAGCCTCTATCTCTGTATGTTTACAGTAAATGACAAAGAACAAAGTTTCCAGGTTTGGCCGGAAGCTGTATTACCTTGTGCTGTGATCCATGCAGACCTTATGATTTAGCTTGGGACTGGGTCAGTTCTTCAGTGAGAAATCTCCATGGATCAACTTATTCATAGGTACTACAGAAATGAGTGGTGGCAGTTCAAGCAACTGCTCAGTCCAAGGTGCACCTTCACCCTCCTCCCCACCCCCTTCCTCATTCTTCTCCTCTCCCTAGTGCATAGCGGTGGTGTGCTGCTGACTTCTGGCTGAGATACAAAGCACAGATCTCAAAGAAATTCTTTCACCTCCTAAGGACCAGATCCAAAGCCCATTAAAGCTGATGAGAGCCTTCCCATTGACTTCAGAAGGCCTCAGATCCAGTCCCCCAGGGAAAAGATGTTAACACTCACATGCACATCCTTAAACCAGCCAGGAGAGAACTTCTTGAAATCAATATCTCTCTATCAATATTGGTACCTAAAAACCTAAAACACAACAAAGACATTTTACTTGTGAGTCCTGCTGGCTGCAGGGGAAAGCAAAGAAAACCAAAACCAAAACAAAACAAGCCCTTGGGAGACGTTATTATCTAAAACAAACAGCTGAGACTGAGCAGTGACCACAACACCTAGAAAGCTGTATCCTAATCTTACTGTGTTTGTACTCTGCTTTGCTTTACTGTATTCCCAGCTCCTTACTGAATACACTAAATGACTCACATTACACACACTGCAACAAAGGCAGTTATACCCCAATCTTCATTAAGGTCTTAATGCAGCAAGGTACTTAAGCACATGCCTAACTTTAAGTACAAGGGAAGTCTAATTAACTTCAATGGGACTGCTTGCTTGCTTTAAGCTAGGCATGTGCTTAAGTACCTTGCTGAAACTGAGCCCAAGACTCCAGGTGCTTCCATTTATACAAGTGTCATTAAACACAGAGTTAGTGTACTTGCGTACACAAACTTCCTAACCCCTAAAACCAGATCATTACATTATAGCACTTAGCAGAAAACAGCAAAGGTGAGCATGTTGATGAAGCATCGCATGTAGTAACGAAGACAGTAGGTACTAAAGCAATCAGAAATCCAATATCCCGTGCACATTTCAGTACTCCACCTGTGGTTTCTACATGTATACACGGTTCCTTCATATTTTGGGTTTCAACAGCCAGAGACTGAAGACTTCTGAAAAGCCTAAGAAAAACATCTTGATCCAAAAATAATACGACCTGTGATTTAGGTATGAAAGTACAAAGAACTGAATCTGGAAATAGTTAGTGCTGCAGGGGGAAAGCAAAGATTGTTTGGGTTTCTTAACCATTCCTTTTTCTATTTTCAAGCATTTATGTTATTTTTCAGCCCTCTGAATTTCCTGTATTTTTAATACGTGTTTAATCATTGTGAGATAGAAGTTAAGCCACTCACTTGCTGTGTAACTGCAGGCAAGTTGCTTGACCTGTTTTTTACTCCTCTTATCTGGCTGTATAATCCAGTATAAAAGGGAACTCATTGAAAGCTAGAAGCTGTGCATTTGCTTAGCAGAGGCATTTGGCTAGTCTACAGGTTAGTTCATCGACTGCTTTGTCAGGGTCAGTAAAGTATTTACTGGGAAAGGACACTCTGTCCCAGACCAGGGAGGTTTTAATGCCACCCACTCTCCACGATATTATTTTGAGCTGCACTTCTTCATGAAGAACTGCAGCACAAAATCAGAAGCTGAAGATTTGGATCTGCGCAGGAGGTGCTACTTAGAAACGTAGGATCTCAAAAAATGAGGTCTCTCTTCTGCTTTCTCAATGCAGTTCCCAGTTTGAACAAGGGATGGGCATAATTTCCTTGTATGTGGTTGAGAACCTGAAATTATGGACAGGTTGTGGATTATACCTGAATATTTCTATGTGGTAAATATAATTGCAAAATAAAGTTTGCCCTGGGACAATATGGAATGAGTCTCTCAGACTGAACTCAAAGGATTTGACCCACAGGGAATAGTACAGCTGAAGGAGACGGGGGAAATTTTGTCTTTAGAATGAGGGGAGATGGATAATAGACAAAGCTAATTGATGTAGCTCTCATTTTATATATGACAGTTAAATACTATGGTGATGAGTATAGAACTGTTTTTTTCTCCTTTCAATTGATTAACTGATTATTTTGCTGAGGTCAGTAGCAAATGTCTCTGACCTCATCGTTTGCTGAAGCAACTGTATTGTCACCAGCACTGGAGTGGAACATTGCTAACTGAATGGATTAAGAAAAGCGCTCATAAAAATAATGCTGAAATGTACTCTGTCTTTGGTAACCAAGAGAGTTACTGGAGTAAAGGAAATACTGAAAAAGCATCACACTGGGAAATTGCTTCAAATAATGATTAGTTAAAAATCATTCTGCTGACCTGCTATTCTACCTACAGCTCAGTGCTGACCAGTTGGATGCTCTGAAAAATAATCAAATGCTTGCAATTAAGACTTTTTAGGGATAATATGAAAACCAGTTCTAGACAGTCTTTCACAGTGAAGAAAGCTGTGCATTTGCGCAGTCATTCAATTACTCAGTATTTGAACACACTTTGAAAAGTGTTACAAGAGAAGAGGAGAAAAACCTGCTGGTTTAGTCCTTTTTAAAAGGAAAAGTGCTTTGCTTGATTTTACAAGCAACATGCTGTTCCGTTGTCAGACTTTCTGCATCTGTTATATCATGGGTCTTGACAACATCATAGGCCAATGTCCCTTCTGATTGAAGTAAAGTATTAAATTTTAGTATCCAGAACAAGGTGATATTTCAAAGGGCAGGCTATTATTGAGCTTGCAGGTGATAAGTCTCAAATTCTGAAATTCTGCATTTTATAGAGAAGCACAACTGCTGACTTCAAAAATAAGTTTATAAGAAACTGCCAAGCACAAATGAACAAAGTTCCCAATGCTCTGGGCCTGATTAAAGCCAGGGGGGTCCAGGGCAGGGTGTAGATTGCTTTTCTTGAGCTTCGCTGTGGCTTCTCCACTTCACAGAATAGGAAACACCTGCTGGTAGTGGCATTGGAGAGGATTATACGAAAATCAAGTCCAAACTTCACTTAAAAGCAACAGAATAAAAGTCCCGTAACTGAAGTCAGTTTTGCACCATTACTAGATCTGCAGTGGTACAGTGGTAATAATTATATAATGTCATTGTAATACAGGGTAAAGCAATACACAAGTTTGATGATTTTCTGCTTGAGAAGCAGATTCAATGACTGCGGACGTCTCCTGCTGTCACCAGCATAGAATTGTTCAGTTTTCAGGATGTTGATGGTGAATACAAAAAACTGTTTACGGTAGGGTTCATCAGGTTGCATCTGTTGATTTTTCCTTCAGTGAAACAACAGACCAAGAAGTGTCATACTTGTTGTTTGGAATGGATGTAGGTCTTGTTAGAATGGTGAAATCTGGTGAAGTCTGAATTTTAGCCCCATCTGGTTCAAAAGGATGGAACTGGCTGGTGCTGAGAAGAACATGAATTGAATGAAAGCTAGGTGTTCGGGTAAGCAGCCAACACAAAATACTGTGGTGTTCATTTCAGCTGTGGAATAAACCAAGATCCTCTTTTCCACAACAGGGAATCTGACAATAAAGAGGGTGCCTAAGAACATGCTTGGTCCCTTCAGAGAGTAACAGATGTCAGAACCCTTGTCTGACAACTAACGCAGGAAAATCAGAGGTAAACACCATACTCTTTTCTGAACAAGATTCCTAAGATCAGGGTCATCCTGTTCTATGTCATTCACTATCAGAAAAACAGCAATCTCCTCGTGAACCATTTAATTCATTCCATCTTCCATGCACTGTCTCCCATGAAAAATTCCAGTTTCTGTAAGAAAGGTGGGGGAGTTTCAAAAGACAAAAGAAGGCAGAAAGACAAAACCAATTTTACGTTGAAAAGTGAGGAGGTAAATAATTAAACAATGAATTTCTGTGGAACTGAGCTGAAGTCAGAAAACCATAGAGTAAAGCCAACCTTTTTGTCTGATCTTACTGCAACTAATGAAACATTAACTATAATACATAACCATTGGTGATCATATTTCATTTGATAATCCATTAGGGCCTCACATAGTTCTCTGCTTTTTCATATAAAACATAATACTTTAGGGGGAGGGAGGCAGGCAGGCAGAAGGGGAAGAGGATTTGTACTCACACTGTGTGCTGGCACAATAATGTTCTTCCTGCTGAACTAATGGCTGTTCATAGGGTTTAGGTCAAAGAGTTTAATGGAGCTTAGCTCTGGATGTCTCAGTAACTTCTTAGATTCTAAAACTAAACTACTTTAGTCTTAAAATACAAATGATGATGGTCCTAATAAGGAGACACATTCCCAACCAGACTTGAGAATGAAATATATGATGAGAATGCTAAAACAGACAATATCTTTCTCCAACTAATGCTGTGAGAGATGTCCTCCCCTTAACGCAGACAAATTCACTGTTTCCCACAGTTGTCCGAGGCAGAGAAGGAGAGGATGTTTGTCCTCAGAATGTTTGCTACATTTTACTTAGCCTCAGAGATTTAAAGATATATATAATTAAAGAAATACTGAACATACATACCTATATGTATTCTTCTTTTTTTTGGTGCTATGTGGGGGTACAATGTAAAGGTCCATTCACCACATCTTATTCCAAGATGCAGTATAAAATACGTTGCCACAAATGTCACTTTGAAAAAGTAGACATCTCTATTAAATAGTTTCCTTTTTCAGAATTTCCACTATTACCTTCATCTATCTACGAAGTTCTCATGACATGGAAATTATGATACAGACCAATCTGCTTGGCATTCCAAACTTCTTTACCAACGTAAATCTGCTGCTTCTGCCTGATTGTACTGCATATAGAAGTTTCCTCATAAAATGTCCAACAAGTACACTTATATGCCCCAAATTATATTGGTTCCCAATTGAAGAATATTTTGTTGTTTCCAAACAGGAGTATCCTAAAATTTCTTTCAATGGAAGGAAAGAAGATCTTTCATCTGAAATTGGGAAGAAACAAAGAAAACTTTTCATTTTTTCATGAAACTGGCAATCTGTGTCGTGACACATCTGGGACGTTTCCCTAGTCAATGCATGGAAAAACAGATATGAAGGATAAGAACAGCTGTCTTCGCTTCAGAGAAGAGTAAAATGTCTAACATACCTTACCAGTTGTGCTCTTGAAGTTTCTTTTATAGCATTTATGTAAGAAAGTAAAGGCAATGAAATTGTTCTAGACAGCTGCTGAATATTCTATATATAAAGAGGGAAAAGGGGGACTTGCATTTTCACACTATTGGTCTTTCCGTATTTGTAAACCTGTCCTAAAGTGGGGTTAAGCCTTATCATGTTCTCCTAACTTTGTGCAAAGAAAGCGCAGTTGCAGTTGCCTGGCTTGATGGACTGAAGTGGGAGCTCCAAAAGGTTGTGGTTGAAGCAAAGTGCAGCAAGGTACAGCAGGAGGCAGCAAGGTACAGAAAGCAAAAATTTGATCCTGCGCTTCTCCAGCAACTGGGTGCCTAAGAAAAGGTGTTGCAAAAGGCTGAGATGGGTTAAGGCAGACCACAACTGCTCCGATCCAAGGAGCAGTGTCTGTGCAGACTCTTGCATGCAAAAGACCACTGCTAAAATATGACACGCCACTTTTGTGATTGCTATTGCACCTCTGACCACAGATTCCTTTTCTCTTTACCTTGCCATACTGCTTCATGTGTAGAAGAGCACCACCTGACAGGTGAACAGGGAGGGGGTCTGCCATTGTACCATGTTGAGAATGGATGCACAGAATGTGCTGACTGTGGATCCATGTAGAAAAAGGCATCTAAGGCTTGTACAGGCAGGAGACGTGAGAAAGAGGAGAGACTGACAGCTAAGGTGATTATTAACTGAGTCCTTCAACATTTAGCTAGTGCTTGTAGCCTAATGTGTGAGTGCTGCACAGACGCAGATTTGAAGTAATTTTGCAGTGCCTCTTGCACAGAATGAGAGATTTTTCCCTTTTTCTCTACAGATATATTCAGTTTCAGGAGCTTCTTGTGCCAGTTTTCACACACAGTGACCTAAGATCCTGGCAGCCCTTTTGCTTCTCTTGAAATTCCCCAAGCAGCAACGACAGGACCTGGAGATTGTAACACCCTTGTGAGTTGCTGTGAGTAGACAAAGACCCAGACTCCCTTCTCCTTTACAAGGGCGCAAATTGGGAACATTGTCATTCAGATGCAACTTGAATGAAACCGCCTCATTGGCCTCATACACCCAAGGAAAAACTGGGTACAAAAGGGTGAACAGAAAGAAGAGGCAGAGGGAAGAGGGGGAAGACCATGCCTCCTGTTTCTGCCTGGGCTCCTCTCTGCAACTGGGAACAGCTGATATAGAATCTGTATTTTCTAACAGGGAATTCTGCACCAAATTGCATCTACAGAATTCATTTAGTATACACAAAACTGAGAGTCAAGCTTATGCTTTGAGACTAAGACAGACAAACAGCCTTATGCTACACTTTCTTATTGTGTGCTAACAATGGTAGAGGAATATGCAGGCTTCAGAGTGGAAAAATATCTCTCTCTCTCTCTCTCTTTGAAAATGCTTTGTTTTGAAAGACCTCAAAAGTGTGCTAGGTACATTGGAGACATACTAGAATGCCTGTAACTCACATGTAAAGCAATATTATGGCTTTGGGTTTTGTTTTCCTTTGGTTTGGGTTTTTTTTATCCACCAGTCCAGGTAGGACAGAAGAGGGCTCCATACCCATATGGTGTAAGGACACCTTGATCATCTTGACTTAAATCTTTGTTTTCAGTCTTCAATGCCAGCTGTCCATTATGGGGAAATCCAAATCCAAATTTTGAGTCAGTGTGATGTGATAGGGGAGTCATTTTCAAGACACAATATGGGCGGGTTCTTTTTCTTCCCTACGTGTTTGTGTTGCATGAAATTCTCAGTTCTGTTAGCCTTTTATTGCACCATTCAACTACAATAAATGCATATACTTCCTAAAGAATACTTAGATCTTTCACAGATTGCTTTAGCTTGTTGTTCATTGGTTCTTTTTTCCCTGGGGAGTGGTCAACATGCCAAAAAACATCCAAAAATCCCATCTTAACTCTACAGAATTCTGTATTGAGGAATCACGGTTGAGATTTCTGAAGAAAGCAACATCTTGTTCTATTAGAAATTACCATAGCTCTTGTAAACAGGTGATAAAAGTGCCTATCTCAGTGGTTATCAGCCTGTTCATGTGCGTAATTACTTCTTACAATGCACTAACCCTCTATGGCCTGACAAAATTGGGAAGGTTGTTGCATTTTACTTATAATTTTATAGATATATTTGAGGATGGGTTTTATATATATCTGTGTGTGTGTACACATATATAAATATATATATATATAAATCCAGCATATAGATGCAGCAGTGAGATTTCCTCTCCTGAAAGGTAGAGAGAAATATAGAAGAAAATGTTTACTAGTAGAAACAGGGAAAAAATAGGAGGGAGCAAGAACAGCAAAAAAGAAGAAATTTGACATAGTGATTGGATGCTGGGAGCTTTGTAAAACACCTCTACCGTATACAAGAAAAGACCAGGAAAGTCCAGGTTAACTCTCCCTGGTTGCAGAAATCCATTAAAAAGTGAAAAGAATCAATTTAATTTACCACATTAAACAGATGAAAAAAAAAAGCCGGTGCCAGATCTAATACAGATGTTTTGCAGTATAATGGGAAAATTAAGACATTTTCGAGCAGCAAGGCTTGCAAGTCATAGTCTTGAAATGCTTAGATCAGGTGGCACTGTCTGTTAGAAAAGCAAGCTCTGTAATGATATTGATTGCTTCCAAGGCCATATTAGAGATGAAGACAAGTCCCTGGAGACAGGTTGTTGTCACCTTGACCTTGGGTCAGAGCTAGACCACTGACCCCTGACACCCAGGACTTCTGCACTGCGCTGTGATATCTTTCATGCCTACAGACAAAGTCAGCAGGGGACACGTGTCGATGTGGCTCTTGCCAAATCAGAATTGACTGGCCTGTAGGAAGCTGGAGAGCAGCGGGAAATGTGGGTTAAAGTATGTCAATAATGTTTCACAAGAACAATTTCTCCCAAGAATTGTAGCTGTTGGAATGTTTTGACATTTATTCGGTAGAGAAATGTAGCATGGTTTGTGAAGCACTTCAAGAGAGCTGCTGCTAACTGCCGCGGTGTATTGATCTTCCTGTTAAATTGCATGGGCACACTTGGGAGATCATTGAGATTCAGGCAACAGGACAGAAAGGATCGGCTGCACCCGATGGTCACTAATGGTAATTGGTTTCGATCCTTGCACTTGAAGAAGCCGTGATTTACTTGGTTCACAGATGAATTGTAGACACTAAATATTTTGAAAAGAAAATATACTGTGATTTCTTTTTCTCATGTCATTTACAAATTATTGCCTCCACCTCTGAATGTTTCATATGAAGTATATAAATCCACATGGCTGACTATAAAAAACATGCTAAGCAAAATTTCAAGGAATTCTCCCTCTTATCTGTAAGGCTTGTATTAGTGCAAAGCAAATGAACTTTCTGATCCTAATATAAATGAGTTAATTAAATAATTACAACAACACGTAGCAGGATTTTAAAAATCCATCAGCCTTCTTAAGCCTCCCTACCATTGCGATACATCTTTTTACACTATACAAATTCTTCTCTCTATGCCACTTGGTGCTGTATCTTCAGAGTCTTAACGAATTTTAAAAAGTAGTCTATTGAAGGGAACTACAGAAGTAGAATAGCCTAAGAAGGTATGGATAGTAATGTAATACTGAAGTGAATTATATTAGAATGAAGAACCTGATATGGAAATTGGATAATAATGTTAATATCGGAGTAAATTATTGCTACAATACAGGATCCAATATAAAAATTGGAGTATACTTCTGAAAATGAATGCAGTGATAATGCTGCCAAAATTCATGCCACACACGATTTTCAAAGCAGATTTTTATAGGGCTTCTGTAGCTTTCTGCTTTATACAAGATACTTTGCTAAGTATATGTACATAATTACATGAAAGCAAATATATTCAGTAAATGATGGCTTCTTTAATACAAAGAAATTCATATAGACTAAGATACTGGGAAAGAACCAATTTTGTACTTCTTTTAATCTGTTTCAAGTACACGTGTCCTTTATCATCCATACTACATTCCTACGGTTTTTTAAAGGACAAAAGGGTTTTCATTTTTTGTTCTGCGCTTTTTCCCTTCAATGGAGAGGTCAGCAGTTTCTACAAACAGCTGAGTTTCATGCATAAACTTGCATAAAATATCCATAAAATCTATGTAGCACTTCGACAAATAGAAAATAGCACAATATGAAGTAACAACTTATATTGTTTATTTGTTAACTGAGACCAAAACTATGCCTATCTGGAGGCTTTTGGTTAAAATGACTGTAAGTAGATTGCAATTTCAATTACAGCTCAATCATGCATTGTAGAATTTGTATCATCCAGACCTAAAATAGAGAAAAATGAATGTCTAAAAGCTGCTGAAAGTTCAGCATAACAGCAATATGGCACTTGCAATTGTTATACAAGTCTCAAATTTCTGAAATATTTACAAACGTTAGATAATGACAACCTCAGGAGAAAATCAAGAAAACAGACGGTATACTGGAGATAGCCTGAGGCAACCAGTGATGAGGTCAGATCTATACAGTATGTGTGCTTTACATGAAAAACGCTCTACTAAAATGTCTTTGCGCACTGTGTAGGGCTTTGGGATATAGCAGGTATTCACTAGGGGAAGGTAAGGATTATTTACTAGGATCAGTAACATGGAATTCAATATTAAAACCGACAAAGGTTATCATCTATTACACATTAAATTCACCACAGTTGTTTGACAACTCTCATAGCAACAGATTCCACCCTTAACAATTCAAAGCAATCTTTCAGATTAAAGTTCATGTGATCACTTTAAAGAACTATTCAGTGTTAATCAAGCAGTATTGCTTCAGGCATCATGTTTGCCTTTCACTTCAGGCTATTTGGTTGATTGTGGAAAATGCCGAGTTTCTCTGTGTGCATGTGCAGAGCTGTGGGTCTGTTTAGGTGGAAGTGACAGGTGAGGTAGTGATGGAGGGGATATAGGAGCTGGTTGATGGACTCTGCAATAGTCGTAAATAAAGTTTCAGTGGCTCACTATTCTGCTAGGATAGGATATGCAATAGATCCTGTGTTAATAATCATATATTCTGTCTAATTTAATTTTTCAGGACAGTAACTAATGATATTATAGTTCAAATATAAAGATGTCTTTTAAAACACCTGGCATATATGTATATTTATAATACATCCACATGGATAAAAACATATCTCTAATTATATACACACTTACATGCATGCTTCTAATTTTAGATCATTGCCCAGATTATCTTAAACTCATAGCACAACACACATTTTCTAGTCAGAGCAGTTACTCAAAGGAAGGTACTTCTCAGTGGGATGAAGAAAATTCCACCCCAACATTTTACAGAATAGAAAACATCTTTTTTCTCTTCAGTTGCACAGCATTTGCTCCAGTCATGCCTTATTCCTGATGTAACTGATGTTTTGAGGTCCCGTTGATGCAGTATTCATAACAGAAACATTATAGAGACAAAACCCTAAAAGTTCTGGGACTGTTATATGCTCTGACGTTGCTGTTGGAGACCTTAAGATCTTTGCTTAAGTGGCCTAACATCTACAGCAGTGTCCAGCATCTTCAGAAAACAGTCCTTTTGAAGAAAGCTTTCAATCTTCATTAACATCGAATCAGGTGTGGAGTCCAACCTCAAGATGAGACACTGCTTGCTCATAGTGCAATTAGACCATCAGGTTGAGCTGTAGGTTCTGCTGCCAACAGTAGCAGTCATTATGATCAACAATGGAGGTCAAGGAATTGCTAAAATGAGTCCCTGTATTTATGTGAACAGAATCCTGCTTGCAGGTCAGCAGCACAAGGCTTAGGTATGAATGAAAGGTAAGTATGTCTTACTGCAATATTCCTTGTGAGCACTGGAAGTGGATATCCCATCACAATTTCTTCAAGAAATAGGGTTAAAACAAAGTCAGCAGAATAGGAAGTGTTTTGTGTCTTGATTTAAAGTTCTTCATTCGAAACAATCTAATAGTAATATGAAGCTGCGCGTAAGAAACAAGGATTTTCAAACAACCTTCTCATTCAAAAGGCTTGCAGGTGAAGACTTTTTAAGTGGTGAAATATCCCATTTAGCTATTTTAAATAAAAAAACTTCCTAGTTTGGTTCTGGTTCAAAATCATCTTCCATTAGAAACTGTGCTGAATAAGAACTGTTTATAAACAATCAACACCAAAACAAATGCTTTGAAATTGCTGGAATTATACATGGTACTGCACCCAACTACATTTTTTCCCTGTTTCATCAGTTTGTGTAAGTTTCTCAAGCCAGAGATAAAACCGGTCCAGCTGCTGGAAATTTGTGTTGTTGGGAAATATTGCCCTACTCAGTTGTCCTTACCACGACAGTCTCCCGAACCTGGAGGAAGATCTCATTGTGAAAGTAATTGCTTCCACAAAATCATCTTTTTTTTCTGCCCTTCTCACCATTTCAAGTGATAGTTTTCTGGCATCTAAGCAAGGGGGATGTTATTTCAGAATTAAGTCGAACATTAAAAATGAACACAAAACAAAACTTTCTGAGTATCTGCAATCTTCTTGAAGTGTGAAAAATATGTATCTGTCTTGTAATCTTCCATGGTGTTTACTCCCAGTTAAAGATATTCTTACAGTTATAATTCTTTAAGCATGAGAAATGAAATAAATATAATCCATAAGTATTAAAGCACAATGATGTGTACCAATTTTACTCTTTCCTCTTTTAGATTATTCAAAAATAAACAAGGAAGCTGCTGATCTTGCCCCCCAAATGTGTTTTCTAATGGTCACAATCGTTCTGATAGAATTAAGGTTATTTTTTTCTAAGATGGTGTTTTATTTTAATGATGCTTTGAAATTCCTTTTCAGCCAAAAAGAAATCCAGTTAACTGTGGAAGAAAATTCAAATCCTGATGATAATATCCTTGACAAGTCTATGCTTCTTCAGAGTAAATGAGATTTTCGTGTGTTTTCTTTCACTTTCTCTTTTCATATTTTATAAGAAAGAAAAATAGTTTCTAATGAATCACTGATCCTTTTTTTCCCCCCTTCTATTATTACCCTTGCTAAGGAACACTCATAAATGTATACTTTCTTTTTCATATCTTCCTGAGGGAGGGAAAATTTAAAAAAAAGAAAGCATTTTATAAAGACATTTATGGTCTGATTCTTTTCAGTTTGAATTATCATCTGATTTCACTATATGCAGATTAATTAATGTCATTTAGATTTTATTCTTTAAACTCCTTTCAAGTGTGCCTATTTATTTCACATATGTGTATATGTACTAGCACAAACTATAAATAAATAAATATACATCAGTAAAGCTAAAAGTAGAAAGATACATACCCAAGTGCTCTACATGGAGGGGCAGCAGTGCAGAAGATATTACAGAAGGACAGCAACAAAGTAGAAAGTCATGATGCTAGCTAACAAAAATGTGCAGTCATACACACATAAACAAATCCTGTCTGGGGAAATACAGCTTATGAGTGGATACTATGCTCACACCCTCAGGACCCCCAAATAAAAGCATTCAAATGGGTGAGCAGTCTGCTAGAGGAATGAGACTTCTCTGGTCAACATTTCTGAATTCAGCTAAAGAAAATGTTGCCAGTCAAGAGGTAATGAGATGTGTCTGTAATTAGACATCTCAGAACAACAAGCTGAGGTTATTTAAAGCTCAGAAGAGCAAAAATAAAGGTAGTTCTAGATGTCAGGAACTTCTATATTTATAATGTTTTGTTTCTTCCTTAACAGTTTTTGGAGGGATTACCCTCAGGGGCTGTGTGATTTTGCCTCAGAAGGGGTGGAGTCAGGAAATAAATGAAAGTAAGAGTTAAGAAGGAACTTCAACTATTTCCAACTCAGATGCATAGTATGGGGAGTACTCACTATTCTCTTTTACCTTATTAACACGGATAAAACACTGGTGTTTCACAGGCCACCATGAAGATGATGTTCCCTTGTGACCACTGTCAGGCTTATGACAACAACAGAGATGCCATTGTCATCATGCTGTCACACAAGGGTCCCAAAGTTATGTATTAAAATCCTTAAAAGAGGTGTATAGGGTGCGCAGTTCCCTGCTGCTTATCATCCTCTAGCAGAGAGAAATAAAATGATTATAGTATGGAGTATGTTATATCCTATGAAAAAAGATACCATTTTCTCCTGGCTTTCAGAGTCAAAAGCTCTATTTGTGATGACAGACTGCTCTGCATGCTCTGTATGTTTCCACTCATTAATCCCTGCACGATCTGGACTGATAGATTGCTCACAACCAAACATTCAACAAAAGTGTGACTTCCCAACAGAATGACTTACAAAGGTTATTCTAAATTGGCACGTCCAAAATACTCTTTATCAAAGGAAAAGAGATTTGCAAAACAAGAGAACAAGGGGAAACTGTCATACAACCTTTTTTTGCCTGACTCCCATCCTGAACATTGCTATGCAGACAGTTTTATGGATTTTTTTTAAATGTAAGTTTCTTTCAGCAGTCCTGCTAAGACAGTGGTATGTGTAGATGGCAGACCATCTCTGACAGCGGTTTAAAACGCATACATTTGTTATTGCTAATGTTATTCCTAGCTGCTTTTGGTATTACTGATTTGATAGACTGTATTCTTTTTATTCGTTATGGGAAATTCTTGCTTCAATTTTATGTTCTTTTTGAATATTTTGTCCCTATTTTCATCAGTTTACATATGCTTACAAGAAAAAAAAATACATGGTGTTTTGACGGATTTCTTCAGAGGATCAGTCACCTTCGGCATATATTGGTAATTTTCTGAATAATTTGGCTTAAAGTTGATGCAATTTACTTTCTTAGACTCTTTCAACAGGAATACTTCACCAATACTGTTTAATTAATATTGGGATTATGGATATGGAATGCATATTTAGCATCATTATAGGGATGTTAATGTTTGAAAGTCTTTGCATCATTGTCAAAAAGTGGCTTTTATTCTATAAATATTCCCCAAAATGGTGCCACTAATATGGAGAAGGCAGCTGAATAAACATTAATATTTATGAGAAATCTATTGGGCAAATACTACAGGGAATTGATATCACTGAATATATTTGTATCATGCATGTGACCCAGCCTTTCTCCACTGATAGTTATTTCCAAAAGAAGTGAAACTTCTGGATTCACTTTTTATAGTATACTTTTTTTTCCTTTTGTAGTCCTAGGACCATGTAAGATAAAGTTCCACTCATGGAAACTTTCATGTGTGATTTTTCAGAAGCAATCAGAATTTATCTGAATTTCTGGATCAATAGTGATTTCAGTGGAAGTAGATCTCTGCTAGAACCATCCACAAAGAATATTTCACTGAGCTATTGCTCTAACTTGGATTAACTCGTGATACTGGTAGAAAGATGCCAGAGTGTTAATAACATTGGATTTTTATATATGAACATATAGAAGCAAAATGGAGGATAAAAGAGAATAAAGTTCAAAGGAAACGGCATGCTGACTTTGATGTTTCCCACAGGTGCAGATCCATTTACAACAATGGCCTTTCTGAAGGGTTTTTGTATTATTTAGACTTCCAGTATTAGGATGCTTTTTTCAGCCGAAACAATTCAGATTGGAATAGTGAATCTTGATCTTGCTTTCATAGTTATTTAGCAAGAGCAGGATTCTCAGACCAGTCAGTGTAGGGAGTCGTCCTTTCATCCATGCTCATCTGGGTAAATTCTGAGATAGAAAGGGATACAACTAACACATAAATTATTCATAAAAAGGTGACAGAATAGGAAGCTCAAGTTCATATATAGATAAATATATAAATACATGTAGATATAGATGTACACATATATGTCAGTACATACATCTGCACATATCAGAGGATCAGAAGAGGGGAACTCAGGAAAAGACTGAAAAGAAAGGGGTAAGAAAGTAAACTTCCATCATCTCTCAGACACATACACACCTGCATCCCTTACATCAAAGAATTTTTAGGCCTCTAAGTGTGTATATTGTACCAAGTAAACCCTTTCTACAGCCTGGAGGTGCTCTTCAAGAAGGCAGCCAGGAGCTACCTGTGCAGGAGAGAGAGGAAAGAAAGGTATTCCAAAAGACAAGCACAAGACAGTGAACTGAAACATGGCTCTGTGGATGGGAGAAGGACATAACTAGTACAAAAAAGAATACTTTCTTTGTGTCCTTGAGGATAAAGGTACAACATCTGGTGTGATTGAAGAGCTGAAGGTCTTTTCTCTGTACAGAGCACCAACTCATCAGGGACTTCCATCGCCATGTTCCACACCTTCAGGTTGGAAAGAGTTGCATCTTGCCAGGCAGTTTTGTCCATCATGTAGGAAGCTATCTGATACCTAGGATGGCAGGCTCATACATGCTCAGAAACTGTAGGATGATGCCTTTTCTATGCAGAAGGGATTATGGTTATTTATACTCATGGGTTTTAATTAAGTTTCTGAGGAACTGTCCTACAGACATATGCAAGAGTGAAGTGAGCACTTTCCAAGCCAAACCTTCGCTCAGCTCTGTTGACACTTTAATTTCATTTGGGTCTTTTGCATGCACAAGCTCAGTGTTCTCTCTATGCCACCCTTACTGCTGCAGGAGTGACTTCGAGCTGGGCTACAGTCACACAGAACCAGTCCTCTATGTTCTTCTGTTTATCCAGCAGATGAGGGGACAACATACTGGTTTTCTCACCTGTGGGTTTCTGAAGCCTTCTGCTCTTCCTTACTTTCCTCCAGCCTCACAGGTGTCAGTAATCACAGGATGCTTATCCACACCTTGCAAATTTTTCACACAGATTCAGTGTGGTGGGTGTAGGCAATGTTTTTCTTCTACAAAGGAAATACACATGCTGGAAGGTGTTTGCTGAAGGTGATGCAAGGATTTGCAGGACAGGTGATATATACTGCTCAGATGCCTAATTGTTATAGAACAGCTTTAATGAAAATTCAGAAAACTGAATTTTGAATTTAATTTTTAAGAAATAATTTTATGATCATTTTAATTAAAAAAAACATTCTTGGAAAGAAAAAATTGTGATTTCATCCCTTTAAGTTTTGTCTTTAGTCCTGGAAGAAAAAACTTTGGTTGAGTTGGTTCTATTTAAACTCTTAAGCTTGGCTTTTTACACCTTGTATTGCAGTAAGAAAGAGGTTATATAATATACAGCAGAATGTCAGACAGTGCATGTGAATATCTATAAGCATGGACAAAACAGTTATAAA
This sequence comes from Gallinula chloropus, assembly GCF_964237585.1. NCBI lineage: Eukaryota > Metazoa > Chordata > Aves > Gruiformes > Rallidae > Gallinula > Gallinula chloropus. Next base: position 145,762,270 of record NC_140085.1, read on the forward strand.
GGAAAAAGTAATGAGCAATAAATGAAAACCAAGAGCACTAAATTCTGCACTTCTACCTAATGACAATTTATGTATTACCTCAGAAATAAATTAACTGTTCCATGAGACCCCCTCATATACTTAGTTGTCATTGTCATCTTCGTATGAGAGGGAATTTAGCCTTAAAAAATTTGTCCCTGACTAAAAAAATGAGCAGAAAAGCACATCCGTATCACTGTATTGCACATGGAACCAAACACAAATGTGTTTGTTACCTTGCTTTGTTTTTGTTTTTTTTTTTAATGTATTTTCTCTATTTGTTTCTTCTTTCATATACTTTTTGAAGTAGAGATCCTATTTTTGCCTTACGTTTAACCCAGCTCTTAGAGGAGATTTCAGAAGTAAATGGAAATGTAGCATATTAAAAAACAAAGTCTAGTTATGGGAAAGATAAAATGTAACTACTGCTTGCCAAGACTGTTTTGGAGAATTCAGCGTGCAAGTGTCTTCCACCACTTGCATACATATAACCACTAATATTTCTTAACACGGTAAAATCTAGCTGCTGGCACCGGAGTGCCAACCAGTGTAGTAAAAAAATGGAGTAAGAAAGCCCCCAGAAAACTTTAATAACTTCTCAGATGCAACAATAACAAAAAATAAAAAAGAGGAAGAAAAAACATTTCCATCTCTCTTCTCCCCCTGAAGAGAAAGCCAGCAGTACCTAAAGCCAAGAAATATTTGCCATTTAGGCATGTAGAGTAGCATACCCTGTCAAGAACAGGGTAAAATCTAGTCATAGATTATTGGTGTCGCTATCACACAATCACTAAAATATTGACAATGTACTAGGTATCTTATTTATTGAATACCAAGCCACATTTTAATGCTGTTCTGCGATGTCAGTCAGAATGGAATTCAAAAAACCAATGTTGTGAAATTTGGAGCAGCAAGACTAGCAAAAGTGCAGGTCAGATTTAGCACATCTGGGAATGGGGAATAACAGAAAGTGAGTAATCAAACTGCCACATGAGATGCATCCCATTAACGCGGATAACGTGTGGGAAACTATCTGGAATGTGACTTTAGGAGCCACTGGAAAAAAAGTTTGGGTTTGATATGACTGAAATTCACAGTCAATCAGGATACAAGCATGAACTGAAATGTGAACACCTTTCATTAAACACTGCAGCTCTCCGCTCGCTTTTCTGTGCCATACCTGTGGGACCCTGAATCCTACTAAAGGATGGGAGTTTCCAGACTAATGATACCTTCCCTTTCCCTTGTTTCTGCATGTTGTCGGAGAGTCAGCTTCACAATGACACCATCAGCCAGTGAGTGGGAGATTTTGGTAACATCCCCAGATCTGGATTTCTTTATTTGTAGCAAGCACTGCACTATTCATTCTCAACAGAGTCCTGTTGGCTTGGTGAGGGAAAATGTTGCCCAATGAGAATCCATCAGAGAGTGGACCATTAGCTGATATTGTTCAGCTAACAAAAGCACCAAAACCCACTAGCAAATATGATGAGTTGCATTTCTACTCCTTAAAAGGGAAAGAAAAAGGAACATATATATGTGACTTAATTGCAGTCTTAAGCAAAATACTTTATAAAAAATGGTTCTGCTTACCAGGTGAGAAGAAGGTGAGAAAAAGGACAGGTCTGAAATTCAGATTAAAAGCAATTTATCCATCCTGAAACCATATATTAAGTAGGACATTTTTTTCCACACCAAAATACCTGGGATACTTAAGTAATGTAGTATATATAGATAGATAGCCCAAGGATTTACACTCACCAAATTAGTGAATAAGTTTGTTATCTCTACAAGACAGTGGAGTATGACTAAGAAATAACAAGATTAGTTGACATCACAAGACATTGTCTTCAGATTTTATAGAGGATTTATTTCTCAACTATGTGTGCCATTAACTTTTCTTGGTTGTCTCTTCTATGGCCACCTTTATTAAACAATAATAGTCTCATAAAACAAACATGGTATGCCACTTCTAACAATTATAGCCTCTTAGTAAGGAATTTATACTACCTTCTGCTATAAAACTGCAACAGAAAATCCTGGCCCCAAACTTTACTAAATATAATCATAATCACTTTTTGTTTATAACTCACTACTGTGGGTTGCTGAAATACTTGGCTTTGGGAGGTGAGTTGAGTGCACTGTATATAGTTCAAGGCCTTAGAATACTGATGTACTGAGTTACCCAGGAAGAAAATAGGAAGAGGTAATAGTGCTAGGTTTGTTGCCTAATATAGAGCAGGCATATTTATTACATTAATTAACTTTGCAGACTTTGATAGAATTTTATTTGGAAAGGTACACTTTTTTTTTTTTTTTTACTTTCAGAGCTATAACAGTATTTACATGTTTGCAGATTAGAAAACAAGAACAGTTTGCCTGGATTTGATTCAAGTCTTTATAATCCTGTTATACACATTTTTCTCCCTTGCGTTCATAAAAAGCTGCAAGTTGATAAACATCACTTACTTGGCTCAGATCAGCCATTTTCCAGGCCATATACCTGAGAAAAGTACAATCCACAAGCCAACTGCAGCAGGTATTTCAGGTCATAAAACAGAATATTTGTCTCCAACCTCCTCTAATCAAAAATGAACAACATCCCTTGCTATGTGCATTGGGTTTATTACCATATGGTAGCTGATTGAGAAAGTGGTAAACTCCTGGAAGTTCAGCAACACGGCCCCAAAATGGCAGGGGCTCTGGTCAGCTCCATGAGAAGGAACAGCGGAGCCATGCTCTAGAAGCCCCAGGCATTCATCTGCTCTACGCCTTCGAACTTTGAATGTTTATTCTGGGAACACAAAAGGCATGTAAAATATATCTATAGGATGCTGGGGGCTTATTTTCTTCATGGAACAAGCTGCCTAGCCATGTCTTTTTTTTCCTTCTTTTCCTGCTTGTTGACAAAAACCAACAGACAAAGCAGACAGAGGTATCTCCATTTCTGGCAACCTCGGCACAAGCGTGATGAAAGGGTGTTTAAGAGACATCTAAGACGGTTATTTTTAACAACAGAACTACCAGTGGACATTTCTGTGCCTGTCATGTTATCTGAGGCTTTAAACTAACTTGAAACATCAATTTCCATGTACTGAAGAGAAACTGAGAGTGTCCAGCAGGCCAGCTTGAAGAAAACATGGCATTTTAAAATGAAAACGTATTGCAAATACTATAATCTCTCTTCTCACTCCTCCCACAAATTATTCATTCAGGCATACAGAGAATCAGATAGAAACTACTTGTGTACAATGCTCTATAGGGAATGTGCTGTCCAATAGAATGTATCAGTTGATGTATAATGTGTAATGTCAGATTTTTAGATAATGTTCCACTGGCTAAAGTTTCTGTTGCTGAACACCTGTATGTCTTACTGTGTCCTCTGCTGTTCACACAGAGAATGAGTGTGGCAAAGATTTATTGGGTACCCAAACTCTGTGTACACAGTAGGAGGTGCTTTTCCATCCCCAGCTCGGGGCCTCCAAATTAATCTCTGAGTATGAATCACTCTTGATCTGCCGTTTCTCAGATTTCTGGACAGTGTAAAATATCAGTCTCAAAGCAGCTGCATCTCTAAACTCTAAATACCAAACTTTTCTTAATTAACTTTGATTACCTCACGGCTTAAATTGATACTGAAAAAGGGAATATAAAAGCTAGGGAACTGTTCGTAACATAAATCAACATACTTTCTGTACTGAACACCTTCTGTTAAAGCTCACGTTCTGTACTTAAAGAATTGAGCATTTTTACTCTTCTTTTCAGGACAAATTTCAGGCAAATAGACAGAGTGACATTTAAACTTCTAAGAATCATTAATCTACATTTTAACCAGTTGAAGTTTCGTTTCTTTTCTGTGTCTTCTCTTTTGGTTTCAGTTCTCAAGGTCATATTCATCGGTTTCCAAAGGCTCGGCTTTTTGTGCAGCAAGTTAGATGAAGAGCTAAATGATTATTTTGTAGTAAGAAGATGAAAGTTAGATGAACCTTGACATATCACTCAGGGTATAATTCAGCAGTGAATTCATATCATCAGGATTTATCTACTTTAGAAACTAAACAGTTAACCTAATCATCTCTTTTTATTGCTAATTTAGAAAAGCTTTTTTCCCTAAGTACACTCTCACTTTTCTGAATTCACTGCATGTGACCTGCATCTTTTGTCCACTGCACCATTACCAGCAGCTAATCCCTCTTATTTATTGATAATTGGACAAAACTGAACAACATGCCAACTCCTGAAAACTGAACGCCACTAAGGCCTCTATTCAGGTTTTCCCCCCAAACCGCATTAGTTTCCAAGTTCACTTCCTTTGTGGAATATCAATGGGAAAAGGGTTTGCAATTCTCTCATGGCTTAGGAATTCCACTAATTCTAACCTGCACATTGCATAACCGTGTGAGATGTAGGAATACGACGTGCTTGGTCTCAAAAAAATGAACACTTGTAAAACAGGAAAGGGAAAGCTCATTTAATGTTTTGCTAATCAATTTGGAACTCGCAATGTTCACTTGAAAACAAATGTTCGTTGTTAGAGACGTGTTGGTCAATGGGTAAGTGGTAATTAAGCAATCAGTATTTGTGAAACGCGGCCTGGTCCTTAAAGTTTTAATCACATTTTTCATCACTGTTTTTGTCAAACACAACCTGCATTACTGATGCTTTGTCAAATAATCACTACAACATATTCAAGATAATGTCGAACTTCCTACAATCATGTGTCGCTGGCAATCATGTTTCTCTCCAGGTTTATATAGGTCAATTACTTGGTGCACAGTACATGGGTACACACTGGGCAGAAGAAAACAAACAAAAAAGCTGCTTTGGGAAAAATCAGTTATCGCCAGTCTGCCAATCTCCTCAAAAGGCGCTCCCCATGAAAAAGAGTGCCATTTAGGAGCAGAAGCACCAGTGAGCCATGTTGAACTTCCTTCTTCAGCAAAATTTTCTTTCATACTTTTCTTGATTTGCCCCATCGCTATGCAGCCTTTCAAATACCCAGCCATACTGATTTAACATCTAAAGACGAAGCCCTAAACCCCCCTTTGCAAAAAGCAGGGGAGAGAATAAAATTCCTGTGTGGCATTTGACAAGGCTGTCTGTGTGTGAAGTCCTACACTGAGGTACCCAAGCATTTTGGGAGTGGGTTATCTTTGGAGCAGGAGGCACTGCATATGGGCTTATTAGTCCTGTCTGTCAGGGCTATGCTACTTTGATGTGGCTTTATAGCTTCTGCGTCACAAGCTTATTTCCTCGCAATACAGACTTACCAGCTTGCTCAGAGTGTGCTAGAGTACGTCTAACACAGACTTTCATTGTGGGGTATAGACATATTCCACGAATATCTGCTTGCCATTAGTCAATTTGGGAAATGGATACGAGTAATTTTTCTGCAGTGAGGCTGGCTTTTAGCTAGGGAATTTAGGAAGCAGCATCACACAGTGATCATTCAGAAACAGATGAAAAGAATCTTCTCCATCACCATTTTTTTTTTCTCTGTCAACTTCCCTGGCAAGAAATCATGTCTCATTTTTAACAAACGGATTTTTTTTTTTTTTTAAAGAAAAAGTGACTGTTCCCAAACATACGGTCCTGAATGAAGGAGCACAAAGAAACTTTATTTACACATGGTGTGAAATGCAGTAATTTACAGTTTTTAATCTCACAAATAATTTCAATCATATATTCAGAGCATATCATCATTTTCTGTCAACTTTCATTTCAGAAATTGGAAAGTATAATGGTTTTCCTTTTTGCTTATGAGGGGGTGAATGGTGTTGTTAGGGTTTATTTACCGAGAAGCTGGAGTGTCTCCATAACACAGCATGCATATCTGCAAAAGCCAAGAGTGGACCCTTGCCCTCTAGCTCTGAGAGGAGAGATGTTGCCAACAACGATAAAAAAAGCCCAGTAATAATCTCACAGGGCCAAAAGACATAAAGATGGTTAAATTCTTTAGTTACTTTACGTTGACAGGCTTACTGATACTACTGACAGAGTTTCATTAATTTACATAGGCAAAAATAGTGATACACGCTGCTCTCACTGAAGTCAATGGGAGAACAGAAAACTTTCTATCACATACATAAGAGGAAGACTAAATTCAAAGCTATCTGTGCACTGAACTTAATAACTTTCTTTTTTTACAGTGTGATTTTTTGGAAATATATTTAGCAAGTGAATGTTTAACTAACTTTAAATGTGTAGACAAAAAACCCAAAAACTTGGAAGCAAAAGCTAATGCTGGATTAAGAGCATGCAAGGACTAATTATACCATACTCCCAAGACAAACAAAATGCATACTAATTATCTCTAATTTTAAAATGATGTGAGGAATTTTGCTTCAACCTTACAAAACATGGTCCTCAGCCTGACATGAAATCTGAGAATAGAGTAGTAGGTAGAATTTACTACAGGAAAAATTATGTTTGAAGATACTCTGGAATCTGCATGTTCGTCAATAGCAATGTAATCCCACTAGAAAAAAAAATGTTAATGGGTTTTTTTTTGCCCACCTCCTACTATTTCGTTAACCTTTTGAGCTGCCATTGCATCCCCACAAGAGAGAAGAAAGATGTTACTACATGGCTGTGGAAACTGGACTCCCGTACTGCATCTAATCTGGTACCTAAAAGCACAAAAAAAGGTTTGGCTTCCTTGAAGAGGCTAAGTGAAAGTTTAGCAATGACGAATTGAAAATAGTAATTAAAAAGTCCATCAGAGCTCATGGTTCTCTTTGTGGGTATGCTGATAGTGTGTGTACATGGCATGAGCAGTAAAAAAATGCAAATGTTGACTTAGCTATTGTTGTCCACAGGGGAGTACTCTTTACCACAGCTAGAAGGGAGCAAGCAACCCATATTCAGTGGTTAATATCTTTACACATACAGTGGTTTACCAGTGATGATCCAGGATCTTCATTTTCAAGTGATGAAAATGGTTAGTGGTAGCAGAAATTTTTCTAGTGTTACTAACTTCGGCCAGGATGGATTTTCAGGCTTAGTCATATTGAGAAGGCTGTGGAGGGACCTCATTGTAGCTTTTCAGTACCTGAAGGGAGCATAGAAACAGGATGGGAATCAACTTTTTAAAAGGGTAGACAATGGCAGGACAAGGGGGAATGGATTAAAGCTAAAGTCAGCTACCTTAATTTCACCAGTGTGAACATCTCCCCTTTACCTTGATAAGTTACCAGTTCTTCAGGAAAAAAAATGAATATTTGCAATCCTTCCTTTTGAATGGTAACTAGAAAATAAAGGGAAGCCTGAGTTTACAGAACACCTACCTGATCAGTATTATTTCCGTGTGCAAGTTCTGTCAGTCTCTACTGCAGGATTCAGAGGGATCATTTTTAACACAGGAGAAATAACATAAAACTGGCCACTCCCTAAATACAAATACAGGCATTTGCTTTTACAAGAATCACAATGCCACTAGGTTTCTTGCTGTGGTTTCTCCCATCCGTGATGAGAAGTCATGACAAAGTATCCTTTAAATTTCAGCAAGTTTCTTCGTTTTCTCAGCCTGTAAAGTCTAGGTAATGGGAAAATGTTATGCTGCTTCTGTCAAAAATGTTTTTCCTCCTGACAATGGAAAGACAAAGGGTTCACTAATCATGTAACATTTATCATCAATTCAATCAATTCTTGACAGAGAATGAAGGTGGATTGTTTGATATTTAAAGGGACTGTATACTCAGGGGATATTGAATTATCCAAAGATCACTTCTAAGGAAAAAACACAGAAAATAACATTCCATTTATGGATACAGAAAGTTTCTTGAATGTAGGTCCTAGCTGCAACTTACCTTTAACCTTGAGTGCCTCTTACTTCCTTTCCCAGTAGCTATGATGCCAAGAAAAAAGATTGAAGAGTCCAAACTGGGGACACTGCAACTAACAAAGAGGGAAACCAAAAATGACTTCAAATTCAGAGTTTAAAGAGTTAAAGAAGTAATACTATTTAAACAGGGTTGCAGAACTCCTATTAAAAATGGCAGTACTATAAATGTTCTAGTATTGTCAGGAATGTTCTGTTGGATGACACTATACTGTGATTTGTACACACAGCGGACCAGAGCTGATGGGTGAATGAAATGATCCATAACCCTCACTGACACATTTAGAGCAGTTCAGCTGCACACAGAGAACAGTCCATCATTTGCACCCTTCTGTGAAAGCTGGCTTTACCAAGTGTTTCAATGAAATATGTGCAACTTCCCATTTAAATTAGTACCACATGAACCATGAAGAGCACCACAGGTATCTGTTGTAGTACCAGCCTAATGCAAAAGTGGCCTGTCTTGTAATGCTCTAACAGGAAAGACATACAACCATTCATCTGTAACATATTAAAACCAGAAGAAATAAATTACTCTATAGATGAAGAATTATTGCTTGTGGAGAGAATGTGCAAAGGTAGTTCTAAAAAGCAGCTTTTACTAAAAAATTATTGCAACAGCATTTGAATTCCTAATGCATATTAAACCTAGTTCGCATAATCATAAATCATCATTTTAAAATCAAGAAAATCTGCTTGAAACTTTTTAAAGGTTTATTTTACTAGTTCAGAACTATTTCAGCATTACCACTGAGGGAAGCACAGTAGGAGCGACTATAAGGGTGAAATATAAAACTTCACCATTTGCCAAGTAAAAGCTCTTTGGACCTGATTTTTTCAGATTTACCATTAAGAGCTGCATAAGTATCTAAAAATGTCTTGTGAACATACAGGTGACTAAAAAGAGAATTGAAGTCCTACAGGTGGATTTGCCCTCTTGTGCAATAGCTTTTCTTAAATAGCTTCACGTAGCCTAGTCAGGACAGACTTAGAAAAAGCAATGAATTTTACAGAATGCTACAAAATGTTTATATTAAATTAATGTTAATGGGAAAATTAATCTCTGAATGCTCATTCTAAACAAAGTACCTAATACTTGACAAATCCTGAGCTGAACACAAACTGGCGTTCAGGGTGGTGAATACTTGGTACATTCAGGGTAGTGTGCAGGTGCTGATACATGCATGCCTCTTGCCATTGAATTGGGGAACGGCACCAGTATCAATAAGGAAGCAGTCCTACACCTGCCCAAGTCCAGATACATGTTGCTCAGTGATAGCTCCAATATATGAAAACAAGGACAAATGGGGTTAGTATCCGCTAGCCCAAATTTTCAAAAGCCTGCATTGAATTTCAACTACTGGATGCTAAAGTAGCCTCTGGGAAATCAGTCCTGTTCCAGCTGCATCTGGTTAGAACAGTTCTGTCATTTCTGAAAATGAGACCTTTGTCTTCATTTCTAGCAGTTCCTAGAAAGCTGGCATGAGGTTCAGCCTTTCAATAAAATGGGATATTTTGCACTGGTATCTGGCCTATATACAAAAGCAATGTACTTTGCATTAACGAATATTCTTATATTCAAATATTCTTAACGTGACTTTTAAAACAGAGTGTTTGCAAGGTTCAAATAAAGAAAATTCTGTGGCAAGATACTCGGTCTGAAACCCACTTTGTGAAACCAGCTTTGTCCTGAATAGATGGACCCATACACCATGCTTCTCATTGCAATTGCCCTTAATTGAAAAATGTACCTCAGTCCTTTGGCCTTACACACCAGGTGAAAAAGAGCAAATGATCACATACCTGAGCTGCACATCCGTTCAGGGAAAAGGTGATTTAGGGAGATGCAAGGAGCAAAGGTGTGAGAGGACCGAAAGAAACAAATCAGTTCTGCCTAACAAGTAGCCTGCTCATTCTAAGTAATATGTAAGTTCTATGCCTATTTAATGAATTTTTTTTCCCCTATGAGTGTTGGGCAGTACCAGTGATAGCATAAATAAGACTGTCCCCTGCAGTTTTCCTCAAACTATGTTCACTTCCCTTTTGTTCATGGCTCTGTGGTCCCTCAGATACAAATGTAAAGTGAAATGAAAAGCAATTTTGCAAATTTGCCCCTTTTAGGTTGCGTGCAGCCAATTAAATAGAATGCAATTGTAAGATATTCAAACAGCACAGGTCTGGAACTGCTGCAATTTTGTGAATGAGATCTATATAATCTGTATGATTGAGAGTCATTTATATCACTAACCTAACTCTAACAGATACAAAATACAGCTCCATGTGTCATGAAACTTCTATGGTATTTCTGTCTGCTTAATATAGCAGATTTCCAAATGCTAGCTTGTTTACAATAGTTGATTTTAGGCTTGGTTCTTGTTTTATTACTGTTCAAGTTCATAACTGTATTTCATCTTAATGATCTAAATTATTGTGGTTGGTTGACACAGCCAGCAGGTAACCCCCCTCCCTAGTTGGTATGTCACTTTTCCCCAGCAGGATGGGGCAGGAAATTGGAATACAAAATCAAGAAAGTCTTGTGGGTTGAGATAAAGACAACTTAGTAAGTGAAGGGAGAGCAGGGAGAGGGGAATTTAAAAGAAACAAACAACCCACGTGATGCAAAGGCAATCACTCATCACCTCCCACTGAGTGATACCCATCCAGTCTCTGAGCAATGGTTTACTTTAGAAAAACTCCCACCACCACCATTTCATTGCTGAGCACAATATTATATAGTTTGGAACACCTCTGGTCATTTTGGGTCCCTTTCAAACCTTCTGCCTTCCCTGAATTGCACCTTGGGTGATGTCAGAGTGAGAAGCAGAGGAGGCCTTGACACTGTGAAAGCAGTGTTCTGCAGAACCTAAAACACTGAAATTATATCACCATTGTTTTTATCACAAAAAGAAAGCATACCACCATACAGGTTGCTGTGTAAAAACCTAATTCCACCCGAACCAGAAGTTTCCACATCAAATTTCAGAGGAGAATCCCTATATTTCACATCAAAAATTACAGTGTGTTGCTTTTTGTACTTGGTTCTGGTGGTTTTGGGGTTTTTTTTTGTGGATAGATAGGACAATAATATTGAGTGTTAAAATATCTATCAATTTTATCATTAAAATTCACTGTCACAGAATCAAAGAATGGCTGAGGTTGGAAGGCACCTCTGGAGATTACCTAGCCCAAGCCCTTCTGAAGCAGAGACAGACACAGCAGGTCACTCAGGTCAACGTTCAGTTGGATTTAGAATATCTTCAAGGATGAAAACTCCACAACTTCCCTGAGGAATCAGTTCCAGTCTTTAACAATCCTCATTGTAAAAAGATTTTGTTATGTTTAGGTGGAATTTCCTGAATTTGTGCCCATTGCCCCTCGTGTTGTCACTAAACACCACTATGAGACTGGCTCCATTGTTTTTACTCCTGCATCAGGTATTTAACATGTGGATAAGATCCCTCTTGAGCCTCCTCTTCTCCAGGCTGAGCAGTCCCAGGTCTCTCAAAGAGAGATTTACCAGCCCCTTAATCATCCAGGTTGTCTACTTGGACTTTACAGCCTTTTACACTGTTTTCCACAGCATTCCCTTGGAGCAACTAGCTGCTCATGGCCTAGACTGACATATGCTTCATTGGTTAAAAAACTGGCTGGATGTCCGGGCCCAAGGAGTTGTGGTGAATGGAGTTAAATGCAGTTAATGGCTGGTCATAAGTGGTGTTTCCCAGGGCTCAGTACTGGTGCCAGTTCTCTTTAATGTCTTTATCAATGATCTGGATGAGGGGATCAAGTGCATCCCCACTAAGTTTGCAGACAACACCAAGTTGGACAGGAGTGTCTATCTGTTGGGGACAGGAAGTCTCTGCAGAGGGATCTGGACAGATTGGATCAATGGGTCAAGGCCAAGTGTGTGAGGTTCAACAAGGCTCAGTGCCAGGTCCTGCACTTGGGTCACAACAGCTCCGTGCAACACTACAGGCTTGTGGAAGAGTGGCTGGAAAGCTGCCTGGCAGAAAAGGACCTGGAGGTGTTGATCAATAGCTGGCTGAATATGAGTCTGCAGTGTGCCCAAATAGCCATCTTGACCAAGACCATCCTGGCTTGTATCAGGAATAGTGTGACCACCAGGACTAGGGAAGTGATTGTTCCCCTGAACTTGGCCCGGGCGAGGCTGCAGGTTGAGTACTGTGTGCAGTTTTAGGCCCCCCAGTACAAAGACATTGAGGTGCTGGAGCATGTCCAAAGAAGCACAACAAAGATGGTGGAAGGTTTACAGCACAAGTCTTGTGGGGAGCGGCTGAAGGAACTGGGGTTGTTTAGTCTGAAGAAAAGGAGGCTGAGGGGAGATTTTATGACGGGAGACCTTATCACTCTTTACAACTACCTAACAGGAGATTGTATCTAGGTGGGTGTGTGTCTCTTCTCCCAAGTTAGAAGTGGTAGGACAAGAGGAGATGGCCTCAGGTTGTGCATGGGGAGGTTTAGATTGGTTATTAAGGACAATCTTTTCATTGCGAGGGTTTCAGTTATTGGACCAGGCTGTCCAGGGAAGTGGTTGAATCACCATCCTTGGAGGTATTTAAAAGATGTGAACATGTGGTGCTTAGGAACACGGTTTATTGGTGGACTTGGCAGTGCTAGGTTAATAGTTGGACTTGATGTTCTTAAAGGTCTTTTCCAACCTATAAGGTTCTATGATTGTATGCTCAAAATAGCACTTTGCTGGTCTGTCTCTAGTATGTCTGTCTTGTAGTTCAAAGCCTAGAGACTGACCCAGGTCTCCAGATGTGTCTGACTAGGGATGAGCTGAGACAAAGGGTCACTTCCCTCAGTCTTCAAGCAATGCAGCTCTAATGCTGCCCAGGAGGCAGCTGACTTTCTTTGTCACACTGTTGGTTTTCTTCTGCAGAGCTCCTTTCCATCCAGTCAGCCCTCAGCATGTAGTGGTGCCTGGGTCACTCCTCTCCAGATGCAAGACTGGTCACTTCCCTTTGCTGAACTTCATGAGGTGTCTGGCAGCCCATTTCTCCACCCTGTTGCGGTTCCTCTGAATGGCATACATTAGCTGAGATTTGCCACAGGAGATGTATGCTCACTTGTAGTCCAGTAAGTAAATTGCAAGTCCAGTCTTGCATGTGAGTTGCTTGGATCACTTCAAAAATCACAATCAGAAACTGATCAAGAACCTTTTTTCATTCTTATTAACTTGCAAGTTATTTTGGACTGACAATGGCTACACTGCTGAATATTCATTGGTTTGGAGTTATGACCATCTCATTATTTTTAGGAAGGGTCCTAGAAGAACTCTCTGTGGAATCATTGTTAGAAAACATTACATATTTTTCATTTGGCCAGATCAGAGCACATTTTTATATCAATGAAGTCTGTTCAAAAGGCACAATGCCATAATGATAATTCACTACAAACAAAATAAACAAGATGTAAGATTGGAGATCAAATATTGGCAGCAAAGTGGCAAGTTTGCAAAGGATGAGTGAGCTTTCCCTGGGCTCCTCTGTTCTTCAGCATGCCAAAGCAAACAGAAAAATATACACAAACAACACACAAGTGCATCTTTTTAAAGAAAATTTTAAAACACACATGGGGTTATTAAGTCAAGCATTGCGGTTGTGTGTACAAAAGTAAAAACACTGGTAGATGCGTTACTAGATAATTGGCATTAAATTTGCAATAGATTGTTCATCTGTGTTTTGAGCAATAAATATTATTGACAAAACAGGGACACTCCCTAACTTTCCAGAACTTGTTCAACTTGCATTCTTATGTTGCATTCATAAGGAATTTTCTTAAACATCATTCAGTGGAGAAAAATAGACATTTAGAAGCATAACTATAGTCATCTCAGACTCTACTACCTAAAGCAAATTCAATGAACCACTTTTAAAAAGTGCCTGACTTCCTACACTGACTACCAAGGCAGGCAAAGCTGGATGTCTAGACTTGACATCTACATTGCACCCTCAGCAAGTTTGTGGATGACACCAAGCTGAGTGGTGTGGTCGACACCCCAGAAGGAAAGGAAGCCATCCAGAAGGATCTTGACAGGCTGGAAAGATGGGTCCGGGTGAACCTAATGAGGTTCAGCACTGCCAAGTTTAAGGTGTTGCACTTGGGCCAGAAGAATCCCAGACACAGATACAGACTGGGAGAAGAGCTTCTTGAGAGTAGCCCTGCTGAGAAGGACTTGGGGATTCTGATGGATGAGAAACTTAACATGAGCCAGCAATGTGCTCTTGCAGCTCGTAGGGCCAATGGTATCCTGGGCTCCATTAGAAGAGGTGTGACCAGCAAGGGACAGGGAGGTGATTGTCCCTCTCCACTCTGCCCTCGTGAGGCCCTATCTGGAGTATTGTGTCCAGATCTGGGACCCACAAAACAAGAAAGATGTAGAACTGTTGGAGAGGGTTCAGAGGAGGACACGAAGATGATTAGAAGGCTGGAGCACCTCCCCTACGAAGAGAGGCTGAGGGAGCTGGGCTTGTTCAGCCTGGAGAAGAGAAAGCTGTGGGGGGACCTCATTGCAGCTTTCCAGTCTCTGAAGGGAGCAGAGAAACAGGAGGGGAATCAACTTTTTAAAAGGGTAGGCAATGGCAGGACAAGGGGGAATGGATTAAAACTAAAGGAAGGAAGGTTTAGATTAGATGTTAGGGGGAAGTTTTTTTCAGAGAGAGTGTTGAGGTGCTGGAACAGGCTGCCCAGAGAGATGGTGGATGCCCTGTCCCCAGAGGTGTTCAAGGCCAAGTTGAATGGGGCCCTGGGCAACCTTGTGTAAATCCAGGCTGGAGATTGGTGTCCCTGCCTGTGACAAGGGGGTTGGAGCCCTATGATCCTTGGGGTCCCTTCCAACCCAGACCATTCTATGATTCTATTATTCTATGATTGCAAACATTTAATTTAGGGTAAATGGAACACACCTCTGGCAGTTTTGGGGGGGAAGTATATAAAGGACAGAGAACTAAGAGGGAAAGAAAACAGGTGGTATAGTGTAGGATGTCCCTGCCCATGGACAGGAACTACATGATCTTTACGGTACCTTCCAACCCAAACCAGTCCATGATTCTATGATTTAAGTTTATGATAAAAGAATTGGAGAAATGATAGATCTAAAAGATTACTTATCAGAGGGAGGTAAAGATTATGTAAAAAAATCAGGAGAATGGCACTGAGAAAAAAGTCTGCAGAAGAAAGTAAAGAGTATAGGTGAGATTCAGCTTGCCAGTTTCTATGCACAGTGTAGCTGTGCTGATGTGCCCTGGGTGTCTAAGCTTCCACTGACTGTATTTAGTGAAGAAGTCATCAATACCACCTGCAGGATTTAAAGGTCTTTTATCTCCTTCTACAATGAATAACTAATTTCAGTAAGTTGAATTGGTTTCTGACTTCAGTGGTTGTCAAACAGGTACCTATTTCTGTTGGCTAAACATGAATGCTATTTCAGATGTCTTCGCATATTCTTCTTGACATGCAGCAGAAGAGCATCAACTGCAGAACAGCATCAGTTTTCATACCATTTTATTAAATACCTAGGTTGTGACTCATATCTACCGTGTAAGTATCTTGGATACCACAGGTTATTTGAAATGGCATTAGAAATTTATGCATGATCAATCAAATTGAGCTCCAGCTTTCCAGGGACTCAAATAGTAAACCAGACTATCCATAGATACCTAAATTTAGATGTCTGAGTCTGGAACTAAATCCCATTTCTTTTTTCAAATTAGGCAAGTAGAATTCAAACATGTGACTGGAGAATGGCTAAGAAATCATAGGATTGAGTAAAGTATGCTGAAAAGAAGATTGGAGTTACTGAGAAACCTGTGTCTAAAGAGAAAAGAAGCCCTGGCACCAAAGAAGTATGACAGTAAAAGCTGTGACTAGGTACATGAAGAAAGAATAACATCCTTTTCACACAGTAGAAGTTGGTTGCATGTTTAGATATAAACAACATTTCTATTTGTAAGCTGTAGGGACCTGGACTTCTATGTGGGTGGAAGATTTTGAGTTGTATGGCATTATAAAATGACAGACTAGAAATGCTTTGGCAGAATCTATTAAATGAAGAACAGAAGATTTTTGACTAATCATATATGAAAGTGATTCATAGCAACGTAAATAGTAATATCAATATCAAGCAAAAGTAGAAGCAGTGTTATTTATCATATTCTGTTCATTTTAAATTATACTCTTCCCCAATTTCATATATTTAAGATCATTATGTTTACAACATATAGCTTTAAGGCCATCAAGAAAGTTAAATGTTTCAGTGGATGTGATTGGCAGCATTGAATGAGGGACTAAAAGAATCAGATTTTTCTGATAAAATGATCATTGGAATGAAAGTTAAGGATATTGACAAGCGAGACTCTAGGTATAAAGGTTAATAGCCTGCTTTGATGAATGGATCTCACATGGTGTTATGTCTGGAAATAGGACACTGCTCCATTTAATACCCTTTTCACATCACAAATATTTTCTTTGCAACCATAACATCTAGAAAACACTCTACTAAATAAAACAGCAATTTCTAGAAGACAGCTCTGCACAAAGAGTAGATTGGTGACCTGTCACACTGCTGAGAAACTGGCTTGCAATTATTGTCCTCTCACACACATGCACACAAATTTGAACTTCACATTTGTTAGCAGGTTGGGGGCATTTTTCAAATACGTATGCAGCTATATTTTTTTTTCTAACTCAAATTACACACATCTAGCGGTCAACAGGAGAACTGGCAGGAAAATACTGAAGCACCAGTAACAGTATCTGAGACCTTGCCCTCCTTTTGTCCTTTCTGTTCCTTCTCTGCTGAAAATGCCTGTAATATCATTTGGAGACCAGGTATGACAGTATAGTTGTATGTAATATGTATAACCTCTTTCTGACTACTACAAGAACAATTTAAATTTTATTGTTCCCTGGTGTTGGTTTCGGGGTTTTGGTTTTGGTTTTGAGGGGGCTTTTATTTGTTAGTTTGTTTTTGTTTTCCAGGATTTAATTTGCTTACTTATTTGTGTAATAGTTTCAACACAGATACCTCTGTGTGGATCCATGAGTTATGCTAACCTGCATCTGATGTATTGATGGAGGAAAAAAAAACCAAAGTAAAGCCAAATTGCAAGATTTTGCAAAATGTGAAAGTAGTGAGGTCTGTACACCCTTGCTTTAAAAATACATGTAAACCACAAAGAATCTTCTGGTATATATATTTGTTCAGTGCCCTGTACTGTGGTGCTGCCTGCTCTGCCTGCAGACTGCTGCCTTGCAGATCAACTAATGACAATACAGGAGTTTTCAAAATAGAATTTAGATTTCTTTTTGTCCACATTGTGTAATTAAGTTATTATCTAATGGCTGGTTTAAAAATATTCACTTTCAGCAGATGAGAAGGCTGTCGATAGAGTTGGGATGTGCAGTTGATGTTTCTTAGAAATTTTATTTCATGTCTGCTTTGCTAAGGAAACTGGAATTTCTCAGATTTTCTGTAGAAAACTCTTGTGTAGTTAGATTTCCTACAAGAAACTGCTATCAGTACTACTACATAACTTTTCTTACAAAATACTTATGGAGGCTGAAGAAAGGTTAACACCTCCTTCTCCTTTGCTGGATCTTGCAGAATACCCAGCAGTGTAAATAACTAGGATGATTTCAGAGACCAGTGTTTGATCACTCAGTAGAGTTTGAATGGCTATTTTAGGGCCAGAAAATGTTTTCCATGTGTTGCCTGGCATATTTAGAGAAGTGATACTGAGGGTAGCTGCTTTAGACCACTGTAAAAGTGTTATGGCTAGAGGTAAGCCTATTCTCAGACATGTTCATTGTACATCTGCTAGAGTTGGATGCAGCTCTTTTTATGTCTTTTGGAGCTTTTGTTAAGTGCTTTGAAGAACAGATCATCTGCATCTGGGTTTAACTTCATTTTCTGAATAGACATCAAATCTCAACTTTTCTTATTCTGTTACCAGGGATGTCTTCGTGATCTTAACTGGCCCTTTCATTTTCTTAATCTACTAATAAAGGCTAACTAATATTAAACAATGAATATATAAAATATTTGTATAAAATTACACAGTAATAAGTTAATCCCAGGACTATGAAACAGCCTACATCAATAAATCTATTTCAGATTTTCTAAGATTCACAAAAAAAAGTCTTCATTAACAGATGGAAAGAGTATGATTTATTATTAAATTCAAAAGTTTTTTCCTATGTAAATCTTATGCAAATATTCATGTTCTTTCAAAATATTAACTGACGAAATATAACTCATATATTTTCTAAAGTTTAATAAATATAAAACAAAACAGATCAAACCATTATGTCTTCTTCAAAGCCATCACTAATTCAATAATGAACGTAACATTATAGCAATATTCATTAAACACTTACAGGTTATTGACCTCCATAGCTGAACAGAACAGAGGCAGTCAGCCTTAAAGGACAAATATATCTTAATTTTTGTCATGGGTGGATTAATGGCTTGCCTTTATTGATAACATTTTCTATTCAGCCATACGGAGGACTTACAAAATGAAGCACAACAAAAGGATAAGAAAACAAAGAAATAATATGCCTAGCTGGACACACCATGTATTCCATTTTTGATTGCTCAATTATCAAGTACAAGGCATTCATTTTAATATATTTACTCAATGATATTTAAGATTCAAAGAAAAATATAGTTTAGTGATGTTGTGAAAACCAGCTATGATGCATTTCCATAAAAATGACTAAACTGGCAGAGTGGATTAAATACTAGAGCATTTTGGAAGATGACACTCCAGCAAGATTTTGCATTTACATGAACTGGATAGTGTCAGAAATTTGTTTGCATTTGGGGATTTTCTACTAAAAGGGAATAGTAAACAAACATGTTACCATTGAGATTACATGGTGTGCCAGCATATATTATTTGTAGTTTGAAGGAGCATCCCATAGAATCCTTACTTTTATGAAGCAAGCTTGTTAAATTTTAAGGTAGACCAAGATGGATTTTATTTAGTACTATATTATTTTCTGCACTACGTTATTAGTTAAGCAAAAGGTACCTGCTGCAATCAATATGTTAAAAGCTGTGGATCTGTAGGTAAGTTTCTGAACACAGATAAGCATATTGATTTTTTTTCTTTCAATAAACATTTTTTTAAAAGCT
The DNA here is from genome assembly GCF_964237585.1 of Gallinula chloropus. Taxonomy (NCBI): domain Eukaryota; kingdom Metazoa; phylum Chordata; class Aves; order Gruiformes; family Rallidae; genus Gallinula; species Gallinula chloropus. The sequence goes on from NC_140085.1 coordinate 145,781,295, forward strand.
TTTATACAGAGTTGTTTCCTTCAGGGCTGGCCTCATTTAGAGTTGGTGACTTCACAACCCTATCCATTCTGTCACCTCCATGACAGAAAGAAAATTTTGTTTTCAATGTTTTTGATGGTTCACCAAATTACCCACCGTAGGGACCTTTATCTTTAGAATTCTGTTCCTATTCATTTATAGCCACAAGGAGACAGGCAAATAGCACATACAAAGCTGTGCTTTCAGCACATACATACTATGCTGGTGAGTGATATATCACATCAGTATCCACTGTTTGCCTCACTTTACATCAATGAATACTCAATGTTTACTAGGGAATTTGATGATCCAAAACCCAGTAAATCCTGTCATAAATACATTTGCTAAAGAGATGGAGGTAACTGTGTTATGGCAACATCTTTGTGATCTGATTCTTTCTTAAAATCACAGTGAAATGTTTTGACGCATCTGTTTGATGTTGAAAAGTGAGGAAGAAATGAACAACAAATTTAAACTGGAGTTTCCTTGGTTTGGTCTCCAAAGTCAAATTCTCAGATTTACCTGAACAAGATTTCTTAGACACTGTGTGTCTATATATTAAAATAACTTCTGAAATTTTTATAAATTACTTTTTGATTCTCATGTACAATATACTGAGAAGTGTTTTCAAAGTGGTTCTTCAATTCTTGATAAACGTGTTTACTGTCAATGTTGGATAAGGTAATGTTAAATCATCCTGAAGTTCTTAAATCAAGTCTGTTAGCACCTTACACATGCTGAGATTTCTAAAAATAAATTATTACTGATGTAACACTCAATGGTTCTGCAACTTCTGCTGCTAAGCGTAGTGATAGTGTGTTCAGTCATGCTTCCAAAATTGTAAGGGTTGAGATTCTCCTTTCACTCCACTCACTTCCACTTGAGATGAATAGAGATGTTTTATTTCAGCAGAAACCCACATTAAAATTTATTTTAATTTTCCTATTGTAAGTAGCATGCATCATGGAAGAACGGTCTCAGAATTAGCTTGCTTGTACCAGCTTCTCAGTAACAGCTTACCTGGCAATTACCTTTATGGAGCTCAGTGAGGCAGTGGCAGGACCAGATTCAGCCCTGATGGAAAAGAATAGGATCAGTAACATGGACACAGGTTACGTATGGCCACTGATCACAGGAATGCAGAGATCTCTACAACTCCCATATCCTAATTTCATTTCTTAGTTGGTGAATAAGCAGCTAAATTATTGTTTCCATTGTATAAAAGAATACCATAACCTCTTAAAAGTTGCACCTGTATGGAGACGTCCTTCCAAATTGTTCACCAGGTCTGTGTAACCTGGTACAGTTGTAATCAGTAAGTCTTGAAATTAATGCTTTAAAATGTTATTGCAACATGGTTCTGAAACAGAGGGAGTTTAAAACCAATGTCCCTGCCAATGAAGTAGGAAGCTGGTGCACAACAGCATGCACAAGACAAAGACCCCCCCTGAAATATTTTATAATGTAAATGCACAATCATTGTCTAATGATCAATAGTCCTTTGTGCAGTCTTCTACGCTAAGACTTTTAAAAAAACTATGACAATTATGATTTTATATGGTCATATATAAATTTAAATCACTTATTATTTGGGGACCTAGGTGAATTAGTAGACATGAACAAACACTTTCATTGAATTTAATGAAATATAGAGTCACATGATTCAGAAATCATTACAAATAAGATGTGTACAGATAAAGCAAAGCACAATCATTACATTTGTTTCATAAAATAAAACTAGTCTACCTGAAAGCAATAGATGTGCCTAAACCCTTATGTAACATCTTGCACTTAATAAACTTTTTTTTTTCCTTTTAAATCAATACAGGTGTGTTGATGTAATTTAACCAGACATGAGCTTGTTTTTAACACTGTGTGAGTTTCATTCACAGGCTTCTTTATCTTCAGGTACACTTATGTTTAAAAACTACCTCTAAAGTATACTGCTTTTCAGTATACATCAGACTATGTCATGTTATGACCTTCATCCTGTCTTTCTCCTTAAAAGCCAGACTGTGCTTACTGCGCTCATAAAAAGTTATTTACTCAGAGATATCAATATTTCCACCCTTAGGCTGCTAATACCAGGTCCCAAGAACCACTGTCCACTAAGTATAAAGAAAGGCTAAGATTATTAATTTAGATCAAGATAGTTCCATGGCAAAAAGCTGTGCTTTATCACATGAGGCTCACACTTACAGGCTATTGGAAGATTTGCCATTCAACACAGAATAAACTAATTTTCTCTTACATATTCATTGAAACTACTGTATGTGAATTAATTAGACGAGATATGATATCTGTGTTGGCAAATATAGAAGATACTAGTGTGAAGAGCCTGATGACAGCAGAGGCAGTACACCAAGAAAAAACATCCTTTCATCTTGTTCTGCCAATCATTGTGTTGGTCATGGCCAAAACCATCCAGATATAGGAGCAGATATGTTATAGAGCAGACAGGTAACAGGAGTGGTAGCACAGTAGCTTCTTTATTCTTTGAACAAGAAGGGCTTTCCAATGTAGGCGCCGTAAGAGTCACAGTATTGACATTTATTCTTTTGCGACATCATATCAAAAGGTATTTCTAAGGGGAGGAAATACTTAGAGGAAGGGATTTTGCAAAACAGAAAGGGAAAGTAGAGAATTAGCACTTTGGCTTTAACCTTCCCTGAATGAAAGCAAACTCACTGATGTCCTCAAACAGGCTTCACAAAAAGTGGACCTGCAAAAGCAGAAAGAAATGACAGAAAGATTAAAAAAAAATTTTCTTTGCACAAGACATTGTAAATCTGTATCAGTAATTTAAGACCACTATTGACTTTAAAAAAAAAATCAAAGATGTTTTCAGTCACTCTGAAAATACAACAATTTACTGTGACAGTTATTAAAGGAAAAGATAAAAGATGTAGGTATACAGTTTGGAAAAGTTACTGTAGGGAGATAATACTTTTCACATAATTCAACAATTTTTGGTGCTCTCTGAATGACCTTTACCTACAAGAAATGCTCTGTAATGATAATGCAAAACTTAACAAAATACTCATAAACATACTAATTTTGCTAATTTTAGGAGTTAAATGTACCAGTTTATCCAAAGCTCTCATCCTCAGATCTTGAATATCAGTGGAGTTTTCCCTTCACGACTCCAGCAATTCCCTTTAATTTTCCTTTGTAATTAGTGTTAGATTTTGAAGTGCACTCATTGCTGGCATATACTATGTTATGTATACAGTACGTATTTATGTTTCCCACACACGACAGGCTACACTCAGCTTGCAACCTTCAGTCAAGACAAGATCCAAGCAGAGTTTGTCAAAGAAAATAATAATCGTCTAATTCTAAATGCTCATTTAGCCTGACTGAACCAAGTGAACCTCAAGATGGTTTCTTGCTTTTAGAAATATTGGGACAATCTTTTCTTGTATCAAGAAAGCTAACTTGACAGTATTCTTTGTTGTTATACTGTATTAATTTTTACTATTTTTGGTTTTTAAAAGTAGTTGTAATTGTAGTAGACTATGACTGAGTATGTGAGAAAGGGACAGGAAGAGAGAGTGAAAGGTTTTATTTGAGATTTTCAGCACTAGAAGCACAATATTTTGCCATATAAGCTCAGCAAGGGCTATCTGAGCTGTGCAGCTGTCTCTTGCTGTAGTTGGTCTAATCAGTAAGATTCAAGGACAACAGCAGACGGCACAATAAACAACATCCAGTGACTTAGCCAAGAAAATGGAGATCTAAATGAATTGTTATCAACAAAAAGTCGTGATAGTTCTCTAAAAGCATCAGTATTGCACTGGATGATATATAAATATTAATATGCGTTGGGATTTTTAGAGAGAAAAATTATTAAGAATGAAACTGGAAACTGGATTACATAGTATCTAAATTCAATACACAGGCGTATCTACAGTGTTCTTTACAACCTACCCCCAAAAAAGGGATCCTGTAGAGCTGAAAATCTATTCCAGAAATCAAACAAAATTTTTTTTCCATATAAGATGATACTAAATTAATTTTTCTTCTAATGCTTCCACTTGAGGAAGAGCTTAAAAGGAGGAGATTAAATATGCTATGACTTGTTTGCTTGAAAAGAGGCATAAGGAGAAGATTTACAGATATCTATAAAGGTCCTATCCGGATTATGAACCCTTTTAATATACATTATTAATGATATGTATACAGAACAGAGAACTAGTAAAATAACAACCCCCCCCAAAAAATACCCCAAAAATGAACCAATATCATCAAACGAATAAGCACCAACAGATTATTAGATCTGCATGTGAAATGAAACTTGAGAGAGTCTGAAATATATAGAAGACAGGCCGAGAATTTGGCATGATCATTGTAAATTAGAGAAATGGTCTTGGAAAACTGGGCTGAATCCAATAGGGACAAGTGTGTGGTATTACAAATAGGCAGGAATAATCAACTTCACAAACACAGGATGGGGAACAGCTGGCTAGATAGCAGGTTTTGGAAAGAGATCCAAGGGATAGACTAGACTACAGTCTGAACATGATCAAAAATATCATGCTGTTCTGAAGATGGCGAACATCATACTGAGATGTGTAAGTAGAATATAGCCTGCAAAAAATATGAACAAATCTTTCAGCTTTACACCACTTTGTAGGGCCTCAGCTGGAGTACTGTGTCCAGCTCTGGTCAACATACTTCATGAGCAACATCAGAGGAAAAACAGGGAACAATGAAAGGAAAGATAAGAGATCCACAAAGAGCACCACAGAAAAAAGAGTGAAAGATTCAAGCTGTTTAAATTAAGGAAAACTGCAAGGGTGAAGGCTGGGGTATATAAAAAGCTTCAGAATAGAAAAAGGCAATAATCTACTCACTATGCCCAGTGTCAGAAGATGAGAATGAATGGCCTTAACAGTAAGAGAGGCTGAAATTAGATGTCAAGGACAACTTGTAATGGTAAAGAACAGTTTGACTAGAAAGACTGTGGAGTCTCCATCACTGGAGGATTTTAAAAATAGATTAGATCAACAGCTACTAGGAGTCATGCAGGTTCAGTTGATAGCAGTGGTATTCCAGACAATCCCTTGAGGTTTCCTCTCATCCTGTTTTTGTATGACTACATGACTGAGTGACCATCATGAAAGCTATGAATAAAGTATGACTGTCCACAACAGAAAAATGGGCCAGGTAGCAGATTCTACAGGAAGAGCAAGTCTCCTTACTGTGGTGGAACTAAACAGGAAAAAACATAGCCAGAGTGAGGCAAAAAGTAACTTTGCCTCCTCCTGGAAAATGAATATGCAAGCAATTCTGCAAAGAAACCTTCAAGTCTGAAAATTGTTGGTTCTCACAATCCATGGGAGAGCCCATGAGTCTCAATGAGGAGTATATGTTATTTCCTTTTTGCTCTAACTTTCCTATGATGACCACCGATACAATAGGATGTTGAGCTAGATGAACCATTAGTCTGACCCAGAGTGCTGACATTATTGTGAAATACCTTTCTGGAACCTTCCTTGATTTGCACAAAGACTTTGGTGAACATTTCCAAATAAGGAATCCACTAGCAGAAGAAAAGGTCCATTCACAAACAAACAAAAAGCAATGTGTATGTGGAGTACATCTGCTGGATAATATATTAATGAGAAAATATTCAGCCAATTCTACTAAACGACCTGTTATTTTTTTTTCCCAGTTATATATATATATATATTTATGACAACCATGGACACAAATGTTATCTCTGACTGATGCTTCCATTACTCTCATCTTTTCTGTCTGGCCCATAAAGTCAATTCAGGAAGTACTTTCTTTTCTCACTGATCTTTTCATTCAGAGGTGAATGACAACTTTAACCGTACAGTTAGACCAAATGCCTCAGGATGGCATGAGTAGCAGAAAATTCATATTTTTAAATTAGAAGGACAAAAATTGCCCAGAGCCAAGTAATAGACTATCACATAAACAGAAACTTTGTCACATGAAATAGTAGCATTCCTATTTCAGGACAAAAGCAAGATAAAGTTAAGGACATTTGAAAACAAAGGTTTGAGTAAAGTGACTCATGTACTGATAAACCAGATAAAAAGATAAAACACTGTGAAAAAAATAGAATGTATCTAATACACATGATGCAACATTTGGTTGGCACTTATTCCTTCTTTTTAAATATTATTTTCTCTTTAGTTTCTTTGTTTCACCCTCCCCTGTTCCTTCTAGCTTGCAGTCCTTTGTTCTTTCCTTTTTAATGACTAGCAGTGATTTAGTTATCTAGGTCATTCATTTACCTTGAATTGTTTGCTGTGGTACAACAAATACCAATTGAAACCTAGGAATTCCTGTTAACTTTGTTTACATTGTTGAAAGTGGTTTTATGAAAAAAAAAAAGAACCTTAAATAATATTAATTGCTTCAAAGTTTTAACTTTGAATTTTGAAATAAATTTAATATGAATTGTAAAAGTCAATGAGTTGCTAAAATGTGTGCAGTCTTTCTATTCATTAGGCAGTGTGTTTTCACATTTCTCTGTTAGCATAAGAAAACTCTGAAAATTCAATTAGTTGAATTAATGCAGTGTGCAAAACAGCACACAGAAAAATTCCCCATCCTTGATGGCATGTACCACTTTTGCCCTATTATGTGACAGAGTCAAATTATGACACAGCTTCTCTTATGCATTCATTTTCAAGTCTCTGTAAACAGAGTAATGCTTGACAGCAGATACAAGGCAGTAGGTAGGTAAGTGGCTTGCATTTTGCTAAACAGGATTGAAGAACAAGGGTGTTTGAAAAATATGAGATAACAGAAAACCTGTATGTTAATATCAGCCATATTTTTTTATATGATCCATATAGACAAGTCACCTCATCTTCTCATAACAAGGATGTTATTTTCAGATTCTTCTGGGCAAGGAAGATAAAATCTTCTTTCAGGTTTGGAATACTACAGTACACTAAATATGAGATTACCATAATTAGGACCTTTATGTTTTGGTAACAAAGAAAACCATCAACAGCTAGAGATCTGCTGTGACTTAAATGGCTTATCTCATTCCCCATAGATATTTCATTACCTTGTGGTCCCCTTTAGTCTGTTGCCTTCAGCTGAGCTATGGTATCATTCACATAAGCATATCAAGACAGATATGTATAAGTATCTCCACACATACACATATACAAAATGAAGTTCAGTAGACAGAGACCACCTGCTTCATGTTTGTACAACTCCTAACAATGATTTCTATGTACAAAACCACTCGAAATTGCAAAAGTTTCTGTTCCTTCATTCAGTACCCACCCTGTATAGAGCTTATTGCAGAGACCAGTAGGTGAGAGAGATTTTATGGTGCCAGTTCCTGACACCGACTTTCATAATTTTCAGTCATGTATATGTGTAAGTTGACTTTCTGAGGAATATAAATTGCTTGGGTATTCAAATAATATTTAACAATGTTTCTCTTGATCTTCCACACTAGTTCATGAGCTCAAGAATGTGAAAATAATTAATTTTTCCGTTCAGCACTGCGGTTCAAATCTCTATGTGTGCCTTGTCCTCCAGTTTCTCTCTTTTTCAGGTAAGTGCCTTGATCACTGGGCTGTAGATGGGGTACATCTATACCAGCTGCAGATAGCTAGAAATCCCAGATGTGTGTGAATGTATCAGTCTTCAGACCATGAGGAAGAAGTTCATGACTTCAATAGCTCTGGAACTGCTTTTAATAGGCTACACAGTTGATCTGCACAAGACCAGTAAGACCAATCCTATGTATTTTCAAAACATCAAGAGACTGCTTTCTTCCGAAATAGATATGGACATTTTTTATGGAACTCACGCCATGTGACACGAAAGAACTCTGAATGCTTTGTAATACATTATACCCTGACTTTCTGTCAGTTTGTTAAACTTTTTCTTGGAAGGAAGGTTTCTTGATTAAGGATCTCTAAGCATTTCTTTTTTTGTCAGCCTATGCCAGTCAAAGGTCCGTGGATTCTACACAGGTATACAGAAACAGAGAATCATAGAATTGCAATTATTTTGATTGGAAAAGATCTTTAAGATCATCATCTCCAACGATTAACCTAACATTGTCAAGCCTGCTTCCAAGCCATTTTTCCTAATATCCTATCTAAACCTCCCCTGGTGCAACCTGAGGTGTTTAATGCAAATCAGGAACATCTTTTACAATGGACAAACACAATTACGTGTTCTGAAACTGTTAAATGCCATAATATGTGTTTTCATGACAGTGGTAAAAACTGCTAAATGTTATTGTTCTCAGAAGTAGGGATATCTCTTTCTAAGAGGTTTTAGAAACTCCTCACACACTTCTGTCATTAGAAGGTAGATTTTTCCTATACTCACTTCTTTTTCCATCAGCATATTTATTAGTTCCAAACTCTGAAACAGGTAACGCTCACACAATGTTGTCTTTGTGACTCTCTTTGCCTTTAGCGTATAGATTACAAGATGCATTCTGCTTTATTTTGTTTCCTTTGGAAATGCTCCTCTGCACTTTGTTGCACTAATTCACAGGCAGCTTGAAAGCATACTGTCTTACATATAACACTCAACCGAATACCTTGAATAAGATGTGAGTTGCCTAGGAATAAATAATGGTGAAATGACACCACAAGCACTCAGTAAGTTGTTTGTCTTTGATACCACCTCCCATTCCACAGATGTCCTCTGCTTCCATTGCACTCTTCTCTATTGCACCTCCTGCCTATATTCCCAGATATATATCCCCTATTCTTACCCTTACACAAACAGTAGATTGAATTGCTGTCCTTCTCTTGTGCTAAACAGAAGAACAATGCTGCTTTTCTTCGATGTGAATATGGACATGCCCTTTCCTCTCCCTTTTTGCCTAATCCATTAGTAAGACCTCCCAAAGATATTTTCCCCTCCAGAATCTGTCTTGAAACTGGGTGTAGTGGGGTCCGCAGGAGTTAGTTTGCACTAGATGTCCCACTGTTCCACAGCTGCATGTGCATACAACACGCACACAAGCGTAACCCAAAATATATTGCTAGAGTTGATGTTTATGGTTTCCAAGGGCTTTAAAAGCTGGTCAGCTGAAGTTTATTTGAACAATATTCAGACATGCTAGGTGACAGTTTTGAACCAGAACATTTTATTTAAATTATTCCAAATCTCAAAGGATAAGGTTTTATCTCTAACCTGATATCAGTGCCTAACACCACCACCACAAAAAGCAATTGTGATGTTAATAACCTACCTATTTTTTTTTTTTTTTTTTTTACTTGATCATGTACTTGGTCATTTCATAGCCATACAAGAATACCTCCTGTATCATGGAGTCCCAACTATGTGCAATCTGTGTACTTTAATATAGCTAATAAATATGTCTACTTGGAACTCAGAATTAATAGGGTTTCTCATGTTCTCTGGGGCTAGTACATGTCCCAGAAAAAAAATACATTGGAATGAAAATAGCAAATTGCAACCTTGGAACTTTAACATGCCATACAGGTTTTTTGGGAGGGAAGGATTAAAATTCTCTGTCTCTTGAAGAATACAGAATTGTTCACTAGTTCAGCTGAGGACTGGATCTCCTCTGTGAAGAGATTGGCACCGTATGTTGTCACTAACAGTGATGAGAAAAGCTGGCAATAGTGTTTAGTGTAATGGGAGCTGAAACCCATAACTTATTCCCTGTCAAAACAAGCCCTGCTACACCAGCAGAGAAAACATTCACTGTGATTGTTGGTATTTCTATGAAATTATGGATTTTTAAACCACTGGTTATTCTGTTCTGTCTTCTACTGATGGCTCTGAAATGAAAATAAACCACAGAAAAGTAAATGAAAATGCTAAGAAAATAATCAGCTCTTGCATTTCAAAGGGAGGGTAAGTGACGAAGTGTAGTACTGGTGAGCATGTTGTATGCAAAGTGAGACGAGGAGTAAACATTGATTGAGGATAATTTCAACCCATTTCAACATGCAACATTAATTGTTTTTTTCAAAACATTTGATACCTACAATAAGAACATGCTGCAGCCATTGGCTTAGGTAGTAAGAAGAATTCTGACGGCATTTAAGGACCAGTGCTTTTACTGTTTTACAAGACAAATGGTTCCTGATTCCTCCAGAAATTTGATACATGCAGATGACTCTTTTTCTACCCACCCCCTTTATTTTTTTTTCCAGAACATCAACATTGGAAGGACAATTCAAGATAATTTGATTCATGAGTTTGCAGAAATGTCCAAGGAGTGTGTTTTAACTTTTTTTTAAAGCATTCAATTCAGAAAACAATTGAGTAGTGACATTAGCATGTTTTTACAAGTGAAAGGAACGAGCCTTAAAATGCAGTCTGATTTAGATCCTCAGAGGGATTAGGAAAATATACTTCACAATTGAAAAGGTGAAAAATTCAGCTTTTCTAAGAAAATGCCATGTGGAGATTCTTGATAAATCCTGGAAAATACTGAGATTTGGAGAACAAATAAATAGATACCCTGTACAGAAAAAATTGCTAATTTTAAGAAAAGAGAGCCCTAAATTGCCTAACAGAGAGAGTAAGCCCAAGAAGGAGAGCATTAAACCAGCAGTTGTCTACAATGTGAAAACCCACCTGGGAAGTAATTTCCACAGGTGCCCTCCTGCTGAAAAGAAAGAAATAAACAATTGCATGGCAATATTAAGCTGACCAAATACATAAATAAATTTTAAAATCAGATTAACTGTGATGGATCACACATTCCATCAATCACAGACTATTAAAACAGTCTAATTCACATATGGATGGCTATATTCTACATTTCTTTAGATGAACATCACCTTAGGTGTATCAGAAGCCTAACAAATTTGTATTACCTCCATCATAACACAAAAATCTAACGATCTTTCATGAAAGTCTATGTTTACTTCAGTTAACTGACAGTTAGTGCATGATAAGAATGTGCAAACAAAATCTTAGCTTCTGCATGACGGACTTTTCTGTCTCACTGAGCTTGTTCCTGTGTCAGTGACCTAACTCAGGAAAAAGCAGATGAGTGTAGGGAACACCACAAGGCACCATGAAAGTAATGTCCACCTTGAGAATGGAAGTGATGGTCTACAAAGATGATGCTGAGCAAGAAAGTCGGCCAACACACCTACAGAAAAACGTGGACATATTATTCCAGATGCACTTACAAAGGTTTTAAGATGCTATTCAAATATGAAATACACATTATCTCCCACTTTTACTTATCGTGAAACACTAGAAAGCAATTTGGTAAAACAGTTGTAATTTTTGTACACTCCTTCATTTCAGAGGGAAAAGGTAAAAGGGAATTTGGCAATACAGCTTTAAATATTGCATAATCTTTGTAGTCAGGTATCACCATTGCCAGCCAAGCAGGAGTGCCCAGAGTCAGAAACCACAGCAAAGTTACCCGAATCCAACTCTGCTGTTGTGTTGACACCACAGATTTACAGATTACAAAGGCAAGGGAAGGGAAGTGGCCCATCTCCCAGGCTGTGACCTGTTCCTCCTTTCTTCTTCTTGGGAATATAACTAAGCTTCCTCTTCTCTACACTTCCAGCTCAGTCTATTGGATAGGCCAGTTCTGTGCTATTTCTTTTTCTTCCTCTGAACCTTCTTGACTTCTTTCCCTCTGTGCTTGATCCTCAACAGACCTAGCTACTTCGATGATATTATGGGTTGACAGACAGAACTGAAAATAAGAAGAAAGAAGCCTACTGACAAACTGTTCTGGTTTTTTGGGGGGGTTGTGGTTTTTTTTTTTTTTTTAAAGTGTCATCCGTGTGTTTAATGCCAAAATCCTTGTGCAATGAACACAACTGGCATGAATACTTGGATGCCTCCCAAATGCAGATGGAAATGTCAAAGAAATGATGAAGGTAATATTGTCATGAACTGAATTGTTCCATAACCAATATCTGCCCCAGAAGAAGAAGAAAAAACCAAGAGCCTCTCTCAGCTAAAAAATAAAAAATGACATAGGTAGATCATGACCCTGACAAGTACTCAAAGTCAGCTGGTGAAAAAATGTTTTAAAACAACAGCAACAACAAGGCAGCAAGCAAGCTGAGAAATGATAAAAGCATTCACTAAAATGTATGGATAGAGGGGGGAAGCAACTTGAAAGCCAAGTGTCACAAATATCAGAATACTTGTAAAGCACAGGGAAAGGAGTCAAGGATTATTGTTCTACTCTCGACTGTTCTGGTGACTTCTTATGTGAGAGTTTGGCCAACTGACAACCCAAGCAGAGACATCTCAGCTAGGGTGAACAGCATAAATGAAAAGGAAGCACATAAATAATCCTGCTTTGGAAATTATCCATTAAACGTCTTTCCATAAGGGCTAATGTACACCACTATGTTAACGTGGTAAATCAAAGTTATTTATTAGCCTTTAAACAGGACAAATAGACTTCTTACTGGTACCTAGCCATTTTTATTTCAGTCATTGGACTTCAGATGTGAAAATGGTGTTTGTACAAAAATATGGTAAACATGAAAAATAAATCTGCAGACTTAGTTGAATCTGGAGGTCATAGTGAATCATATTTTGAATGCGGTAGAAGATAGATAGTATAGAATTTTGAACCTTGGTTTGAGTAGCAGAAATTGGAAAGTGAACAAGATTTTAAAACTTCTCTGCCTGTACGTGGTGACACAAGAAAGAGAATAGGACTGAGAGATATGGAAAGATTTTTCAAATTTTGTTTCTACAGAATAGGAAATAATTATGAGAATCTGCAGACTCTTTGATGCAAAATCTGTTCTGTGCCTGATTAAGAAAATTGTAGCAGATCATGGTACACAAATCAAAACCACGCTTCTATAAATCTCATAACTCTAATGTGAAATCAGAGTTTGCATTCCACACATCCAGCTAAGAGAGACACGCCAGTGAACACTAGAACCTTGGGTCTGACTGTCATCCTGCTTAATTTCTCTGTTTACTCTACTTCAGGAATTGAGTGACACTGATGTAAAATTATTACAGGAACAAAAAAATGGGAAAAGATATTCAAAACAATTAGGTGCAGGGAAAAATAACAGAAGCTTGTGCCTTTGGTTAGCAGAGATAGGAAATGGGAAAAAAAAGTGAGTGTTTGAATGGTCTGAAGGACAAATGTGTGATGGGGAAGCTGCTACCGAACAAATATATTTTCTCTTATTTTTAGGGCATGTGTGCTATCAGGTAGAGTAAACAGGATTAAAAATAGACTGATGCATATATAGCACCACTTAGATGTACAGTTAACGGCACCAGTGCAGATAGCTGCATGGATGTTTTGGGTGTAACTCAGCTTCAGAAAATCTCTCCATTGCCTGTAACAAAGGCGATACCCTAGCTCATGTCACCCAAGGGCAGATACCAGATTCAGCTGTTTAATCTTTGAAGAAAATCCCACCCTTTCTGTATACTGATGTTCTTCTATTCCAGCAGCTCAAATGTTGTCAGGAGAGTTTTATAATAACAGTGTTAAGAAAATATTGCTCTGAGCAGTTTAATACGGCATAAAGAATTTGTTATGGACTGGGTTTAAATGGTGATGGAATGATACAGAAAATAGTTCTTAAGAACCAGCTCATGTTTTTTACCTCTGGCGGAAGGGTTTGGAAAAAAAGTGAATGAGTGTTTCAAGTTTCTCTCTAACTCCTTTTTGGGTGGGAGCTAGATAACAGTGATATTAATTTGTGTTTAGATCAGTTCTCTTCAGTTACCTATGTACCAGTTTGGCAGTCTTTAGCCAGCACAACCTGTGCTCCAACTTCAGTCCTTAGCCCTGGAAAAACATCCTCAGTGCTTGGCAGTGTCGTAGGCATATTTAAATGCTGGAAGACATGTGAGTGAATGGCATAAGGAAAAGACAAGGATGAACAAATGAGTGAGCATGAGCTATAGCTGGGTTCTGCTCCACCAGCCACATACAGCAGTGGGAAGAGGGTTTTCCTTCTTTAAGAGAGAACTAGTGTCCCCCGACCATGTTTTAGAGGTGTAATATATTAAACATCTCGTAGGAATATAAAGTAGTGTTTTAAAGGGCTTTTAATGATGTTTCTCTCAAATAATTTCAGTGCTATTCATTATTTCTCAATACAAATCCAAGGTAAACTGTAATGTCTACTTAAACAAAAAACATGAGGCCAGTTGTAAGGAGCTGCTGAACCTGTAGCCTAGTTGAGGTGAGGCTGCTGCAGCTCCATGTCCCCAGGTCCTCTTTGTATGCTATTCTAACAGCCCCCCCCCCCGCCCATCATAACTCAGTGAACACATAGGCACGATCAGACATGCAGAGCAGCACAGACAGGACACAGCGCTCACACCAACACAAACAACACCAACAGCCTTGTCCCAGTTTCCTCTCTGGCTGATCAGGACGAGAACCTATTGGTGGAAAATTATGTACATGAACCTGCAATCCAAATCCCCCAGTATCGGGGCTTAGACACACACTGCCCAATAGCTGGCCCTGGGCACTCAATCTCTCCGGTTGGTGGTACTTGACCATGTAAACCCCTGGGCACATCACCCCTGCAGCAGCCTCTGGCACTCAGATCTATATGCACACACCTACACATGCACAGATATGTACCCTAAAGACCTCTGCAGTACCTGGTTCCTGGGCATCCATTTTACCTAGTTGCAGTCTCTTTGATCCTTCAGTCTTCTCTGGTTACCTCATAAACAACCTCTCTGTTATCTGGCCCAGGCTTTGACCTTATCGGTAGCAAATCTTACATCCCAAAGTCCCTTGAGCTCTGGACCTTCTGGACCATACAGTTAACAACTTGCAGACACTCTGGTCCCACTAATGTCTGTCTCAGACTTGTGTTGCCCCAGTTCTTGGTTCCCAAGCCACTTATCCTATTAAGTATATAAGCCAGCTTGATGTTTACTAATGGTTCCACACTGACACATTCACCCTTATGATACAGACACCCTGGATTCTCCACACCAGCACACAGCTGTCTATGACCTGTGGCCCTACTCCCATTGCTGGCACTCAGGTTCCTATATAGTCTCAAGTACACAGAATGAAGTCCCCTCACGCAGGAAAACAGTCAGAAGTTGTGTTCAATGAGAAAACAGGATAGACTGTGATGATCAGGCACAGGGCATTACCAGACATAAATAATGACCAGTATTTGTTTACATGAGATGAGCCTCTTTTTTTCCCTCTGTTTTCCCATGCTTGCTCTTCCTTGAACCACCTACCTTTGGTTCCTGCCCTAAATTAACTTTTGTAAGTCTGATACAATCCCAAAACGCTTTCCTCTGGCATCCCACAAGGAACCCCATGCCCAGTTGGGGTGCCCTCAGTCTGTAAGGTGCCCTGGGGAGACCCTCTCTGTTGTGGTGGGTCTCACCCTGCTTCATCATGTCCATGATGGGACAGGTTTGAGGCTTGTTCCTCAGACTAGGGTAGTGGGGGGTCATCCATTTGCCCCAGGCATCAGGTACTCTCTGTGTTTGTGGAGATGAGCCTTTAATCACACAACCTAACACCTGTCATCTTCCTCATCTTTTGTTTGTTTGTTTGTTTTTGTTAAATAACTTGCAGGTTGCAGTGTTCTGGCTGTCGTCTGAGCGATTTACAACAGCAGCTGCTTCTAATTCCAGACTGCAGTCCCAGTTTCACTGAAATCAATTGGATTTTGGCCACTGACTTGAGTGGAGAGAAACTTTTTAATAAGTATACACCGATATGCTTCTGGAGCATCCATCGGCCTGAATCTCATCTTCTCTCAGCAAGCAGATGCACAGACCTAAAGGTGACAATAGCTCCCATAGAACATTCGTTTCACTGTGCTTTGTTAAATTAGAAGGAGGAAAACTTGTTAATCCAACTTAAAAGCCTTGCAACTAGAGTTATGATTTTTTAATAATAATGTCCATCCTTCCCCTTGTTTTCTTTATTTTTCTAGAAGCCATACCTTTTCAATTACCTATACATTTCAGGATAAGAAAAAGTGTTATTATGAGTTTTTGCATGTGGCTGTATATCACTTAGCATTCCAATAGCTCTTCATGCCCCTGTAGTATCCAAACAATTAGGAAAAGCTGGCATGGGAAAGTTCCAGAAAATTTTTTAGCTGTTGAAATTAGCAAAATCACCGATTGATGTTATTGTAAATAAACAGATGAGAGTCATAGTGGCAGGCAATCTCTCAGTCCTTTATTGCTATTTAAACTATGTCCCTTCATGCTGAAAAGATATGAAAAAGAAATCCGCAGCACATTTTATTAGTAAGTCTCTTTTATTCTTCAGGAAAACTATCAAGAGACTAGGTCTACTGTATGAGTCTATCCAAATATTTTAATAGGACCCCGCTCAGCACTTTCCTAAGATGAAGACAGAGGGATTTTGGCTGAATCCAAATTATGATCAGGAAGTTCCTCTGTGAACATAAGCAAGAGTGCTGATAGAGGCCGATGACTGACTGAGACTGGAGGTTTACAATGCTGCAGCAATTTCTGGCTCTTCTCCAGCTTTGAGGATAGAGTCTGCCAACTTGGCAGGCTGGATAACTCACTGTGGCAATTTTTCAAATGGGAGAAATGGTCCAAGGAGGAGCTGTAACTCTATATAAACTGCCCAGAACTGATGACAGGGGCCTCTGCTTCAAAGAATCTGGCCAAGAACTGAGTGAATCACGGGATCCAGCTGAAGATGGACAGCGTATTTATGGAATACCTGTGGGCTTTCATTGCACAGCTACAGCCAAATTGCTAATGCAAGTGTGGCTTCCCATTGGACTTGGTGGAGAGTGTGATGTCTGGGATTTTTCTGTACCTGGAAGTTCCTTTGATTTCTCACAAACCCGAGGGCACTGAAACGACACGCCTACACTTTCAAAAGTAGGGATTATGACCTGCTTCATGTTGGTTTCCTTTAAAAGGCATCTAATAACCAGAACTCTTTACTGCACTATACCATGGCATTACCTTAAAATCACGAGTTTTCTGAAAATCTGGAGAGCATTCTTTCCCAGTCCTCTGAACAAAAAGCAAAGCTCTTTTAGAGAGCTTGTCAGAAGCTTTCTCCAACTTAAATGTTTCTGATGCTTTTCCCTGTTCTGTCTCAAGCAGTGAGATGGATTTGATGCATCCAGAAAAATTTTCAAGCTCAAACAAGTATGATAACATTGGCTAATTTGCCCTGTTGAATTCAGCAAGAGCTACATGACTTGGCCATAAACCCTGTTAAAAACACTCTGAATTCCAAATATGAGATAAAAGAGCTTACTTCTGCTATTTCTTGAAGGTTCGTAAAGAGGAGGAAAAAAAACCACAACAGTTTTTGCTTAATGAAACAGAAAATAATGTAATTAATACCTCACTGACTGTAGAGAGTCAGGAGGTCAAAACAGCATCAACTTGGTCTATCAGTAGGTCTAAGTTAGTCTCACCTGATCTCACCACACAATCAGCAAGCACAATCTTCTATAACAATGAGACATCATGGTATGGCTTATGGAGCTTGTGTTTTGTCCTCTAAATTGGAAAGTGTCCAGGAATTTATGTTCATTTTTCTTAACACATTCATGTGTTTCCTAAACTTGCATGTTTTATAGGAATTTACATCTGTTGCTTGCAACTCTGGGCTAGTAAGAGTTTAATACAGAACTTCTCTTAATAGAGCAGCATTCACAAAACTCCTTTAAGTGCTACATCATTTCTATTAAAGAAGAAAATAAGCTGTTATCACTTACAGTACTTTCAAATAGCAATGAAGAGATTGATTCATGTGTTCATTCAAGCTGTTAAGCATAGCATATCCTGCTCCAGACAAAGTTCTTCATACATATTTTTCTTACTTATAGTATGCTCAGTTCCTCATAGGAACTCAAGGTCACTTTTGTTTCTGTTTATTTATCTTTTTTCCAGAGAGCAAGATTATTCTATAACATACTTCCTGTTCATCACTATTGTTATATTTTTTATTTTCTAAAAAAAAGAAAAATATAAACTCCTGCTGCAAGTGAGTCCTGACATTCCAGCACCTTCAGCTGGAGAGAATTTGAGATGTAAAAGCAATCTGCACAGGCCCTCGTGAAAAGCAAAATAATAACATCCAGAGGGAGAGAGTATGAAGGGGAGCTCATCCAGAGATTTGTGAAAAGTTTTAACACACTTACCATTCCTATATACATAATTTAACTTTCCCACAGCACAGCATGGTACACCAAATAACAAAAGAAGCACCAACCAACCAATCTTGTGCTCTGTTGAAAAAAATCTCAACTTTATTGGAATTTGTGTATTTATACCACAACTATCTGCAGTGGTAAGGAGATAAACAAAAAATCTATGCACGCTTTACCTGAATACGGAATACCTTCCCGCAACCGTAGATCTGAGCGATGGCAAGGGCAAACTAGCATGAGCTGTCTCAAAGCAAACAGGAGGCATAAATTGGAGTCAATGTACCCTATTTCTGTTGAATGCTGAAACCTGTGAGAAAAGGGTTTGTGTGTGTGTGGTGAGAGGGTCAGGAAGCAGCAGCAAATGAAAGGAGCAAGGAAGAGAGAGAGACTCTCAACGTGGCCTGGCGTCAAAATCTATCATTATATGTCCAGCATATTGCATTATATACAATTATTGTAAAAAATGTTCCAGGGCAGAACTGTTCTGATGGCTCTTTGTCCTGCTTGGCTCAGCATAACTAAATTGGGACAACTTATAGTTTTTTAAGACAGTGCTGATTTCTTTTTATTTTCCCAGCAGAAGCAGGATGTGAGGCATCTCTTTTTTTTTTCTTTTTTTTTTTCTTTTTTTTTCTTTTTTTCTGTATCAGGTAATGTTATTCAAGCTAACTGTTTATTTTGCTCCATTAACTTGGAATAGACCTGGGGTTGAGGCTTCTTATATCTTATATACAACATAAACAAGCATTTATTGCCTTCCAAGTCGACCAGGAAATAATCTGCTGGGGGAGACTAGAGCAAAGAATTTTTTCTAAGTGATCAGGTTCACACATAAGAAGTGTGATTGCAGAGCTCTGCTACCTAAAACACTGGGTCATTCATTCCAAAAAGGAAGACTTTGCCGTGACTTATCCCACCTTCAAATCTTCCTTTAAACCCTGACTTAGCTGTGAGCAAAGTTGTAAAAAGCTCTTGGCTGCTTTTGAATGAAAATCTGTGATGTCCACTCTTCGGAAGCTGGCAACAATGAAAGCAATCACGCTGTTTTTCATCCGAGTGCAGGTTTCCCGGACATTCTTTATGTTCCCTTTAAAAAGCAATCCTATAAATATGACTTTGGTGGCAGAGGAATGCACACAGCAGACAAATGTGTCCCTTCACTAATGGTCTGATAAATTTGTCAGATTTTTTGGTGACATAATTACAGCTTGGTCAACCCCTGCTATTATGCATCACTGTTTGTGATAAACAACACTTTGCCCTGGGTGTTTTAGCAAAGTCTTTGAGAAAACTGCAGGCTTGTAAATCACCAGCTAACTAGGGCTGCAGCAAATTGTTCCCCAGAGTTATGAACTCCAGCAAACCGGAGTACCAAAGCGCGTGAGAGATCCCAAGTTCAGGGTCCACTTGGCTGGGACAGATTGAGGAGGAGATGCATATGGAAGAGATAAAGATGGTGAAAAGCTGTCGCATGGGTAATTCACTGACTTAATTAAACCTTTACAGGTTATAATATTCAATAAAAACACATTCCCATAAAAAGTTCATCGTAAGTGTGGTTTTAATGAGGAATGTATACGCAATCTAATGCACAGGCTGCCATAAAAAAAACATGCAATCATGTTTAAATTTTCATCATAATTACAATTTTTTTGGAGATTCAGTGAACTACCTGACAGAGGGTTTTTGCAGCTTTTTTTTTTCGTAGATTCTGAAGACAATTACATTTGCAAATGTGATTAATGTTGGTTTAGGGGGAGATTTTTCTATGTAAAAGGAGAACTATTATACTATTTTAAGGTACAATATTAAACCACTTTTGAAGAGCTCAATTCAGTCTTGTTCAACAGATTGGTGGCTACACTGGCACTGTGGTTGGCTTTGGCTTACATCCATTACACAATTTATGTCAAAGAAGCTCTGTGTGGAGGATGCATAATGAGGATTTCCACCTATTCCCCACTGGTACAGAGCTGGTTCCCCAGCCTTCTTCATACTAGAGTAGAGCATGCTTTTCTAGCAGGTTCCCTGAGTAGAACACAGTCCAAAGCCCTTCCAAAAGCAGCAATGTGGAAAGATCTTTCCTCAAAACCTTTGCTGTTTCTTTTAAAAGACTCTTCATAGTCACATCCCCTCCCTCCAGCGGCCCCTTGTCAGGAATGGCATCTACTTCCCCAGATCATAGGAGACTTATGCAGAAGAGGTTTTTCCCAGTGCTCTTTCCACTCTTTTATACCTAATCAACAACCACTTACTACCTAGCTATTTGTGTTAGACCTGCTATATAACTGTGGCACAAAGCCTTTCATTTGTGTTCTTACTAATGCTATTTGTAGACTGTGGATTGTAGCTGCTGCCTCTGATCTTCCACTATCTTTTAAAAGTGAAAAAAAAAGAGAAAATAAAAGAAAAAAAAAAGAAAGAGAAAAAAAAAAGAGGAGCAATTATTGGCACTGTTCAAACAGTTTTCCCTGTTCTGCTCTCAGGAAGGCAGCCTTTGTACAAAACTGGTGGAGTTGTGCCCATTCACAGCAGGGCTGAATTTGGCCTGAAACACTGTCCTAGTAAACAGCACAGGCATCCTCTTACGAATTGTAAAAGGTAGTGGTGTGGTTAGTCTCTGCATTTGAGACAAGTCAAGCTTGCAGTCCCAGTCCCTCATCTTTCATTCCTCATATAGGTTTTTGTTGAATGCACAAATATTGCCCTTCACATGGGCGGAGTCAGGACCAGCCTTCCCAGGCAAATAGATTCTGTCAGAAAGAGTTGTGTATGGCACAGGCCCACATGCAGATGATCTTTATCAGGCCAATGAAGTTGTCACTGTGCTGATGGCTTTCTCAGGGGAGCTTGTAACATCTAGAAGAATCACAGAATCACAGAATGTTAGGAGTTGGAAGGGACCTCAAAAAATCATCAACCCCCCCTGCGAGAACAGGATCACCTAGACTAAATCACACAGGAACACATCCAGGTGGGTTTTGAATGTCTCCAGAAAAGGAGACTCCACAACCTCTCTGGGCAGCCTGTGCCAGTGCTCTGTCACCCTCACAGTGAAAAAGTTTCTCCTTATATTTACATGGAACTTCTATGCTCCAACTTGCCTCCATTGCCCCTTATCCTATTGCTGGGTATCACTGAGAAGAGCCCAGCTCTGTACTCCTGACTCCATCCTACTGACTCACCCTTTACTTATCTGTAAGCATTAATAAGCTCACCGCTCAGTCTTCTCCAAGCTAAGCAGACCCAGCTCCCTCAGCCTGTCCTCATAAGGAAGGTGTTCCACTCCCTCAATCATCTTGGTGGCCCTGCACTGGGCTCTTTCAAGGAGTTCTCTGTCCTTCTTGCACTGAGGTGCCCAGAACTGAACACAATATTCCAGGTGCAGTCTCACCAGGGCAGAGAACAGGGGGAGAAGGACTTCCTGAGGTCCTACAGTGAAGAGCTTCACTATAAATTAGATCAGATCCTCAACAAGAAGGAAAATGAGATGAACAAAATGGAAAGCAAAGTGGGTCTATTCATACTGTGAGAGGAGCAGAAATCAAACAAGAATGACTGTTACTAATAAAGAGAAGGAGGAGGAAGAGAATGTGTTGAATAGAGGTTGATCAGTGTGAAAGAATAATTTGAGCTATTTTGACCACACTTTGCTTTTTTGGCTTTGTAGGAAATGGGTTGGTGCTTTTTGAGAGGCAATTCAAATTATATTTACATCTTATAGGAAGCAATCCCCTGCTTGATTTTGTGGGTTTTTTGGGTTTTTTTGTCATTAGGCCTTGGAACGGGTTGCCCAGGGAGGTGGTGGAGTCACCGGGCCTTGAGGTGTTTAAGGAAGAGGTACTTAGGGACATGGTTTGTTAAGTAGTATAGGTGGTAAGGGACAGTTGGACTAGATGATCTTGGAGTTCTTTTTCAACCTTAATGATTCTATGATTTTCCTAGGAGGTGGAAATGGGTGAGAGAGGAAGGAAAGTTCTTTCTGATCTCCTTGCAAGTTGATTTTTTACAAGCTAATACATTCATGTCCAGAGTTCCTCCAGTATCTATGTTGAAGATTTTCTTTCAGTAGATTCGATCTATTTATCTCTGACTATTCCTAAGCAGTAAACCCACCCTTCTGATGACTAGCTGCAAAACAAGTTAGAATCATGAGAATACATTTAACACCTTCCAGCAGATTTCATTACCTGACTAAAATATGCAGGGTTTTGGAGAAACAAAACTAGCACTTCCAGAGTCTCTGCTCCTCAGAGAAGTGTTTTGTGTTAGCATATCTGTGGCTTGCCAGAGATAGGCTTTTGATACTAAAACTTGCCAGTGGTGGATATCAAAGTTGGGGGGGGGGGAAAGAATGTTAAAGATGATGCATCTACCACTGTGGTTTATTTTACACCAAATTCATTATGGTAAAAGACAGCAAGCTGATCAGACATGCAGTTATAACCACACTCACTGAAGAACTCTTCAGTAAGGTGATGCTCTGAGATCAGGAACTGCAAGCTGTGTAGAAAAAAACATGAAATGCAGGCAGCCATACTGCTCATACTGCATCAGAGGGTGCTTGCCTATGTCATTCAGAAGCGACCATCCCAATCATCATTTTGAACAGATAACACCTATACCCATGACCAATATTCACATACACTTGGGTACCCAGATAGAGAAAAGTCTTCCATACAACACAAGAACTATAAAATTATCACCTTTTCTGTATATTTCAAGACCTGTTCAATCTCAAATTTCCATATTCCACTTTCCTGACTGATAGCAAAGTTTTAATGCTGGTTTAAAGCTCCATATGGCCCACACAGAGTTGACTCACTACAAAAATAGTTTGCTGTGGCCTGGGTCATTCTCTGGACTGATCTCAGTTACTTCCTCAGAATGGAAAATAAAAACCAACCACAGTCTTTCCCTAGTATATCATATGCTGTTTGTGGTTATGCACTTCTCTCAATATTCACCAAAGACCGGCCTGACTCATCACCAGTCTAGTTTTAGCTTAGGCCTACCTTTGACCACTTTTAAAGAAGCCTAAATCCAAAGTAGGCCTCTACTGATTTGTGGGAAGGTTCCTGGGAGCTGGAGATTGGTTGAGACATTTTCCAAGGGCAGAGAGAAGGGACAACAGCTGAGATCAGTCATGGCCCTCAGTGAAGACATGTTTTGCTCCTTCCCTTTATCATCAAAAGTGTGTTAAGTGGACTGTTTGAGCCTTTGGTGTTGACTTCGGTGTAATGAAAATGTGGCTTTTCAGGAGTGCAAACACAATATAAGGAATGGAATATCCTTGCACAGAAGAGCCAAATGAGAAATCATTGTGGCAGTTCTAGCATTCGCTTTGTGTATCAGCTGTCTGTACTTGCTGCTTAACTATTGTGCTGCATGTAGACCCAAATAAGTGATACTCCAGCTGCCAACCATCTCTGTGTTTCAGAGAGAAAGGGCTGTATGATATCCATCAGATCACTGTGGTAGCAGATTTCCACAAACTTCTCTGTGGTCTTTCTGAACATGGAAGCCAATTTAATGTAATGTCTCTTGTGGTCATTCTTCCTTAATATGCCCGAATAGAAAAACATTCCAGTTTTCTAACTGAGTATCCAGTGCAAGGCAAAGAGCTGTGCATTAGAAGTTACCAGGAAGTTACACGATCTTAGGACCTTCCTTACTCATGTCCAAGAACATGGATGCTGCCCTACTCGGGGAGCATTCTGTGCATAAAAAAAAACCCACAACAAACCTGACCCACAAAAGAGCAATCAAAAAAAATGGAAGTCCAAGACAGCATCTTGTGGAGACTTTGTTTATCTCTCTGTGTAGCGAGGGGTGAAATTCTGGACTCTGAGGAAAGTCGATTGAAAGACAAGAAGTATTTAATCAGACAAATTACTTCACCTGAAGACCTTGTTGTATGGATACAGATTGGGATGCACACTTTCTCCAGGTTGGCATGACTCTTGTAAGCAATTTAACAGAGGAAGGTTAAAAAAACAACCTCTTGCTTTGCTTCATTACGTAAGACTAAGCATTTGAGACATTCTTCTATGTGGTTTTACAGCCAGTAATAGGCTTACTACTCACCATAGGAGGAAATTTCACCTGTAATCACATTCTCACAATCTATTTACATCAGTGATTTATAGAGTTACCTGTAATTTATTTTCCTTCCTGAATTTTCAGGATATATTATAAGACACCTAGCAAAAGAGATTTCCATGAAGTCTTGTAAATATTTTTATGAAGAACTTCTAAGCCGGCAGTTCATATGCTTATAATTAGAGGAAGGGAATTTTGGTTTACTTGGATAAGTGGTTCAGTTTTTCAATTGAAAACAAAACATCGTATTTTCTAAAATGTGTAACTTCAAAAAGACCATAGGTGCTAGACTACAATGGTGCTATTTAATGCCACCGTGGTCACATTTTTAACAAGTGAGCAAATTGCAAGCCAAACTCCAGGCTATTTATGAATAATGAGTCATACAGAACCTTTTGTATGCATGCTTTTTGCTTTGTTGGCCATCAAAGTAAGCTCACTTCAAAAATGACTAATACAGAAAGAGGACTGACTAGTGATCAGCCTGTGAGGCACTTGAGTGCTCAACCTGTTAGGAAGGTAAATTAATAGTACAAGTAAACTGGATTTTTCTCTTCTACTATGGGGAAATTTATGATCTGTCCCAGCTCCAGGATGCAAAATTTCACATTTCTTTAAAACCAGTACGGTCACAGTACTGGGAATTAATTAATTCTACTCTGACCTAGACTATTTTACATTTCCATGCTTGGCTATTAGTTTGTTGGTGTCTTTGTATGTTCCCTTTTAAAAGAGAAATCCTATTTCAGATGAAAGAAAGTAAACTCTTTCCCAGTGAGACTACAAGTACACTAACCTTATACATTAAACACCCAAAACCCTTCTAGTGGTTGAGAGTTAGCTTTCATGGGGGCCAAAGATAGCTGTAGACAAATATTCAGAGGTATCAGGTAAAGAGAAATACAATTAAAAACGTAAGTGTATATTCATGTTTTAAACAAGTTAAGTGCCTTTTTATTAATTTAACCAAGTATCTTCAAGACGCCTATTTTTTTTTCACGTCAAAGTTGACAGAGGCTGCTTAGGTTCAAGCTTCTGCATAGTTTCCCTAGCTACTTGTCTCCCCAGGAGCTATGTTAAGCAGCCCTTACCAGTGCCTATATACATATTGCATTGTCCCATCATTTTCAAATCAAAATACCACAGTTTTTAAATAGAAAAGTAAACAGAGGCAAATAATTGAAGAAGAAAAAAAACTGTTGAGAAGGTTCTTAGTAAGAAAATTGAAACAGGAGGGAATGGCATGCAGAGAAAAATGCAAGTTCACACACCAAAGTTAGAGGATTTGGGATTAATTGAAATCCTCAAGTGGTGCATGGTAAGTGACTGCCTATTTAGAGCCAATAGATAGGTTTCCGTGAGGTTAAGGAAGCGAAAAATCCCATACGAAGCTAGTGAGATGTTAAATTCTAATTAGAAGTGTTAATTAAAAAAAAACATTTCCAATTTCATCAGTGAGAGTGCTTTTGTTGTTCTGATTCTCTTTGCTACAGTGAATCCTAAGTATCCTAACTCATTTTGTCCCAATATTATTTACCACTTCTATAGGGTATAAAAAAGTTGACTATGACTATAGGAGCATGGATTATTACAGTGGCACCTACTACAGTCTCTGTGATAAGAAGACTATCAGCACTTCCACTGTATGAGACTTTTCTGGGCTTTAAAATTGAAGTAATAAAATTCACATTGGACTGAAACTTGGGTATGTAACTTACCATCTTGTAAAAAAAAGTCCTATAAACTTTATGCATACTAATTTAATTGAGCATTTTTTAATTAAGTATACAAAAAGCAGGTTGTTTCCTCCAGTTTCAAATGTTGCTCCATGCAACACTAAAAAATGTTGTTATTTAACATGACATTTTGCAGGTCATTAGCCCATGGCATGGAATAAATACACATAATACAAAGAATCAGGATGCTAGTGGCAGGTATTTCTTTACTGAGGGCTTCGGTATGTAACCCTCCAGAAACAGGGCCTCTGTTCCCTGGTATTGTACAGAAAAAGTGCTTGGTGCCCATGCAGCGGCCATGCCATGCTTCTGCAAGAAGGTGGGATGGTAAAAGCCAGAAAAGAGGCTCTCTCCAGCTAGACAGCTAGTAAATTGCCAGTACATTGCCACTCCCAGTGGCCTGTAACAGGTAAAAGGCAACTGTCCTGGAGAAGAGGGTCAGCTCCATCCTTACCATCCCTTAGTGAGAGATCTGAGTTCAGGACACAGTAAATATCTTCACTTACAGATCCATAGAATCACTTCTATAGTACATCTCAGCATATGATTAGCAAATTAAACTACACAAACTCCTACAAACCCCTTTATATATCTATATTAAAATACATATTTTTTAAAAAATCATCAATTTTATCCACAAGTACAAATCATTACTGGTATTTATATTAATATACACACTCCTCTGTGCTTCAAAAAACAGGAGACATGTTTTAAATGTAGAAAACTCTGAAAATCACAAAAGTTAGGAAGCCATGACTTCCCTTGGAGTTGTGTTTTTCCTTCTCAATATGGGCTGAAATTTAAGGCTTTTGAACTATTTTGCAAAAGAAATCCAAAGCCCAATAACAAAAGACATCCCAAACCAACCAACCAAATGAAAAAGGCGCACCAAAAAACCACAAACAAAATGACCCATGAAAGTCAGGAAATAGAGGTACCTACCCAACACACATAAGATAAGTACACAGGTAAGTAATAGCTGTGGGTCTAAGAATTCTTACCAGGAAAAAAAAATAATTAAAACCAGTATAAATTAATTTGATGAAATTACAGAAAGACAACAGCTTGAAGCCTCCTAGAAATTCCCTGCTCTCTCTCTTTTATGTGTATTCCCAGCTCAGATCATGAAAGATGCCAAAGCTACTCTTCTACTTCAGTGCAAAACTTCTTCCAGATAATTTGCAGGTAAAGAATCAAACCTGCTCTGGAGATGATAAGTAACATATGCAGACACCAAAGCCATGAAGGTGGCGATTTCTAGCAGGAAGATACAATGCCTTAAATGACTACAGTTCTGCATTAGGGAACGTGCACCAATGGCCAGTGCTAGAGGAAAATTACAAAAAGTGAGATAACTTGATCTATCTTAGGCAAAGTATAAGAACAGGAGATGCCTTTCTTTTGCCTGACTTAGCCAGAAGGCTTGTAGAAAGACCTGAACATGATGTTTTCTCACTAGAATTTATATCCCGGGCATGGAAAAAGATTTGCTGGTGGAAATTTTGATAAACTTTTTTTTTTTTCCAAAAACTTCATTTTATGAATTGAAGAACTGAGAATTAAAAAGCTCTTTGATGGAAGGTCTCTGTCCAGCTTTATCCCATACCTTTGGGTTTGCTTAGCTTAAGAGGAGAGTTGCATACCAACAAAGGACCACAGCACCTACAAAAAGGTGAAACAGCAAGCAACTGACTTGATTTTTATGACTTAACACATGTAAATGTATTTAATCTAATGCTTTGTCATGTATAATTCAGTAAGTTAAGGCTAGCTTCTGGAGGCAGATCAAAACTACGACAAATATATATACAATTCCCTTGAGAAAATGTACTTCACTTCATCTGAAAAGGAAGGATCATTAGAGAAGAACGTTTCAAATGTGTAAGGAGTATTTAGGATTTTATGTTTTATGCTGCATAAAGGTTAGGGTAGTTTTTGAGCCCATGAACTGTTGTCTGTTTCCTAAAACATTTCTGGGTAATTGGCAATGTTTTTACCTGTATTTTTTAAAAATTCTGCTGTTCTGCATTCCCCTTGTTTCAGTACATAATTAGAAATTGTTATTCTCTGTATAGCAAGCAGTTTCTTTTCTTGGCACAATTACTGGACTGTATCTTGTAGATTTTCCTCTGAAGTACTGAAATGGAAGGATACCCCCATTAGCCCTTGCCCCCAGCTCCCTTAACTCTCCAGGCAAGTTTGATGAGTCACAGTTTTTCCTTTAAAGCTTTAGGATCTCGTGCCAAATTCAAGCAGTGTTGCCAACTCCAGTGATTTTATCATGAGTCTCATGATATTTAAAGCCCTAGCTCCAGTACTCATTTGGTAACATTAGATTCTCTGCTTTCATTAAAAATAAATAAATACATAAAATCAAAGCTTTCAGGCTTGAGAACTGTGACATAATAAGAAAAAAACCCCCCACAAACCAACAAACAAAACAAAAACAATCCCCACAGAATATAAAGGGCTCAAAGAAACCCAGATGGCAAATAAAAAGAAGAATCTTAATAGAAAAATCTTGCAATCTGTAAGGTCCTTTATACAATTCATTAAAAAAGAATCCTACTTAACAGAAAAATCTTGCCATTTGTAACGCAATTTGTATGATGCAAGGGGCTTCCCTTATGGTTTGAAATAGCTGAGGCTGGAAATGCTGAAATCATCAGTTGTGATAGTGAAGCGCCACCAGCATCATGTGAGTTTGACATAAAAATAATGTCATGCTCTTAATTGTGTTACATAGTTCCTGGATTCTGACCAAAGGCCGTAGGCAAGAGTTCCGAAAGACCTTAAAGCTCTGTATGGCCTTACAGTTCCTTTGTCATTGGGGTAAGAAGGGGATAGATCTTCATGACGGGGTATAACTGCATTTGAAGTTCCAGGTAACCTGTGGTAGGGTGGTTGGGAAGATTATAAATGTTCTTCTGACACCATGCAATATAAAATCCTTTTTTAAAGGACTGTTTCCTACAGAAGATGCCAGAAAAAACCCCAAACCAAAACAACACCAACAACCAACAATCAATGAACTAACCAACCAAAAAAACCCCAAACCCAAAGAACCTCTGAACAGTGGAAATAAAATAGAGGTTTTTGGTAAAGATTTTTTTTAAAAAAAAACAAACCTTGTTTTAGTAGTTTTATTTCATGGATCATGATCTCTTAGCTTCCCCACAGTGAAGAATGTCTCAAAAGACAAAGATAATTGTCAAAATTATGGAAGCTTTATATCAGTGGCCATGTATAATTGATAAAAACCCAAGAAGTATTTTCAGTAATTTCTGTATCTACTCAGGATTTTTTCCTACGGGTTGTCATGAGGCAGAGTGAGGTAATACAAGCCAACTGACCATGTAAGCAAAAGTTTAAAATGCAGAAATGCATTCACTAGAATTGCTTATTAAGCTTTTCGGTCTCAGGAGGACCTGAACTGAATTTATTTCATGTTCTTCAGGTTTCCTTTAAATATTCTGATCAGATTATATTTCAGCTCAGTAGTAAAGTACAGATTAGGTGTCAGCCTTGAAGAGAGGAGGTAAAGATAATTTGATTAGATCTGTTGATTCATCTCTGTATAGCTGAGTCCTGAGTTATACCACTCTGATGATTTTGGGCTCTTGTGGGTCTGATAACCCACACTCTTTTTTTTTATAAACAGAGAAACTAAACTCAGTGGACAAAATGCTTTGGGCTGATGTAACAAAAACATAGCAACAGATAAATTTTCCTTTTTGAAAAGCCTAAAGTTTGTAGCTTCACTGAACTAACACAATCACTTGTACTGTTAAAAGTGATCATTCCAAAACACGTTAGTTTATGTCATTAAGTTTTACATTTGCAGCCTTAGCTTTGAGAAAAATACCTCCTTGCAAATTCTCCAAATACCCTGGAAAAGCTAAGATTTTACATGATGACAGAAAGAATACAATCATTTTTGCTTTGAGTCATACCCCATGAAATATGACAGTTTTGAAGAAAGGAAAGTGTCATTCCATCTTGAATCAAATTTTGAATACAGTAGTAATGAAATTATCACTTTTCTCACACAAATACGTGAACAATGAAAGTTTAATTTGGTAATGGAAAAATTGCCTACTGCTCAGAGGAGCCAGTGTGAATACTACTGTTTTGTAATGGGGTCCGCATTATAATATTTGATTGTATTCTGAGGGGTTTTGTGCAGCAAAAATACCCACTGATGTAAAACCGAAGGCAACTAGTCAGACTATCAGGACAGCTGAATCAGAATCTATGCTGGTATTGCCAGGGTTTATTTCTGTCTTGACAATACATAATAACCATTTCTAGCAGGTCAGACTCCTATTAAATATCCATTGCAACTTGACTTTTGGCAAAATATGTAGTTTTACAAGGGAAACAAAAGCTGCAATTCTCTAAATGAAAGGAGAGAATACGTTGAGCTTAATGTGGCTTTTCTTGCCAGAGATGATTGGTGAAGCCCATCTATTAAGCTTTATTTATGTAGTAATTGTGCAGTAGCTTTCCAATTCCATGCTGACTTCCAGGAATGAAGAGTTACAATAATAATATGCAGTATATTGCATGTTTTTTCTCTCACTACCCCTCTTGCCTGATGACTGGATCAGGCATGGGGCTGGCCTTTGCCCCAGTCCGGATAGGAATGTTAGGGAGGTTATTTCTCTATAGCTTTTTTTTTTTCAACAAAACTCTATTTGTCATGCTCATTCGCTGAAGATGTCTCTGCACACAATGTCAAAAGAAAAACAAGCACCCTCTGCCAAAGCTGCATCCCACTCCGTTCTTGATATCGTCCATGAACCTTTTTACATTACAAACTTCATTCCATAGTCCGAATTAGAGCAGCAGGTTTTGAATTGAGGTCTAGAGGCAAATTATTTCAGAATTTTGAAGGAATTAGGAACTGAGGCCAAAATCAAAATATTGTCTATTTCATAAAATGTGAAGCATACCAGAAGAAAGAAGAGGATTCTATTTTTGCCATCAAGTGCTCTTGCACAACTGAGGCCAAAATAAATATATGCAAAATGAAAATGTCTTCTGATTAAATTTTATTCTAATTTGGCTTTCCATTAAAACATACTCTTTTCTTTATCATCTTATTTTCTATGTTAGCCAGGAAGAAGTCTGGCCTCATAAATTCTCAATTGCTTTCATAAACTTTTTGTTTAACTAAAAAGCTGTTTTATTTAATCTTGTACGTCTCTCCAACCTCAGCACACATGGTCCTCCTTGTCGTTTCTTATCTTGATCTTCTCTCACTAGCCTCATTCTTACTAGGCCACTAGCACCTCCAAAACTAGGAAATCACATTTTTGCAGTACATAGTCCTGCTATAGCAGATTAGCTGCGGTACTTTCTTCTTCCCCAATGACCTGGATCATCAAAATACAATCTAATCTCAAATAGAATTACTAAATTTTTTAGTACAGATAAGGCAGACATCAAACGAATATTGTATTGGTTGTCTGCAAAATGCTAAGACACAAACTGATCTCTCTGTAGATTTTCTTCAAACCTTGATTTGGTTGTAATTTTAGTTATTTAGCACAAACAAAACTATTTTGTTTTAGTTCTTATCAACAGTAGTGTCTTTCTTTGCAAACGTTTTGAATCAGCATTCCTGCCTCAGTGATTACAGATACTACTGATAGAAAACACTGCAACAGCTATTCCTGTGTGGGCATCTTATTTTTTGTGGCACTCATTCTTAACTGCTGAATCAGAAAAAACAGACTTCCGACGCAGACAGTTAAGACCTCATCACTAGCTGCCTGCCTTCCCTTAGGATATTTGTGTTTTGGGGACGGGGGGGTTGTTAACATAAGGAAGATAAATTTAAAATAATTAAAATAAATCTAATGAAGAGGCTACACCTGGGATCAAAATTTTTCCAGCCTACAGTCAACTCATGAAATTCCATTTAGCCAAATTCCAATCCTATCAGACCTTTCACCTCTCTCCTTCTGTTTTCCTGACCCATTGGGAAGAGGTGTGGCAGCCTCACTCCCTTGATTATTGATTCTCACATGACTGAAAGACAAAAACATTATCCCAAAAAACAGTACCCAGAGAGAAAAAATAAAAATAAATTCCTGATTCAGTTCATAGAGAAAACTCATACTGATTTTCAAGGAAATTCAGGGAGTAAATCAATGGCAAGATAATGGCCTGTGCAGCAAGATGGCTAATTATAGCAAGACAAAATGGAGGAACAATTCTTGTTCTGTATTGCACTTACCATGTGTTATCCTGAGTCCTCACTACTTTGCAGGCAGTAATCCATTAAACTCTGTAGCATTCTGGTAACATTACTGAGAATGTGGAATTACTTTAAGAGACAAACTGTTTCTACAAAGGCATCCATTCTACCAAAATAAATATATTTTATTATATAAATATGGGAAGGAAAATAAGAATATTCTAAAATAAGGTCACTCATGCGGCAGTCAGTGAAACATAAAATCTTTGGTATGTTTTTCACATAAAAAGCTGTTCTAAATGCGAGTGGATCTGTAACCTCAGAGATTAATAAAAAAAATCCTTTTCTTTGGTTTGTTTGTTGTGGTTGCTTTTATTCGGGTGATGAAAATAGAACAAAGCAGACTATGTTCAAACAGCAGTTATTCAGTAGTCTTTACAGATATTGTCTGAATCTAATTGGATTTTAATGAAATGATATTTCCTTTGTGATAAGTACATAAAAATTATGTTTTTAATTAACATCACAAGGTATAAGCTATAGATACCAACCCTCAACTGAAATAATATTACTTTAATGTTTGCTTCATTAAAAAAAGGACAGAAGTAATAACAACGTAGCAAGAAACGTGTGTAAACTAACTGGACAATGATTAGTGCTGGACCCTTTTCATCCCAAGGAGCAGAGCAATTTTCCTGATGTCTTTTTCATTTCCTTCTTCTCAATTCACTAGTGTTTAGCCATGAAAGAGTTTACAGAGTTTATTCATACACTTGAAATTCATTTTGGGGGGGAGCAGGCACTTGCACTGGAATATCAATATGCCAGGCAGAATATAAACTAAAATAGGTTTTCAAGGAGGCCTTGTAAGTGGTACAATTAAAAATGAAAAAACTTGTAAATGAAAAGCTGTGAAGAAGCAGTGATGTCCTGGTGCAAACAACCCTTGGGATATTATGCTCCTCAGTGATTATTTCTCTGGCCTGTTACAACATTAAGACTAGAAGAATGGTCAACAGAAGAGCCTTCCTGTCCTGTCTCTGGTTGAGGCTGGTACTGGTGTTTCAGAAAACAGTATGGTGAGTATAGATTGATATGCTGTCTCAGTCTCTGCCAACTGATAGATCCGTTCTCCATGCCAGGAAGATCTACTCTATCTCATTATTTAAATAACTTATGAGTGAAGAGAAAACATGTCAAGCTACCACTTCAACTTGCACTCATGAAGAGATGAGAGAACGAGCAGTCAAGAACAAGGGGGGATGGAAAGAAAAGCTCTCCTAAGTGTCTTTATTCTGCTACCCACTGGGCTCAAAAAAAAAAAAAAAAGCATGTTGTTTTGCTTCTGTAGCACCGAGAAAGTGAGGGAAAGATTGCTACTTCTGGTCCTGGGTCAGAGCAGGCCTTTGTTGCCCTTTTTAGTACAGGCTTGACACTTAATTTAATATGGCGTGAGACGCGCATCAAACAGATTGCAGTTCAAGGTATAACGCACAGTAAAGAATTGGGCAAGTGAACAAAGAAAAAGAGCTAAGCAGGCTCAGAAGTTTATGCTACAGCAAGTTATTTACTCAGACCAAAAGGTGGGCTAAGTGGAATGGAGGAGAAAATCCCCTTACAAATTTAAATGGTATGTTTTGATGTAGACCAAAAGCAGAAGCTAAATGGTGTGACTTGCACCAGGCTCTGCAGTCTGTCTCTACAGCTCTGTCTTTAAAATAGGATGAAGTGGGGTGGCTCCTGTTCTAGTGGTAAGGAAATACTACAGCAAGATTTGTACCCCGAGTCTTGCTTAGTAGTTTTCACTTGCTGCTTATAACTTTTATCCAAAGGAAGGGTTTAAAAATAGATGTCTATGTTTTCAAGGCCTCCAGTGCTGTGGATATAAGAGAACATCTTTACCTGGTCACTTCACCCTGAAGCATCTAGATTAACATATTCTTGCTCAGAAATATTCAAACCACTTTCTTCCAACAATGGCTTCATTTGGTGCTCACTGAGACTCCCATAATTTATTCATACTGAAGTACACTTGCCATTATGGATCTGCAGTATCATTATTTGAGTTCGTTATCCTGTAACATTAGCTTAAACATTTTATAAACTGCTGTGCAGGTGACAAGTTTATTAAACCAGGAAAGATAATCATTGTACAGAAAGGGTGTTAGCTAGGCCGTATTCCTTGCAAGTTTCACAAAATTCTACTATATTTATCTTAGTTGTCTT
This sequence comes from Gallinula chloropus, assembly GCF_964237585.1. Classification (NCBI taxonomy): domain Eukaryota; kingdom Metazoa; phylum Chordata; class Aves; order Gruiformes; family Rallidae; genus Gallinula; species Gallinula chloropus. Next base: position 145,815,704 of record NC_140085.1, read on the forward strand.
ATGACAAATATGGACTATACTTCTCCATTGGTCAAGGGTCACAAATTTATACGTTCAGACATTCAAGAAAGAAGTGTGGCAAAAACAGGCTTTTTTGGGTCTGGTGGTTTTGTTGTTGTTGTTTGGGGTCTTTTTTTTGCTTTGGTTTTGTGGTATGTTTTTTAATTAAGATAACAATCTTTTTTTTTCACTTGTTGCAATTTTAAAATTCTGAAAAATGTCAAGGAAGCTGTGGGAAAGGATTTTAAATCATTCAAGTAGAGAGGATGCAACCTACTGTAGTATTCATATTGAGTCTTGACCCCCAATCCTACTCTCAGAAATCCATTAGGTACCCAGACCTTTCTGGAAATGTGCGAGGGAATAAGGGACAGCTGCCATCTGGCCCTTTACCTCAAACTGCAGAACTAGGCATTTAAGGTTAACATTCTGATCCATCTGAATACTAGCTTTAACAATTTCAAACAAAATATCTTCTAACATCACAAGCCATACCCTCCTCATGTAGAGAGCATGCATGCTAACATGGGGGCTGTAAAAAGTGATTTTCAAATCTCTTTTTCAAAGACATCTAACAAACTGTATAATGTATTTTAAACTTATCTCAGCTGAATCAGGTTTTTCACTACAAATTAGACTGCAGTTGTCTTCATATAGGTATATACTGAAGTTGATACAGAGATAAACTCACTTTTATTGGGAAGTCTGGAAACTACCTTAGCCTATAATAACTGATAGCAATATTAGCAGTAAATTCTCTGATGAGAGCATAGAGAACTAGAAAGAAATTATTTTTTCCCATACTTTTAAAATAAAGTGCAGTGATTTAAAAACAAACAGGAATTGCTACTCTAAAAGAAATCTTTAGGTAACAGGACTTTCCTTATGCCTAGCCTTTCTTCAAAAATAGTCCATTGAAACTGAGGGTTAAAACTGCAGTCCTTCTTTTAAGGTAGCTGTAAAATAAAAGTGTTAAACTCCATGCAGGATCTGGATATATGAAATAATTGGAGTGTCCTAGCAAGGAAAGCATGTGTCAGAAGTAGAAACATATCTGAATCTGCAAAGGTATTTAAAAAACTATGTATGAGAATGTTTATTGTCTGTTTTTTTTTCTAAGTGGATAAACCTACAAGATCCCACATATTTAGCTCTTACACATGAGCGTAAGAAAACGGATTGCTGCAGTGCCAAGTAGTGTACATACTGACCTTTGGACTGAAAATACTTTATCTCAATGTTTTATTGAGAAAGGATGATGAGATTATCTTCTATCAGTGTTTTCACAATGGCAATAGCACCCAAGAGTATGCAGTGCATCCCTCACTGTTATGGAAGATACTATTGTGCAAGTAAAATATTTTTGAAAAATATATATTGGGGAGTGGGGAATGGATGGGAGGGTTACAGGGCCAATCACTTTGCCTTAAAAGCATTCATGCTGCAGTGAAATGGAGTTTGATCCACAGTCAGTGTAAATAAGAAGGTATTTACAAGGTAGAAACTGGTAACTGTTTAAAGGCAGTGAAGAAGTCCATTCAGCCCTCCTATATATTAAATTAAACATCTGGAAACCCTGTTTTAATAAACTCTAAACTGAAAAGATGGAGGCTAAATTTTTACAGCATATTTTCTCCAATAAAATTTTAATTTCTTATGAATATTCATTTTTGTCTTGACAACACTTTTAGCAACCAATTCTGAGCTGCATTATAAAGCTTCAGCAAATCACAGGCAGAAACAGAGCTGCAAGTATTGGCCTGAATCAGGAAGGCTCCTTCAGAGCTCAGAGACAATATTGCATTTTTAGCAGTCTAGAAAGCACCCAGAAATTAAGGAGAGATATATAAATAAAAGACCGATTTTTGAAATATCTGTTGTACCTTGGTCACGTGCCTGTAGATCCAGTGAAAGTTATGCTAGCCATTGGCTAGTCTAAAAGCCACTAAAATATTGTCATATGTTAAATCCCTGAGCTTTTAATAAAAGTGCTATTGATTAAAATGTTACTAAAAAAATACAAAATGCTATATGCTTCTAACCTATGACTCAGCAAAAAACCTTTAATTTTTAGTACCTTAAACTAATTTGTATCACTGTCAGTAAACAGTGAGAAAACTACCATTATATCAACACTCATCCCCAAAACCTTGCTGACTACACTCATCAGACTTTTCTCATCATCACAAAAATTGTTCATGACTGAGCATTTATTCTTGCAAAATTTTTATTCCTGCTAAACATGGAGCAAATTGTATACGGTCTTGAAAAGTCTCTTGAGCAAACAATCTGGAGCTATTAATAAACAAAATGTGACAGGAAAAATCAGGGCATTCCAAGTGCCCTAAAAGACATTTCTTGGCAACTGTCTAATGACTTATTTGTAAAAATATTTATATATTATCTTTTTTTTGAAACACACCAACAATCCTGAAAGCTTCACACTGTTGTCATTGATTATTCATGGTCTTACATTTCAAAAGTTTTAGGAAATGTAACAGGAAAAATAAAATTATCTCAGCTAATACAGTCACCAATATTGACAAAAGGTACTAAACAGGCAGTGTGAAAATTTCTCAAGTAATAGACAGAACGCAGATGGGTTCAGTAAGTGAACAGTTTTTAGAGGTGATGCTCTTTTGCTCTCTTTACCCTTTTATGCTGCTTGGGTTTTGTGGAAAGAAAATATATACTATAAAAGGAAATGTGAAACTAACCCATGAAACATTTATTATTCCGATCACTTTGCCTGTCCAACAAAACTTGCTTTCTCTTGCTTTATCTGGTTTTGTCTTCTTAGTAGCATCCTTTGCTTTATAACATCCATCACAGCAGGTCCATGGCCATAAGGATGATCCTGATTGCAATATTGCACAGGTAGTAGCAATGGACAGGTGCTAGTGGGCAAAAACTTATTTGCTTTTGCCAATCAATAAAAAAGAATCTGGGAAGAAAACTATGGAATATTGTTGATCAGGCAAGAAAAAGGAGCAAGTTTGCCAAACTATACCATCCAAAGTGCCATGGAAAGTGATCTTGAGAGGTGCACAGCATCTGCATGACTCTTAGGAGCAGCCTGGTGACACAGTTGCAGTACCAGGCAATTTGGTGATCATGGTCCCTGTACCCAACAGGGGCACCCATGCCCTCTTCACAGTGCATTCCCTGACTAACAAGAGTAATCGCATCCAAAGAGATTTGTCTTACTCCATTCTTGCAGTCACTGTTATGCCTAGAACTGGAGGTAGCTGAGTGGGAGCCCACTTGGCCTGGAGGAGGAAAGGGGGCTATTGCCCCCTATTCCAGAGTCCAGGAGTCCTGTCTGCAGTCAGACTGGTCCCTGGACGGCTTCCCCTAGGACTCTTGAGGCATCCTGCCAGGAACACTCGATGCAGCCACAGCAAGACTCAGGACTTGTGAAGAGAAGGGAAATCATCGCTGGTGTAGCTACACGTCTATTGCCTGTTGTGCTGACACAGCTTTCCCACGTGTAGACAAGCCCTCGAGCAGACGCCGCTGTCTTGCTTACACTTCCATTAAAGGAGCTCGCAGAGCTCGCCTGTTCCTGGCACTTGTCCTGGTTCCTCCGTCCTTCCAGAAATTGCCAAATTAAGATGTAAAGGAATGAAAGAGTAGCTTTTCACTTCCTTGTCATTTCAGTGGGTTCCTGCAGGGTTTGTGCCAACTCAGATGCTCAAGTCATATTTGATTAAGCTAAGTACAATCAAGGAGGAACAATTCCAGGCCAACTCTAATAATTAAATAACAGAAACAGTACTACCAAATCTGTTGCCCATCATGGTGTGCAATCAGAGTGCCTATGCATGTAAAGTAATTACAACTGTGGTTATCCCAAGCATAATTCTTTACTATTAAAGGCAGTAGATTTTCGCAGTGTATTCCCCTGATGTATAATCCTACTGTTGATTTTCTTCTATATTCTGTTAGGAATCATATAAAAATGCTGCAACTCAGAGGAGAGAGTAGTCTAAATATTCCATCTGTGGCAATGTTGGTTGAATCTTATGAATCATGTTGATTTATTTCTGATTAAATATGATGTTTTATTTCAGACTAGATATCTACATATTAATGAACTCTTAACAATGCTACCTTATAGCATCAGTGCTAGTAGATAACAGATTGTAGATTACGAATGCATATTTGGCATAGGCAACAGTGTTCAATGGCATGAGGTATCCTAACAGATTCATCTGGTTTTCAATCACTTTTGACTGCTTGCAAATACGATACCTCTTTCAGTAGGTGTCAGAGTTTGCAGCTCTCTGCCATGAACTTAGACAAATTTTGTGACAGACTGTTGTCACTCACAGCTGTTTGTGTCTTAAAAGCTGCTAGTAAACAATTGTCAAGGAACCAACCTCGCGTACGCCTAAGGAAAGTGTGTTCTGAGTGAGCCACCATTTGGATGTCTTTATGTTCTAGCCCAGATTCATTCCACAGCTTGTGTTACACTAAACTTAACTTACTTTAAAGTTAATCCTATTTGATCCTCAACATATTTACGGTTGGGCCAATTCAGTCTGGAATTATTGTCCATTTAATTCTACTGTCTTTTTTCATATAGTCTATGTATAGTCATACTTCATATTTCTAAAGGGCTATCTGCATGTTTGTGCCACTGTACATATATATTTTGCTATCACAGCTCTGATCATAGGGCAGTTAGGAAATAAACAGCAAGAAAAATTATGGCATTATTGTTTCAAAAAACGCAGCTGTCATTTCAGGTAATACCAGATAACTTTAGATAAGTGTATGGTGGTGGTGGTGATGGTGGTGGTGAAGAAAGGCTGCTCTTTTTATCAGTACTTACCTGCCATCTCCTATGTGTTAGAGATTTTAAATACATCTTGTACAGGTAAGTGCCTTCTGGACTCTGTCAAAGAACACAAAGTAATATAAGCAAATAGGTAAATTTTAAGTACAAATATCAGCATGTTAGTCTGAGGCTTCAAAGCAAATCTCAGCTGTAATTCCCATTTATGCTGGAGGAATAATTTTTACTGAATACTGAAATCCTGTTACACCTTACCCTTTCATATGACTACACGGGAGCCTTTTAGCCTGGCTGCATTTCACAATGAATGAATTCAGCAACTAGCAAGATGATGAAAATCAGTGTGCTATGAACTGTTGTTGTCCACTATTCCCGAGTAATTTTAATTATTTTCAGCTTGCTTTATACCATGTTCCTGAACATATGGCTGCAATAAGAACAGGTTCTCAAGAGTATCTGTAGAGATCAGCACACAACAAAGTCCTCATATGCAGATACATATGAACCAGGGTAAGTTTCAATTCTGCATCCCAACTGCACAGCTTTAGAGCTAATCTAAGTATGCTATCTCATTGTGACAGACACCCATGGGATCAGTCGCTCATGTCATCCTGGTACTCTGGAAAGGCAAGGTTGAGAAAACAGGGAGAACATTCTTTTTTAAGGTATTCCTGGTTTAGAAATAAACATGATTGTATATGCAGCTAGTGAAAAATTGTGGGGACAAATATGAAAACTACCATGAGATATCAAGTTCCTGGAGTGTGTCCAGAGAAGGACAACCAGGCTGGTGAAGGGGCTGGAGAGCAAACCTTACAAGGAACGGCTGAGGAAACTGGGGTTGTGTAGCCTGAAGAAGAGGAGGCTGAGGGGAGACCTATAATTACCTGAAAGGAGGTTGTAGAGGTGTTGGTGTCGGTCTCTCCATCCAAGTGACAGGTGCAGGTTCAGATTAGATACTGGGAAAAAGTTCTTCACCGAGAGGGTTATTCAGCATTGGAATAGGCTGCCCAGGGAGGTGGTTGAGTCACCGATCCTGGATGTATTTAAAAGATGGATAGATGAGGTGCTCAGGGATATGGTTGGACTCGAGGACCTCAAAGACCCAACCTAGTTATTCTGTGATTCTGTGATCACACAATATCCTTGAAGTTTTTTTGACTCACACTGTGCCTTGGATTTACCACAGGACTGTGAGTCTTGCAGTGAAACAATGCAATCCATGGGTGCTAGAAATTTTGTTTAATAGAAATACTAAACAGTATGAAAATCTCATAACTCTCAGCTTAACAGGTAATGATATATGATGCCTATGATTACCTTTTACCATTTAAGTACTAGAACACCATGCTATTGAATAAAATTTTTACCAGTCTGTCATCACATAGTTCAAAAGAAAACAAAGTAACATGTTGAGCTCAAATCTGAGCAAAGTTCACCTTAGCATTGATATGTGTCATATTTTATTTTAATTTCCCAAGGTTTGTGACAAAAAACCGTGCATTCCAAAAATGTCAATTCATGTTTATGCTTAATTCAATAAACTTCTCAGCATAATATCATGTCACTAATGTTTACCACTCACATTAAAGGTTAAATTAGTAAAAACAACAAAAAGGATGCCCCAAAAATGTTCAGTTCCATTTAATTTGAATGAACTTTCACAATGGCCATTTCTTCCCCCACGCCCACCCTTCCCAGATCAGTCTCTGTTTATATTCTACTGGTGGGATTCCAGTTCAACTACAGGATGTCTTGAGAATAGGCTGACATAAGAAGCACTCTAAACAGATTTGTGCAGATAACAAGCTGATTTACTAGCATTGAATACACAGCTTAGCAAGTCCCCTATTTAAAAAAAAAAAAAAAGATAAAATTCATCTAATAATGGCTCAGTTCAGGATCAACAGTCGCAGGGAGTTTTGACACTTTGGGTTCAATGTTCCATGGTGTTATGACAGGAACATTAAATCTGAAATTTCTGACTTTCTGCAATTATAAACTCAACCTTAAGCATAGCATTAATGCCAGTATTTGCATGAAATAACATATGTAAAGAGCAAGATAGAGGCTATTTATTTCTCACCAATTTTGTCTTCTTTTACATACCACTTTTTTTGTACTCTAAATGAGCTCTTTCTCCTTTACAGAGTAACTATGGTGCTGCTGATCCTCCTTGGGATAGTGTTGGGATATGAACCTCGGATATTTAGCATATTTAGTAGCCCTGATACAGCAAAACATTTCAGTACAAGCAGTAATTAAGGCTATTCTGAAGGCTATTCATGTTTATCCACATACTGCAGGAGGCAACTAATGTCAGCTTGTTTTTCCTGAACAAGATATAAAGACACTTTTGATATTGAAGTGAGAAAACACCCCAAACCAACCAACAAACCCAAAGACAAATAAACAGCAGACTCCAAGATCTCTCCTACAGAGCAGCTACTAAAGAGAGGAGGAAAGTAAAAATTCACACTGCTTAATCACAGGCACCTATTTCAAGAGAGTACCAGATTCCCTCCACCATAAACAGAGGGAGACAAGTTCCTCCAGTGATTCAGAACTTCTGCTTAGGCACTGACCTTAAGCACTTCAGCACTCAAGTTCTGTGCCTAAAATTAGACAGTGTGAAAGCCCTGAAGTCTATTGATAGCCATAATGACATGAGTCATAAATCTATTTAATTCAGTGCAGCATTCAGTATGACTGAGTCCCAGCTGGGACCTTAAGGTTCTAGCATGTTATGTATGGATCAACAAAAATGAACAGGATCCCCACCATCTAAATTTAACTATGCAAAAGATCAGCACTTCCAATCAATTCTCTCTTATATATCTATTTTAGACTAGGATCAACTGTCCCTTGGAAGTGCCTACTTCTCACCTGACTGTTCATGGAGATTAGAAGATTAGCTTAGACTGGATACCCAGCTTCCACATGGCTTTAGTTAAGTGAGCTAAATCCTACCCAGCATGATTAGAACCACAGTTTTGTTAACAGCAAATGCCAGAAGAACTTACAGACTGGCACTGATGCATATTAAAGTAATGTCAAAAGTCACTAACTAAAAATAGCCTTTGTTTCCAAAGACTGCTGAACAATGATCATATGAGTGCTACAATAATAAGGTAGTCAGTTTGAGTAGATAATAGGTATTGCCATATTCTTGTACGAGTCAGAGTGGTACCATATAACATCCACTTTGCATATGTTTAAGTGACATCAAAACCAGTTTCTCTCAGCTTTCTCCTTAACAGCAGAGACATATGTACCAAACCTCCAAGGGTAAGATGTAGGTCCTATAGCATCATTTCTTTCCATTTTAGGAAAGCTACTTACAGTAACTGAAAAATAAAGGATCCTTCTTTCAGTGGCTGGGAAGTAAGAAAGGAAATATTTGAAGGATTAACGGAGAGAGAAACCTCCTGACCCCCTTCCTGTATAGGCTGAGTTACAGGAATGTCCTCCTTCAAAGAACATGCAGGCAAAAAACCCATCTTAAATAAAACAGAGCTGAAGAGAAAGAGGAAAATGTTTTTTAAAAGTGGCCTTTCTCAGCTTCTATTCAGAATGTAGAGGGCATGTTTGAATGACCACCCAACACATTTCTTCTGAAAAAAAAATCCCAACATAAACAAACAAACAAATCACACACACAAAAAAAAACCACCAAGAACCCCAAAATAAAACAAACTAAAAAAACCCAGCAACCAAACAAACAACTGGCAGGAAGCTGCCACTTTATGAAATCAGTAGGTAAGCAAGTAAAAAGACTGTGAATCCTTTTGGGCTGAATGACAGAAAGGAAGTGCACTAAAAGATGTATATTGAACAAAGGTCTAAAGGTTTACTCTTAGCTGGTATGAAATCTGATACCTGTCCAACTGTTGGTGTTTGTTCACTGGTTTCTTGTATTAGAGCAACACATCACTTGTAAAATACATGCACACACGAATGTGCCAATAAAGACTCAGCAAAAGTCAAGGGCTGATGCCCTATGAAAGCTCTTTAGGCACTGTGTTCCTCAAGGAACTGCTTAAATAGGACTATAGTTAAACCAGCCAGACATCTATGTAGAAAATCCAACAAAACCAGTAAACTGGTGTCTTGTTGTAATGTGTTAAAAATCAAGTGGCAAACTTCTAGCTTGACCTACAGCTGCTACCCAGTGTTACCACTGTGGTATCTCTTGGGTGTCCTAACAAAGACACTATCCTTTATTCAGTTCTTTTTCACTCTTTTGAGTATTTATTTTTGTTTCTAGGAAAGCGGCATCCAGAATTGAGAAACCTGTTGGTTTAGAGTTGCCACAAGTAAAAGAGCATTGACCTATCACTGATATTTAATGTATGACCACACTGAAACATGCTGTCAACATATGAAGGATAGCTTAAAAATTAACTAATTCAGATGCCACAAACCTCCTAGCTGGAACAACGGGGAGCTCAGCAAGTGCTTCCTGAGTGAATATTCACCCACCTACTCAGGCAGGCAAAGCTCCGTGCCACGCTGAGCTGCTAAACTGCTCTTGGTAGATAATCTGGTTGTGCCTCTGCTCTGTTGTGGTCACAGCAGTGACGGTTGTGTAGACACAGATTTGGCTCATTGACTGTGGAGCGCTAAAAGAGTCACAGGTTATTTTTGCCACAGCAGGCAGCTTGTGTGATTCAATCCACAGAAAGCTGTCACGGAGGAAGAAGGTGCTATTTTAATGTCATCAGGATGGAACAGGACTTCATACCAATTTCCAGCTCAGTTCCCTGCACAGATGTTGGGGATGTCAGCCTACATTTCTGCTGTAATTTTTCAAGAAGAAAAGCTTTTGTTTTAAAATCCAAACATCCCATGTCATTTATTTTTCTTTCTTTTTTTTTTTTAAAGAAACTATTCTTGAGACTACATCAGATCCAAATATCCTTGAGGATCAGTGTACTTGTAATACATGGATCATTTACACGCTAGACCATATCGTCTCTTTCAGAGCCATCATACTCTAATATCAAGGCCTCCTGTTCACATACTGCACAGAGCTATTATAGACTATTGTGTCAGGCTTGCCTGTAAGAGTGGGGAGCACTTGAATGCATGGATTATTGACGCAATAGACTGTAATGGTATGTCAATTGTCAAGGCCTATGTGGGGATACTTTCCTATGCGGATCATTAACAAAGAAGCTGACACTCTATCATGTCAGTGCAGCTGCCAAGTGCACACACCAACTCTGCATATTAACACCCCTTATGAAATTCTGAATAAGGAGACTGTGTGCCCACTCCTGGCACTTGAAATTCACTCCATTTATGTATGTTTAATAATTACATACGTGCTCATGCTGCAAAAAGCTGGGGCAGCACAAGAAAAAGTAGAACCCATTAAAAAAAAAGATGAAGTGAGAAAGACTATAGCATGAGCATTACATTGCTCTTCCCTAGCACTTCTCAATGGTGAACTCAGAATGCTTTACAAACAAAGTAGCTTGTGTTATCCCCAGGTGACTTGAGGCATTCCTATTTCATAAACGAAGAACTGAGTCACAAGCAGTAGTTACAGAGGACACTGAAACTGCAACCAACACTTTGGAGACCCAGTCTAAGAGCCCACAGTGCTTGCTTCATAAAAAATAGGATGCGTTCCAAGAGTCTTTAGAAATGCATTGAACTAAAGCATATCACCCTGCCTCTCTCTTTTCCTCTTGTGTATTTCTGAGCAGGGTTCTCTTTTAACTTACAACTCTTCTGTCACATGTCCCCTTCTAGGCATTTCCTCTTTCCTCTCTCTTATTAATAAACTTAACTCAGAAAATGTTTTCTTGCATCCAGTAGATGACAGAAAAATGATGATTCTCTTTAGTGTGGCCCCTTATGGCCATAGAAAGTAAAAAATTAAACCTTAGGTTGCAACATTTTTGTCCTAGTTTGTCTGGAACTTGATACAGTCCATCATCACTGCTGGAAGAGAGTAGATTCTACATTTGCACAGTACAATAACTGCAGGTAGTAGATTTTTGGCTTATGGAGATGCATCCTCTTGTTGAAGAACGTTTATTTTCTGTAGGCTGGAGCACTGGCTGTTTTTTAGGGAATATCAAGAATAACTTTTTCTTAAAGTTATAATGTAATGACAATCATCTGTATCGAGACAAAACCTGGACAATCTCCATCCACTCTTGAATACTGGAAAATATTTTGAGTCAATGACTATGATGTCAATGGAAAATCACACATTGATATCTCTAATGCCAAACCCAGAGGCTGAAGCAAAACCCACTAAGGCCAGCAAAAAGCTTTCTAGTTTTGTCCAATGGTCATGAACTCAAGCCCTTTTGGGAAAGATATTCATACAATAGATGAGGCCGAGAAGGAACTTAATGCACCCTCTGAAATTACTAACACACTCAAATGTATTTACTTAAGGAAATTTACAAAGACTACAATAAATTAAAATTTTTTATGCAACCTGTAAATCTTTCAATAGAATAGCTTGTTAAATTGTTCAGCAGTTGTTTGTTAGTGCTGGTGTTTCTTTTTTGGGGGGCACCACAATCTTCTGAACATGATATCAAAAGGAATAGATAACAGTCCATTGATCATAAATCTGTTTTTTATGACAGTCTCGCCTAAGTAGATACTTCTTTCTGAAAGAGTTTAAATGCAAGTAACTTGTTCAGATTTACAGAATTGGAACTGACCAAGGCATTGAAAAATGCTAACACAAAGTGTTAGACAAAACAGATTGAATTAAAAATGTGAACAATCACAACTAGCATTTTCCATCAGTATATTAAGTTTAAAAAGAAGAAGAAAAGTAAACTTATGCAATGTAAGAACTAAATATAATAAAGACTTCCGTTTAAATGTTACTGAAATTTATTTGCTGAGAGACCATGAGGCAATTATAGACTCATAGAATCATAGAATGTTTAGTGTTGAAAAGGACCTTAAGGATCATCAAGTTCCAACTTGATGTGCCTGGAACAGGGACACGTCTCAGTAGACCAGGGTGCTCAAGGCCCCATCAAACCTGGCTTTGAACACTGACAGGGAGGACGCAGCCATCACCTCCCTGGGCAACCTGTGCCAGTGTCTCACCACCCTCATAGTGAAGAATTTCTTCTTAATATCCAATCTAAATCTACTACTTTCCAATTTAAAACCATTCCCCATCATCCTATCACTCCATGCCCTTCTAGGCCCCTTCAGGTATTAGAAGGCCACTATAAGGTTATTGTATATTACAATGGATAACATAAAATAAAATGAGTGATGATAAAAGGAGAAGTTCAGAATGTTCAGAGATTGTCGCTTTTAAGTAGCCACAAAATTAGTTTCTTATATGAAGCTTCTGTGATCTGACTGGGTCTAAAAATTTGGGTTGCATGATTCACAAAAAAAAAATTCATGAGGTTCTTTCCCTATTTGTGACTTGAATTATTCCTAAGAAAAAAGTTCAGGAAAATTTTTTTTCATTTTATTTTTTCTGCCCCAGCTCAAATAAGAAAGGTCAAAAGAAGGAAAGATAGATTCAGAATTAACAACCAGAAGTTAACTAAACATTTTTCACTTTCATATTTTCCACAGAAAACTCTTTCTGGAAAAATATTGCTATCTTACTAGAACACTGTCTTTTTATATGTATATAATATATATAAAACCCCATTTTTATTGGAAACATATATATTTATGTAATATATATTATATATAAAATGTATTCTATATCTAACATATGTATTTAATGTCTATATAAAAGGTTTATATATATAATATGTATCTATATATATAAAAACATTTTTATTGGAAACATATATGTATTTCCTAGATGGTAGCAGTGGGAAATATTTTTTTTAAAATACTATTACAAAAAAGAGCTGACTGATCTCTTTGTGCTTGCAATACTTGTAGTAGCACAACCTCCCATATGCAAAAAAAACATATACACATTCCTAGGAATGCTTTGGATTAATGGTGTTGTAACTGGAACTTGTTTTAAAAAAGGTGTCAGACAAGGCAACAAAGCAGCACCACCCCTTTGGCAGAAGAAACTTTGCTGGTAATGTGGCCTTTGGAAGTTCAGTCGGCACCAAGCACATCAGCAAGCTCCTCAGACACAAGGATTCTCTCCATGAGAGAAAAACAGGTGTCACATCATGTAACCAACCAATTTAACCTTGTTTTACCAGAATCTTCCATTTATACCTGTTCATCAGCACCAGTGTTTAAGAAATTTATTTGTGGGTACAGCATCCTACCCTGTGTCTTCATAAAGTCCTAGGATATGAGGGTGAATCATCATTACGACTGCTGTGGCTGACAGGATTTCAAGAGGATTCTCTGAGCAGCTAATTTCACACATGAGACTTCACCCTGATTTGCCTGAGGATGTGCTTCTTTTTAAATAATGAGTTGTTATTTCTAAGATCAACAGAACACAGGAGTGAGAAGAGCAGTGAGAACTGGATGTGGTCAAAATCAGGCAAGCTGGACAATGTAAATTGCAAACAGTTGCAAATGTTGAATCTAAAAGAAAGTCATTCAATTTGATACAGGTTCACACAAACTCATGAAATGGCAAGATGTTCTTCTATCTTAATATGTTTACAGCATCACAGATCATGAAATGGTTGAGATTGAACAGGACCTCTTGAGATCATCCAGTCCACATTCACTGCTCAGATAAGGATTAACTAAAGCAGGTGGTTCAGCATCATGTTCAGTTAGGTTTTGGTTATCTCCAAAGATGGAAACTTCACAACCTCTCTTCGTAACCTGTCCCAGTGTTCAGCTATCCTCACAGATAAGAGTTTTTTTCCTTAAGTAATTTTCCAAACTTCAATTCACGCATACTGCTTCATGTTGTCACAGAGCAGAAATGAGAAAAACCTGAGTGTTGTCTCCACTTCCCTCATCAGATATTCATAAACATAGATAAGAACACCCTGAGCCTTCTCCAGGATGAACAGTCCCTGTCATCTCAGCCTCCACATGTATGAAAGCTGCTCCACTCCCTTAATTATCTTTGTGGTCATTCTCTAGAGTCTCCTCAGTATGTCTATGTCTCTTCTATTGGTGAGCACAGAGCCAGACCTGGATGTGTCTCACCTGGGCTGAGCAGAAGGGAAGGGGCACTTCCCTTTACGTGCTGGTGATGCTTTTCCTAATGTAGCCCAGGAAGCAGTTGTGCTCTGTTGCAAGGGGCCACAATAAGCTCATATTCAACCCCCAGGAGTGGAGGTTTTTTTTTCAAAACTGCTTTCCATCCAACAGACCCCCAGTATGTACTGTGGATACTGATCAACTCAGTTTCAGGACTTGTGATTTCCCTTTGCCATACTTCATGAAGTTCTTGGCAGCTCATTTCTCCAGCCTGCTGAATGGAGACACAAGCATGTGTTGTACAAACCACTCCTCCCAGTTTTGCATCATCTGCAACTTTGCTGAGGGTGTACTCATTAATGCTGTATTGGTCTCACTATCAACCAATTGAGAACTTGCCACCAAATGGACTTCATGAGGTGGATCACAACCCTTTGAACTCAGAGCTCAATCAGTTTTCAATCACCTCTCTGTTTATTTAGTCTGTATTTCATCAGCTTGTCACTGATGATATTTTGGGAGATAGTGTCAAAAGCCTTGCTAAAGTCAAGATGAACAAAATCTGCTGCTCTTCCCTCTGTTTTCACAGTGTCAGAAGTCTTTTAGGAATGACAACTCACGCAAATCCAAGCAGAAGACTTTAAATGGTAAAGAGTTAGGCAAGCATTTCATACCAAACACAGATGCAGAGGCACACCTTATTTATTCACATGGACTTTACTATGTAGTTTTGAGCGGTTTCAGATGTGCCTGTGTCCAACTGGATGGAACTTACCTGCAATTTTTTAATGATTTTATTTTTTTTCTGAGCTTGAGAAGACTATTTTGGGTCGAGTTAATTAGATGAGAAGTTTGGACTCTGCTGGATTATGATGGTCCAGGGATTTCCTTGTGAGTTAAATACTACAGTTGCTGTTAATTATTTCAGTCAAGTGGGGCATGGTTAGTTCACAGCCTGTTTTTGACAGTGCCAGTGAACATCCATCCATGTGAAACTTCCAGAATTCACAGATGTTTTCATTATTCGCTGGCAGCCATCCAAGTGGCCAACCACATCAGATGCAGGAGGCCAATGTGTCACAGGGAACCAAATTCACCAAAATATTTGTGGACAGTCATTTTATTAATATTATCATTATTTTTTGATAAGTGCTACATGAGACGTATTATTATCTGCAACACAAAGGAAAATAGTATATGGATGTAGAAATTTCAAGGGTATGATTTCCAACTGATTGTGGTTGCTCATTGTTTACTGTAATATTCTAGAAATGTGGTCTGGTAAAGCACTTCTGACTGTCCGCATTTGCTGGAGATAAAGGAACATGCTTTGATCACTTGAGCATCAGGACTAGTCCATTAGTTACCTGGAAATCCATATATTGATTTTTGGATTGCTTGTTTATATGAGTGTAAAGAAATTGTTTATAGACTGTCATTCAGGTTCGTACTCTTATATGAATTATCCCTTGTGGTCAGCAGCCACAAGGTATTGTGATTTTCAGTAGCAAACTATTTAGTCAGAAGTACACACTGTACATTGCCTTGAGGCACTAAAAGGATTGAAACACTTGTTTTTGGAAATCAGAACTAACACACTCTGCACGGTTGGCTTTCAGAAACCGACCTGCTTGATTATGTCAAGGTAATTATGATGCTGTGAACCACTTTTAGATATATTTACAAATAACACCCGCAGGATCTGATAGGTGTTTTTTTATAGCATCTTCAAAACATTTGCCTTTGCCTGCTATTGAATCTGTCTTAAAAAAAACACTTTTCTTTCAGACAAATGGATCACTTGGGCCCAAATGTTCTAAACATCAATAAAGCTAATCAGGGTTAATACTGAAATGAGTATTAAACTAAAGATTAAGCTGAGAAAACAAACTGAGAAGCAGGTCCTTCTTTTTCCTCAATTGTGAACTGAAACTGAAGAAGCTTATCATAATGAAGTGACGAGTTGAACTTAGCACTTACAGTGTCTAGCCTTATGAGCAAATAGTGATATTTATTGATGGTATTAATGTTTTTAAATAGGCTTAGACCTTTTATAATACCACCGACATTTCATTTTATGGAACATGGAATGTAGAGGCTGTAAAGTCATGATTAATATTGCTAACAGTAATAAGTGGAAGTGCAATAGTAATTTTTGCTCGTATTTGCTTATGCTATGTGAATGTCTTCTGTGTCTGAAGAAACTCTGTAGGCATACAATTTTCCCAAGGTTTGGAAATTGATTGACTTCTGAAAACAACGCACAGAAGGACACCAAAGAGTTCAGATTATTTACTTTAACTGTTAACTGACCAAAGGCTGTGGTAGTCACTTAGAGGTACGTATCCTAGCTGTGCAATTAGCTTTATTATTTAATCCTTCTCAGCATGTGCTTCTGTGCAGTGGGGGAATTTGAGTGTGTTCAGCATCTTGGTTCTACAGAAAAAGATGGTAATCATCCAAAGACTTCTGAAAGAATATCACAAGGTCAGAATACAACTGAAATAAAGTTTTGAGCAAATGAAAGCAAGCAGAACAGAGAAGGAGCTCTACCCCTTGCCTAGCTTTATGAAAACCACTGCCAGCTTTCAACTGTTGCAACTGAACAGTACAGTAAGAGTTCTTTCTGTGACTTGCCTAGATTGCAATTTAAAAGGTTCATCCATCCATATGAATAAACAAAATTGATGAAATACGGAAGATTATCTTATAGTAGAATGGTACAAAAGGAAAAAGGTAATAGGACTGTAAAAGGGACTTTTATCGCCTAACCTTCAGGCTAACCTGAAGAAAGCCAATTATCAGCTCATCTATGCCTCAGTGATCACCATTCTGCTTTTTCTTGTCATGTTTCCGTTTTCTGGTTAAGTAAATCTCAAAACAATGACAAAAAATATACCCAGAATCACATACAAGATTACAGGTTATAGACTCTACTCTCAAGTCACAGCGCCTACATTTCAAGACTTACCTAAAATTTTTTCTCTAATTTATTTTTGTTTATGTATGTGATTACAATGAGTACAGGTAGCAGTTGAGAAGAAAGTCAGAAAGAGTAAAGCATTGCCTCCATCTGAGCATTTTAAGAATTATAAAATGGGAGAAAAGGCAAGATTCTTCTACTTGGCAATATAGTTCAGTGATTTTTTGCCTGTTGAAATGGTTAAAAATTGTCTAGGATATCTGATATATGTGCAGTATCTTGCTGTAAAGCCATTCCTCCTCTTCTTAAGTGTAAGATAATGAAAGCCTGTTTGACATACAGGAACTGCTGTGAAACAGTGGCAACTCACTTCAAAGAATATAAAGAAAATTCTAATTCTTGGATTACCTGCTTCTGTGGCTGTTTTTCAAAATGGAATAATAATCAGGGAACATCACTAGAGATGCTGTACTTTTTGATTTCTTGGCTAGTGGTTCAGCTCCGTCAGTAATATCTGTACCCTGTTCTATGCTTTCAACAAGGATTGTAGTTGTTCTTTTTAAAGCTGGAGAAAACCGTTCTCAAATTTATTCTGATGTTTAAAAACTCCCTAGGGCACAGGCTACCCTCTCAATGCATGAGCCTGCAACTCCTATTAGTACTAATGGGACTCGAAGAAAATGTGTGCAGAGAGTTCACAATCCTGAAAGACTAGAGTCAACCAGATATTTGCCATTGCTTCTGTGTACACAGGATAAAGCTCATGTATGTCATAAATAAAGTGACGTGTTTTAACCTGGCTCCTTCTTCATATTAGTGGATAGCTAACATTAAAAAGATTTTCAGGTGGATAATTATCTCATCCTCTGCCTTTTAACCATAGAAATTTTAATTATTTAGTTGAGAAAGAAAGTGGCCAGTGTGGTAAGAATCTCATAGCAGTTCCTCAAGGACTAAATATTTATTAAAAGACAGAAATATTCACTCCATGGAGTCACCATCTATCTATTCACTCCATGGAGTCACCATTTAGTGTATTGAGGAGTTAGGCATTTCACATGCTGAGTTCCTGTGGTTGGTTTGTGCTTTTATTTTTCCTTCCCAGTGATCCAGAGAGTACTGATTATTAACAGGGCTATACATTTTTCCATCTGCAAAAATAAAAATGGTGTTTGGATAAGCCCACATATTATATTTATCTATTGACATATGGATACTCATTTTGAAAATTTGACTTCTGGGCATGGATAAGGGTATCTTTGTAATATTCCTCTGAGGGAGAGAAATACAATTATATCTGTTTTACAGAGATGAAGGAAAAAGATTAAGGGCTAAATTTCGAAAGGTACCTAAGGACTACCCACAAAAAGTAGCTGTAGTCAGACATTTCCAGTGCACGATTCACAGTGCTGGAAGATAGGTTTTGAATCAACCCCTGGAGCTTCTCTCTCTCTCTCTCTCTGTGGAGTCTATGGGAATCTTGGGATGATTAGTCCCCCTAGGCTAAAGTTTGCATTTGAGAAGAAGCAGTGCCAAGCTGAGTGTTTCAACCATGTCTTTCCAATTGCCTTTTCCTAGTGCTGGCACCCAAAACCTTAGATTACATTTTGGCTCTCTGTGCAAGTCCGCGAATCTCAGGAAAAGGAACAACCAAAAATCAGGATTCTGCTTAGGAAGTCACTCAGAACTATCAAGAGAAAAAGGATGTGTCTTGAATTAATACTCATTCCAGGATATGATTGCTTTGTTCACCTCTAGCAGAAGGTCTAAGGAACCCTTTCTGGAACTGCCAAACAAGTACAGAAAACCAATGCTTCTTTTCCAGGAAGTGACAATGTACTATGTTCTGCTCTCCTTTCTTGCACAGCTTCAGGAAACAAATGGTCCCCAAGATGGGCTGCATCAAATGAAGTGTGGCAAGCAGATCAAGAGAGGTGATTCTGCCTCTCTGCTCTGCTCTGGTGAGACTTCACTTGGAATACTGTGTCCTCAACATAAAAAGGACATGGACCTGTTGCAGTGCATCCAGAGGAGGGCCACAGAAATGACTAAAAGGCTGGAGCACCTCTCCTGTGAAGACAGGCTGAGAGAGTTGGGCTTGTTCAGCCTGGAGAAGAGAAGGCTCTGGGGGGACCTCACAGCTGCCTTCCAATATCTGTAAGGTGCCTATAAAAAAGGTGGGGAAGAACTATTCACAAGGACATGTAGCAATAGGACAAGGGGTTATGTTTTAACACGACAAAAGGGGAGATTTTTGTTGGATAACAGGAAAAAATTCTTCAATATGAGGGTGGTAGATCACTGGGACAGGTCCCTTCCAATCAAATGCATTCTATAATTCTATGATTCTGTGATCTTCCTCTCCCCATTAAACAGCTGCAGGCTAATCAATGTCCCAGTGGTTAGGCTAATTCACTTTGGCCAGAAACTCATCCAGGAGAATAAAAAAATGAACTGAAGAGTGTTGTGACCTTTCAGCAACTGGGGAGGGGGGAGAAAAAGGTTGTTTCATAGATCCCTCTGTAGCATTTAGCTTAAGAAAAGTGCCTAAAATTGTTGGTCTCTCTGCCAATGATTTTTAAAATGGTGGGAAATGCTTGTGGCAGAGGCCAGAATTTTCTCACTGTCTCCCAAATCTTAATCCATTGTCTCAGTCACCAGATGGTAAAACCTGGGGGAAATATGCTAGAACTGAAATGAAATAGGACTGTTTTCCTTGTTGGGTCTGGAAGAAGTGTCATATATATGAATGAACCACAGAAGCTTGACAACTTTTGTACCAATTCAAATGTTTGAATAGTGTCTTGGATATATTTGTCATTATAGCAATGTTCATTTCAGACCTGAGAATTAATATCTGTTTTGACTGTTGTTCTTCAGCCTATTCAAGGAGGAACCTTGTTTGGTTCACTATTATTTTGCCTTTCTTAAAGTAGAGTCCCATGCCAGACTTTTTCCATGGGAAAAAGATGGAGAGACACTTAAAAATCTGTCATGTGCTCAGGCTGATCAGAACAGAAGTGATTTAATACACATTATTACAATTTATATGTAGGACATCAATACTGTTTTTAAAGATGAGGAAAACATGACATTAAAAGGTGATTTTTTGCCACTAATTCACTCAAATTTCAGTCAAGCATAAAATAACACAGTTCAGTATCCGTAGGAATAAGAAACTTGGGATATGAATTACCCAGAGTTGAGAAATGTCTTACCCCAGGGTAACCCCTACAAACAGGGGTTTTGGGTATACTTGTATATATGCAAACATATGTGCAGCCTAGGCAGATCTTAGATGTTGATCAGGGACAACATTTAATGATAACAGAATAAGAACCACAAAGGAAGTCCAGAAAGAGATGATGAAGTAAACATCTGGAGTCTCAGATTGGACGTGTGCAGCTGAAGGACTCATTTGTCAGTTAAGATATGACACAAACTTCCTAAATTTTGTGTTCTATCACAAAATATCTGAAATGTCATTCTTCAGCATCACAGCTCAGAGCAAGTCCTCCTGCTCTGCCTGAAGTCCCCCAGGACACATAAGTTCTTGAAATCCCATGTCAGTAATAATATGATGTCAATTCTTGTTAAAAGTAGTGACCTAATCTTTAAGTCTGTATTTGTGCTCTCCTGCTCATTAAGGCATACAATCTACCCTAAATTAAAAAACTTACTTTTATACATAGTATTCTTGTTTTGTACACTGTAGGAAAAAACCAACAAAAATTCTGGAAGGCATGGAACATTCTCCAAGAGAAAATCAATCTTCAGTTGTCCAGCAAACACTAATGGTTGAAGAAGGCCAGTTTATCACAGTCAGGCATGTCTCCAGGAACAATTTCAGTGAAACACTGTTGGAAAGGTTCCTCAGTTTCACCGTAGGCAGCAGAGATTGCCTATATTCTAGTGATTAAATAAAAAATAATTATCCATGTCTATTAGAGCATGTTGTGCATTTTGTGTCTTATGCTTTGCAAGACATTTCCTGAAACATAATCTCTGTTTTGCCTGGGACCACTTCACTCCTGAACAGATTAAACCAATGTAGCTTCCAGTGCTTCCAGTGCTTCCTGCTAGGTGCAGACACAGGGAGCAGGAAGCTGCCCATTTCAAATGCAGAAAGAGCAAAATTTGTTTCTCTAGGACTTGAAACAAACCCAAGGTGCCTGATATTCACCATCTAAGTGCTGTTCCTAATGCCCAAGAAACCTAGTATCACATCAAGAATGAACCCTTCAGATAATATTTCATTTCTTTAAAAATATCCAGGCTGCCAAACATGAGACATATAATGAAAGACCTCTATTTTAATGAAGTTTTCTTTGGAAAGGGTTATAGATTTCTTCTGTTTTTTTCCTAAGGTAAAAAGATCACACTCTCCAGCCCATCATGAAAGAACCTTATTCTGACAAATTCTGAGCGATATGATAAAAAACACTCTTATATGAGGAATACCAGGAAATATGACCCAGATTGGCCAGTTTACCTTTCCAATAACATATGGAAATTAAAAAAATGCATCTGACAATTCAGCAAGTTCATATCCTGATCATTAAATGGACATCTGATACAAATCTGTTCTTGTGAACAGGATTGAAGGTTTGGTTTATTTTAGTGGGTATCAGATATAAAATATTGGAATGTTACATAGAAATGAGATTTTGCCTTCTGCCAAGTTTGTTCTCCTTCATTGGTAATGTTGCTCTTCACAGCCTGTGTCCATCTGGATCTGTGGATATGGATCACGGTGGTGTGTCTTCAACCTCTCACCCCTCATTGATACTGTTTGGAGGCCTCTGTGAAACACATTGATGTATAGTTGATTTTCATATACCTTGTGTACAACAGAGGTGCCAGGGCATAGATTATTGTTGAGGAAGAGTGGCAGGTACTGTGCTTGTGTCCCACCGTTACAGGGAGAAGGACACCTCTCAGGAAACCTGAGAACTCACAATTACTCCTGTGTTCCCTAGTTTAGATAGGGTTAGGGTGTTTGATTTTAACTCGGGTGTCTCACATGTGAAGATGATGCAGAAAATACCACCGTGGGGTTGTGATGTCTCTATGAGATACTCATCACTTAGAAATACTGATTTGATCCAGATCAGAGGTGGGCACATGGTTACATTGCCACTGTATAAACCTTAGTGCTTCAAAGTTACCCCATCAGTATATTTGGAGCAAATTTCCACAAGGAAATTGAGTATATGTTAAATCAATGCCTTTCAACATGTAGGTGTTTTTTCGTGTATTTATAGTTAGAAAATGCAAACCTGGAATTATCAAACTGTGGCTTGAGTCTTGTGCCTTTCACAAGCATCACCTCCCTGTTATTTGTTACTTTGTCAGCTTAGGTACCAAGTTTTGGCTCTTTAAGAACCAAGTGGATGTCAATATGTGGTCTAAAGAGGAGATACTGAGATTTCTTGAGGATTTACTTTCACTTCTACATGAAAATGGTACTTGACATGACAGGCAGTGAGGATATATATTAAATAATAATATGAATACTAATAAGAAATCTACATCCAGATTTCAGCCTTGTATTAAAGTACACTTTATAACATTTGGGAATGAAGCATATTTAATCAAGCAGAAGGCTACTTTTTTATTAACAGTAGTTTCTGAATATGATATGAAAACTCCTACAGTCTGAAAATGTTTTTCATCTGTACCCATAGGTAGGTTTGAAGTACTGTCCCTTGATATTCCGCTCCCTGCCACCAAAGCCCCAGGTGGTCCTTACTGCTCTTTGGGGGAATCCTCATCACAGAGGGCAGCCCACAGAGATGAATAATGACTCTGACAAATTTATCTTGTGTTTTTTTCCATGTTCAGTCTTAGATTCTCTGACATTATTCCAGGCTTGTAAACACCCACATCAACTGTCCTGGGATACCCAATATAAGCCTGATAATGTCATAAACGGACCAGAACCAGAGCATCTTGAGAATCATGAACCCATAGTGCTAGCCCACCACTGTTTTCCTACTATGACAAACACATTATGACATATCAGACTTGCTGTTGTTGAGGGCAGGAGCTCTTTGATCTGCTTCAGTCCCTTCTGCCTTCTCTTCATACACTCTTTTGTGCAACTGCAGGTTTCTAGGACCAGAAGAAACTGTCAAGAAACAGCTGTTTGGGTCCTCTATGAATGGCATGATGATTGTGGGGGTCTTACCCAACAGAAGTCTACAGAAGCAGAGAAAATTATTTGTTTATCCATTTCTAAAATTAGATAGAATACAAACAAATTGGACAGATAAGTATGATTGTTAGATTGAGTTTGGATCTCAGTATATGGCCCAGGTAACCAGGATCATGCGCTGCTTCTCAGATTAGAATTGTACAGATAATGTTCCTTCCAGTCCCATGGGAAGGATGGGGACAAAACACTAGGAACTCAGCAACCTGGATAAACAGGCATTAAATAACTGCACATATACATCAATACAGAGGTTGTCTTTATTAAAAAAAAGTCCCAATGCACTTCCAGTGTTTCACAGTACTTGAAAAAAAGTAAATTTAATAATAGTTAAAAAATTAAGCCTCACTGAATGGGTGGAACAACTGTTCCCTGTTGAGCTGTAGGTTTCTCTACTGTACTCGGATTTCTGTTGTCGAGTGCATATTACAGAGATCATTTCCTCTGGTCAAACTTTTAAGGAATAAACAAAAAATATTCCTCTCATGTCATAAGCATTAGAGCTCTTCTGTTTGACAATATGGAACATTTAATATAGACCCTTTCATGCTTTCATGCATAGCATATTTCTTTTTAGTAAAATTAGGGGGTGGGGAGACAAATTGCAGTAATAAGGGTCTGAAAGGTGTGTAAAACATACGGCAAATAAAGTAATTTTCCATTGAGTCTGTGATATTGCCATTTCCCTTAGCAGTGCTGAGTCTCCTTCATAATAGAAGTTGCTGAGGGCTTAGAGTACTAGAAAATATAAAATACCTATGGGACATATTCCAGTACTGTACATTAAATTTGAGGATTTTACATGTGATAAAGTATGTCAGTGTTGCTTACAGGGAATTCCAGTGATACCTCAGCTTTCTTGGACTTATTATAAATCCTTTGTTGGAATTATTGCGGCTGGTTCAATAATTCAGATTAGCCCTCATGTTTATTAATGCACTACATCTGTGCAAACAACATGTCAAGCAGAGAGTTTATTGTAATTGCCTGAGCAAACAGAACCTGAAAGAAGCAATTTCCAGTTACAATGTGCTATGACAAGTAATGAGGTAATTGGCATTCTGTCCTGATTACTTCCACCTTCCTTTTCATCAGGTCTATATTGTGTGTGATAGATAGTTTTATAAGAAATGAAGGTGTTTGATAATATGGTCTGCTGCTGCTTAAGGTTAGTGATTAAAGACAATCATAATTTTCTCTCGGAGATCTTATTAGCTTTAACATTATTTATTCATATGTGTAAGATGTGGGCCCAGAATCTCTCTTTCAGTACTATACATGCACTTAAAATGTGAAGTCAACTACAATCCTATTGAATGCAAAATATCTTTGAGATTTCCAAGCTTATACAACACGTCAAGGTTTTGTGACGAAATATGTGCCCAGGCAGAAGGATTAAGATGAACTACTTCATGTCTATCGTTAAACATAAGCATTTTTGGTATAATATATGTTAATAGAGTATTGCAATTGCAGTGTATCTATATTAATACAATACTTAAAGGTATGGTCTACAGTTGTAGACTGAACTTCTTTGGGGGTGGGAAACTTTAACTTTCCAGAAAATAAAATAATATTCTTGTGCACTAGCTTTTGTTCAATATTTAATTCTTAAATATTTGCCCTCAACCAAAAGCACATAATTACAGGACATTTTGTGAGGGTTTTTTTCCTTGTCCTTTGGGTAGTGGACATTTTTCTAGCTATTTTTCAATCTTTCTGAAAGTATTTTGAACTTTACAGGGAGGGAAAAGAGAAGAGCATGCAGAATGCTCAAAAAAAAAAATTCCTGTGTACTTTGTGACCTCAGCAAAAGTAGTTTGAACATGAAACCCCAATGGATTTCATTAAGATATTGCTAAGGATTTGTAATATATTCATTTCCCTTTTCTAATAAAACACATGCATGAAGTGTTATCAATCCATACGACATAAAAACAAACACAAAAAAAATATATTTATGGGAAAAAGTGTTGCAACTTTTAATTACATGCAGGCACATAAAATATCCTTTTATTAGAATCATAGAATCATAGAATCATAGAATTGTAGGGGTTGGAAGGGACCTCAAGAGATCATCGGGTCCAACCCCCCTGCCAAAGCAGCTCCCTAGGACATATCACTCAGATAGGCATCCAGACGGGTCTTGAATATCTCCAGAGATGGAGACTCCACCACTTCCCTGGGCAGCCTATTAAGACCTTTGTGCAACAAAGTGAGAGTTGCAATATAAGAACATATGAAAAAAGTAGATATGTGGAAAAGTAGATCTTTTCCAATCACGTTTTTGCTGTTTGAATGCAGCTATCAGTGAAGAGGGTTGTTTAAGAGAATGTTTCTTCCTGTCTCAGCTAAAGGCAGTATTTACCCAAAATCTGTAAAAGCACCTCCACTTACACCACAGAAAACCAAGCAACAGATATTTATAACCATGGCAAGTACCTTCATGGTTCAAGATCTCTCCTACATGTCCAGACTGACCATTCCAGGTGATGCAGGTAGGCAGTTGCAGGTATGAAAAACCAAAAGATAGTCAGTCTGAAGTCCAGAATTCCAAAAGGTAGTATTCCACTAAACATAAAGGAGTGAAAGAAGCCAAGGTTTGTACATCAGCATGTCCATACTCTATGTATGCTATGTCAAGCAGTCCTGCTCTCAGCTGTTCTACATGATCATTAATGAGAGTTTGTCCTTTCCATGAATACACGTTTTTTTAGAGATGTCCTATAAGTTTGTACATGGCCAAAATCTGAAGAATTTAGAACATTTAAATTGTACTAGACAATTTCTACAGTGAGCCTAAATTCTGTGTGGATGTAACTGTTTGCATCCCGATGCTTTAGGGAGTCATGGGTATCTGGAATGTTGTTAACGACATTATGAATAAGTGGTCAAGGCAAGCCATTCTGAAAAAATAGTGTCTCATGCAGCTGCTTGAGTAGCCAGGACTTCTCCTTGGGCTACTCAGGCTTAGAAGTGATAGTGAGTGGTGGTGATAGTTTAGACAAATACCGTCAGTAAAATGATACAGCATTTTTCCTTCCTCCAGAGAATTAAATAGTTTCAAGCTGTTTGATACCTCCAGGTATGTGGTATCATTTGCTAACTTTTGTACCACTTCATTTTAAAACAAACTAAACTCCTTAACTTCCTTATCTGTTCCCTTTGACAAAGAACTGAATACCATTTGTACAAGATTTTTAGTGCTAATTATTTTGAGTAGTACTGTCATCCTCAGAATCCCATGTTTCTCCTAGAAGTTTCTAGTTCCTGTTTCACCTGCTCTTCTACTGGTTGCACACATGAGGTGACGATAGGATAAAAGAAGAAAATTAAATATGATATCCTTAAATATACTAGCAAACAAAATACAGAAAATCTGGACAAGTTAACAATCCTAATTGTTTTCTGCAGACTTGTTTAGTTATATGGATGCAGTGATAAACACAGTAGTTCAATAGCCCAAGAATGTGGTGTTTACAAAGGTAAGAGATTCGTATCATCAGCTGCTGAAAAAGCCAAGCTTTGGTGGCACAATCAAAACTAAGCTAAAAGTTTAATAGTATGTGAAGTAATAGCACTAGAATAATACCCATCTCAGTCTCTGACTTGCATTGCTTTTCTTTCAAAGCCCAACACAAACACAAGTTCCGGTTACCCAGGCTGTCTATGGGAAATTGCCACTGTGGTACATCAATGAAAATTTGGGGGGCAACAGTGGAGTTGTCAACTCCTAATTGTTCTATTAATGAAAAAGTGTAAGACTCTTCCATTAGCATAGCTGTTCTTGAGCCACTGCACAACTTTACGTACTTCCACTGGGATTTGGTCCTTTATGTTATCAAAAGCAGTAGGCATTTCCTCAATTGGTATGAAGGCTAAGGCTTGTAGGTAATCGAGCTTCAAATTGAATTCTGGATTAAATCCATGCTGAGTTGCCAATCCAGCACTTTGTGTTCTTTGCCAATAGCTTTGGCTCAAGTGAAAGAAGCAGGCTTTGTTCTAAACTGGTGCAAATTCCTTGGTTGCTGTGATTGTAGCTTGTTCAAAGTGAGTGATCACATATGTGAGTCTTAAGTAGAGCTGTGCAAAACTTGGCAGCTTGAGTGCACAAGGGGTTTGGTGAACCTTCATTTGGCTTCTGTGTTTATGGGTTTGAATTAGTGTTAGGAAAATTAAAGGATGAGGTAGGAGATGCACAAAATAGAAGCATCTCAAGAAATAAAATGTCACGAAGAGACATGTCAAAAGTAGATATAATCAAAAGTGAGGGACTATAAAACCAATTTTTACTGTAATTTAGATACAGTTTTTACTTAAGCACTTTTGCTGCAAGTTAGACAGATATACTGTACAAAGATACAACCCTAAAGAAAAGCTTACTTTATTTTGTTTGCTTTCATTTTTATGGAAGTGAATACTTTACCCATTGGAAATAAGAGAAAAAGCATAACTTTCCTGAATGAACACCGACAATGATTTACATAGTTCTGCACTGCTCATATTACGCTTTCTAATTTGTGTGTCTTCCCTGCCAGAATACTCTTGCTCATTAACTGTTTTCAATTCTTTTTAATTTAAGATTTACACATTAATAAATTATGTGTAAGTAGTAGGATATGGTATATGGTTCTGCTAAATAGCTGCCTTAGCATCAAACCAGCTTGGAGGACAATAGGCCTTTTTAACACTGCCTTCACATCTTCTTTCTCCTACAATGTTTTATTAAAGTGATGAAATTGTGGGAGATAGAAATTTCTTCTTTTACATGATAGGGATTTAGGCTGAGCACATTGAGTGACTGATGAATATACGTTAAAATGTAACTTTTTAATGTGGCTGTATTTTGCCTCTTACACTCTAAATTCTGGCATTAATTTCATAATACTAATCAAAACTAGATTCGCTGGTACAAGTTAAGATTTCATGAATCATGGTGTTCTACTTGGAAGAAAATATACTACTGCTACTCCCACCACAACCACTGTTCTAGCTTTTAAAATGCAAAATATAATTGATTGACTATTGCATTCCACACAGTCTCCCCATTCAAAATTACACTCTTAGTGGTTTCTTTTAGTGGAAAAACCCTGGCCAAGATGGAGAGATGAGCGAGAGCACTCCTGCCCAGCACCTCAAACTGTGACTCCATGGGACCTGTGCAGCTGGTGCAAATCTGTGGGCTGCTTTTAATTTCTCCCGAGGGCCAACCATGCTTACAGAATAATCAGGGAACCATTAAGTTGCTTTTAAGTTGAGAAGGATACCAACTCATTTGTATTAAGGATGTCACTTTAATGGGATACGTATGGAAATGCCATCAGCTTGATGATAGAAAGTGTATCTGTATTTTCAAGACAGAGCTTCAAGTTTTCAAAACCAATACTGAACAGTGTAGGGCAAATGGTAAGACAGACGTGGAAAATTTAGGCTATCTATTAGCATCTGATGTTGACTCAGCAGGGGAATTCTTCCTCTGAGTTGTTCTGTAATCAGTGCTCCTGTATTTATGCATCTAATTTTTCCAAGAGCAAATGGAGCAGAGCTGGTGACTCTTACCAGTCCTTTGCACAGTAGCAGTCCTGAGGTTTTAGCCAAATTCAAAGCAAATCCCAACAAGAAATTATTTCAGCACAGATGTGTAGCACAAGAGTTGTGGTAGAAATAGCAATTTATTTCCAAGGACCCTTCATGTGAAAGGGGCAGTCATCTGTCAGGGATCATGGGGAAATCCATGCCCACCAACTCTACTGATGAGTGTTTTATTTGTCTGGAAAAACAAACCATCAGTCTAATAAAAAGAGAACACTTTCTTCTACTTCTGTCTTAAATGTTACAAAGCATTTCAGAAATTATGTATAGTTGTGGATATAGCCACAGATTTTCTGATGGTCACGTTGATTGTTTTTGACTTAGAGCATACAGGTAAGGAGTTTATAGCTAAATTTACCACAAAAAGATGAATACTTAGGTATCCCTAGCTTTTCATCCAAGAGGAGAGACTTGAATATCACTATTATGAAGTCCAATTAGATTGAGAGCACTTTCTGGAAATGAAAAAAGCAACTCCCAAACTAAGTTGAAAACATACAGCTAATGAACAAAATAGAGAGGAATGCAGCAGAACTGATATGAAACATTTTTTTTCTAATTGGACAATCTTAAAAAATGAATGGAAAATTATACCAGGTATCATTTATTTTAGGATTGTCCTATTGTAAAAAAAACCCACCCTATAAAATTCAATAGATTCACCAGATCTATGAAAGCAATACAGCTTATTAAAATTATGTACTTTTTACATTAAATTACAAAGGAACATTACAATTCTATCAAACCAGTTACATTCATCCCTATCAGAACTTCACTGTGAGAACACATGCTTTTGTTATCCAAAGAGGAACCATGTTGTTGGATACCAGTGCCTATAAAATAAGTAGTAAAGAAAAGGCTTTGGGCAACTTGGTCTGGTAAAAGGTGTCCCTGCTCATGGCAGGAGGGCTGAAACTAGATGATCTTTGAGGTCCCTTCCAACCCAAACCAGTCTGTGGTTCTGTGACTCTATGAAAATCATGGGCTGGAAGTCATAATCTGCATGGGAAATTTGGTTAGCAATATTATGTTTTTGTGAGGAAAGAATTTACAAGATTCTTTAGGAAGAGGGAAACATTCAATGCAACTTACAAGAAGACAATCTCAAAGGTTTTTTTGTTCTCTACCCATGGGTACACTAGTTTCCTCAACTTTCATTCGCCTCCACTAGAAACAAATGGGACATTGACAGTAATAGATGGAAAAATGGTATTTTTTTTTTCGAATTCCTGCAAACAGGCTTTATTTTGGTCCTACTTTTGGAGTGAACATACTTCATTAGTATTAAAAACTGCTTTGCTTGGATGTTCTGACCAGCATGTCAGACTCCATGGAGTTAACTTGTCCCATTAACCTGCTAAAGATAAAGAACAAAAGCAGTGTGCTGTTATTAACCATTACTATTTTTAAATGTGGCTATCAATAAAAACAATCACATGAGGTCTTTTCTTAGTACAGAAGCTGTTAAATAATGTGAGTTGGTGGAACCACTAGGAGAAATTATATAGGATGACTTCACAGGGAAAGATATTTAGGGCTTGAAGTTTTTATGTTTTATGTTTTTCCATTTCATGTGTTTCACAAGAAAGTATTAAATTTTAGTGTCACTGTTACTCGCATTTAGTTATTCTATATATTTTTTTAAATCACAATATTTCTTCAACCTGATGTATTGCTATTTAACATTCATGTTCCAGCCTGTTCTTATTCCAACAGGTCATAACTACCTGCAACTCAGAGCTCCTTACACAGAGAGTTCTCTTGACATAGTTTATTTATCCACAATAAACTTTTTCCTAATAATTAACTACTCCAGTGTAAGGCATCTGGTCACTATGTGTTGAGAAGTATTTCTTGTCTTTCTTCTGCATCTTACAACTATTATAAGGGCCCAAGAAACAGCCCATTTTTCCCTACATGGTTAAGACTTTGAAGAAGATACTGGTTTCAGAGAAAATATTTTCCTCCTTTATCATCAAGTACCTTATGTGTATGGATAGCAGTTGTTGACTGCCTTTCCATAAATGAGTAGAGATCATAAAATAGTACAAAGTGTGTCTTTAATGATCTTTTCAGTGAAAATCAAATGTTTTGATGAAACAAGACTGGAAATTATAGTGAAAAAATTACTTTGATGTAGTTTTTTTTCTGGAAAAAAACCCCCACTATTTTGAAAAACTAGAAATACATTTTGAAAAATGCTTAGCACTTTGGTTATTTTCTTTCTCAACAGATTTTGTGGATCTTGTTGATATGAACTATCTATATGTCTTGTAATCTTTTCATTACAACTCGTAACTAATTTGTAGTTTCCAAGTATCCATATATGTAATTTTGAATGGGACTGCAGTTCATCCATGTTACTTCAAGACTTTCCATACAGTGACTGTGTGTTTGTTTCATTTGTTTAGTTTGTTCTTTTGCCAAAACCTCTCTCCCTTCCTTTTAGTTCCAATCTGTACAAAACTTTCAAGATAGTCATACACTAGGGAAGAAATTAATGCAGTTTTGCAGTTGTGTTCACGATGGTTTATCTTTCTGCAAACATTCTTGAGAGCAAAACTGATCACATAAAAGCTCAAGAAAAAAATAATTATGGCTATCACAAAGGAAATTAGAAATATCAAATTTACAGTTTTATAATAAAGTTATAGCCTTTTTCTTTAGCAATTGCTGATTTTCTCTAGCTACTGAGGACTTAGACAGACACCACATTTGCAATATAACTTCTTTGTTTGCTACAATTATTTTTGTTGCTTCATTGTGTTCTTGTGTGTGACCCATTTCTGGCTGAATTCACTGAGGGATATAAGAATCTATGTGATCATTTTAGTATGCAAATTCATCACTTCAGGTTTACTAATATTTCCAAAACACACTAATCATTGCTATGTACCATTTAACCTCTCAAAACTTCTGAGCTCCTGAATGTGGGAAGGGGACACTCCCAGAATGTGTCTCTGTGCAGATGTGCAGAGCCTCTGCTTTGAGGAATCTTATGTTAGTAGTAGGAAGGAGTGCAAGTTCAGTGAAGATGAGTAAAAGGGAGAATTGTTTTCAAAGTCCTTCAGTGAACACATACTGACAAAAGATGTTTGCATGTGAGCTTCTGCAACTTGGTGCTTGTATTGAATATGCAGACCCTTTCCTAAGAAGTCCTTTTTCTGAGTAAAACAGAGTGAAAATTTCGGCAATGGGGGGAAACTGCAAATAACTTCAGGACATGGGGATAGCTCCAGGTATTCAACTCCTGATGGTATATCTAAGATTTTGTGCTTCCTTTGACCCTTAATCAGTTATCTAACTAAAACAGTTAAGGTTTAGTTCCTCCACTTAATCTTTCCAAGTGGTTAAGTTTGGTTGCATCTCACTCTTTATCTGCTTAGTTCTAGGGATACAATTTTCATTTAACACTCTGGGAACTAACTCAGAATCACAGAATTACAGACTAGTTGAGATTGACAGGCATCTCTGGAGGTTATCTGTTCCAGTCCCTTGATTCAGCCAGTCTGTCTAGAGGTAATTGCCCAGGACCTTGTCCAGACAGTCTTTGAATGTCTTTAAGGATGGAGACTTCACCACTTCTCTGGGCATTTTCTGGTAGTGCTGGGTCATCCTCACAGGGGGAAAGTATTTCCTGATATTCAAAGGGATCCTCCTGTGTTTCAGTTTGTGTCCATTGCCTCTGATCCTGTCACTGGGCACTACTGAAAAAAGTCTGGCTCCATCCTGTTTGCACCCTCCCTTCAGGCAGTTATACACATGGATAAGGTCCCCCTGAGCCTTCTCTTCTTCAGGCTGAACAGACTCAGCATTTGCTGCCTCTCCTACAGCCCCTTAGTCAGTATGTCCATTTCTTTCTTATACTGGGGTGTCCAAAACTGGATCCAGTACTCTAGGCATGGCCCAGTGCTGAGTAGAGGGATCACCTCCTTCAACCTGCTGGAAATATTTTGCCTAATGCAATCAAGGACACCATTCCCCTTCATTGCAGCAAAGGCATATTACACTTTAATGGTCAATTTGGTGTCTACTAGGATCCCCAGATCCTTTTCTGCCAAGCCACTTTCTAGCATGGCCCCCTGCATGTACTTGTGCCTGGGGTTCCCCAGGTTCAGGGCTCTGCCTGCATCTTTGCTGAACGTCATGAGGTTGCTGTCAGCTTCTTTCTACAGCCTATCAAGGTACCTCTAGGATGCAGCGTGGCTCTCTAGTAACTCCTCTCAGTTCTGTGTCCTCTGCAAACTTGTTCGTAGTACATTCTGCCCAAACATACAGGTCTTTAATGAAGATTTTAGACAAGACTAGACCTACCTACCAGGTACACTGCTGGGTACTGGCCTCCAGCTAGACTTTCTTCTGCTGCCCACCACTCTCTAGGCCTGGCCATTCAGACAGTTTTCAATGCATCTCAAGATTGAGCTCAAAACCTGAGTACCTCAAAGCACCAATAATGTCAGGGTTTTTTGTTTTGTTTTGTTTTTGTTTTATTTAGCTGTTCCTACTAGGAAAGAAGATTAAAATTACTCTTAGATTAGCTTTATCCCATGTAATATAGTTTGGTCCTAAATACTCTGAAAACTGACTTTGTTGGCTTTTTTCTAGAATATCCTAAAACATTAGTTTTCTAAAATGAACTAAGGTCAGGAAGTATGCAAGCAGAATATTAATTCCCAGGACACCATGAGCTGAGATTTATATAATTGGAGAATATACTTAGAAGGCAGAGTCATAGCATTACTCTAGGGAGGTGAAATGGAAAGTAGCCTTGAACAGATTGTAAATATCAGCACTTTAGGTATTCATATCTAACAAAACATTAGTTAAATTCTTTACATGTAATTACTTCTTCCACAAACCCTGTTTAGAGCAGAAGA
This sequence comes from Gallinula chloropus, assembly GCF_964237585.1. Lineage (NCBI taxonomy): Eukaryota > Metazoa > Chordata > Aves > Gruiformes > Rallidae > Gallinula > Gallinula chloropus. Next base: position 145,849,204 of record NC_140085.1, read on the forward strand.
GTCCTTTTTGGAAATTAAGATATTATTAATCTAACTAGTAATGTAGACATTTTTTGGTTTGTTTTAGCTGTCAGATTAATTTGCTTTACTTAGGATGAAGCAAATGGCAAGGGATATTAACATCTATCTATAAATAAATTAACTATAAAGAAATTTAGATGTAAACAAACACATAGGCATCTTAATCAACACTTGGGAAGAATTTTGACGTCTTTGTCCATAACAGCAACTTTAAAGCCAAATGCTGCCTCATCCTGGAGGAATGGTTCACCAGTTGACCATGGGCAGGGGTGTGGGGTGGAAAGTGCAAAGGTGAAGAACAGGAGGAGGAGAGAAAGTTTTATTGGCTCACTGTTTCCTAACAGTGGATATCGTGGATTCTGACTTACATTTAAAGCACTATCTATGAATTTTATAACATCTATATACCTGTAAAAGCTACATCTGAGACCATGATTGTTCAAATGAGTGTCCTAGCTATAAGACTAGAACATCATCCTTCCAGTTCAGTTTTCATTTGCTGTTCTAAATCCTGAACCTGTGTCAGCCCCATGAGACTTCCAGCAGATTGTGTTGAAATCATCTCACTATTCTCTGCCAAGAGCTTCATAGATAGTGTTCTCTAAAACAAAAAAACTTAAATTCATTCTTGAATTTAGCCCACAAACAGCATATCACTGCATAACAGTTGGTCTTTATCAGGTTCATTTTTATACTGAATTTTAATTATTATTTTGTATTCATCTTCATATGTACTTTTATAGAAGCAGTCATAAATATTTTTTCATATTTCTAACCAGATTACAGAGAATGCAGCATTTTCCATTTATTCAAAAATTGATGAAGTTGCAGTGAATTGTTTCTAAATGTTTTTGTCTCTCCTCAGCAGAAAGCTAAAGTACTGCTGAATAAGTACTAGGAGGTGCTCAGTAAGAATTTAAGCAGGAGTAAACTGTTCCTTCCTCTTCCCTGTTATGCTATTGTGGTCTCTTCTGATAATCCAGGGAAAACATACCTTGCTTTTTTTCTTTTTTTTTTTTCCTAAATTTTTGGAAATGTTTGATGAATTTTCAGATTGGAGTCATATGAAAACATTTAAAATTTTATGGAAAAAGAGAATCTTGCAAGTGTGGATCACTGAGACTCTAGAAGGTAAAAGGTAAATTTAGCAAGTGTATTTAGTGTAATAGTAAAACTTTAACCTAGGGAAATTGGTTCTCTTTTCTTCTGTAAATAATAGTAAAAGAAGATAGCAGAATGAACAGAACACTGGAAATCTCCTGGGTTTTGTATGTATTTTAGTGCTAGTAAAACAGATGTAGGTTGTGGGTTTTGTTGTTTTTTTTTTTTTATTTCACCTACTGATAGTAATATTGTTTATGTTTCCTTTCTTTTCAAGGCATAAGCTTCTGTCTCACAGATATGAGGCATTCCCCCAATGACCAAAGGTTAGAAAGAATTCGGGAAAGGGAATCGGAATTTGTGCTCTATGACTGAAACAATTTAGGAAATGACATAATTGGTGCTTACCACTAATAAGCCCTAACAATACATTAAAGCTCTATTTATTATAGAGCTAAAATATATATACATATATTTATAGAAACTCTTTATTTTTTCTGTATCTGTAGGATGTTAAAAGGCAGTTTGACTGCAGAGGTCAATCAACGGATAAGGCAAGAGCAAAAGAGATTATAGGTAAGAAAATAATCTCTCAACTGAATCAGTTCAAGTTTTTTAAAACTTCCAGGTTTTTTTTCTGGTAACATGCCAAGATTTATGACCATTCAATGAACAACGATTTTTTAAAAAATTACTTGGAATGTAACAACAAGGATGAGTCTGAATGTACTGTGGGACAATAAGGTGACTGAACTTTCTCCCAGAGTTTTCCAGGGTACATAGTATGGAAATTTCTGTCTCCTTGTCTTTTTCTGTCAAATACTGGAGTATTTTTTAAAAGTGTGAAGCCATTCAGATTTTTTACAGAAAGAAAAGCAAAAGGGGCTTCTTTATTTATTTGGGTTTGTTTGTTTATTTGCTTGTTTTAAAGAATGGCATTCTGATTAAATTCAGTGGGTTTTTTCAAAATAGCAAGAAAAAAACCTGGTAAACAACAAATTTTGTATTGTAATGGAAATCCCAGACAGTTCGAACTGGCTAGCTAGATTTTTCAACAGAGCAAGAATTGTTATACTTTACATGTGTCAAGGCTACTAGGCCTCCGATTCAAATATGAGAGGTCAGTAAAGGCCAGACAAAGGGCCAGGCTGGAAGCTGCAAGAATTTCTACCTGAGACAAACAGCTGAATCCTGCTGTGGCTGCCATGAAAAAAAGCAGCTGACCATGAACCTATATTTCTCAATAGAGGGAGGACTCTCATATTGAAGGAGTCAGTATCTTTCCACTCTGACTTCTCCTCATACTTTATTGAACAAAAAAAATTGCATAGATGTTCATCAGAATTAATATCTCTTCCTAGCAAACAGGGAATAGCAGTACGCTAATAGTTGGCTGCCATTGTGCCAGTTACTGTGTTAAGGCAACTTCATACATTTAAGTAAAATAAGTAAAATCTTTGATGCACAAGTTTGAATTGGTTTCTAATTCAATTCTAGTAGGAAAAGAACAAATGGCAGCAACTGTGGTTGCTAAACGCAATATAGAAAAGACTTAAGACAAAATAAAGACGAAGTTTCATATTAATCTCATTCCAGTGTTTGAAATTATTTGGTCCTGACTTTATTCCATAAAATAATATCTAGCTTCAGCTTGACTTTGAGAGAACTCTAATGATGAAGAGAAAAGGCTGTTTTTCACAAAGTGCTTGAAAACAATCTGTTTCTGAGAGCAACTGAGAAGTTACCAGAAAAGAGACAGAGACATCTGAGTTATTGCCCCATGTGCTTTATTGCTCTGAATATCACAGAAAATTAGGATTCTAATTTTTAGAATGCAAAGATTCTAATAAACTACTTTTAGACAAAGGAAGTTTTCTAGTTTTCTTTCCTGCAATGTATTTTCCATTATTCTCCTTCTGTCTTTTCATATTGTAAGCTGTAGGGGTAAGATGGGTGCATTCGTATATATTTGTAAAGCACTTGGCACTCTCTCAGTACTTAATGCAAACACTAAAAGCCAACACAGTATAAAATATTAGCTCTTCAGTTATATTAAATCAGAATGGTTCACTTAACTCCTCTTTGCTTTCTGTGAAGGGTACCAGTTTAAATAGCCTGTTAAAAAATGGGGTGATGTATTAAATGATGGGGGTTTGATATCATCTACCCTAGATTTACCCTACTTAATTTTCTTGTTTCATGGTGTTGAACTCAACACTTCTTTGTACAACTGAAATTAGATTCAAGGCTGCACCAAAAAATGACCTAACTAGGAGCAGCTACTCATCTTGTAGGCTATTTTCTGCCTTGCTACTTCCTCATAATTTTCTAGAAACAAGGTACATATCACAGTAGTCTCCTTTCCTGCCTCCAGCTAACCCAGAAATACACAGAACATTTCCTTCTAATTTTTCATTATTTCTATGCTACTGGTTAAAGTATAAACCTCACAAGAAACAATCTAAAATACATTAAAAATTAAAAAAAAAAATAAAAGAAGGAATGAGAGAGAAGGAGAATAGGAGAGGTCTACTTTCCCTTTCTTTCCAAGAGGAGAAAAATTCTCTTGAGTTTCCTCCTAGGCTTGCAGTGAGTCTCACAAGAAAATATTCAGGTATGGTCTTGACAGCTTTTCAGAGATCTTATTTTTAGAAAGAGTGAGTCACGCCCATCTTCTGAAAAAGCAAATTATTTTAAAACACTCTTGGCTGCTGAAAATCACTATTCTTCTTGAATATCTTAAGGGTATATTAATTGCCTACAGATAAAGATATATTAATTACCTACTGATAAACTCTTCTTTAAAAATGTTGAGTTCCGATAGCAAGCACTTGAAGATAATTAAGAACTTGGGATAATTGAGAAATGTAGGGCACATCCACATACACTTTACATAAGGTTATTCAAGCTAGTCCCAAAAGAGAGGATATGTCTATGCCACAATGGTACGCCACACAGGTATACTAGCTCGTCTATAGGAAGCAGTATAGCTGTATGAATATGGTAGTTGCACTGGGACTAATTAGGTCACTTCACTTTCATATTGTGATTGTTTCTAGTTTCAGAGCCAGCTGGGTGTCTTTTCACAGAACAGTGTTGTTCACTATAGGCATACCCTTAAAATTATTGTGCATACTTGCTTACACATTCATCCTGAATGAATGAGGGTGAATGAATGAATCAGGCTCCCAGTTGGAAAAGAGCACACAATTGTTCATAAGCCTTGATATATGTCAGTATATCTGGAGTTTCCTAACTTTAAATGTTTGATTTTTGCCATCTGATTTTTGAAGAAAGGAGGAAACTGAAACGTATTTTTATATGGTTGTGACAACCCTCCATTCTGTGCTCTAACAAGTATTTGAACTACAACCTTCCCAGCTGAGATCGTTATTCCTTCTAGAAGGAGACAATTATTATCTCAGTGGGGAATAGACAAACTGATCATATTTGATCATGGGGTTTGGAGGGACCCCAGCATAGGCAGCATAGGCTGACTTTCTTCCTTCAACTTCCTACCATGGAAGCTTTTGGCCAGATGTAAGGGAAGAATTATTTGGGGAGGAGAAACTGAAAGACATCTTATGGCTTTTGCTTCTTCAAGAGCAGATTTTTAACATACTTTGTTCTGAATACAGATTTTTTTTCTGGAAGACAGGTAAGAGTGGGAACAGAGTAGAAGACACATGGCTGAACTATAACTGGTGGCCTTGCTTCTTAAACATCAGTGCTGCTGATCTAAAAAAGTCATTTAAGCAATTATTCAAGTTTAATTATACTTGGACCATTTTGGGGCAAGTTGCATGTTTTCTCATATATTATTACAGTACCTAAACATTTCTTACACAACTGACTAATCATTATGGCCACATATGTGACAAAAAACTAGTGAATAACTTTGCAAAAATACTATACAGGACTTATAAAAATTGTGTTCAGATGAGGGATTGTACAAGCTTTTTACCACTCTCTAGTTCAGGATTTTACCCCACAAGAAATTTCTTTAAGAAAAATAAAAGATAAAAATATTTTTTCATAAATATGCATTTCCTTTTTACAGAGTTAGCATGAAACACTGAATTTTTGTATCTCCCATGATTGAAGTATGAGTAATTGCACATATAATTGAACTGCCAGATATAATTTCTCTGATTAGGAATGTACAGATTTCAGTTTGGTTTTCTAGCCTGAAACTGATCTAGCATCATAGATTTGTAGGTTAATATGATCTATTGAGATAGATTTCCATTGGTTTCTTTGTACAAAATAAAGTCAGGCAATTCACAAACACTTAATTCTATTAAAGATTAATTCCATTAAAATGTGTCATGGTTCTGAAGAGATAAATGTAGCAGCAATGAGCTCAATTCATGCCTGGGATACACTGAATTTTACAAGTCACATCTTTAAGGGCAGATCTTTCAGATAGGGAAATTTTGTCTCGATGCAGACTACAACCACACAAAGCATGTATGATTTCAGGAAACTGGAACCAATCTATTCAGTATTAAGCTGCCAGGGTGTCTGACTACACATTAAAGCTGTCAGCAAGCTATGGAAATGTTAGAAAAGAGAGTAACAAAAATTGCTGCTTACTTTCTCCTGAACCTGAACCCCTCTTTAGCAGCTGTTTGCATCACTCTCCACCTTTACTTGTGATGCAGACTTCATGACTTGAAGGATTTCTGCTCAAAGTCATAATTTTCATCATTCCTGGATGGCTTGTCTAGCCCATGTTCTGCGAGGCACAGTGGAGCAAAACCCAGGGTGCTTGGTACAGCAATCACACCACCCTAGACCTCTGCATGAGCAGCAATACAGGGTGCAAGGTGTTTAGTAAAACAAAACAAAACAAAACAAATAATCTAAGTGAGGTACCCAGGCCAATATGAGACTGAACTTGTTATCTTTGGTATTTCAAACTCCACAGGCTGAGAAGGAAAATCATTATATTAACAGAAATTCTCTTTGTAAATCCTGCTTTCTAATGGAGAAATCAAAGTGGAAGGAGTGGAGGAAGGGTCACTGGAGCTTTTAAATTAAACTCCAAAAAGAAAAATAACACCCCTGTCACAACAAACAGCAAAACTTTCAAGTACAGTTCAGACCTACTTGAAAGGCTGTGAGAGATGTTACTGAAATTAGAAATACTGTTTTTGCTGAATTGAGGTGTAACAACATACGAGTTTTTCTAGAACACATATATTCTTCTAAGTACAAACAATAGAAGCATTTAAACTCTGAAAAGGATACTTAGAAGATAGGTTTAATTAACCTAATATGCTTCCAATCCATCAACTAAATGGTACAAATATTTTCTGTGTGCTAAATGTAAATAAGTGAGGCAGAGTTCATAAATTCAACATATTGCTTTGTTGTCTGTGAAGTTGTTGTGCTGATTTTCCAATTGGAGCAATTATAGCTTTGTCATTTCTTTAATAAATCTTTTTATTAATTTTTGATGCATATAAATATACAAAAGTCATAAATATGAACAAATAGCACAAAAAGAGAATAATACTGAAGAAAATGCAAATTATATTGGTTCATAATACCAACAATAATCTGCATTTCTAGACCACTTTCAATTCAGTTGTCTCTGAACATCCTACAGATATGTTGCTATTTTCAAGGCTTCTGTGAGAACAGCAAGCATTACCATCTCCATTTAAATTGGCTTCACTTTTTTAAGTGCCTGTTCATTTGGGATACCTGTTTAGAGAAGGGAGGTGGCTAGGTCAGGAATAGACTACCAAAAGAAAATTCTGGACAATAAAAAATACTTCCTTTTTTTTTTTTTTAACTTTATTTCCTTATGAATTTCATGGATCTTTGGCAGAAGAGGAGAATTTAATCTTAAGTGCATGTCAGGAAAAGAGTATTGTCCAGGACTATATTGCTTGCTTCCTGGCAGTGTTCAAAACCAGGTTGGATGGGGCTTGGAGCAACTTGGTTGCCCATGGCAGGGGAAGTGGAACTAGATGACTTTTTGCCCTTTCCAATACCTTCCAACCCAAAACCTTCTAAGATTCTATGAATAGTAATTTTCAGCCCCATTTTCCACCCACCCAATCACCCTGTCCTTGTGTTCTTGTTAGGGTTTGAATATCACTGCTCAGTAACAGTAAATCTAATTCTGCTATTGCACCTCCCAGTGTGACACCTTACCCCTTCAGGACACTCACTGTTTGCAGTCTCAGTTACTCTGTGCTATTTGTACTGGAGCTACTTGTCCTAGGAAGCTCTTTCTTCAATAATTATTGAACCAACCTCATTCTGCCAGCTTGAATGAGACATATTGTCTTTCCCCTGTCTTTTCACATTCTATAGAAATTTTCCAAGTCTACTTTATTTTAGGCTTTAGCCCTATATTAAAAAGAATATGAATAATAGAACTGTAATGTAATCTATATGTCTTGAAAGAAACATGCAGAGAGTTGGAAACAATTGTGTAAAGTTTTTGTCTGGAGAATAATGACATTTTAATATATCAATACAGTTATCTCAACAGAAACATTAACAGAGAGAAATTTATTTTAAGAAATAAATTATAAAAGGAAAACAGGGGGAAAAAGGAAAATAGAAGGTATGCTCTACTCAGAGAGCTGAATTTGTATCTGCCAGCTATGTACTACATCAACAGACATGACAGAAAATTGATCCAGCAGTTATTTCAAGACTATGTAACCCAAATCCATATTATGATGTTGGGGAAATGTCCTGGTTTCAAGAAATTAAACGAGCCTTAATCATTTCAATTCACCAGTCTCTTATGATTTGTTCATATGATTTCACTAAGTACTTTGATACGTTGTTTAAGAATATTCTGTTAAATAAGTAATATTTACAAGAATTTCTCTCCATCCCTGCAGGGATAATAGAACATTATAACAGTTCCCTCACAGAGAAAGCTCTCAACTTTTAGCTCCTTTTCTGTTAAATCTAAAAAACAGCTTGCCTTTCTAGCAGCACTGACACATTTATTCACTGTAGATCAAACAAAGGGGTGGAAAACGACAAAGAAAAATTCAGGGAGACTGGTAATGCTGGAAAGGACACTAAAATCTCCAGAAAGAAGACCTGGAGTAGGAGACTTCTGCACAGGTGGTCTCACAGCAATTTGCCAGGATCATGACTTTTATAGACAATTTGGGGGTTTGCCCTGATGATTTTATGTATCTTCTACAATGTCTGGGGACCCTGGGAGCTCTGCCGGAAGCCAGAATATGATACGCAGACAGAGGTTCTGATGTCTTCTCCTTCACCTCCTCTCCTTTGCTTGCCACACTCAAAGGACATAATATTGCTTAAAAGTCATAACCTTTCACAAAACTTGTTTTGGGGGAATGATAACGTATTGCACAAGATGTAAATATCAGAGAAGAGTCCCTTTCAATCGCCATACCTACATGCCCATGCATAAAAAACATCTTGGCATTGACTGATGATGGCTTCTAAATATGACAGATCACGAATTTCTAGCTCATTTGTTTCCTTCTCTTTCATAGAAGATCTGATTATCGGCTATGAAATTTACCTAAATAAAGATTGTGTGTGGAGCAGATTTTACGCCTTTAATTACAATGAAGAGTTAGTTAACATTGTTGTACCAGCCTTCCCCTCTGTTACACGCTGATTCCACGCAGCCTTCACAGAAAAAGGAGCGCCTACAAAATGGGACTGCAACATGCAAGCGAGCTCGGGAGGGGATCTGTTGTAAATGTGCAGCCTAGGTGGGTCTGTGGAGGTTTCCCGGCAGCCTTTTGAGCCTGGAGAGTCCTGGGTTCAAGCATGCTTGTTGGGAGATCCTGATTGCAAGCCTCTGATTTTACAAGGTGAGCGGGTGGTTCATAATTTGGGGAGAAGAGGGCTCTGCACTGTCTCGCTTTCAGGCCTTCTGACTGCAGCGGTGGCAGGTCTGGCTTCAGTTCTGAAAAGAGAGAGGGGTTTTTTTGCCAAATTTTCTAACCCAAGTACCTGCATTGTTACATGCTTAGAGCTGACATGCAAATACTGACGCTCATACATATGTATGAATATGTCAGTGTCGGTCTTCAGCCGTGGATAGCTGTATGCTTGACTGGCATGTGTGTTGCTGATTACTTGATTCTTGGATTCCAATGATTTTTTGAGACAGCTGAAACCCCAATTTTTTGCATTTTGTTTATTTAGTGAAATATCAAAAAAAAAAGAAGAGAAGGCGAAGGTTGATTTAAGTTTGGAGTTTTGTTTTTCAAGGTTTTTTTTTTTTTTTCCTTTGGCTTTAGTGTTTTCTCTTAAGCTGTGTTTCAGCTTGCAGCAAGTGGTTGGCCACCCCTACCCTTCTGGTTCCTTGCTTTCTTTTACACTCTTCCAGAACATGTTTCATGCCTTCCTTCTTTCTTGTTTAGACTAAATTAGCCAATGAACAACCTGACCCAGCTGCTTAGCTGTTCCCTGATCTGCATTTTACTTCTTAATGAGCTCAGAGTGACAAGCTATTTAGGCTGCTCGTTCCAGCATCAGCTCTGACTCCATCTGTAACTTTAGTGCCACTTCTTTGTCAGCAATGCCAATTACAAATGTGTGCCTTTCTAATTTACAGCACTCTAGTTATAACGCCCACGCTGTGCTCCGTGTGTTCTCTCTTTGCTTCTACTGTTTGTAGTCACCTGAGCAGACCTTCAGATTGTCAGAGCAAGGGTCTGCTACACGGCTGGCATTGATCAGCTATCTATAGCACCATATAGAATTTGGCACCGTGCAGATCATTTGCTCCCTTTCATCTGCCCTGAATTTGGAAAGCTCTGTCGGTTCACACGGGGTTCTACGAACCTGTCTGTGCATTGATCCTTCTGTGAACTGGCAATCCTGGAGCAAATGTGTTCCCTCACATATGATACTGCAATATGGGAAAAAGGATTACTTGCTATGCATCTGTAGGGCTATATTATATTTTTCTTGGCCTCCCCCGCATTCATCTGCAGAAAAATCTTAAATATGTTCCTCTTTTGCCCATGAGCAATAACTAGGACTTGATCCATTTCTTTGTGTGTATTGTTAAAAACACAGAACATCCTGAAGTCCCTGCTCAGACAAGCACAATAGCAGTAAGCAGTCTCCATTTCCAGTAGCTTATGATTTGGTCTGCTGAGCAGCTGAAAATGGATCTGCTCTTTTCTGTTGCTGCCGGGTGTGCATCATTTTTTGACCAGCTGGTCTTCTCAGGAGCAGGACTCACACCTAGAAAGATGTCTAAGGGGATACTGAAGGAAGCAACTTGTTTGGCTCATTAGATTCTCAGAGAGACAGTTCCTCAGACTTAAGGGGGTGGTACATTTGAAATGAATTAAGAGATAACTACTTACTTCACACTGTTCATAATCTACTCTTGGTTTTCCATTTCATCATGATTCTGTTGCTGTTCCAATTGATTTGATATGGAAAGACCATTATTATCTCAAGCCATGACAGATAACACAGGAACTGATGACTCACTGTGAATGTGTTTTCTTCTGCTAAATTTTTTGCTCCCTGTTCAGACTATTCCTTAGGAAATGTGGAATGCCCTCAATTTTTGTAAGTGGTGTGAGAAATGAGGGAAATCCCAAGGAATGCATCAGGTGTGATTTGGTACATATCTGTTAAGGCAGGACAACAGGCTTCTGAGATTTACCAAGCTGCATTTCTCTTGTCAGATCCACTGTGGTGCTTTCAACTGAAATGAGTGTGCATTAGCAAGGTATTCCTGAAACGATTCAATGCTTTATCTCCCATGGACAGTGGAAGTAGAATTTGGCTTGATTTGTAGTACAAAGAAGCAGTGGAGTGCTACATTTAGCATCTATTTCTACATTACTATCTTCTCTTCAGAGGGAAAAAAAATGGTCTTGGAGTAAAATGGTTATTTGCTGGGTAAAATTGTTAAAACCATGTGTGTTGCATTCACATACATAACAGTAGCTGTAAACAAACTGTAAACCTAAAATTCTTGAATTCGAAAGTTTAGATCTTGATCCTGCAAAACTATTCATGTAGACTGTTGAGTTCAAACAGCCCCATTTGACAAGGCTGTACATGGATTGAACCGTGTACAACATGTTTCCAACAACTCTCCATTTATTAAAAGAGTTACTCAGTTTTGCAGGAGAACAAAACAATGCTGGACAAATGTTGCTTGGTATCTAGAGCAGCTGAAAACCAGAATATGCAATTTGTTTAGGTAAAGAAATATGCTATCAAATGTTCAAATGTTCAAATTTTATCAGAAATTCTACTCCAAATGCTTCTTCAAAGGCAAGGTATCTCTGGGAAAATTCACAAAGGCTGATATACACAGCTAGCATAGTGGAGAACTGAACAACATATTTGGTTTCTTATATTAAACAAGTATATAAGCATAAGTGATGTCAATGGCCAGACCTGTGACCTTTAATTTTTAATACTTCAGGATTCAGCTTGTTTATATCTTTGTTGAAGATTCTTCACTGAAAGGCCAGAAAAATTGTGAAAATCATGGTCATAATTCTAAAATAATACCATTAGAATTGCAGTTTGTGCTTCAAGAAATTAGAATTGCTTTTCTTCTCTTTTGAGTAGGTCAGGCTCTTCTGAAAAGGAGGACTTGCAAATGTTTTAGTCTACCTTCCACATGAGAGATTGTGTTGATGTCTGTAAGTGTCACCTTTTAAATTAGTGTGGAATTCTACTTCTATCTAAGAAGGAGTAGATCCTCTCTTTGTATTTTTTAAGTCCGTTGCTAAAAGACTAAAATAAAAATTTAGATAAATTATTTTAGGTGCAGTAAGTAGATATGATTCTGATCACAGAGTCTGTTTTCTACTGTTGACCTCCTCCTCTGTCTCTCCGCCTTTTTAAGGAATATGCTTGGGGGAGTGCTGGAGGGACAAATATACAGGTATATGAATAGTGTTGTGGCCTGGCTATTTGTTAAATGGCGTAAGAGCTCCAGAGCATGATTGCAAGCTGGCACAACTGAGGGCAACTCTAAAGCTGCTTAAAACTGCACTGGGGCTAAACTGATGGCTCCAGGAGCTGGGAATCCCTTTGTCACCACCTTCCATTCCTTCCCTGAGAAACCTTTAGACAAGGAAATCTGACAAATGTAAAAATCTGAAGAGATATGCGTGTGTCATTTTTAAGTACTCACTTTTAAGATGTATAGGATCAAGGTTTCCTCATTTATTTCCATTGATATTACAACAGCTGAAGAACTACTCTGTCAAGATGGGTCATTCTTTCCAAGGCTTTTTTTTTTTTACATATATATATATATATATATGTATGCACACATCCTTTTTCGTGTGGACTAAACTAAAAAAAATAATAAAACTAACAAATTAAAGTATTGTTAAGTCTAGAAATCTGTATGTTAACTTAAATTCCTGTATTACCTAGGTCATTGAATTTACTCCTGTAATTTCTGCATTGAACTTATAGCTGAGGTAGAACATACCTTTTAAAAAGCTATTCAATATTGATTTAAGGACTCCCACTGAAAGAGAATCTACCATGGCCCTCAGTAATTTGTTCCAGTGATTAATTACCCTCAGTGTTAATATTGTGCATCTTATTTTCAACACCTTTCTCTTTCAATCCAGAGCAGTTTCAATGGGCAAGATAGGGGAATTTTTACAGTGCTCTATGGAGAACTGCTCAGCACCTATCTACCTGAAGCAAATAAACTCTTACACCCTTATTCCTCCCTTCCAGAGGCAATGATACATTAATAATCTTATGAAGCTCCCTGAGTGCTACAGACATACTTGTAAATAATGGAGGCCTGAGCATGCCATAAAAACAGATCCTCACCTCCTGATACTTGCCAGAGAAACACTTAACTTTTACATGAGATGCAAAGGGTGAGCTCTTGTGTGCATCAGAGGGGCTGAGACTGCAGGATTGCTCACTGCCTGGTCTGTACTTGGCCACCTCAAGGGGGTAGGGGTGAAGTCCTTCCCCTGAGTACGTGTCTGATAATACCATGATGATGTTGGTCAGTTTGCAGAGTTCAGCATTTTTCAGATTGGGATTTTTCATACGCTTCCTAGAAGTTAACACAGTGATGGAGGTGGCTTGAGAACATAAGGCTTTCCCCTTAATTATCAGACATAAACTATTGCTAAAAGGAAATGAAAACCTTTGTTGATTTGCAGGCTAACTGACACTATAAGAATAGCCAGTGGTTAAGAATTGGTTGCCTTGCCTTCAGTGTAGGCTAAAACCTTCCATTTGTGAATTAAGCAGAACCGTTGGTGTACATTTTTCTCTTCACTTCTTCATCTCCAAATGTGCTTTAGTCCTAACCTAGAGGGACCACCTGTGAGCGAGAGGGTAGTTTAGTCTCCATGCTTATTCACTCCTTGGTCTCTCTGCTGAGACTGTCAAGCCAAGAATGCCAATTAGTTCAGCATTAACAAGCCTCTTTATGCGTTCTATTGGGCCTAAGAATTGACAGCTTCAATTCTGAATTTCCTTGGTTATGTGGATTTATGTTAAAGTCTTGTTTCTCATGAAAATGCTCTCAAGCCACTAGTTGGGCTGTAACTAATTGTTTCAGCATTAGAAGTGGACCCAAATCAAAATCTGGTCAGGTTACCCTTGGACTTGGATACACTACCAAATCTGAACTGTGCAGCTCACACTTAACTGTGTTTACAATAGTCCTCTGAAATAAATTGCCCTGTCTAAAGCTGTGAAAGGTCTTAGTTTTGGTGGCTGTGCATGGGCTCGATGTAGAAGCAAAGAGTGGGGGGGCTGAAGCAAACCCCATTCAGGGACAAATTTTGAAAAGTGAAAGAATTTTAAATCCAAGCTCCCCGTGTGGATGTCTCTGTACATTTGGGTCTATGTTAGACGATGCCCATAAAGGAACTGCAAACACTGACTAATGGACAAAATTAGGGACATTGTGCTTTGTACCGTGTTACCCTACGTATTTAGGAAGATGTTTGAGTAAACTCCAAAAAGACAAGCTGCCCCACTTCATAGTTCTCCTTCTCGTGTCTTCTTAAAATCTGTCATCATGAGGACTACAAAGAAAAGAATCTGGCAATGATTAGGCTACTATATCGCTGATATCACTACCCATCTTGGTATCCTGTATTTTCACATTGCTTCCCTGTGCCTGCCCCTCCCATTGAGCTCTTTCACTACATGTGGTAAGACTGAAATTTCTGTGCCTGTTTGTACAGGGTCTTCCCCTCCCTGGGGTGTAGGTTTGTGATGAAGGTCCCCATGTGTTACAGTACCACCAAATACAATGATCTATAAGCGCCTGCAAACAAAAAACAAGGCTAAACAAAACAAAACAATACAAAATCAGAGGGGGATTGTTTCTAACTCTGCTTTCTCATGGGCTGTGCATGACAGTAGTCAGCATGCCTGAAAAACGTCTCCATGCATGTTGCTTGTAGCCCCGTTGCATTAGTCAGCTCCCTTTAATAAATCAGATACAAGTTGTGACACGCTGTTAATTCGATCACTAATAACCTGCTCAAATTGCAAATCTATGTCAGCAGGTTGGTGTTGATTAAGTTGTAGCCGCTACTAACATATTGTTTTAAATGACTGATAAATTTTATTTGCTGTGGTGATAGACTGCCTGCCTCTGTTGGGTTGGGGGGGGGTTGTTGTTGTTGTTGTGGGTTGGGTTTTTTGTCTCTTTTTTTTCTTTTTTTTTTTTTTTTTTTTCCTTTTTCTCCCCTTGTGGGCTTAGAAAAATGACACAAATGGCCCTGAGGTGGTCCTCTAAAGGCCTTTCTCTTCCTCTGCCTGCTGCAAAGAGGTCTGGTAGCCACTAGAGGGGAGGAGACTGCCGGCTTTACAGAGCGCTTCACGCTACAGCTTGAAGGTGCAGAAGCTGTCACAAGACTGGTTGCCCAACGAAATGGTTTAAAATGTGTTGCGAAGGTTAGTAAAAAAAAAATCAAAATAAATAATAATAATAATAATAAAAATGATATGTTTTTCCCTCCTGCCCCCACCTCCCCTTAATGCATTTGAAATATTAATTTCTCAGCACATGGGCTCTCTTGGGAGTGTTGCTATCTCAGGTGATAACTGGGGGAGGGAAGAGAAAAACCTACGGTAACAAGCATTTTAAACGTTCCCGTCTGGAGGTAATGTGTTGAGCTTTCGAAGGAAATGTTTTCTTTTCTATGCACGGGTATCGGCAAATTAGGGAGTGGGTTAGAAATAGCAAACATCTATTTCCTATGTGAAATGAGAAGTTTTGTTTTTATGTGTTCAAAGTTTCCAACCATTCTCTCCATTCCCCTCTTCTCTCCCCCCCCCCCCCCTTCCCCCCACTTCCCCTCCTCTCCCCTCAAACTACTGATGCTGAAGAAATGACTGAACTAGCAACTTAAGCATCTCTCTTACAAACTTTCTGAAACATACAGACTGTGTTATAGCTAACCAAATCTAAGCCGGAATAGTGCAAATACTCACTTTATAATCTGTAGATGGATAAATACATATTTGTGTCTCTCTCTCTATATATATATACAGTCTGACCTTTTTATTTTATTTTTTAAAACAGTGAAATTCTTGGTATTGTTAAAGAGCTATAATGTAGAACTGTAGCTTGTTACACTTACTCTCCTGAGTGTAATTGCACTAAGATCATTCAGTTTCCATTTGGAAAGCCAGTGGCAATTACTGGAATACAATGTATCATGCATTTGCTCACTGGATATAAAACGTATATACTAATTCGCAATAAAATGTAACAGCTGTCAGTGCATTTTCTGCTCTGTTACTTCAATAAATTGGAACTCTGACTAGAAAATGGGAATATTGCATTTTTACACACTCCGTAATGTGTTTGCTTTTTGCAAATACAATTTATTTTTTTCATGACAAAAATTGTGGTTTGTTATTACTGCTAGTGGATAAATATTCTTATATCAGAATGAATTACACATGGTATCTGTAAAGAAGTAGTAATATTTTCTGCTTTTTATTGTAGCCTGTCTCCAGTAAACAAAATGCACTTAACCTACTTCTGTCACATACTGGGTATATATATATATATTTTTTAGCATTGCAATTGTTGGGGGATGGAGAGAGTTTATTTTGCCCTACCTTTGCAGGTATTTGCATAACTGGTTAAGATTTTGTTGGAGACCGTTATTTCCCCCTTGGATTTCTTTTTATTTTTCTAAGCCTGTATATAGATAAATAGTTCTGAAAGATGGTTATTAACCATGATTCCTCACATTATGAACTAGTGCATCTGAGTTTTATTTAAGATAAAATGCCTGCACATTTGTGTAATTTTGTTACTTGAGGTCAGACTTTTCACAGATAATTAGCCTTTTACACACTGTGAAATCAACCTGCATTGGTTATTTGGCTAGACTCTTTGCTTCTGTTCTTTATTTCCCAGAAGGTTAACGTGCTGAAAATCTAGCTGCAAGCACATAGTACTGTCTCTTTGTGTTGCTAATTATCCCGTTGCATAATTATTAATATCAGGAGCAGGAAGAGGAAACAAGCACACCAAATAGTCGTGAATGCTAGTGTTCTGGCAGGAAGCTAGTCCTGCATTAATAAAATGTGCCTGTGCCAATATCACAGAAGATAGGAGCGTTCCTTGTTAAGGATCATTTATTAACTGAGATCATCTTTTAGTTCGCCTTGGGGTAATGACTAATGTCAATGGCAAATTTCACAGTTGTCTAGAGAAATGAATTAAATTTGTAATAAAAAGCCCTTCGGCTTGTTGTACATGTTCATTTATTGGAGTAGTTGAACTAGGAGAACTGTAAGGCAACCAAGAACATCGGCTTAATTTTCCTTACATATAATAGTGACCTTTAGCTTCATATTGAAAAGTTACCTATTATAGACTGGTAAATTAAATGAGAAGTTCCTCTAATGCAAAATAAACTAAGTGACTGAGCTAAGTTAAACGGCCCTTGAGCTTATGAGTTTTTTGGCAGAAACCAATTTTTTTTTCCCCCTACATCTGTTCTGTGCAAGCCTTCTGAAGGTGGTTTGATGTCTAATCAGGCAGATAAAGCAATACAAACCAGGGTGCTGAGAAGTAGTTAAAAGCCCATCCTGAAGGATACCAGGGTGGTTGCAAATTTGGTATAGCACAGTGATGCTTTGTGTTATGAAAGTGTGGTTTTGTTTGGAAACTTTTAAATGTTCCCTATATGTCTTCCTTTCTATAAACTCAAAGCAACCGCATCAATTTATAAAAAGGGTGGTATTGGAGTTTTGGGGGGTTTTGTTGGTTTGTTTATTGTTTTGGTTGGGCTTTTTAATTTATGTGTGCATTAAAAACCAGAAGCAAGTCTTAAAATATTGTCACTGCAGACAATAAATATGAACTTGACAGGAAAATATCAAAATGTAAGGAGAAATGGCATGCACCACAGCGCAGATGGAATGAGAATTAAAATCATCCTCTGCTCCTGGGTCAAAGGACAAGAGAGTTTCTGATTTCAGGGTATATATTTTAGTCCTGGGAAAGATAATAAGCCCTGTCCCACCAGCAATTTAATACAGACTGTATTTAATTGTTAGTGTGGTAGGTTTCTCTCTCTCTCAAAGATATACCACGCCTTACTGAACACAAGAAAAATGTGGGGAAAATCCCAGCAGACAGCAATAGAAAAATCCTGCAGCTGTTGCAAGAAAATGGAGATGGGAATACATTTACTTTGTCATCAATACCTAGATGGGCTCAGGATGTGCTTATATGATGAGCCCCAAAATCATACTGAGATGCTTGGAAAATGGTCAAAATAAATACAAGAGTGCTGTCTTACTCTGCATGTTTGTCCAAGTTCGTAACAGAATTCCTTGGTTTGAAACTCACTTTTGTCTGGTGTATAAATCCTTCATTTAGTTCTGTGTAGTAGGTGCTTTTGTGTGGCATGGTGGTAAAGTTATGTGCTTATTTCCATCAAATTTAATACGACAGTCATCTAACAGGCATTATTTACTCTGAAGGATCCCGAGGTTCTGAAAGTTTTGTAGATGGAAAATCTTCTCTCTGCACTCTGCAATGGGGAAAAAAAAAAAAAAAACCCACCAAAAAAACCCCAGCAACAAAACTTTTGGAAGTTTTGTAAGAAGATGAACATTTGTGTGCATATTTTCCACACAAAATACTTCTTTAATAGTGTGTCAGGTGAACAAAAAGATATTTGTATTGCAACTGATGATGCTTAGCAAGAAATTCAGAGTTACTAATAAAACTGTGAAAATACAAATGTCAATATGAATTCTTAACAGCTCCCAGGGCAAGATGTAGGTTGTTGAGAGAGTTATGGACACAGGAAGTTTTTAAGGAATTTTGGCAACTCTTGTCTACTTTATTGCTGTGTGACCAACTCAAGAATGAATTATTTCAAATGTAAAATTAGTCTGTGGAGGAAAGGATATCGTCAAGTGTGATATCCAGGCATTGTAATATATCCACAGGGAGTCAGTGTTGCCGGGGGTCTTCTTTGCACCAGCCAGCTAATGGACCCAAACTAGGGAGGCAGAAAATAGGGAGTTAAATGCAGAGGTACAAAGCTGCTAATGGTTACTGTTTATTTTTTCTGACAGAGAAGGTCAACTTTAATTTTGTATCTGTCACATGCTTGAATTCTAATGTATCATCTTAGCAGCTTTTAAGAATATTCCAGAGATGGTTACCAGAAGATAATGCAGAAGTGAAGCATGGTGGTATCTGTGAGTGGGGGGAGGGAACCGGTAAGCTTACATTGTCCTTTGGTGTAAATCATTGCTAAGTTTAGTGGGACAACTGTCTTTCTTTAAAGTCCAGATTATTGTTCATTGTGCAGGCAGGATGATAACTAATTGAAGAAAAAAATGTCATCTGCATGGCTCTGAGTAAAAGCTAAAATTTTATCTTTTACTTCATTTTAAAATGCAGAGAATGACTTCAGAATATCTCTCTCTCAAGCAGTAAAAAAGGGTTTTGTTTAGCCGTAAGTAGTGAAATTACATTTTCTCGCTAACAAGAATGTACAGTAGCAAGAGACTTTCATTTCAAAAAGGCTCTTCTAAAATCCAGCCATTGAAAGTTGTGAATATGGTAAGCAAGCCCAGTGTTTTTAAAATAAATATTCTAATGCCTGCTCAGAATGTGGGCATGGGTATGTATAAAAAGTGTGTTTTACATTCAGTTTTTGGTATGTTGACTTAAGTTTTTTGTGAAGGGAAAGAAAAAAAATAAGTATAATCAAAGCTAGAACTTGATCTGAATGTGGCAAAAAAAATTTCTAATGCTGGAGCTGATAGAAACAGTGACTGTATACAGGTACTTGCAAATTTAAATATTCAGTTCTATGGAGAAAATTAAAATTTGTCTTTATGTTTAAGGAAAACCAGAATAACTTCCATGTGATTTTCTTCCTCATCTTTTTCTGAAAGGTATATGACTGGTAATATAAAAGACAGTTTAAAAAACTCAACCAAACAAATGTCCTTTGTAGACAGAAATATGAAAGTACTTTCTTACTATGCAATTAAATGAAATTGCTGAATATATTTCTTAAAATTCAACTGCTAACAAAAGCAGTTACAAATTAAATACCCTGAGTACCTGCAGAACTTGTCAAACTGTTTCAGAAATTTTGTGATGAGGAATATCTGGAATTTAGGCTATCCTTGAGCAAGTTGGCCAGATAGGGATTTAAACAGCTAAGTTTGAAAGTACTGGCTGGCTTTTGGGCTTTTTGTTTTGGGTTGGGTTTTGGGTTTGTTGTTTTTTCAATTTTGTTAGTCACCTTTAGGAAAAGATCTTAATTCCCTGCTCTATACGCTTTTTGTTTACTTAAACTAAATTTGGTATTTTGGTATTTTCTACCAACAGGTATTTTCTTTTCTGGGTTTATTTGGTTTTTAATAATTCCTTCCCCCTCCACCCTCACCCCCCAGCTTCCCACCCCTCCCCTTTCTAAACTATAGTATTTATTTTTCACAGCCTTAGCTGACCAAGAAGTAAAGCAGCATGGGAAGAATAAAGCAGATATGGGTGGGGTTCTCTGAAACAGATTCGTTTTCTCCCTGTGCATTTCTGTGCTGTGGAAAAGACTTTATGCTTATTCACAGAGAGGGAGTTTAGAAATGTTTTTAGAAAATGCAGATGTGCAAAGCATTCTTAATAAGGATGGGAAAAGAGTTTGCACTCCCCTTTTAACCACTCTCTCACCTCAGCCCTTTTCAGCATGTAACCTTATTCTCTGTGGGATTACTTGGATGAAAACCAATTAGAGAACTGCTCACACAATATAAATGCATACAGATTAGTACAGATTGAACAGTACCAATGCCAACTAATCATACAGTATATAAAGTCCTAAACAATATAGATATTAAGGAATGATGGGGAAATGGACTCATATTGTTGTAAAACTGAGCACAAAATGGAAGCAGTATAAAACTGTTTATTTAAATAATAAATAAAGTATAGGTTTTCTCTTCCCTCCTCGTTCTTTTTTTTTTTTTTTTTTTCCCTTTGTGGCAATCTGCCCACAGACAAACTAAAGATACCAAAGAAAAGTCAGCCTACATGTTTTCCTGGGTATTGCCCGTGCCTTCATGGTAACATTACTTCATTGTTGGTTTTCGTCCTTTTACTGCCCATCCCCTTGATAACCTCAAATGCAGTGCTTATTCTCCAGCTGGGACAAGAATGAAAAAATGGTCTCCTCTAAGTAGGATGGTGATGCCACTACAAAGGTGTCTGGGAGGGACAGAGACTGTGAATATAACCGAGTTATTTTAATGCATGGTCCCAAAGGACTGTGAGACCTGAAGGGTTTGTTTTGCTGAGTGAAGCCTGCGAGAAGAGGACTGCAGAACCATGAGATCAGCCATTGTTTCCTTTTGCGTTGGTGTTGTCAATTCCTGACATTCTGGGGAGGATATTTTGAGGAAAATATAGTACTTTTTTCTCTTCACACCCGTTGCCCAGCAATGGAATTGGAATGATGAGAAAATGCAAGTCTCCTTCAGGTTTCATGCTCTCTTCATACTACAGTGTCTGTTCTGATGTGCCTACAGCTTTGGTCATTTTGTTTCCCTTTAACTTTTTCCTGCTTTTTCTGTTGCTATTAATAGGAAAATGTTTTCATGTTTTAAATTAAAACTAGGCTTTCTGACGAGCAGTAAACTCTTCCTACTTCCCTCTTTTGATATTTCTTTGTTATATTTAATCATGGAGAAACCTTTTGACTTTTTAAAGTGATATCACAGACCGTTTTCAGTCTGTTCCTAATCAGAGCCATGTGAGGTACCCGTTATTTACTTTAATACTGAAAAAGCTTTTTAATCCTTGAAAAACATTTTGGCAACAGTCTTGAAATAATGTGCTAGAATTTGGAGTGGCCCACTTTGTATCTTCTCCTGGGCTTTTGCCTGACTGATCTCTTAGCTGTTAAACTAAATTGTCCACTTACTATTATAATAAAAGTGAGAGTAAGAAGTCTGCCTAGATATAGCTCCAAGCCAAAAGTGGAAGATAAAACCACACATAAAAGGACTGAGTCATACTCGAATTGGCAAAAAAAACCCCAAACTCGAGACAACTAAAGGAAACGGAATAGTTTACAGGAGAGATTGGTGTATACATCGGTCTCCAGAACAGCTGTCATTTTTAGACCAGCAGTGATTATGCATTGAATTTTACTCTGAAAGTGTTTACTATAGCATTCAGAAAAAAAGGCTAATTACTGTAGTAACTCCCTGTACTATATGGTGTCTGTTTGTCTCTAGCTTCAAAGAAGAGAGAAAAGAAATCTCTGCTACCATGGTTATTACATAATTTTAGCTGGATTTCTGTGCTCCAGTTTTAATAGAGATGTGCAGGATCTCAAATGTCTGCATTCATTAAGCTCTCACTGCTCAGCTCTGTAGCTGAAACCTGGAGCCAAATCCTGACATGTGTGCTCAGGTACTAATTATGTCCAATCAGGAATATTGGATAGGCTCTTGTGCATGTGACACCTTCATCAGATGATGTCTAGATGCCATCATTTCCTTAGCTGGTGTAGTCTAGTAACAATTCCCCTATCATGAGAGAAAGTCATTTTAGAAGTGATGGATAGAGAGCAACAGCTAGTGGAGAGCTTGGTACCTAGGCGGTGTGACTTGTCAGTGACACAGAGCAGGAGAGGGCAGCAGGGACCCACTGGCTAGTCGGAGTTCATGTAATCCACTCCTCCCACCATGGTTTGCTCTAGATCCAAGGCTTTTGGGGACTTAACTGATTGATTCTTTGGTGGAACTTTTAATTTCTGACCTCAAATGAAAATACTTATTAGCAAATATGTGGGACCACTTTGGATCCTCTGGATTTTTGCCTGAACATGGGATTGCTGGGCTTATTCATGCCAAGTCTCAGTGAATTTGAAGCAGTACTGACCTTTTCCATGCAAAATTCAGACCTGAACTTTAAAAAGGTGTAACTTCTTATCATTAATATGAATAATTTCTCAGATTTTCCAGAATAAGATATATTTTTCCTCAAATTCCTTTCATTGTCATGCCTCACTACTTCCCAGCCCACTTTTGTCCAGACCAGCTGCCCCCATTGCATTTCTATGGAGTCCCAAACTCTGACCATCCTCAAAAGACAAAAAAGTGCCCTTTCAGATCACCTGGCTGTTTAAGCTACAAGATGAGATGTTATTACTTACTATAATAACCAACACTGTGGATGGAAAGTTCTCGTTTAGAGCACTTTGCCACATCACCTATCATACCAAGTTAAATTAAACATAATTTGAAAGGCATTATTCCCATCTATCAAGCAGGACTATGTTATGCAGATGATCACTGAAGATTTATTTTATTGTTCTATCTGTCACGTATTTGTCAAGGACCAGTCAGGGAACTGAGGCATCAAAAGCCCAAAGGGTTTAAAATAGGAAAAAGTCTATTAGGTCATCAGGTCCTCCCTTCTGCTAGGAGAGATTTGTTACTGACAGCGTGGTCTGAAGTGCTTTGTCCAGTCCAATTTTTAATGACACCTGGTGTTGTCTAGAAATTCTGGCAGGTGAAACAATGTTTTACAGAAAAAAAAAATCAGCGGAAAAGACTACTAACATAGGGAATTATATGGGGGTTGGAGGCTTTATGTGAGTCT
This sequence comes from Gallinula chloropus, assembly GCF_964237585.1. Taxonomy (NCBI): domain Eukaryota; kingdom Metazoa; phylum Chordata; class Aves; order Gruiformes; family Rallidae; genus Gallinula; species Gallinula chloropus. The sequence goes on from NC_140085.1 coordinate 145,872,446, forward strand.
TCTGCAGTCTCAGAAAACCTTGTGCAGAACCATTGGAGAAAGTCTGGGCCAGCTCAGGGAAGATACCTATGGTTTTTGAACACAAACCACAAATGATAGCAGAGCATTGATTTTTTAATAACAATTTTTGTGTTGTTCTATGAAAATACATTGGTAAAAAAAAAAAGTAAAGGATGTAGGGTTGCATTTGAGTGGACAAAGGAGAAAATTGGCTGCCAAGGTAATAGAAGTGCAGTGGAACACTCTTTTTGTTTCAAGTATGGGAGAGTGTAAGAAAGCAGCACGCTGATCACAGATTCATCTCAAAAAGCATACTGCATCCTCAACACCTGCTTGAACTAACAAGACATCATGGATGAATTCCTGTTCCCAAAGAAGGGTCTTGCTATTGACTTCCTTGGGGTTAGGATTTCACACAATAGTTGAAATTTCTGCTGTGCATTCTGGGGCCCAGGACTGCTGGAACTTCGACTCGTGAAAACGCTTGCACGGTGCCGTAGAGGGAAGGGAAACGCAGGCTGCAAAGAAACAGGGAGAGGTCAAAGTCTGGGATGCTTTCTGTACCATCTCCTGACTGGGGCTCATGTCTACCAGGCTGATACTAATGCCAGACATTTCTTATGAGTTTGCATTCCGGAGAACAATAACCTACCTGAAAGACTGTATTTTCTCTAATTCCCTTTTAATATCCTGCTCATGTTCCTGAGTGTGTAAGTAAGTAATTGATATGTTATTGTTATGCCTAGACTTCAGGGATATTTTTGAATGCTATCTTCAAGGAAGTGGTGTCAGGGCATCATGTGAATTGTGAAGGAAAGGAATGCCATAGCTGACTACCTCCTGTGACCAATAAAGCTCTGTGCTACGCTCTTTCAGACTTCACTCTGTCATTGATACTGTCAGTTCCAGGCTTCCTGCTGGTCATATTTACTATCCTAGGCTGTGGAGGAGGGGAGGTGAAACTGCCCTCCAAATAGTAGAGATCGGAAGCGGTGGGGATCCTGAAGATCAGGCTTGAAGACCTTGAATGGATTAGTGGCCCATGGCTTAGCAGGTGTGATGTTGCATTTTGCGCTATCTGTATGTGCCCTGGATACTTTTGTCACACTTCACCTCAGCAATAATTTTCACTGAGTTCACTCTCATTCCTAGTTTTAATAATTCAAATTTAATATGGAAGGAATCATATATACAGCCTCCTAGTCAAATCCTGGAAATGGTTCAGTTCATGAGAAACTGGCACTTTCGTTAGGTTTTCTACCCTCCAATAATAGAAAATATGAGTTAAAGAAAAAAATTACTGTTAGAAACTGTAGAGATGTGGTTCTCAGTATAAAGTGTTTAGAAGGGCAGCAACTCAATACAATTTTGCTTTGTCATTTTCAAAAATCTACAGATCCTTGTTTTTTATGTCTTATATCCCCCACATCAAAAGATAAAAAGTTATTGTCCATTATTATATGATTCTGGTACCCTGGGAACAGTTAAATAGAGCATGTTCATATTAGAAAACCTAGAAGTGGAAAATATGTATCAAAAGAGATAACATCCTTTAACAATTGAGGATAATGAATTTAAAAACAATAAATTCTTAGCCAAGATTTGTCATTAATGCTAACTTTCTCCTTCCTTTATGCATTTTTCACTTATATACTAGAAAAACTTTTTTGAGCAGTTTTAGTCACCCATGAATATTCGCCACACAACTGTTCATGTGAAAATGGCACCTCTATAAGGAAATCTATGTATTAAAAAACAAACAAAAACCAAACCAGCTTTATTTTATAACTTACTTTCTTACTAAATCATTCCGTGGTATGAAGAGAGGGTGACGTTTGTCACTTGCCCGCCTCAAGGCAACACAGCTGCTAGATGTGTGGGGTTACACTGAGGAACAGTATGTACCTCTAAAGAAGTTCCTGACTTGCTCTCTACTGGGAATTTAGGATGGCTTCCTTAGTAGCAGTTTACAATATAGATATGAGTTAGGTCCCTGACGCAGCTGAGCGGGTTTCTATCCTGAAGTCATTAGTAGCATTATGGAAAGAATAAGCACTGACTGGATCTTGTTCTTACTGAAGTCTGCTGCCCAAGCTTGTAGTCTTGTAAATGTCAGTACTGCAGAAGAAATACTGTGGGTGAGCCTGTTTCTGAGGGCAGGATGAAAACATTGTTGGTGGGTTTCAGCTGGCCTTAATTCAAGTCATTGCTCCCAAATGTCCAGTAATGGCCACCTACTGATCCTAGTCCAGCTGGCAGCATGTACATAGAAAAGTCTCTGTGGAGATAAGCAGCAATTAAATCACAGAAAGAGAGAAAGCAATTGCTGTTAAAGAAGCTAATACTGGGAAATACCACAAAGCCAAGTTTCTACTGCATGTGTAACACTATTTCTTACAGGATTCAAACTGCCTGCGCCACAGAAGAAGACAGTGAGTGCATAAGCATATTGGGGCAGGTGGGGGTGGAATTAGAGTTGAATGCGATTTACACTGCTTGAGGCCACTGTGCCTGTGCTACTGTGGTGGAAAGACATATGGTGCTTGCTTGAAGCAAGCAGAACGCAAGCAGAGGTCAGTCTTGCACTAGTGAACAGTACCTTGTGTGTGGGTATACAGTGCTACTGGAACTCAGCAGTGGCTAACACAATTTACTTTTCTATTGTGGACACTGTAGAATTGGGGTGACAAGATGAAACTGTGCTCACCACTGGAGAGGTTATCCTGAAAAATGTATTTGTCTGCAGTGGAGGTAGTGTAATTTCTGTCATAGGAGCCTCATGCCTTTGCTAAGAATCTGAGTTTCACCAAAATATGATTCTACTAGACACTGCATTCTTGTGGTATTTAAAGGAAATAGAGGGGATTAATACCCAGGAAATTCCTGCTTAGGGAATGGAATTTACTATTTTGGATATTTGCATTGAAGTATTTTGTCTTCTATAAAAATGTCTGAGAAGTAAAAAACATCCTGGAGTGAAATATTATTTACCTATATAGAGGATTTTTTTGTTTTCAGCTACTTTGACTCAGCCAGCATTTCTCTCGGGTAGCATTTGGATTTTGTTAAAAATCAGAATTTCTGTTTCTCTTGCTCATGCATTCTCTAAGTTTAACTTACATGGAGCCAGTAGATGGTAATTCTGTTTCCGTCCTGATACAGTAAAAAATAACCTCTTCGTATTAAGATGACTTAGCTTTTTTGTAAAGATGTGGCACACAGGTCAAAATCAATATGTATCCAAATCCTTTGTGGCAAGAAAAGATGGATAAAATGCTTTGAGACAAAATTTTAAAAACAAACACTGTAATTAGCTTTTATTTAGTCTTTTTTTTTAAGACAATGATTTTCATTTCATATGGAAATGTAGATTTCTTCAGAGTAATTTCATGTTCTTTTTGGTTTAAAGCAACTTTTTTCCTTTGATTACTGAAATATGCAGTTCTCTCTATTTAACACGTAATACCAAATCAACATACTTCCCCCTTCCTTTTTTTGCTGATGACAGTCAGCAGAAATCGTGTTCCAAAGTGCCCTGAGAACAAGGGCATTGATCTCAAGTGAGACTCTTGTGCCACCTTCCCCTTGTCACTTTCAGCTGTAATTTGTTAAGATATCAGCTCTAAATTATTAAACACTTTATAAGTATAAATAATTCAGCAGTCAACAAATAAAGTGACAGCCCATTAATCAGTTCCTGTACATGTACATAGGTGGCATGCTGTGGTCTGTGTTGGGGTATGGATTCTGCTGAGGTCCGTGTGCTTTGCAGCACTGCTGCTGCTTCTCACCTCAGGAAAAGGTCTGCATGTGTGTGTTTGTAGGCTTGTTATCTGCTTGCACACAACCAAATAAGTTCTTCCTGAACCCCAGCTGCATCAAACTTCGAGGCTTTTGTTGTATGAGACCACATGGATACAGGGTTTTTCCTTCTGGCCTGCATTTAAACCTTTAAAAAGGCCTGCCCAGACAGGGAACACCAAAAATCAAGCAGCGTGTCTGTAAGTGGGCCTGCTGCAAAATGACACAATATTTCTGACAGTGGGACCATGTCTTTTCTATTTCAGGTATTACCTGAACAAGAGAAGCAGTGTATGAATCAGGCTGAAATTCTTGTATGCCACCCGTATGGTCAAGAATCATCTCCTCAGGATTTCAGTGAAGTTCTTGTCACACACAGGCAGCATCTATCTATGAAATGCTGTTGGTAGAACACTGTATATTCCGTATGCAAAGTATGATTAGGGTTTTCAGTAGAAGGAAAGACTATTTCATGTTCTTGTAATTCTACCAGGAAGCCATCACTGGACACAAATGTACTTGTATCCTTGGAAGGTTAAAAAAAAAAAGCCTTTGGACCTTGCTATCCCAATATACCAAGAATCTTCTATGTAAACCTGTATGTGAGGATTATGCTCTATGATTAGCTATGTTGGCATTTTGAAAAAAACAAAGCAAAACAAAACAAAAAATCTTCTCTGGAAAATGGTTAAAGAAATTCTGTGTGGATTTTTGTGTTTTTAAACCATCATACGACAAACATAAATGTACAGTGATTGCCTTGAAGCCTTTGTTTTCAACACTGCAGGTGTTACAAATTTGGATTGGCAGTAAAAAGTTTCCTTGGGAAGAATGGGAGAAATGATTGTTTAAGAGCTTTCCATTCTCATCTTGCATAGAAAGCCTGGGAAATTCTTGATGTAATGGGAAGACTACAAAGAGGCAACTGAAATGATCCTAAGTCAAGGATCAATCCATCACATATAGGAAAAGATTATGTATGTGTCAATCTCTCTTGCTTTTTGATGCAGAACAAATGGATGTTACCCTTGGTAAATGGTTTATATGAATGCCAGTGCAGCGTTTTAATAGAACAGGCCAAGGACAGGGAGACCTCAGACTTCAGCACAGTCAGGGTTTCTTGCTGGATAAAGCACTAGACTGGAACTCGTAAGACCAAAGTTCTGCTCTCGCCAAGCTGTTAGATGACCTTGAGCAAGTCACTTCACCCCTATACAGCACCCTTATAAAACTGTGATAATGATATTGACCTCTTTTGTTAGAAAACTGTGAGGTCTAGTGGTTAAAAGTCCTGCTTAAGAGCAAGGTGGTGTCACCCTGTGCATAGTTGGAACTTGGATGAGGAAATTTTTGGACCACATACATGCAAGTGAAGAGATCTAAATTACACTGGTGATTTAATTTGCATAAGTGCTTGAAAAGAGAAAAGTGAGCACCTGTGATGAAGCCGGTCTGAATAATATATAGCATGTAAGTGCAATGGCAGTAACAAGAAAATAATGTGGTTCAGAAACTGAATATGAGAAATGACAAGCAACTGGCAAAGGAAAACCTTCACTAAACGGAATGCAATTCCACAGTGAAACCGGGTAAACTATGCAGATTTTGTAAAAAATAAAACAATATGGAGATTTTTCTTGCAGTGGGATCAAATTTAAATCTCTTTTATGAAAGGCCTATGCTGAAGAGCTAGGTAGACCAGGTTTAGCTTCTGGTTTTCCTGTGGCAGGGTGAATGCAGAAATCCATCCCCTGGTGCAGAACTTATTCACTAGCACATGTGAGTGTTTATTGTGAAGTGAAAACATCACAGCACAAACTGAGGGTGAGGAAAACATACCTGAGATATTACCTTTCTGACTATTAAAAGAGGAATTAAGGTCCCTGGTCAAGCGATCAGGTTTGTGGGTAACGAGAATATTTAAGGTCTGCAAGGTTAAGGTGATATGGCACCAGCTATATATAAAATGCCAGTACCAACACTCTTGAAGCAGAGCTCAAGGTGAAAGTTAAAACTGTCATGGAACAAGGTGGCTGAAAAAAGTTGCAAGGCCAATTGACTGGATCAGCAGTATGGTGGCAGTTAGAAAGACAGGGAAACTGATGATCTGCATCAATCCAAAAGACCTCAATAGCATACTAAAGTGCTTATACTGTTCCCTGCCAACAGTCCCTGAAGTATTGCCAAATCAAGTGAACACAATAGTCTTTTCAGTCATGGATGCCAGAGATGGCTTCTGGCAAGTAAAACTGGATGCAGCAAGCAGCTACTTGACAACTTTCTGGACCCTGTTTGGGTGCTATCAGTGGCTGACAATGCTGTACAGAACGGGAATCGCTTCAGGGGGTACCAGCAGAGATTGCACACAGCCCCTGAGGGTTGTCTGCTGCAGATATCAGTGCAGATGACATTGTTTATACTCATGTGGGAGGGCAAGGATTGAGCTACGGCCAACCATGATCACAATTTTGCTCTGGTAGAGACAGCAAGAAAGATCAGTCATGAGCAAATATGAGCATAGCTGTACCAAACAAAGCTCTCTAGCCTCATGTCCTGTTTTGTAGAGGAAGTCAAGAAGTACAAAAATATGTCAAGTGCCCAGTGATAATCCTGAAAATTTCCTCTATGTTGAACTTGGGGAGGCAGACATAGCTGTAAAGCAATACATGAACAGACACCTAAATATTCTCACTGACATATTCAGTACCAGCAGTAGCTTCTGAGAGGTGTTATTTTCCCTTGCAAAGGTCCCTTCCCTTCCCTTCCCTTCCCTTCCCTTCCCTTCCCTTCCCTTCCCTTCCCTTCCCTTCCCTTCCCTTCCCTTCCCTTCCCTTCCCTTCCCTTCCCTTCCCTTCCCTTCCCTTCCCTTCCCTTCCCTTCCCTTCCCTTCCCTTCCCTTCCCTTCCCTTCCCTTCCCTTCCCTTCCCTTTGGTGTTAATACATTTTTGTTTTGTCGTAGTTTGGCTTAATTCTGGTTTCTAGCAATTTTACCTCTACAAGAGCCAAGCTTGGTGACCTTTGTTCCCCCAAACTCACAAAAATCCTTTAGAAATGTTATACTTCAATTGCCACTTTTCATTCTTCTCATATCAAAGTATTTTGATGACCAATTTCATCTTACAAAGTTGTTATTACTAGTTTTAGGGGGTTAGGAAGCTATTTATAAAAATCTTTATGACTGCTCTTAACTTTTAACTCAGCTTTCTAGACTTCATGACTTTTTTCATTTTGACATTTCTTCCATTTTTAAATAATTGAAAAATTGATTAACTTTGTAATTTGATTGTTGTCTATAAAATAGCTATAATTTGTTCATGATGGATTTTAGTTGGTTTTTTGTTGTTTTCTCTTTGTGATTGTGTATGCAATTATGTAAAGATATTTTCATTTATTTTATTAAATCATATTAATTTTTCTTTATACTTACTCTAACATTTTATCTATAAAACATCTGCAATCTGTATTTTACTTTCAGGTGCTCTTTTTTCTAACGAGCTAATTGTTACGTTGTCCTCCTGTTTGATATTGAATACCATTGTAATAAATTCTCATTGCCTTTTAAAAAATTACATTTATTGAGTTTCAATATGTTATGGTCACTCTTTTACCATGACTATTTGATGCTAAATTTTTGAGCCAGGGCTTTTTTTCTGGACTAAATAAAATACAGCATCTGCTGTGGATTCTTTGTCTAAGTGTTCCAAGTTTGTTGTCTAAAATGAGTTGTGCTTTGATGTTACATTTAACCACGAGGTAAACAGAGTCCTCCATTACTGTTGCACTTTTTGCTTTGATGTCAGCCCTTCTGAGCTTTCTTACAATCTCACTGGCATTGCCACAGCCCTGCCACTTTTTACTTACTGCCTTTAGGAATGGAGTTGAAATTCTTCAGGATTGTACTTTATTTGTGGGTATAAGAAGCTTTTTGGTCTCATTGCACGTAAGACTCCTTAATGTGTTGAGTTCTTTTTCCACTCATGTGCCTGTATTCCTGAATATGTATCATAAGGGAGACAAAAGAGGGTCTTGGTAAAAGAATGACTCTCAACATTAAAGACAGCTTAAATTAAGAGACAGACCAGACATAAACAGTAACAACCAAAAGCTCTCAAACTCAAAAATGTTACTATTTGTTTCTGATTATGCTCATTTTTGACAGGTATGCCAGTTAACTTTTCTTTAAAACCCAGAAAAGAAAAAAGCCTTATTTAATCTATTCATTAGTACTAAAGTCACAATGTTACCTTCTTTGGCTTCTGTTGCACTTTGAACTGATGCTTTCAGAGAATGGTTTACGGATGCTCCAAGATGGCTTTCCTGAGTTGTAACCATCAATTCTGAATGCAGAATCATGTGGGCCTCATTGGTTTTCCCCCAGAGCATTGATTTATTTTTTTCACACTAAAAAATAGCTGCCTTCTGGTCACTCGTGTGTGTGTGAACTCTTTGTAGGTCCTCAGCATTTGCACAGAAATAAGTACTAAAAAAAAAAAATAAATTAGTATCATCTGCAAAGTTGGAGTTTTTAGCATTCACTCTTTTTTCCAGATCACTGTTGACTACACTGGGAAAAAAACTGCCCAAGCATCAGTCAATGGTAGACCACCCTAAATGTCTATGCTTGGAAGTTTTCTTCCTATCCTTTAATCAGCTTCTGATCTAGAAAAATTCATGTCTACCAGTCCTGCAACAGTTTAATTTATTTAATAATCTTGGATACCAAGGACTTTTTTAAATAATGCAAGTATATCCACATTTTTAGTGACATTATCAGAGAAGTGCAGTGGGGTAGTGAGGTAGGATTTTCTTTAGAGCAATTGGGCTCTTTCCCATAGAACAGGCTTGTCTCTAGTCTCACTAATATTACATTTTCTGTGACTTGAGAAGAAGTTAACTTTGCTTTATTTGGGTTTTTTTTTTGTTTGTATTTATTTTTTAAACTGGAGATGGAAGCCTGTCTTTCCTAGGATCATGATGACTTCTTGAGACTTTTTTTGAGGTGGGAGTTGCACTGGCAGTTGGCCAGTCTTCTGCCACAGTGGCTTTTTGTAGTGTAGTTTACAGATCTTGGCCAAGAGTCCTGCAAATTCACATCTGAGTTACTTCTGAGTTTTTGGGTGAAGGCCATCCGGTTTAACATCTTACTTCTTACATCTAATTGATCTATCTGGTCTAATAATAGTTTCAACTTAGTGCGTGTTCAAGCTCTTGCACAAAAATCCAAAAATAGGAGCAAAAGAATCTGTTCTGGTGTGAAAGCAAACCCTAATACTTAAAATGCTTGAATTCAAAATTAATTAAAAAATGAACTTACAGTATGAACTGGATTGAAGGGAAAGTTTCAAAATCTTATAGAAACAGAAATGGGATTCTTCATTCACATGCAAAATAAATTATTTCTTACCTGGCAGTTACAGTCTTTTCTGTGTATTTGCCATGCACATACCTGCCATCAAGCAACCTGCAATGAATTTTACAGAACTGATCCATGATTAAAATCTATGTCCTATATAACTTTTTTTTTTTAAAACAGTTCCCTAAGAAGACATATAGATGGTAATTCTGCCTTTTTGAAGATGGAAGGATAACACCTGGCATGTATTTCTCAATAGAAAATGTTTAGATTCACTTCACACATCTTCCTTGTTAGGAAATGAAGGGTTAATTAATCTCTCCTTAGCTGCTCTCCATTAATAGTTCAATCAGGGAGTATATTCTAGAAGCTTCAAATCCAGTAAAGTTCATAGACATTGCAGTAATTTTGTACCACTATATCATGCTACCAGAGGGGATATCAAGATTAGAGTTTTAATGCTGAATATCGAACACATCAGACTGAAGATGTGGAGTTCTTAATTGCCAGAGTGGGAGTGTCTATGCCCAAAATAATCTTGCAAGGGAGAAAGTTCACTGGGTAACTTGCAAGGCATAAGACTGGTTTCTTATATCCCGTCTTGGCTTTGAGAGTAAATTCTATTAAAAAAAGTATATATTGATATGTGCTTAAGAGTGTTAGCCACTGCATACGGAGAAGGCAGGGTTATATTTTCATGAGCAAACAATAGGAGGAAGGTCTTTTTACCCAGGTCTCTTTGCTGAGATAATCTCTCAAAACAGAAGGATCTCCTGACCCGTTTTCCTTTTCCTCCTGGAACAGTGCCTTAATCATTGATGTTGTTATCAGCACTTTATCTGAGAAAAATCTACTGCCTCATTTGCAGACCTTCTCCTGGGACTTGAACATTTCCAAAACTTGAAGTGAAAAGGGAATTTGAATTGCCTTTTTACTGAATGTAGGTGCTTTATATCTGGGATGGTTAGCTAACGTGGAAAATGTGTCTTCCAGCAATTTTGCAGAAAATGAAGTTCTTCACTCCAGATTTTATGTACACAGACCCAAATGAAATATCAACAAAATATTTCTGAGTTGTTTGCTGTGGTTTTGGTAAAAGGAAAAATCTAAATTCTGTGTTCAACACATTTTTCCCCTGTTTCAGTTAATGACCTGCTTGCTTCCTCCAGTTCCTTCCCCTAAAAACAACCAAGATTCCCAACATGGTCACATCAATCTTAATAAAGAATGAATGTTTTGTGATTCCTAGATGAGGTTAGCATTACCTCTGAGGGAAATTTATCCACCTCATTGTGTTTTATATAAGATATGATAGTATAGTAAAATGGGAAAAGATGAGATTTTAGATTAGAGCCTGGAAAACTGTCTTGAAAATTCTGTTATGAAAAGGAAGGGAAAAAATTCCTTTCTATCCTGCAGAGGTATAAAGATCTAGCAAACCCAGATTTTTTTGCTCACAAAATGATGAAAATTTCTCCATAATATCTTGCGCCAAATTATTTTATTCATTGCAATTTAAATATTTCATTTTGATTTTCTTATTAATGGTTTTCTCTAAAAGCAATTTCACTTTGGAAAGAAATTTTGAAATAAATGTTCCATTCCAAAAATGTTAAATAGGGCACTTGGGTGTTATTGAAATACCTAGTTTTATTTTCAAGCTGACATGCTTTGCAAATGCTGGGGGTTTTATTAAAATTTTATGTTAAGTAATTCAAAACTGCGTGATTATAAATTTGTGAGTCAAGTCTATTTCAGGGGAAATAAAATTCTTCTTCAAAGAAACAGGTGGCTGGGCACATATAGCTTGCACTGCACTGATCAGGAACTATTTAAGTGACACATTGAAGAGAGTTCAGTGTGTTGATCTATTTCCAATTTGTGGTGAGGTTTGGGTTTTCAGTGTTACATTATGCATTTTAATTATGGCAAGAGTTAATCTTCGGTAAGGACAGGATGACTGTGCTCTACAGACTGGATTCAAACTGTGGGATCCACGGATGCTAAAGAGCTTCCAGGTCTGTAATCCTGACATTTGGAGCACTACAACTATAGCGTGCACTGTGGCATGAAGCTGCTCATGGTTTAAACCTGACCTCTGGAAATGTTAACATGTCTATTGCTTGCATTTAGATAGTGCCAAAGGAACTACAACTTACAGTGCCAAGTGGTACACAGAGATCATAAAGACCATCCTCACCCTGGAGATGTGGAGGACAATAGATACGGATTCAAATAAATAGCCAAGCGGTCAGACATTAGTTATTGTGATAGGTTGTAGACCCAGTGAACCAATCAAGATTTCAAAGACAAATGACTTTATGAGACATTGGCAGTTGAATAATGAATCCATCTTAATATTTACCTAAAGAAATCTTCTGTCTAATTGAATGACTTAGAAAAAAAATAGTGAAATTTAACAAATGGAGGAATGGATGTTTGCATCAGTGATTTACCAACTCTTGTCTCTTAGAGTTAATGAATAAAAATCAAAAAGAAGCCCAGGATGGGCAGTAGGGTGATCTAAGAGTGTAAATTGACATTTAATGCAGTAGTCAAAGATGAGTCCAAGGAAGGATGCAAAGGTGAGGGAAGACCAGCAGTGATGAATCTGACAGAGGGAATCTTACAGCAACAGTCTAGTTTGATATGAGTAGGGCATTGTCTCAAGGCTAGAGATGTGACTGCAATCAAAATCAATGCTAATGAGACTCCATTTAAAAAGGGTGATGGCCTGGCCATGTCATACAGAAGATGCATGTGCTGACAACGTGTCGCAAATGGTCATCATCCTCAAAGATCAAGAACACTGGTGTGCACATGGAAGGTGGAAGAGGCACCAGCAATGGTGCTGAGACCCTGTTGACCAGGAAAGCAGCTTGTTCCTTTCTGATGGAAAGGCTGCAACAGATGTTCCTGATGGGAGCAAGGAACAACTCTGGGATTATATTATTTTGTTCTAAATCAGCTGAATTCCAGTTTGGTTAGAAAAACATCTGATAAAAATAATCACCACTCCACTTGTTTTAATGATTGTGGTCATTCACGACAAGTCACTGTGGACTCTTCAGCCTGAGGTTTCATTTTCCTCATTTCAGGGAAATATGTAGACACTTAAACACACTGCAGACATTATCCAAATAGAAATTAATTCACCAACATCACTACTACAAATATAAAATGTGATTTTATATTAGGAAAAGTATTAAACTTAGATACTTTAAAGAAAAAAATAGTTTAAAATGAATGCATTTGTTAAAGATTATAAATTATCATCAGCTAGTGTTTATAGTTAATTTAAATATGATGACATTTCTGCCATTACAAAATTCTGAAACAGGTTTGGATGATGGTTAAAAAAGTGCAACCTTTATGAAGCTTTCCACTTTGTATGTATTTAGAGATTTAAAGTGAGACAGCATGCTATTTCAGATAGGTGTAAAATTAGAAACATCATCTAATGAGATGTTATGTGTTATGATTTTTTAATGTATTATTTATGGAAAACTTTTACCAGGTTATCTAGCACTCAAAATAAATGAAAGATAACCATTTTATTAAGAATATTACAGATGGGCTTGAAGAATGAGTTTTGTATGTCAAGAACAACAAAGCATATGTAGTATTTTCACTTTATTCTGCATCTGTAAAACTGTGCTTTATAGCAAAAATGATGTACAGAAAATAATCTGAACATAAGTATGATATTCTTTCATACTAGGAATTCAGAGCAATTCAGACACATTAAAGATATGAGACAGACGGTGCAAATAAAGGGCAAAATTATCCAAATAATAAGCAGCAGAAAATGGAAAGAACTCAAAGATCTCGTCTGATCTTGGCTAGAGAGCATCTTCAACTGAAAGATAGTGACAATTTCTAGACAAAACCAGAGGCGTGTAAAAAATTGAGATGAAAAGTTGAAGGATCACTTTTCAACCTGAACTATAGCTAAAGGAAAGCATAACTTTCTGCACATGTATCTGTCGGTGGTTGCCTTCAATTTTCAGCAAGCCTGATCTTCATCACTCTGAGAAGCCTCTCTACCAACATTTCTGAGCCCACACCTGTCTGCTCCTGTCTGCTCCTATGCCCACACAACCCTTATTTCATGTACCACAGTGGAGACTACAGTCCTGTGGTATTATAAAATGTATGGAGAAAAAAGGAAAAAAAAAAAAAACCCAAAATAAATAGAGGTTTCTGGCCACTGGTAGCAGTCTATTGTTACTTCAGGATATATTTGTCTAAACATATGACTAGGCACCTGGGACTGAATGAGTTATCCACAGGAAATCAGAACTGGGTGATATTTTTATTTCTTATAGGAAAATATTAAAATCCAAAAATATTAAAAACCAAATTCTGCAATTCACATTTGCAGCTTTTCCTACTATTTCTACCTATTTTGGAGCAAAGTTTGTCATGATGATTCAAAGAAATTTGAAACAGCACTTACCAGTTATTTCGTAAAGTACATTGAAATGACAAAAGTACAATTGCCATTAAATATAATCAGTTAGGAATAATTATTACCCAGAATTAAGCTATTTATGACAGCACTAGTAGTGATATAAAAAGTTAGCCTGCAGGGAGGAGAGAGAAGGGATCCCAAGTATTAAAAACTTCATGAATACAAACTTTTTGCTTTGCAACAAAAGATATATCACTGCTGTGTCATGGATCTTTGTACCACATGCACAGCAGTCCAGTGCTATGCAAAACAGAAGAATGCAAGCACTGTCCTTGATGTTTACACTTACAAGGGCAGAGTGGTTAGCAGAAACAAATGGCTATATCCTGTAATCAATAATTGCCAACTGGGGAAACTGAATGCAATCACTGAACAAAATGGTTATTTAATCTGAAGTATTACTATGTATTATTCAATATATAATGCTCATTGAGTATTTACTTTGCTGTTTTGGACTAATAAAGTTATAAAATACCCTTTACCTCAACAAAAGACTGACAATCAGTAATTTTGAGGGTCCCTGAAACAAAGGTGGGCATCTGAACTTGAAGACTCCTCTAAAAAGTGGTTTCTGTATATCACCTATTTGTCAGCAGCAGCTTCATTTTTTAATTGTCCTTCAGATCAAGAGGAATAGATCTCTAATTCATTATGTTTCCGACTTGCTCTTCATATATCAAAGTTATAGGTTACTTTAACAACAGACATTTTATCATATTACCTTTTAGTTTTTATTTATTAGAAATACATTCAGCTCTAGTAATCACTGGTGTTGCCTTTTTTTATGTGATGATGTGATGCCTGTGGGCCTCTCTCTTGATACCTGTCACATCTTAGACTTGACTCTTAGAGGCAATGTTGATCTCTTTTAACTGCAAAAATTACACTTAAAATATGTGACAATAGCAACTGCAACAAACAAATCACGGCACTGAGCATCTAGGGTGGGGAGCAGTATGTGACGTCAAATATCGGATGAAAGACTAGGCTTTGAAGTGATTCTTTGGGATAGTAATATTGATTTATTGTTTCATGAGAAACTTAGGATTTGCTCAACCAAATCTCAATATCTGTGTTTAAGCTAGCTCTCTGGACTCTACAGTCATGGGAGAATAGTTGGTGGTCTAATGCAATATTTCATTCAATCCCCTGTAAATACTTAAAATGGATTACATGATTTGTGCTGTATCTATAAAGAGAACTACAGTGATGAGGCTTGATAAAAAATGGTCAATGTTAGATTAGATGAACCCTGCTTGAAGATATTGGAGGAGAACCTCCTCACAAAATGACTGTATTTCTAGCTGTTGAAACAGAAACTACGGGATGTGGTACAAAGTTTCCTTTTTTAACTTCTTGTGGTTCTTCCACTACTCCAAAATATTGCTGCACAAGTGTCCTCTTCCTTTTTTTTTTTTTTTACCAGAGAGAAGAGCAAACTGAACTTCCTTTGGCTTCACAAAGAAGCTAAGCTTTGAAAAATCTACATGGAAATTCATCCTTTACTATCTGGGCTCCTCTTCCTTCAGTGCAACTGAGAAGTTTGGGACATGAAAGGAAACTTACAGGTGATCATAATTTTCTCTTCTAGCTGAACTTCAGATAGATGGACTACTGCATGTCCAAAAAGAACCAAAAAATACCCAACCAAACAAATCCAACCAACCAAACAAAACCAACAAGCAAACAAACCAAACCCTACTATGGTGGATTCTTCACATTTTCCTCAGAAGGTCTAAATGTTTTTCTGTTCACCTCTCTTACCATTATCATCTTCATTCCTACAGAATATGTGTGTCCTTTGCACAGAATGAAATGTTCTTTTTTGTGAAGAAAAATGTAATGTCGACAGACCTTCCTCAGCTTTTATCCATGAATGAACAGCAATTCCAAAAATTAGGAGTGGAAAATTCTATTTCTTTCTTAAAAAGAGTTTTCATTTTTAATTCCACATCCATTTCTATTCACCTCCGTAAAGCAGGTATAAGAGTAAAAAGAATAGAGAATGCACAGGGTTTACTGAGTAGTGTCTTTTGCAAAAGTAATATGCATTTTCTACTATGGGACCTGCTCTGTGTAGAAATCATAATGAAATTATGATTTTTTTAATTTGTGTTTCAGAGAGACAGTGAATACTGTCAATACTTGAGAGTGTCCTGCTCTGGCACATTTGAAATTTAATGTCGTGTATGCAATTCATTATTCCTTAGCTTGCTTTTCCAGCCCTTCTCCTCACTTCTTTGCAATATGCAGTACAAGCACAGGGCTGCACACAAGTCCTGAAATGAAATTCCACATTTAGAGAATCTCTGCTTTCATAATTATCTAAGAGAGGAGATGTTCCCTTTTGGCCCGGATGACTGCAGTTTGTTCGGAGGATCATAGGACAGTGACATCTTGGATCATTGATTTCAATGTCCTCGTAAAAAGGAACATAATGTGATCTGATTTAGATGGTTATCAAAGTCATTCTTGAGACTAGTTAAATTTTCCTTTATCCCTCACAACCCCATCCCTAATACTGTTGGAAATCTCCACTGGAATCCAGTTTCTCAAACACACAGAAACCCTGTGGTTTCCAGATTAAATTTACTGATCCTGTTTCTTAAACTGTGAAACCTCCATTGCCTTATTGTATTAATGGACCTTCTTGGTATAAATCCTAGTTAAAATTTACCTTTCTTGACATATCTTTAGACAGTGTTCTAAACAAGTTCCTATGCAAGGGCGCTAGTACTTGTTGATTGCTGGTTGAACTCCGTCCTCACTTCATACGCTCCAGAATCACAAACATGATTCGAGCAGCTGTGTGAAATCAGCAGTTTATCACCATTTTGTGACCTAATAATATGTCTGAGCCCAAATCTATTCATCTACATCATCGCCCTTTCAAAACAAAACAAAAAAAAAATCCATGCATCTCCTCAATGAGAGGTATCTTCATATTCTAGCACAATGGATGTTCAGTAAATAAATGTCTTTCATTTGTGTTTTGCAATTTGATACATTTCTAATTTTTATTTTCCATTTATGTTTGTTCTAAGTCTGGCATTTTTTGATATGGTTCATCAGCTGTCATTTTGCCATATTTGTTGACTCTACCTCTTAAAACTAAGTGTTCTGTTTATTTTTCTGAGACTATGCAATACAGAACAAAAATCTTTGCTACTGGTTGGATGTGACTTCTAGAGATCTCTAGTCCAACCTCCTGCCCAAAGCAAAGAAAATCAGGTTCTTCATTGTCTTGTCTTGTCAAATTTCAGAAATTTCCAAAGCAGGGAGTGGTATTGTATGATGGAGACCATTCTCCATTCTGTGCTTCACAAGCTCATTGGGACGTTCTTCTACTTCAGCTATGATTGTGGAGGATGTGAAATAATGTGTATCAATGGATAGACAGTTTTGTCCCTTTTTTAGGCAAGGACACATGCAGCTTTGCTCTAAAGAGAGAAGAGAGAAGCTGAACTCTGCCCAAAGAATGCAGTGAGTGGATGTGCTGTCTGGTGCTCAGGCTTGATAGAAAGGCACTCTGACTAAAGACCTTTTCATAGCAGAGGTTTCCCAAACATGGGACTCCAAATGTTTCCTCTCTCAGATCTCTTCCCAGTGAAGATAGCACTACAATTTTTGAGGCTGAATCACATCTTCATCCTTGAAGATTCACAGAAGACTCTAAGAGAAACTTGAATCCTGTCAGCATTTGGCAAGGGGATGAGGAACAAGGAAAGACTTTAGATCCTAGTAATGGCTAATAAATGAATGATTGTTCATCATATCTTCTTTATCGTCATTTGACAGATTTTCCTTTTTCTATCCCTGGAAATGGAGTACTACTCTATTATTTCTTAGTTAAAAGCTCTTATTGATCAAGACTGTCTCAATCCCAGAAGGCAGGAAGATGTGAATATGTAATGTTGGAGCGCGCATTGGAGCTGAGATTGCTGCTTAGGGAATCTAGATACGTAATGTGTGACCTCTATATCCTGTCAAAGCAGCTCAATATATGAGTGTCATTATTTTGTCTACAATAGACTGCTCTCATACTGGTGATCAAGCCAAGAATCACTCACAGAAATTTATACATTAATTCTGAATAACAAATATATTTGAGAAAATTAGTCTGTTTGCAGATAACTCACAGTTAGCACTCTGTGATAACTCACAGATACCCCTTTTTCATTTATGGTGAGTTAAAAGGTTGGAAGCAATGATTTTGTGACTTTTTTCTTGAAGTTTAAGGTCATTTGGGGAGCAAGCTTTTATAAGACAGAGTTCTTGTATACTGAAGGTTTGGATTTTTTGATTATGGAAAATAAGAATGCGGTTTTAAAGAGCAAAATTTATTATATCTTAACTGTCAGGCAAGAAAGTTTTCGATTTTTCCACTCCAGGACCTGTGACATTCTCTTACATGTGAGAAGTTACAGTAAAAATAGACAGCAGGTAGCCAATGCAGCAGGAATTGTACAATGTACTGGCATAAGAAGTTTAATGCAATGTACTTTTAAAACGCATCCCTGTGCTGGAGTCCACTATGTCCCATCAGTTTTACACATGTCAAGCCCATTGAAGATGGTTGGAAATACCTCTAAGAGGAATTACATCCTAATGTGCTTTCACTCTCTAGCTAGAGGACTACCACTAGGTATTTCAGGAAACTGTTTATGAACAGAGAGAAGGAGACTTGAAAGACAAGGGTCATAATTTTTTACTTAGAGCTCTGCACATCATCTTTGAAGAAAGAGGAGAAGAGAGCTCCTATCTTACTCTAGCAATGTATTTTAATGTAAAGAAAATTTGTATTATGTCTGGAAACCATCTAAACAGTTAAATAAATAATAAAGATTGAATTCAGGTGAAGATGCATTCTATACGCTTCATTATCATTCTCTACAGGAGAGACATGCTGATAACAAACTACTTAAACTGCTTTGAGTCATATCCTCTCACTCCTGCCAGCTATCATTAGAACTACTTGAAAATTAAGGTAACATCAGTACAAGTGAGGATGACAAAATCTCATACTGATGTCTGGTCAGTAATGCAGGATTTTAAATTTTATTTTATTGGCTATTTTTTTAAGGCATTGAACTTGCCTTATTCACAAGTGGAAAATCAGTTAGATTCTGATAGAACCTTGCAAGGTTCAGAGATTATAATCTGAGTGCCTTTGGCTTTAGTCTGATCTTGATCTGATATTATACACAAACAAGACAGAGCTAATTCAGTTTAGGGGTTTTTTTCTTTCTTTTTTTTCCCCTTTCATTTTCTTTTTGAGGTGTTATTGTTCTTCTTGATCAAGTTGCACTTAGATTTTGATTTTTAGATTTATAGGTGTTTCTTTGAAACTTCTGGCTGGTCAAAGCTACTTCTTTTGTCCCCTTCCAGAGTTTACTGCTACACTAAATCAGGCAGAAAGCTTATGCTGACATCTGCAAAAAGAATTTCTTAGAGAATTTCATGGGGTTTTTTTTTTACAAGCTGATTCTGCCTTTTTCCTTCAGACCTACAATATGTGCTTTCATTGTTCCCACACCAACTTATGAATATGTTGATGCCGTTTTCTCTTTTTTTAAGCTCCCATCTGAGTTCTGTTCATCACAGATGTTTAGACACACAGCTGTCCATCTACAGTGGTTCTGCATGAAAGACCATGGCTGTTGTGTACAAAAGAAGGGATTCAGGCAAAATGTACTATAAATAGATAGCATTGTCTGCCTCTTCATTCTCCACTGGAGTCCTAAGTTCTGGAATTGGAATATTTGCTACTTTATCAAAATAGGGTTTTTTTCCTTCTGCCTCCACTGAACTGTAAGATGGAGCACAACCTGAGCTTTTATTATGCCTGTTATTTGTGAAAAGTTCCCATTCTTCCTGTAGCAAGGAAGCTGGCTATTCTGGCAAGCTCCCAGGGTACATGTAGCGCATGGTGAACACAGGCACTATTACATAATATGGCATCTTCACCTGCAGGATTTGGCAACCTTCACATAACACAAACTGTTTAAATATGCTTCAAGGTCATGCTATTAATGTCTTAAGCGTTTGATTCAGGGAACAGATCAGCATGCAGCATGATAAGCCCCTTTGAAAACTGTGGAGCAGCAGCGTAATATCTGAGAGCATTGTGGCAAATTGGGAAGTTGAGATGGAGCTGCTAATTATTCCAAAGCATATTTCTGAAAGGACAGGAGGTGTGGGATGTTCTCTGCCAAAACCCCCTATTTCTTGAATGCTCTCACCATCTCCATATGCACATATGAAACTTTTAAGCTATGCTGTGTGTGTATAAGCTGTAGCTAATGTGGTCTTATCTACTGCTTGAAACCTTGAAAATCAGAAAGATACAATTTGATAATGATGAGGGCAGCAGTGGAATAATTTGGGTAAGACTAGATTATCAAAAAACAAAGAAGAAACTACAATTAGCATCTGTTACAGACCCCCAAGACTATAAAAGAGTGAGGAAAAATATTCATAGAACAACTCTGGAGTAGTTCAAAACCACACAGTACTGTCCCAGAGGGGACTGTAACTGTCCAAACATCTGTTAAATGATAAAACTACTGTAAATATAGATCAGAGATTCCAATGCAGGGATGAAAGTGTGTGGATCCTAAAAAAGATTCCTAGCTTTAGTACTGGAGCACCTTATTACCAAAAATATGATGCTAACAAGTCAATGTGGAGAAGCTGCTCCCCTGAAACAACAGGAATTATAGTGAGAATATGTAAATACAATTGGAAAATTTTAGTGAAAATATGCTAGTTGAAGTCAGGAATATATCAATAAGAAAAATTACCATGTTCCAGCATGAGACTAAACTTCATCTTATTCAGTGCTGTTGAAAAAACAATGAAGAACAAAAAAACCCAAACAAACAAAAAAATGAAAGTAGTAAAACATTTGCCCAGGAAGAATATTGAAGGAGGTTTTAAAATAAGGTTTGAGATGTTGTTAAAAGTTTCATTATAGCTGCGCAAACCTATCATGAAATTGCTAGAATGAAGTAGAAAGGAATCCTCTGAATAAGAATTTTTCTTCTTTTTCAAGAGTGCTTTTCTATTTTGTCCTCCTCCTCTTTTTTTCTTTGAAAAATAGGCAAGAGTTTCTGTCCCATATTGGACAAGCATCGGAACCGGAACACTAGAGGAAAAAGGCATTTGAAATACTGGCTCATAACGATACTGCCTGCTGACTCCTGCCTTCATCTGCCAGTCAGGCCAAGAAAATGTTTGGCTATGTAAATGCCTGAGACATTTGGAGAAGACTTCTCAACTGCCTTTTTACCCTGTGGTTTCCATAGGAGTTGGAGGTCAAGCAGAAAGAATCTTTACTGATGTCCAAGGCTTCAAATTCACTTTCAAATACCTAGGGCAATTTCATAAGGATGCACCCAACTTCCAGGGTTTATCTTTTGATGCTTCACCCAGATAGACTGAAGTCAGACATGCGTGTGTCTGACTGAGGTGTAGTTGCTTGACCTTCATTTGATTGCCCATCAAAGGTAAAGCAAAGAAAACTATTTAAAAGATCAGAGAAAAGCTCACTGGCCACAGAGTTATATTTAGTGGTTTATTGACCATTTTTGGCTTCTTCCAGCAGTGTGAAAAGGTACATGCTGCATTTTATTATGTTAATGAGACATGAGAGGCACACATAAAAAAGCACTTGGTTCACACTAGGTTTCTGTGAGAGGCAGCTATTTTTAAATATCTGTAGGTGGTTCACTAGCACAGGTAATTGAGTTCCAACATATTTCTCCTTTGAGTCCTTCCAGAAGGATGGTCTGTAAAGTAAGAAACAAAGGAAATTACTTTTAAGGTACTGCTGCATTTTTTTAACTTGAGCCATGATGGAAACGTTTTGTCACTCTACTATTGTATTTCCTTTTAAGAGAATATTTACATATCCAAAAAGAAGCCCTCTCCATACTCAGAGATAAGTACTTTATTACAGCCACTTATGTTGTGTATTTATGCAGGTGTTTTGCAGAAGAGCAAAATACTTGCTTGTAACAGGCTGTGATGACATGGGCATCCTGAGTATATAAATTTTTATGAAGAATAAGCCCCTTTGTAATTAAGGATGTGTTAGTGATTTTCCGTTTCCACCAATAATATCTCAAAAAATATTTCATTCTGTTTCCTTCTTTGCTTTTGTTGTTTTGTTTTTTTGGGTTGGTTGTTTGGGTTTTTTTTTTTGCTATTTTTGCTTACTTGGACTTATAATTGTCATGATATGGCAGGTAGTTGAGAATTCAGTTCTCTGAAGTTCCAGTTATCCATCTTCCTCATTACAGTGAAATTGTTCTATTCAACTTGCTCTCAAAGTCAAATGTCAGGTTGTTCTCTTCAGTCATAGTTGTGGACCTTGTTGATAAAAACCTCTTCAGCATTGTGCAGCCTGCCCATATCCTGGCCATGGTCACCTTTTCCTTGGGATTCCTTGTACCTGTAGTTGCTGAGGCTATTCCCAACTTGCATCTTTTATTTCTGATGAGGTGTGGCTTCAGTTCTCCTGGGTGCTTGAAAATTTCATTGCCTGTTTTAGACAGTGAATTCCCTCTCCATGTGTATGAGCAACCTGTTATCCTGAACACCTTCACAATGACTGTTTCTTTCTTGGCCCATTTCTGTCTTGTTAGATAATTCCTGCTTGGTAGGTTCACGGTGTTGTATTCTGTCCCCTGGACAGTTCTCTCTTTCCAGCATGTTTTTTGGTTGAATCCAGTTGTTCTCTCCATAAAACTATGAAAATGATGGAACAGAGTAGTGCAGAGTTGCAGAGTAATTTTTTTTTTTTTTTTTGTGGGAGTGGAAAGAATTTATTTGCTCAAGAAATTAAATTTCTGGCAACTCAGAGCTGTTTGTGAATTTAGTTTTAAATGTGTGAAGTAACTGTGCCTGAAGAAATGTTTAGAAATATTCGAAGAGCGCTGCCATTGGCTTTCTCTTAACTGATAAAGCTCAGCTGCCTGAGGCGACTTGGAAGGAGGAGAGGTGAGTTCTGGCCCACTGGGACGGCTGCTGTTCCCCTCCTCAGGGTCAGAGAGGAAAAGCAACAGTGAAAGCAATGCGGTGGCCTTGTGGTTGATTGGGATCTGAGCTCCAGTTATCAATGGGAAGAGTATTTCCAGCAGGGGATGTTCAGAAACCCATCTCCAAATGTCATATGGTGTCATGGTTTTACAGATGTGACAGGAGGAAAGTCAGTCTGCTCAGACTCCGTGAGCTGATCTGAACCTGGGTATTAATAACCCGGAGGAATAATCTAACCATCCTGACAATGGATAAAAGGGGAGGCAAAGGGAACCAGGGTCTCTTTAAACACAGTGCCCTTGAGGTTAAAACAAGCAGGCAGGGAGTTTGTTATTAGTAAAGTATCATCTGGTAAAATGCGTCGCAGTCATATTCACACTCCTGTTCTACAAGTGTGATGTATACCCAGAACTTCTGCCCATGGGGAATGTACAGATTAATTGACAGGACAGGCAAAGGGTGAAAAGGAAAATAGGGACACAGAGGCACAGAGGTTGCAAAATGTCTTACTGAAGGTATGGTCACAGGGCAATGACAGAAGTGGAAGCAAAACAAATTGTTCTGTTCTTTGTTGCAGCTATTAACTGTTTCTCCCACCCCTTCAGTAGCAGTTGACCACTCCACTTAGATTATCTTCATATGTTCATAGTGCATCGCACATAGACTTTTGCTCTTTCCTCCCATATTGACACCTCTTTGGATTGTAAAACAGTGAATATTACACAAAGATGTATTTTGTGATATAATAGTGATTGAATTGTGATATATGAATGATGTTAGAAATGTTGTTTGGCTACTCATGGATGCTAGAAGTTTTCAAAGGCCAGAGAATCATTAAATTACATTAATTCCATTGTGCACTTCTACATAGCATTTGGCAAGGTCTGCAACTCCCATGAAGTTCTGATATTCTTAAAAGGGACTTCTCCCTGTGCCCCAAATAGAAGACTTGCCTCTCACGTAAGACGAACATATTTATCCTCCAGATGCCACTCCTGATGTTCAAACCTGAGTCTTGTAAAAGCAACTGCCTTTCCCTCCTGGATGTCCCAGTGCCTTTGCTCAGTGCTGGACACAGAAACAATGAGCTCACTTTCGGTGTTCGCAGGCAGGGATGAGGGAACATCAATCTTAGTCATTCAAAAACAGAGGGTTGCATTCAAGATGTTGGTTGAAGAAAAACACAGAACAAAACGACATCTTTCTGTGAAGATGAAGGAAAGCCTGTTTCTGCCTAGCACAATAATGAAATTGTCCATGAACAGTTCATACTTTTCTGTGAGTGACACCCACAGGATCCATTCTTCCTGCTCCCTGAAAATACTGCTAGGGTCAGTGAAATGCGGTGTTATCGGTACTGCCATTGAATTTGCATATGTCAACTGAAAATTTAAAAAAAATGAAAAAAAAAAAGAAAAAGTTTTGATTCTCACATTTCCACGATTGCTTTACCTTGTTCACTCGGTCAAACAATGAAATATCTGCCCTTCTCCTCCCACTGTTCCTCTTTGTCCCTCCCTCTTTCTCTGTCCCTCTTCAGCTGCCTTTGGGACTTGGCAATACTCTCACTGGGGCAAGCTCATGGGGTATGGCCTATTGAGAAATCTGTGTTGGGGGAATGCCAGTTTGAGGGTAATTTTAAACAACATTCAGCTTTAAAATATGCTAAATCCATGCTTATGCAGCATGAGAAATGCAGAATAACACAGTGGAGACCGTAGAATAATGTCTGGGCGCTACATTTGTAGGTGGCTGTAAGTATTTCAGCATGTATCTTTATTAAACATTTTCAGTGGTGCACAGCCCATCCTCCTTATTTATTTAGATTCTACTCTGCATATTGACTTATTTATTTAGACTCTGTAGTACTTTCTCTGATTATGCACTACTTTTAAGTATTATGAAAAAAGATTTTTTTTCAACTTTCATCTTCTGTGCCTCTTACACACACCCCCACTCCATTTTTCTGTGTTTGTTTCCAATGTAAAGGAAGGACTTCCTCTGAAATTGCCACAGAGGTTGAATTTGTGGACCTACTCTTTTCTGTTACCTGATAGAAGTGATGTCCCTTACTTGATCAAGGGTGACAGCTGCACTCTTCAACAGGACAATTGTTCTCAAGACGCTCAATGGGTGTTAAGCAAACAGTTGTTATCTGTGCTACTGGTGGTAGCCAAGACCTACCAAAACAGTAGAGGTGCTGTTACTGCTGCTCATGTTGCTCACTGCAGCAGTTGGCAAGCACTGCCAGTCAGCAGGGAATGGTTAGGGTGAAGGAGACCCAATCAGGCATGCTGTAATTTACATCTGATTGATGAATGCATGGAGAGTGTGGAAACACCAATTAGAAATAAAACTGTGGCAGTGAAGGATTTAGGATGTGCTGTTTCTGCTACCCTCTGCTTCCTGAATATAACCAGGAGAACTTGGCAGGGTGGACAGTTCAAAAAAATTCAGAGGACAACCTCTGTGCACACACTCAGCTTAATGTGGATTGCATTGTGGTGTTTGCAATGTGGGTTGCCAAACATTTAGTTTGCAAAATTTTTACTTACATGCATTCAAAATGAAAATATGCTTTTCAAGTAAAGGTAGAAATATAAACCCTTTATATTATAATGTTGAGCATGGTTCGCTATTATAAAAATAATCTAAAAATAACTTCTGATATACGTTTGATTTTTTTATTGAACTATAATAGAAAACTGAAATAATTGTTGTGCATTTCTTTTTAAAATGGGGTGCTTTAAAATAGATCAAAGTAATTTTTCAGACTGTCTGTGCTGAGAGAATCTTTGTTGTCCTTAAGCCAGGATTGCCAGAGCTGCGATGTTGATTTGTATGATCTGTTTTATGCATCCTGATTCCTTCCTCTTTCTGTTGTGTGTTGTTTTGTTTTTTGTGTGTGTGTGTTCCCAGTGCGGTGTTCAATATCATTTATCTCAGTATAGAAGAATTGGCGTTGATATTGATTATGCTGTGTTAGATTTTGAAATTCCTTTGTAAATGTGTAAAGCCTGTAAACATCTACCATTCCCAGCAGCTTAACAGAATCATCCTTCCTCTGACCACATAATTGTTAAATTGTGCATGTAAAATGGCTTGAGGATATTCTGTCCCTTTTCCAGCAGGTTATCAGGGAAAACTTGCCAGAGAACATTGTGTTGTTTATATATCCTCCAGGTTAAGAACTCAAAGGTCAATAGTTGCCAAAAGCGGTTTCACTTAGTAACTACTACTTTTCCCAAGCTCTGCAACCTGCCTTACCAGTGATCCTTATCATTTATTAGTGCATGTGTATATATGCAGCTCCCAGATCTGTACCCATAGGCAAGTAATCTTGGTTTACTGGAATAATCTGTTCACTTTCTAGGATAATTAATCATGATGATTAATTACCTGCATAAGAAAATATTATCCATAAATACACTGAGCTTACATTGTAACGTTATTGCTTCTTTCCTAACACTTCTCACTGAATGAATCTGCAGTGCAATTTGATTGACTGAGAGAAAGTTTTCCCTGTCTCCTATTCAGCAGCTTTGTTTTGTTAAATAGCTAAGAACAGGGTTGGGTTTGTGTTTTGTTTGGCTGGGTTTTAGGTTTTTTTAAAAAAAATCATTACACTAATTTTTCTAGATCACAGGATAGGGTGTTATCCAATGTTTTAATTACATCTGTCTTAAAGAGCTTGATTTTGCTCTGTACGTGCCTGATGACACCTTATTGATTTAAAGGAGTTGCTCCTGTTGCATGCTGATGGAACTGAAAGAAAATCAAGGTTGTTTGTTTTGTATTTTTCTTGGGAAGGGAGTTTTTCCTTTGATTTACGGGTTTTGTAAACTGCTGATTTAAAAAGAACATTTTAAAAATCCTCATTTTAACAGTCATTTCAGAGGACAACGCATGCAGGATGGAAAGTCTACTAAAGTTGATAGATTTTTGTTTAGCTAAAAGGTATTCCAAGGTGCTGATAACAGTTTTGTCTTTGGCAGGTACTGTTAATAGTTCTGTTTCACAGGAGTTCTGTTTTTTCCCCGAGCACTTCTGGTGCTTTGGCAATTCTGGTGTTTAACACAAGTTATCTTTAGTCAAAACTGTCTAATAACTGTTGCTCAACCCAGCTTAGTGCCGACGGTATCCGGATGAAAAGGCAAAGAACGGAAGAACTTTCTTTTTGAGTTTTGTAGAATAAAAAGTAAAAAGATTCATGTTAAATTGCTTCATAAACCATCCAAGTAAAATTACCTTGGTGCTAAAACTTGCAGATCAAATGTGTGCATAAGTTAGGGATTTTGGAATACTGCTATGTTTTTAAAAGTGTGTGCTTAAAAAAAATACAGAAGCCTTTATATTTTAACTAGAGTGCTTACAAAGCAAATGTAAAATTCTGTTCAAATATACTTGGACCGATTTTCTTTTAATTGTGATGCCATCATCAAATCAAATAATATAGTTAATGAACATTAAAGCAAAAAAGAACAAAAGAAAACAAATGGGCAATGATGGCAAAGCAATAGCTGCAGTACAAGAAATGAATCTAAGCAGATAAAGCAGACAAAATATCATGGAGCATCTGAAAGAAATGAAATGAAAACAGATTGTCATCAGATCCTTTCTCTTCCCCAAAAGTTTGATACCGTTTCTTTGGGGAATAGTTTGCAAATGATATATAGAATATGCGTAACACAACCATAAACAGACATGCAATTTGCCTCACTTACAATCTGTTCCATGATCTTTGTTCATCCTAAAGAAAAAAGACAAGGTGCAGATCTTGGAACAGGAGGATGGGGAAATAAATCAGAGCTGCAGTTAATAGAACTGTGCTGGGACATTACAATTGTAAATGTTTGCCAGCTTTCTTTTGTTCATATTCCAGGATTTCTACTAACTCTTGCTTTTCAATGGCTAATACATTTTAGCATAGGTAATTAGCAAACAATAAGCATAATTCATGGGAAATAGTCTGTTATAAATATTGAACTCTTGATTTTAGTTCACATATAGAAATAGTCAAAGTATTCTCTCTGTGGCATGGGAAACAAAGTATTCATCCTCTGTTTTTTGCTTAGGCTTTGTTAGATCTGTTTAAGTACCAATAAACAAGCGGGATTAAAGAGAAACCTGTAGTGGGGAAAATTACACATCTGAAGAATTAACTGGTATATTCAGTGCTGCTTATACTCTCTGCCACCAAACACATGTTACCCTCAGGTCTGTAACTGAGCTGTACTTAGCCTTTTAAGGCTGTAACTGCCTCCTCTTTTTTTTTTTTTTTTTTGCTAAAAGGCAGTTTACTCTGCAGCATGAATGTGTGAGAGGGAGGGAATGTCTCCCAGAAGTTGCTGTCAGAGCACAGGGAAACAAAACCCCGTCATTTTTGTTGCCCTTGTTCCACTCCACTTCACCCATCCCCTACCCATGTGTGGCCACTTGTCACTGACCCTTACCTCGTCCCATTTTCCTTCCCCCTTTGAGGCTGCACACATGTGACTGCACTGAACGGCACTGCCTTTGGAAACCGATTGTACAACATTGTCCAACACAAGCCACGCAGAAGTGTGAGTGGCTCCGCACAGCCCCGGAGCCATCAGAGGTGGTCAGCCCAGGCACGCAGGTCCTGACAAACCTCATGGTGTCTGTAACAGGCTGCAGGATCGCTGAAGCAGAACTGCAGGATGAAGCTTGGCTGGGAATGGCTCAGGAGGTGTTTTCGCCGTATCACAGAATTCATGGTCTTAATGCCATTTCAATTTTGCTTCTTAGGGGGATACAACTACACCTCTTCCCTGTCATCAGTTTGCCTACAGCCTCTTGCCAAACAAAACGGTTGCTGCAATCAGAGAGAATTTTGTGTTATAAAGGCTGGTCCAATGGTACTGTTGACTCTTCAGATCTGTTTAATGGTGAAGTCAAATCTTTACTACAGATAATGACTGTTCAGAGGGGAAATATAAAAACAACAGCAGATAGTGAGCAATAGTCTTACCCAAATTACTTACACTAATTCCATTTTAATACGCCTCTGAAACCATCCAGTAAAAAAAGAGTCCAGTGACTGACCCCTTGGTTACATACACAGTAAACAATACAGCAAAGTGATAGCATGAATGAGAAGAAAAACACATGCCTTGTTTATGAATTACTTTCTCTTGTAGATTTGGCTACGCTGCTGAGGCGTATGCACAGTGATGAATGAAGAACAATCTGAAATGATTGATACATACGCTAGTTCTTAGTTTTCACCCTTAAATCAGTATTATGGCCCTGTGAAATAGGAACAGAAAGCGTGCAGTATAGAGCTGATCATACAAACAGTTCACTTTTAAGTGTTTTCCATATGCAATTAAGCAGGATTTGCAGGTGTGTGTGCTCACAAATACTTCTGTCAGAGTTAAGGGTAAAATTCAGCCAACTTCTTAAAAAACAATTTTCAAATTTAAGATAATGGGGTTGGTGCCATTTGGAAAAAAAATGAAAAAAAATAAAAAAGGTTGACCATTCATCTGAATAGGATTCAGAAATACATTTCTGCTTGGCCTCATATTAGAGATAGAAAGATGCAAAGCATGCTCATGATGATCTCGCTGATTGAGTGTCTGTATGGATACCGTGTTATTTGTCTTTTGCTTCCCTCCCACACAAAAAACCCCAAAATAAATAAAACAAGATTCTGTAACAGGCTAAAATGTAGCAAAATAATGACACCAGTTTAAAGTATTTTAAAATATTGTTTTTAAGTAACAGAATATATTTTATTCCATTGCAATGTTGAACACAACATAATTTCTTTGTGGTTAAACATGCAAAATTCATGAAAATAAAAAATAATGTGCTTGTCTTAACGTTATTTTGTGCATATGCCTTACAATAAAGTATTTAAATATAATCAGCTTCATATAAGCATGTCACACATACCAGCTTCTCAGCTAGTATATTTTAATGTAAAATATTACATCCTTTTGTATATTAATCCTAGGGAAAAATGTCATTGTTGTATGCTTGCATTAACATTGTCATAATCATCTGCTCTATCTTAATTGTCTCAGGGTCTGGCTGAAAGTTTTTAAGTAATACACTGACCCAAAGAAGAGATGTCTTTTTGTAACATTTAAAGATGAATGTAAAAAGTCTTATCTTCTTGGGCCTGATACACAATTAAAAACACTGTGGGAATAAAGAACCTGTCTATTACAGGTAGCTTACCGCTACTTGGATTCTGAATTTTTTTCATCTTTTGACCTATCTTCTATATTACTTTTCCAACTTTGGTTCTATGCTCTGGCATCTCAAACTATTACTAAAACTTGATTTAATAATACCTTTATTCTGTTGGAAATGTTCCTGAAATAGGTGCAATTGGGGAACCAAGAGATGCCCTCAATGGTTTTCCTCACTATTACTTTCTCTTTTCTGTCCCTACCTGAATGACCTCTCAAAGTCTACCTTTGAAGTATTATTGCCGCTTATCACAGATTCATAGCAAATAGGGCTGGGAGGGAGCTAGAAAGATTGTTCAATTCCTCCTCCTACCCCAAGGCAGGACCAGCTGTACCTAAATCATCCCTGATGGATGTTTGTCTATCCTGTTTTTAAAAACCTCCAGAATGGGGATTCCAAAAATTCCCTAGGCAGTCTATTTATTTAATTCCCTGACCTTAAAGTGACAGAGATTATTTCTTCTTTTGTCTTTCCTAATGTCTAAACTCGATGTTCCATATTGTAGTTTTCAGTATTATCTCTTGCTTCTTCAGTGAACATGGACAATAATCTGCAGTCCTTCTATGTGGAGGCACCTATCTTATATTTGAAGGTTTCCTCTGTCTCCTTTTCTTAGAACTGAACAAGAGTCCTAGAATCAACCTCCCTTCCCTTCCCCTTCCCCTTCCCTTTCCCTTCCCTTCCCTTCCCTTCCCTTCCCTTCCCTTCCCTTCCCTTCCCTTCCCTTCCCTTCCCTTCCCTTCCCTTCCCTTCCCTTCCCTTCCCTTCCCTTCCCTTCCCTTCCCTTCCCTTCCCTTCCCTTCCCTTCCCTTCCCTTCCCTTCCCTCCCCTCCCCTTCCCTGTAACTAACCAGCTTTTGCTAAATCTTATTATTTGGACCCAAGATATCCATGTGACAATAATTACAATACAATAACTACTTGAATTTTTATGTCATCAGTGCTGGACCCATCCTACAGCAAATGCCTACATTCCCTATACAGCCAAAGGAAATGGCAAGAAGCTGAATTCCTGGAGGAGATCCTGATTTCAGATCCTGAAATCTACCTGAATTAGGTACCTGAACAGTTCAGTAAGTCTTTTGAGGGAGCAATAGACAATAGCAACTGAAGGAGGAAAAGGGAATGAAAAATGTACCAAGTTATCTTTAAAAATAAGAGGAAATACCTATTGGTAACTAATCATGTAAACAAAATACTCCATTTCTTGAAGTCCCGAGAAATCAGTCTTCCTCAACATTATTATTCCAGCAATCTGATTCATATATTAAAGAACTTAGGGGAAAAGATCACAACCTTACTAGAAAAATTCTGCTAGCTGGGGGGAAAGGTGTGAACCTTCAGTTCAGCCCCTGAACTTGTACTTAGACAACTGCACTAAGTGCAAAGGCTGTTAAATAAAGTGACACTGTGTGTTTGCTCAGGGATAAACAGAGGAGTTCCTACCTTATTTGCAGCCTTTTCTTTGGCCCATGCAGTTTTGGGTGGATTTTTGCAGTGTTGCAGTTTTCCACAAAGCCACAAAAAATTAAATATCCCCCATTTTTCTTTGTCCTTTTTCATGCAGCTCACGTAAAAAAACAATGGAATTCAATCATTACTGAATAACTATTAATATGTTGCTCACATTTCACATGCTTCTACTCTGTTTTGGGCATATTCGACTGTTCTTTTGATATGTTTAATTTTTGCAATTGAAGCTTTCTGAACTCACAGTGAGGTATTTGTAGAAAGTTAATTAGCTCGTGCAAATTCACTAACATCTGTTTTCTACTTTAAAATAATTGAAATTGTCTTTTATTGTACAGTTTAAAAAATTAAATCATTAGTGAAATTTTCTGGAATAAAAATGACCCAAGCTGTGTCAAAGAATTCAGGCAGGCTTGATCAACTTTCTTGAGGATGCTGATTGGAAAAAAAGAAAAAATTGATTTTACTGAATTGAACAGTATCTTATAGACCTGATAGCTACCTTGAAAGATAAAATAAAGACAGACAATATGTCCTTTCTGTAAAATAGATTCTCAGTCTTGAAGAAAATAAGTCAGAGGAAGCTGGTGTTACTACATTTTAAATGCTGACTTGGCACAAATTAGGTCATAATCTTTCTACCAGACCACTATAGAAGGTGTTGGACAGCTGAAGGATCAGGAGACAGTAGCATTTTCAAGAACTAAACCCGATGCTGTTCATTATCATAATCAGAACATGTTTGCCATTTAACTGCAGACACAAAAGTTAAAAATGTATTATACCTGGACTCCCTCTGTAAGCTAAGGAAAACAGGATACTTCAGAAAAGTGCCCTGGAATAAAAGTCTTTTTTATATATATATATATATATATATTTGTTTGTTTGTTTTCTTCTCAGAGCACACGACTGAAGTGGTTAAGGAAAAGTGAGATAATCCTGGGCCTCTGTTCCTAGACCTGAGTTGAAATAAGTTCCTTGCTAAACACCTGGTCAAGTAGCAGTGAAATCTATTATAACCCAACAGGCTAGGCTTTGGAATCCAGAGGGTACTGTAGTCTTTTCCCATTATTTGAATTTCAATTCATGTGTTCTTCCCATATTAGCAATTTTTCCTAGGAAAGAAGAAACATCAATCCCAGACATCTAGAGTTCTGAAATAGAGGTACCAAATTTTACTAGGCTTATATTTTCTTTAGCAGTATGTGGTATGTTTTCTCTTAGCATGGAATCTCTTAGTAGAGAAAATTTCCCTTTAATTTCCCTTTAATCTTTCCAAATTTCCAAATAATCTTCCTCAAGGACATTGCTGTGACCTGCAACTATCTATGCATTTCTATACATGTTCTATAAGGTAACTTAGAATTCTCTAAGAATTCTTTCCCACAGTACTTACCATGTAAATATTCAGTGTAAAAGACTCCTACCAATGACAGCCAAACATTCTGGTGAAACATATCAAGAAATATTTAGGGGTGGGGATCCATGACACTGTGGCAGTAAACACTGCTGAACCCTGAGGAGTATTTCTGAGGACTGTGCTGCAAAATAAACAACTGTGTTTTATATAATTGCAGCATCAAGGGTTATAGCCACCAACAGATGGAAAATTATCCCAATACAGATACAATAGTGCTGGTCAATATTAGAAAGAAGAATGCCTACAAGAATCCTTGTATGAGAATCGTGACTCAAAGTAGTGTGTTGGTTAAGTCCCAACCAGTGGCTGAGTACCACACACCACTTGCTCACTCCTGGAGTAGAAACAATAACAGCCCACAACAAATTTCACTTACAGACAGCAATAACACAGAGTACTGAGTACATGAGGAATGACCTGACACCCCAGCTGCACTCAGGTTGCCCTGGAAGCACCCAGGAGTACCCCTCCCCAACCAGCCCCACTTATGGGGGAGTGATGTCAGGTGATGTGGAAACAGCTTGGGCTAACTAGCTCAACTGGGCTGGCTGCTTGGGGAGGTTAACTCTGGCCTGGCCAGAACCAGGATAGGTAGCAGTAGGAGGGGTGTGTGTGCTCATCAGCACTCCTCCATGGAGCTGCTGCTAGAAGCTGCCTGCTTCAGTGCTGTGGTCCCCCCCTTACTGAGCAGAAGCAGCAGAAAGGCCACGTATAAGCACTCCCAGTAACCTACAGTATTTGGAAATCGGTTGTAGAGCAGGGATCCACCCAAATAGCTAAGGTAAGAATGTAATGTAACCCCTCTGCCAAGTGTGTTGTGCTTAAGTGCAAGGTCTGGGTAGTTCCTAAGAATCCTTTAAAAAATCTGTTACCTGTTTGGCTCAGTCCCTGATTTATAGCTGTATACACTCCATGACTTACAAACTTTAAACAGTAAATATCTGGAATTTCCTGACAGGCAAACTTTTTCCTTACTTGCAAAGCATTTGGGAATCCTTCAGTACATGACTGACTTCAAGTGAAAATCCAGGTAAGTAACAATCTATATTAAAATACTTCCTCAAGAAGTGCACGAGGGTAATGACAGTCTTCCTAACTTCAGGTCCCATTTTTGTCCAGCTTATTGGTTAAACCCGACAGACAGTGAGATGATGCAATAAGGTACACCCACCCCCAGCCTTTCTGCTGCCACTCAGTCAACTTGGCACTGGGCACCAGCTGCCTCATGATCGGCTTCTAGAGAGACAAGCAGGTCAGCAGCTATTAGCTGTGGGTGGCCAGCTGTCTGAAGTTAAGGCTACTGGTGCAATGGATCTTGTGGTGATGTTTCAGGGTCACCATCAGCTCAGGCAGTCTTGCCAAGGTTTTGGCAAGAAACCATAAACTCCATATTGAAATAAATTGGTGGAATTTGAACTAAAATTTGATGAAAGGAGGTGACAATGCAACATACAGAATCACTTTATTTGGATTACTTGTATGCCTGTTGACAAACATCTACCTTTGTGGGTACCTCGTGGAGAAACATGCACATGTATAACCTACCATTTCTACCTTTTGGTCTGGTGGCTCTTACAGAATCACAGAGTTACAGAATGATAGGGGTGGAAAGGGACCTCTGGGGATCATCTAGTCTAACCCCTCTGCCAGAGCAGTATTACCTATTTACTTGTATTTGAAAACTGAATTTCTTTCTTCTGGAAATATCCAGGGATAAAAAGATCATGGCCAAAGAGCAATATATTTTCTTTTTCTTGATGGAATCTGAAAAATATGTTACTGTCAGTCTTTGTCAAAGGAAAACAAACTTAAGTTTCTGATTGTCATGCATCATTTGGCAGAGATCACTGATGCATGGTCCTGATGATCCTGATCTATGTTCATTCTTAAAATCTGATTATTTATCCCTTAGAAGCTTAACAACATTAGATTTTGGTATCAACAGATTTTGCAGTGGTAGTTCCAGACAAACAAACCTCAAAGATTTTGGCAGTGACTGCCTGTGTAAAGAGTTTCTTTAGACAAGGATCTAAGAACTCTTTTGCTTCAAAGAAGAAATATGGTGCGTTTTCCCCCCACCTTTTTTAGGAGAATTGACAGCAACTTCCAAATGGCATGCTGAATTTCTGTACTTCTAATAGTCATCAGGTTAAACTGATTGTAAACCATTCATCCCGATCCTTAACCAGCATCACCACCTAAAATTTAAACACAGAAGACAATAACATATCCACAGATTAAGTGATTTAGGAATGTGGCTGTTCTTGATGTCTACATAGACTTGTGTTCCTGAATAAGTGTTTTACTCTAAAAAATCTTCAGCCGCTTCCTTTCTTTTTGCTACTCTGTGCCCTCAACCCTGAAAACACGTTTTAAATCCCCACAGAACTAGTCGTAGCAGTTTGCAGAAGCAACTGCAATGTCTGTTTTACCATTGAAACCGATAGCATTCATTACTTAAAGCAAATGATTGTGTACTAATTTCTTAGTGCAAGAAAAAGCGATGAAAACAAAATCATCCCAAAACAGCCTGGTATCTTAAAACACTATACAATATCCTTAAAAATTGTAAATTATTACTTTATTCACTTTGGAAGGCAATATATCTTCATCAGTGAAGATGTGAAATGTAAAACCAAGACTGTAATAGCTACTTACCCACCCTTTCACTCCTACACAGAGTATTTAGAAACACTAGAAACCAAAATTTCTGCCTCTTCCACGGAACACAGAAGTACTTTTTCTTAATGCAGATACCTGCAAAGGTGATTTATCAAACTCATTCTTCTTCATGTGATATTATAAAATCAGATAGCATATTGAACTGATTGCCATAATTCTTCAAAGTTTGTTTTCCTGAGTGTAGAAGATGCATATCATGAGCTGTTTAAATATCAAAAAACATTGCTTGTGGATATGTTATTACATTCTTATACCTGTGTTTCCTTCTTAATGACAAAATATGCATTTTTCATAGAAAGTTGTGCTGATAAAACTACTTTAAAGGAAGAACCTAATTGTTTTAAAAGCATTTATCAACTGATACCGTTAGCAAAGTATTTTAATCACTATAGTTTATGTAGACTAAATGTAAGCATTTATTAATACAAGCTAAGCGCTCATTATAAATTTGCACAGAAAATGATAAAATATTATGTATGAAATGAATCATTAGCATGGACCATTAAGTCCTCTATTTTCCTTTAATTGAATTTGTCAGTAGTACCCTCTTTAACTGAAAACCAGTCATAACCACAAAATTAAATAATAATTAAAGAAACAACTATTCAAAGAGTTGCTTGGTAGCTAAGGTGCCATTTAACCAAAACAGCAATTTAATGTAAATTGCAGCCCATGTAGACGTAGTTCTGAAAATTATACATCCTGTGGTTCATATATGTTTGAATTAGCAAAACATTTTCAGCATCACAGTCTAGATGTTCTTATACTGGTTCTGTAAACATAAAGAAAGGCTGAATAAATGGTTGAAAATAGGTATAAATAGACCTATGGCAATTAAAGCTAATTAAGACTTTACAGAAATAAACTGCTGCCTGTTCAGTAAATTTTTAGCAGCTTAGAAAATGCACCAATTTACAGTACATGCATTCTGTCACTGTACACACTCATTCAGTAAAGATGTGTTGGATGTGGAACCACAAACAATGCTTTGCCCATTTGTGTTTTTTTCTAACTTTACCCAATTATTAAAAGATAGGTGGGACAGAGACTGTTACATGACCTGTTTTACACACAACCCCCCCTCCCAAAAACAAAAGAAAAAACCTCAACCAACCAACCCCCACCTCAAAAAAAAAAAAAATCTAAAAAAAAAGAGATAAAAATCCCCACTCTGGTAATTGTATCATGTTGGATAGGCAGTGGGTCTTGCTGTGTCTGAAGAAGCAATGAAGCAACTCGGAGGAAGTCCAAGAGCCTCCACTGTGTATATGGAGATTTTCTCATGCAACTCCAGGGTCAGGACTGGGACTGTCCTTTCTTGCTGCTGGCAATTCTCCCACGTCATTTACCTTTGGGTCAGTGGGGTTTCATTCACAAATTCTGTTTTGCACAACCAGCAGGGGGAGGCAAGATTTAAGGAAATAAACTCGGAAAACTTCGTGGAAACAATAAGTTTTTAAAAGGGGAGGGTGGTGGAAAGCTTTGAAGAGAAGAGAGAGGTGAGTAACACAAGACATTAGAATCCAGCTGGTATTTTGACTGCTACTCTCATGTCAATCAAACAACTTGTAGTGCCACAGGTGTGCAATTGAAAGAGCTTGCATCGGTTTGTCCATTTTCCCAGTACAAGCCCCTTTTTGCTCACTGTGAATATACAGCTGTAGTAAAATTTATTTTATTTCCATTTTCTCGTAATGTAAGCTAATATGAAAGAACAGAGCTGTAAGTAAATGATGTTACAAGTTTCAAAGAGAATGTCTCTTGTTTAAATATTTCACATAATTGACTACTTGTGTGTAGCAACCAATGAAAGAGATGCACAGCTGGACTGAATGCCCTAAAATTATTTTCAGAAATACATATCTCATTGTACTTTTCAATTCTTACTTAAACAGCTTTCATTCCTCCGCAGAACAATTTACAAAATAACTTGCGTAACTATTATGGTTAAATGTTGAATCTGCTAAGAGCATTTCAGGAAGATATTTTCAGACACAGGAGCAAACATCTTGATGTATATTCATGGCTTCTCCGTGATTGTTATAATTTAGGGGTACAAGCTACATGATGAAGACTAGTAGTCAATGTGTATGCTAGTCTTCACACGGGACCTATTTTGTAGAGCAGGAAAAGGGTGCAGCCCTGGATGAAGGACAGGGCTGTTCAGCTGTGTAACAGCTTAGCAGAACCAAGCCCTAAGATCTTCCCTGGTAAACATGCACATGCAAAGCTGTCTGCTGAATAACCGACCCATGGTTTTCATCAGGACTACTTTCAGACATCTGGGTAAAGGGCAAAGTACACCACGGGGACCAAATATTAATATCCTGTTGGTTAGTTGTGTGGATTGTCAATGGGTCTCATCAGGCCATTGCTCCATTTGTACCCTCCCATAGATCTCAAATGGGATCATCTTCCTCATAGATGATCTAAGTCTAGAATTCCCTTTTCAAATACAAATATAATGTGTGTGCATTTTGTATAAAACCCCTATATTATCCATAATTATTGTATATGTATAAATTGTTAAGAGCATATAGACTTGAGAAGAAGGTGTATGATATCTTTTTCAACTGCAGACCAACACTACAGCAGGATGCTGCCCGAAGTTCCTCAGGTTTAGGGTGTCATTTGCACAACAGACCCTACAGTACAGTATAGTGTGGTGTGTTTCACCATGGTTGAATTGCCTTTATTGTAACTTTCTACTCTCCAGTGATATCTAGTCCCATTATACATATGCAGATATAACAGTTATTCATAATTACAGCTTTGACGAGTTATTTGAATCAATGTATTCCAGAGCACAGGAAAAGTTCCAGCCTCGTGGCTTTGATACTGACAGATCTGGTGCAAAGTGGGTGTTTGGATACAATGCCAAGCATAATTGGTGCCAGCAGTGGAGAATACATGTGCTGGCTCTATGGAGTTATACAATAGTTGGGAACAAGGCCACATATAGTAGTACACATGAAGTCAGAACACAACATTCATGTGAAGGCTATGTTATTAATTTGATGTCAGCCTCCACTCTGATTTTTGGAAATGAGAAAAAAATACAGCCTTATTGCTTTGGTTCTGCACTTCTGTCAAGTTCTTCACTCAAATCAGAGGGTAGATGCTGGCACCATCCTCCAGATTCAGCTGCTCTTCTTCACCAAGTTTCAAATATAGCATCTAGAAATTTTTGTTTTACCTCCTCCAGTAAGGCCATCTGTTCCCATAGCTTTCCCTCAAAACACCTGGCATTATCTTTTTTAGAATTTCTGGACTTCTATGATTTTTTAATCTTGTTTAGAGGGAAATAAAGATTTGAAAATATGCTTTTAAGTAAAGCAGTATACTTATCTCTTTTGTTCTGTTTTCCATTTGTCATGCAGGAGAGTGGCAGGCCATTCTGGGTGAATCCAAAAGTCCATTTCACCTATATTCTTGCCAGGATCAGATGCCTATTGAAGATGTTTTACAAAGTGAAAAGGAAATGTGTGTTAAAATGGAGTGACAACAATTCCTCAAAGCTCAGACACAGGATTATTTTGTCAAAATGGTGTTCTTAGAGGAAATAGTTGGTTTCGTTCCTTTTCTTCATAGCCAGCAATCTTGGCACACTTCAACTAAGTTCTCCAGAAAACTCATTGTCTTAACACAAATACCTTATCATTACTTAAATAACTAAAGCTCTGGATTTAAAACCACAAATTCACAACCTGGAATACCCCACAAACTTTGTGATTTCACAGTTGCATGACAAAGATTTGAAAGTTTGATGGATCTAAGAAGGGATTTGTGGTCTGGAGAACTCAATGAAATTCCTTGGCCTGTCTTATGTAGAGTGTCAGACTAGACTGGTGATCGCTTCTAGACTTAAAATAGAATAATTTAAAACAGATTCAGTTCCAGCAGTTTCTAAACGATCTGGTAAGATTTAGTGAGTTACATTTGGAAAGTTAGATCATATCCATGCTTCAAGTAGTCTCAGTTTCTTTCAGCAGCCTTTTTTACATGTGAATAGCCAGGTGTGAGTAATGTTTCTTGACCAGCAACTGGATATGTATCCAAGACACCTGAATTGCACCTGCCCCTCTACAAGCTGTAAATTTTGAAGAGAGACAACTTCTTGGCTGGCAAGCTGAAGAGTCTTGGATCCAGTGGTTGTCCCATCATAGGTAGCCTTTTCACGTTACGCTGTAAGTGAATCTGCCTGAGGTACAGACTTATTTCAGATATAACATTTGGGACCAGTGACAAATGCCTGGCTGATCCAATTGTATAACTTATGCTCAGCTACACAGACAACCCCTAAGAAATTGTTACGAGCCTGTGTTACAGCACTTCTAAAAAGAGGGAAGGATGTTCCAGAGCCAAACCCCATCAAGCCGATGTCTTTAATACATCATTTTAAAGATAAAGCACTGAAGTAATTTATAAACTGTCTGTCACCAGTGGCTGAACACCACCTTCTCTCCAAGCAAGCTGAATTACACTTGAGAAAGTATGTCCTGGCTGAGCACTGAACATCATTCAACTTGCTGAAGTTGGGTTTGAAAATGATATGGGCACAGATGCGGTGTTCAAAGGCCAATCAGCTGTGTCTGACACCATGTACCACCAGATGCTTTTAGACAAAATACAGTACATGAGAGAAAAGCAATGCATAGTATGACTGATACAATTTCTATCTGAAAAAGAACAAAATTCCCCATAATCAACAATGATTTCTACATTGAACTCTGCAAGAACTAGAGCCAATAGTGAAGACTACAGTATGACCTAACAGAGGAGAACGTGCTTAAGTCTGTATTATTCAACGTCTACATGACAAACAAAAATCCACTCTCATAGCAGAAGTTTTTTTTCCTGCAAGCAATGCTTGTATCCCTGCCCAGATTAAAGGCTTTGTTTGAGTCCAAGCCAGAATTATGTCCGTGCTCCTCAGGTTCTCAGATTACACTACTAAAGCCCAATTACACACCAACCTGACTAAACAGCAAATGAGTACCTATTTTCTATTCTTTTTTCTTTTTTTCTTTTCTTTTTTTTTCTTTTTTTTTTCCCTCTGAAATCACAAGTCCAGTAAATGTAGTATAATTTGGAATATATAATTTGCCCACTGGTGCATTTCTGTTTATTTTGGGCACATGTAAAACAGAAAAAATATAAGGTTCATACCCAGAACACTATACTAAAGAAGTTCATAAATTCTAAATTGATACAAACCCAAGAACATTGTGAATGTCTACACTTGCCCTCTCCAAGGACTTAATATAGATACAAGAAGGACTCGTTCATGCAGAAAAGTTAGACAGTGTTAAGAGAAAGTTGCCAGTGGATTCCTTAATGCATTAGACTAGCTGAATGGAACAAACTGCTAGGGTTTTCTGGGATCACCCCACTGAAAACCACAAGCACGGCTGTGAATAAAGTGGAATCCATCCGACAGATTGAAGGCTGAGGTACTGACTGCTGGGGCATGCTGCATCTGTTGGCCAGCTGCTGTAAGATTTCCGACTACAATGGAACCATTTAATAAATCATCAAGTGTTCTGCATCCCATTCAGTTTGTTTTTTAAAAAAAAAAAAAGGAAAATCAGCACTGACTTTTTCAAATACCTACTTGAGAGTTCAAGAGTAGACTGACCAGTCTGGAGATGTTTGAGTTATGTTCAAAAAACTGTTGGTGGCACGAAAGATTTATATGAATATAATACATAGACATGCCAACATGGGAAACCACAGACCAAAAAATACCTTAGCATACTATGGATGGTAACTCTTACGTAGAGCAAGACATAACATGCAAATGATTTTGGGAAAGCACACAGTGATCCTAGAAGGACATGGGAAAAAAAAAAAACCACCATCATTGGTGCTCAGAAGGTTTAGCTTAGTGTGTTGTTCCTGTATTCCCTTAAGCCATAGCATTTTAGTCAGCTTTCATGCTCCATGTTCTGAGTAAAAAGTATGGGAAGATTTTCCAGAGAAGTTACAGATCTCACTGTTTCCCTATTTCAAGTAGATAATGCTGGTTTTTAATTCTGTTTGCCTTTTAAAGAAGAGCTTGTTGTTTCAGAGTAAGTTGAGATTATTTAGCCCCATTTATGTTTTTATGTCTGTCTCTGCATATCATGATTTTGCAAACACATAATATTTTCCTTTCCAAATTCATGATGGCTCTTCTTTTGGCTTTGAGGCAAATTCATAATTTATTTTGTGATATTATGTAAGAAAGAAGAAAACTCTTCAGTGAAAGGTATGAAATGGGAGCATCACTTGACAAATAACTTATCAAATAAGTTCCTTAAAAAACAGGCAAGAGTTCATCCAGAACCGGAAAGGAAATAAGAAGCCGGGTGAAGTTAAAGAGTCAGAGAGGTTATGAGCATGGAAACTGAAGTAATCAAAGATGGTAATTTGGCAGCATGTTACAGAAAAGGAAATTGAAATCACTTACAGATTTCTCAGCTGTGATTTTACTTTGTCACGACAAAGTCTTTTTCTCCAACATTATACAGAGGATAAAGGAGTTCACCCTCTGCACCACATATTCCATCTGATTTTGCAAGCCTCGATGAAGTAGATCTTGTACTTGAAAAACCTTTCGGCTCCAATAGTGGGTTAACCATTACTAACAGCCAAACTCCCACCCAGGCGCTCAGCCACTTCCTCCACCTTTTTAGGATAAGGGGAGAGAATAAGAAAACCAGCAATAAGAATGCTTGTGAACTGAGGTAAAGACAGGGAAATTACCTATCAGTTACCATCATGGGCAAAACAGACTTATCTTGAAAAAAATAATTTATTGCCAGTTAAAATGGCTTTAGGTAGTGAGAAACAAGTAAACAAATATTACAGACATTGAAGCAAAAACTTTTCTCCTCCATTTCCCAGGCTCAACCTCACTCGTCTACTCCTCTCTCCTTTACCCATGTCATGTGGTGTAGGGGACATGCAGAATGAGGGCCATGACATAAATGTTTGTCTCGGCCACTCCTTCCTCCTCACATTTCCCCTGCACCAGCATGAACTATCCATGGGGCTCCTATCCATGATTATGTTCACCTGCTCCACCATAGAGCAGCTCCTCCTCCTGCTCTCACCTTGGTGTTCCTTCCTCTGCTTCTAACTCTCAATTTGTTGGTTCTTATCTCTTCTACCCTTTTTAAAATATGTTTCCACAGAAATGACATCTGCCTGCCTGCTGGGCTTAGCCGTGTCCTACAGCGGGCCCACTGGAATTGCCTAACATCAGTTGTGTAGGGCACAGGGCAGCCTCTGGTCTCTTCTCACAGAGGGCATCCCTGCTGACATCTGGCCACCTACAACGTGGCTTCACACTATGACGTAATGCTGCTGTTTCCATTGGAGGCACAGACATCTGAAGGACTGAAATAGTATTTTATAAGTGAGTTACTGTCAGGTGCGGTGGTGCCTGTGCCTGTGTGTGATATTTTCAGTTTGTCTGAAGGGATGACTTGCAATCAGATCACACAGTTGAGAAATACAATAATTCTATGGTTAATGAACCTCCCGACTAAAGGATCATTTAACCCTTGCTTACAGTTAAAATACTGTAAAAACTTGAAACTACTCAGAGTCATAGTAAACATGAAAAATTATGATCCCTCACATAGATAATCCATGGGATATCAGCAGAATTTCAATAAACTTGACTTAAAGAAATCAAAACTTTCAATCTATAAGCTGCGGAAAATATTACAAAATATGGAGCTAGACAAAGCCAGCCGTGACTTTCCCATGCTTTCGCAAACTAATGGGTGGGAGGTGGAAAGCCCACATCTGTAAATGAGAGCAGAAGGGAAGGGAAAGGACCTAAATGTCAAAATCCTCCACCTTAGCTCTCACAAATCTTCCTGGATGTCAGTGCTGGTTGTGTAAATGATGACTGATGTGGCCCAGTAACAAATTTCTACTTCCTTGAGATGGGAGGAATTGATTGGGGGGGGAATCCTGACACAGTGATCTTCCTTTAAGTCATACTACTTTCAAATTTTCAGATGCAGGTCACACATTTTCCCCCTTCAATTTCTTTTTGCTTTTACTCTGGACTCTAACTACAGGTCTGAAATTGCCACGAGGATTTGTTCTAAAAGCAAGAGCTTGCCTGACTAGCATTTAAAAGGAGTATTGTTAGCAAAATCATTAATAAAACTCCAAGTATTTTGCAAAAGACAATAGATCCTGTATTCCTTAAAATATAAAATAAAAAGATCCAGGCAAAGTTAGAGCAAGGACGTAAAACGAAACCAGTAGCAGAATTCAGTGGAATTATATAATTGCAATTGTTATTACCTTGTGACAGGAACAAGGGGGACTGTAAAAGCGAGGGATAATTTTGCACCTCATTTGTGACTATCTGTTTGTTGGTGCATACTCCTACAGCACTGGAACAGGCGACATCTAGGTGCTCCCTTGAGGAACTGAGAACTTCCTTAGATGGTGAAATAATTTGCTGTGGAAGTACCCAACCCTGATCACTTATAACAGACTAACTGTACACTACTTGTTATTTTGAGTAAAAACATATTCTTCGTGATGGTGAAAAAAAACAAGTAAAATTTAAGATCTAGGTTTTATGGGTAATTAATGTATTAATGTGAATGAACCTAAACCTCTTTTAGTATAATTCCTGAATGTGTGTTCAGCTTGGGCCTTTACTTAAAAAGTTCATAATACCTGACATGATATGTCATGCAGTCACTTTGTAAATGTCAAGCTCTTGATGGAAAACAATCTTTCATTATTTATTCAACTTACCTTGTACATCCAGCAACACTCAGGACTAGATTTTTCTGCCTAGTTGTAAGTTTATCATATAAATATCTCAATTAAGAGCACTGTTGCTTTAAGGTTCATTTTTTCCAAAAACAGTAGAGAGGCTAGAAGACTGTAAACAATAATCATGCAGCCTGAATAAAAGCTGAGTCACCTTCAGAAGATGTCCTTTTTCTTTCTTTTTCTGTTTTCTGGCTGTAACAAGAGCTAAGGGCTATGTTTCTAACTTAATCCCATGGCTAGGTGGATGAACAGGGGATAGATAGTCTGCATAGCTGCACTTATTATTTCATCTACAGTTTCTGCTTCCTGTTGTACAGGCAAGGACACCCTGCTCATGAAGACACTTCTTCCCAGAACTTTCTAGGACTTTGGATTTAGGATAAGTATCTCTTTATCTCAGGAGTCTTTGAGGAAAGGATATCACATAGGGGTCTTCCACTGAGTTCACCTGATATCCAAAAATGGATTAAAAGTAATAGCATTCCAGGCATTTGCAACAGTGAATGCAAATTCTTCGTTGGCCGAGTTCTGCAAGTGTTTTAGAAGTCAGGATAACTAAGCACAGACAGAGAGAAACAGTTACTGAACAGTCTGGCAAGCAGACGTGGATAGAAAGCGAAGCATAGCAGGGTGATGTTTGCTAGTGGCACAGTTATTTTGTGTAATACCCTACTCAGACTGAAGCA
The DNA here is from genome assembly GCF_964237585.1 of Gallinula chloropus. Lineage (NCBI taxonomy): Eukaryota > Metazoa > Chordata > Aves > Gruiformes > Rallidae > Gallinula > Gallinula chloropus. The sequence goes on from NC_140085.1 coordinate 145,917,393, forward strand.
TTCTTGCATAGAAAAACCGTAGTGATTCATATGTGGTTGTGAATGAGTTTCTAATAATTGCTCACAAATTCTCTGGCGTTTGCAAAGGAATTCTTACATTGTTCATTAATAAAACCCAATGCCTTCCCTGTACTTTGTGCATAGCACAAACCAAACCTGATTCTACCATTATTAATAGAGCCTTTAATGAAATTATTTGGGGTGGGTAGTAGAAGTAGGAATACAATAAAGCACAGACAACTATAGATGAACATAGAACTAGGAGACTAATTTTAACAAAATAATGAATTGCATTTCTCACAGGAAAAAAAAAAAGAAAACAGAAATGAAACGTGTTAATTAGAGCTGGCCAAAAAATCAGGGATTCCCTGCTTTGCATGATTTATACATTTGGCTTCTGTGTGATTTATATATTTATTTTTAGACCAAACCTATTAAAACCCAAGCAACTTGAAGGAAAATTAATGTAGAAAAATCAAATCTTTGTGGTTTTCAAGCAAAGAACAAGGATATCGACATTCTTGTCGATTAGCAGTGAGTGTTTTTCACAGAAATATTAATTTCCCTAGCTGGCACGTCTCCCAAACTTCCAGCACCCTTGCCATGTGGACCGTTTCGCAGGTACAGATCACTATCAGAGAGTTCTTTACCCTGAAACATAACTTCAAAACAGAAAACTTTGGAGCTCTGGAAACCTTGGCTGAGATGCTGGGAACCATGCCATGTCTGCGCCAGTGCTTCAGACTTTGGGTCTCTGACACTGTTGCTGGCTAGACAGGGGGTCTGCCAGATAAGTAAGGTAGAAGTATGCCAGTTGCAATGCTGAAGGACAGGAATCCAGCTTTTGCAGTTTTTAGGAAGACCCATGCATCAGGTTTCCAGGTAAAAATCTGTCTCCACCTTACCAATGAGATTTTATTTTTGTAATTTCTGCAGTAACCATCTTTCTCCCTTTTTGCTTTTCACTGATGTCTTCACAAAAAAAAATGAAAAATCATATCATAGTATCACAATAGGGTCTCCCTGGAGAATGCTCTTTTCCAGGCTGAACAAGCCCAACTCTCTCAACCTGTCTTCACAAGGAGAGGTGCTCCAGATCCCTGATCATGTTTTGTCACTCTCCTCTGGACCCACTCCAACAGCTCTGTCATTTTTGCGATGAGGACCCCAGAGCTAGACACAGTACTCCAGGTGGGTCTCACAAGAGAGGAGTAGAGGGGAAGAATCACCTCTCTGGACCTGCTGATCTTGCTTCTTTTGATGCAGCCCAGGATACGGTTGGCTTTCTGGGCTACAAGCTCACAATGCTGGTTCATGCCCCATTTTACTCCTGTGAGTTTTATTCCATAAGGCCTGCTTGCTGGTGCTTTCCTTGCCACCGTGATAAAAGTTTTTCTAACAGGGTGGCTAAGCACTGTCTGGAATTTCACTGGTCATTTCAGTCATGTGAAATGACTATGCATTGGCTTGATGGCTTCGACATGTCACAAGGAGGATGCAATACTTCCCTGTGAATGGTGCTTTTACTAAGCTGTGTTCTGTTATTCCTGGATGTTCCAGACCTGCAACATCATCTTGAAAACACTCTGTTTTGGTGCTGGAAAATCTGAAGCTGTCAACAGAGTGGAATTAGAAGGAGCACACATGTAAATCTACATAATCCTTCAGAGGTTTTAAATGATCTCCAGTATTAACACCCCACATATTGTCAAATCTCTTGGACTAGTGACAGGCCAGTGGAAAGAGCAGGTTGGCAGTAGAGCTCATCAGAAGTTTTCCAGCAAAACAAATGCTGATTTGTTTCGTTTGAGGCCCAGTTGGAACTAACATATGTCAGTAACATAAATTAAGGCATGGCTTCACCTTTCCTTCAGTGATGTTTTGTGTGATTTCCTGCTGATATCAGATTAATTTGTTGCCTAGTCATTTGCAGCGACGTCTGAGCTCCCTCTATAATGAAAATTACTGATATGTAGACAAACACGTTAACTTGCCAAAGCCCCTCACGGTTTCATTCAGCTATCCTGCAGAAACAAAAGAGATATATTGGCATCTGTTTCTCTGCACAATGCTTGGGTCAGGAATTCTGTTATATTATTATTGACAAAAAAGTTGAAATTATGTTAGACTTTACTTGTTTGCCTACTATGTGCCGAGGAATGTTTATGTGTCTAAATGCACTCGAAATTTTCAAAATTATGTAAGGGATATTCAAAAAGAAGAGGATTCCTGCATCATCAGCTAATAATTAGGCAATGGTTCTGACCAAATAGTCCTGGAATCGTTTTCATTTTCTAAGCCAATAGAACCTTCCTATAGTGTTCCATAGTGAAATTAATTAATTTAGTGAACTAAACATAAATTCTAAAATGAAACGTGATTTTGAGTGGGTAAGTACCCATGCCAAACAGTGTCTTATAACAGTAAAATCTCATTCTACTGGTTGGCCAGATTATTCATATGGCTGGCCAGATTATTCATATGGCTTTACGCTTTCCTACTTGCTGGCAAGCAATAGGCATGCTCAGTTACTCTGAAACTTCTACTATATGGAGAGTTTGCCATTCAGTTACAGAGAAACTCTGATGCCGTGCCTACTTTTCAGCAGCATTTTATGCTTTCCATGTAAGACGAAAACAAATGCTTTATATTTGTCTGACTTTGAAGGGAAAATGCCAGAAAAGCGGTGATGCTCATGTTGTTAAAATCTTATGCAATGTCATAGACTCTTCTTTACATGTATTTGGCCCCAGGGGCTTACAAGCATGAACATGAATGAATTTGTTCAACCCTTGACTCTTGGGGTAAATCTATCCAGAGACATCAGACCACTAAAATGAATCTGCAGGAGCAAAAGGTCTACCAGGTCACTGCAGCCGTTCAAAGCGTGCTGGTGCCAGTCCCAGTACACTTACACTGGACCCAGAAATTATACAGATAGATACAATAATCTTATTATTTTCCCTTGCAAATTCACAGTGATTTAAATTCATTATCGAACAGACACTCTTCTAAAGCTTTTTCTTGTCAGCTTGTCCCAGGTGCCTGACTGCAGTCATCAAACATACCATACTAAGTATTTATATAAATATATCATAAAATAACCAAATATGATGAGCTATTCCCTTTGTTCCTTTATGTTGATACACTTTTCACAAAATATTTAATATGCTTCTGAAAATGATGATGCCAGTGATAAAGCTAGTTTGCAGTTTCATAGATAATTTATGGAAGTTATAAAAAATGAACCAAATTGTCATAACAACATGACAATGTGAACATTCATGTTTACATAGTGTCCACATACAATACAAATACTGAATATTAATATGAAATGAGAATTTATAAAATTTGCAGTAAACATAATGTAGAAAAAATAACAACTTGATACAATCGCGGCTTATATTGCAACCTATAAACAGATTTTACTTTATGAATGGCTTTGACATTTCCCTTAATGTGTATTGTTTTACATCTTTAACCACAAATCTTGGTATATTTTAAATGTAAATTAGATTGTATCTATCGTGTTTCTCCTTTCAGATAAATAGTCACTCTAATTCAAGAGTAAGGAAGAAAGTCCATAGACAGCCTTTTAAATGTACTTGGCACATATTCATCCCAAGGGGTGCAAGTAGCAAAAAATGCCTGGATCAGATTCTGCTGTTCCTGTTCTCAGAAGGTAGCGATTTGTTTGTTCAGTAATTCTGTTGGCTCGCAGCAAGCACTCGGTCGTTTGCCTAAATATAGGCATTTATTGCTGTTTCGAGATACTCTGAGACAATCTCCTGGGGTAGGAAAATGGTACGCAGGACCTGTGGGAGACCCACAACTTCATAATGGTCTAGAGCAGCAGCTATGTCCATGCAGGACTCAACACTTGACACATACTTTTAGGTAATGATATCACACCTATACTGATACCCAGTAATGTACCTCTTCTGAGGCCAGCTTTTGCACACAATCATTGCCTCGAAGCAACAACAGAGGATGTAGTGTCTGTCTGCTATTTGTTCTGTTGGCATCTTCTTTGTGGTTCATTGATATCTGAAGAAACTGAATGAACCATGAGGTCTGTGCCTTTGTACCATGGTAAAACCCTGAGAGTATTGCAGTTATAATTATAATACTTGAACTGTGTTGATTTCAGTAGTCTGTTAATTACACTACTAGCAACTGGGAACAAGGCCTGAGGTTTTCATTTTCCTAGCAGCTCCAAAGCCTGTTTCTTGTACTACTTTTTCCCAAGCGATGCCCTTAGGCATGCTGAACTGCCACTTTAGGCAGCCACTGGTTGCCAGTAAGCATCACTAAATTTGAAGCTTTGGATCAAAATGTGAACGTTGTCCAGAATTAGATAATAGATCATGGTTTCTTCTCAAAGGGTGGAGAGAATCTAAACGTCACATTCCTTTGTGGCAGAATTGCTTTTGGGTGTCTTCATCTTTCTCTCTCTCTTTCCCTCTATTCATTGCCTGTGTAGGGACCCCAGACAGTTAGAATCCTGAAGTTAGATGTAAACTTAGATGAGATAAAAGTAGTCCTTAATGACTTATTTTACCCATTATATTAATGAATTAATAATACGTAAATACATCGCTGCTGTCTCATCAAGGGTTAGTTAAGTGTGTAAAAGTGAAGATGTGAAGAACTGTTTAAGAGTTTAGGCATTTTTATTATGACTAGCAGCAGTGTGAATGTCAGAATTTTTGAAGTATAAATATTTCAGCCATACGTTGTAACCCCCATCTTCTAAGGTGCACAGTGCACATGCTTTTTCATCACTTGGTTGGTAAATCATCCACATATTACCATGGCTGAGGGTATCATAAACTGAAGTGCTTCGTGTAATATTAAAACTTGAGATTTTATTCAAACACTGCTAACCTCCAGAAACATCGTAGAGGAGCAAATGGCTACATACAGTTACATAGCAAAAGATCCCCTGCCACTTAATTCTGCACTAGCACATAAGATGCTACTGAAATTTGATATCACTTTCAGGCTCCTCTGTGGCATAGTGCCCAGTATGCTTATTTCCAAGGACAAATCCTAAGCAACTTGGCTCAACGGGAAAAAAGGTAATTTTTAATTTTGGTTATCCATTTCTATGCCTGAATTTTATCTTGCTTTTATCCTAAGTGGTGTTTCTGTTCACAGTTTATTATTTCTTTTACCATCCATCATGCAAAATCATATGAGTTATTTTTATTTATTTTTTAATAAATATTGTCTGTGTCATGCACTATTCATGTCTATGTCAGAAAGCCCAGCCAAAAATGCACACAGTTAGACTTCTTTCTAATTTACTGAGGCTTTCTAAATGCTGAAAAACTTTCAGGTGCAAATCAGACTATCTGCAGCCGTCTTTGGCTTATTTCTGTCTTGGCAAGTATGAACAGATCCATGGTAATCAATTCAAAAGGTATTAGAGCCATTATTGGTTGTAATTATCATGACACCTGGGTCCAGCCTGGTGAAATAATTATTAAAGGCATCACCAGTGTGCAAAGGTTTTGTTAATCATTGATTTTATATCAGTAAGTGTTTAACAGATTTTGTGACTCTTAATATGAAGCTGAGTGTCTGTTTCATTGTTTTGACATTCAAAATAGGAATGAAAATTTTAAAAACCCTGTTATCATAGAGGCTAATCAGGAGTAAAGAATTAAGGTGAAGACACCATCACCTTTCTTAGCATTCCAGTGTTCAAAATCAGAGCTGACTTGTTTGAAAAATGTCAGTGTTATATATTGAAATAGCTTGCTGTCAAATAAAATATATGCAAGAGGATTTATAGTGCAAGATTAAGGAAGGGGCCTTGGAGTCTCCTTCTTCTTAGTGCTGTATATGTGCTTGATTCTTTTTATTTATTTATTGCAGCTGTGACCCTGAACATCTGAAACTAAGCACGCAGTAGTCCCTATTCCTTCTTGTTGACCACACCACGGGGTTAGGAAAAGATAGTAGCACTTGGAGTTTAGAGTGTTTTGCCACACTCTCTCCTTCTGTGGCACCACAGGTTTTTGTTCTGGACACCTCCATAAGGGCCTTTGTTCTGGGATAACCTGTCTTTCTACACTGAATGACCAGAAAAGTTGGTTTCTAAGTTAAGCATTGAATGCTAAGTAGTATGAATACCCCGTTCTTCCTCCCTTCTGCCTCCCTCATACACTATTTTGTTCAATATGTTACTGCATATGCTGTGTTTGGCTTAAAACTGATATGTCCATTGATCTTCAGTGGTGATGAATGGAACGATGATGATGAATGGGCATCCTACAGAGATTAAAATCATTACACCTGTGGAAGATCAAACCTACGTATGTCAGGGAACTGAGGTCTTTTAACACCTGTCTTCTACGCAGTCTTGACATGTAGTGCTACCTGCCTTTAGCAGTGGGTCACAATCTTTTATTAGTTAACTCCTCTTCCGCCCTTTTGATCATTTTGACCTATTGTATGCCTAGTTAAACTGGTTTCCTGCAGTTCCTGTAGCAGAGATCAAAAGGTGGATTTCATATCTTATGTGCCTATCAGGATCATCTCCAGCTGCAGCAGTCCTGAAGCCAAACAAGCTGATGTGCGGGTCCCGATAGCTACAGTCACAGATTGTGCATTCTGATGGAAGGCCAAAGACATACAGCTTTTGGAGGACGCTAGATCACACTCCTGAACATTTGTTGTGCAGGCAAGATACAAATTGTCTTCAAACAGGCCTTCCTTTGGCCATATCTACCAAAAGGAATATGAAGGATAGATCTAAGGATCAGCAGATTTAATGTCACTGATTTAAGAGAGTGAATCTAAGAGTGAGGTACAAAACCTTGTGAGTAACAGCTAATGGCAAGTAACGAGTTCCTAAAAGCCACTGGCCAGCCAGCAAAGTTGTACAGAACAGATTTTATAGCGCTGTCTGAAGAAATCCATCTCTGAAGAAGGAATAGCAGTAGTGATACTGCTGTCTTGTAGCTATTTTTAACTAAAACACAGAGATGGAAAATCAAAACATGAAAATAAAAAGTCCCCAAAGTGGCTAAATAAAACCCATCCTTATTTTTTATCATCTCAGAGGGTGACATCTCCAGTTTCTTGAGATCTCCCACTCTACCTCTTGCTGTTGTCCTTTTTTTTTCCTTTTTTTTCTTACTTATCCATTTCAAGGTGATGTTGTTGCTGGTGTTATTCTAGCTAACTTCACTCTTTTCTCAGTATTTTTATTCAGAGAAGCAGTAAGGTGTGGGAAATAAGTAACAGCTGAAACTCATGGTGAGCTGAGGATCTTGGGAGAAAAATTATCCCACATGTATGATCTACTTAATTATCAAAATGGAGAATAGGAGAGAGGAAATGTGAGTCAAAGTTTTACAAAATGTGTGAATATAAATGACTGCACATGTGTATCAAAGTGATTAAACTGTATAGCTCCCTGGGAAGTGACAGAAGACCTTGCACAAAGAGAAGACTTTGTCCTTCCAGCCATCTCTGAAATTATATCTGCTTGTCGTGGCTGATGACATTTTGTGTCAGTACAACCATGCTGTAAGTGTGTATGTGTATACAAACATTTGCAATATATATGTATGTGTATATGGATATGTCTATATATACACATATATGCATATATATATACATTTATTCAAAAATGCCCCTCAAGAGGGAGACAGTGGTCTAGATCCACCTAGTCTTCTGAACTGGGTTCCAGAAAGTTTTGCCTCACCATCTAGTCTACTAGATCTAGAGCCATCTTTTCTCCTATGTGAAACTGCTTGAATAAATCGCAAAAGTGCTTTTCAATGTTAATGCAGTATTTGATAACTAATGATATCTCTGATAAGAGAGGCAAAAGGGTGACACTAGGACTCTTCTTCATGCAGAATTTTCCCTTTCTCCTCTTCCCATCATGCTGAATTCAGCTCAGCTGTTGAGAGGTAAGTTGCACTTCAAATTGTTTGTCCTGAAAGTTTTCTTAGTGTGCACTTCTTTATTTATTCCTCATTTATGTGAGCAGTGTAAATAAAAATAATTCACGGTGTTAGAAATAAAGCATAGCTTACTGAAACTAATCAGAAGATAGGACTAAGGATAGAAAGAATTAAATGAGATGATATCTTTATCATATCTTCTTAATAAGTAATCTGCAAATCTAAATAGCTATTCATTTGCTATTATGTATCATGTGAAATGGCAGCAGAATCTACAGTGCATGGGTTGTTAGTTGTAAATTCACTGAAGCAGGGGGAGAAACAGATAGGATGTTTAACCTATTTGAGATTGTTTGCCCTGAAAAAATAAAAGCTGAAACATTTTCCTACTTTAAAATTAAAAAAAGAAAAATTTAAGGAGAATTTAGAGAAATGTCCCATTAAAATAGCTAAGAGTTGATTGACCCACTAGATTGAAAAAAGACCCTACATTTTGAAAGATAGAACTGCATAAGACTTGTACTATACAGGATCCAAATCAAAATTACAAGTATGAGAGAAACAATTCAATAGGATAGACAAAGTATTTGACCTAGCTAAAGTGGATAGCCAAATTGACATGACATTATTTAGAAGTACCAATACCTAAGTTTCGAATGTGATAAAAAATCCCCACTTCCACCCAAAAGGAGTTCTTAGTCCAGACAAGAATGCCAGATCTGTGTGGTATTTCTGTTGAAGAAAGTGACAGAAACCCATCGATGCATATTTGCAATAGTAGTGAATTGCACCATGCAAAGGAAAAGAAACGCCCATGCCTAAGGAAGATAATTACATTAGACATTATGTTTGAGTACATCACATAGGCAAACAGTGAAGCAGTGGGAGTAATACAGTTGGAGAACACCTACAACTAGAGAGTTTTAGCAACAATGATACTGTTTGATTACAAAACAGAGTAAGGAGCAGGAAAATGATGAAGCAAGCTTAAATGCCTTGGTACTATTCTTCTGGTAACTCTTATCCTGCTGGATACAGTTTCTGAAAGAAAAAATACTAACATTTACAGCTGACACTATTACTGAATGAGTGATGTTCTAGAGAAAAGCTACAGAAGTCTACCTCTTTGAACAGCAGAAATACTATCTGCATTCATAAGATAAGAAGGATGTGGACACCATCTGTTATATAAAGTGGGTGAATGAAAGGATAAATTAAAACAAAAACCCCATCAAAAATTAAATTTTGTCAGCTAACCAATATTGAGACTCAATGCTGGAATCCATAGAAAGGCATTGTGACCTGGAGAATAATTGGAAAATATATTTTTTTTTAATGAGTCATATTGTATCTATGACGATGTGGGAGATTCAAGACTGCTATGTTTGCACAAGCCATTGTGTATGTGGCAATGTCTTCCGAAGTCTGGAGAGAAGGCAGACACTAGATTAAGATCACAACCTTCCAATGAAGGAAGGAACCAATGGAAGAGCACAGGTCAGCAAATCCCATCAAAAATAGGAAAGTTCAAACATGCACCAATCCTTAGGAAAACAAACACAACCCAACAACCTGTCCACCTTGGATTCCATAGCAAAAATTTACTTACTGTTTATCATGAGCCAGAAAAAAAAGGCCAGCAGTTTAGCTATTTTTAACACTCCTGTCCAAAGGCAGTGTTCTATCACAAAAAAGATACGTGAAATACCAATTTTAAAAATACACTAAATTCATACAGCTGGTATTTGAATACACACAGACAAAAAGAATTAAATGACAAAAAAACTCAAAAGAAATGGTGAGTTGACTGCCAGGGATGTAAATGCAGGAATAGTGAAATTTCAGAAATCTTGCCATGGGTTGTTAGAGTTGTCAAATGTTTAGATAGGTTCATATTCTTGGAAGAAAATGCCATCGGGGACCATTAAACACAAAGCTACCACCCATTGCTCAAGTCCTGATATAGACATTGGGCTGACCCATTTTGGCCGAATTTTTTGTGTAGAGGTGGAAAGTATTGATGCCAATGCAGAAATAATTATTCTTTAATGAAAAAAAAAAAATCAAACCCAACCCCAGAATGTTCATTGTCATTGAAAGTAAAAAACTTCATCAAATTTCATCTACATGGCACATGGTAGAATAGCAAGACCTGTAGCACAGTACAAACTCTTAGCATTCTGGAGAAGGCTCCAACTTCTGCACCACCACAACTTCTGCACATGATCTTAAAATCACAGAGAAATAAGAGTTGAAGATGAACATAAGACAAAAATGAAAATCCTAGTGCAGGCCTTTTTTTCATTTAGTTTCACAGAAAGAAACTATGTACATCAAAATGGCTTAGAGACCTTACAGTACATGTTATTAGAAACAAGATTTTGAGCTATTGTCTTAGAAATAGGAACCTCTCAAAGAAGTTTTCAAAAGGCCTACTAAAGTTGGTCTATTACAGGTGTAACATCTTTTCCTTTATTTTGGACACAGAGTTTTGAAATTATAAAAGCACAATTGACAGAGTAGTGCTGAAGCTGAGAAAAAAAGTAGTTCCAGAGGAAATCATGGGAACCCACAGACTGTTTTGCTCACTGTCCAAAGTATGCCAAAGGTCCAAGGCATAAAAGAAAAAAATGTACAAATATTCAATTGGACATTAACCAAGAAAAATGAGGATGGTGAAAACATTTGCTTTAGCTTTGTCAAGTGTCTAATCATACCTGTGAAAAATGTTTAATCTGGGCACAGACTGATGAGCAAAAAGGTTGTATCAGTACTACCATCAGAGTGGTCTGTTCCCATGTGTAACTGCTAAGTACAGCCACCGTTCTGGATAGATGAAAGAAGATCAAAATTATTCTAAGGTAGTTTCTGCACATCACTGAAGAATTTCATGGAAAGTTCCAGTAATTAGTGACATGGTAGCTAAGCACACAACTGAATGGGTTATATGAATCACAGACAAAAAGTGCACGTGTTTGGCTGAGGCCACAGATTGCCAAGGACCATGTCTTGCAAGCAAGACCACCTCCAGTGGGCAACAACAGCATGTAAGAAAACCATCTGGTACCGATCTCTGAACAGCCAAATACACTGGAGATCAAATACATTACAGCCAAGAGGCAGTATAGATGTTAGAAAAAGCTGCTCCACACCTACAAGTGTAAGGGAAGACTCCAGATATGGACAAAAATTCAAACTCATCAATTGGGATTGCCACAAAAGCTAAGATAATTATCCAGGGAACCAGCACCTCAAAGCTCCTTTTTACCACAACTATTTTCATTTATCTGACAATGCAGATAAATAGAAATAGTTCCTTGAAAAGAGGCACCTTGAAAATGTGTTTTGTTCTTTTTTACTCTCTCTTTATTTTTTTTTCTTTTAATATGTGGGTGAACCAGAAATTGTAAATAAATACAGTGGAGAGAGAGAAAATTCTCACTGTTTACCCAGTGCTTTGTGAAACTAGAAGTAATCTAAAGGGAGGCAATAATGGCACAAACCTACATGCTGCAAAGACGTACCTGGCACACAAGTATTTGGTATTGCCTCCATCCTCACGAGAAGAAATAGTAAAACACATGTGCAAACATGTCTCCCTTTTTTGTCCAGTTGTGTCAAAATTTCAGGGCCAGACTCTGTGACACTTTTCTCAAGAGGTCTTTATGAATTCCTCCATCATCCAAAGGTATGGCAGCTTGGATGTCTCATTCCCTTCCTTCCCCACTTCAGCACGCTTAGGAAGAAACCAGGAAACTGGAATCTCAGCCTGGCTCAGTGCAATTCTGTATCAAAAATGTGATTCTAAATATTACAGAAGGTAAAATTTTAAAGGTTTATCTTTGAATATCAAGAGACATAAATCCAGAACTGCAGAGGGTATGTTTTAGAGAGGCAAGAGTTTTATAAAGGTGAAGTAAGGTATTGAAGTGTAAGAGTTTCATCACAGAGAGGAAACAAAATGGAAAGGACTGAACTATTCCGGTAGTGAATTTGAATTAAGCAGTAATGGCTATGTATTTTCAGATGAACTGTTCATATTTCACACTACTGAATACTGTGTGATTCCTGAAGAGTTAATAGCAGATAATGGCTTGGAAGTAATTTATTTCAGAAAGTCTTCTAGATATATCAATTCAAGCTGCCATATCAAATTCGTACTATTTACAGTTTATCAATCTATCTTGAAAAGTCTGTGAAGATAACAAAGCCCTTCATATTTAAAAACCCACATAAGATTCAAAAGATTGCTAGTGCTTAGTAGGGTTACAAGTGAAGTTAATTGAGAAATTAAAACATTGACAGCCAGAAAAAAAAAAAAAAGAAAGGAAAAAGGAAAAAGAAAAAGGGAATAAAAGGGGAAAAAAAGAAGAAAAAAAAGAAAAAGAAAAAAGAACGATGCTTCATCCATTCTTTTGGCTGCCTTTGGCTAGAATATCTTGAGTGCTCCATTAGTTTCGTCATCATCGTGAACTTTATGGAAGGAAGACTAAAATCTTCAGTGACAAATACCTAACAAGCTTCTGGAGCCAAAGAGCTGTGCCTGCCAGGGAACTAGAACAGAAGAGGGCGGGGGGAAAAAAGGGGGGAAAAAAAAGAAGAAGAAATTACAAGCAGGGAGCAGGGTTACCCACGTCGTAAAGGGAAGAGAACGTGAGACTGGGAACCGGAAGTGAGTGGCAGCCTGCCAAGGCAACAGTTAACGCCATCTGCAGCAGGGTCAGAAGTCAGAGCCATCCTTGAAAGTAAGCCCCATGAAAGATATCTAAACAGAACCAAGGAGGGCACTCTCTCTGCTTCGTGAGGATATCCAATATGTTGCTGACAGTCTTCCTGCCAGGGCTGTGAGCAGGCACAGCGTGTGGTAGGGATGCTGCTCCACTGTGGAGGAGACTGTGGTCCCGGAGCAGCCTCTGCCCTCTGCTCTGGGATAAACCTGCAAAAGGGATAAAAATGGCACCAGCACGTGAAGGGGCCTGCCGGCAAGCACAGGGCTAAGGCAACCCAGGCAAAGGCAACCCAGACAGAGGCATTGTCTAGAAGGCAAGGAGGGAGGAGGCTGGGCACCCAGCTTTGGTGGCAGCCATGGGGCAGTTGTTTCACACATGGATCAGGGGCTTCTCTGTTTGTGGGTATGGCAGAGCTAGATTTGGCAATTCCGATCCCGAATTACTTCCAGGTTTTCTTGAAATAGGTTTTCTTCTTCCCTGCTTAGCCCCCTCCCCCCAGAAAAAAACAACTTGGAAAAAGGTGTAGCATCCAGGTACTGTGGTCTCTGGTACATGTTTCGTATTCAATCACAGCACCAGCAAAGAGTCTTGTCCCACCAGCACTTCAGTTTGTCATGTCTGGAAGCCAATCCTTTGAAAATATTTTACCTTTTTTCCTTTTTTCTTTTTTCTTTTTTTTTCCATTCCCCCCTCCCCCACATTTTTCTCTGTTTCTTTTTCTTTAAGTGCACAAATATTCCATCTTGTTCCAATACAGTGTTATAGGAGGTATACAAGGAGCGGTCTTGAAATGTTTCTGTTCTAATAATCTTCCAGAGAGAAAGAACAGGGCAAAAGGCTAGCGAGAAATTTATTGTCTAGCGTGCAGTGTGTAATTACCATAACTTACAAAAAAAAACCCTCCACATGTTGGTGTGTTTGATTTAATGCCATCAGAAGTGTAAGGTTACATGAAATAAATGGCTAATTGGGTTAATTTAATAGCAGGTTAAATCTTTCTTTTATTTTGTGCTAAAGGAACATTAAAATGGTGCAGTTTTCAAGTGGTCTTGGAAAAGTAAAGCAGAGTTTCTTGATAAAAAAATATATAGTGTTCCTACTGCTAGGTTTATGGTGGGAGTTACTGGCATTCTTCCAGTTCACCACATGAAAATCTAAGCTGCCTGTATAAGTACAGAATTTAGTGTTGGGTCTTAAGGTTTTGGTTGGCATGTTGCCAAAGATGTTATGTATTTAGCTGGGAAAATTGCCTAGAAGTTAATTGAGAGGAAAACACTAATATACATCCTCCACCACCTTAAAAAATGCTATGGATATGCATATGTTGCTGATCCTTGATAAGAGACGAGTGTTTGCATTAAAAAATTAGTTTAAAATTGGCCCAAAAACCTGGCTAGTTTTTCAAGCCTCTCCATTCACCACATTCACAAATGATATTATTGTTTCCCCTCTCTTTTTAAGCTTCCTGCTCGCACTATCCTCAGGCAGGCCAGCAGCATGCCATGACGTGACCACAGTCACCTTTGGAGCAGGCAGACCCACCTCTGCATACCAGGTTAGAGTAATTCTCACTTTCTCCCCCCAAATTCCTCTGCCAGGGACCGCCCCAAAGCATGTAGCGTGGCTGCTTGTCATACTACCACCACTGTCCAGCAAATCCCAGAAGCCCTGGCTGCAGAATGTGCCCTGATGCTTAAACCGCTTAACAGCAGCAGATGATTTTTTTTCCCTTATGTAAGCAGCCAAGCAGCCACCCCACACACTGTCACTTAGCAGAGCATCCCAGGAGCACCACGTGCCTGGAGAAGCCCCATTGCACCGGTCAGTGAGATCTCAGCAATTTGGTGATTTTTTTCATACCGCCACAAAAATTGGTGCATTGGTTTTCTTTTTCATCTTAGTAAGTGAAACGGTATTTTTAAACTGTACTGAGCCAGCCCACAGCAGCAGACCTCAAGTGGTTAATGATCACAGCTGTAAATAGGCTCCAGATCTGACACCGGGCTACCTTTTTGGGTAAGGAGGCTGGGAGGCAAGAGGCACAGGAAAACAAAATTAGAAGCTACGCTGAAAGCAAATGAGGAAAAGGCTTGCTTCCAATTGTGACCAGCTGTCTTCTTTTGTACACCCCCTGGATGCTCCTGATGCACTGGGCTAGAAGAGACGAGCAAAGTAGAAACAATGACATTTCGCTACTGTATGAATTCCCTCTGTCTTCACTTAATCCTGTTCTTATTGGGGCCTTGTGCTGAAAGCTGATAATTTTGATGGCCCCTGAATAAAGCCGGTAGCTTGAATTCCTGCCACCAGCCCCTTTATAATGAATAGGGCTAATGAATGCTAGTAAGTGGTAGGAATCTGTGACCAGCTGCATCAAGGCAGGTAATACAGCTCAGATTTAATTGGGAGCAGGTATTGGAAGGCTGTATTACTTTAATTGGTGAGGGGGTTTTCTAAATGGAAAGGACAAAGTATAATGGACAAATTGTGCTGTACAATAGCACTTAAGCCGGGATTGTATGCATTCGTTAATCTGTTGAGGAATGAGGCAATTCTAAACAATTTTCTCAGTGAAACCAACTCCAGAAAGCTTGTCCCTTTTGTTCTCCCTTGGGAAAATGCAAGATTGAAACAGAAAATACCTTTACGGAGGCAATCATTTGCCACGTGTGGAAAGCGGATACAGCTGTAAACTATGAAAGAGGGATCTTTGTAGTACAATAAAGGATGGAAAAAGAGATAAAGCTGGGGATAAGAGTGGGCCTGTCACTGCATCCAAAGGAGGAATAAAGTGATGACATTTACAGTGACAGATGAGACTGTAAAGAGAACTCAGGACAATTTAGAGAGGGAAATTTGATATTTAAAAGAAAGGGCTCTGATAATTAAAAGTAGCATTACATTAAACTGTTACGCATGTCATTAGTGACAGAAGGGAACTGGTGCCTTTTGAAAAGTTAATGATTCGCACAGACCTGCTCCTGAAACTTTGTATGTAGTAAAGTTCACTTGAACGCAGCATACTGTATGTAACACGGCATAAATTTTCTCTGTGTTTCATAGTGGGAAATAAGAAAGTTATATGATAATATGGAAGGTGTACTGTAAATACCATATGCCAATGTGTGTACAGTGTGGGTGTGTATGTGTAGAATCGTTGTACGCTGGAGGTCCAAGGTAGAGTTGAAAACCCAGCATACATAAATATTGTCAAAAATGCTCATTCTGTGGAATCCTTGGAAAAGGCAGGGTGTCTTTTTCTCAAGGCACAGGTTCACACGTTTTATTTTTGCCTTGTTTGTGTTTAGCTAGATCTGTTCAACCTAGTGTGCCTATGGCAACAGAAGATAGCTTAAAGAGTAACCTCTAAAGGTAGAGCGTATTTAAAGTGAAACAGCACAGCACGTACATCCAGTTTATGTGGCTGCTGCAGCTGTAATGGGTTAAGAGAGCATTTGTAACTCAGTTCTTCTAATAGGGCTTTTGCTTCAGTGTACTTCGTTACAGGTGGGAAAATGAGAAGGATTTTCTGTCCTTCAGAGTTCACGTAGGCCGGGCAGTGGGAGGAGAAAAACAAAACGAAGCTGAAAGTGAGTGTTGAATGGGCTTTCCCAGGATCCCCAGGTGGGTTTCATGTATTGCCGAGAGCTGAAAATGAGACGGATTCGGCTTTCTGTACTGGTTGTAAAGGCTGAATTATCTTACACTTACTATTGTTCACAACTAGAAGTCAATACACAAAGCTGCAGCTTATTTCAGAAATTCTTTGTCAGTAAGAAGTGTTTTGTGTTCTTCAACATTTTTTTCATTTTTACTGATAAGGATAGAATTCGGTCCCAAGCACACAAAATATTTATATGTATATGTGCAAGGTGAATTCTAAATTAAAACTGACATGCAAGAGTATCATTATTACATTCTAAAAAGGAGCGTGAAATTAATGCTTATCCATTTGTGTAAAGAAGGATCGAGTATGTTTTTGAAGAAATCTGTGGTTAGCACTGTGTGAACTGTAGCAAAGTTTGCCTGAAAGTAGGTGAGGTACACAACAAAATAATCTATGACAGGGAAACAAAATTGACACACAGGACTACCTACGTGATGAGTTCTCAGTTTCTTAGCTCTCTAAAGAAGATGTTTGAACAGCGACAGACACAGAAGAATGCAGCTGGAAAATAACTTAGATTTTAACACAAAACACTATTTATAGGATCTGAGCAGACTCCTTTGAAATCCTAAAAAGATGTACTGATCAATCACTAAAAGTGTCCTAAGATCAATTTTATGCAATAATCATGTTTATTTGATATGGGGAAAATAAGGCAGCTTAATGTCATCTTGTCTCCTGTCATATAACATGTGTTATCCCTGTAGAGCATCACTGTCCCTAATCATATGACATTAAAAAGCATTCAGGGAGACACCTCACAGAGGAAAAGGGAGTTTCTTTCCAAAACACCTGTGCTCCTGATCTTTACAAATAAACAACAGTCAGAAAGTGCAGTGATTTCAGTAGACTGACTGAATGTTTTTAAGGAAGTTTGGACCACAATCTCTACGAAACTACTGATTATCCACTCTCTCTGAGCTCAGATAAATATTTAAACACAAAGAACAAAAAATAACCCTTTTCTCCTTTAGCCTGTAAAGAAATAGCCAGATTTCAATAAAGTTTGGATAGCATTAAACTTTGGACAGTCTCTATCTCTGTATGTGTGTGTATATATATTTATGTATGCTTTTGAAAGAAAAACAAACAATTGAGATGTGATTAGCTTTGAAACTAGTTCTGAAGATAGTAACCCTGTCACACAGTTTCGTTATCTATATCTATTTGCTGCTACCATTATCTTCTTGTACTTCAGACTAGATCCTTGCATTCCCTGCATGACCTAAAGGAATCTTAAGGAAAACAAAACCCAACTGTTAATTTACAATTTGAGAAAGGTCAGAGATCAGTATTCTTTTACACTGAAGTCCTTTAGAAGATGAGCGTGTGTTGTGCCCTACATTTCCTAGTTAATGTGCATGAATTGCAACTCCAAAAAGCCAGATCTGTGGTCTTTGGAGCTGGAAGACCTCTTGTGCACCCAGACTTCAGAGCAAAGCTGGAGTGCAGAGCTGTGCAGCCTCTCTCACATGCAGTGAAAGCTTCCACATTGCTTCAGAGTCTTCAAGCAGCTGGTTATTACTCATCTGTGTTAGGTGAGCTTGGAAGAGAGGAACCAGTGCTAAGTGGTTGCCAGCCCTCTGAAAAGATCTGAAAACAGATGTTGCCCATGGACAACAACAGAGTTCTGTTTCTGGAACACCTATGGTGTTCTGTGAAAATTGAGTTGCAGGTTGCTTACTTATGCTTTCTTCTCAAAGAAAAAAATCTATTAATTCATAAATTGTGTATATTAAATGTCATCCTAAAATAGTCGTCTTCATGAAAATTATTAGGCTCCCTGCAGGATTTGGTGTATGTGGGAGTGAGACGAGACACTGCTAGTGGTAACATCTGGTCTGTGCATTGGAAGAACTTAAGGACATGGTCCATCACATGTGCAGCTTAACACCTTTTGTATCCTTGTGCCACTGTTTTTGGAAAATTGATGGTTTTGACCTCCTTCTTTTGACAGCTACTCCTTAAAGGTCAGACTATTGCCTGCCCCTTCCATTAGTCACTATGATTAAGTGACTGAGTGAGTAACTTCTGAGTGCTTGCTTAGCTGCAACTTCTGCAACTGGGGCAGCAGCCTCCACGCAATCCCATCATGTCAGTGTTGTTCAGGAAAAAAGCCATGGGAAATGGACAATCTGTGCCTCGCCCTGGCCCAAGATGCCCCAGCTGATCTCTGATGCAGCTCCCAGAGTCAAGGTCCGCTGGGTGGTCTCCCCAAGGAAATTCGGCACTGCACTATACCCCAGGCAGGAGTGTTTGCTAATGGCAAAAAAAAGTTGTAGGGAAAGGGGTAAATAAAATCTGAGAAGCAAATGGGAAAAAAAATCTATTGAATGTAAATCAGACACTAGAATTTATATACAGGATTTTTCTCATTTTGCTATATTCATTTTGCATCAGGAAGCTCTTAAGATGGATAGATACTGTTTCTGCCTCTACACATATAAGATTAAAACAAGGGGGAGGTCATGAGTTAATGTACATTAGTTTATTCCTGTCCTTATTTTCCTGTAAGTGGCAGAGGTAGACTTCCACAGGTTATTCTGATTACTTCTCTCCTGATCACATAATTCCAAAATAAAATGTAAAACAAAGTACATTCAGCTTCCTAGATTTGGAGAGAAAGAAATAAACCAAGAATACCTTTGCTACCATAGAAATTAGTTTTCTGTGTCTTTGCAGATATATTGAAACCATTCGACTAGATCCAGCATAAGTATATAAACTCTTCAGAAAAGGTTATATTTTGTGCAACTGAAGAATAGAAAAAATGCAAGGGAGAATTCTTCTTTGGCAAGAACTCGTCAAATTAGAAGCATAGGTAATTGGGGGGTGAGGGGGAAGGAGAAAAAAAAAAGTTTTGTTCTACTTCAGCTCCAACAAGGGTAAAACTGAAAAAACTCTAGACAGGTCAAAGGAGTTGTACATAATTTGTGTGGAGTTCATGAGTTGATCTAAATTCTCTCCTTTCCTACCAGGAAATTATTGTTCTGATTTTAGTTTCAATTACCAGCTACAATAGGAGAGAGCTTTTAACTTTTTGGTCAGGATAATTTACACCGGGTCCTGCTTCAGTTTTTTCTAACCTTTTTTTTTTTTCTTTAGAATAAGGGTTTTTTTGGTACAAAATAATTTTAGAAGCTAAAGGAATGATGCTTGACTAAAAAAGGAAAAAGAAAGAAAGAACAAAAAGGACATGTCCCCAGTGTCCAAACAAGTACAGTTTTTAGTAAAGTGATTCTGCATAGAACCCTCTTGACATGAAATATGGTATCTGAAGTCCTAAGCATGAACTTTCATAATGGTCTAATCATTCTGATAAACTCAGTCATAGAATTAACTTCAACAATTTCCCTATAATTCTTCTTACTCTTTCTTCCATTGTCTTGTAGTTTGGGGAAAAAAAGAAATTATTTCTCTTCATGGACCGTTTATGAGTAGCATGCATATTAGTTGCAGTGAATCCTTCTTATTCTCTTAGGTGGTCAGAAAAGACTGGTATTAAAATGTATAGAAGTTACTTAAATTTTAGCAGGCATGGAGATGGTCTGAGGCTTGTGCTGTGCTGAGCCGTTCTGGTAACGTGGTTCATTGGGAGTAATCAGCAATAACAAATGCAATTCTTCAGGCAAAGGCATTAATCAGCAACTATCTTGCATCAAGTCCCTTCAGCCTTTTATGTGGCCAGCAGAGATTTCTATCAGCAGGGACACTCACCTCTCTTAGTGCTGAACCACATCAGAAAAGTGTCTACTTGGAGTGGGAGAGAAACTTGCATTTGCTGTATCCATTTTTCTTCTTTTTTTCAGTTTTCAATTCTTTCTCTTCCCTCAGGTTTCATTTAGATGTACTTTGCATGTGAAAGTTTTTCTGGATCTTGCATGCTAGCCGAGCACATACAGCTGGTTGTATTGGAACTTGCATTGCAGTTAGTGGCCAGCTGCTGATGTTTAGCATCAACTTGTTTCAACTAGCGCTCAATACCTAATGCTTCACTCTGCTGGAAAGCCGTGTGCTGTATATTCCAGCGCTGTATGATTACATATTTGTCTTCCCCACTTCTTAAGGAAAAACTCACTGATGTGTTTCAGTGATGTGCTCATAATATAAATACAATGTTTGCTGTCAACAAGTTATCTGATTCAAGAACCTTTGATTTTTTAATTTTTTTTTTTTACATTTTATTTTTAAGAGGAAGGTGAGGAGCAGCAACTTTCACATCTTAAAACCATTTATGCATCTGGGGGACCAGTCATTATCCTGCACTAGGTATTTCAAGTTGGCAAATCAATGGAGAAGATCAGGGATGAAGATGAAAGTCCCAGCTAGTCTTGACCCTTGCCACTTCTTTTTTTTTTTAAGTGTCCTTCAGTGTTGATCATGCAAAGAGTTGCGCTTAAGCTTATTTTACCACCAGCTAAGATAGAGAAAACTCATCCTTCTTTTGAACCTATCCTTCTTTTCTCCAAAAGCTTTTTGAAGTGGCTTTAGGTTTAGGGTTGGTGTTTTGTCTTTTTCTTGCTCAAGACTTTATTCTTTGCCTGAAGAATTTGTGATATTTCTTTTTCCTTATGTTGTAATGACCATCATGTAACGACAATAATGACATATACGGTCTGGTCTTACAGCCCTAGAACTAGGAAACTGAGTGCAGGTATGCCCTCATAAAGCTTTTGTTCTGAAACAGGGCCAAGCATGACGAACAAATAGTTTAGTTTGGCGATTTCTGAAGACAGCTCCTCTAATGCAGAGACCTATTCTGCTTTATAGCTAACCACGGAGTGTGAAAGCGTATCAGTGATTAGGAAATGGAAGGTTCTGTTGTTCTGCTGAGCAAATTGCAAAAGGTACAATTTATCTTGTAATGAATGAAAGCTTCCTGCTATTCTAATTATTGCTTCTATTGGCCAGCCTTGTTGCAGATGTCTATGCAATAGCAAATCAGCAACATTTTGAGTGAGCAAAGGCAAGAACCACCTATAAATCTAATCTCTGTTTTGAAAAGAGATTACTATACATTATCCTTAATGTGACACTGAAAACATGTTTTAATGAGAGTGAGGAAGATCCCAAAATAAGGTTTATGAAAAGTTCAGGAAATGTAAAATTACTGACAACAGTCTGCTGAAGATGGAGAGATATTTTAATGCCTCATTCAAAGCTCCTTTAATTTGCCTGTTTTTAAAAAGTATCCAGCAGTTCTTTGAAGACATAATGCCTTTAAAAGAGCCTCCTGTAAACCATCAAATACTATATACTGTAATCTCCTCTGCAAGTCTGAAGTTGTAGTTTGGAGAGCTTGTATGGTTTTAGGTTATTTTAGTCATCAAAAATACAGTGAGTCTTCTTTTGACTTTTAAAACTAAACTAGGTACACATGATCTAGGATTACTCCTCACACTGGGTCAAACATGGAACACATTTCTGATATTATGAAGGAAAAGGGTTGGGGTTTTTTTCCAAAATTAATTCCACTGAAGAAGGAAGAATTTTTGGATAATTAATTAATTCCCTCCACACAATCTTTCTCAGCAGTGACCAACTCCTACTAGTGCAGTATTTAGACGTATTCTTAATTATGTCTATTTCAGCATATGTTTTAACATAATTGGTGGAACAGCAAGTCCCCAAAGTGTGTTAGTCACAGTTTTAGATTAATCCTTAGATTAAACCTCAAATGAGGTTTTAGCAATCTCTTAGATTCCAGATTCTTCATGGTCTGTAAAGATCTTAATTTATGAGACTTCCACCACTCCGTAGCTTGGCCTGCAAAAGATGCACTTGATGTCTTTATTTGTATTAAATCTGTATCTTGACTCATCAGTTCTTAGTGCAGAAGGATGGGAGGAAAAGGGGAGGAAGGATACTGAGGAATTATGAGTCTCTTACCCATGCATCTTTTCTCTGGTAGTCACCAAAATGCCTTCCTCTATTCTTTGAATATGAACAGGAAGAATTTTGGTTCTAAAATAAAAATCCAACCCTCCTATTTCTGTGTTTTCTTTCAGTGTGGTTAGAGCTGCAGAAGTTAAAGTATGAAGCAAAGAAATAGCTGTTACAAATTAAGAAATGTTAATGGGGATTAGATTTACCTCAAACCTAATCATCTTGAAAAATTACCTCTGGGAACTGCTTCAGTTTTGGAGATAACCACAGTACTTTTCTTATTCCCAAGAGTGATGAGCCTTACCTGTCAGTCAGTCAGTCAGTCAGTCAGTCAGTCCTGCTGCAGTAGCTCGCTTCAGGAAATGCGAGCCAATGCCCTATTGTTGGTGATAATAGAAGACAACGTTTGACAAATATGGTGAAAAAAAAAATCAAAGCAAATTTGTGTCCATTCTAGACATTTTAAAGACCAGTTTCTTATGTCTGTTTCTATCTTTTCATGTACTTCCCAACAGAGATCTGTGTAGCTACTTGTATTCATATTTCTGTATTCCATTTCAGTTAATCCAAGGATTAAGTGTTTTAATGATTCAACTTGGTAACCTTTGGTCCTTAGTTGAATTCCTTGAAAAAAACACACACAAACAGCCCCTTCTCATATTTGAGCACTGTGAGTACCAACTCTTTAGTCCTATTGCTGCAGAAGGCCTCCTGATGCAAGCATCTCTCCATCACCTCTGAAATGTAGTTACAGCGCTGGAGAATGTGGAGGCAGCATTGTCCTACTGAAGACTGAGAGCAGCTAGATCACTGCTTTAGTTGACTGCTTTATGCTTAAAGAATAGCCCTTACTGTTACTTCCACACCTTTGTTCCCCCATGTATGAGATTGAAATCAGTAATGTTTGTTTTGTTGCTTTTTACTTTTCCAGTGCTTCTTTCTTTAGTGCTTGTGCTCAGCGCACATAATCTTTAATGATGGGAAGTTCACTGATTCAGTTTTGTAACTTGCAGTTGATTCCCATGAGCTTGTTGACCAAAGAGTTTTACTAATAATGTCACACGAACTTCATCTTCAGCTATCAGGAGAGGTTTCAAAATCTAGGAGCAGAAACAATTATGTTAATAAAGCGTATTTACCTTTTAGACATGATAAGTACTTTGTGATCTGGGAATAGTCAGATTTTATCACTGAGTCTGAATTGTTGAGTACGCCGGTATTACTAGTTAGGAGGTTAAATTGATCTGGAAAAAATAGTTTGTATTATCAGTTGCTTCTCTATCAACCTTCTATCTCTCTCGATCAAGAAACTAAGTCCTTGGGAAATGAGCATACAAAGCAAGTGTCTGTTGTACAGCAAGATGTTCTTTAATTTACTTCCTTTTGTTTAAAAGTGACGTCTGTTTAGCACATTGGTTTAGATATGATTTAAAGCAGTTGACATGACAGATTGAAAACTTAAAATGTAGCATGAATAATACACAGTAAATTTATGTTGGGATGTTTTTATTCACTAGGGAGCCCTGAATAAGTTAGCAGCACTTGCAGCCACAACTTGTATACAGGGGAATAATTTGTATTTATTCCATTCTTCCAGGGAGCTAACTGATATGTGCGTGTGTATATATACATGTGTGTATGTATGTATATATGAGTACACATGCATAATATATGTATTATATACATGTATGCTTATAGTCAGCTGAGATTCACACACGCACAAACCATGCAGTTTATTAACAGTTAGCATATCATCTCTAAATGGAGCTCACTGCAATTTGAGATGTGCCCTGCTAGGAGCTAATGAGCAAACTCCTGCCTAATATTGACAATTAATCAGGCATAAAAGCATCTAGGATCAGGACCCATTGCCAAGTATAGAAGACTCATACAGACTTCAATGAAACATGATATGTGAACAAATTTGTCTAATTGTATATCAGTCCTATGAACCAAATTCCCACCAAAACACTTAATTATCTACAGTACAGAAGCAATGCATCAGTCTCAGAATCTGTTAGTGGCTTTTTGGTTTATTGTAAGTCATTTACCGTAACTAATAAATTGAAGGAAGTATTATTATGTCTTCTCGCCAGTGTTCCTGTTTTAATTGGTCTTGTATACTTGAGCCAATATCTGTGGATTGGCTAGAGTAACCAAGTAATGGTTACACAATAAAAAGTGATCATTATTGGCTGAATACTTTTCTTCTGTTAGGGTGGGAAGATTAGGTCTCAAACTGATAAAAGTAATCTCAGAAGCCCAAAACACTGTGCCACCCTTGCAGTCTGCAGCAAAAGTATAAAAACCATTATTGTTAATGTGGAAAACGTGTATTTGCTCAGGTTCTATGAGATTAATACTGATAATATATCTGGTATATGACTTTTTTTCTTCTAGAATAAAAACCGTGTTCCCCTTTCTAGTTTAAAATCACGGTAGAGACTTTTTTTGGCAACATCAATAGAAAGCCTGTTATGACACACAACAGAAAATCACTTGAAAAAGTGTTGCTGTTACTCACTACAGAAGAATGATTTGTGCAAAGATAAGATGCTTTGGCCTTGAGACACACACAAGTAAATTGGGTAGTTTTCCTAAGAAGCATTCTTGTTGAACTGTTTTTCTTTTCCATTTCAGTTGACAATATGGATCTGTAGTATATTGTTGGATCTGCTGTGTGATAACACAACAAAGCCTGTGTTCTGCTCTCAGCGGTGCTATTTATACGTTGTAACATTTTTCAAAGTACTGCTTTGGTGCTCTTCCACTGCTTTTTTTTTTTAAAAAAGACAAGATAACCTGCCCCCAAAACAGAAAAATAAATAAATAAACAGAAGCAGCTCTAAGTCAGATTCGGGTCTAGATACTTCACTGACGGCAAAGCCCCTTTTTCAGTTTATTTACGGATGAAGAGCTGCATCTTGCAAATGATGTAATATGAGCCACAATCCACCACTCACAACGAGAGAAGGCAAGAGCCACTCAGATCTTTTCTTTAGCCTAATTCTTTGAACGGACAGCAAGGACTCTCTCTGGCATTGAGCTAAGGATCGAGTACGAGTGGCTGTCATCCGAAAATCTCCACAGCAGTGAGGGCACAAGCTGCAGTCTCAAGTGGAAGGCAAGAGCAGTGAAGGAAGCAGGCTAAGCATCTACTCATTTTTATTTGAAGATGTCTCATAGTAAGAAAGCTCAGTATCACTGCTGAGCTTTCACATTGAAGTGTATCTTCATGTGGTCTCCGAGAGAGACCCTTCTGTCCTGGATGCCAATCAGTTGTGCTCAGCCAGAAGCTGAAGTGACACTTACTTATTGCTGGAAATCAGGGAAAGAAGCAGGAAGGGATTTATGCTAGGCAACAGCACAAGGCTTAAGTCATCTTTAGGCAGCAAAGAAAGGGAAAAGAAAATATTGTTTAAAAATTTGATACTGCTGTATGTTGGAATACACAGGTGACCAAAAATAACACAAGACTAATTATGATTTTCCCTTATACTCAGAATTTACATTTTCATGGTCAACACTGCACTATATAATGATGGCTAGCTTTTAATATTAACCATTTTGTATGAGTGTATGGTGTGCCTGTGCATGTCCACGCCTCAGCTAAAAATCCAGGAAAAAAATAATGACCACATGTTAACTGCTGAATTTCCCTTATGATTGCAGTAGGACTGGGATTACAATTCAGGACAAACTATGGTCAATAAATTATATTTTGGGCAGTAGGGGTGGTTGTTGTTGTTACTGTTATTATTATTAATTCCAGTTTTTCTAATAAACAAGGAGAGGAAGAGAAAGGGAAAAAAAAACAAAACGGTAAGGAGTAAATAAAATGCAACCTTTAATTAATTGTTCACTGCTTCCTTGAGCATCCTAATGTCCTGATAAAATGGCTGGATAGCCTCTGTGGCTCCAGTACAGGTAACGTGCTTTTTCACAGAGTAGAATGAATATGTATGCTGAGTAGGTGGAGGAAAAAAATTCACATGAAGGATATGATATTCTTAGATATAAACTTAGGAAGACGTGTGATCTTTTTATTTTTGGACATTATATTTTTTATAGGCAGATAACTTCTCTTTTCGACACTTTCTTTGTTTTGGTTAATCACAATCATATGAAAATATATTTAAACAGCTGTAGTGTTATAGATCTGCTTTTCTCTTAATTCATGGTAAATCGGTAGTTTCATAGATAATTTGCTACACTCAAAGCACGCAGACATGGAAATGCAGCCGTCACAGAAAATGTTGTGCTGTAAGGAACGGGAAGAACAGCTCTTTGCTAAGATCATACATGGCACCTTTGAGCTTGCATCTTTCCCTCGTATCTTTCGTAAATAGAGCCTTTAGAACTCTTGGTATGTCTCAGTACAGTAAAGAGTATTCCTTTCTCTCCCTTAAAAGCCCTCTCTCAACAAAAACCCATTCTTGCAATTAAGACTCAAGATGAAACGATGCTATGCCTAGGATCAGCTACAGCACATCAAGGGAGGAGGTTGCAGAAACTTTTGATTGCTCTCTCTTTTGCTTCCCTTGCACCTCATGCTACTTTGCGGGAAGTTTTTGGCACAGGTCTAGACAGCATTCTTACTTAGAAAGGGACACCTGGCTTTGCCCAGATTTAGATACCTCAATTTTTCTACATACCCACCCTCTTACCCATTATAATGTAATTTGAGGCATGTTTGGGAGAACTCTGAATGAAAAATATCAAAAGTGATTCTGTAACAGATACACTGCAACTGAAAAAGACCTGTGAGTGTGCATATGTATGTATATCTATACGTATATACACATAAATATATAATTATTTCTAACAATAAATGTGTAAGTGTATATATCAAGGTGACATCAGTTAAGGCCAGGTTAGATGGGGCTTCTGGCAACCTGGTCTAGTAAAGGTGTCCCTGCTTATGGCAGAGGGTTGGAACTATATGGGCATTGAGGTCACTTCCAGCCCAAACCATTCTGTGATTCTATGACATCTCAAGATAGCATAGAATGATTTTGTTAATTTCTGCTGTTTATTTTTTAATAAAATAAAAATACTTAATAGTTTATTGACTATCCCTCTGCCCACACTTGTGTCCAAGCCAGTCCCACTTGGACAGAGCAGTGACATCAGAGAAGGGCAACCACATCAAAGCAAACTGTGGAGGAGCTGATTGCCAAAGGAGCAGGTGTCATTGATGGGGGCAGATCACCTTCCTTGGTGCTTGGGATACAGAGCTGCCTGCTGCTCCTGGGAATAAAGTCCTCAATGCAAAGTACTGCTTGAGGTGTTAAAATATTTAGCAATTGAAAGTAAACTCTTGAAAATTTTCTTTTTTTTTTTACTTGTCTGTTAAAAAAATTAATTGAAATAACTCATGGAAGCAATCCTTATGTCAGAACTGTTTATCTTTCAAAATATATTTGAAGGTGGAATGAGGCGGAGCTGTTTGTGAGCCTAGCCTCCAGGCTCTGTCAATTGTCCTGAAGACAGACCTAGAATTGCAAGTGACGGCTGGAGACCCAGCCAACAGATTTGGGATAGCTATAAAGCTAGTGCAACTGTTGACTCACCAAGTACCTGATGCTTATTTTTGCCTGTATGCACTGGTGATGGCCAGCTTTAATTCCCTTAGTTTTGCCTAAAATCATTGGCATTTGGAGGTGAGGATATGCTCATATTGCTTCTCCCATCTAGTAATGGTTAATCACTATAAGGTACAAATGCTCCTGTTAATTTTCCCTGGAAAATAAACTGAACCAGCATCTAATTGAGGCATCTGTTGATGCACCAAGCCTCATTTTAGGTCAACAAAAAGTGAGCCATGAGAGCAATGCATAGATGAAGTGACAAAATGTTGAGAAAGCTACAGTTTTACAGACACAAAAGTTCTTGGACTCTGAAAGGGAAAATCATCTCCATCCAGACTAGCAAGTTACTTTAGAGAAGCCACTGTAGAAAAAGACTTTTATCCAAACAACACAATGTGGCTGTTGCTACAGAAAGCCTTGAAGTGCAGTCCTAACTGGGAAGTTGTAATAAAAATGTAAGTAGTCATGGGACTGGAGACAAAATTCTTTCCTGACTTTCAATTTGGTTAAAAGGGAGCAAAAACAAAGCGTAACAAAAAAACCCTATTAACTTTCAAGGTGAAAGGAAGACACAGAACCAAACCTTGTTCCTGAAGATTGTTTTCCTTTGAGCTGAGTTTGTAGTACATAACCTTCATGTGTTTACAGTGTTATGTATATATCTTGTGCTATTTTACTTTGAATAAGATCCATCTTATGACACTGTTAACAACCGTAGAGGGAGAACTTAGTCAAGTTGCTGACATAATCACAAAGCACTGAAAAAATTTTTCAGAAGCATCTGTGAAGTCCCTACATTTCAGAAGTTTCAGAAGTTCAGAAGATAGCTAGATACAGGGAGATGCTGTTTGTGCCAATATTCAAAATTTTAAAAGCCAAAAGTATAGGAAAGAAGAAATAAACCATGCACAAGACAGAATGAAACTGTACTTATGTCCTAAGTGAGGCTGTGGATTAGAAGTTATGAAAAGTTTGTAAAGGTACATCACAGCTTTCATTCAAGCATCTGATAGAGTCGGAAGAAGCAGTCAAACTTTTAGATACAGAAGACCTTTCTCACGTGAGAAGTAGGGAAAAACAGAACTTCCTAGCAACTCAGTCCCAATTAATTTTCTGTAAAAAGTAAATTTCACTATTTCTGTGTCTTAGCAAATAATACTGAGACAGAACATAATAAGAGAAATAATTTGTATTAGCATTCATTGCAGTAAAATATCATTTTTTGCTCCCAACTTAGAATTATCACGGAATGTATTAGAAGTTTGAGGAACATCATTTGTCATTACATATCTGTCTTTTCATATGATAAATACCTTTTAAAAATTTATATAAGTTTTGCTTGTAAATATCCTTTAAATCATCTTCAAATATTTCTTCTATATACTGAAGATAAAGGAGAAACTTTTGATTTTGATATTTTCTTGCTTTTAAATGTCATATAGAAATGTGTATTTATTTCATGGTTTAAACATGTATAAGCTTTACATTTTCTTTTAATGAGGACATTAAAAGCAAAAATGACATGTTTGTGCAATGTTGCTGCCACAGAAGTAGAAAAGGCAAAGACTGCAAAATTTAAGATTTCTGTCAGTGATAACTAAAAATATTTGAGTATTTTGGTAATTTGGATAAGAGCAATATTCATTTTAAGTATAGCAGTGTAGTGACTAAAGGCAGATTTGTGCCATTTGGCCCTGAGTGGACTATGGAAGTCACTGCTTCAAGGACGTGTTCAGTGGGGCTCACCTCTGCCCATGAGAAAAGCAAGATGAACTTCGTATGAATGAAACTTCAGCTCTCAGCAAACAGACCCCACCTGAATTTGCCAGACAGTTGAAGTGGGTGACTGACTGGAAAATATGACATCAAGAAGCAGGGCGATGAGGGGAAAGGCCAGAACAAGAAAACAAGGAACCAAAGGAGCTGTCCAGTGAGGTCCTTGCTCACCAAACCCAACGGCATGTAATGCAACATCATAAATATAAAACTATATTCTAGGGGTGTTCATTGGAAAGGATATTCGATGCTGTGATATGCTTTTAAATGTCTCTAGAAAAATGCAGTTGACAAAATCTAATTCTACATAAAATTATGCGAATTCAACTTTAATTGAAGCATTTCAGAAAGATTTATTAATAGCAGAAGATTCCATAAATATGTCCGTAGCTCAGCCAGTTGTAACAGAAGCTGTATTTAAATCATTACTTATGAAAATATAGGGGGGGGGAAAAAAGCCAAACATAATCTTGTAATAAGATTTCCTGAAGTCAAAATAGAAGATCCCACAACTTTTCATTTGGTGTAGCAACTGCCCATGTCCTTGTTTTGTCTTTGTTAACGTATATTATACATTTAATGTTTCTGAGTTCAGTTGTTCAACAAGTTCTAAAGAAAGACATGGGAAGAGACTGAAGGGAACCTATTTTTTTCCCCCTAAGTTCACCCAGGCAAAAGCAGCTCCAACAAACTTTCTTGCACCTTCTTTAGAAATATAAATCACCTTTGGGCTGAGAAAAAGAGCCTAAAATTCCAGACCCTGAGGAACTGATTGAGAAAACTCAGGACAACTGAAACCAGCGGTAAAACCAACACTTACAAAGTCTTCCAGAACTAGACTAGAAAAAAATTCTGTGTGTATATATATAAAACCCCCAACCTACAAAAACATATCCAAATAACCATGTCAAATATAATTTCTCATTAGCCTTATATAGGTAAAAATGTTTAGCAACACTAAACAATACGGTATTCAAAATAGAGAACATCTAGTTTAATGCAGATTAATTTTTAACAAGAATTCCTATGCAGTAGGCAGATAGTTCCCACATTCCATTGTGATTGACAAGCCTGACATATGGAATAGTTCACAAATTCCCAGGTGACTGACAGATGGAGAATAGAAAGGCGGATAAAGTTGCCTAGAGAGCTGAGGACGATTTCATATTCAGCGGTTTTGATCAAAAGGATTCCAGATCTCACACTAAATTTAGCACCGCTGGCAATTAGTGCATGATTTATTCAGTCCTTTCATTTGCTGGTTGACAAATGGAAAACAAGCACAAAATTAAAAATAAGTTTATTTCCAGCATTTCGGATATTTAAAATGTGTGTGTCTTTGTTTGCACATAAATTAACATGAGATGAATTTATAGTGAGATTAAATCTGAAATGGAGATGCAAGCAATAAATAAGAGCTTTTTTATGTATCTTTCAGGCAGAACAGGTGTTTGAATTAAGAAATACTAATATGTTTAGCAGCATGACTCCACCTTTAGCATTAGGGAGTTGATGCTTCCCTAAATTTAGAATAATCTTTCCACAATTTAAGATTCTTTCATAAGCTTCCAGCATAGGTGACCATCTGTAAGTCAATACTAATGCTTTTTAGACCAATAATAATAAAGAAAAGCCATCCTCATGTTTTCTGAACACAACTGAAGAACTGCATTTTTCCTACTGATGTGTCTGCATAATTCTTACAAGTGGCAGTTAAACACAAACACAGAGTAGGGGAATCTTCCCAGTAGTGGATAGCGTTGTGCTTTTATGAAAAATAGAGAGGAAACTCTTCAGATCTGTGAGTAAAAATTGTTGAAAATAAAATACGCGTTTCTCATCCATTCTACTCATTTTGGGGTGAAGAGCCATTCAGTCCAAAATAACATTTTCATGTGAACCCTTTGGACAGGACATGGCACTATCTCATCCAAAATCGGAGAGGACAGCATGGTGCAACCACTCTTGGAGGAACATACAAGTCAGGAAATTTCAGGTATATGATTTTATTGCAGAAAGCAATCTATCATATAGTACAAAGAATGAAAAAAAGATCTTAATTTCTAATCTAACCCTGAATTTAGTGTAGGCTTATGTTCATCTTCTGAGGGATAATGCAGGCAGTGTAAAACACTAGGTGTTTCTTTTAAACAGACAAGTGTGGTTCTAAATGGTTTGTGGAAAATACCATGATTTGCAGCCTGTAAGGCTGCAAGCCTCTAAATCTACAGAAGTTTCTCTTTTGCAGCAAATAAAGAGATATTAAGTTAATCTGAAAACTGTATCACCACTCTTAGTGGTAACGTGGAGGCTACTGATGACAAATATTTTGTATCCTGAGAGATGGAGTAGTTTGTTATTAGCTGGAAATAAAATCTGCATACCTACCTATAACTGACATGATTTTAATTTTTTTTTGTGGCTTCAGAGGCTTGGAGGGGCAATGTAATTCTGTAATTATACCTATCTTTTAAGAAAGAAATGTGAGTTTCCAAAGTCTCCACAAAGATTCAGCCCAATTTCAGGTTGATGGCTTTAGGAAGTCTATGAGTTAGCATAACACTAGCACAGCCCAGCCTGAGGAGCATAGCACACTTTGTGCTTCACTGCACTCTGTTTCCCCTCTTCACAAGACCCTGTGGTTTAATATTACTATATTCTCCTCTGGATATCTTTTCCTCACTCCCAGAAGCAACCCAAAGTAATTCCCAGACAAGCAGTCTCAGAGCAGTCATGTTTTTATTTTCTTTTACAGAATTCCCTCTACACACCCTTCATGCACTACAGTAAAATAAAATCATTGCCTCCCCATAAATGTGACTCCCCTCAGACTTTTCTGAACCTCTAAAAGACAATAATTAAACCTCCCAGCCCCTCCCTTTCCTTTTACATTTAAGAAAATGAAAACAATTTTCTATGGCAGCTGATTTCTCTGGATGGCAACATTTGGGTGAATGTTTGGAGTGTCCATATTTCTTGAGGGGACAGAGAAGGGGGAAGAAGACCTTACATATACTGGATTATCTTTAGTGGGTATAGGGAGACAGACTTTGTGCCTGCCCATTTAAGTTTTGGTATTTCCCCAGTCTTCTCCAAATCCTAAGAGACTAACTTTGGATTCACTGAATCAGTGGAGTATGCACTTATCTAAAACTTTCACTTTATCCAAACTCGTTGCCTCCTTAGGGGTGGAAGAGAAGGCGTCAGGACCGAAAAGGGAAGCACCACATACTCACAAAAACCTTCTGGGAGCGTGAAAGCCCAGAAAATCTGCCCCACTTGGGATCAGTGGAGAGCAGAACTGAGTCAGTGTTCTTTCTTCTGCTACATCTAAGCAGCCAATGCTACCCTCTTCCAAAAAAACAGACTTTCTGGTTTCATGGGCAGAACCAGGAAATGAGAAGTAGTTCAGTGGGCATTTTTCAAGCTGTGCCTGTTTTCTTGTTCTCAGTTTTTCTTCACGTCCTTCTTAGCTTGTTTTTTTTTTTTTCTCTCTCTTTCTGACAGACAGGAAGGCAAAGTCTAGTGGTTTTCGGAAAGGCAAAATCTCCTTTTATTTGTAGCTACTCAGACTAAAGACATACGTTCAAAATATAATGTGAAATTCTGTAAATTCAAATTATACCAAGCAGGTTGGATCCAGTCCAGACACTGGATCTTTTATGCTTCTGTCCTGCGGTTACCAGTGCTTCAAAGGTCTTCGTTACTCTCTGACGAGTATTAGTGCTAGCTTTGTACTAATGTGCTAGGAAGAGAGTTCTGATGAACTGGAAATGAAACTAAGCCAGTGCCAAAGTGGCTCGTCCCTTCTTTGTTGCCGCCATCACTATGAGAGGTCTCAGTGTCACTAAAGAGTTCCCAGCATTCACAGTACGGTATTTTCACTATGTGTTCTGCATAAAGCAGATTTTAAACCCCTGAGTTAAAGACCTGCCTTGTTCTCCTTTTCCTGGCAGTGCCCTGTACCTACCGAGGGAATGTTGATGCCAGAGCTGACTGAATAGCGCTTGGGGAATCGGAGAGGTAGCGAAATTTTTGTCTCCTTGTCAGTTAGTTTCCCTGTGTGCTACTGATTGCCAATAATGAATTCTTCAGTTTTTCCTGTGCAGTTCAGATGGTTCATTTGGTGAATTGTTTACTACATTTACAGTTTTCACACGGTATTGTTTCTTTGCCATGACTGGATGACTAAACTTTTAAATAGGAGACTGGGAGAATAATGATGAGTATGACTCTACTGGTAGCAAAAAAATCTGATTTGAGTCACATCTTCATGAATCTGTCTTTCATTATTTGACC
This sequence comes from Gallinula chloropus, assembly GCF_964237585.1. NCBI lineage: Eukaryota > Metazoa > Chordata > Aves > Gruiformes > Rallidae > Gallinula > Gallinula chloropus. The sequence goes on from NC_140085.1 coordinate 145,951,267, forward strand.
AGATGGAGTTTATATCCATCACTATTTTAGCCTCTGCTGATTTTTCACTTCATCATAATGTTTTGGTTAAATTCAAGAATCCACTTTCTGGGCCAGATTCTGCTTTCAATTATGTTAGTGTAAATCTAGAAGAACCTCACTGAAAGCCAGTAAAGTTATTTTTATTTATTCCAGGGTAACACAAAATGGAGTCTGACCCCTCTGCATGTGCTGTTAGGTCCCTTATATCCATCTTTACAATCTCTGTATTTGTTTACAGACACTTTACAATTTTCCCCGAGAGCCCTTATCACTTGCTCCGTGTGTGTTGTAAGGAAGGAGAGAAGGGTTCTTACTTGATATTTTTTTCTTAGCCCTTTTATTTTTCTCTCCAGACACTATATTATGTGTTTAACTACTTAATATTATTTCCTCCCTGTCCACCCATCTGTTTATTTTAGTTGCTTCTTCCTCTTGGCTGGCTTCTGTATAGACTCTCCCCATATGCCTGCTAGGAAAGTGAATGAATATGATTAACAAGCACTGAAATGCACAAATAAGATCCTACTTGAAACTCTGCTTCAGGATCGTGGGTGTTTCAGACCGTATCTGTTTCTTAGCACATTACATAGGCTTAACATAGGTGTGCAAATGAGAGCTAGTCCATATGATGAGACAGTGTTTCCTTGCCACTGATGAGTAAGTCCCATGACGTGATGCTTTCTGCCCAATAACTGCCCTCAGCCACTGCAGCAAGACGGTGGCTCACAACAGCCCTGCAGAGAAGCATGTGCTGTGCATTTGTATCTGTGTAGCAGATACGCAGAGTCCTGCCAAAGCCTCTGGAAGTGTCACATCTTACACGGGTGTTGCAACTTCCTCTGCCTCTGCGTAAGCCCTACCGCTGCTGAATGCTTCCAGAGCTCCGCTAGCTTTTACACATATAATTTAATCCAGTGTTACTGCTCTACATGAAAGTATCCTGTGAAGACCCACTTGCAGAGGGTTTCCTGTTGTACCAGGGATTGCAGTGGCATGCCATAGACCTTACCAGTTGAGATGAAGTAACAGGTTGAGACAGTTGAGAAATAAGACCGTGAGGGAAAGATGGCAAAGATGAAGGCTGCTGAAGCTAAACTTATTCCATCCAGTGACTGGGAGCAGAGAGCAGCTAAGCAAGTTGTAGAAAACAAATTCTAAATCTATGTACCTTGCTTTCTGAAGCCCAGTGAAATCATCTCAAGGCTGATCTTCAGAATTGTTTAACTGTTTTCAGTTGATGTGTTTTTTTTTTTCCTCATCTGTGGGTTATAATAAGAACCCACAATCTGTCCCATACTGACAGTTTTCTGCCAGGTAAGAGGTGCTCCAGCTCCCAAACCAGCTGTCCTGTTTCTGCATTAATGCTCAGCAGATAGTTGCTACTCATGACATTTCTGCCCAAGGAAGCAACGGTAATTGTCTTTCATTCACTTTGAACTTACCACTAACTGGCAGAATATATAGAGGAGCAAATGGAAAGAATATTTGTTTGTTTTTCACTTTGGCCGGGAAATTGAGAAGGGTTCATTTTCAGTTGGCCTGAAATATCAGCTTGTACAACTGCTACCATGAATGATCAATTCCTTGATCGCTGTCGATAATACTGGAAAACCCTCTCTGCAAATAATTTTCAGTGATTATTCATTTACATTTTCATAGTAAATTTATTTGGCTGTGTTTGCTTCCTCTTCGTGCCTGAACTCTGAGAGTCTGCTTCAGTCTTACTGGCACCACTGAAAAAGACCTTTAAAATCAGCTGCTGCAGAGTGCTTACACTAGGAAGCCCAATCACAAGGGCCACACCGATCCAACAGCAACACAGAAGTGGTGCCAGCCGGCTCATGACTGCTCACTGTTCAACTCCACAACTTCAACAGAAATCCAAAGACATAAAATGTTTGGCTATTTTTTAGGGGACAGTGCATATATTTCATAAATGTAAAAGGAGCTAACTAATAAGAACTGTTTTCTTTTTTTTTTTTTTCCTGAGCAGAATAGGAAGTGAAATTAATTAAACATACTATTTACCTATGAATAAGTCCTATGTGTTGATCAAATTCCAGAATATGCCCAGGGAAAACTTGGCAAAAAAGCAGAATGCAGTAGGACCTCGGTTCTCCAGCTCTGTGTGAGTCTGAATAGGTGTACAGCTCCATTGACAGGGCTCCCAGCCTGTACAGACCTTCAGAAAGAAAACTTGTGTGAGCCTGACTGAGTGTGTGTAGCCGGCTACATATTTGGAACCTGAATTTTATAATTAATAATAGAATCAGAGCTAAATGGTTGGTGATAAGATGCTGAAATTCAAAGTAAGAAATTTGAAAACATATGGTAAGATTTGGGTGAAGTCCAATGGAATAGAGTAATAGAATTTTGTGCAGAGGCCACAGAAGGGAAATGGAAAATGTACAATGATAAATTAATGTATGGCCAAGGGTTATGTGTCCTATCCAGCAATATATACACTAGAAGAAAAAAAAGGTCAATGTGGGTAAATAAAGATATGAAAAAGTAATTAAAGGTTGAGACACGGGCATATGTGAGGTATAAAACACCCAGGTATGAGTGAGATCTGGAAGTATTAGAGAAGGAATTTCACCAAAAATTATGAGGAAAGGAAAGGTGAAAAATGCAATGAGGATCGCAGAAAAGTTTAGATATATGTTAAGGCATTTTTCAAGTGTCTAAGGAACGGGAGGTCAGTGAAGGAGACGGCAGTGCCTCAAAGAGAATAGAAGGATAATTTATTGAGAGGTAGACGCTTCAGAAGAATTAAATGTTTTCTTTGATTTATTGTTCATAAAAGGAATGGGGGACATATGCCAGGAATAGACAAATACCGAAGGAAAACAGGATCATGCCAGAATAAAAAAAAATCATAAAATCTGAAAACTTTGGCATAGGTTCTCAGATGGTAAAAATCTGCCAGATTCTTTTGCCCTCAGTAGAGCCACTTAACCCATTAATGTGGTTCTGAAAGACTTCTGATATTTCCCAGATCTACTTAGAACAGCTTAGAGAAGTATCTAAATGTTTTCATATTCTGGTTGGGCTTTTTTTTTTTCCTTTCACTGACTTAGCTGAGAGCTTGTTGCATGGGTTTCAGAGTAGACTTTCTATTCCCTAATCTATTCGCTGCATAAACTTATGTATAACTTGAGGATGCTAGCTACAGGTTTGATGTATATTGATTTCTACCGTAGCTCTGTTGATAAGAGAAGCAATCTATAAGTAGAAAAAAACAGCCCTACTTACTTCAGACTGAGGATTCACGGAAAAGAAGGGACCGTTTTGGCCAACGCCAGTGTATCTGATTTATGGGGTACAGAATATGTTTTCCTTCTGGCGTTTTCAGTGCAGGGACTGACTGTGTAAGCCTGCAAGTTAGATAGTGTAACACTTCAGCTGTGAGCAGTGAGACGTGCGACGGTGGAGGAGCAAGTTAGAAGTTCTGTAAAAGAAGACTCCTGTGTGAATTTAACAATTTTTGGTAGCACATTCAATGAGTCATCATACTGACTGGTAGGACTTTGGGATTCCATAGCCTGTCAGGATCAGATATACTTCAGTACCCTTGGGAATCCAATGGCAGAACAGTCCTGACATTATTTTTTGCGTATGTGGTGCCATGTGTGCAACGGGAAGTGTCTTGTCTTCTTTTTTCCATCAGTCCTGCTGCTAATGCTAGATGGAGATGATTCTATTTCTTTTGACCAAAATCCTGGGTGGGTTTGGGGTTTTTTTCTGTTTTTCTTTGGCACGTTCACTTTCACAAAGCTCTAAAATTAGCCTGCTACTGAAACCATAGTGCTTATTTCTACATTTACATATTTGGGTGGATTGACTTAAGCAAAATATTTCCATTGACCTGTAATGACTAACACCCTGATGCCAGTGGCATGTTACTGCCATATGGGAATCCATGGAAAAACATTGTGTGTTGACACCCGGGTCAGGACTTCACAGCCACATTCACTGAGTCAGGCTTGGGAGGAGGAACTTGAGCAGGGAGGAGAGGAGCCCTAGAAACACCAACGCAGTTTCTTCCAGCTCTGTCTTCCTCTCTCTCAGTGCTCAGCGGGAAAGCAGCAAAAGAGCTTCCTTGCTTGCTTCTATTTAATAATACAAAAAAATGGTGTGAGCCTGTAAACAGTGAGCAGCAAAAAGTGTTCTGCAGGTGAGGCATCGCCAGGAACAAAATGGAAATCTACGAGCCAGGTTTTTTGTGAAAACATTTTTATCGTTTTCACACAGCTCTAAGATTAGCCCTGGTGACAGAAAACTAAACTTAGTTAATGTATTTGTAGCTGCAAGGTGCACTGATTTATTTATGAACAGTGAATTTATAGAGTTGAATGAGTATTGTAAAAAAGGGAGATGAATATTCACTTCACTTTTAGAAATGGGTGGCTGTGTTTATGCCTCTTCTACAATCACTTTCTATGAACCTTTCAGTGATTTAAATTCGATTCCCTTGAACTAGTATCAAACTGTACTGTCTGAGGGCATTCAACGATAGTGAATATAAACCTCAATCTGAATGAATCATGTGAGGACCTGACCACATCCATCGCAGGTAGGATAATGCTGCATACAAAAGTACAGTCACTAGATTTGGAAACATATTTTCCAGCAGAACAGTTGTTTGTGTTTTTCCTGTTGAAAAATTCTATTTAATCAGCATAAAGCATTTTCAGCAAGGCAAGTTTAATGCATTAAAAATATAATTTCAAGAAAAAATATTTCATCAAGTCTGAAATATTCTGGATTAGCACTTTCAAAATACAAAGTTTCATTTTTCTAAAATTTAAAATTACTTCACATGTAAAAATATATTTTTCATACATTACCAAATCAGTCACACACTGGAAATAAAGCTAAATATTTTGACTGACATAAAATATTAAATCATTTGATATAAATTTTAAAATAAACTAACAACTTGCTCTCTTGGAAATTTCTGATCTTTAAATTCGTTATTAATCATATTCTGTCAGCATTTGTACACTTCCCAGAAAAAAAAAGTAAAGAAAAAAAATTGTGTAAGTAAAACATCATTGCTTTTCAATGTGATGAAAATATTATCCATATATATGATGATCTTGTGTGTCTGCTTCTAACAAACCCCCCTATACACAAATGTTCATGAGAGGGTATCAGTGAGAGCATAGTGGTTTTCCTTACTAGGTCAAATATTTAAAGGCTTTTCAGATGAATAAAATAGAGGCAAACTATACTGAAAGTGCTTACAGAAAAGAACAATAAGAAGAATTGCTATGGATGCTGTTTGGATGAATTATCCTGCCTGAGCAAAGGGCTGCCAGTAACAGAAACTTCCAGGTAACAAGCATATTGTTTCTGCAGCACAGTGTTCACAGGCAATGAAAGAATTCATCTGACTCCAATGTTTTTCTCCCAGTTATACAAGAACTTTTATATGCCAATTACCACTAGTAAAGGCACAGGAAACAAATGTGTCCATTTGCCCATACCAAGCTGAAAACAAGGCCACGTGTCAACCACCCTGTTTTGCAGCCTGTCATGTTTGAACAAACCTACCTACCAACGTACCTCTGCTCTAACACAACTGGGCACAGCCCGAACTGGAGGAAGGGGGAAGATCTATGCCTTTTCTTGCTGCCTTTGCTATTTGGCAATCTTCAGCATCAGGATGGAGAGGGTAGCTTGGGCAGCACTGCCCAAGCCCTTTTATACTGAACTGACTGTTGTTATTGGTTTGTTTCTTGTCTACTTAAGGCAAAGAAAATCTTTTCATGATCCCTCATTGCTGCTATCAAGAAGGATTTCTAAAATGACTTTCCAAAACCAAGATATATGGTCAAGTTAAAAGTGAGAGGCACACAGGACTTGGTGTCAAAAACTATCCACACCTGCAACTCATGTCAAGGGGAAATATTGAAGACTGCAGACTGTCTTTAAAATTAAAAATTAAATTGAAGTTCCTTGCCTTAGGGTGAACAGTGAAAGCAGGGAATGATTCTGTATGACAAAGGCATACAGTGTGTCCCACCCCAAACCTCAGAGCAGCAGCAGGAACTGGCTGCAAGATCAGCCGTGCCAAGGAGGCTTTGCCTCTCATCTCTCCCCCAGAGTGCTTTTCCACCTCTGGAACATGCTGGCCCCTCTGTAAGGTGATAAGTAATCTGAGATTTCAAGCTTAATTTTTCTCAGTGCCTTTTTTTTAAAGGTGTCCTCACTGTAATTTTCTGTGATGTCCTGATAAGGATACATCACTACTAAAGGAGTAGGCTGGGCTTCCACAGCATAGACCTTCAATTGAATCCCTGTTTATGATAAAAATAGAAACGGTGCACCATGTGTTGACCTTGGCCACTAGCCTGTTAGTCAGTATAATCCAGGCAGAGACACCTTACTAGATACAATCATCAAAAAGTGGATTATGTAGCTGAACTCTGCTCCGATGCCGAAGCATTCAAAATCTATTTGGAAAAGTGTCAGCAATATAGCGTTTGTATCCATGAGAAGCCCCTGGCAGAAGCTTCTGCACAGGTTATTATGCTATCACCTGAAACCAATTGCCTGAAACAAACTGAAATAAGTTCTTCCTTAAAACACCCTACTCTGAATTCTCATTAGGTATTTGGACTAGTTTAGCAGCTGTGTTCAGACCTCCTTACAGAGACAGAAAGATGTCTTTGATTGCTGGGCAAAAGGGCTGAATGAGATTTTAGGCTGTTGTTTGTGAGGTTTTTTTAGCTGCTGTCTAGGAATGGAAACTTTTCAGCTTCCCTAGAAAGGACTGATAAATTCCCGTGCATCACACTGTTTATTTAATTTCTGTAACATGTGTCAGTTTATAGGACAAAAGATAAAGTTTTATTATAATGATGCATAGCTATGGTCAAGGTTCTTCATTAATTAGAAATAGAAGAGAAACTAATGACATGTTCACAACATGCAGTGAAATATGTTTAATTAACATGGAGAGGCCTCCAAAAATAGTATCTAACTGAGCTAGCTCCAAAAGCAGTAATATTGCATTTACTTGGCAAACCACTTAAGCTAATTAGCCTTGCAATAAGAGAGGGTTTAGTAGTGCAGTTATATTGTCTTTCTTCTCCAAACATATTGCTTCTGGGGCCAAGTGAGCGACTTCACCTGGCACTGGTTTACACCCTGCAAGCCTGCTACCAAATCAAACACTAGCCCCACCCCTGCCCCCACAAAAAAAAAAAGCCAAACCCAAACAAACAACAACAAAAGAAAAAGCTAAAAAAATTATTGTAACAGTCACTAAAAAGAAACAGAGCAAAGTCAATGTTATCTCAGGGGCTGATCACATTAATTTCATCAACTTCAACATGTCTTTAAATGTTCAACACATTATGAAAAAATGCAGCTATATTTGGTCTCACTCAAAAGGAAAAGGCACTAATAAAGGCTTGACAAAAAAGAGAAATTAGAAAAAAAACTGAAAAAACATAATTGGCAGTTTAAGTTTCTGCACAGTCTGTATAGGAAAGGCCAAATATTTTGTGCAAAGGTGAGGAAAAAGAATTACATGTTCGTCTGTCACGTACTCAAATGGCAGTAGGCATTTAGGGTGAGATGACATTTGCAGAGTTGGTGAGGCACCTAGCTAGCAAGCAGAAGAGTATCTGTAATAGGGCAGTGTAGGACAGCTGAAACAAAATTCTTAGTAAGAACATGGTAGTAAGAGCCCAGAGAATTGCAGTGGCTTGCTTAGGATGTCCTTAATGCACAAGTGTTTCTCCAGAAAGACCATATAAAGATATTCCTAGAGGTGTGACAGCCTATCCTACATGTGGAAATGGAGAAAACCTCCAGGTCATCAACATTTCCATTTTTAGAAACGTATACCCAAGTGTTTAATACTATCAAATTAAAATAAACTGTTCAGGATACTTAATGTTTAGATTAGGGACCTTTGTTTGTCATAATAACTCTGGACCAATAATAATGAACGAACATATAACAGTGGCTGTATAACTTATAGATAAATAACTGTAATATCAATATTTCATAGACAATACCCCTTCATCAAGGGGAGGAGAGGGGGAGATTTTTCTTTTGTAGGAAACATGCTGTCTGCATTGTGTTGAAGCAAGTGACTAAAAGTTTTCATTTACAGCATCATTTACTTTGGAAAAGTGAAAGTATTGCAATTTTACATTGATCCCACATTGGAATAAATAGTGTATTTAGCTACTGAGTTAAAGTATCTTTGCTTGCTACCTAATCCCTTTGCAAAACAAAGTAATTGGTTTGGATTAAGATTCTATGGAATTTAAGGTTTTGTCAGGAAGACACAGAGGTGTATCTACCTAAATAATATATTAAATAGTTGAAATTGTATAGAAAGAGAACTATGAATCCTCCAAAGCTTTTTTAGTTGTTCTGTGTCTTAAAAGCCTATAGAGCAAAATAAATTAAAAAAGTATTCCAGTATTTTTCTCTTCTTTTAAAGGAGAGAATTTGTTTTCATGCAGATGCTATGTTTGCTGGATTTCATCCTTGAGTGGATTCTTAAAGGCTGGTTATTTGTTTGTCATAGAAATGACGGCTGAAACTGAACCATTGTAACTCTGGTAGACAACACTATAATAAAGTGAGCAAAATACCTCTAAATATACAGAGAACTGATTATTGTATTTATTACCTTGAGACCAAATCCAGAAATGAAAGTGAATGGGTTTTCTTTAAATAAAAAAAAAAAATTATGTGTAGGCTGTTCACTTATAGTGACTTCATCTCAGAATCCCTTGGGCATGAGAGCTGTGAATCAGCTGACTTGTGATTTGATGCCAATATTCAGAAAATTACAGCCTGAAAACCAGAGCCCTGTCTCAAGTGTCCAGATCCTCAGCACAAAGAATAAAGAATAAAACTTTTTAGGAAGTGTTTCACAATAGAATGACAGCTGTCACCACTAGTTTATGGAGATCTCAAAATCTCACTGGCACTTGTGAATGACTAACTGGTTGAGACTTCTGATTTATAGGAAGAGAAATAAAATTAGTGTAAGAATTTTGAAAACAGTACCCTTACGCTACCAGAAGGATAATCTGAATAAGAAGACAGATCATTTGGGTATATGAATGACAATTTTGAAGGTATTTTTGGCATATCTGTCCCAACTGTGAGCTAATTTTTAGTTTGAATAAGGACATAATCATGGGTTAATTATAATCAGCATACTTCTCTTTTGTACGTAATGTCTCCTGCATACATAATCTGCAGTATAGTCCAAAAAGTTTTGCTTCAGCAAATGAATTAACACAGTAGGGACAACATAACTCAGGACTCTTGAAACATGAAGAGATGGATAATTTCACCAAGGTAAGCATGGGCTAACAGGGTACTAGCTCAAATTTTGTAGCACATTGTTGACTTTAATGTCATCTCAGATGGATTGCTACTGATGTCCAACCAGCTAGTTTTAGCTAGCTTGCTGGGCTGGTGCAACCACCAAGCTGAAGGACGGGGAAGCACAGATGCTCTGATACATACACTGTCAACACGTGGAGGGTTTACAGGATAAGGTTTGGCGTCAGAAATGGCAGTTCCAGGTAACACAGTCATTGATGTGAGGAACAAGAATGAATGAAGCAATATGTATCTCAAGCTCAGGAAGGATATGAGGGTGGTATTGTTAAGTTGCAAGTTGCTGCTGGAAGAACACTAGAGGATGTGTTAGAGAAAAAGGCGGTTGCTCTTGTTTTCCCCTTCCAACTCTAGAACGCAAATCAGAAATAGCTGGTACTAATACTTAAGGAGAGCTTAGAAATTCTCAAAATGTATAGTGAAATACCGGTCACAACTTTCTGCCCCTGGCAGTTTTAGCTGAGTGAAAGCTGAGGAATATGGCTTTTCAGCTGACCGTCCCTACAACACACTCTCGGGTTGTATTTTTCCCTGAAAACAGCAAGAAGAAACAAAGGAACTGAAGAATGCTGAAACCCTGGCTATATCTTAAAGAGAGAGTTCATTGTTCGTTTTGCAACTATCTGTTTCAGTATGAAAAAGAGAGAAGCTAGGATAACATTACATTGTTAGTTTTCTGGGCTTATAATGAAGTTTCTAAGTATCAAAGAGCGAGGTGAATTGTATCTGAGAAAGAGGTATTGAAACTACTGTATACAACAAGTAAACACATACCGGCTTGATAAATTTTACTTTGAGCTTTCAAGATCAGATTTGTCTTTATCAGTCTGCTTCAAAATCCCAATAGCCAGAAGTTTTTAAAGGCTCACCAGTTGCCTTCTGCCTGGGTGCTTTCGGAACTGCCACATATTGTGACAGCATGCTTCCTCGTCCAACACTGAAAGATTTTTGTTTCTGTTGTGGATGTGGATATGTTCAAATATTGCACAGGCTGGTGGCCCTTTGAGAGTCTTTCCACCTGTCCTTCAAGGTCCTTCAGAATGAACACAATTGTACTCTGAGCTCCAAGCCCACAGAAAAGGGATAGCCTGGAAAACAGGAGGTTAATTTTTTAGCCGGTAATTACTGCTCTTTTAACATTGCCTTCTTCTTTAATCTGGTATTAATTCCATCCCTAACCTTGCTCCTGAGATCACTTATTGTCAGTGTAAAACAAGAATCCCTCTTTGTCATCTACACCGTGATCTTTGAATTAAACTATTTGAATGGGGTATGCACAAGGTATGGTTCCATAGGGTTTATTAAAGGAAATTGTCTTAGCAAATATGTCTGTTTCATTTGATTCTGAGGAATAATTGGTTAATGAGGGAATGATTACTTTGTTCAGACATGATTACTGAAGAAATGTTTGGTCCATATGTTGCTGAATAATGGGAAATTCTCCAGTGAAAGGGGACAATGATTAGAAGAAATAAGATAGCTGGAGAATATATTCCCCAAAGTGTTACACCAGTTTTTGTTAACAAGCCAACTCTAAGGATAGTGTTTCCCTCAATAGGCATGGAAGTTCAAAATATCTAATCGGTTTAAACTGTTTGTTGAAAAAACACTAGGTAATTTTCTTTGTTTTTCTTAGATCAAAGATCTGTAGCTTCCTCTGATAAATGATGTGACTATCACAGCTGTTTCTCCCCTTTAACACAATGTTAATTTGTTATTGTTGCCTTGATGGGCATATACCAGTACAGCTATATGTTAAAAAATGTCCCGTTCCCACTGCTGCTTATTAATTGCATCTTAACATAGGAATTCAGTGCTTTGGCACTGCTAAATACATGCAGTGTGTCTGTTTGCATGGACCCACATGCACACCCACATCATAGCTGCTATGCATTGCCATGTTTATATTTAACTAAGAATATTTAAGTGTTTCAATTATCTAGGGTCATTTTCATTTGCTTGTAAATGTCTGTCTTACTTTACAGCTAAAACTCGGTGTTTCTTGCCCTCAAGAAGCAGCCTTTTTTTCCCACAATAGAAATGACTGCAAACTCCAAGAAATGAACAAATTTATAGAAACTTCCCTAAAGCAACATTAGCAGTCTAGCAGAATATAATGAAAACTTCAAGGAACCAGTTCAGTTTATCAGAAGTGCCACAGAAGACTATGGCAGGGAAGACAAGAAAGCAATGTCAGAAGGTCAGATGAGGGATCCACAGATACAGATCTCCGACCTTCCAGAAATGCTGCAGTGCTTGACTCCCACTGATTTAAACTGGAATTGAACAGCTCAGTGCTGTTGAAGATGGCTCTGGCACCTTGCTTTGAACACCTGCCGGATACCCTGAAAAGCACCTTGGACCAAAGTGACTTGACCACAAGTATGTGGCCCCTTTTCTAAAGTCGGAGGAATGCTAAGTAGTTATTTCAGAAGAAAAATGTTATAAATTTAAAGTAAGGGGGTAGGTGGGGGGAGGGTGTACATTTCCTTTTGGTCCTGTTAACTCTTATATCAGACCTGACTATCTAAAATTACACTTCATCAGTTCTGCTGGAAAATGACTTCTTTCATTTTCTGCAGGCATAGTAGTCACTATTTGCCAGTTAAATCCCCAGGTAGTTAGCTTTCCTACAGTCAAAAATAAATGTTGTAAATGAAACATCTGTTCAACACTTATATTATAATAACATTAATTGGCAGATTGTCTTTAGATGACAAAGCAAAGTGTATCAGTTCTGATTTGTCCTTTTCCACTGAGCTGAACTAGTAGTCATTGAAAAGTACTTACCTAAAAACCTGCCCCAGTATGAGCAATAATTCACCGAGCTTAGTAATGTGAGATTTTTCCATGTAGAAAAGTATGAATTATAAAGGCCAACTGCCCACTGAAAAAAAAATGTTAATGCATTGTCCAAATACATACATGTGTGGAGAAAGTTACCCTCTCCTTTGGCAGGACTGATACTTCAATCTACATATAGTTTGCACAGAAGTACTGTGCCAATTCAATTACTGTCTGATTAATGAAGTGTAGCAGGTTTATTTCAGGGGTCTAGCTAGCTATTAATTAGCATATTGGGGCCTATACTCTACTGTTTTGCCCTGATATGCTTTGAAAAATCCCCATGCAATTAAATAAACTCTAATATGCTTTAAATAGTTACTTGAGAAAACACATTCAGATTTTTTTAAAACCCTTATGGGATTTTTAAGCACATCCAGATTTATTGTAAAGCATCTGAAGTTCTTTGTAAACACTATTGTTGTGTTGGTTTGTGCTGCTCAGCAAAAAAGCACTCCCCTTGCTTTAACAGAAGACTTCCTCTAACACAAGAAGCTGGTTTTGTTTCCTTAGGGTGCCCTGAAGCAAATAATGAGGATGCTGGTACCCCCCAAATTCCACTGAAGTTGCTTGCGCTTTTCAGTGTTGTACTTAGTCCTTGTCAGATTTCTTTGCTTGTACAGTCAATTTTTTTTTTTAATTTTTTTTTTTTTTACAAGGAGATCAGTGCTAACACAGGGTGCAAGGGTGGAAAACTGGAAAGCTTGTTAGCATAGAGTTTGAGGTCAGGCAGCAAAGAATGGGCAACACCATTTTGCCTACACTGGGCACGGACTACTCTGGACAGTAGTACAGAGTGCTAATAGATGCACTATATGTTCCTCAGGTCAGAGGGATTGTCTGTGCAGGCACATTTCAGTGCATACTGATCACAAGTGGGTTGGAGAGATGTTTTATTCAAAGCATTAACTATTTAGTATTCTTGCATTCTGGGAGACAGAGGAGTGTGAGACAAGCTAACAGAACGATGGAAATATTGGTTAGAGTGGTTCCTTATTTATAAATTTTAGTAGCCCACCAACTTAATATTCTTTTGAGGGTATCCTGTGTGTCACAAGTGAATTACTGCGCCCTGTATACCATGCAAGCACTGCCCTGAAGTGCATTTATGCTCTTGCCTTCACCAGCCCCCTCTCCCCACATCAAACTCTTTCTCCAGCCTACTTTATCCAGACCTGAAATAGCTCTTAATTTTTAGTCTGCTATTCTCCTTCACCCTCTGCTTTAACAGTTATAAACCAGTTAAATCCCTTATCCCCTTTTTTCCTACAAATATCAAATTAAAACACATTTTGCTCAGGAGGCCTTCCTTTGTTCGCTCACTCACCAGCAGTGCCTGCATGCTCCAGTGCCTTGTGTTTACCCGTGCCTGGGTTAAATCCTGGGCTCTGAAAGGGGCCTTTTTCAGCCTTACAGAAGTTCATGGGAGCTTCGCCGTCTTCTTCAGTCATGAGTCTTGGCTGTTAGGGTCCACACTGGTCAGTGCTGTCCTAAAGGCTTAGGACATTCACAGTTTTGCCTACACATAAACAAACTATTCGTGTTTCCTCAGCCACAGTGAAGATTACCAGCACGTTTACATGAGGAGCCTCTGAATTACGTCTGCCACTACTCCCCTTATAGTGTCTAAAATATATATTAAGGAATCATTTTGTATGGAGCCACACGTATTTTAACACTCAGTTATTGCTTGGAGCATCGGGCAGCTGTTTCCTTCTTGTTCTAGTCCAGTGAGAAGCCGTGGTGAGTTTTACACCAAGCTGCACATTCCTGCCCTCACACTGCACACCCCACATCCCCCCCCCACCTCCCCCCAGAGTGTGCTGTGGAGACACAATTACCTAAAGCTGTAGAAAGTAGCTAGGAAGAGAAGGTGCCACTGCAGACCCGGCACAGAGCTCAGAATGTCTGAGATTAAGCTGGAAGTCAAGGTGAAGCCAAGTCACCTACCTCCTCCCCGATGCCTCAGCAGGCACACTGAAAGCCAGTTCCCGGAGCAGCACCGCACCCCCTTCCCCAGGGCTTGTGCCCCAGGGAGGCCGGAGCCAGCATGCCACACTACTCTTAGCATCTTTTTTCTTGATTTATCCCTCCCCCTTTTTTTTAGTTTTCCTTTTTTTCTGTAATTTTCACTCACCAAGTCCTTGTGCACACACAATGCTGAAATCCACCTGACAAACACCTTTCTGTGTACTCCCATAACCGATCCATCAGGAGACCTTGATCCATCAGACAACTCAAGTGCACACTGTACTGTGGGCACCTGCAGAGTGCTTTCAAATCGATAAAGTGAGTCGTGCACTTAAATCCAGGCACGTGTTTCATTACCTGGCTGAACCATGGCCGAGAGCCATTCCCTTAACATTAGGACTGTTTTGTTTTATAAATAGCATTATTAACTTTCTGCCTTCGCTATTTGTATGCAAAATACAGTATATATATTTTTTTGCATAACTGAAGCTAACTACAAGGTCATAATGGTGCTTTAAATGGGTGTTAAGAGCTAAATAACCTGTGTTTAGTTGTGGTTTCTTTGGGTAGCTCTTAAACGATTGATTGATTGACAGATTGCTCTAACAGGGTGGCAGCGAGGTGATATGATAGCCCTGTTCCATCAGAAACAGTGCTCTCACCCACCTTCAGCCCTGTCTTTGCTACACTCAAACACCCTTTTTTATGAGGTGGACTTTGAACTATCTTTCCATAGTTATTTGGAAAGGCACAATGAACACATTATGCGACTATTCATTGCAGAAAAGTTAGCACATAATAATTTACAATTTTATGGAACTGCTAGGATTAGCTATGTATCATCTATTTTTAATACACATCATTGTGGTATGTGAGCAATAATGAATGTATTTAAATAAATCAAAAAACCCAAATGAATGCTGAGTTGTTGTCAATCACTTGCAGATGAGCCTACCCTGGTGAGAAGATATAATGGAGAATTTTCTGCGAATGATTTATGGAGTCAACCAGTATCACTCTGGAGCAACTGATTCCTTCCCAGCATAGGGCTACATGGGTAGATAAAGTTTACTGAGAATACCTAAGTGGAAAAACTGAGGATACATTTTATTGATTTTTTTTTTAATTTTTTGAGTCACAGTGCAGAATGAAAAAAAAAAGGCAGGAAAAAACCCTCAAAAGCAGAGTCAAAAGGGAGCATAGTCTAATATCTGATTTGTAAACTACAAGTACTAGAAAGCTTTGCACCTCTTATGCACTAATACGTTGACTTACTGAGATGAAGGAAGCTTTATTTTTTCTCTTCTTTTTCAGGAAAAGAAAAAAAAACAAACCATTTTACAGGAATGAATGCTAAATGTAGGTTTATTGCATTCTCGATTTGCACTACTTACTTTTGCCTTTTTCTTGTAGAGTTACCATCTTAGATTGTGTTAGAATCAGCTATAATAAGGTAATGAGACATCAAATAATTGTTCTAAATAATGAAATATAAGAAGTATAAATAGTGTATGCAGTATTCTGTAGTCCTGCAATGAACAGTGTGTTTTTGCTCAAGAGGGCAGTAAGAATTGTGTGTATTTTCTGAGACTGATGGCAGAGGAAACATTTCCTTCTCCAGAGCATCTGACGGCATGCCACCTACTCCACGTGTTCTGATCTCAAAGCTAAGAAAGATTAGACTGGGTCAGTTCACGGATCAGAGCACCAGAGAACACTCAAGTGCTATATACAGGAAGCAGTCTTCATGATGTGACTTTATCAGGCATTATTCCAGTGAACTAGTGTGCCAGAATTGTGTCACGGGGCCACTGTGATGCTGGAGGTGCTGTCATACAATGACATGTAAAGATGTTAAAATCACTTTGGAAAAAGTTCCAGGCACATATGTATGTATGTATGTATGTATGTATGCATGTATGTATGTGAGGCTTAGCCAAAACTCCAACTGCAAGAGTTTAAAATTGCTTTTTAGTTTCAACTGGAAAAGCACTTTTCATTCCAAAACTGCCACGTAATCAGGATGACCACTCTTAAAAGCATGCTATGTTTCACATCAGAAATGCATTTCATTGCTGCTGGCTTTCTTCCTTTACACCATTTGTTAAAGGCCCTGGTCTTGCAAACTGATGCGGTTAAATGAACATTTTGGGTCAGAATACAGAACTGCAGTGGACTCACCTTTTATGTATGTAGATCAGACTTCGGTACTGGAACTTTAATTTTAAAGTACTTGGAGGTAAAAATCCCTCTTTCACTGAAACTGTGGTATTCCTGCTGAGTACTGATGGTCAGCACAGGAATGCCTGAAGACACAGTCCCAGTTCTCTTCTGAAATTGGGCAATTCTGGCATGTCGTTTCTATATTCATATAAAGTATTGTGATGGCAACCATGGGGAGGAAGAAGGAAGTCTGTGAGATAATCCACTTTCTAAGAAGCTGACTACACTTTTTACTGGGAAACTTCAAAACCCGTGGGTATGTATAAGAAACAATAATACAGGTGAATGGAGCTGTTCTACCTCTTGGGACAAACGCATTTTCTCCATTCCTGTGCTGTGACATCCCGTATGCATTGTGCCTCTATCCATTCTCTGAGATCAAAACTGAAGTCGAAATTGGTGTTAATAATGAAGGCGTGTTTTTACAGTTTCATTGACTGAAGCAGCAGAGTGCAGCTGGAGATGTTGAAAGAAAAACTCTTCACCTGTCTTTTGCTTAATTAAAATACATTAGATACATAGATTTATTTGAGGGTTTGATGTCAAATGAAGATGAATGAAATGTTTTATGGAAGGCAATGAAACGTTATTTACGTACTTAAATAAGGATTTCTGTTCTATCAATACTTGGCTTACCCTGAAAAATATGTCCTATTCCTACGTAATTATGACAGTATTTTACTGACCCTGCCTAGAGTCCACCCTAGTCCACCCAGTCCACCCAGTGGCTGGGACTGGGGGAAAAGAAAAGGAGAAAATCTATTTATGAAAGGCCGTGCAGGATATGTCCTGGCAGCCAGGCTGCATCATGGCCCGCACAATGATCTTCTCTTCTTCTTAATAAGAACAGTGTGCATTCTGGTGTTTTCCAGCCAATATGGACCATAAAGGAATGTGCCCTGAGCAACTCTGAGTCTCCAGCTCAAGCAGTTTGTGTGGGGCAACTTTAGATATTACTGCCTACAGCTGTCTATCCTCATGTGGTGCTCTATACCTACGTAAATCTCTATTCATTTCCCTTTCGGTTAAAGTGATGTGAGCGAGAATTGAATATCAGGACAGCCATTCTTCTCTCTTCACTACAGAGGGCCCTAACATGCTGAAAAATGGGCCCCAACCCTTTTCCAGCCAGGGAAGGCTAATGAGGTCTGTCACAATGCTCTCTCACATCCATCTGCAAGGTGGAAAGATGCTTACTGGCTTCTTATGGAAAGAAGCCTTCCCCACCTTAGTCATTCATGGAGTTACAATTTATCCCATAGGATGCACACACTATTTTATTTTTTATCTTGGATTGAAGTGCAGTTATTGCAACCCAGACAGGCTGCTTGCAGAAGCTCCATCAAAGGGTGACATATTTTGGCACACCGTATTCCTTCGAGACACACAGTTCCTACTTAATCCTTAGCAGGTTTTTCTGCACTCTCCAGAATAAATTTCAATTTTGCTCTTTATGATGATGATGAAGATCGACTTTTCATCCAACATGCCATACTGCTTCCTTTGAACTAGGCTCTGCTAGAGAAATGCTTCTATAAAAGTTAGCACGTAATTTGATTTCATTGAATATAGTAGTTTGCGTAGATATATGGAAGGACAAATCCCATCTCTTAGCCACAGTGGCAGGGGCTATAAATAACGTAGGGAGGACAGAGTAGGAGAAATGGGTCTGCTCATAGGAAATGCTGAAGAACCATTGCTTTGTATATCTCTCCTCCTGCTAGAGATTTTATAAAGTTCCTATAAAATCAACTCCAGTTGTAGGCTGAAGTTGCTACCCCACTAGATCTGTTAGCATTCAGTCTTCTCTGCTTCTGTGTTTTCAGCCAGCTCTTACAGTGAAATCCCCAGCTGATCTGAATCAGTTCTGCCATTTTTCACTAAAATTTAGAATAGAATTGCTGTTAATCGTGAACATTTACAGATGACTGGTAAATGGTTTAAAGAAATTATATTTTCTTTTAAGTTGCTAAAACCAGAGAAAGAACACAGAGCCCATTAGTGGCCAAGGGGGTGCAGAATTTCACTTCCACAGCAGAACGAGCCAAATCCATAATCGTGGAAATTTGTTCTCTTGGCTCTGGTTGAGTTACCAACCAATATGCATTCTGGATCAGTCCACACATCCTTTTGACACTATGAAAAGAATGGGATTATTGTCTTGACATTTTCTCCTAATTTTTATAAGAAGAAAATAATAATTTGTAGCTTGTCAATCTTTGCCAAGATTCAGCCTAGAGATATTTTTTTATAGCTGAGATATAAACCCCTGAAGTAAAAATGCAGACACAACTTTAAGTACAGTGTTGCAAATGCAGTGTTGTAATTTTATATGTTAATCTATCAATACACAGTATGTGCAAACATATGTTTATAGACAGAGAGACAAGCATGTATAAATGAGAGGATAAAAATCTCTATTTCTCATTTGGTGCTATGCAATTTCTATCAATTTAGAAATGTGTTATGATTTTATTTTAAGCTGACATACTGTAAATTGCGCTTATTTGAGAATACTTACTTAACTCAGTTTATAAGACAGGAAAGGAAGATGTCTTTGGAAGTTCTCCAGTGACCTAAAATGAACTAATAAATAATAGAAAATGTCATCCCTTCTCTAGAAACTTTGGAGCAGTTGCCATCTCTAAAGCAACCCATAATTGTGAAGATAGACTTTCAATGATTAGGATTTACTATAAAATTTACTAAACACAGAAGTGGCTGCATCTTTAGGGGCAAGCTGTATATTATGCTCATGTTACATGAGAAATTACCAGATCTCTAGGTGAGGTATTTTAGAAATTTGGCAGATGGCTTTACTTTGTATTTGTGGCACAGAATCCTGTTCTAATTTTGTGTTTGATTGGAATATTCAACAGCTTCTGGTGCTACTAGGACTTGCTATCTGAAAGACAGAGTTTGCAAACTATAAATATGAACTTTGAAAATATATATCCTAGAGTTAGTCCAGTAGATTATGTTTGTAACGCTCACTTATTGGCTGACTGATGCATTTTGGCCCCAGACCAAAAATGATGGCTGCCTACTTGAGTAGTACCTCCTGTCAAGTGGAAAGGCAGAGGGATATCAGGGCAGTGGTTAATATTGGCCAGGCATTTGGTGTCATGTTCTGACAGCTGCTACCAAGCTTCCCAAAACACGGCCCCTCCACACTTACCTTCATACACTTCGGCCATATCTTCTCAGTTGTCCTCTTTATCCCCAGTTTCTGATTTGTCCTGCTAGGGAATAATTCAGCTGCAAGATGAGGAAGGTTATGTCTACAGACGCAAGGGATTTCAGTTTCAAGCTTATTAACTACCTGTCTGGCAACTTGCTAAATAAGTCTGCTGTCCACTGCCAACCCCATCCCCACCATAGCATCAAGGACAGCCCTGCTTCTGGGGTGAAGTGCAAGAGGTGCTTCCTCATCAGTCTCCTCAGCTGCCCCCACCATGTGAGTTCAATCCAGGTGGCACAGAGCCGCAGCAGAAGCACAGGTCAGTGATGGCAGCAACACTGCCTGCAGCAGGCAGGCAGCTCCCAGCCAGGAATGGGCAAAGTGAAGGCTGGAAAGCTGGTCCTTGTCCTCTTTCAGCTTCCAGCAGCCAGATTCTTACTGGGGCTGAGTACACTGGGAGCCTTGCCTGGAGGTGTGACCATAGCACATGAGGGAACGTCCCAGATCACAATCAAAACCTGAGAGTGTTTCATGATAGAGTTGGCTTTGGTGAACAAGATTTCAGTCTTATTTTGTAGCATAACAACTGATTTGTGGATGGGAACATGCTCATACAAGCTCAGTAAAAGTCATCTCTCCCACTAGGCCTGAAGCTTCTGGGCGGATATACAACAGAAAGATTTCCTACTGACTCCCACAGCTGGATGTGTCAGGGTCCAGCAGGCTTGTTTAATGCATCAGAACAGAAATTATAATTTTAATTTTAAATGAATGTCATCTTCGTAGAGTCATTCGGAAGCAAAGCTATATGAGGGGATTTAGGCACGCCTTTATTGGCATTGCTGTTTTTCACACACGACTGATGGAAGGTTTCTTCAAACTCTTCCCAATCGTTACACCCTGTGTGTGTCTTACCAGAATTTTCTCTGATGGAGTGCTTATTCTCAGCAGAAATGACTGAGGAATTCAGAGAAGAAACTTAAAAAGACACACCCCCAGAGGTATATCTGACACTGTAACAGTGGGTTCTCCTCATGGATTGATAGGTAGGTACAGTACACTGTACAGAATTTTCTCTTTTCTGTGCAAGTGTAGAGCCTCTAACTACTAAGAAAAGACCAGACTGTTGTGAGTGGTATCACATTTAAATTCAGGCTTTGCTAGTCAAAGGGGAGGAGAGTAGATAGCAGCCATTCAGCTGGTTTTGTCAGTGTGGGTTTTCTTCAGAAAGAAGGATTTAGCACTTTTGTTATCCACTGTAATTATACTGTGTAGTCTGTCCAGTCCCTCTGTAAAAAGTGCTTTTCCTAGAAATAGTACTGAGAAGCTCTGATCTGGGCCAATTGCACTTTTTGGCAAGGGATGATCATCTTTGGAATACTGGCAAAGATGCTCCTTTTGTACCGTACATTCTGGCAATAACCAACCTTTTCCCTTTAAACCACCAGCTTATGTTGGCTCCATTTGTTTTAAATCCCTTGTTCTCAACAGGCCGTGTAATCAGAATGACAGGCTGCTCGCAGCTTCCCTGGTGATCAGCTGCATGCAGGTCATGCCAGAGTCTCCTTTCTGGAAGGATGGCTATGCACTGATGCCTGGCTACCTGTGAGGCTGAGCATCTGAATCTGCTCAGAGGCGAGGAAAGCACAGCAGCTTAGTGTTTAACACCAATAAGTGCTGAAGGAGTGGGCATCTTATTCTTTGCACTAGAGTTTTTAAATTGGAATCTCTCTGCCTGCTTTCAGCAGCCCAGCCAAATCTCCTCAGCCAACATTTTCAACATTATATTGTCAATAAAAAACTTTAAAGCGAAGGTCAGGTATTCACTGAGCAGAAACTGCTATGTTAAAGAAAAACAAAACACTTGTTAGCACCTGTCTTTTTGGCAAACTATGTGATTGCTTTGGCTGGTGCACCAAGCAGACACATTACTATTTTATTAGCATTACAATTCAAGAGTTTATAAAAAAGCACCAGCAAATGCCAAACTGCAAATTTTGGAAGAGATGCATTTTTAAGTAAGCTAATTTACCTATCTGCATTCCTAGCTCAAAAGTTTGAGAACCATCTTGTGTCATTTGCCTCGATGATATAAATGAATTATCATAAACAAAAGTGCCATACATCATCATTAGCGTGCAGGGGAAAGTTAGCTATTGGGTATTTATGATCAATTTGAGAAGAAGATACATAATTACCAACCATTATTATAATAAAATGCCTAATACAAAAACCGTGAAAAACTAAATGCAATTCCTAAAAAAACCCACCTTAAAATCAAAATATTGTTCATCCAACTACATTGTTATTTAATACTTTCACTGTCTAAGGGCAGATAATGTCAATGTATTGGAGACAATAATTAAGCAGTACACTGAAGCAGTTTAAAATACACTGCAAACAACATACTTATGTGGAAAATTTCCTCTTTTTTGCTGTTTAGACCTTTTCCTTATACAGCTTTTCTTAGCTGTTAGGGGCTTTGTTTTCTTCTACTTAATTTATCGAATACATTTTACTGACATGAGTTTTACTTAATTTCCATGCATTTTAACTGATGTTTTAAGTGACCTTGTCCTTCTTGACATTGATTTTTTTAATGGCCTTAGTTCATAGCACCCCAGGGTGAATGGGTGACTTGAAATTCCATCGCTTCCCCGTGTTCTCTATCTGAATAATGTCCAGCAAAGTTTAAGCCCACAAAGCTGTTTAAAATCCACACATACATTTTATTTCCTCCTCTTGGTTCTATGGTAAACTAATGAAAGTTCTTAAAAGGGAAACCTAGACTAATAATAATTGCTTTACCTTTGTGAAGCATTTATATATTTTTGCAGATTGTATTTCATTTACAGATAGAGACCTGAGCCATCATTATGTATTTAAATGTGAATTTGGGAATGTACAAGATCCCAAACTACATGAAATTTACTGTTTGCACTTTACATGGCTCTTAAACATTTAATGGTTTAAACCCAGACCAACATCCAAATGCTTCCTCACTTATGGTGCTTTACACAGTACCAATGGCTTCAATCAGGTTGAGGAGGGGAGGTGTTCAATTTTTGAATGTGTTTTTCTCTGGAAGGCAAAAGAGAGGCAAGATGCAATGAGAAGGAAAAGATGCACTTTGTTAGACCATTCACCATTGTCTAACACCAGTCAATGCTTCAGACAGGGAATTTTTCAATGCTGGGATTTTTTCCCCAAAGCTCACAAACTCCCTCCACAATTCCAGTAGAACTGTAAAAATAGAGTCAGTTTTTTAATGCTGTATCATTTTTCCTAGTCCTATTCAGTGACCTGTACTTAACAACCTTTGCAGTCGCTAAAGGGAAAAACGATTTCACCAGAGTGTTATATGCTTTACTGTTCAGCTTCCCTTGGACAATCCTTCTCTCAAAATACTGCAAATGTGTTTTGTTTTTAAGCTACTGATAATAATTGCTTACACTACTTCTAGACTACACCTACACCAGTAAAATAAGAAGTGCCAGGAAACATTCACAGACCTTGAAATTGAATCATTTATTCTACTACATGTCTAGAATTATTCTTTGTTTTGACTCAGGCCAACTGCTCTTGTCCTATGTAACTCTTTTTACGTGCTCTGGGGAATCCACGTAGGCCACATATACAAATTGAATGCAATCATTTGGATGCTAAAATGATTTAACAGTATGCATGCAAGCCGTTTCATGCCAGTTGGCCCCAGCAACAGGGCAGTCTAAGGCTGTCCAACTTAGCAGCATAACAGATACAGTGCTGGTGCTTTCTAACATATATAATCCCTAAAGGGCCTCATAAAGACACTGACAAAGAATAAGAGAATCCAAAGTTTAGTTTTCCTTTCTATTTTCTTTTCCTGTAAAATTTTTCTGAAATTAAATCACTGAATGGTTTAGTATAAATTTGGGACTCTGAGAAGTGTTCTTTATGGAATCAAAACATTAAAAGTATGGCCCTGAGAGATAAAAATGAGAATTTTATACTATTAAAAATCAAGAACGACAGCTGTGGATGAGTGTTACAGACCTGGCTTTCAACTTTGGAAATGCTGTGAATGTTTTGTATTTGAAGTGATAACATTTGTAGGTGCTGAAAAATTATTTTCCTCCTGGTTAGAGGTGCTGGTGGTTGTTTCTGAGCACTGATACAACTTAATTCTCAATTAATATGCCAATGGATAGAATGATTAAAATAGACCCATGGTGAGGGATGGCAGGAAAAAAACAAACAAAAAGAAATAAAGCTCTTTAAACATTTGCAAAGTAATTTTCTCTGAGACATATATCAAAATGCCTGAAATATTTTGTGATACAAGAAATTTTTTATTTTGCTTGTTTTGGCCAACCTGCATCCTCTGCCTATATATACATCCAGTTTGTGTAACTATATTCTACCTCCCTACATTCCCATCTGCACTATTCTTTAAAAATTCTTCCCCTAATCTATTATGTAGGATTTATGTTTTCTGTTAAACAGCTGCCAAGTTTCACTCTATAGGCGGCTGCACTTCAGTGTTGGATGAAATGCTTCTTGTAAAGTTTGTAAAGCATTTTGGTCTCTTTGCAGATGGAAGAACTGACTAAATCAGTGATACCCAACTTGTGCTTCTAGAGCTGCACGTGGCTTTTTTTGGAAGGCACATATCTGATAGGAGCTGTTTTGACTTCTTCCTGTGAGGGAACAGGCAGGGCGTTTAGCTGTTCCCTTCCATCTCTCCAAGCAACCAGGAAAGTTGGCTTAAGCAGTTATTTCTCTGTACTTATATGCTCGGTAGGATTCTGTACATGGCATTTGATTAAATACATTTCAGAGCCCTGTACATTCAAGAAAAGATATACGTGAGTTATAACAAGGTAATGGAGAACTGAATGTGTATCCTACCACATGTTCTATCAAAACGAATGGTCTTAATGCAGTCCTTAATCCAGGACTGAGGTATTAATGCAGCCTATGAAATTGCAGGAGACTGTGACATCATCAAACAACATTATGATTTCACTAGAAAGCTGAAGATGGAGGAAATAAAAACTGAGCTGTTTCCTCAGTCTCTACCATCACAGAGAGCCAGAACACAATGAGTGTGTGTGATGAATGAGCAATGCAACTAACACTTTTAACAGGGAAGCTATCTTTCTTACGCCTCTGACCTATTCACTGAGCAGCTGGCAAATGGCTCTAGTAAAGTCATCCTGCTCTTTTTTCCAACCAAAAAATCTATTGTGTATGCAGTCTTTCTAATGGATAGCAGAGATATGTCATTCATATCAATCGGTCTTCTGTATCTCTATGTTTTATTCAGCTCCTGAGTATTATGCTAAAATGCACTCTGATATTCATCAAGTTTTCAAACACTCCATAACAGCAACTGAAAGTGAAAAATAGCCCTGGAGTCATTACTGCTTTCCTCAATGACCTGGGAGGGGCTGATTGGCATAGTGTGACTGTGGAACTAGGACAGAATTGGAGACGTGCTTGGGAGCAGGGACGAACTTGTAGCATCAGTCTGAAAGCAGTTTGTAGAGATACCCAAATGTTAGGGTGGCTGTGCCCTCTTTTATGTATTTCCTTTTAATTGGCAGAAATACCCAGAAATGGGTATGGTGAGGATGTTCCCGTCCGTTATAATTCTTAGGCTCTTCCTTCCATCACTGCATAAGCAAATGTAATTGCTTGTTATCATCATCAAGACCACTACTTCAGCTAAGCACAGCAATGTACTGCCTTTCAACTGACAGAATGATTGATGCATTGTACATTTTCAAAAATAGAAAAAAATCTTATAAGTTTTTGGGGGTTGGGTTGTTTTTTTTTAATTTGACTAGTATTAGCTGACCAGGATAACCTTGAAAAATAAAAAAATACACAAAAGCAACACATCAAATAAACAAAAAAACCCAAAGTCTGAATAAATAACAGTCTAAAATTTCAGAACTCTCACTGAAATGCAATGGTAGACCTGAAAATTGCAACCTGTATGGCCAAGCGCTTCAATGGACACATCCTTGCAAGTTTTATTCATTGGTACCAAAACAATGCCTAAGAAACAACTAGGAATATACACCGTTGTTGCCAAACTTTCTCAAATACCTGCAAAAGTCACTGCTCTGAAGACCACACTATCTGACGAGACAAGATTGAAAAAGAAAGACAAAAGAGATATAATGCACAATAAGAATGAACATCCCCATTTCTCAATTCTCTACCTTTTTCTTTTTCTTTTTTTTTTTCATAAAGTAGTCTCATGCAGGTTTCTTTTTTCATTTGTTTTCATCTTACTCAGTCAACGAGTGGTGGGCTCAGCACATAATTTCAATAAAATGTCCTTCCAGGCATAAAATCATCCATTAACAATATTTTGACTATGGAAGAAAAAGAAATATTTGATCTTCTCATCAGCATAATGATAATACATCTCGTTTGCAGAGTGTAACTGTATATTATTTCCAGAAAGATCGTAGGCTGCTCTGCAAATGAGTATTTCTATTCCACAGGCACTATCTTACATTTGGAAAAGCTGAATTTCACTGCTGTTCACTAAGCTTATGAAAAGCATGTTCATTACTAAGCCTGAAAATAGGTTTACACAGGGCTTACAAAGTGAGTAAGCTTTGTGTAGGTCTCACTGTACAAGTTCATTCTGCAAACAGAAGTTGAAAAAGGGGAGGTAGAAACAGGCTTATTCCTGAAGATCACCTTCTAAAGTTGTCATCAAAATAGTAACTTAACCTGTTCCATTTCACTTTAACAATGCTTAGAATGCCTTTTTAAATATGAGCTCATAATAGACTGTTGCTATTGCACTTGCAGAACATTCTGGGATGTGGCCTTAACGACTATGGGAAACATCTGAGAAGAGTTCCTGTTGTGTTTGAGGGTGTGCCTCTGCATGTGCTTGCATCTGGGTACATCCGCATCACATTTAAAGGTATGTTAGAAGTGTTTCAGAATTTTTGTCTCAGAATGACTTGCTATAAAAAATGCCACTTTTCCACAGTCACACAAAGGCATATTCTGTTTGTTAGAAAGCTGTAAGTTTTTGCTGCATACAAAAAGAAAGTTAAAACATTCAGAACCTGCAAAAAGAAAGCATCTACATTGTTTCTTTTAAAACAAAACCCAGGTAGTAAATTATTTCAGAGAACCCTGAAATAGACATTTTTAAAAATTTTCAATCGAATTTGGATTTTTTTAGTATTTCCTTCCTGTAAAAAACACCCATGGACTACCGTATTGTTTATATGTATATCATCTTGTTAGTAAGTTTGCAGCAAATCTCCAAGCACACATATATATGTCTTTGTGTACCAAAGGTGGTTTCTCTCCTCTTTTCTTTTTCTTTTTTTTTTTTTTTTTCCTTTTGCACTGTTTTAGGTTTTGAACTTTTCAACCGTAACTTACTCAGAAGAATAACTGTACTGGGTCAGGCCAAAGGTCTTACCTAGCTCAGTATTCTGTCTGCAGCAGTGGTCATAAGTGAGACACCATTAGTGTACCTGTAGAAAAATTCCTGTTAAGATTGTTTACTTGGGGTGAGAGGGGTCATGGAAGGCCATATTTTTGATTATGTAGGTACTTTTCACTATTTTCTTTTCCTTTTCTTAAAAAATATATATATGTTGTAAAACCATCTGCTTATTCCTATTATAGAAAAGGTTATATTTCTATAAGGTGTCATGGCTAGTGACTCTAGTTCTGTGCTGAAAATATTTTCTTCTCGTCTTTCACAGAAAAGCATTAGGAAAAATAGTGAAAGGTAAACATCTGAGTTCAGCCAGTGATGGCTGAAAATTCCTGTTTAACACTGACAGCATTTCTGAATGAAAATATTGTTTCCTTCCTTTATTCATTCATTTGTCTTTGTCTTGGGGTATAGGATTGTCTTTTTTCCTATTTAGCTGATGTTATTTAGGGGTAAAAATATCACAGCAGGTAGCTTTTCTACTGGAGAGACAGGCAAGAGGGAGCAAGCAATTTTTTAGACTTACTATTTTTACAATTATGACTAGACAGATCATCAGATGTCATGGTGAGGAGTTTCTTACATACATCTAAAATAGATGAATAAAATACTATTGATAGGCATTCCAGATAGATTCTGTAAGGAAAACTCAGATGGATGTTTATTTTTATCTATGGCCTAAAATATAGAGCAGCATAAGTGACTGCTAAATGTCATTTAACATGTTAAATTGCTGCATGCAGCATAAGCTGACCAATATGTGTACCAAAACAATAATTAGTGTTGATTAATGACTGTAGTTATCTTTTTGACCCAAATGTTATTCAGATCTTAAATGAAATGTTTTGTTTGCAGTAACTACTGCTTTATTTTTAAATTTGAGATATGGAGGATGCTCTATTGTAAACTAAGAAACGTCATTCTGCCCGCTGTGAGTTATGAGTGCATATCAAATTTTAATGAAAAAGGATAAATAAATTGTCTCACAGTTCACCATCATCTACTATATCACTCAGTTCATCCCATATAATATGTAATAAACTGAATGCTTCAATTTTTGCTTTATGTGACCATTTACAACCAGTACTACTGCCTGAGAAATTGTCATCCCACAGTAGTTCACATAACCAGTGAGTAGACGAAGGTTCCATGCTGTACATCATGACTGAAGAACACATGCTTTTTAAAAATCTTTAATAAAAGCTAAGACTGGCAGGAAGATGAAATATATCAATTAAAGTGCCTTATTCCTCAGCCTGGGATCTGACATCTTCGGAACTGAAATTAAAAAAACCCAACAAACAACTCCTAAAAAATCCTACAACCCCCCAACAAAGGAAAAGCCAGTGAAATATTGTATGCAACGGTTGCTCCATTCATTCACTGTGTTCCCTGATTAATTCCTCTATTCGCTATTAATGTCCTTACCATCTAAGAAGAGAGATCTAATGTTTAAAGAAGCTGTAGAAATAGTCCGAACATGTATTTCACTAAGAAGCTTCCTGGACATTTGCTGGTGAATTCCAAAGAAATTAGAGAAAGGAAACCAACAAAGCAGTTGGGAGGCTAGGCTAATTTTAAAAGCTCTGATTACAGCAGAAATAATTCTTTGAAGAAATCTTTATTTTCAACCTTTTTATATTCATCATACCATACATTGTTCATCTGTGTAGGGACACAAAAAGAAATGTCACGGTACAGTTAGTAGTCATTAAAGAAAGTGGAGTAAATTTATTTCTCTGATATCTACGGCACAGAGAGTAAAAGTGAGGAGCATCAGAAGTCCCACTGAAGTTTACTGGATTTGATGTAAGTCTCCTTTTCCCTAATGAGGACTTTCAAGTAGTTTTCATAACAATTTCATGTCTAATCCTGTAAAAGAGACCTATCATAATTCTTATTTAATAATAACATGAAAAATATAATTCTCCCAGAACTGCTTTGCATGGATTTTTTCCCTACTCTTTTTAGCAGTTTCTGTGGGATCAAGAATGAACATAGTCATGAGTGTAGTCTAGGTTTTTCCTCTTTGGACAGTCTGTGCAGGACTAGGTGGAAGAAATATTCCAGCAGGAGCTTTTGATGAGATGGGAGAACAGTTCTTGATGTGTTTTATTTCATGGAAAGCAGCTGTTTGTCACACATTTTTCACTATTTGGTATGAACAAAGGCTGAAGACACCATGAGTAAGTAAAAAACTACTCATGTACTGCCATTAGCAATTTATTTTTTTTTAACAAAACATGAGCACCTGCTGCCTTAGCATCATTCCTGAGAAGACGAATATTCATCGCAGTTCAATTCTAAAAAGATATTTTTACATTATGGATGTTGATGTGAAAAGGTGCAGAATAGAATGTGAATCTCATTTTAAGATGACTGATGTAATGTAAATGAAAGTAAAGGAGTTTTTAACATTCTTTTGTAAGTACCACATTCCCCACAAAAAATTATGAAGTTAATTCAATGATAGCTTCAGAGATCTGAAAGTTTGGGGGGGTTTTGGTTTGTTTTGTTTTTTTTTTTTTATTTCAAAATGAGGACACTAGTTCAATTTTTAAACTATGGCAATTCTTATGGCCACATAGCCACCCACCTTTAGCCCAGCTCCTAAGAAAGTGGGATTTATGCAGTATAACTTAAACCTCTCTGCGTGTATGTAGCTATCTCAATACCTTTTATTTTTAACAAAATTTGACAGCTGGGTAGCAGTGAATTCCCTTTGTTAGCATCTTCACCAAGAAAGATACTGAAACTCAAGATCAATCTTTATTAGAAATCGGAGACGTCAGGCCAGCATACACAACCATGTTTCTCCACACTAGGGAAAATCTAGTGGAAGCTTTCACATAATAAAAGCATGAGAGTCCAAAGCTTAAGATGTGGAGACTGGCATTTATTAGCACCGCTGCTTATGTTCTATGCATATATAACACGTTTATTATGGATTTCCTTAATTTTGATGACTTTTTAATGTTTCTACATATTTCTCAGAACTGTATGTCTAAATACTAATAAGACTCAAGTGAACACGCTACTTACTGAAGCTAATGCGAGATAAATGTTGTCTGAGCCTCTTAATGTAGAAATGTTTCTTCCTTTTTTATTAGTGATTCCATAATATTGAAATGACTTGTACCTAGATGGGAGAAAATCCTTTGTGACAGATCATGTTTCTACATTCATGAAGTGCATGTCAACAGCTCATCATTTTCTTAAATGTGTTCATTATTCCTAATCACTCACCAGATCAATTTGTTGAATAATACTTGCTGCTTAGGTTGATCATGAAGAGTAAGTTGCCAAAGGTTTGTGTGAAAAATTGGAGCTGTGCGAGCAGAGGTTCAGTCTGTGGTCATAATACTGCAGCTACAAGCAGTGAAAGATTGCTTCCCTGGACTGTTCTTCCATGCTAGCTTAAAATATGATGTTTCAAAAAATACTCACAATAGTCTGTCCATTTATTATTGTATTAGGAAAACATGATAGAAAAGGGTTGTGAACTCCATCTGGTTGCTCCATAATCCCATCGACTATGTTGGACTTTATCTTGAGCTTTTAAAATTCCAGCAACTCAGGTGGCTAACCATATGTGTTCTTAATGAGGCAGGGAGTTAATTACTCATTTAATTTCTTTTTAAAAATCCCTTGCTTTCAGCAAATAATCTTCCTTGAAACAATTCTATCTCCTTGCATGTCCTGTAGCTCTTTATTAGTGATAGATATTTGGTGCCGGACATGTCTGAGACTGACATGTAGAAATTAGCAAGAATGCATTTGTGCATTATCCTTTAGTTATTTCAAAGGCTTGCACTGAGAACTTCCATGACCCTAGTGACAGAGAAACTGTTACCCAGCAAAACTGATTATGCAAAGAAAAATTGTAAAGTATTCCAGTAAAGAGCAAACCTGGTTTTCAGTAGATTTTTAGTTTCATTTAAAAGATCTTGAAAGCATCTTCTACTGGCAACTTTACTATACTACTTCATGGAAGCAGTCTGAAAGCTGACTTCAAATGATTTTTTTTTTTTTAAATGAGAGCATCAGGTATCTTGGAGTCTCCTGGGACAGTTTTCAAATGTTTGACTGAAGGCAATCAAAATTTGAGCATCTCAATCTGGGCCAGTCACTCTTATATCCTCTATCATCAATAGAATGAAGTAACTGCTTCCAGAAAATGAGGTATCTGATGTGTCTTAAATACTATCTTCAGATACTCACTTTTCAGAAGTGCCTCTTTCCCACCACTGACTGTAAAGAGCATTTTAGGTAACTTGCATAGTCTTCTCGGTCTAACTCCTGGGCAGCTAAAGTTTGATAAAGTAATGCTATTGTTCACATACAAGGATTTCCAAGATTTTTAAAATTATTATTATTATTATTATTATTATTATTATTATTATTATTATTATTATTATTATTATTATTACTATTATTGCAGCCTTGAGAAAAACTGAATAGTGTTCCTAGTATTAGTCACAATCACTATTAAGGGTCATATTTGCAGGACTTAATAAGACAATAAACTAGTAGCCAATGTTCTGCATAAATAATGAGCCAAATCAAAATCAGTCATGCATCTAATTGGGACATTTGTACTACACTGCTTGAGGCATAGAATACTTTTCTATGCTAGATATGTGCTTGGCAAAATTAATCAGATAATCAACTCTCAGTCTCATCTCCATTTTCTAAAACTCTGTGGCATTAGATATGGGTAAGATAGTATTTCTGCTGACGGTGGTCTTTAACAGGTTTTTTCTATAAAAAGAGATAGATATGTTGTTCAAGACAGTAGCTATAAAGGGGATATTATTACTCTTTAAAATATTACTACTCTGAAAAGTATCCAAGTTTTCAGGGAAACCAGGCTATTGACCAAGGTTCTCTTTCTATCTTTCCAAATACCCTGATGGTTGAACACGGCCATGTCTTTGACCCTTTTTGTGCCTCAGTCTCCTCCTTTCTAAAAGAGGAGGAGAAAGTATTCCTTTATGTATTATTTTGACATCTGCTGACAGAGCCATTTCATAACACCAAGAGATTGTTTCTGCAACAGAGCTTACATTGAGAACTCAGTGAATTATTAGAAAAGCCTAGAAATGTGAATACAATCCTGTCAAGAACCAGCTTCAGAGATGGCTAGCACAAAGTAGAAAAGTACCAAAAAGTAAGATAGAGTGTTTTAGGAAGATTAGACAGTAATTTTCACCCTTAAACTAACAACCCACTGTCAGGAAAGAAATTATTTCCGCATGTCATGCCTGAGATGACCAGGGGCCCAACTGAGCTCCCCAGTTTCACTTAACTCATCTACGGTCACTTAAATTCCTGAGTTGTTCAGTAGTTCTTTTCCATGGTGCCTTGCCTCCTGTGGCCCCCATTGACAGAAAGGAGATGTGGACCATTCATGTAGCAGAATAGCTCCCTGAGAGAGACTTTTTTGCATCTTATTTAAGCTCACATGGCAAAGACATTTGATGACTTGCAAAGGACCCTTTCTTTATGTTCAGAGGATGGCAGGACATGGTCATCTGAGGGAGTTGTGCAAGCTTGACTGTCCTAAAGTACAAAAGCTTGGTAGTACAGAAGACTATACAATCATTTTTGTAGTACCTGTATTTATGTTTATCACAGAAACAGAAGGGATTTTTTTTCTGTTTTTTAAACTCAGGAAAGAAAATGTCCCGTTTCCAGAAAAATATTTTGGGGGGAACTAGATTCAAGACTAACTGAAGAAGATAACGAAAAGAGCTGATTTCTGAAGATTAACATGCATTGACTACATCTAAGTTAGGCATTACTTATTGTGTTTCCTGAAAATGTTAGTACATTAACAAAAAGCTCTGAACAAATGTCAGTTTGCTGCAGTGCCAATGAGAACTCTTTGGGGGAAGATTTTCGGCCAAGTATCTCTGAGCCCAGTTGACATGAAAAACTACGCAGTCTTTCAAAGTGGCTGATTTGGTGCTTGATTATCTTGGGGAGTTGAGCAGATATCTCTCTAAATTATACAAACTTAACACGACAAGAAGATCAGGAGAGTCAGCTACATGTCCTTTCCTGGGATAGGTTTAGTGTGCTTACACTAGTCCTGTCTTTCAGGAGAGCTCTAATAATTCCCTGTGCATATGCTTTCAGCCCCTGAAGAGGTATAAACACATCTTAGTATGGGCCATCACTGAGGTTTTTATGGTTAAGGTCAAGATGAATATAACAAGCTGTAACCTAAACCTTCATTCACATCTCTGTTGACAGAAACCCCTTCTGAGGTTTTAAAGAAGTTTGATTAACTTTCTCAAGTTTGCTATTTTTCATGCCTGTCTGCCTCCTCAGTAGAGCAGATAAATCTCTACAATGGAAAACCGACGTATTACAACAGAGTATTCTTGCTGTGTTTCTGATTCAGCTGGCACAACTATAACTCAGTCGTGTTTAAATGCCAGTTTCTAATGCCTTAAAAGTAGTGGCTTGGGGAAACCAGGCTGTCCATAAAGTTCTCTTACATTATATGCAGCCACAGGCAATTAAACAGTTAAAGCTGAGGCCAACCTGGAGAGCAAAACAGAATATTCCCCACAGCACATCAGTTGCTCAATAGTCTTGCCTCTCTGCCAGGACAGGTTGGGGACCGCCTTATTTTAAAGTAATGCTTTCACAAAACATCCTGGATGTTACCAGAATTAAGATTTTAAGTCTCAGATTCATCCAACCCTCCTATAACCTATCTGCCTATGAAATAGCATTAACTGAATTTAAAAGAGATATAGAAAAACTAGTTTTGCATTAAACTCGAGGTTTTAAAATTAAGTGGTTATTTTGCACCAAAGTTTTATCCTTTATTTTATCAAACTTGATATGCTTTGAATGCAAGAGATCAGAACTGTGTAGTTAGCAACAGTTTTCCTTTTCTGGGTCAGAAAAAAAGGTTATTTCCAGGTATAAATCCATCAGTGACATCACATATGTTTGGTAAAAAGAAAAAGCTTAGAGAATTTATATAAAATTGAATAACCAGGAAAGAATGTAAATCCAGCTGCATTTCCTCATAAAAAATCTAGAACTAAATAACTCATGTAAATATGGTGAATTCGTTAGGGTCATGCCTGTGATTAATTTCGCTCTTAGTTGGTAAATCCAGGATGAAGAGAAAAACCTGTCTAAAACCAATTAATCAAGTGCAAAGGATGGACAGATATAGCTTGTCTGAAAGGTGGGAAATTGTAATATTAAAATATTTTGGTTACTAAAACTTATTCTGGGGACCTCAAAAATATCACAGAGGTAACTCTAGACAGAGAAAAAAATCTGTGAAAAGCTGATGTACCTGTTTGTTTAAATTCGAATGGTCAGGCAATACTCTTCTGGATTTGAGTATCACCTAATACAAATTTCAGAGAAGTGTATTTCCACTGACTTCATTCTTGCTCCAAGTTGCTCTTTAAGATGAGGAAAACCAGAATTAAATGATATTCAAAGTTCCATCAGTACTATAGACCTGTACTGCTCATAAATAAATACTAAAACATAATGATATATACCAGTTTATGACCGCTGCTGTACAAATTTTTTTCCAAGGGTATAACAGAGTTTTTCATTTTTCCAGTGCTATTGCCACATTTATGTCAGGAACAAGAAAGTTTCTATTGCTGTGTTAAATCTTCAAATACTTCAGTTTGACTTTAGAGTACATACTGGAGTTGGTACTGTTGTATTTAGTGAAGACTGTTTTCTTCCTTCCTCACTGTCCAACCATAACTATTACATCCAGAAGTCTATCTTCATAGTGCTGGTTTTAGTCTAAGCTTTATTAATAAATTTTACCTCAGATGATCAAATTGGTTTTTAGCAATTTCTATAATGGTATCTAAAATAAATCCAACACCACCATCACTTTAAAAGATAAAAAAATAACCAATGGCACCTGAAACCTTCATGGTCAGTTCTTCTTCCTCATAAAAAGCCCTGAATTTTCCCCAAAAGTTTACCCATTGTTGGACACAAATAGTGAGCATGACTAATGAACAGAAAGACCGCAGGACAAGGAAGTATGTTGATTAGCACAGTAAGTATGCACAATATAGCGGTATACTGACCATTTTTCCTTGGTTTTGAAATCCTATATGGAAGGCAAACTAATTTATGGGGATTAGATGTCATTAAGACATTTTTTTTCCCCTGTGGTTTAGGGTTGGAATGGGGAAAAGTATGAAAGTGTTTGAATGAAAATTGTATTGAAAGGTAGTAAGGGATGATGTATTTTGGAAAGCATGGAGAAGTCTGACACTCTCCACAAAAAGTCCTGAGATAAAAAAGATAGAGGTAAGGTGAGGGAGATAAGCCTGGAATGCCTTTAAATTGAAGATAGTTTGAGAGTGATGACATGGAGGAATGTTCATTACCAGTGAAGAACCCCAGAAAAGGTGATAAAGGGCTCAAAGATGCCAACCAGGACCCTGATTTTTGTGTCTGAAACAGAGATAGTAGATTGCCAGATTAGGAAAAAGTTTGCAATGCTTTCAACATCAAGTTATGTACGGAGGAGGGACTAGATGATAGTTCTAACTGTGTAAACAAATGGGAAGACATTGGTCTGTGCTGCCCAGGAAGTAGCAAGAAAAATAAAAATTTTTCAATTTTTAACATGTATTTTGAATGACACCGGTTTCAGAGTAAAAAACGTTAACTGTATTACAGCCCTTGTCAGCCATCTTAAGGATCATCCATCTCTTATGTTGACAGAATGATTTTTGAGCTCAGCCTTTCAGATTTGGGATCACTTTCTGATATCAAGGATTTTGAAAGTTCCTACACACTCTCTCTGGAAAACTCTGCATTACTTTGCAAATTCTTTCATTGTGGGTCATACCTACATGGCCTATTGGAAACACAGCTTTGACCTATGATGTTATTTATGCTTTACATCCTAAACCAGAAAGTCCATACTTCTGTAATTTGAGCATTTGAATGCTTACTTTTTTATCATTGTCAGACCAAGGGGTGAGAGAGTAGTTAATGAAAACTAAGCTGCATGTTACAGCATCTTTAATAAGTTTTCCTTTTGAAAAAAAAAAAAAGACAAAAAACCCACCAAAACACCAAACCTAAGAATTTGACAAAGTACTATATATTTAGTTCACAAAAACATTCTTATCTTTGATCATCAATGTATAAGTGAAAAAATTTTCTGCACAGTTACACTTTTCTTCACTTCAGAGGTCAGAGAGGGTAGGAAAACTGCTTTTTCATTTAATTGCATATAAACATGTCCCCAGCCACTGCTTAAACCAAATCGTACACAGAATGTTAAACTACTGCATGTGAAGTTAGCAGCAAATTAATATTTCATGAAAATCCTGCATTAACCCCTTGATCCTGACCTTCAGGTTTAATGGGGAACTGGAACAAAGATGTAGACCAAAGGCTTCAGTACTGCAATAACAACAAAGAACACTACTTCTGGAGCTCATTTCTTCCCTCTCTGTTCAGAATATCCGTGAAGTTTTGACACAGCTCTAGATATTTCTTCTTGGCTCTAAAACTCTGACTGTCCCCACACACAAATCCACTTAGAAGAGGAAAACAGGTTTCATTTACCCATTTGACTTACCCATTTATCTTGCATCTTAAAGAATTATAAATTTCAAGGACAAAATTATTTGTCTTTTGTTGTTCTTGGCCTGGGTGTCCTGGGGCATTACCTTTCCCTGTGACACAATGATATCAAGGACTGCTTCTCAATATGCCTAGCAAGTGATTTTGCTGAATATACTAATCTCTCTTAGTCATCCATCACAGTTTGCTCCTCTGGGAGGCATACCTCAGTGACAGGGTACGTGTCCCTCCACTGGCTGGGTTGTCATGGTTGTGATTTAGGACAACCCTATGAGTGTACAGAGGCTGTAGATACAGTGTGGGACAGTCAGATGATGGAGGTAGTAACACTGCAGCTGAAAAAGGGTGCTCATTGCTAGAGATCAAGCTTAGCAGTAGGAAGAGCCCTTTAAAGAGGAGATGATAGATATTGTTGATTCCCATTTCTCAAAACAGACCTAAAGGGCAGAACCAACATGCAACCAGGGTTCCCTGAATAATTTATTTACCAAAGTACTCAAAATCTTTTCCTGTTCCAATGGGATAATTCTTCTTAGTATTTTCTATGTTAGCTGTTCCCTGGCTTTCTGGGTAAGGTAAAAAGAAGAAGACTTGGTAACTCCCACATTCTGTCCAGCACTTTGCATTCATAGAGATGCTGTCCCCAATGGAGAAAAAAGTTGATGTGATCGTTTGTCTTTCTCATTCTGTTGTTGTTAGGACCCACTTTTGTACTAAAACTGGCACATGGATACAGAATTGATAACTGTATTGTAAATCTACTGCTCAGTGGGCTTTATCTCCTGAGATTTCAAAACAAATCACTCAATCAATCAATCACTAGCCATGTTGTGGGTACAGATATCCTCTGGCGTGGGAGGAAATTCGGATTGATATAGTATTGTATGCTTCAGTCTATCAGAGAACAGTACTTCCAAGAACAACAACTTTCCCCTTCGCTATCACATTCATTATTTCTGAAACTTCATGATGGTGAATTTAAACATTAACTATGTCTCTGCTAAACATTTTAGTACACCCATAAGGTCCGAGTGCCAGGTCACGGCCATAACAGGCATTGCAACAGAAAGCACTTGGATGTTTAGCACTGCTAGAGGATATCCAGGTGCAGAACACCAAACTAAGGGAGGTTCTCCATCTTGATGCAGAAATCTTTTAGGGTTATCTTTTAGTAGTAAAGACATCCTTTTGCAAATCTTCATTTGAAGAATTCAAGCCATTCCATTGCCAATATAAACAACAAAACAGATATGGGACTTGCTTATACTTTCATTCTCCACAGTAGCATGTGTTTCAATTAAGAGTAAAATTATTACATTCTTTAGTTTGCACAATTTTTGATAGAATAGTACATTTATATGTTAATTTTGCTAAGATCAACTTTATTTATCTACAGGAAGCTATTCCAAGATTGTTGTACATTTTCTTCGCTTCTGAAATGTTATCACATTTAATTGCCTGATCTTATTTGGGTTGCAATCATAGTCATTAATTAGCAGGAAGGTGAGGGACAGCATCATATCTAACTATCTGTTATGGCTGCTTTAATGAGGAAAATACCTGCCATCATTTTAAAGGCATCCTGTATACTTCACAAATACAGCTTGCTGTAGCATTCTCATTTAGACTGTGAACATCAAAGGAAATTGATGTCAGGTGTGAACAGAAGCTGTTGAATATATCTGTTGAGGAAGCTGAGTGGTATGTCTGGATGGGAGAGATGAAGGGCAGCTTAAAACATTAACAAAACTACAGGTAATTAGTGTAAACTTTCAAGGGTAAGGTATGCTTGAGGAATAAAAATGTTGTTTATAGCTATTCCCTGTAGTGCCACTATCGCTAAGGGTCTGTCAATGTTTTCATTTATAAAGCTCTATTTTTATAGGATTGTGCACTAGTAATAAAAAAATGTGCTTGGGGCTAGAAGTTGACAATTTAAAGAAAAATAAATTGTTTTTGTTGTTTTGGTGGGTTTTTTAAATTATATGAATAATAGAAGTGTATCTGTGTTGAATGTTTTCCTTTGTATAATTCAGCTGTTGGTTTAAAATCAAATTAATGAAATTTGGCAAGCAATTAGTTTTTAGCATGGACTAATCAGTGTTGGAATTCTTGGGGAAAAATAAATGAAACAAGATTATTTAGTGTTTCACAGGCAAAATTATACCTTTCAAAGGGAACCGTAAAGAATGCAATGCATCTGTAGAATACATTGAATGAATATTTTGCTTCCAAGGAAAGTGCTACAGCACATTACCCAAAAAACAAGTTTTAAGAAGTGACAAAATATAAACAAGAGTGGTCAGTCATAAAGATGTTGTATGTTTACTGTGCATTATCAGGCTTGCCAACTGGCTGCTAATGATGTTGTCTTATCTCATCTCAATAATTCCCATAAATAGAGTATAGTAGGTATCTTCTTGAGCTACTGATATCCTCAGGCTCCTACATGCTTGAGAGACACAAATTTACTAGGAAAAAAAAATCTTTTAATTCTTACCATGCAATTGCAGATTAATATTGTTTCAATGGAATTTCATATTAGAATCCCTTTACTGAAGGAACACTTTTTTTTCCTCATCATCTTACAGCAATTGGAGTAGTGAAATAATGGCTGCATGGTCATGAAATGGATCTTTAAAATGGAAGTTTAAGGGCCAAATGTGCCATGAGTCACATGAGTGCATGTCTAGAATAATACTTACTGTTCATACAAGTTTTTTTCACCTTCTAAGATGTCTGATTGCTTTAGAACAGAAGTCAAGCATCATTACCATACTATACAGATGAGGGAACTGAAGGCAAGTAAGCAGATGGCTCAAATGTCTCTCAGCAGAGCAATGCTAGCAAGGGACTACAAGTAAAGTCTCTAGAACACCATCCTAGTGCTTTACCTACTGTATGAGTATGGCTCTGCTATCTGTCGAAGTTGTGGAAATTTTTAGCCCAAACTTTCTCTATCAAGAGTGGATATTTACTACAGAATGAAACCCTTTAAATTTTGGAATTATTTTAAAGACTTTTATCAAATCCCTAAAATACAATCCGGATAAAAATATGGTTTGTTTTGGGTTTGATTGTTTGGGTTTTCTGATGGTGAAACCAATTGTTTCATCTACATGTATATTTATATGGTTTGCTCCTTCTCAAAGATCGTAGTTTCAAACTCACAGTGCCTGAGCACTGTGGAAAAAGTAACAGTGTAGTCCCAAATACTTGCTGTAGCAACTTTTGGTAAGAGACGACTTAGAAAGTACATCCACTTTGGACTATGTCTTTTTTGTAAATGCTAGACCAGGGTTTAACTTTTGTGATGATTACTACATTTGTTTTTTCTGTGGGAACACATTAGTACTTTCCTGCTACTCAGCCAGTTCCTGGACCTGCAATCATGAATCCCAGTATGTATGCCCAAAGGGCAGGATCATGGACATCTAACCCAATCACCTGCATAACACAGGCTAGAAAATATTCCAAATGTGATTCCTTGTCTTTGGAAACAGAGCACCTTTTAGAAACATCCAAGCACAAACTACCATTTCCACTGTGTAATTTCATTACTTTTCAGGAGAGAGAATGAAATCATCAACATTACACCTCATGAGCCCTGACAAGACCAAAGTTGGTGTAACAGAGATCCCTTCATCTAACTAGAGCTACATGTGTAAGGAAAATTCTGCACAAATTGCCAATTTCAATCTTGGTACTAATTCTATAATAAAGCTAGTTTATGATTCAAGACCTTCTGATCTTCAGCATGCTCATATATATATATATATCTCAAGCTTCTTTTTTTTCCTCTCTTAAGCTCATCGCCCACTGCCCTTATGTGAAAGGGTTGAATTCTGTCCTTAGATCCCTGACTTCAATTGATTTTAGTTTAAAAGTCTCAGGGAAAATTTGGCACAAAAGATCCCATATATTCACACTTTCTTTTTATGAACATGAAGCTATGTTTGGGTGCAATAAACACCTGTCATCTTAAATAGTAAAGAATGTACTGCATTCTGCTTGTGTGGTGGGTTGGGTTTTTTTGGTTGGTTTGGTTTTTTGTGGTGCTTTGGGTCTTTTTTATAAAAGTGCTTTAATTTCTAGTGAAATACAAAGCCACAGTGAAAGAATTCACATTTCACAAAAAGAATTGTGAGGACTGCAAGTGAATCTAAATAGATAAAAGTACAAAATATCTTATTTATTCAAAAAGACACAATACTGCTGTTGTAATTCAGCTGACCTTGAAACAGATATGACACAGCCATTTTGTTTAATAATGATATGCCTAATATTAATATGGAGATGACAAAAAATATTTTAGACAGTTCCAGTGACTGACAGGTAGTGATATCCTATGAAAAGCTTCAGAATAACTCTTTCACAATTTCAACAATTATCTTTTTTCTCTCAGAAGTTAAACAATAGATGAGACCTCCTAATGGCTTTCCATGTGTTCATCACAGCTACCTGCGTGAATTTGCAGTAATTAAGCAATCTGAAACACTGACTGAC
Organism: Gallinula chloropus; assembly: GCF_964237585.1. Classification (NCBI taxonomy): domain Eukaryota; kingdom Metazoa; phylum Chordata; class Aves; order Gruiformes; family Rallidae; genus Gallinula; species Gallinula chloropus. The sequence continues at coordinate 145,992,483 of NC_140085.1, forward strand.
CCAGAGAGAAAGCTATTCCATACCGGTGGTGTCCTTGAAATGTCTTCATCATCAAGCAGTCTCTTCTCTTCATCTCAGTGAAAGCTAATGTCAGCACTACTGTGTAGCAACCATTCCCCTAAATAGCTATTGAAATCTTATAAGGATGGTTTTTTATTATTATTTAAAAGAAAAAGAAAAAATTAAAAGGAAAAATCCCATCAGCAAAGCAGTGTGGGCAGAGAAATGGCCCTGTAAAAATGTTTCTGCTATCAGGAGGGAGGGAAAGGGGGCTTGGTGGGGATAAAAACAGTCTTTTTTTTTTTAAGGTCAAAAATATAATTAGCATTTGAAAGGATGTGAAGATGCACTACCTCAGGGACCACAATGGCCAAATTTGTGCCATTTAATGTCAACAGCCATCGGAGTTGTGATAAAATTAATAGAGCCTTGTATGATTGATAACATACCTCATCTGCCATTCCAGTACAAAAATCCCACAGGTTTAGCAGCAAGAAATAACGTTTAGATCACTTTTGAAAGGAAGCTGTTTGAAAGATGTACTTATGGGCTTTAATTAGCTTCTGAAATCCATGACAACCTTCCCCACCACCACTACCAAAAGGTAAAAATGTATTGTTTAATTATTAACTGTGTGAGGTGAGTTTAGTGTATGTCTTCAGTAACAGGACATTCTTTGTGGACACTGAAGGGTGAGGGTGATGAGAAAGGCAGACTTTTTATAGTGATTTTTGAAGTGGAAAAACAGTAGCTTGTGTGAGGGAAAGGAAAAGAAAGGAGGTGGCTCACTAACAGTGAAGGGAGTTAAACAATGACTTCAGAACTGAAAGGAAGCTATGCATTCTGAAAATACCATACACTTTAACTAGGAATCAGTTTATTTTTCACTTATTGGTAGACCACACTAATTTTCCTACCCTGATCTGAAAAAGCGTTTAAATGTTTTCACCAATTTGACTTTTAGAATCACACTGATTTGTTATGTTATGAATCAGAAATTAAAGTCTTGCTTAAGTACACCAAGTCACAAGCCTTGTAGGGACCATATGTGTGATTCTGTTGAATTGAAAAGGCAGTTTTGTCATTAACGGGAAGTATTGATCGCAAATCTATTTCATGGTTTGGGGACACAAGCTTTTCTTACATTTTAAGAAACAGGCTTTTACTTGATTTAGAGTCACATAATGGTACAATTTTACGGAGTTTTGTGTTGTCAGTCCTCCTTGTATTTCTTTATAAACTATAAATTATGTAAAACTGTGAACAAGTTAACAATCTGTCCTGTTATTTAGCAGGTAATATGCTACATATACATTTCTAGTAAAAGCATTTTTTTATCCTACTGAAAACTATCAATAATTGACTGAAAAACAATGTATAAATACTTAGCTCAATATCAGTCACAGGACAGTGGTAATGTTTTGATTAATCTATACATATTTTTGCTTTTGGTTTATGTCATCAATGTTATAATCTCGATGAAAAGATATCCAGTGTTTAGAGGTGGGTAAGAACTAACACATCATCCCATTATCTCACTACAGCAGCAGACCACAACTCATCGCCACCCAATTGCTGCAGCATTATTTTAACAGAGTTCCACCCCAGATCCTACCATATTCCTCAGGAGTTGCAACAAAATGAGTCTATCTGATCTGTCAAGAGTAGAGCTAGCCAGGGGAAATCACAGGGGCGAAAGGTGAACTGGTTAACCAAAAATTTAATCTTTGATGAAAAATTTAATCAAAACTTAAATGTGAACAAAAAGGGCTATCCATCAAGATCATGAAGCTTCAACTGCAGCAGTCTCCTAATGTATTAAATACAGTCACTATGAGTTGTCTCAGTGATGGTAACCACTCAGCAGCTTCAGTGGAGAAAATACATGTCAGAGAAAAAAAGCCACAGTTGTACTGTCCCCACATGTCATTTCTCTGCCACTTCATCTGCCCTCTAAAAATTCTGCAGAACCAATTGAAAGGTTCTTGAAACCCAATTATTTGCTCTGAAATAGATAGTTCAGTGGAGGAGGTCACTAGACCAGAGTTTCTGTTGGTAAATCATCTCTTGAGCATTTGGCCAGAACACAGTATCTGACATCTTGCTCCCTGATACATTGCACAAGCAGTAAAGGCATAGGAGAAACAAATATAGATGCATATTGACTAATAAAGGCAACAAAACCTGAGATATGTTTTACTTCATATGATATACATGTAACTTCACTAAGAAAAATCTTATCACTGTAACACTTTTAATAAATAAATTCATTCAAGAGTTTCCAGTGATAGGGAAAAGCTTCATGAATAATCTAATGCTGTGATAACTTAATGGGACTATTCATATCCCAGCTGATAAATGCACAGCAATTCCTGACAAGATACTGGCACTCAGAAAAGCTGATGGATGGAATTATACTTTAAATACCATTTACCTCCACAGGCTAACTACTGGCAAAAAAGGACTGCCCTTAGAAGTTGAGTAACAATGGCAGCATCATAAAAAAATGCATGTAATACCAGAACAACAAAGGAAAACATTTTGTATCGTTATTGTGTGTACTTCAATGGTAGGAGTAAGAAGTATTAATTTTCCTTTTACAAAACAGTAAGCCTGTAAAATACGATGTGCTGAGGTCACAGAGATTAGAACACATAGGATGTTTCTAGATATGTATACACTCTAGAAACACTCAAACTATGACAAGGAGCCCAAACACACAGTTTAGGGTGTTGTTATAGGAAAACAGACAGGAAAGTCTATAATTAAAATTGTCCCAAATTTCCCAGACAACTTTTCAGCCGGCAGGAGCATGCAATTGACTTGTTTCAGCATAAATGACTTGGGCTGAAAAAAAACTCTTCAAAGGCAGGTATCTTCACCCTACAACACTTTTCAAATTTCAGCTAAAGTTATTTGGTGACCAGATTATTTACAATATTTTTTCTAAGAAAGTCTAGCACTTCCAAGCTTTTGCAGAGATGCTTGAAATACAGCTGAGAAGGAAAAGGATGGCAAGAGAAAAGGGTCAGATTTGTGCCTGCTTGTTCGTTTATGACTTCATTTTCTTAAGAGTGTGTTCATACTGAGCAGCCTTTATTCCCTCACGCCTCCTAACTGCTGAGGGACTGTGCTTGAACCTTCCACACAAGTATGTATAAATGCTCCACTATAAGCCTACAGTTCAGGGTGAGATTTCCCCATCAAATTTCTTTCCAAGCAAAATAGTATTTTGCTGGGGCGATGAGCACCAGAATGGATAGCAGGACTTTGCTTTCACTGTCAGCAGCTGTATTTGCTTGCAGTGTTGAAGGACGAACAAGAAATGGGTCAGTGCAGAAGCAGTGAGTGAACTGCAGCAGGTGTTGACTGCAACATACTGAAAGATTCTGACTGGTCAAAATAAGGCTATCTTACTGAAACGACTAGCTTAGTTCTGGAAATACTGAATGTTTAAATCCTTGACTTTAAGCAAGTATAGTTTTTTTAAAGGCATGGTTCATTTCATACATTATATCACAGTTTTTTGAAAGATTTCTGGCAAAACATTAACAGAGCATGAAACTTTATCAAAATCCATATTTTGAAAGAAAGCATAGATTTTGCAGAATATTTTTATTATTATCTAAGAAAGCAGGCTTTTTGCCTAACTACTTCAAATCTTTTTCAAGATATAATTTATCAAAAAGAGGTTCTGTTGGATATTGAATGACACACCTTCCCTTTTCTTCTCCAGGCCATGATTCTTCTAGCACTTCCGTTTTGCCAATCACCTTCTCATTGTCATCTGGTCCAAATGTCTTACACCATAAGTTATTATCAGTACAGCTAATATTTGGGGTACTCAATTTAGGACCACTAAAGAATTAAAGCAGAAATAATAATTATTCTATAGCCCCATTAAGTTACTGGCTGAGTTAGTTCTTTCTGAATATGTTATATTCACCTAGGATATTTTGGTTTGATAGTAAGTATCTGCATATGTCAAGCTCTGTAGAAGAACGTATGTCTTTATTTCTCATTTTATATTAATTTACGAAAAAAAAGTACTGATTCTACTTGGTAATTAGATTCTTTGTTGTTTACTATAGTTGCTACAACTTCTAATGGTGATAGAACAAAACTACAGTGAAGGACCTTAGAAGAAATTAAAGAATTAAAATATGGTCTGTAAAAATTCATTATTTGCACCAAAAGATAAAGGATTATTGCTACAATAAAACTAACTGCACAACAAGCAAAACAGCAGTGGATGCCTGCCTTGTTTTTTTCATGCAGGCAACACACCCATTTCATGTTTATCACAGTTCTTCAGCCTTCTGTAACCTCAGTTCTCCACTGAGCTCAGGCAATGAACCTGTGACCTCCCAAAAGAAAGTAAATATATCATTCCAACTTATTCTTGTTTCTGTGCCTTCCAGAAGAAAGTAAATATATCATTCCAACTTATTCTTGTTTCTGTGCCTTCCAGGTTATGTTATTATCTCATTTTATGGTCCTGAAGTTTGGCACAAATATTCAGGTAGAGCCTTCACTGGGGATAAGCACTGTGAAATGTTTACAGTCTGTAACATTCCTGTTTTTCCTTTTTCTTGTACTACATCAAGTAACACTTCAGTAAAAATGTTTTTTTTTTTGTTCACTGATACAATTTTCAATACCCGAAATGTTAGCTTTAGCCAAGTTAGAAATACAGTTTAGATATATTGTTATCACCGAAGAAAGATCATAAACTGTATTTGGAAATTAGCTCTGATTTTATTTTTTCCTCATTCCTGAATCAGAAGAAACTGACTCAATTTTTTCTTTCAGATGGGGGACTTTTCATTGAAGATTCCTTTTTATTTGAGTTCTCATTTATGAGGCTTTTCATGCTTTTGCTATCTGTGTCAAACTTGAAGGGAACTTGACCTTATATGCTTAGATCAGGTAGACCACGTGAGATTTCTTCTCCATCCCTTATTTGCCAAATCTGTCATAGCTCAATGGATGTCATTTTTAGATGTTTTCTCAGCTATATTTCTGTTCAGTCTTTTCATCTGGCTGGAGAAAACAGTGCATATTTAAAAAAGAAGAGAAGAAATCATAATACTCTAGCTTGAGCATGAGCCTCTGTTAACTTTGCTGGGAACTGGCTTATATTTCTTTTTTTTAATTATTTTTTTGGAACTCATTCCATGTGTATGCTGAATTTCTTAGCATTGTACATGATCCTTTCTTGATACAAAGTTTTCCCTGTAGAATCCTACCGGTGGAGTGTGATTCAGAAGAGTTGCTTAAATACCTACATACACTAGTACAAACATTTTCTCCCTGAAATTCATACAATAAGCAGGAGATGTGTGCTAAGGTTAATTGTTGCAATAAGGACTATATTAAATAAATAAATTAAGAATGGAGACAGGCACTTATTCCTAGAAGCTTTGCAGCAATTCTGTAGGAACCACCTAAAATTCAATCTCTAACATTTCTTGTCATCTTTTAGAAACTGATCCTGTCAACTGCTTGGAGACCATCAGTGCAGCTACCAATACAGCAGTCAGTAACATATTCTGTTTGGGGTGCAAGGTAAAACAAATACATTTCCACTCAGTGGCTTCATCCAAAACTGGCCAGACAAATCAGTCCTAAGTGTAGAAGGTATTTTTACCATTACCATACAAGTATATTCAGATTATAGTGCAAGGGGTGTTGGGATTTTTTCTAGCAAAGGAAGTCACTGTATCTGCTCAAATCTGAAAAACAAGTTTTCAAAAATTAAATTTTAGGATTTTCAGGGTTTCTTTTAGGAACTCATTTCAGGGTTTGGTTGTTGGTTTTTTTCCTCTTCTCTCCTTTCTCTCCAAGTCACTGAGTTTGGAAAATTGAATTCCTAAATCCTTTCCATACTCTCAACAAAAAAAGTCAAGTTCAGCCCTGTGAGCTATATTGTTTTAGTGCTCTGATAGTCAGAAAAGTCAAATCAGTAGTGACGTTGTCAGTCTTTAACTGATTTACTGTGTTTTTTCATTTTACATCATCGGGGATGTAAGTGGTGTAAGCAACAGCAGTGGATGGATGGATGGATGGATGGATGGATGGATGGATGGATGGATGGATGGATGGATGGATGGATGGATGGAGAATAGATGTTGGAATTAATATCATTGACAATGAATACTGAAAAATGCACTTGGGTGTGTAACTTGGGCACAGCATAACTTCTATATTCATGTATAATTAACTCTCCATCAGTTTAGTACTTAATTTTTGATTATGTGACAGCAAATGAAAGCAGACATGTTTTTAATTGGTAAGTTTTCTTACATCATCAGTGAGAGTCATTGCTCCAGACAAGACTTAGCACTCATTTGGCAATAATTAGCCATTGTTAATGCTTCTCTCCTCCCAAAACAAGCCTCTGTCCACATCAAAAATAACATGTCATTTCTGAGTGAAGGAATGCTTAAAGGAGAAAGCCCTTTCCTGTTACTTTTTTACTATGAAAAATAATTAATATATCTGTCTTTCGTGGCTCACTTGTCTTTACCTGTGAGCATTTTCCCCTCTCTTCACAAGATGTCATCCTTCTGCTCAGCTAATAACAATAGCTTCAGCTCTCTATAACCCACTTTTGAAATAATCATCTTTATTTTAAACATACAGAATATGTAAAGTAGACACACAGAAATGAAGAAAAGGAATGCGTAAAAGGCACAAGAGACTTTATTTACAAAAATATTTTGGATCCAGAATCCTAATATGTTTTGCCATTGGAGATTCCAGAGCAATCACAATTTAAATGATGCTGTGTGGAACACTAGGGCTTGTACAGTCTTTAAGTAATCACCATGCAAATATTATTGTGTTTCCTACTTATGTTGTCAGGTTTTGGGAAAGGACAGCCTGACACATATTTCATTTTTTCTTATCCAGCAGGTACACATTTATTGGCTGGGCTTGTTGCTGCTTCTGCAAGTCTTGAAACAATTTGCAAATGCACCTATCAACACACCTCTGTTGAATTCCAGTATTTGAATACTGAATAGCTAAGATGATAGAAAGTAATTCCATTAAGATCCCTGATAAGAAAAAGGGTTTCAGAGAGATGATTTTGAACCTGTAAGTATACGGAAAGTGCATCAGGCTTTACGTTACATAGCCATCACATGTTTGCCAGAGCTTGGTGTGGAGTATAAACACTGTCATTAGCCAGTCACTGCATTACAGCTAATTTGCACATAAAAATGTTGGATGTTTTTTCTGGTATTGCATTCAGATACTTTTCCTGTTAATTTCTTACTTGTGAGGAATAGATAGACAAAAAGATGTTCTTTAACTATATAGGGAGATATTTGAAAATAATCCATTGACCTGTTGACAGGCTTCTAGGCAAGTAGTCCAAAAAGCATCAGTTATCTGATTAATTTCATGACACTTTTTCCAGACCACAAATAGTTCATAAACACATTGTGAAATCCCTATATGAATTCATTACTTAAAATAATTCTCATATATTCTACAGTAAAGGATGATTTATTAAATATGCTGATAATTTGTAATTTCCATCCTTTTTTGTTATGCAGCAATAGGTTTGCTGGTAAGTAGTGTAGCATGGGCACACAATCATCATCAGCAGTTTATCATTCCGCGCATTCCAATAAAAAATGATAAATTCCACAACCCCTGTTACCACAATTCTGAATTGTGTAACTTTAAGGCCAGTTGAGAGAAATGTCTCTCTCTTTTCCTTTCTTTTTTTTTTTTTTTTTTGCTGTTTGTGTGTTAGTGAAACTAAGCTCTACCCCAGGACAGATCGAGATCTCAAGGTTGCTGAAATTCATCACATAAATGATTCTGTATAAACAGTTGCCTTAGCAGTACAAAGTATAAACAAAGAGATGACATTAAGCTCTATGTAATAACCCTGTTAATATCAACATGCGGATTCCTGACACTTTGGCGGCAGTTGAATCAGGGCCAATAATTCTTACCCAAAATGGTGCAACTATAATTAATATTCATTCATTTATAACAATAAAGAAACAGTTTAAAACTAGATTTTGTGCTATTTTCCTACAAGCTAGCCTTTGTGCTGTTTTAGTGGTTAACATTAATAGAGATTTCTATCTCAGAGCAGACTTGAAGTTGGAAAAATTAAAAACCACTTTCTTGTTTATGTTTTCACGAGCTTTATTACTGTTTATAGAAACACATCAGACTCTGAGCCAACATTTAAGGATTCAAAACACACAGAGAAAAATGCATATGCACATATATGCACACATATGCAACCCTGCAGAGTAAAGAGGAAATAAAAGTAGTTGTGAAGACCACAAGTTGACCTGCATTCACTGTTTATGTATTTCTAAGCTTGTCTGTAATCCTAATAATTAGCCTCCTAGTATTGGTTCTGCTGAAGTGCTTGCAGTGCATTAGAAATGTCAAAATGAATCATGGTAGGAAACACTATAGAAGATCTACAACAGGTACGGGTGGGAGGAATAATAAAAAGCATCAACCTCTCCCACCTCATTCCCTGATTACTTGGAAAAAAATTAAGCAAAAGGACAAAATACAACTTAATAATTGCAGATGAAGAGCAAAGAACAAAAATAAAATTGTGATTAGGAGCTGGAATTGAAAAAACAAATGTTCTTAATCTTCCTTAGTTTTTTTCTTTTTTTTTTTTTTTAATAAAGCAGAAGAAAGAAACCTTGCCCAGGTGGAAATAAAATATTAATACTCTAAATGCTCATAATTTTTTTTCTACTGGTCATGTTTAGCTAGGCAGAAAATTTAAAAATTCTGCTGGCATGTTTGTTGGGAATAAAAAAGCCTGTAGGTCAAGTCTTTCTGAGAGAATGCCAAATGTCTTTGTGTCCAGTTATTTATGGTTTCAGATAATTGTACAGAAAATATCAAATTTGCATAGTGTGATTATTGCTGATTATTTATCTAGCAGTCAAAATGTTTCAGTGGTTCCTAGGATGACAGATTGACAAGTACTTAAAACTCATTCATTTTATGAAATTTGCATGTAATTAGGCAATAATGAAGGGGATGTTTGTGGACAGCGGATTATACTACAATATGCTGGAAGCGATTCAAATGCTTGACAAAGTGTTAACATTATCTTCAGTTTCAACTAAGTCTTGAATGTTTGGCTCAAAAAATCAGTGGAAAAATGAAATGGGTTATGGAAAGTTACTAAATGTATTGCAAGAATGAAGTATATGTTTTTTACTCCTCTCTTTGTCTGTTCCTACTTATTTATGCACTGCTGATGAATTGTTCTTTAGATATTTAACTCATATCACATTCGGTGCAGCTCATCCGTAATAGTTTTGCTGCTACTGCTGCGGTCATTATCACAGTGAAATCCTATGAAGAATGGCTTTCTTTGGTTTCTTGGCATCCATGTGGGATCTGAATTTTAAAGCTCCTGCTTTGAGATTCATACAAAAGAATGTGATTTTGAAGAACTGATTTATCACACAAGATATAATATGTTTCTTAACCAGTCGTTTCTGAACAAATAGAATATTTGACTTTACGGTACATGCTTTAAGTGGAGGTAACCTTCGCCAGTACTTTGCAAATGACTCCTACTTGTATAAAGGTACAAAATTAGTTCAAGGTCCTGGTAGTCACATTTTATATAATAAAATTCTTGTTTCAATGGCTTGAGCGGGTACATCCCCGGTTTCAGAGGATTTAAAGTATATGCATCAAATGCACTTCTACAGTTGGCTTCATAGTCAGTGCTCACCTTTTTAATACATGCTAGTGTGCAGGGACCTGTGTAATGAAATTTGCTGATAATTGGCTGCTTTCAAATACTTCTCTCTTATTTTTGGACTACATTCACTACCTTGATTTAGGATGCTCCCAAAGTAATGGTAATGGTGCCATGCCGCTTTTGTAGAATGAAGTTGATGCCTACATGTGGGACCTACAAGGTAAGCATACTGATCAGGGAGTTGCCTAGGCTGGTCAATTGAAGAGGTACGTATTTAAATGTCGACCGGAGTGTGTTAAAGCAAAGTTGTTATATGCATTTATTATATTAGTTAAATAGTTGATGGTCAAAATGGTGTTTTGTTTGTTCACATAGATGTGTTATGTAAACCCATACTTGCAGTAGGGATTCCCTGTTCATCAACTCTGGGATGAGAGGCCAGGATTCTCATTTTGCTGTACTTATGTTTGCTGTACTTATGTTATCAACTTATGATAACATAGGAGATAATGAAGTTAAAGTGGTATTTGTATGTGGCATTGCTGTCATGCCCATACCTCAGACAACATTTCTCTGAGTCCATTAATATTTGCACCTGTGACTAGGAAAGATGGGGAGGGTGGGGGGATATACTTTCTCCTGCTCCTTCACCAACCCTTTTCCATTTAGGCTGGTTACAGCAGTTTTTGAGAATTTTTAATACCCTTGGGATGTTCAAGCCAATACGGTCATATAGCTGTGTCTCCTGAATGTTTCCGGGGTCTTGTTTAGGGTTACAAAAATTGTTTTAAGAATACCACCCAGAGATCTGCCCCAAGGATGGATAGCCATGGCATGTAGGAGAATATGGGCAAGTATCTAGGGAACTTCTTACCTCCAGTGGTTTGGAACTTCACTCCTGAGCAACTACAGGACCCTGGTAAAGTGATAAAATATTTGAAAAGAAAATTATGTGACTATTCCAAGGAAGAACAACTTACTGCTCTGTGCTGGGACCTGGCCACTATCTACCAAACACTGCTTGATAGTAGGCAGCACCATCAGGAGCAAGAGGGGTAAAACGGACCCACAGGCACTGTGGCTACTCCAGTCCCAGCAACAGGCACTGTGGCTACTCAAACACCAGTGACAGGCACGGCAGCTGAAACAAAAAGAAAAAATCCCCAGACTTCCCTACTCAGAAAAAATAGACCAAAAATATTCAGCTTGCTTAGTAAGGGATGACAATAAACCTGGACCATGACAAGAACAGGAGGAAGTAGCAGAAACAGGGGTGATCACCCGATCCCTGTCTCTGAGTGAGGGGTGGATAATGTCCTGGCTTTCAGCTGGGATAGAGTCCATTTTCACAAGAAGGGGATGCAGCCAGGACAGCTGACCCAAACTAACCAAAAGGAATATTCCAGTCACATGTTCTGACTTGGCTGGCCAAGTGTGGAGCCAGGAGTTGGACTCGATCTTTATGGGTCCCTTCCAGCTAAGGATATTCTATGATTCTATGATTCCATACCATATGGTGTCATGCTCACTGTGTAAGGGAGGAGCTGGCCAGGGAGGAGGCATTGGGACAGGCTGGACATCAAGTTCCAGGCAGTGAGAAAATTGCAATATCAGTCTCTTTGCATACTCTTCTATAAGTATTGCTATTTTTCTCTCCGTTTGTTGTCCTAGAAACTGCCCTTATCCCAATCCATGATTTTTTTTCCTTTTTCTTCCAATTCTCCTTCTCATCCTACAGGCAGTGGAAGGAGGAGTGAGGGAGCCAAAAAGGACTGTCATGGTTTAGCCCCAGCCAGCCAGAAAGTCCTGTCTGGAACCTTTTGTGGATTTAACCTGTAGCATTTGGGGCTGACATGGTAGGCTTGTTCCAGAGAGTGTCTTCCTGATTCCTACTAAACTCTGGACAGGTTAACTTCCAGCCTATTCAGTTGTGCCCCTCTGATGTAGCAGTAGCTGTTATATGCAGCCATAGACCTCCTAAGGTGAACTGTATCTCCAGAGAAATTGTGACATCACCTCATGGGAATTGTACTTGCATGATGTTGACAAATATTCAGACTGCACTTGGTGCAGATCCAAGTCTAATCAATGAAAGATGTGACTCCTGATTATAAACAATGCAGACCATCATGCAGAAGATAAAATGGATACCATATGACAGCAGACTAACTGAAATTCACCTGTGTTTTGTGAGATTAAAACCCACCCCATCTTCCCTAGCATGTGTACATGCAGGATTTGTACACTCCTTATCATCTGCAACATGAGAATGTCCTCTTTTCTGTCCCTGATCCCCAGGTGTATTCCCATAGCAGAATTCTTATCAAGAAGTTTATTCTGTACATATCTAATACAAGATCTTTCACCCTTCTTGCCAAAGCAAATGGCTTAAACATTTGTTCAGAAGCAGGAAAAAAATCTCTGTACTCACTGATGACTACATCTTGAGTTCTATCAAAAATTTTGGGAGCATTTTTCAGAAATGATTTCACATTAAGGAGGCAGAAATGTCAGAAGGAGGGGGAGAACATTCAAGCTCCTGATGGACCTCTCTCAATGAGTTTTCTGCATAGTATTCTCAAAAGCTTTATGTAACCTGAATTAATTACTAAATCTATCCCCTTCATTATCTAATTAACTCATTCCACTGTTTGGATTTTTTTTTTCTTTCTGTCTTTAAAAAGCTGTTCAATTACTAACATTTCAGCATCTGCTTCTGTATTCTGATGCAAGGCAGAAGGATCTGATAGTTCTTTTAACTCATTCAGACATGTGAAATTTCAGAATCTTCACATTCCCCCCCCCCACCCCAGCATATAGATAGCTACCCATCTGGTTGACTTTTTCATGGAAGGGTTTTCTAGTATCAGAAAAGCCATATGAGAAAAAGGAGAGAAGTACATAGAGCACAACAGGACCATAAGACATTTTCCTAAGCACAAGGAACACAAGGTCACACTTTATGGTTTCAGAGGCAAAAGAAGAGAAGGCAGCAGTTGTAGGGTATACAAGATGGCAGTTAGAAAGGTTAGGGTATAATACCTAAGCTTCTGTAACACAGAAAAGAATGAAAGGATATGTTCATTCTTTCATTCATTCATAGGAGGAGAAGACAGTACAAGAAAAAGAAGTCTTTGTGGTTCCATGGGGCTTCTCTAGTCTCTGGGTTTTTTTCTTTGAAAACTAAATTGCATCCAAATTGTTGCTTTGCACCCATTTTTAAAGGTCTTTTATGCATACAGAGTGTATTTGGAGCTGTGAAAGGATTACCTATCTTTGAACTATTGAGTTCAATAGTAAAGAATACTGGATTATTCCTTGTATTGTATTCATTTCTTTCCCTCTGTTCTATATGTTAGTTATCATTTTGATTTCTAAAATAAAAAAGGACTTTAAAATAATTTAAAGGGCCCTGACTAGCAATACAGCCCTGAGTTAAAGTTTCTCCTTTGTGAGCTGTCGATTTTAACTGAGCTACAGCTGGTGTTTACGGTTTTTGGAGATATTTGATGGGCAGTGGTACTGATTAGTTAGCTGCCTTCACACTGGATTATTTTTGGGTTTTAAATGGAATAGACAAAATGTTCATGGGACTTTTCTTTGCTCCCAAATTATACATTCCATATGCTCTAGACCTGCCTGAAGTTCCCCTGTTATCAGTCTCTTTGCCATGCTTTTGAGAGAGACCTGTTTTTCTCCTGACTGAGAGTTAACCTGTTGATGGTTTGATAAAGCATCCTCCCAAATTTTGCCATTGCCTGGTTATCAGTCTCATGCACTTCCCCCTGCTTCCAACAGCAAAGAATTCAAAGGGGTGGTGTTCAATGAAACTGGAAGGGTTCTGCTTATCACTTCCAGTTGTTTGGGGAACTAATACTATTTTCAAAAGAAGGAAGGAACAAGGAAGGCCAGGAAGAGAATGAAATTAATAGAACATCTCAGGATACAGTTCTCTATTTATTCCCTCCTGTGAGCAAGAAAAAGCTCTTCTGATCTTCCCTCCTTCCTGAAAGATGAGACACAGGAAGAGTCCCTAGAAAGAGACAATGAGTCCCTGCAGAAGTTTATGCCTCCAGCTCCAGAAACACTGGTGGGAAAAAAATCCTAAGAAATCTGACAAAGAGCAGAGGTAAAGCTGTAATAGCACAACTAATTACTGAGTAAGAAACTTACTAGGTGGAGAAGACAGAAACCACATACCACATGAGTAAAATATCAGGTTACTAAATTGTAAAATGTGTGGCAAGACTCATTTTTTGTATGCAGTGAAAAAAGAACCTCTGATTTTTTTTTTTTTTTTCATTTAGATCTCATGACCCTTGAACCTTTAGTGTTTGCTAGGACTCTTGTTCAAAAGCCTTGATAGCACCGCAGGCCATCCTGTGCATCACCTGTTCTGTGGCAGCTGGGGCTCTTGCATGTGACTTCAGATGATACCTGACTGGTAACCTTTACTAACACAGCTACAGCAATGTTAATTTTCATGCTTCCTTACAACCTGCATGGTTGCTGCATCGCTGCAGTATTAAAATATTACTCATGGCAACCATTTCTGCCTAGATGGTATATGTGCCCGGTGTGCTTTTCTAAGACAAAAGTGTCTTTGCTTTTTAGCCTCCTATTGCAAGGTTTCTTTCAGATTTCATACATTATTTGGGCAGATCAGCTGGCCTCCAGGACTGTGCAGAAAGAAAAAAAAGACTAAGAGACTTGACAGCGACAATTACAACGGTATGCAGTGAGTCATAGAATTGCTGAGTTCTGGGGAAACTGGAAAGTATCTGCTTGTGGGTACTGCCCAGAGAAGAGGTTTCAATTCTCCCCTTTGAGCCATGTATGGCCAGGATGAGGCTAGTTGTGACTCCCTGATATTTTGCCACTAACTTCCAGAGCAGGCAAAATAACCCTTTGCCTTCTTCATCTTGATGTAAGATCTCTTTAGATACATCTCTGTTACTGGATTGAAAGCATTTCCAAGTTTCTAGATCTGTTTACACTTCTCAGCCAAATTCCATCTTGATACTAGTTTTAAGCCCAATCCCTCTCCGCACACTATATGCAAAGGGAGTCTGGTCACACAAGCTATATACAAGCATGGTTTGAGCAGTTTAAATGCAGCCTAAGATAACAGATATGCAGCAGGAATAGTCTAATATAATTGATGTAGCTCTGCCTCATCTCTTCCTAGCATAAAGCTTATTTCCTCCAAGCCTACCCTACACTTGGACACAAGAATAGCTGTTCTAATAGTTTTTTCTTCCATCCCTACACCTTTCATGAATCAAGGGAACAAGATCCTAAGCCATGATTTCCTTCCTAATGTTAGGTTTAAAGTGATGGAAGAGGACCTGACATAGAAGGAAAAGTATAATATCTGGTATTTTTTGAGACGATAAAGAGCACCCGATTCCCTAGTTATGTTTGCACAGGGAGCTGTTCAACATGAGCAAAAACATCAAAATGTGGTCCAAGTATTCAGAACAAGCATGGTCCATGTAGAATGTCGTGGGAATAACCACAGAACTTTATGTTTTTAGTTACATTTACAACAGTGGACCTCCGAAACAGGGAGCAAATCTTAGGTGATGTGGAATAGAACTGCTCAGAGCATTGTAAAATGAGCAGAGTTTTCTCTTTATGATGTGTAATATTTTACCCACAAGCAATGAGGTATGGGCTCCTCGTTCCCCATGCGGGGTCTTCCTTTGTTTATCAACAGAGGTTTTGGGAACACTATCAAGGAGCAAACTCTGCCCATGTAAGTATGAGAATGCTAACAGCTATGTTTTGTAGCAGCCGGACACTTTTCCAGGACTTGTTAGGGAGCTATAATAACCTTTCATTTATAACAACCTGAATAATAGTGGCCGTGGTCTAAAAGACCAGGGAACAATACCTCGATCACAGAAGTACCTATTGTTTGAAGAAAAGAATGGTGTTGGAGTGTTCCTTTCAAATCCCAGGCAGCATTTGAACACATCATTCGTGCTCAAGCACTGTAACTAGTGTAGAAAGAAAAAGGACTGTGCCACAATTATAACCACATGCTCTGAGTCATGCAGTTGCTGAGTTCTGGGAAATTATAAGGCATCCAGTTCTGGGCATTGACCAGACAAGATGACAGTGTCAAGAAAGCCCCCATTGATCATGGGGGCAGAACAAGAGAAAACAGCTGTAACAACTCAGAAAAAAAGACTTGACAGCTCAATGAAGATCTCTGCACAGTGCTCAGTAGCAGTGGAGAAAATAAGCAAAATGTTAGGATTTAGAAACAGCTCTGAATAGTAGAAGGGAATAGAATACTGCAGAGCACAAGGTGCTGGGGGGAATTTCCCTTGTAGGCATGTTATACCTGCATTTTTCAGAGGCCTCTGCACCTTTCTGCGAAGCTGACATAAGGAGATAGAGAGGTGATAAATTATTAGATGGACCACTGATCTGATCCAGTAGGGCAATTTCTCTGTTTCTGTCAGTTGACTGGAATCATAAAGGTAGCCTGTGGCACAACCTGGTATTAAACCTTTATCTCGAGAGCCCCCGTTCAGTTCCTTTAACCACAAGACCATCCTTCATCTCCAATTTCCTCTTTCCATTTCATCTGAAAATATCAAAGGAGCGTAATTTCTCCTAATACTGTAGCATTCCAGTCCTGACCAAAACCAGGAAGTGAGCAGCAGGTGAATAAAAATTAAGCTGACATTTTCAAACTTCAAACAAAGATCTGTGTGAGGCAAGGAATAGTTCTCTTAATTTAATCCAAATTGGTTCACTCAGCTCTAGTGATAATCTGATCCATACCACAGCAAGCTTGGAATCAGAAGAACAAAATTGTGTTTGAACTACGCTGGACACAAAAAAACATGGTCTGTCCATGACCATACGCTCAGTAGTGCAGGGGAAGTAGGAGGGCTGGAGTGGTGAATAAGACTCAACAGTAGTTGGCCTGGTGCTTAACAGCAGTCTAAAAAGGAATTTTAAAAAACAAAACAAAAAAAAAGGAAAAGCAAACAAAACTGAGGCGTGTATAAATGGAGGTATTGAACCTAAGTCAGAGTAAATATCCTAATGCTATGTAAGAAGTTAGTGAGACCACATTTGGAATACTATGTGCTGCCCTAGCCCTGTTGTATTAAAGACATATGACAGAAGTGGCTATAAAGGGGCTGGACACACAGATTGCACTCAGGGTTAAAAGCAGCATGCAAGTTACTGAGAAAAGACCCTTCTCAAAGACATACAGAGAACGCCTGAAAACAATAAAGTGGATGTTCCAGTGATGAGTAGGCTGTTCATATCTGCACGACAGAAAATAAAACTTAGGGAAATGAGAAGAAACCTTAGAGAATGGCCTATTCTAAGGTCAAATTTGGAAAATCTCATTATGTTTTTACTTGTTTATTTGGGTTCCAAGTTATTTCAGCAGCATTCATTTGAATGTGAGTTTAAATGTGGTGAAACCTTAACAGTTATCAGTTGGTGAGGCAATGAGCAGCAGCGACAGCGACCACTAAGGTAAGCTCAGGGGCTGAGCAAGAGATTGGGCTGTACAGAGGGATTTCCAAGATCAGGTCACCCAGTGCGGCTCTCTCAACCTTGTGGCGAATACGAACTGAGAACCACAGCTCAGATCGTGCATTTGAGATCCATATGCCCAGACAGGAGTCACTGTGCACAGAGGTACTCCCTTTCTCTAGAGGATTTAGCTACGTTCCCCACTCCATTTCCCTCCAGTTGTGAGGCACTGCAGTTGAATGATTTCTGTCAAAAATATCTCTGCTTCCCTTTAATTCTCAGCACGCAGTGGGACTGCATTTCACAGACCACTCCCTGGTGATCTGCAGTCCTTTTGCTTCTCATCAGCTCTTTGAGAACTTCTTGCATTTGGTTCTTGTGTGGGGTGTGGGTGGCGAACAGAAAAACCTTCTTGTGTTCTTCCCTGCAAACATCTGTGTAGAGCCTGTAAACTCTGTCTTCTGTAGCCTCTTTAAAGTATAGCAAAAAACCCCCGAAAGATGTCTCTCACTAAACGCTGTCAGGTTGTTGAATCATTATTGATACGCATCATTTTAGTTTTCCCAGTCATTCATACTAAAATCACACAGAATCACGGAATGTTAGGGGTTGGAAGTGACCTCAAAGGATCACATACCCCTGAGCCCCTGCCAGAGCAGGAAAGAATGAAAATGATGGCAATGCAAGGTAATCATTCTGCTATCAATGCCCTAACTAACACTTTGTAAAAAGTGAAAAAAATAGTGAAACTTAGTCCCTTTATTTTGCAAGGAAACACCTTTTAACTCTTTGCACTTGCTAAAACACATTTTAACATCTGTAAACTGATGTAATGATAGCCATAGGAAGGCTACTGTAGTGGTGTTGTTTTTAATACAAGAAGCTACTTCAAGCCTTGAGTCAAAACTGCATTGATCCCTTTTCCTACAAACCAAATGCCTTATTCATGTGTTCCAGGTTATTTTTTTCTAACCATTTGTCATTTACATAACACTGAGTAACCAGTCTTGAGAATGTCCTAAACTACAGAAAGCCTCTATAATAATTCCTGACACGGGGGATTTCATGGAGAAATCCTTATATTCATCAGCTGCAGATTCATTGCACTTTCTGTTTGGCTAACCGTTTCCTAGTGGAACACTGATATTTTATTTGGCTGGCAACAGCTTCTAGCACAGGAGAACAGTTGTATTCTTGAAACTGGCTATCGGAAAGAATTTCCTTGCTTATTTTTCCTGTGCATGTGTGTGCGCGCACATGTGTAAATGTGTGGATGCACATGTATGCAGGCATTTTGCTTAAACATGTTGGGTTTAAGTCCTATTTGACACAACTGTGCTCATTAGATTAAAAAAAAGTCTGCTTCAGTGTACTGTGAGCATGGCTCCTTGTGTATTTGAGTCATTTCATTTAGAATGCTTTTTTTTCTCTCTTTTTGTGGATAAAGCAGTGCACTTTCAGTCAGATATGAGTCTTGATTAATATATATGCTGTTCCTGCATTACTTGTTGCTTCCTATATTCTACAGAAAAAAATTCTATGTATAGATCATTCTGTATATGGGGAAAAAAAAATCTGTGTCAGTTGTCACGAATTACTTTTTCTACTGTCTTAAAATTTGAGCTCCAGTAAAGAAAGAACCAGTTCTTCACCTAAGAGAGAAATAAAATGTCACCTAGCATTTTATTTTTTGTTTCTATCTTTGTCCCTTTGTGTTTCTAATTATCTTTCCATCCATACAATATTTCTCAGCACAAAGAAGTAAGGGGGAAAAACTGTAAATAAGACCCCTGAAACAAGCCTTTCCAAAAATGAAAATAACATTTTATTATCCTGGGATTTTCAAGATTCATGAAAAGGAAATGTATTACCAAACCTGCCTGAAGTTGAAGGTTACTACCGTAATGGATTTCTCTATGGAGTCAGGTCTCTGTCCCTTCAGAAAATGTGGTCATCCTCAGGTTTATCCTTTATGTACAAGGTGAAGCACTAGGGATGTTGAAACAGATCATTACATTGAGATTCTACTGCATTTCATTTGCATCCTGAAATTTCTCAGCAATTTTAGCACTTGCTCCCTTCTGATAATGCATTTCAGGTCTCAAAACCCTGCTTTTCTCCTCGCTTTTCCATTTCTTTCCATTTCTTAAAGATTTTGTTGGTAGAATACCTTAGAAAGAGAACATTCAGTTTTGAGAAATTCATTGTCCTTCATCCAGCTACAAGTATTAGAGGGATTCTAGCCTTCTCATAGTTTATAAAATATTTAACAAGACACGATAGTGAGAATTTTTCGAGCCATGATATGTGGCATTACATATGTGGATATATATTCGCTTCCTTTCTATTGTTCCTTTGTCTCTGCTTCTTTTTGCTGTTTGGCTGCAAGTTGAATTCAGTTCCATTGTACTAGTCACTCCCACAGGATTAAAATTCACTCCGCGAATATCTTTTTTCCATCCATTTAAAATGTTCTGTTTCTGCAGTTACCCGTTTTGTTAAATAGAAGCACCAGAACAGTCTGGTCAGCTGGCATAGAAGCGTATGGACCCAGTAAAAAGTTAATTAGTTTTTTTATGAAAGCAAATCTTTGCACAGAACTTAACCTGCTACGAGTAAAATTCTTACATTTGGTGCTTCAAAAATGTTACAAGAGAGGGGGCAAAATGCTGCTAATAATTCCCTGAAACACTGGGAAAAGATGCCTAAAAAAGGTTAGCATAGAAATGGATCAGACAGATCTCCAAACAGATGGGTGCCAGTACCTAACTACACAATTCCCCTTTGGCCTTGCTGCTATTGGACAGCCAGATAAATTGATAAAAAAAATGTGGATGAAAGGGGAAATCAGCTTCCTAGAATCCTCAGATAATTTGTACGAGTGTGTGTTTGTGTGTGTGACTCCTCCTCTGGAGAGTCTCTTTTCCCACTCCTATTTAAAGAAAATATCAGTGATTATCCAAACTGGAATATGTCCCTGCCACAGTCCAATCCTAATCCCAGTATCTGACAGAACATTTCACTACAAGAGTTTCATTTTCAGTACCATTTTCCCTCAGTGGGAGCTGCCTTCTATCCAAACATTATAAATGAACGTTCTTTTGAGTCCCTAGGAAATGCACTGTATCATTCACCTCCTGTCAGATTAGCTCTCGTTACTTGATATCTCCTGTTCAAAGTACAGAGGGGATTTCACCAGTTATAACTCTCCTTATCTTCAGGTGCTTTGGACAAACTTCAGATTTCCCCTGGATCTTCATCTTCAACTTTTTCAAATTGTTTTACAGTTCAGCTTTCAGCTTCGTACCTGATTCTTCCTTCTAGATGAGTTACTTTGGGACACTTTTTTTTTTTTTTACAGTTAGAAAAAGTTAACTAAGTAAGGATACTAGACTTTATTTTTTTATAGTAATATACATTTCATTTGTCTCTCAAAATCCTTCTAGTCATCTGAAAATATATACACTGAAGTTCCTGGACTGGTAGATTAAAAGCTATACCCACTTTCCACATTTTCTTTTAAAAGATAGGCATCTTTTGGATTAAAAAGAGCTGTGCTGGAGCAGAAATCCTCAGGCTGGATGTCACACATGGATGGCCAGAGGCTTCTCCATATTCACTGCAGTCTGAAAAGTTTCTCATTTTGCCCTCCACTACTTCTATCTCACTGTCATTATCCCTCCTGAGTTCCTTTCTTTCCCGCCCTTACACAAACACTTTGCTGTAAAAAGTTTAGAGGCTATAAAGAGGCATTTGCTCACACCTACTCTTGGGTGTCCAGTGAACTAGACATTATTACAGGAAGCTTTCCTGAAATAGAGTAGCAGAGGAAAAGAGAAGGAAAACTGCCTAATACTACACAGTGCCCGCACCCCTCATTCCTGCCACTTAGAGTGCCTTGCTAACTGTTTTCAAACATCCTCCTAGGTAAGGACCTAGTTTGTCCTAGTGCCACCCTATTTACTTCCACAGAGAATTTCAGGATGTAGCCCCAAACTCTTGAGCACTGATTAGGACAAGGAATCAATAGTATCCCAGAAGAATAATGACAGAAATCCTCATACTAGGGTTAAAAAAACAACAACAAAAGGACCCAGCAAGTATAGGAATAAAATGAGGAAAATATTATCTGCAGTGCAGATTTAATGCTTGCAAACCAAAATAGTTTCCCTTAACATCTATTTAGGGTCCTTCCTGTTGATATTATAAAATTATACTGCTTGAAAACATAAGGAGTTATTCTAGCAGTCTATATTTGCTGATGCACTGAGCATTCACTGAGCACAGCTAAGCTGCGTAGGTCCCCACAGGTAACAGATGAGGTACCTGAGACCAGTAGCAGCTCAGAGCAGCTCTGTGGGCTCTCTCCTATGCACCAGCTGCCTTGGGAACTGGTCCATCAGCAGAGAACAAGCAGCCTACAGGAGGAATGCTCTCCAGCCCTGCAATACTCTGGTATTCTGCCCTCTCTTCCTGCCACCATCCAGATTGCCACTTTTATTTGGGATGTCAGAGACAGGCATGGAAGTCACCCAGACAGTGTCCCAGACTTCGCTGTAGTCTTCTGAAGACTAGGACAATCCTGAGATGAGAACCAGATGGACTGTGTCTTTCACAGATAAATAAGCTACATAAATATTTTAATTCTGGCCTTAGAATACCTTTTCTCTCCACCTCCCTTTGTCCCTTTCTCCTTTCTTACCTCTTTCCTCTCCTTTCTGTGTCTCACTCTTCTAAGATCTATTTAATTACGCCCATAGAAAAGAAAATGCTGATATCAAAAGAGCAATTCCCTCTTTTGATTTCCAATTCATTTTCCCCTCTCATTCAAGAGAATAGAAATATACAAAGTAATTCGGTATATAAAATGATTCCCCATAATTTTAATCCTTTTAAAGTGCTTGTGGAGATTATCACGGTTTGATTTATTTTGACAAGGGGTGGTAAAAATTGTAAGAACAATAGTCTACTAAAAATGTTTTAAGAGCCTGTTGCTGTGTTACGGAAATGAACATTTCAGGTGTTCCATGGGTTTGGGGGATGATTTCCTAATGCAACTAAGTGAATTTAAGTAACACAAGGACAAGTGTTCACAATGAGCAGAAATGGACACCCTTTTGCTAATCCTTGAAGATTTTTTTCCAGCAGTGAAGCCATCACCTTTTTTTTTTTTTTTGTTCCATGTCTTTTTTAATTGCATTTTCTTTTGCTTTTCATAGGTAAGGCAACTATATGTCTGAGCTGCAAGGGAAATCCCAGAATTGCCAAAATTCTTGAGACACATCATCTACTCTAACCAAGGGTTTGGGTGTAACCATAATATCCAACAAGTAACCCATTCTCCAGGCAGAATCAGAGCCTGAATGTAGAGCCTGGCCCCATGCTCTTACCAGTCTCGTATGACCTCCCTTGCCTCACAAATTCCCTTTTTTTTTGGTGCTAAAATTGAGACTGAACTCTGTTTTGGACTGGATGTTGTAGCTCAGTACCCAAAAGGACAAAATGCAGTGAATGTAAGAGTTGTAACAGCAACAAGGCATTCTCGGAGCGAGACTCTGCACTCAGCAGCTCAGTAACATTATGGTCCCACAGACCATAAATGGGTCTCACCACTTGGTGTGCCACACAGCTTACTCAGCCTTATGCAGTGAGGCTTATTCAGCAGCAGCAGCATGAAGACATGCTGCTCCACAATCCCACCATGAAGATGCAATCATCTGGCCCGATCTGTAGGTGTAGGTGTCAGGATTAAGAATATCACCAGTGAAGAGACCATGATGGTAGAGTGTGTGCCGTCTTGCAGGGACCCATGTAACCACTGGCCCTGCTTCCTCCTCCTTCCATCCCTGCGATCAAACAGACATGATTTTCCCCCATTTCCTCACCTTTATCACCCAGCTGTTTCATGACCTCAGAGTCTGTGGAGAAGAAAAATTAAAGATTATTTTTCTAAGGCTAATAATGCCATCACACATACTAAAATAATCTTATCTAAGGTATCATATCACCCTACTGCGAGAAAACATTAGAAATTAAAAATGAAGTGTTCACCACACTTTGTAAGTTTGGACCTACATTTTGCTCATGGATGATACTTGCTATCTGTGATGACTAATATATATTGCTCAGAATAAATCAGAGCTTTTAGAAAATAGAATTTCTAAATAACTGAACCTCCAAAAAAAGCAAATACTTGGGATACCAGTGGAAAGGCTTAAGTTTATGAAGTGTGTAACCTATAGAATTCAGAGAGAAATCAACTGCTGTCATAAGATCTGTTTAACTAATAAATCTAAATTTCAAACTGTTTCAAAGAAATAGTGATCTTTACAATTAGATTAAAACAGCAGAAAAAAATTGAAAAGGGAAAGAGGGTGAATAACAGAGCAGGCAAATGACTGATCTTTCTGTGTGGTTTTCACTCGAGCACAAGAAGAATGATTACATCCCTACAGCAGTCTTCAAAGTGTTGGAGTCAGAGAGTGGAATAGGAAATGAACTGCAGTTCAGTGACCCTCTGTGGCCTGAACAGTGGGAGCTGGTAAGCACAGCATTTCGACTTTATTCACTTCTTTTTTTTTAACCACTGTCAGTAGAAGGCCTTCCCACACACACACACTTTTGCATCGTTATTGTAACCTGAAAAGAACTAAATGTAGTAGATCTATCTAGGTATAGGCAGATATAATCTGTATGGGTAGAAGTCTCAGTCCTGTATGTACAGCCAGGCTTATTACACATGTGTATGCCATAGTAATGAATAACTACAGTTTTCCTGAAGAAGCCTGCTTTCCAATTTGAAATAGAATACATACTGTGCCATGCAATTTTCTTTGTGTTTCATTAGGGATAAAACCATGAGTTGGTCACCTAGGTCTGCTTGAAGAATAGATATAAAGTACAGCTTTCAGACTGATCTGTAATTTTCTCTCTAATGGAGGTGCTTCCTTTGTCATAACACATTGGCAAAAATACTCTAGCCTCCAGCCTCCAGGAAGGAAAAGCTGTACGTAAATATAGCCACAGTGTGATGTCACTTAAGAGACACACAACCTTATTATCTTGATCTATTCTCATGCCATATGTAACAAGGACAATCTAACATTTAATAAAAGGTTTAATGCACATCACATAGTTGTCAATAAAATTACATCTATGCAATTGCATTATAAAGTTGCATGTAAACATACCCAGCAGGTAAACCTGAAAGAGGTTACAGAGTAAGTATGCTTGTAGACAAGTCAAAATGCTATTGATGATCCAAGTGTGATTCTTTTTTGCTTTTTTGTTTTGTAATTGGAGATCCCTTGATCTTTAAAAGGGAGTTCCAGACATGTCAATGTGTTTATTTTAAGAAAGAAGTACACCCTTAATCACATCCAGATTTACCAAACTTTTTACCGAGATTCAGAAACAGCTCAGTTGAAATTATCATTTAAGTGCTAAGGGAAATAGAGGATTGAGGAACTCTATTGTTTTTTTCAGTAGATTATGATGATAATTTTTTTTTTCATTCAGAAGATATGACTGAGAGTCGACCATCAGGGTAAAAATTGAAGTCAAGCCTGTAATCTTATTTTTGTCTTTCTGCTTTGAAGCAACCACTGACCCTCCAAATTTCTCCAAAACCTCTTTTCTCTGCAGCTTCAGTATTGTGTGATGCCACTTGAGCTCTTGACTTCGGAAAAAGAGTGAACAGCTGGTTTTGCCAGCATTATAGAATGGTAGAACCATAGACTGGTTTGGGTTGGAATGGACCTCAAAGCCCATCTAGTTCCAACCACCCTGCCATGGTCAGGGACAGCCTCCACTAGCCCAGGTTCCCCAAAGCCCCACCCAAGCCTTAAAGACTGCCAGGGAGGAGGCATCTGCTACCTCTCTGGGGAACCTGTGCTAGTGTCTCACCACCCTTATCGTAAATAATTTCTTCTTTAGGTTTAAGCTAAACCTACCTTCTTCCAGTTTAAAACCATTAGCCCTTGTCCTATCACTACAGACCCCGGTAGGAAGACTGTGCATCTTTCTTACAAGTCCCCTGTAAGTACTGGAAAGCTGCTTACTGCGTCTTTCCCTCAAACCTTCTGTACCCCAACTCTTGCAGAACCATTCCATTTTTCTGGCCCTTTTCTGGACGCTTTCCAACAAGCCCATGTATTTCTTGTACTGGGGAACCCACTAGGTGTAATAAAACTGAAAAGGGCTACAAGAAATCTAACCTAGCTTTAACACTGTAGTGTAAAAAAGGTAGGGTGCACAGTTCTTACTGCCTGTTATACTGTTGTTGGTGTCAGTTTTCTTTAACGTGACTAAGGTCTACAAGGCACTAAAATCTATTTTAGTCACTCTCTTTATAACAAAATTTATCCTCAAAAAGACTTCACAGAGTGTCTTGATCATATTGTGAAATGCGAGCCAAAAATCTCCAAAGCTAATATATCTCTTTGTTTTTTACAAAATCTTTCTGAGATATGAAAAGCAAAATCATTGGTTTATATACCTATCTGAATTTTGTTGAAGTCTTACATATTTTTACAATGTTCTGAAGTTACACTTTTCTTTCTACTATTCCATTTTTATCTGAAAAAAACTAGATACGTATTTGAAAAGAGACATGCAAAGAACATGAAATTTCAGTCTAGCAATCTGTGTTTTTGGAAACTCTTTTTGTTAATTGAAGATTTGTCTATTTTCATATGGTTTTCACTTTAAATCCTCAGTAGTTTTACAAAAGAGTCTAACTCTTCAGTCCTCTTACATTCTAAATCTGCATTTTACAAAAGAAATGCCTAATATAGTACTCCTGAGAGCCCAACAAAGAAACTCCTAAATGAATAATTAAGAGGTGAATTAATGTTTTTATGATTCAAAATCTGGGAATATAAATGGAGGGATGTTGCGTCATCACGTGGGCTGCAAACAGAATAAAGGGTTATGTTAAACGAACACTGAAAATAGAAACTTTGCCTTTTCCTCTGCAGTTCCTTGTTGAAGCCAACCACTTGATAATTACTCTCGACTATTTCCAAATCCCATCACAAGAACTGTCTTTTCCTCAGCTGAGAAATTCTAATTCACTTCTGCTCTAATTAAAGAATCAGACTTTTCTCCCTGGACTCAACCTTTCCCAGGCCGGTTGTTACTATTGAGACTTGTCCACTTCACCCTCAACAAGTGAGCCATACAAAAATCCTTAGGTCCTACACAGCTTACTTATAAGTAAGAAGAGTAATTCATTCCCTCCCTATGTGTTGTGATCAAGGCCTTAGATCATTCCTTGCACGACTCACACTGCATCTGAAATGATCTTCAAGGACTCCTGCTGGCTTCAAAGAAACAGATTTTGTTTATCATTTTAGCAGAGCAGCTTTACTAAAGAACAGCTCTGCAGCTTTGGAGCATGGTACTCTTTAAAATAAGTGGAAAATGTAGAAACTGTGTCCTTGCTTCATAAATTTAATTCTGTCTGAACTCCTGATGTGTGTTCACACCAGTGGGCTCTGTCTGTTATTCTTGCATATCCAAAGGCTCCAGCTGATAGGGACTTTTTGTATGCTGTTTTCTGCAATGGACATACCACCCTTTCAAAACACCAGTTTGGTGTATCACTGAGCATGCATTTTATGGAAAGGTATTGACCATGTTATTACACCTGATGTTCATGACAAGAAATAAAGCTGAAAGGACTTCATCTGATTAACAGAGAACATGCCTTATCCTAAATATCCAGAAAAGTAAAATTTAGTCCCTTTGTGTTGACCATAAAAATTCTAAACAAGTGATGTCAACATGTAGTGATGAATGGTTCTGCTCCACAGAAACTACACTGCATCAGTCTTCAGAGTGCTTTAACAATAAGGTCAAAGGCTGTAAGTGGTATTGTCTCTGCCCTACTTTACTGAAAAGCTTTGGTCCTCATGAGATGCATGTTTATATCAGTAATGTAGGACATCACATCAGGAGATTAATTTACTGACTGCTCATCTGACAACTTTTACAGCACAGGAACATCAAGGGTCTGTCTTTAATACAATGCATATATTCTTTGCAGCATCTTCAGCTTTTCTTTGGATAATTGCTTGGGCTTGCATGGCAAGGTTTTGATAGTGGGAAGCTAACGGGGTGGCTTCTGTGAGAATTTGCTAGAAACTTCTCCCATGTCTGACACAGACAATACCAACCAGATCCAGAACAGATCCACCACTTGCCAAGGTCAAGCCAATAAGCAATTGTGGTAGCGCCTCTGGGATAATATATTTAAGCAGGAAAAAAAACCTAGCAGTAGTTTTTGCAGACAGAGAGGGCTAAGTGAGAAGATGTGAGAAACTCTGCAGACACCAAGGTCAGCGAAGAAGGAGGGGGAGGTGAAGCCTCAAAAAGTCAAAATCAAGACAATCAGAGGAAGGGTTTGTGATGCCAGAGCAGAGATTTCCCTGCAGCCCACGATGAAGACTATGGTAAAGCTGTCTGTCACCCTGCAGTCCGTGGAGGTTGGTGGAGGTGTACAGATGGAGGACCCCATACTAGAGCAGAAGGAGACACCTAAAGGAGGCTGTGACCCAGTGGGAAGCCTACACTGGAGGAAATTCCTGTCAGGACCTGTGGGCCCATGGAAGGAGGAGCCCACACTAGAGCAGCTTTGCTAGCAGAACCTGTCATTCCATGGGGGACTCACACCAGAGTAGCCTGGTATTGAAGGTCTGCACCCCACAGAAGGAACCCACACTGAAGCAATTCATGAGGAACTTAGCTTGTAGGAAGAACTTTTATTGGAGAATGTGGTGGATTGTTTCCTGTGAGAGGGACCCCACACTTGAGCAGGGAGTGTGAGGAGTCCTCACACTGAGGAGGAAGAAGCAGCAGAGGCAACATGTATTGAACTGACTGCAACCCCCATTACCTGACTTCCTGAGCCACGATGAGGGGAGGAGAGAGAGAAATTGGAAATGAAGTTGTGCCTGGGGAAGAAGGGAGGGATGGGCCATGATGTTTTAAAATTTGTTTTTATTTCTCATTACTCTGTTTTGCTTGGTAATAAATTGGATTAATTTTGTTAAGTTGTGTCTGTTTTGCCTGTGATGGTAGTTGATGAGTGATCTTTACCTGTCCTTATCTTGACCCCTGAGCCTTTGGTTATATTTTTCTTCCCCTGCTTAGCTGAGGAGGGGAGTGATAGAGCTGCTTTGATGGGCACCTGACCTCGAGCCCACCACAATAACAAAATGTACTTTTTCAGAATCACCCTCATCCTTACAGCATCAGAGGTGTCTTTCCCTAATTTCAGCATTACTTTATTTTAAGTTCTTTTCACCCCTTGAGGAAGGGACTTTGGGTCACTGACTTACCATGTATAACTTTCTTGCTTCCCAGCAGGGCAGGAGGCTACATCAAACGCCTCTGCTTTTGGCTTACTGGTGTCTGAATTTGGCCTACCATGGCCTCTTCCAATGTGTCTGACCTGCAATACAAACTCACCTACTTCAGGAGCATAGTATATGTCCTTTACACATTCCTCTGCTGAGCCCACATAGGTCTTATCTGGACTAGTGCTGCACTCAATCTTCCTGCTGGTTTCTGTTGTCTTGAATTGTATGGCAGAAATGTTGTTTTTCACAGGCAGGGACATGCATGGGGGATTATGACAGCAGTAGGTACATTGTTCTGATCTGTCCTCAGAGGAAGAAGTCCCACAAGCAAGTTGTGTGACATATTGCACTCGTAGCGTGTAAAACCAGCTGTGAAGCAGTTTATGACACCTCCTTAAGAAAGGCTGCATTACCTGTAAAGCTGGCCATAAACAAACACCACCTGTAGTCCTGCACAAGGCCCCAGGCCTCGGCGTTGCTCAGCATGTGAAAGAATTTCACCCCTTACCACAATACCATAGCACCCAGGACTTTATTACAATGCTTCAGTGTGGCTTTCAGCCCTAGGCCTACCTGGTAGTGTTGATTTATTTATTTATTTGGGATTCACACTCTGTGTTAGTGTTGCTCAAGGCACATCATTTGCTAATGTCAGCCCTGCTTCTGTCTTTGAAACAGTCTTAAAGATTCTTCTTCCCTTCTCATGGTCTCCTCCCCACCCTGAAATGATGCATTGCATTTGAAGCAAACATCTCCAAGTAGAACTGCTGCTGTCTCTCTCATAGGACCCCCATGTTACAGGCTGGCAGGTAGTATCACCCTGCCATTGCAAGCCTGACTGGCTGCAGGTAAGCAAGAGAAGGGATGGAAAAACAAGGCTGGTCAAACAGTCTTTCCCCTCCTGCTCACCACTTTCAGGGGGACCAAAGTGAACTCAGGATGGAGCATTTCCCACTGTGTCTGCTGGCACAACCATTGTACCTCCATGCTATGCTACAAAGCCAGCTTTGCCACCTGCCTCAGGAGCATCTCGAAACATAAAGGAAAAGAAATTCTGAACTGGTGAGTGAGGAACTGGTGTTCAGGACCACTGGTATAGTTTAATATCTCATTGTGAGTTTGGTTTGAGATTTTTTTGTTGTTGGTGGTGGTTTTTTGCTAAATAAGCTAATGGTTTGTTTGTAGTGATAAAGGTGTTGAAAATGCTGTCTGTTGAATAACTGCTACCCCGTAGTTAAGTGATGGGAGTTCAGAAGACATTAGCAGACCCACATAAAAGCCAATTATAGAGGAGACTTTGTGGGTAGAAGTGTGGCTACTAAGATAAAAGCTTTAAAATATTCAAAGGCCTTTTTCCTTTTTTTCCCCTGGTAGTGAAATTTATGCCTCTGTAAACACAATTTATTAACATATGTTGCTGCTCTGAAAGAACCCCCTCCAGTTCTCACTGAAGAAAGGCGCTGCGCCTAACTGCTGCTAGGAGAAAATGAAGGCAGGTTCTGAATCTAGGGCGCCTATTTCACTCCTGAAAGAGCAATCTGAGCAAGCCTCTTTTCTAAAGCAGAGTACCTCTCCTGGAAGACAGCTCCAGTGTCCTGAAGAACAGTACAAAGAACTGTATTTGTGGGAAGTGAAGGTGACAGTCTTCCTGAGGCTGCACCTGTCTGTGCAGGAAAACAAGCTTTTGTACAGGAATGGGAACAACATGGAAGAAGAGTCAGAAATATTCATGTCTATGACAAAGTGCACATTCTATGAAAAGCATGAAACAGTGTCCCCAATGGTCATGTGAGACCAGAGGAATGATTCTATGCATTTATGTGTGTGTGTATTCACAAATTTGAAAGTGTATATACACATTCAGGAATATATATCTTCATAGCCAGATTAACTTGATACTGAATGGGATTTAGCCTAGTTGATCACATGTAGTGGTCTCCTTTAGGGTAGGCTGATGACTCTGCCAGGCCGCATTGACTGTATCAAGTGCTTAGACACCTAGACAAATGTCACACATAGACACCAGCCTGTAGACACCTAGGTTTGGGGACTTTAATTAGGAGTAAAAACCCATCTCATATTTAAATATAAGTAGTGATTCTATATAGTTATATATAGAGCACCTATCAAGTAAAAATTTTGTCCTATGATTTTTGATGCTAGTTTATACAGATGTGGTCAGACATACCTTTGCTATCTGAAGATCACTGCTGTAGCACACCATCAGTAATTGAGCTGCCTGCTATAAGCACATGTTTCTGTTACTGAGCTCAAGCTCCTACTGAATGTTTAGAAAGAGCACCTGTCAAAATACCTCCATGGCAGCTGAGCTTGGTAGAGCTCTGGTCCTAAGGCAACCACTGAAAATAAGGAATGACCAGTAAAAGAAGTTGGACTGCAGCATCTATTTCTTAATGTGAGTTCATGTTGACAACCGACTATCTAATGACTCAGGACATAGTTTCACAGATTCACTGATTCACAGAATTGTAGGGGTTGGAAGGGACCTCCAGAGATCATCGGGTCCAACTCCCCTGACAAAGCAGGTTTCCTAGGACAGGTCGCACAGGTAGGTGTCCAGACGGGTCCTGAATATCTCCAGGGAAGGAGACTCCACAACCCCCCTGGGCAGCCTGTCCCAGGGCTCTCTGTGAACTCACTGTGAGAAAGTTGTTCCGCATATTAGTGCGGAACTTCCTGTGCTCCAACTTGAGGCCATTGCCTCTTGTCCTATGGTTGTATGCTTCAGCATTTTTCCACGCTTTTCTCTTGCTTGTTACACCATGAACCTGTTTTCATTACTGGTTTAATCTGGTAATACCCTCTTAGGTCTTTCTGTGTTACCCTGGTAAGGTAAAAAAGAGTGTGATTTGCGTGGAAATAATATGTGCTAAAAGTGAGCTCATGCAATTTAAAGAGGACATGCTGGAGCTAGTTGCCATCATTACAGCTTGAATTAGCTGTTGGCTAGATGTTTCTTAAGATATTATGGGAAAGGGATAATGGAGAGGCTGAATAAGAGACATGATATTAAAAGTAGGGAAAAATATCTAAATTCAAGGCATTGGTGTGCTCATAGGGCACACTTTTAAATAAAACAAAAGGTCAGTTGCTTTAAATAAGTAAAAGAAAACTTCTTTGCAAAAATAACTACACATCTAAAATTGTTCTTCATCATTTTACCATGTAAATTAAGTTACATTCTATACATGGGATGCAATAATATATGGGCAGGACAGTACAGGAGTTTCTTGTTACATTTTGAAGTAAGGTAAAATAAACAACTCCAAGACATTGATATCAGTGAGTTATCTACACCACAACAGATTAATAAATACACATAGATAAACACATGTCCATCTCTATATGAAATATATTTGCTCAGACCTCTTTTTCTTGGGAGAATAAGAAAATATTCAGTGAGATTGGTAAAATGAACTAATCAGGAGGACACCTTCTTTATCAAATTATTAAAACAAGAAAAGGAGATTATCTGAGAAACAGTCATGCAGAGGACAAACTTGAAAGTGTCTCTATCTTGTTTCTTCTAGAGCAAAAAAAACCCTACAAATCCCCTAAAATACATAAAGCATAAATGTAAGGAATCTGAATAACCTAATAGGCTCTTCAGATACTGTAAGATGGAAGAAATTAATGTCCTATTGCAATATTAGGTAAGTGTCCTTTCCTGTAAAGAAGGAAGTTACGTTGTTGGGAATTGATAATAAATTAAGATATATTGTACTTCATGGCAGTCTGCTCATACCCTGTCACAATACTGAGTACTCTCAAATATGCCCCCTGAAACAGAAAGAAATTCCAGATCCAAAACGTTACATCAGATCTGTAATTCATATGTAATTCAGATCTTCTAATTTCACCCTATATATTTTCACTTCTTTCTTCAGGCTTCAGACTGCGAGACTGTGCTGTGGAAGAGTGATGTGCAGAAAGCACTCTCTCTCAGCTCTGTCAGTCATGGGACACTTGTTGCTGAAAATGTGATGCTTACCCTGCTAGCTTCTGAGGCTTTACTGCAATGTTTGCTTTGACAGTCTCTAAGGGTCTCAGTCTTTCGCAGCGAATAGAGAACTACTGATGTAAGGCAAGGAAAAATAAGTTTTGTCACAAAAATATGGAAAAATTAATGCTAGTGTTATGGAAATCTAAAGGTAAATCTGGGATTCCAACCTGGCTTATATTCTGTTTCTGTGGGATGCTACACTGAAGATCAATAACTGGAAGTAAATATCCTCCATTGACTTAAAACTGCTCAACAGTGGGAGCTGAAGCAGGAAAAGCCTGTATTTTCTTTCTGGACTTCCTTTGTTACCCCTTCCCACTTAATTTGCTGGCAAAATCTCCACTGAGGTACCTGAGTTCTGATACTACACCTCTCCCTCAGCTGTGCCTTCTCTTACAGGGAGACAGGTTAGGTTACTCTGCTATCTGCTCTAGAAACTGCATTGCAGTGGCTTGTGCTGACTAATTTACAGAAAACACTGCCAAAAATGTGACTTTTGTCTCTTTGAATGGACAAATTGTTAACAAAATAGTCATGGAAGGACAGGTTCTTGATTTTTTTAACTCCTTTTCAATTCACATTATTTATCAAAGCGTTGGGATTACGTTTTGTCCTTTTACTGAGTGCTTGTGGTAGCAAGCGTTTGGATAGTGCAAGAACTTTCCATGTTTAGATCATTTTGTGTAATAATAGTGTGAGACAGGAATTCCATTAGATATAAAACCCCTTGCTATTGGTCTTTGGCCTGGTGTAGAATTTGTGGGCTTGAGATTTAGCTGTTTCTGTTTCATTTCCTTTTAAAAATTACCCATGAAAATAGCTCTTCTTGCAAAATCAGACAGACTACTCCAGCTCTCCAGTGAATCCTGTTTATTATACACTGCCATCATAGGTACAGTGTGAGGGAGAGTTTAAACATCACACTTACCAGTGCTTTGAAAGCATCTGACAGTGTAAAACGTAGCAATATGCTTTTCTAGCTTGTGAACATGAACTACTCGGGAACAATTTACAATTAAAAGGTTAAAAGATCTAATTGCCCAGTGTGAAAGCTGCTTGAATATTCACTCCATCCGAAGCTAATCATTGCACAGAGCTTTTATTTTATCTCTTGAAAACTTGTCTACCTCTTAGGAGGAAGGCAGGATGCTGTGTGGGTACCAGTTCGAGGATATTACAGCAGCAATTATCTCTTTTGCACTGCACTCACCCTTTTTCTACCTATAGCTTGTGGAGCAAAGACCTGAGGAGTGTGTCCACTACAGCACTGATAAAGCAGCAGTGACGTATAGAGAAGTTCTTGGCTTTAGGTCAAGGATTCCAAATTTCCCAAATACCATTGCCAACTCTCAACCATTCTCATGAATCGCCATGCACCATCATGACCTGCTGCCCTTACCATTGGCAACGTTGTACAGTTCCTTACCATGACGTTACAGGTCTTCAATCTATTACTATGCTTATTGCAGCACATTTTAATTTTAATCTTTTTATAAATAGACATTTTTCTGCTTCAAAGCTCTCGGAATAGGAGCTGGAACAGCACAGTTTACCCCAAAACATGGTCAATTGTGGAGAAGTTTTGTAGCATATTTTTACAGTCATAAATAAGGAAAATCATAGTAATCCATGGCTCTTTATGTATCACAATATTTCCATATGCAAGATTTCATGCTGGCAGGCATAATATTGTGGTATCATGCAGGATGGAAGCATGCCCTCAAAATATATTTGGACATGTTGGACAGAGTTTACTCCACCAAGGTAGACTTCTGTTTGATTTTGTAATTCTTCATATTGGTATTGTCCCTTTTGCTGTCAGTTTGTATTGTATAACATCTCCTGGTTCTCTTTAATGTGTGTGCGAATTGCCTTATATACACACCAGCTTTTAAACATAAAATCAGCCTATTTCATGATAGCATCTGCTTTGAGTCTACCGCCTGTCTCCTTTTTCCCTCCTTCAAAGTAAATGAGCCCTGTAAAGTTACTGTATGAGAATTTTTCCTTTCTGTTACAAGCTAATAAAATCCTACTCTTCAATAACATATCGGACATGGCATTTTCAAAATGGTTTTAACTCTTCTTGTATGCAAGGAAGATCCTTCAACTCTAAAAAAGAGAATAGCTCTTTGATAACATTGAAAATTGAAAATTTCATTAGTTTCAAAATAATAAATTACACTGTGTACTGCAAACATTGCAAAAAAACCTGAACTACAGATAAGTGATGAGTCTGATTGAGATTATGTTTGTTTATTTTAAGTACTGCCCTTTAAATTTCTGTTATGTAATTACCATTACTATGTGGTTTATACTACTGCATAGGAGTAATTCATGACAATTAAGCCACTGTTCAGTTACTGAACTACCCTAGCAGTAGTTGTGCATTAACATAACAGTCTTAGTTAAAAACGGTAGAAGGTAATTATATTTTAATATTATATTGAATATTATATTAATGTTTATAGATATGTAAAGGGTGAGAGTCAGGAGGATGGAGCCAGGCTTTTCTCAGTGACTGGCAGTGATAGACAAGGGACCACAGGTGCAATCTGGAGCATAGGAAGCTCCATGTAAATATAATATACTATCACCTTTCCACTGTGAGGAATATAATGTCACCTTTCCACTGTGAGGGTGACAGAGCACTGGGACAGGCTGCCCAGGGAGGCTGAGGAGTCTCCTTCTCTGGAGACATTTAAAACCCGCCTAGATGCATTCCTGTGTGATTTAGTCTAGGTGATCCTGGTCTGGCAGGGGGGGTTGGACTAGATGATCTTTCAAGATCCCTTCCAATTCCTAACATTCTGTGATTCTGTGATTCTGTGTGATTGAAGTTATCCCATATAAGGGATTGAATTCTAGTGACTTAGTACCATTTGAAACACTTATAAAAACATATTGAAAGTGTTGCATTCAAAGATTCTAGTCTTATATATTTTATAGGAGTAAATGTTAAGAAAAAAGGAAAGGAAATGGTGTTGATGGATCCAATTCCATCAATACTCAGAATATGCATAGCATTTTCAAAATAGGATCAGGAAAGCAGTGTGCATGAAAACAGTTGTGTGTTTGGGTTTTTTTTTCATAGTGCCAGAATATTATCCAGTATTTGGAAGATAAAATAATCAAACAATATTATTCTTTGGTATGTTGGACATTGGAAGAAAGGTGGGGACTGTGCTATTTTTGCAATTGTCAAAGCGTGAAAAAGGATTAAAAGTAGTGAGCTTTATAATCAAGCTCTAAATAGAGATTTCATCCCTAAAATGATGTTGAGGAAGTTGTAAAGGGAGGATTTATTTCAAGCTCCTTTATAATTAAAGGAAATTTTAACAACCCACTCTCAAAATGCAGTTATATAGTAAAACAATACTTAATGAAATGTTGGTGGAGGTTTTTTCCAATGTTATTATTAATTTTTTTTCTGGGATTTTAAGAATGGTAATAATTACTAACTCATACTTGCATTTTTTTAGGATTCAGCTTTTAGTGTAAGGGAAAGATTCCTTTTTATGACTTACCATATTATGATGAAATCCTAAAGTACTCACATCAAGAACACAAGCTCAGTAATATTAGCCGGCATGAACATGAATACTAAAGAAGCAGCTCTTGCCCCAGGAAGAGTTCTGTCTGCAGATTCACCACTGAGCATTTGTAGCATTGTACAGCAAAGCTTCTGTTCTGCTGCTATATTCCAATGCCACTTCATTTTATGGGACGATGCATATTTATTTAATTGGACGTTCGCACTCAGACAGTTGCATGTGAGGAAACCCTACAACACCCATGGGGATTTCAGTCAAGCTCCACCCTGGATAGGCAAGCATCCAATGAAGCACTGCTAAGGGAGGAAGGTTATAAGTAAAAGCAGGATGCCACTTAGCATGACTTGTTTTAATCAATATCCAATATAGGAAACACCAAAATTGGTTACGAATTTCTCTCTGGCATTGATTAAGTGAGCTGAACTGGCCAGTGTTCAGTAGAACCTTACAACTGTATGGTGAGATGTACCCTCATATAGATTCATAGACATAGAATGTATAGGGTTGGAGGGGACGTTTAAAGGCCATCTAGTCCAACCCCCTGCAGTGAGCAGGGACATCTTGACTAGATCAGGTAGCTCAGGGTCCCATCAAGCCTGACCTTGAATGTCTCCAGGGATGGGGCCTCCACCACCTCTCTGGGCAACCGTTTCCAGTGATCTACCACCCTCAGAGTGAAGAATCTGTTAAGTGACACATACTTTTGCACAAAAAGGTTATTAGAAGTTTACACTTTGTGATCTAAGATAAAAGTAGCAGAAAAGAAAGAAAAGGAAGGAAGGTGGCCAGCCAAATACTCTTTACAGTTTGTATATTGTAGCCATTATACAAGTTAAGAATTTATTTTCTTCATCATCCGTGAAGACAGCAGCAGTCAGATGGAGCTATCAAATGTTAAAGCATCTGAAAATTATGTGAAATTAAATTCCCCTTCTCAGAGAGACAGACTTCTCCAGGTCCAGCTCTCAGCTGCAGCTTCTCTTGAGAGTCATTCAGGCCACAGCTGAGAAGATGGGGGGAGGAAGCGTGAGCCTCTTTTTTACCAGTCCTGCAGACATTACCAGGAACCTCTCTGCCTCCAGGATGGCAGCTGGGCCCTCTTCATAGCCACTAAAACCAGTACTTTCATTCAGGTGTTCACTAGTGCTGCTGTAGCATTGGATATTCAGGGCTTAAACTGTATCATTCTGCACAATGCCACGATCACTGCACACAGACCCTGGTGCCTTTTACTTTTCTTTTTTTTTTTTTTTTTTTTGTAATTGAAATGAAGAAATACACTTGTAACAATTCATTAGAAATATGTATTTTTAAAAGCTGTTAATATGCAAAGTTAAGGATCCAATAGTCAGAAGATGTCAGGATTCCCATTGCCCATAAAACACTAATTCTGCCTGTCATGCCTTAGATTTACAGATTTTACTTAGAGCAATCATAAAGCAGCTGCAGATGCAATGCTCTGTTCTGAGCATTTGACTTGCAGGCACCCAAATTCTCTTATTCTAATCTCATTTACTTTTGTAGCTGTGCAACTAAGTTGCTCCTTGTCTTCTTTCTTTAAGTATAATCTTTGCCTATTGAAAAGATGTGCCAGAACAGAAAAAAATGTAGCAGGGTAGAGGAGAAAAGAGGTAAATAAACTCCAACAGACAGACTTACAAAAAAAAAAAAAAAAAAAAGAAATTAATAAAAGAAATCAAGATTGCCTTTCCAGATTGCTCTTTCTTATGTTACAAATAATTGGGAAGACCTTGAGGAAAAGCTCAGAAGTTTTCATTGTGGCATAGGCACCAAGAATTTGTGCTTATCACAACTGCTATTTAAAATTACAACGTGCTCCAAGTCATAAAGGAAACTTTATTCTAGTATAATAACTAGAGTTGGTTTTAGAGGATTAGGGCAAGAAACAGAGCATGAAGAAATCTGCAGCTTTTTTTTTCATGGAGTACTCAGTCAGGGAAACTGAGTCTCTGCTGTACTTTTTGGAAGCATTCATGGCTCAACTGCAGAGAAGCCCAATTCTGTCTAATTTGGAGAAGTAATCTGAATCTGAGTTTTCCAAGTTGCAGGTTAGGGCTCTCCCTTCCCTGTCTAGGGGGATCTCTTAGTTGTCCCTTGCAGCTATTCCACCTTATACAAGTTATAATTATAGCTCCTTATTGTCCGAAGAGAATCAGGCTATACTCCCATGGCTACACCACACACCCCACAGCATTCCTAAGGTCAAGATTTTGCTGCAGTTATGATTAAGCATTGAACAGTTTTGACTCACACACACACAAGTGAACTTCTGCATGGTCAAAATAGTCTTTGAGCTATTAACATGAAGAAGAATAAAAAGGTTTGATCCTGGGTTTTCAGTCGTGAGCGAGTGTTCTGCTGTCCACCAAGCAGTTTTCTCTGATGGAATTTGATTGTGGAACCTGAAGAAATGGATCCAAGCGGTAATTTCTGCTCATTTAGTTTGGTTTTCCAGGGCTTTTAGTAGGTTCATCCCTGTGACAAGTTTACATTTTGATGAGCTGAGTATTTTGGATGAAAAACTACTTCATGAAAAAGATTCATGACCAGTTATAATTAAGACACTGTGTTCTATTATACTGTTTAGTGAAGTTTTGAAAGTATGGCCTTAGGGATAATCTTTTAAACACTTTCTGTTAATTGACAGTGTTATTCAGATATCTTTCTTCCACCCCAACCCTGCTACTATGCATGAGTTATATTAATGCAGCAATTATTTAGATCACTTTTTTTAAATTTCTCCTTTTTTTTTCAAAGCATTTTTTTTTGCTTAAAATGTTTTGTAATGCTTTTATGTCTCTGACTCTTTCTCAAGTAACATTTTTTTTCATGTATTATTTGGAAAAAGACATTTCAGAATCCCTCTAGAATTATTCCGTTTGGAAAATATCCTATAGACATAATTTGCTGCAGGCAAACTAGCACTGCAGATTAAAAGTTTACATGAAGAAAACAGACAAACCAGTATTACTTTAAATCAGACTGAAAGAGAAAAAACACATTTCTGCTAGGCCTGAAAGACCTTTATTTAATATCTCCTCAAAAACTAAAGTATATTATTACATTCCCAGTAAACTATTGATCTCCACTCACTTAGTATGGAATCCATTAGTATTCTGGTCTTCATGCAAGAACATGGTCTCAGAGATTCTCAGAAATACCTTTTAGCTTCGCCAGAATTAGGCAAATGATTCATAAGCAATATCAAATGAAATTCAAAGGGAAAAATACCCAAATCCTTTTCTTAATTCATTCTAGTTGAAAGCACCTAACCTCAGAAATTGTTCCTCATGTATAAACAGATAAGAAACATATCAACAGTGCAAAAAAAAATAATAATTAAAAAATCCAGCAAGTAAAGATATAAGGAGCTTTGAGATCTTCCTTCATGCCACTGTGATAGAATTCATTCATTCCTGCATATGACTTTGATTTGTAAATGGTGATTGGTTTCAGAGCAGGTTACATGGCAATAGCAAAGCAGATTACTGCTTAGTATCTACTCTGCCTTGTAGTTGCTATACACCGTGATTCATATATACATATACAGATATGTACACATACACTTACTTGCTGGCTTTTTTTTCAACTGGAAAGGCTTTATCTCCCTTTCATGCTAAAATAAAATGTTAATTGGTCTTGTTGCTTTGTAAAAATATTCAGTGGAGTACATGGTTTTAATGTCGTACAGCAAATTAATATCTCAATCGTAAAGTGAAAATATGAAGTTAATATTGTACTGTCATCCCTAAATCATAAGGATAATTTTGCATGTATTGTATTTAAAGAGGTCAAAATAAGTAGTATTTCCAGTGATGATCATGGAACTGGATGTCTAAATTTTTAGCTGCTCAACATGAAAAACCTAAAGCTCGATATCCCCTCTCAGGGTACTAAGGGCTATGTCATGACCTGCTATTGTGTCTGCAATGTTTTCCTCTGAGGCATATTTAATTTTCTTCACAGTAGCTGCTATGGGGCCATGTTTGGATTTGTGCTGAAAACAGTGTTGATAACACCAAGATATTTTCATTACTGCTGAGCAGTGTTTACATACAGCCAAGGTCTTCTCTGCTTCTCACCCCACCCCACCAGTGAGTGGGCTGGGAGTGTACAAGGAGTTGAGAGGGGACACAGGCTGGACAGCTGACCCCAGTTGACCAAAGGGATCTCCCATATTATATGGTGTCATGTTGGGGTAAGGAGGAGGGCTGGGAACATTTGGAATAATGGCATTTGTCTTCCCAAGCCACCATTAGACATGATGGACCCCTGCTTTCCTGAAGATGGATGAATGCCTGCCTGTCCATGAGCAGTGGTGAAGGAATTCCTTGTTTTGCATGTGTGACTTTTGCTTTACCTCTTAACCTGCCTTGATCTCAACCCCCAAGTTTTCTCAGTTTTACTCTTCCAACTCTTTCCCCATTCCACTGCAAAGGAGTAGCAGGCTACATGGGGTTGAGATGCTGGTTAGGGTTAAACCATGACAGGTTTCTATCCGGAAGAACAGTTTTTCAAACACTTAAATCTCATGGAATTGCCAGTTCCAGGTTACAGAAGAACTCATTCTCTATTGACAGCATATTCCTTGCAATGGGAACATTCATGAGTTATGGCAAAGTGAGGATTGTGAAACATGAAATTAGATCTTTAACAAAAAGCTAGAAGTTTCTTCTTTCTATCACTCTTCTTACTTCAGCACATCTGTTCTCCTCACCTTCACTCCATTCAATCAAAAAAACCACAAAAAACCACCAACAACAAAAAATTTTAAAAAAAATCACACCACCACAAGCACAAAGAAAAATTAATCACATCAAAACTTGGGATATGATGAGAAGACTGTCCTGGTTTCATCTGGGATAGTTAATTTTCTTCCTAGTAGTGGGTATAGTGATGTGGTTTTGGAATTAGTGTGAAAATAATGTTGATAACACACTGATATTTTTTTTTTTTGTTGCTAGGCAATGTTTATATTAAGTGAAGGACTTCTCAGCTTCTCATACTGCCCCATCAACAAGGAGGCATGGGATGTACAAAAAGCTGGGAAAGGGCGTGACCAAGACAGCTGAACCAAACTGGTCAAAAGTGTATTCCATTCCGTATGGCATCATGCTCAGTATGTAACTTGAGGAAAGCTGTCTGGAGTGTAGACCATGCCTTGGGAGCAAGCTGGGCATCGGTAGTATCAATTGTTTTCCATATTATGTTCTTCTTATTGTTGTTCTTATTATCATCATTTTCCTTTTCTGTCCTTCTAAACTGTCTTTACCATAACCCACTTCTTTCTTTCATTTTTTTCTTCTTTCCCTCATTCCACTGGGGGTGGGAGTGAACAAACAGACATGTGGTTGGTTTTTCTGCCTACTAGGTTAAACATTAACACTCTCATTGCTAGCCAATCCTCCTAACCCTTCTCATGTTTACTTCATATTTTGCCAGGTATCTGAAAGAATTTCTGAAGGGTACCTACTTAATCAAATAACTTCTTAAACCTCAGCAAACGGCCTTCCTTGCTTTCTTCACCAATTTGCACT
This sequence comes from Gallinula chloropus, assembly GCF_964237585.1. NCBI lineage: Eukaryota > Metazoa > Chordata > Aves > Gruiformes > Rallidae > Gallinula > Gallinula chloropus. Next base: position 146,034,215 of record NC_140085.1, read on the forward strand.
TCGTAGGTAGCATCCGCACTGAGCCTAGGGGTTTAATACACTCAATCTGGTGTTCTCGCCCATAGTTAAGGGGATGGCTGTGTTTACTAATGGCAAAAATTGTTTCTCAGCTTGCCCTGAAAGTGGAAAACACGCAGCGTCTCTTTGTTCAAGTCTTCAGCCTTAGTCACAGAGAGAAGCTGATTGCCCCCTCAGCAGTGCCATCCCGCACATGTACACGCTGCTGCCTTGGCTCGTCTGACCTCCTGGAGCCACACTGCCAGGAAAGACCTTGTCTTCTGTGGACACTCTGGTGTCAAAATAAGGCAAAATAATGCTGATGGTGCTGCGCTGAGGAACACAGATGGCACCTCTGTTCCCTGACTTTTTTCCCCCGTATTGCTCAGAAAAGCTCTTTGAGCTCTTTGCCAGATGTGTAAGACCTCCTTGCCCCACCCCCCCACTCCCCCCCACCCTTCTCTTTTTTCTATATGAGCTAGGAAACACCAACAGATACTGTAGGAAACCTATCTCCACTGCTATAGCACCACTAAAGCAGCCTTCTGAGGCTTTCATAGTACAGAAAGGACATCTCCTTGTCTGAGGTGTCACAGGTACACTGTCCGTTCTATTCATGCTGGGAGAAACTCCGGGCCAGGTAAAAAGGTACTGAGGAGCTCCCTCAGTAGTTGAGAAGGAATAGGAAAACAAGCAGCTTTGAGAATGAATAGGACAGTTTTAGGAATAGGAATACAGACAGTCTCAATTGTATTGATCTTTAACAGTACTTCACAGTGTCAGAGGAAGGAAGTGGCTCCATGTGGCTCCATTCCCTTCTCCCAAAACCACAGACTTCTGCCTTTCTTCACTTTCATGGTTGTGTTAGTAGTCTCCCCTGGATTCAAGACATGGGATTTTCCTCCTCCTTCAGCTGCCTGTTCTGACTCTGCATGGAGCTCACCTCCCCACTGTGCAGCTGCTCTCGTTTTGGGGGGTGCTGCCACCAACAAGCACATTTGCCTTCATGTGATAAGATTGTAGGCGATCTTTTCATTGATGCAACACAGCAAATGGGAAGAAAAGGCACGAAGGCTCCTAAGATTTCCATTTCCATAAATCTTGCCTAAGGCTCCAGCTGGAGCTGTCCTAGAGGGGCCATGTACAGTATAGTACAGTATATTCCCTGACTGCTTCTTTAGCCAAATAAATTTTGTTGATGAGTCATGTGGGCACTGCAGAGCATTTCAAAGACCCATCTGGCAGAATAAAGTCACTCGCCTTCAAAGTGTACTGTATCTCAAAAGGTTCAGCATTTGGATTTGGTTTGAATTCTTGGATCCTTATCTGAAATCCCTGAAACTGTATAACAGGCTTTCTTGCAGAATTTCCATCATTTCAGCTTCTAGTTAAAGCCACGTAATAACACAAGAAAGCTTTTTCTCCTGGTATTTCTGTCAAAAACAGAAGTGTATGTCAGGAGGTGGGGAAAGAGGAAGAACTTGAATATATCATAACTTCAAACATGATTTTGTTCAGAATTTGTTCTAGAAATAAGTTGAGGATTCCACTATATCAATGGATTGTTGTTTAGTTATTTATATTATTTCAGGAGCTGACTCATTTAATTTAAGAATTCCTCCGTATATCTTATGTTTCTACTAAACTATCAAGTTAATTTCTGTTTATCTTCCAGCCTGACAGCCATGTCACCTAATATGGTGATCTTTAATTTGAATGGAGCCTTGGGTAAATGCTGCTTATAGTCCATCAGTTCCATTTTGCTTCAATCTTTTTAAACTCCTTCGATAAGAATATGAAATTCAATGATTTTTCAAAGAATCAGTCTTCAGAAAGATTACATTTAGTAACTCGAGCTTCATCTGAAATCTCACTATGCTAAATTTTTCAAGAAAGATTTAAAGCAACTGACAAATGTTTAAATATTTTCCTTCTTCTACAGGAATATTTGTATTTTCTCATCTGCGTGACATTGGCTTAGCTAGAAAATTATTGTATTTTGCTTTGATTCTTTCATGGAAAGAACACATTCAGAACATTTATTCACATTTATAAATCCATGGATGAAATGTACACCTTTGTTTTAAATTCCTTCCATGGGCTCTGTGAATGCCTGATTTTTATTCAGTTTTTATCACTTAGCAGATTAGACCTAAGATAGATCTAGAAATACATTGCAGGCTGTCTTTCATTATTTCAAGTTCATCTGGATGGCTCATTTTATTCACAGCTGCTGATAGATAGAATCTGTAAAACCTGATTTTCAGAAGTACTGAGTATCTTCTAGCTATTTCAAAGTGGAAGGAGAGATGATCAACATTAGTTCCATAAATGTCACTTCTTTCCCCCACAGGACCAAGTCTGTTATAGTATCCAAATGTAATGAAATATCTGTTGGCTAAGAATGATAACAAGTTAAATTGTTGAGAGTACTAGAGGGCTACGTCGTGTTCAGGTTTTCTGAGGGTATATGTACACCATATCAGAGAAAGAGTGCTTCTGACTGTGATGTCTGCCAAAAGCAGAGGGAACTGCTCCTTGACAATGTGCCAAACACCGTGAGCTGATGCAGAAAGAAGGTATTTCTAAATGCCTAATTTCCTCTTGGGTGCGGCTAAGGGGTTGAAAATATTTTACTGCACCCTGTCTTAAAGCAGCCTCTATGCACTTTGTTCTTATTTGGGGAATATGTACGCAAACACAATGTCAAGAAGCACACTGGGGCAGAGAACCACCGGATGTTTATGGTCTTCAGGAAAAAAATATAAATAGGGGAGGATTAGGATGTTCATGCACTAAGCAACATTTTACTTTAATCAGTTCTGCAATAATGCACTATTCAGTATGAGTGAAGGTAATATTGTCAACACAGGCATTTGTCTATAATGGAAATGAATTCGTAGAATTACACAGCAATAATACAAACTGGTCAGTTCTCAATTTTTCATGACAGAGGAAGAGAAAAATAGAGGGAAAAGTGCTATAATCTTGATGTAGTCATCACAAGAAGGTCCATAAATTACTTGTTTCTTTAATACTGTTTGGCAAGGTGCAAGCCAGCGAACATGACAAGTACTGAGGAAAACTTGGGAAGAAAAGAAAAAAAAGACTTGGTTTTTCAAGCACAAACCCTTATGATATTAAGTGGTTTCATGCTTTAGTTTCTTCACGTTATACTCTCACTTCTGAGTGCAAACTTTGCCAATGGCAAAGGGAAATACAAAGTGTTGACAGTTAACTATAGCTGGCCACCTGGCCATCCATTACACCCCAGATGTGAATTGTGAATTTTTTATATTTTTTCTGTTTGAGGAAAATGCTTCCTCTGATGTTCTTGAGCAACACTTTTCAACTGGAGAAATCCACAGATTCTTAGTTTGATGGACTTATCATTGCAATGTGGACCTATAGAAGTATGATGGGGACGCAGAAGAACGGAGGACTGTGTGGCATATTTTTGCCATCTGTCTGCTTGTAAATTGGGTGCCCATTTCAGTAACTGCCTGGTCCGTAGAGGTCCATTTAAATGTGCAAAATAGTTATTTCATAGGCAGATTTTCTTCATTGTATACTGCTCAGTGAGTAGTTGTGGTTTAACATCAGCTGGGAATTAAGCACTGTATAGCCGCTTGCTCACTCCCTACCAGTGGGAAGGGGGAGAGAATCAGAGCATTAAAAGTGAGAAAACCCATGTTTTAAAATAAAGACAGTTTAATTACTAAAGCAAAAGCAACTCACACAAGCAAAACAAGACAAGGAACTAGTTCACCACTGTCTGTCGACATGCAGGTGTTCAGCCACCTCCAGGAAAGCAGGGTTCCATCATGTCTAATGGTGTCTTGGAAAGACAAACACCATCACTCTGAACAATCTCTCCTTCCTGCTTTTTCCCCCAGCTTTATACGCTGCGCAAGACACCATATGATGTGGAACATCGTTTTGGTCAGCTGGGGTCAGTTGGGCCATCTGTGCCCCCTCTTAACTCCCGTACACCCCCAGCCCACTTGCTGCTGGGTGGGGTGAGAAGCAGAAAAGGCCTTGGCTCTGCATAAGCACTGCTCAGCAGTAATGAAAACATCTTGGTGTTATAACACTGTCTTCAGCACAAATCCAAAACTATCCCCATACTCTCTGCCAATTATTTCTTATCAATCTGGCTGAAATGAAGAACTTCTGAAGTTTAAAATGTGATGGCTCTTCTTGCACTCAATACAAACAGAAGTATAGCCTCCATCTAATAGAAAGAATGGTGTAGATCCAGGCCTGGAGGTTGGTGTCCCTGCCTGTGGCAGGGGGGTTGGAGCTCTATGATCCTTGGGGTCCCTTCCAACCCAGACCATTCTATGATTCTATGATTCTAAGGCCGAAGTACAACTTCACACTGTGTTACTGAGATGAAAGATTTAAGCTTTGTCTCCCTCACCTTGCTTTACCAAGCTAGTGGCAACACGGGAGCTTCCTTCATCTGCATAGTTGGAACTGCTGGACTTTGGGACCATTTCTTCAGGGAACAACCTGGTCATCACTTTTATACCGCAAGACTAGTCCATCTGCAGGACACTGTGTTGTTCTTGTGTTTTTTAATAGTTTATAGGAAATGAAACAGCTCCAATAGAGTCCTTAAGACACCACATTCTCTATATGACCTGATGGTGATAGCAAAAATATGGGATGTTGCAACATTCAATACAAATCTGAATCTTGATGTCCTACCAACTGATTTTGCCATCGAGGCAAAATTATTGTGTCTTAATCCCTCTCATAGCCCAAGTTTTTACCTTTGTGGTAACAAATGTAATAGAATCCTGGGAAGAGATTTGATGTTCATAATTCATAACTAAACAAATAAATAAATTAATTCTAACTAGATCACATAGAGGAAAAGCCCAGGAAAATGGACGAGATAAAAGCTGCACTAGCTGGTTTATGAAGTTGAAATAAAGGAAGTGGCTCCTATTCCAGAGAGATGTTGGTTTAGTCTACCTTCTTCCCTCTCTCTCCATTCAAAATGTGTCAGCCAAAGTAGTGCCCCTATCATAGTTTCCAGTAAAGTTTCACTGAAGTCTGTTTCTTCCCCAATCTCTTTAAAATTCAAGGGAGGGAAATCACTTTTTCCATTAACCATTTATTATCTCTAAGGCCCGATTCTTGCTTTTTACTAAGGTTCATCTATACATGTTGACTGGAAACTAGAAAAATTGACAAGCTCGTTGGCACCATTGGAGTAGCAGAAAGCATCCGTAGAGTAAATGAGAATGCCGTGGGTCTTTCATTTTTAAAACCCCACAGTCAGGCATCTCTTCAGCTGCTTCATGCTGCTTCATCTAGCTTTCTTCAGAAGCTCCACTTAGCAGCAGTGGCACCTACAGGACGGAAGGCAGTGGAGGCTGCTATATCTCAGGCAATCATTTCACATGATCAGAGAGATGCTCTACTGCACGCTGACAGTACACTTGGCATTAATTTCTAGTCATTGCACAAAATTAAAATGCATTTTGTAATTTTGATGCAATATCTGGCACACCAATAGCTTGCTTCTGCCTTAACTCCACGGTTAAGATATGCATAGCGTTTGCTGGAAGGAAAGGCTCTGTTTGTAGGCAAAGCTGAAAATTTACCACAAGACACAAGCATCATCCAACTGTCAAAACCATTTTTTTTTTCTTGCTGGCAATGAAGATATTTTTTCCCCCATTTTTTACCTTTCAAGCACAACTAGGAAGAGCATGACATTTCAAAAAAAAAAACAAAACAAAAAACAGAAAATGTGCACTGTTGGGTAACCCCATGAATAACGCCATGAGATGTACATTTTGTTTGGTGTAATTTTTTCCAGTCCTTAGCTTTATATCTTCTCAAAAAAGTAGCATTTCTCCCACTGATCACACTACTACTGAAGCATGAATTTTAGGGCTTGTAACATTAGACCATTTTTATTGATCTTCATGAGCTTGCAGTGGGGGACTTCAAGGTCACTTGGTCACCAGGGTTAACTTTGCATCATTGAAAAGCAATAAATGCTTTCAGAATAGGCGGGTATTTATTATGAACATTTAATTTTCCCAAAACTGTAATACTTGTTAGAAAGTATTGAAAAAATAAGTTCTTGTTTCCTTTGACATGTCCTTTCTTTAAGCATTCTTCTTAACTTGCTGCCCCTGTGACCTCCTTAGTAGCAGATACAATTCATTTCTTATGCAGACTGACAAAAAAGATGCATGGTATATGGCACTGCATATCTTTACTTCATTATTTCCTCATAGCAAAGACTTGAAACTGTAATGTGTGAGAAAGAAAAGGTGCCAACATGACATTTACTACTGCTAATATGAATCTGATTAATTCTACAACAAGAAACATCATCTTAACTCTTTATCTTCTTGTGTGTGTTTTTTGTTTGAACCAAATTGATAAATCAGAATATTTTGACAAATAACATATACTTGCAGCCCTTGTTGAAGCAAACAATATCACAACCTAGTCATTTGCAGTAAGTTTATTATAAGGGAAGCAAGAGGCTGTCTTTTAACAATATTTACATTTGTCTACTAAGCTGAAATCTGTTTTATATAGTTCATTTACAATATATTTAGCCATAGTTACACTTTATTTTTAGGAGAGCACAGTGAAAGTCAGAAATAGTTTCAGTGTGCTTCACCATGCCTCATTCGACAGTGTTGTGATTCACTACACTTAGTGAAAAAGCCTTTCTCGTAAGGAGGTGTTACTGAAGCCTAATTCTTTGATTTGTGCCTTTTTTAATAGTGCAGAATGCTTGTTTCTGTTTGGAACTTGTGCATCCCAGAACTGACCTCTTTATACCTCACTGCTGCAGCTTTTTTTCTTAGTTCATGCAATCAAAAGCATGTATTTTTATTTGGTTTGATGTCTCATTGATGACTTGTTTTGACTTTGCACCTTCAAAGTCTGTCTTTCTCTTCCCGGTTATTGGTGAACAGTATGAGAAAAAACTAAATGTTGCACTTTCACATTCTTCAGTCTGATTTCTTACTCCTTGTAGGTTTGGCTGAAATGTCAAAAATGTAGAAACTGTGAAAAATACCATAGAATGTGCCGAAGTATATACTTATAAGGAAAATGTTTTTCATTAAGGGAAAGGGTAAAAAAAAAAAAAAGAAAGAAAATTGCATTACAAGGGAAGGAAAAAAAAGTGTATTTGATCTATATACATATAATGTTTCCCTTATGTATAACATGGATATTTAAACATTTATGAAAATTGTAAAGAAATAACCCAGAACATTCAAACACTGTGATATTTTTAAATGCAGGGTGACAAACATCCAGATTCCGATGCTTGATGACCTTGTGAGTAAAATATTTTCCTTGGATTATTTTTTTTTTCTTCCTTTATTGGATCAAATTTAAAATGTCCATAGAGCTATTACTATGGAGAAAAATAAGCTGGCTGCTAACACAACTGTCTGGCCATAAAACATGGGAGGGGGGGGGAAAGAGAAAGCGGGAGAAAAAGAATTTATGAACCAGTGCTGGAGGAGGATAAACATTTTGCCAAAGTCCGTGGGCTATTGGTAAGCAAGCGAGGTTAGGGCTGGCTGTTGCTTTGTAATACCAAAGCAATACAAATAACTTTGAATGCAAGCAAATGACACATAGGTCAGGATTTTAAATGTGAACACATGCTCCAGAGGAAACCATACAGGAATAAAAGTTGTTCCTGTTTTGTTAGTTTGGATTCTGAAAGAAGCTTTTGTGTGTAAAGAGGTAACACGATCCCATGCCTGGAGCCATGCCCCGTGGTACACAGGCGTTGTGTTTGTCCCAGCGTACCAAAGGTAGGGAAACTTGCAGCCTGTCTATCTCCAGACTGGCACTGGCTTTTGTGAAATGAGATTTGCTTTTACCACAACGATACCAAAAGGGACCTTTCTTACCGTTCCGGGGTGGGGTGGGGATTTAGCAGGGAGAGCATGAGCCATGCCGAAGGTAAATCTTGATGATCATTGCTTTAAAAAAAAAAAATTAAAAAAATTAAAGAGCAGTTCTGTTTCAGTATTATAAACTCTCCTCTTTGAATACCTTCCAGAAATCTGCTGGTTTAATTTCTTAGTCCCATCTGTTTCCCTCTCACTGGCTATATTTGTTAGTATTTCCTTAAGCAGCATGTTGTATTGCCCTTACTGTGCTGGAGGAAAAGGGCAGAGATTGATCATTTTACAGGACAGGGAAACGTTTATTTTGGGCTGGAGTAGAGTGCATTTCCTTGCTTCCTGCCCAGAGTTACAGAAAAAAAAAAAAAAAAAGAGAGAGAGAGAAAAAAAAAATCCAAAACCTATTCAAGGAAAAAAAAAATGAAAGGAAAAAAAAAAAAAGGCAAAGGCTGTTTTGGTATACCAGGAAAAAAAAGAGGCAGCAATGTCAGGAGGGCCATTAGGCTGCTTATCTGTCTTTCTACTTTGGCACGTGAAAGCTCCCAGCTCAGCATGCCATGTGTCAAATCTATCATTTGATATGTCAGGAACCATTATTCCCTCTTTTGTCACCAGTTTTGACCAAAGGATGAAAAATTGCTGTCTTACACAGACAAAATTATTGCTGAAAAAAAGGGCAACTATGGCACATAGGAGTAGGCCAAGGTGAAACCTGGGGAAACTCTCCTCAGATTAGGTCTGGGTTAAGAGAATATTGATCTGTGTGCTAAAAACTGTTGATCTCTCTCTGAGCAGAGGATGACAAATGGTAGCAAACAAAAAATTGAGTGTCTCCAAGGACATTTGAGCTGCTCTCTGTTTTCTGTGAGTATTTGTTTGGTTTGTGGGTTCTGCTCTAGGGATTTAAACTAAAATAGGCAAATATTAAACAGAAAGGAAACAGCCGCAAAATGATACAGTGAGAAACTACAGGAAGACTACAGCCAGCTAGAAATTAGACCGGGTATTAAAACTGATAAATGGCTTCACCATAAGAAAAAGCATGTGTTCACTGCAGAAGTTCAGCATATTGTAATTTTTAGGTATTTAGGGACAATTTTTTTCTTTCCAATGTTCATGCAGTTTTATTATAGCAAATGGGATGTCAACATCATATTATCGTTCTATATTAATTTCTGAAACATTAATTTCAAGCATTTTTAGAAGCACAAATTTCATGATGCTCCGTATGGGTGATTCACAAACAAATTCTCTTAAGGGCAGTAATAAGCAAAAGCTTCACAGCAACTTTTGCATCTCTTGAAGCCCCTTTTCTTCTTTGAGCATACCCAGAGATGAGAAGAGTGAAGTAGAGAATCACACTCCTGTCCGCAAATCAAAGTAGCCGTAATGGTTGCAACCACCCAAGCAGGACAAATATATTTTTTAACTAGGAGAAGAGAAGAGGTAGGTAGGCAGGTAAAGACCACCAAGGAGAAGAGACAAATTCATCAGGGGAGAAAACTGGCCATGATTTTATTTTACTTCAAGTTTTATCCGTAGAGCTCAAGAGTTTGAATAAAGTTGAAAATAATGGTCATGAAAGGCTCTTTTGGCCTCAGGGGAGCTGAGGCGTGCTCTAAACTACTGCCATATATAACCACCACTGGGACAGGGATTTGTTTTCTCAACTTTGAGACCCAGAGCAAGTGTGACTCTCCGAGTTTGTGTTGGCATGAACCTTGGGCCTCCTAAGGCCATCTTGTCTGAACAATGCTGGTGATTCAGAGTCTCTTCAGTGCATGTTCCTCCCCCCATTCCTACATACAGCTGCCAAGAGTCATGCATCTCCTGTGACCTTTCTGCATTTGGCAGGGCTGGTTTGCCATCCATGCACTTTCCCATTTTCTGCTCCTTCCCACTGGAGGTCACTGCGGCAGAGGAGTTGTGGACAGTCAATCTGAGCTTCCCACCAATGCAGGTACCTAGAGGAAGGTGGAGGCAGATGTGGCCAGCATGTATCTTTTTGTACCCCTCAAAAGATACACATAGCTTTTGGATGGATGTGGCAGAGTGGAGAAGTAAAAACATCAAGATTTCCAGGGTCTGTCCGGTTGTAGCGGAGCTGACCTGAATGCTCAGCTGAAAGGTTTGCTGTGTTGAAGATGTCAATTTATCAAAATTGAGAGTGCAATATCATAGAGTTGATTCTATTTGTCTGAAGTTGCAGCTGATTCCTTGCTGATTCCCTGACAGATCACCAACCTCCTCCCTTGGCACCCTACCCCGGAGCCACAATGGTTCCCCAGCTCCTAAACTCCCAGACTCTTTCACCTTCCAGATGAGCTGTCACACAACAGAAAATCATTCCATGGACACAAACTCTTTCTAAGAGAGCAATGATATTCTAGGCGAATGTTGTCTAGGCTTTAGTGATAAGCATGGCATCCCAGAATATAAAAATAATTTATCCCTATAAACTTTCACCTCCAGTATTGAGTTTGACTATTTTGAGCCTGAGCAGACAAGTTCCAGCACTGTTTGCAACTGACCAGAAAACAGAGGCATGTAAATACTGAAAAAGTTACATTATTGTGAGCTGATACTAAGGCATATCTTGCTTAAAGTTGGTTGAAATTCTTTGAATGTCTCAAACATATTTTCAATGTACAAAGAATCTCATTTGAAACCAATAATTTGCCCACATAGTTCAGTTATGACAGTTTCACTCCTCCTCTCCTACTTTTACAAGAGAATTAAAATATGGTGAAAAAAATATTTTGTTGTTTAAAACAAAAATCAAGCCAAATGTCAGTTCAGAAAAAAAACATACATGTTTATTTCATTTCTGTTGTTTCAGAACAGGAAAAAAAATTCTAATCATTTTGTTTCCTTCTGTGAAGAAGAAGGTGCATATCAAGTCTGATTTTTCAGATTTTGGGTTGCTTTTGGGTTGATTTTTTTCCGATCAAGACTGGGTGAGTGGCCAGATAGATGCCCCTTCCCCTCTCTTTGTCTTGTTTCTGGTGAAGATAAATCCAGGCAGGTGAGGTGGGCAGAGAGTAACTCTGAGCACATTTCTACTGAGGTGTTTAGATTCCCTGGAACATAGGTCTCACATAACATCCTCTGTTGGCAGTAGCTCTAGGGATCTGTGAAGTGTGATATTTAACATTTTACTTCCCTGGGAGGGAAAAATACCAGTTCACTGCACAAGTTATCCATAGATTCTTTAGGGCATGAACATGTGATTGGTTCCTAGTTCTCTGAAAGTTTGGAAAGCCCTGATTTCAGTTGAATACTGTCAGAGAGGTGTAAAACATTTACCCTTTTAACTTAGCTTTAGGTCACAGGTTAGTTGGCAGGTTCACAGTGAGGGACAAGAGAGCTGAGCCAGTGAAACAGCTCATTACCCTCAAAAGAGGCAGCCCTGCCTCCTGTCCCATTTTGTTCTTCTCTGATACTCACTCAACTGACTCCTCTGTGAGACGGCTCAGCTCATTGCGCCAACAGATTTTTTGGTGGATCCACTTCCTGTCTAGTCAACAACCTGAACTGATTTACCAAGGACTCATATGAGTATCGGAGCCATCAGAAAAAACATGACAGAGAGGTACAGTTAACATTTCAACATGGTGGGAAGAAGAGAAGGGGAAGAGTTGGAGAAGAGCCAACTATCTGACTGTCTCAGATCATGTTATGGAGGAGATGAGGGCATGGTGGTATTCTTCCATTGGTGTTGTTCTGACACATTAATGTTATTCCCAAATGAATAAAACTGCAAAAGGCAGCTACTTGTTTACATAGGGATGAACCTAAGAATGCAGTTGCACATTTAAAACCAGAGATGAATTGGAGATGAGAGAGATGAAGAATTTCCACTGTCTCTTTTCCTGGTTGTCTCCACAGCGTCATGATGTAACTTGTCCCCAGTCCCCCAGCTCTACCTTCCTGGACTGACACCCACACCACAGCAGGGAAACAAGAAAAAAGAGCTAAATCCTTTCTGTCATGTTTCATGTTTGGGTAGTCACAGATCAGTGATAATACCTTTCTTAACCGTTCACAGTTATTGTCACAACTGTACTCTAGTGCATCCCAGAAACAGACAAGAGGATACCAGAAGCAAACAAGTATGATTGTTAGCCACTAATTTCCAAGTATGGAAAATATTTCTTTTTGGTCTGAAATCCCTCACATTTCTCTGGGTTTAGTTTCTCTCTGGGCTGATGGGACAAAGTCCTGTAGAATGTTCTCATTGCCAAGTTCAAAAATGCTTCTTAGAATTTTGGAAGAGCTTAATCCTTCCCATACAATCTTGGCTACAGTCTTTCTGAGACCCTCAAAGGGACAGAGGGAGATTGCTGTTGTTCCTTGCAAAGCCCTACAAAGATGAAAGCATGTTTGCTTATTAAAATGACAGAAGCAGTGTCCTCAGGTTTGGTGCTACTTCACCATCAATGAGTTTTGCACAAATGGAGCATCCCTGCCTCTACAGGACATATTATGGGATTGCATAGAGTGTTGATACCAGATGGTGAGGGAGCATGGACTGAAATGGTGTTAAGAAAGTATACAGCTTCATATTTTCCAAAATGAGCTCCAGTTGGTCCCCAAATAAGTCCTCAATATATGGTACAATTTGAATCACGAAGTAAAATTTTCTGCCAGGAGCTTCTGAAGTGTAGTTTGGCAATTACTTAGAGTACTACATATCAGGAAGGATAATAGTGATTAGGCGATTTTATAGTCTCTATTGTGCTTTAGCGAATTAAGAGAGATATTCAAATGTCACTGTTATACTCACATGCATGAGCCTGTTAACATCTTCCCTTTTTATCTATCACTGGTCATAGGTTAAAATGATCACGTCTTTCTTACCACCAGTAGCCTATGAGTGGCATGTGTTTGTTTGTGAGATAGGTTAGCTCTAGATCACAAATTCCCAAATATTAAGATTCGGAAAACATTATTAGACCATCATGTCAGTTTTCTTGATAGCACAGGATTGTTCTCTTCAGCTTCTTGGAGTGTTTCCATCAATATGGTATCTGAGTGTCTTCTAAAAGTGCTTAACTGACAGCTGTCACGTATGATTCATGAATTCTTCAGTCTCCTCCTGAAGGAAAACATTTTGCACACATTTAAAAAAAAAAAAAAGAACAAAAAACCCCCAACAGAACTATAAGGAAAAAGATGCTAGATATATGAAGGTAATATAACCTTCTCTAGTCAAGCAGCATGTCAGTAACCACACTGCAGGTGAACATCAGTTCTGAGGTTCATACTGTAGCTGCATCTTTAAGCCATAATACTGTGAACGCAGTAGTTCAATGGTGGATTTCCACAGCTTGCTGTTCACTACTTAAACATTAAGACAGACACTTTTAATGCATATTTCCTCATTTTATGTACTATTTTATCTCGTTGCTGTTTGCATGCTTCAATCTGCATTTTTTAATGCTTTTTATTAAGCCAAAATAAGCATTTCCAGTGGAAGTATGTACACACTTCAGAAACTTAAATTTTCATTCATTTACTAGCTCATATATGTAAAAGAAAGCCTAAAATGTGTTGCCAGCATGCCATCCTGTCTCAATTAGTAACATTAAACACAGGAACTACTGACACATAATCTTTGACACTGCTTCATTGTTTTTAGACATTCCCTCAAAATCCTTTTATATTATGTCAGAATCTCCTTATTCTTAAGATAACTTAGATGTCCTAATTTCCATGACAGCCAAAAAATTGCTTTAAGCAATTATTTATGTGATAATTATTATTATTCATTATAAAGCTATTTATCTTCTATTCAAACATTAACCAGATTAAGAAAAATGATACCATAAAAAGGAGTCTTGCAGCTCACGGCCCTTAAACTCCAAGGACATAAGTTACCCATACAGGAATATAGGCTTCCCTTCTGCTCTAGGCACAAACTTATAAAAAAAGTGCTGCACACCAGTCAATTGCTTCATTTTTTCATCTGTTCTCACACTGTGGAGCTCTCCCTGTGTGGAGAGGGCCGGAAAATGGCTGATGTACCACTTCTGGACTGTACAAACGATTTCTCCTTTTATTGGTCTCCCTCAACTCTTATGCATGAGTATATGAATGTGTTCATTCTCTGTTCTGCTTTAATCTTACTACGCTGGTATGTGTTTATTGCCATATGAAATGTAACTTGATACAGCATACAGCCAAATGATTATCAGCAATGATGTAGAAAATATTTATTTAAAAACTTGTAAGTAAGGCAAGGAACTCATTAGTATAAAAAATGTATGGGAATAAATTGTTAAGCTCTTTATTTGTGCCTGGACATTTGTGAGATATAAAAAGTAATCTAACATGGCTTTACAAATCAGTTGGTCTAATTTGGCACCACAGTCGTGCTGTGTGTTTCTGTGCAATACTTGAGAGAGCAGTTAAAGTTATTCATATGTCTTAGTGGCATTTCTGTACCCAAATACATTGGGATATCTTTTATGCTGAAGTTGGGAACTGAATTTCCTGGGTTTGTGACGTTTGGCTTGGGGGATAATACAAGAGACTTAGAATACTTCTAATGTTGAAATTACTGATTTATCTTTGCCTTAAAATAGTCTTTGGGACTTTATTTATTTCAGCTGATGTTGACTTTCTAAGTTAGATGGTCCAAACATGGCATCTCAGCTTCTTTTCCAATCTGTTGAAAAGGAGAAGCAGAGGATGAGTTGTTCCCACTATTTTACACACACTTATTTTAAGATTAATTGACGCAGAGACTACTGAGATCTCTCTCCAGTGATCTCAGAGGGACCCCTTGGGGACGGACCAGACTCCTGGCTTTTGGGGAGTTGAGATGAAGGAAGATTCCTGTTGCTTCAGTATTAAAGTTTGCACTGAGCCAAGTTCTGCTTCCAATTCCATACATAAGAGTTTGAGTACATGAAGGGGTGTTGCATTGCCTCTACTCCAGCTCAACCGTGGGTGAGCCAATACCTGTTCTGGATGCCATGCAAAGGTGGCAGCCCCACACAGTGTCTGCCTCTTGCAGTGGCTGATCAGGTTGGGCATCCCGCTGCTCATACAACCATGTGGTGCAGGCATCCCTGCCCCTTCTCCCAGTGTGGGCAGAGCAGGTGCACCTATGTCTGTACCCGGTGCCTACAGAAAACACTGCCAGGTTTGGTC
Organism: Gallinula chloropus; assembly: GCF_964237585.1. Classification (NCBI taxonomy): domain Eukaryota; kingdom Metazoa; phylum Chordata; class Aves; order Gruiformes; family Rallidae; genus Gallinula; species Gallinula chloropus. The sequence goes on from NC_140085.1 coordinate 146,049,283, forward strand.
ACTTTAGTCCTGCATGTTTGTTCAGGTGTTTTTTACTTACATCTGTATGTTTTCCCACAGAAAGACAAAACCATGCCTTGGAAACAATCAGCTAAGTAATTCACTTCATTGCACCTCTCTCCTCTTACCACTTGAGATGCACCCAGTTTCCTGAGCAGATGGATTAGTCTTCCCACTCCTATGTATGTCTCCTCTGAAAGCCATTTCTTTACAGAGAAAGTGAAGTTTGAGTTATTTTTTAAGAATCTTGGTTTCCTTTTTGTGACAGAGCTGTGGACAGTAGACCATTCACACCCAGAAGCAGAGATGTGGCTTCATACCATGTGCTTTCCCATACTGCCCGGTATGTGGATTCTTCTACATGTTCTGGTCTTCTTATCTCATTGACTTTATTGCTCTACATGGAGAAACTCTGAAGACTGGCTCAGAGCAAGGTCTTTTGGCAGAAGCTTCCTCCACATTGAAGGCCTGACACTGTTACCTAGTAGAGTCACGCTGGTTACAATCTACAGACTAGTGCAAAATACGTTTTTGTTAGAGCACACAGAGTTCTGGTTTTCTGTAAAAGCTTTCACTGACTTATCCAATATGGATCTCAGTAGTGTCTTGTTGCTCAAAGGAGTCTTGCAGCACAGGGAGTCCTGCACACATGTTTCTACCAGCCTCGGCAAGCTTGCTAAGCATGAATTTATTTGGCTTTCACAGAAGACTTTGGACTGTCATGTTTTCTATTTAACAGATACTTGTGTTCTCATCATGCAAGTCTTGATAATTGACTGGCTTTGCTACTCTTTCTTAATTCTTGGTTTGAGGTTCATCTTACCTGATTTAGGTGCCAGAATTAAGCAGTTTAAGATGGTTAATTTAGCTCAGAATAAATTGCTATCTAAGATAACTATTTTACAATGGGATGAATTGCTTCTGGAAGTGCTTATCTGTATCCATTAATTATAGAGGCAGGCTGGATGACTAGCTTAAAACAAACATTTAACAATAAGATGGTTAAAGGTATGTGAAATGAGTCCCATTCTTCTGCAGGAATAAATGAATGTAGACAATGAAAAAACAGAGCTCATCCACTTAAGGCAAAACATTTTCCGTCTCACACTCCGTGACTGGCCAGGAAATGCAGCCTGTCACAGAGACTTATCCCAACAATAGTCACTGCCATACATCTCATTTTTGTTGGTACAAGCATAATTTGGATCTTTTCTAACAGAACGGCAAAATGATCCACTTAGGAAAGATTCACTTATCTATCTGCAAATTACTTTCACTTACTTGGTATTGTCCTTAGGATTTCTGAAGTGGAATTTAAGGAAAGCTAAAAATTTACTTTTTTATTCTTCTGACACTACTTCACAATTTCGCCAGAAATCAATTTGAGTTCCTTCTTTGAGCTTCAGACTGAAGAGCATTGTGACTCCTTTCATGAAATTAGAAAGGTTGCTCACCTCTTTCTATCAATTTCTTCACCAACAACTTGACTTAAAAAAAACATCATGAGTCAGACAGGAAATTTGTGATAACTTTTTTGTCTATTGCTTACCAAGATTTTTGCAGTTGAAAAGGACCTTTGGAGTGTAAAGAATAGTAATATTTTATAAAGTCTTTTATGAGTTCTTTCTGATTTCCTGTTTCTTTAGGCATGCTAGACAGTGACTCTCAATGGTTTTATTCAGGCTTCAATGTTATTTCCAAAAGATCATGGTTCATACAATATACTTCTACTGATTCAATTACTCTGTGGGGCACATTGCTCCAGATAGTGATATTTGGTAACACAGAAATTGATAACATCATTAAGTTTATTTGAATATAGAATAATAGCAGCCTAAATCTATGCACTTTATACACTTACATTTCTTTGTTGCAAGAGAGGAAAAGTCATTGTTTAATGGCAGATTTTGGGAGAGAGGTGCTTCAAAAACTAAAAAGTGCCTGTATGGAAGCAGAAATCTGTCCTTATGTGGGGACAATTTGTCTAGCCAGAAGCACAACTATTGTAATACAGTTCCATCGCTGAGAAAGGATAATCCTTAAAAGTAGTTGTCTGGAGAACCTCTCCTAGGGGAGATGTATACAAGGTGATAAGTATTGACACGATGTTTTGCGTTGTTTAGGGGTTTCATTCTTGGGTTTTTTTTTTTTTTTTACATTTATTTATTTATTTATTTATTTATTTATTTATTTATTTTAAATTCTATGTCTTAACTCTTACTTGGTTTTCTTTTTCCTGCTTGTACTATAGAACTTACTTAGAAAAAGACTTGTAGTTTTCAGGATCATTTTGTGTCCTTTGTGAAAAGTGATGTAATCTTGATATGTTTTATGTAAAACATTAAAGGGGTCTGATTTTGAGGAGGTAGGACCTCACAACTTGATATCATCTCAAAAAAGTAAATTCATAAAACAACTAAAGGGGATTGGTATAATTAAAAGGGGAAAAAAATCAGGGTACCTGACTATACCTTATATTTGAAATGCAACACAATTTCCAGCAGGTTTTTTTCCCTCTGTTTTCAATCAATCACTATAAATTATAATACTCAGTTGGCAAAATTCTTCAGGAGTTTGTATGGAACTGACAACAGAGAAAATGAAAAAATGTGGGCTGAGTTTTTTATGTTCCTGGACTTCATTCTAGAGGTTAGCAGGAACAAAATTATTCCAAGGAAAACAGAAGCCTAAATTGAAACTGGATCTTAGCTATCACTGATCATGAGAGACAGTCACATATGTATCATATACATTAAAATCATATATATGTAATATTAAGTATAGCAATCATGAAGACATACCAAACCTTTCTCTTCCCAAACGCCCAACAGAAGTTTCACATACGTTTAGATGAAGTTGCCTATATCATTATCCAAGAATGATTAAAAAACCTCTAATCTTTATCACATTCACTTAGTTCTATGGTCCTTTCACCACAACAGCACTATGCCTGGTGAGTTTAAGCTGGGGCATGATCTGATCAGAGGACAACTGTGTACTACCTCTTCCCTGAAATGTCGTGCAATACCTGAATTTATTTGCTGCTTTTCACACTCACTCCCCAGCATAGTTTATGTGGACAGTGAGAAGGGTCTACTCCTGCAATGAGAGGTTTGTCACTGGGGATATCTCTGTCCGTTCAGCCGCAAAGAACTTCTGTTGATCCAGGGCATTACTAAGTGGAAGGGGGACGACAACATGGTGTGTGGACAACAGTGGAGCCTCTGGGGTTCATTAAATCATGAGCCCAGTAGTTTTTTGCTTAAGGAAATAAACTCAGTGCCCGTGAAGAAGAAAAGAAGGAAGGGAGAGCAGGAGAAACTTCTACTGAATCACACAATTATAGGTATTGGAAGAGACCTCAAGAGATCAGTTAGTCCAACCCCCCTGCCAAAGTAGGTTCCTTAGGACAGATGACATAGAAAAGACCAGATGTGTTCAGTCTGCCTTCCTTTTTTCCATTAGATGGTCTAGAAGATTGGTGCTGAGTGGCTGAGCAGATGTTATTGAAAGGCCAAACTAAAACACTAAGCTTTAAAAGTGGCATGAGCTCGCTCTTGCCTCCAGAAAGTTCTTTTTAAGCAGCAGCAGGGTCTGTCCCTTGACCTTCAGAACAGGACCTAGCTCCAGAAAAAACAAAAATGCCTGTAAATAATCCCCATCATTTTGCCAGCTGCTCTCAGCACTTAATCTGTCTCTTAAAACTGAAAAATTACAATTGCACCTGATGTTCCATCCTTTCAGGTCAGCTCTCACTCAGGATGTTGATGTGCATTTCTTGGCTTAGACTGGCTTCAATGTTCATTTGTTCATTGTAGCAGCTCATTTCATTTAAACTGCTATGAAGTGTCTATTCCTGCAATTGACTTCCTTGCACAATTCCCATTCAAAACAATGGGAAATCTGCAGGTGAATTAATGGCTGCAGATTTCTGGCTCTGGCAGATTAGAAATTATTAATCGCTAAAAATAAGAGCTACTACTGAGTTCTTCCTGAAATTATAAACTGAAACATTTAGGGGGGCACTGTGTGCATGTGTGTGTGTACTTTTAAAGGAATGACTGCTGTGAGAGCATCCAACTGTGCAATATTGCTACCTACCTACCCACTACCTTTCATTAGGGGGATTTCCCACACTGCAAAGTTTAGAAATGAAATATAAATGAAGATGATGAAATGCCAGTTCTATCCAAGTTTCCTAAATGTCTAGTACTAGCAGAACCTGTAAGGACATTTTCTCCCTGTTATATTAAGGTCATGTACACAGCACAGCTAAATAATTGCTTCTACATCCGTTTGTCTGGTGAAATTCAGCTTTACACCAATTAAAATACTCCTTGCTTTCCTGCTTAAAATACGATGTGAGGCGGCACAAAAACATTTGTTTAAAATATGAAATAAAATCCTGTCTTGGCAAGGTCACAGTCTGAAAGATGGTCACTGCCCATTAGGAAAGTCTCCTCATTCCCATGGCTCTCACACTACTGTCCAAGCCTTTCCTCAGAATGAAGTTGTAGCAAGAGGTAGGGCTGCAGATCTACTTTCTTCCAACCTCATGTTTATTAGTTCTGCTTCTTAGCTTCTACTAAAGGAGGCATTTTAATGCTGTGCTGAAGACAAAACAAGCAGTCAGTCTTATATGTTCTGGCCTACCTTCAACTACAATAGGATTGTAATAAAGCCTACGCAATGCTTGATGGCATGTCCCAGGGCCCATAGGTGCTTCGGATCTATTCCAAACCTATGACTGTGCCTGACCCAACTTAACACATGCACATGTGCTTGTTTCAGAAACGATACATGCTTAATCTTTCGCTGTATGAAAGCAGGACCACGCTTTCTCTGGCATTCTGTCTGCAAAATGGAGTGCTGAAAAAGGAATGAAAGAAGCTCGACATGTCATAGAAACATGGAGCATGCTCTTCCTGGGAAATTACTGAAGCTGACTGGGAAGGGTGAGGGAAATAGAATTTCTGCTTTGTTTCTTGCTTTGTACTAAAGACACTCACAGTCTTCAACAAAATCAGTTCACAAGTTCAGAAAAATCAAAAAGGGGGGAAAAAACCCCGTTAAGCATTCTTTTTACAGCTCTTTTTTCTTTTCTGTTGTACTTTTTAAACTTTCTTCCCCAATCTACAGAGACATGTTAAGCTCTCTGAAACGATTCAGATGCAGATCGCCATCTCTAGGTCCTACAATATATGAATGTCTTTGAGAAGCCTTATTTAAAGTGTTTGCAGAAGAAAGGGTTATTTTTACTAGGACTACATGTATTTTTCATTATCACCTTTTTACTTAGAAAGCACTGATTGAACAGGACAGGCTCTTTGTTAAGAAAGGGTGAAGTCCACAACCTCTTTATCGCATAAAATTTATACATGTTTAATTATACAGATGCGTTAATCCAATCAGATATATACCTTTTCTTCTCAATACAGCTTATATACATTTTCTATTTAAAATCTTTGAAGTCAGCAATAGGCGGTATTTTTTTTCCTTCCTTAACCATTTGATCCATCCTTGTGTACAAGGGAAGAAGGTTTTCTTGCAATGCTTATTTGAACTTACTTTTTATGTATGATATACAATATTAAAGCAATGTAAAAGACTACCTGATTTGAGCCAACATCTTTGAGATGGATCTGATGAAATGCAGCTGCTTACACCACGGTCTGTGTAAAATAAGAGAGCAAACAATAAGCCTGAATACCTCACTACATTTTTAAAAATCTAATGTCAGAACCATACTTCCAAAACATATGCAAGAGCAAGAAAAGAAGGTCTGGAGCATTCCTACAGGTTTTATTGTACTTTAGATTAGTTTCTGGGAGCACAATATCTAGCCATTGGTGGTCCAATCTCCTTCCATTGAAATCAATGTAAATGCTGCCACTGACATCAATGTAAATGATTCCATTGACTTTGTTAAGAGATGGATCTGACTTACTGATCGCTTGCCATGGCAGGTAGATTTATTACAATGGATGTTCATATAGTGACACACAGTTGCTTGCTTATACATGATAGGGGTCAACTCAGCTCTGTATTTGTTGGACACAATCAACTGCTTTTCTGATGTCTCTCCACAAACAAACTTCAATGCATACCAGGCATATCAGGTTACTGTGGGGAATGACTTTGGTTGCACAAGAGTGGCTTCCAGGACAGACTTTCTTATGTAGGCATCGTCAGCAACTGTTACTTCTCGGGACTTCAGTCATAGATATTTCCCATTTCAAGACACCAGGATATTACTTCACCCCAGGACCTGAGTTGTGAGAGCTGATCCAATAACCACAGAAGGCCTGAGATTAGGCTCCATACCTCTCATTTTGGGTGAGGAAGAGCCGTGGTGCATACAGATGTGACGCCTGTGAATTTTTGCATGTGAACATTTAAGGTATGGATTGAGCGGGTTGGAGTGCACCAAGTCTGCGCACAGCTCTGCTGACAGTAGGAACACTGGGATAGAAGAGTCAAATACACTTTTTATGGTTCATAGCAGACATTTATAAAGGTGTCACAAAAACCATTGTTGAAACATTTAATAACACAGTTATGTACTCACCACATCCTTGAGGACCAACTAGGACAGCAGTGATCTAAGGTTTTCAATATACGTTTCAAGAGAGCCCAGGTCTCACGAATGATCAGACCCAGGCTTTATGCTGCTCTCTTAAAAGTATTAGTTTCCTCTCATCAACTTGTCTTTTTTTCTATTTGGCAAACATAGTTCTTTTTATCACCCACATTTTTAAATTAATTATTATTAATTTCATTATTTTTAGCAGGGGCTCCAATTTACCGTATATATTTTATTTGTGTCAAAATCACTTTGTCAGTGCAATATTATCAGATTCTAAGCAGAACAGCTCTAGAAGAATGTTAATCATTTGCATCAGAAAAGCAGGAATAAAATAGTTTGTCATAGTTTGATAAGTCCTGCAAATAACTGCTAGTTTTATCCATAAAATATTCCTTTTTTTGTGGACTGTGTTTGTTGCTGTGACTAGTGGGGATCACTGAGACATCATTTGCATCATAACTATTTTAGCCCTGGTAGAGGAGGTTAGAGAGATTAAGCATTGTGAAAATGCAATAGAATAATACTTGCACTCTTAGTTCCTTAGCAAGGCTTCCAGCATTGAAATTTGGAAAGAGTCTGACCTAGTACTGGCTTGTTTATCTTTAGTATTAGTTCTGAATCTCAAATTTCTTGCCTTCAAAAACATTGAGAAATCCTTATTACCCCAGCTTCAGTCTCTGGAAGTGTGGGTACCTCTGAAAATGAGACAAGCTGAAAGAATGCTACAAAAGAAGAGGAAGCAGAAGAGCTCTTGATATTTGTTTCTAGCATGGGACTTAGCCAGAAAACCTGGATTTGCTCAATTTCTTATACTCTTCTCCTTAGATACCCTTTACTGTGAACGACAGACTACTGGCAGAGGCCTTGCTTTGACCCCAGATGGCCTTCTCATGCTCTTGTAAAACTATCGAGATCACATCTGCCAACATTTGAAATTCAGAAACCTGTAATTTTGGCAGATTTCTTTGAGTCTGCTTCCCTTCAATGCCTAGAGAGAATCCTTTGTCCCAGCCACATGGGACACAGGACCTTTTTCATTCCAAGCACTCAAAGGAGATCCAGGAGAGCCCGTGCAGCTTCCCTGGTCCATTGCAATGCCAGGGTGTGGATTAACATACCTAGTGATGCTGATGATAAATCTTAGGGCTTCAACCAAGCCAATACTAAACAGCCATCATTGGGCAAATTTGAAGTATCTACATTTGAGCTAACTGCCCCAAGCTCCCTATTAAGAACAGGGCTAGTTACTTCTAAACATGACCCCTGTGACCTATTTTAGGTGCCTAAGATGGGCTGTTTGCTCCAAGCCTCTACATTGCTTAATATATTTGGTGAGACAAACTACAGGCCAATCTTCTCCAGAGTAGAAGAGGAGTCTATGAACATGTCTTCCTCACTTCCATGCACTTTTCACACACAGTCAGAAGTGGTTTGGGGATCACAGGGATCACATTGTTTGTGTTCTGGTTTGAGCAGCAGGCCAGGCAGAACTATGGTGGTAAGCCCTGAGATGAGTAAGCTGTTCTTTATGTTATCGGAGTCTTCAGTAAGGAGAAAAACAGAGCAAAAAGATTGCAAGCAACTTCCAAAAGCAGTAGTCTAAAAAAAAAAAAAAAAAAAAAAAAAAAAGCAGGAAAGTGATTTCAGCCAATTCAAGTTTGGGAATGCATGTACAAAAGTTGCCAGACTGGGATCAAGCTACAGGTCTGGTGGACAGCACACAACTTCAGCATCCATTTCTGTACCTTGATAAAGACTGCAAAAAAATGGTTAACAATAGGGAAAAGTTACATTCCTGGAGGTAGAAAGAGTGGAAGGAAAATGCGACAAATACTGTTGAGCCAATCTTTTTTCTGGTGAAGATAGCAGTTGCCACACTCACGTACTTTGCAATAGATAAGCCAGATTCATCGAGCAGCTGCCAAATATCACTCTAACTGGAGCTACAAAAAGTACTGAGAGATTAGCTTCAGGCATTGCTGCACATGTGAGGTAGGTTGTGTATGAAAACCCAGAGGGGCAATTATTTACCTTTCTTTCACAGCATTTTCCCCTTTTTGAGACCTGCATTACTTTGTTTTCAACTGAAGAAAAAAAGAAGCATCTTCCATGAGGCATGCTTTTTGCTCTGTATGCTGTCACGTTCCCATGTGTGAAGACATATTATCTATTTAGTAGTCCCAACTGTAACACCTGCTGCCACCCAGACAGTATCAAGGGGACTAACAGCACTAAATTGCTGTCTCTTCATTGCTGTGGATGTTAGGTGTATTCTCATGTCTAATTATTGAGTTATAAGCACAAAGAATTTCTCTAAAGAGAGATGCCTTATTCCACAGAAATAGTAGTAATGTAGATATTTGGGTTGCATGTAAAAATGTGCAGTATTAAGGCTAACCCTGAGACACTGACAATTAAACATGTATCATCATTTGTCTCATGTAAATATTTTTTCTAAGTTTTAGCTGCAGACAGCTTGGTATCTGCACTTACCTGCATGCAAGTTTTTAAAAAGCATAGTAAGAAAGCAACTGAAAGGCCCAAAGAGAGGCCTGTTGTAGCAGGTCAGTGTGTCACAGGTGGAACACCCTAACCACAGGGAAACTCAGCCGTAGTAAGGCATCAGCAGTACATCAAGGCACCTAAGCACACCCCAACAGCCGATATGGGTACGTGCTTATGTTAAGGTTGAATTCAGCAGTGGCATAGCCCTATCTAGTAAGGAGTGGCTGCAGGCCGTCTCTGTGAGTTTATAATTTTGGTATGAAGAATCATCGTATTGCTGAGCCAGAAGTACTCTGAGCTATCCACTCTAACACCAGGAGCCCAGACAGACAGGCTTACACCCTCTCTGCCAGCACTGAGCCTTGTACGTTTACAAACATATGTGGTCATCCCAGAATTGCTCAGACTGATATAATCACCCAGCAATACATCCAGCCATCAAATAAAGACTGTGAAATCATAGGCACACAACTGGGATCTCAGTCCGGTGGTGACCCCTGTTACCAAGTCATAAGGCTGCAGTAAGAGCCTGTGAAGTCGATAGCAAGGGTAAATTAGCAGTCTCAGATCCTATTCTAGTTAAAAGCGCCTGGTTCTAGCCTGATTAAATATGCAATGTCACAACAGCCAGTGTGATGACACAGAATGTAAATCAGAGTAGAAAAAAAAAACTGTAAAAGGCCAATCTTTTTTCTATTCTTATTTCTGTTTTCTCGTTCTTATATACTGGGTTTGTTAGTATTTAACATGTATAAAAATGCACCGTTGTTATATCCTTATTTTCTTTAAAAAAATATATACAATAGCAATGACATTGCTAGCAATAATTGTTACATTTTAGGTGATGGCAATCTTATTCAGCTATCGTCAGCATTATATCCCACAAATTCAAACCTCCTGATTGCCTTGGGGACATCTTTTTACCTTCGTCTTCACAATTGTGTGCAGCATTTCTACAGTGCTTATGCTTGGATTTCTCAGGCTTTTTAAGTGAAGTTTCCTCTGTACTTTGCATTTGTATTTATTCCGTCTCTTCTCTCTAGCACAGTAGTGGTCAGATCCAAGGATAATGAAGATTTAACTTGAATGTGTTGTTAGTTCAGAAAAAGATCATTAATGGGTGATATTGGAGGGTGTTACAGACAACTAAGCAAAGTTTTCCATGAAAGATTATAGATCAACATCCCCAAGTTTGTTCAGAAAATTTTGAAATTCATTTTTATTTTGTTTAACTTCTCTTAATATCACCCCAGATGACATCCATGTGATCCACACATCACCCTTTCTTCTACTCTTCTTATTCATCATCCCAATAACAATTTCTCTTTCATACCAGTTTGTAGGAAAAATATCTTGATTCACATTTGTGTGGGTGAAGAGAAAGACAAGTCAGAGATGAGTTTTGCACTGGGACATGAGTTCTGAGGTAGGTCTGCAGTTCCTGCTATATTTTGTCACCCAGATGCAAAATCCAAAGTTTTGATGTGGCTTCTGTGACAATTGTGCATCCTCCCCTCCACATTTCCTCCCTCTCTCCAGCAGTTTCATGGTTTCAGAGTGAGAGATATCATGACAGGTCATAGTCGTATAGAGGGAGGTGATCTCATAGGCAGAGAGGCAGAAATCTCATGAGAGGTTTAAATATCAAGATGGAGACCTTGAAGTGGATAAATGTGGCAATTTGCTTCGCTAAGCAGACATTCTCTCGTATTTCCCCCCATGCAGAGCTTTTTCAGGCCATACAGCTTAATTTCTAGGTCTGAGTTGCAGTAATGCAGCCTGGAGGTCACTAATGCAGGGATAACTGTATGGTATGATTACCGTGCAGATTGCCACATAGCTATGACTCCAAGGGAAAGGAGGGAGCAACATGGCTATTTGGGCATATAGTAGCGTCAAGGAATCAAAAGGGATCTGAAAGCTACACACAGTTTTCTCCAGATATTTATGTACCAGCTTGAATGGTTTATTTAGAAACAAATAATCGTGTTAAGCTTTTTTACTTACAATTATTATAAGGAGAACCTATAGCCATTATCATGGAATATGGAAAGGGGAAAGTGTCTGTCCTCCTTTTGTAATTTTGTATTTGGTACATTTTTTTCAGAATTTTGTGAGCAATTTATTTTTGCTTTTCTCCTCTAGCAGATGTATCTTCTCACTTTAATTGGGTAGGCTTTATATACAAACTGGTATGAAGAAGAAAATATTCTCTGTTTTCCAGGTGGAAACTGTGATTCCCCAAACCATAAGCGTTACTGAGAAGTTTCAGTCAGCTGTAGTTTTAAAGACCTTTATGGCTATCACAATGATTGGACTGCATTTCAAAGGTGAGAACATCCTTTCATAGTTTTCTTTCAAGAAGTTAAGCATAGTAAGATTTGTAAAACTTATTCTGAAGATTTACAGGAGGGGGACACCAAATGTCTGAAGGAGGCAATACTCTTCCACAAGATCTAATATCCTGTAGCTGTTTATTTTTGGGGGGTGCAAGGAAGAAGGAAATGTAGTAATTGATTGTAAGAATGTGGTGAGGATATGTATAACTTGTAGAGTCTGATTCAGTGCAACTGGAAGTCTCGATCAGGATGTTTTGACTCATTACTCTGGGCCTTCATCAGCTGATGGAACTAATATATTTTTTTTCATCAGCTGATTAAGATTCAAGATAATGAGTCGAAACATGCCAGAAGCAATTCCCTTCAGGACTGGAGGCAGGATGTTAACTTCCATGCACATGCACGCAAAAGAAACCACAAGAAGCATTGCCTCGCCAGGTTCGTTTAACCAGTGAAAAGAAGTGAGAGTTGTATACACACACACCTAGCAATAAAAATCAGCCCCAAACTGGAGGACTGAGAGGACTGTGCTATGTCTAGCAGAGTAGGAGACAAAGCAGGTAAAGGAGCGATAGCAAAATTCAGATGGTGGAGGAATTATTGCATGTGGATCAACAGTGAACCTCGGGAAACACAAATTCCAAGTATTTTGGGCTTATTACTAAAGCAACAAATATTCTTCAGAATGCTTTTGATCTTCTTCTTTTTTTTTTACCCGCCTTGAAGTAAATGTATGTAAGCTTAAAACCATAGAAGTTTTTTTGCAACAACTTCTTTGACTTCTTTTGAATGTTTGTTGTGCTGCTAAGCATTGACTTTGACAAAGGAGATCTTTCCACTCGGTATGAAAACCTTTGCTGTCGATATATACAAATGCCACTAAATGTTTTCTTTTGGGAAACATTTGAAATATTTCCTTCCTCTATTATTTAATGTGCAATTTGACTGGGGGTTTTGTTTGTTTAGTTTTTTGACTGGGCTGTTTTTTTTAAGCTGAACAGTGGGAGGGAAGGGAGATAGGAAGGGACAAGCAGGACTTGTGCAGGGGTTGCAGTCTGACCAGCAGTTCAGTGCTCAGTTACAGTTAATGGGGTGAAAAGCTGTGATAAGGCATGTGATCTGAATAGTTAATGTGCTATTCCTACAGCTAGCCAAATTCAGGGCTTCCCAAATGTGGTTTATTATTCCAGAAGTTGAAAAAGGAGTAGTCTCACGATACGAGCCAAGCTTTTTTAACCTATCCGCAGAAATGTCAGTATTATTTTAGCAAGTGATTCATAATATCTGTAATACAAAATCTTGTATGTTGTATATTGCATTTTATATAGTAACTGGCAAATTATAGTATAGCATAAACTGAAAGTTAATGATTTGTGCTGCGTATCATGGCTGTGATCCCAGCATCTTCAAACCGCAAGGGCTGGAAGTATGTAGCAATTTTAAATGCGAGCCTCTGTTACCAGAAAAGAGGCTGAACTCTTACATGTATGATTAAGGATCACTTCTCCCGGCAGAACGCAGCTGATCTTCGCGTTTCTAAAATAATCTTCTTGCTGGAACACTTTGTGACAATTGGTACAAGGTTTTGGGAAAAGGCAAAGCGCTGCGGAGCTGAAAACGTTGGGTTTATTTTTTTATTTCGCTTCTCTCCCCACAGATATATCTGTCCTGTAACAATTTCTGAACTGTCAGCTTCTCCAGACGCTATCAGTAGGTATATTAGAGAGCAGGAGCTACTACTATTGTGCAATTTACAATGCCCAATTGAAGCAGAGCAATTGTCATACAATCTATAAAGACCTACTCATAAACGTCTTCAAAGAGCGTCTTAATTGCTGCATGATTTACTACAGGGAGAATACCTTCTCTTTTGTGTTTGGGTGTATTTTGCTGCAGGAGAAACCTTTTTAGCCAGGCTTTTATAGGCCAGTCTTTGCATTGGTAGCATGCATTTACTAGCTGTATAATTGGTGGCACAGTTCTTCTATCATAAACATTGTTATCAGTTAATTAAACTTGAAATGGAGCTTTGTTCCACAACATGTTTTGTCAGATTGTTTTCCTTATTTATTTATCATCATAAAATTTTATTTTATGACTGGCAGCTTCTCAGCCCTCCAATAATAATATAAATCAAAACAAGATTTTAGTCTTCATGCAATTTCCTTTTGGTCTCAAAATATGAAACCAGATGTTTTTGGCATGCTAAAGATGCTTTTCATCTTTTTTTAGATTCTTTCAATGCAGTCAAAGTAAATGCATTTTTAAAACCAACTTATGAAAGTTAAATTTCCTTTGTTCGCCTGGGTGTAGTCTGGTTTGCATTGATGCAGCAGCAATGAGAGACCTTCCAGATAACACACAGAATGCCATTGAAGAATTACACATGTGTGTCTCAAACCTCAGACAGAAACAGGAATTGTATTAATAGCAGATCAGTAGATTTATACTATAATTTAAACCATTATGAACTACTTTCTTTTTTTTTTTTGCTTTTTTTCTTTTTTTTTTTTTTGGGCTAAAGGGCTTAGCAGGCACCTAAAGGAAGACTGGACTATACAGGTCAGCTGTGTACCCTGCAGTCTGTATGCAGTAAGTGGCTTTCCTACAATATTTGTTCACATATCTCACAGCCTCTTCCTGAGCTGAAACAGATTATTTATTTTTATGATGCCCTAACGAATTGTCATCAGTATTTCCTTTAAGCAGTGAATCCTTTTTCAGTAGACATTAGATCTGGGCCTAGGGCTATTACTAAAGGACCTAAACATTCCCAGGTGGGCCCCTCTTCAATAATAACAGCAGCCTTGGAGGGATTTACTGATACTGTAAAGAAGAAGAAGTAATAAACAGGAACTGGAGCAAAGTGGGACAGTTGTTATGAACATTTGCATGCCAGTCCTCAGAATCCTCTCTCCTATCAAAATAATTCTAACCCCTTAGGTTTCTAACCCCTGAAAGCAAACAGAAGGACTTTGGCGTGCTTGTGCGCAGCGGTGGTTTTTCTGTCTGCTGTGCAAGCTGGGACTGCAGACGGGCTTCTCTGCATTAGCCTCCACCTCTGAACTCAGCACAAGAACCCAGCAGACATTTACCATTAACCCTGCTCTCATCTCAGGCGTTAGAAAAATCCCAAGTTTTGTAGCGAGACTAAACATTCTCTGTCCCGCAAAACTGTAAGGGAATGTGAGTGCTGCACAAAGTACAGAAGAGATGCACGTTTGCCTCGCTGTGGCATCTGTTAAATCTCTGAGCCTTGTTTATTCAGGGAAAATAAGTTGAGGAAGAGATATGTTACTAGAAAAGAGAAAGAAAGAAGAAAGAAAGAAAAAGCCTGCAAAATGAAATTAAAATAAATGTTATCAGTCCAGCTGGTCACTTTACTTACTTGTTCAGATTTTCCATTTTCATTTGTGGTGAACTTACTTAAACTATTTTTTTGCACTTCTGCTTTTTTTAAATCAAATGGGTACCTGTAAAAAAAAGATACGTATGAAATTTACTGCATAAATGTGGTGCTTTTACTCTCCTGAAAGTATGTCTGACTCTTTGCTACGGGTTTTTTTTCCTGTTTGTATTTTTTAATGTTAAAAGATGATTAGGAGCTGAGTTCAGAGTAAAAGAGGTTGAGTTTCCAAATAGGACTTACCCAGAGGAGAAAAGACCAAGTGTTGGGCTGAGGGGCTGGAGCAAATTTGGCCAGAAGGGAAATCAGGGCTGCCTGGGTAGAATATTTTTCTTTGACTTGGCAGAAAGTGGGGTGAAAAATAACAATCATATTTAGGTGTTCAATTCCTTAAGATTGTAGGTTAAAGGTCCCAGTGACCGAAGTGAAAGCTCAGAAATGCGGCTGGCTGGGAGTGGGTTAATAAACAGGAATAAAATAAGGAGAACTGGAAGAGAAGGTAAACGGGAAGAGACTGGCAGTTTTCTAAGAGCTTTGATTTTCAGTGATTGTATACAAAGGATGACATTCAAATAAAACAGTGTTTAGTGACTCTCACTTCTCTTGTGCAGATATAGAGTCCACATGAGTTGCATGGCTGCCGAGTCATTATTTACTTAGAAAAGTGGTTGTGAAGAAGAAATTGTGAAGAGGCATAACTGAGGGAGTTTAAAACTTCTTTATAAATGCAAGTTTGGATGATTTCAAAACGTGAATACTGCACAGACAGTGGTTACTTACTGGCTTCTGGCTTTTCTTCACAACAAAGAAATGCATCCATAGAAATAGCTGGAAACGAAAACCAAATAACTACCTGGCTCTCTAAGAAGCTTCAGCTATTTTTCCACCAACTGCAGGCCAGGACCAGATCATCCACCAGCCTTTGAACAGCTGGAAATTCTTTCTTGTTTATTTTTTGTTTCTCTTTAAAAAGTAACTGCATTAGGTATCATCTATATGATTGTAAATGACAAGTAGGCACCTTTACTGGCCATTGAACTTTTAAACTTTTACCCATCTTTCCTCTCCCCACTTCTTTGTTGCCCTATACAAGTTCTATTATTGATTCAAAGGAGACACCAGCATGCAGATAGATTTCAGATATGAGATGTTCTTCCCTTCCTATGTTAAAATGGTAAGATATTTGGATATATAGGATATCTGCTAAGTGCTCCTATAATAGTCTTCATTAAAGCTAATCATGGTGTATGAAATAAGAAGGAAGGAGTGTTGCTTACATCTTTTTTTGCATGGGTTTCCATATATCTTTTTGCATAAAGATATATACAAGTATGTAAAGCTTCATTTTGCAAGGTGGTGTTTTCCAGTCCTTACCTCATCCCTCCAAACCCACTGCAACACCCTGTGCAACACTGTGCTTTCTTTAGGCCAGTGGCCATTAGCGTAAAGAAATTCCTATAGGGAAGATGTGTACAGGCTAGAGCCATTGAACGGCTGCAAAACCTCAGAAAGAGTTTGCCTAGTTTATGAAATGTTCCATTAAACTCTTACTAAATACACACTGTGGAGATTTGACATTAACCACCTTCATTCGTCATAATATACACACAAATTTTCCACTTGGAGTATCAAATCTGATTTTTTAATAGGAAACAACTATGTTTATCACAGTTTTCTGAATGCATCACTCAGATATCAGACTAGATTCATAATGTTTTGATATTGTCCAGAAGATGTATGTTTTCTTTCTCTAGTCATTTTTTTCCATTTTGCAAAAGTCAAATAAGACTTAACAAATACCTCCTGCCATGTGGTGGTAGGTCAGATACCTGTGTTATATAAATCTTTATGCTGAGAGTTTATGACATTTTAAACTTAGAGCTTCATTCAACTTGATGATTTTGGCAGCAGCCAATTATGACATTAAACAGTTCACAGAACTTAACCTAAGACCTAAAATTATATAATTTTTGTAATGACTGATTTGCACCTCTCCCAGTTCATTTAGAGCAATTCAGTTCAAAAGTCTTACCCTTCTTAATTACTCCCTTTTAATTTGAAGCTCCAATCTCTCTCTCTATTTCTCTACTGTATCTACTTATTAAAAATTATCAATAATTTTTTTTTAAATATTCCAGGTTCATGGAAGCTATATGTTTGTCCATAGATATAGTATCGGAACAAAAAGAATGAAAAATTATTGCTGTTACTACAGAGGCCAAAGAATGAAAAGCTTTTTTTTTTTTTTTACTATGTTATATTATTTAAAAGCATCATGAGAGTGTTATTGCGATTGTGCATTCTTAGTATGAGATTGGTGAGATTTCAGCAGATAAAAGATGGAGTTTGATGCTGCAGACCCTTGATAATAAAAAGCTGAACATTGGATGATGCTTCGGCTTTTCCTCAGGGTACAATACCATCCATTTCCCTCTGTCCTGAAGACCCGGTGGCTCCGTGCTGGAGAAGCAGTTGAGCTGACAAGATAAGTTTCACAGGTCATTCAGAGAAGATCCTCACATCTGAAGTGCCCCCTGACAAAAGTACATGGGAGAGGGAGTTCCAGGATGGAAAGTAAAAAAATGAAGGAAAAACTTTTGAAGCCGCAGAAAAGATCTGTTTAAAATGGGGAGGATTGGAAAGTCCAAGCCTCAGAAAAAACGGGACAGAGCAAGACATACAGGTCTGTGGAATTTAGAGCAGCAGCACAAGATGAAGAAAAAGAGCTATGCCCCGTATTAGAAGACGCAGTGGCTGCAAAACACTTCTGTGTACCACTAAAGATTTACCTAGCCCTCTCTTCTGAAGCTCAAGTACACAGACACACGCACACCTCTTTCTGGACAGTGCCAATTCCGATCCTGCCAAAACAGATGGAGTTATTTCCAGCAAACAGATTCTAAAACTGACTTTACCCTCAGCAGTTCATATGGCAAAGTATAGCTTTGTTATAAAGTAAGCTGTATAGAAAAGAAGATGTAGAGATAGATTGCTAACAATACAGAAGGAGCTGTTGCAATGCTTTGTATTTCTGAATTAACAGCTTTAGAGTACTTCCTTTTCACATGTGCTTCTGTAGGATTTGAAACCTGGTTTGAACATCTGCAGCACACCGTTTGGCAGATCTTGGATAAAACATATTGCATCTTGTTTAAAACAACGCGGTGTCTTGAGTACCTGGGAGGCATGCTGAGGAGAGAGAAAACCCTCCTTGTTAAATATTTACCACTTGAGTCCTGAACATCTGCAATTAGCTAAGAATGGTGATGTCAGTGGACACTTCCCAAGGTTAGCTGCCTCAATATTTGTACAGATCTAATCTGAAGTCCTTTTCTTGAGAAGAGGAACACATCCAAACTCAACAAATTGTCATTGACAAATGACCACAGTAGTCTAAGGATAAAAGAAGGGCAAGTATTCAATAGAGAAAGAGAACATGAACATGAACATTAACAGAATAAACCTGACCTATTTAGTGTGTTTAACCCTCTGTGATTTCTCAGACTTGTGTCATATATTAGCATGTAAAAATCAGGATTACAGATAATTCTCACAATTCAGACACCAAACAGCTGCAAAATAACTGTGGGTGGTTTGGGGGAGAGGGGGACTTTTGTGGGTTAGGTTTGGGGTTTTTTTCTGAAAGAGTGAGGAAGACTCTGTGCACATTAAGATGCAGCTTTAGGATTGGGTGCTTTCCAGGTGGCACACCACTCTGTGTTAAATGGCTCAATTAGTGAGTTTCTTTCTATTTTGGTTACATCAACTTTGCCAACCATACGCTCTATTGTGGAAGGGACAATGCCAAACTGCCCCAGCCTCATGGCCCCTACTGCATTGCACGGAGAGCCAGGACGTGTGAATATGAGGGGAAAAAAAGACTGGGCTTTGCATCACCACCTGATGGAGAGAGGCTCACCATGGGCACAAGAGGCACGTTGCTGGACGCTGTTGGATGAGCAGCAGAGATGATCTCTGGACGGGCTTCACCGGGCACAGCGCCTGCTCAGCTGGAAGGAAGGGGCTACAAACCAGCTATGGCTGCTGCGTGTTAAACAAGAAGGGGCAAGGCAAGGGCAAAGCAACGATGGTGCCAGCCCCTACAAAAGCAAACCTGTTAGCCTAACAATGAGATTCGGGTTTGGAATTATTTCTAGCCAGAGCCATTCATCCAAGTGGAAAAGTAGGTAAAGAAACCTAGTTCATTTAAATTAACTGACATAACCACACTGCTCATCCTCTGAGCCCAGCCTGGATGTATGAACTACCGTGTTGTCAGCAGAAGAAAATTAGACCTCTGCTTTTCAATGCCCGTTCGCTGGTCAACCAGACATGGGCAGACAAGGATAAATGAGAAATCTAGGTGGTGTATGGAGTGCACATGTGTTTCAGACCTCAGACATCTACAGTTCAAGCTTGCTGCAGTTACCAGGTCTATTAAGGAACATTTAGAGAAAAGCTTTTTCTGTTTGGAGACAAGCTCGTGAAGGCTGCTGTCTGTTTCTGTAATTCACAGAATAGTTCACAATGTTAAGAATGAAACAGTTTTGGGGCATTTTGGCAATCTTGCAGCATATACATTTTTATCTAGTTTTAACCTAGCCTCAATGCCTACCTTTTTCTAATGGGGTTATTTTAAATATATTAATTAAGATGTTAATGTCTATAATGTGTAAAGGCAACTCCTCTTTAAGTCTGCTTTCTAGAACAAAGTCGAACAAAGCAACAGCAATGAAGAAAAAACAAAAAATATGAAAAATATTTTATCTTTTTTAAAAAGATAAACAATTTGTTCCCTTCATTGTTTGTGGAAAACATCTTTTGTCAAACTGCTTAGACAGTGTACTGAACACTAGTCATCAAAATGCATATATATATCTTATGTTATTAAATGCATATATATGTAGAAACAAAAAAAAATATTGTAAATAATGTTTTGATCAAATTTTCTACCGTTTGCTCCACATTTCCCTGTGCCACCTATGAAAAGCTTGTGTCTCAGAATGTCACGCAATATTTCTTCTCATATAAATAAAGTGATTTTTGTCACATAGCATGACTGTTTGTAACACAAACTCTGAATTTTTAAGTGTCAAAAGTGATGACGATTCCATTAAAGACTGCACCAGACTGCCCATTGGCTCTATTGACAGAGCCCCGAGTCTATAGAACTGTGTTTCTGTGGGAGGAAATGCTGAAAAGAAGGCGGATTTAATTGTCCTCTTTTTTTTTCTTTCCCCAGTGTTGACTGTTTACTTTCTTTTCACTGAAACTCAGAGTAGTTAGCAGTCTGTGTAAATATGCATTTATTCTTAAGGCTTCTATTTAATACACTTAAGAAAACGATCTGAATCTACAGTATATTTAGTAGAAAGTAGTGATACTGGACAGTGACATTGTAAGTAATGATATTCAAGATATTTTTTTTCCCTGGCTATTGATTTTTTAAGAAAAAAAAAAAAGGAGAAATCCAGTTATTGTTCTAGTGACAAAACAATATGCAGTTATTTGAGAGGGGAGGGTTCCTTTATTAGATAGAAATATACTTTAATTAGAAGAAATATGTTAATTTCAGTAGTGTATCCTTCATATCTCTGCCCCCAAAAATCTTTGCACACACCTACATTCTTTTTATGGACAGTACAAAGGAGGATAATAGATGCCTATAAAAGTAACTAGTGAAATTCTGCATTAGGATAATCTGTCACCCATTTCCATTTTTTCTGAAGAAAGCAAGCATAATCAAAAGCCTAAATGACAAAGAGTTGACAGTAAGATTCTGTAGTAAATGATTCCAGAGTCGCTGGCCTGCGGAGATGCTGAAGAAGTCCCCAGCAGACCTGATTAATTCCAGTTTCTCCAGCTGCCAGGGGAGCAGAGGCTAAGCAGTTTCACAGAGAGGAGCCTATTACCACTACTAGGCTGAAATAGATCTAATCAACTCACAGCCGCTCAAAAGAAAACTTTACAGGTTTAGCTCACTAAGGCAGTGCTTTAAAATGATGACTACAAAGGATCATGGGAGTCTGAAAGCATTTAGTCTTTATTGCAGCTCAAGGAAATTTTCTGCTGTGGTTAGGCCATGCTAATTTACTGAACATGACAATGCCTCCCAGATTGTATGACATCATTTCAATAATGGCCCCGGTCCTCTCAGCTAAATATTGCTGCTACTACTTTTTTAATTCTAGATACTTCATTTATTGAAATGCCGTCTATCTTGGGATTAGTTAGGTTTACCACTACAAATCTATGGACTGGCCTGCTTTATCATTCAGTTTAAATGACAGTGCGTAATTTGCTGTGGAACTGATAGAAAAACTTTATTTATAGTAATTTTATTTATTTATTATTTTCTTTTCAAAGAATGAACTCTTGAAGTACCCAGTACTTCATGTGAAAATTTTATGCCAGTTGTGCACTGCTTCAAATATTTGAATGGGCTTCAGTATTACTTATTTTGACTGACAACAATTATACATTCAAAACAACAACAACAAAACTCTTCAAAAGTTTTTGTCTCTTTCATTCATTCATTTCGTTCATTTCTGTGTTGTTTTGGGGTTTAAGTCCTTCTGTCCCCAGGGAGAATGTCAAAGCAAGAAAAATACACATTTAGTTTGTTAGAATAAGAAAATCATTCTGTCAACTCTTTCTCAGTATTCAATTGAAAAAAAGCTTCCTTAACAGCTAAAATCTGCTTTAAAAAATAAAAAAACAAATGCAATCAATATTCGGAAACTCTGATGATAAGTAGCTGTATGATACAGTCCCGTAAAGATGCAGCACTGTGCACACAATTTGCAAAGCAATACTTTAATGATGGCTAAAACAATATTATTTGACCAGCCTCCCAAATGATTTAAGGTAGAAGCACACAGCAGAATGGCATGTGGGAAATCAAGTTACTTGTGACCCTGATGGGGAGGGAGAGAGGGAGAACAAGCAGTGCTGGACTAGGTTGTGGCATCCGGCATCCAAGCCTGGGAGCTGAGAGGTTGCTGGAAGCTGCCACTGGCCTGAACACGGCCCCTCTCCCTAATCGCGGGCTACCAGCTGCTCTGCGTGTGGTTGCTTTTGTGAAATAAGCTTGGCATTTGCAATTCGTGGTGCAGTGGAAAAGTGCTGCACGTTGGAAGTAGCACCATTCGCATGTGTTTTAGCAAAGGGCTAAAAGGAAACGGAGCTTGAGCTCTCCCTACTCCAGGAACTAAAACAAAACTATTTGGTCTTACAACATTATTCCATACAAGAAACCAACGCGATGTATCTTTCAACCAGTACAAAAATTGGCTATTAATCTCTCTACTAGCTGGTCATTTTTATTCCAAGCACAGAAATTTTGAGGGGGGGTGGGGGTGGGGGGAGGAGAGGAGAAACTGGTTGCAACAACCCAGTGATCCACTGCACAAGAAATGTATCAAAAGTTGACTAAGGGGAGAGAGACAGGTTTTTTCCCCACACAGAGTTTCTTGCGTATCTTTCAAAACTATTTTAATAAGTGACAAGAGAAGTTCCATAAATGAAGGTAGGATGCTGGTTTGTATCATTGGTTTAAGTAATTTCTCAGGAAAAACAAAACAAAACAAAACAATAATAATAAAAAATCCCTGCTTTATCATTCATTCTTCTTCCCATTACATTTCTAGAAGGAAGGGAAAAGTATGTTGCATCTTGCACTTCGGACACTGAATTGCGATGGGAATGTGAGACAAGACAGGGACCCATTTTGTCAGAGCCTGGGGAAGTTGAAATGGGAAATGATGGAGCACTGCAAATACCAAAAGCTGAGCAGCATATCTGTAATCTGTAGGTAGCAAAATAATTTAGTTAGGTACAAGCAAGAACTGCAAAGGGTTTAATGCCCACTTCAAGTTTGTAGATTCACTGTAAGAGCTGAAATGAACCATAATCAACAATAGGGGAAACAAGGCCGGGAGAGACTTGTGATCTGCACTGAACAAGAATTTCAAGCATTCAGCAACATCCCTGATGAAGGCAAAGACAGAGAGATGAAAATATTGCCTAACTGGGAGATCCTGTTGGTACTTGAAGTTGCTGAGATTGCAAAAGTAGAGGGATAAGAGTTGATATGGACAGTAAAGTTTCACTATTCTTTCTGTTCTGCTTCTATCAAGAAACAGCTATAAATTGGGAATGTTGCCAGCTATCCTTTTTGCACCATATGAACCCTTGCTTCTGGTTGATTCTTTTCTGCCTAATTTGCTAATCTGAACTCCTGTATTTTATGCAGGCCTGTTGATGCTACAGAAAATACATTGAGAATTAATATTCGTGCTTGTGTTAGTGGCCTCTCAAAAGCATACATTGCTGAATTACACTGCTGACCATATTTCTCCTGGCTGGGGAGTCCTGTTGCTTCTTTGTTCACTGATAAACTGTAACTGAAGGGGATCATTGCTCCTCATGCTGCTCCTACTTTACTCTCAGATAAAGGTTAGTGAATTTTGGACCACAGCATTCCAACGGTTTCCCTCTTTCTCTACCAGTGGAGCTGTTGTGCTCTTGCTTCTGGAGTTTTAATGTCTGAGTCAAAGTCCATTCATGTCAACAGGAAGTTTCCCATTCATGTTAAGGGCCTTTGATCAGGCCCAAAAGAGAACCATCACCAAAGGAGTTGTTACTGGATTGGAGGAAATATGGCAGGGGTGGCAGCCACAGAGAACTACTTCAGGCACATCATGCCATCTGTACAGCATGAAATCTGCAAGAAGCAGAAGAAAAATATTCAAAATATTCAAAATCAGTTTGCTATGGCTTCAGCTGGAGACATTCAAGGTCAGGCTTGATAAAGCTCTGAGCAATCTGATCTAGTTAAAGGTGTCTCTGCTTACTGAAGGGGAGTTTGAACTAAGACATTCTATGATTCCATGATTCTATGACTCATGAAGGTGCTGGAAAGGCCCTGGGTCCTCAGAGCTGGGGGTTCACCAGAGTGGCTGTCAGGGCACTATCTCACTGTCAGGAATCATCCCATCTTTGACCATGCCATCTTTGAGCTGGCCCTGACCCTGAAGGACAAAGCCTTAGGAGAAGGGATGCCCACGGTGCCTCAGTGTGGAAGTTTGAGGTGGGCTACACAGCATTGTGTCCATTTCTAGTATACATCACAGAGCAACACCTTGTTTATTATGCATGTTGGGATGTTGCAAATGTGCGTCCAGTGTCTCCAATCAATGTCATACACAGCACAATAACTCACGAAGCAATAGAGCTGTCAATGAAGGAAGTGGTAATGGACTACAATGGGAATTTTAATGCACAACAAGATCCATTACTGGAATGGTAATGGCCAGGATGAAGGTGGAACAACAGATGTCAAATACAAATATGTGTGTGTGTGTGCGCGCACATGTGTCTATATGCATATAACACTTATAAGTTCTTGTGTGTCCATTATATGTTTGTACACATACACATATAGAATATTAGAAAACCATGTGCATAGTTTTTTAAGGTACCTTGGTCAGTGAATTTTGAGATTTGGTTTATTTTTTTCCTGACAATGTTATTATATCATCTGTGAATATGTAAATGAGCTATTATAAGCTGTGAAGATTTTGATTGGCCTCTAAGCGATTGGTCTGGATGTACAAAAACAGGGGAAGTACTGAAGGAGGGTGATGTAAGACAACAGCATTATTAAAATAAAAAGTAAAACATGGCAAAGAAAATATCAAAACATATTGTAAATGAAACATGAGTGGCTGCTTCAAAGGTTCTGTCTTCTAATGTATATAATATATATTACCAAATGTCTTGCTTCTGTTTTCTTTTAGTGCCCCTTATGGAGGCATCCTACTGAGTATAATACAATAATATATCTACCCATCCATCTGTCAAGGTTCTTACACGGGCGCCCATGACTATAGAATCAGAATACTAATACTTAATTGAAAATTGCACTTTTCCCACCAAATCATTCAAAACATGACAGAAAATTAAGTTTTCTCTCATCCTCACAAATCCTATTTGATTTTGTCCTTGTTCAATTCTTTTCCATTGATTTCTGTATACTAATTTCACAGTATTTACCACATATGTTAAACATCTTTTCAAGCTGCTGTTACAAACACATACTTTTGGTACTAATTGTACATAATATTAGATCAGGTAACACCATGTAGCCTTATAACCTTACATTTGATTTTGACATGAGTCATTGCCTGAAAAAACAGTACAAGAAACAAAGAGTTAAATCCTTAAGGCGTCACTTGGAAAATCCGGGTGCTGTGCAAAGTGTTATTAGACAATGTAAAGATTCTCCTTTCCCATGTAAGGCCCCAGAGCTGGGACTTATAACATGTGAAGGGATTTCTGCACGAGCATGGCATCTCCATACAGGTTTTGCAGAAACTGCCGGAAAAGGCCAAAACAGATACTAGAAATAAATCAATCTCAGGCCTGTTTTAAGAGGCACCCTCCACTAGTTAATGATGTCTCACCAATGAAGCTCAAGCTAATACGCCAATTTGTGTCATTACAGATCATAAGCAATTTTCACAAGACTATGGGTGTTAATTCCTTTCTCCTGGTTAAGTCCCTCCTTGGGTAATTGTAGTCTGCCTGTTTAACTTCCCCTGCAGCTTCAGCTCTCTAATGTGCTCTGCTCTCTTTCTTATCCTCCAGCATGTGCTGCTGAAAGCTGCCAGCTATCGTGTGGCCTCACCGTTTATCACATTGCTATCACCACCATATACATGGTTTAAACACAAATATAGTCCATTACTGCAAAGAATATAACTTTTTATGATTCTCCCCCTGACGCCAGGTGAAAGAGTACCAAATTTTATAAATCTTGTAAGGACATGAGTGGGAAAATTCAGTACTTTACATGGAATAATAAAACGCACATAGGTGCTTATCACAATATCACAGAACTGTAGGGGTTGGAAGGGACCTCGAGAGATCATCGGGTCCAACCCCCCTGCCAAAGCAGGCTCCCTACCTCACATTACACAGATAGGCATCCAGACGGGTCTTGAATATCTCCAGAGAAGGAGACTCCACAACCTCCCTGGGCAGCCTGTCCCAGGGCTCTGTCACCCTCACTGTGAAAAAGTTCTTCTGCATGTTGGTGCGGAACTTCCTGTGCTCCAACTTGCAGCCATTGCCCCTTGTCCTATCTCCACAGAAAAACCTTAAAACCTTTTCCCTAAGATTATTAAGTGTGAACTGTCCTAAAGCTGAGGAATATCATCAGGTTCTTGAAGAGGAAGAAAAATTAATGAGGATCCGAGTACAATGTGTACATATAGAATTCATGCTATATTTTGCATTTCTGGTTTACTCTGGTTTTTGTTTCAGTTCACAGGTTTCCACATTTCCCTGGTTGAAATGGAATATGGCTTCAAATGCTATCACCACTTTTTCTGTGTTTGTTTTTCCATTTGTAAACCTGAGAGCAAGAAAAGTCAATTAAGAAAACACCATATCTTGGAAAAGGCTATTAAATGTTGTAGAGCCCATCAGAAAAAAGACTGTCTAGATGAAATACAGTTCTGTCCCTAGTAGAAAACTCAGAAGTCCATTTGTTAACCATCTGAATAAGCATAAAGTCAGGAAAAAACTCCTAATACCTAAAGCCAGACAGCAGCAACAGAGGTCTCCTAGTAGCCTTTGTAGCCTTTGTTTCTTTTGTACCATAGAGAGGGAGCTGACATATGGCTCTGTCAAATTCTAAGTCTGCTAATCACAACCCTCACAACCTCTGAACTTCATGGCACAAGAGGATGACAAGTTTGGTTGTTACAGGTAATCATACCAATGTGATAGCATATGTAGGTTAGGCTTATCGCTCAGTCTGGCACAGAATAGATTTACTGAAGTAGAGCAATATGAAGTGTGTGTGACACACCTTGAAGAGATTCAAAGTTAACTGATCTCACAAATATTGCTGCAAATGTTGGGGGTTTTTTCTATCAAGGTCTCACAAAGATAAGCTGTGACCCTTTACTATTTAACATCTTATCAACTACCAGGGAGAAAACATGAACTGGTGATTGACAAAATTTGCAGATGACACAAAGATTGGAGGAGAGGTAAACGGTGATAAGAGTACAGCATTATTCCTTAGAGAGATTAGAACCTCTTGGGAAACTGGACCCTAGTTCAAACAAAACACATTTCACTGCTGCATACCTCTGTGAAGAATGGAGGTTGGGTGTGCTTTTAGGATGGGGAATTCTGTTCTGAAAAGCAATGATGCTGAAAAAGACTTCGGGCTACAGTGGAGAATCACCAGACTGTAACTTTCCCATGCAGTACTGTGGTTAGAAAGGCTAGGGTATAAAAAACTGAATAAATAAGCAAGGAATTTAGAGAAGCAAAGGTTATATCACCTCTACTGAGCATTAAAGACAAAATCACTGCAAGTGATCTGTGAGCAGTTTAAGTCTTCCCACAGAAAAAATCTGAGCTGTTTTGAGTAGACACGAGTGATGTGACATGCTTCTATCCACCTGAGTATCATCAGAAATTAAGTGTTCCTATGGGACTACCCAGGACTAGGGGGTTGGAGCAGGCACTCCGTGAAAATTCAGCAGTGTGGGTGCTATTCTGGAGACCACATCAGTCCTTCTTTTCATCCAGAACCTGTTCGCCCAGGATCAGTGCACAAGGAATACAAAACCAGAGGGGAATTACTTTTTTTTAATGCCTACAGATAGTCACATACCATACACACTATTTTTCCCTCTTTATTAAAAAAATCAGTGAACAACACTTCATCTCCTCGACTACAGCTAGACACGTAAGTCGCTTTGCAACGATTCAGCAAGAATCATTCTATTTATTTCAGGTATTAAGTGTCTATCACTTTGATATCTAAGCACCTACCTGAATATTACACTTCATAATATTGAAAGAACATACCAATGTTGCAGCACAATCTGTCTGTATTTACTCTATGGCAGCTTAATCACTGATTAAATACTAGTAATAATATGAAGATTGACATATGAGCCACAGGAGAAAGAAAAGTTAACTGCACAAAGGTGAATTGCTGTAACTAAGAGTTGTTTCTGTCCTATCCAGAGCACCACCTTCAGCAAGGGAACCAGCTTTCTTTTTTTGAGCTGTCCCTTGAACTCCACGAAACTAATCAAGAGAGGAGGGTGAGCTGATTTTTCTTCGCAGTACTTCTGCTCACAGCCAGGAAATCAGACACTGTTCTTAAAAAACCTACTCACTTTTAAAAAATAGACTTCTGAGTTGAAAATGAAACGGTACACACCCACAGTTCAAAGGTTTAACTTTGACCATCCCTTGAGTTTACGTAATTGTAAGGACATGGGGTTTCCATGAACCCTTGCAAATCCTGTCAAAATAATGCGTACTTGGGCATGTGGACTGCATCTTCACACAGCTGCAAGTCATAAACAAAGAAAGTTGTTTTCTCCAAACCATTCGCTATTTAAATCTAATCAGCAGATCTGATAGAGATCTAAAGGATTAAAATGTGGAGTTATGATCCACTGTAGAAAAGAAAAGAGAAAAACACATCATTAACATTAGGTTTGCACTGTTTTCTATGGATAGAAATCTGACAAAAATACAGGTTGGTCTCATCATCCTGGAATTGCTATTGTGAGGAATTTCTGGGAGGCAGGAGGGACAGATAAGTACATAAATAAATGCAGAATTTCAGAGAAAGAACAGAATTAAGTTGTTCTGAAAATTAACCGATAATTTTCAACAGATCAAGTTCTTCTGTGATATACATTTAAGAATTAAACTTAAATTAGCTCTTTAAAGTGGCCGTGTGACTTTAATTATTCAAAATGTACACAAATTTAATGAGTTTTTAAATATTAAAACTATTCTCTATTGTCACTACTGTGAGCTCTTAATTTACAGAGCAATTAAGTCAGGACCCTCATTTATCAGTACATGTGCGTTTGTTGAGAACATAGTCAGTTTTTATTAATTGATGCTATAGAAATACTGAGGTAAAATTAATGTGTGTGTGCTTCAGAGGTCATGCTGGCGATAGTAGGTAGCTAGCAAGGAGCAAGACGTGAGATAAATAAGTAACTGCTCTTCCCTGATTACACTCGAGATAGCTGAAATATTAAGTGGCACAATGGGCGCTACGCTTAGCCAAAATGCTTGCAAACAAATGCCCCCTGAGTTTTCTCTGGCAAGCATCTGTCATGGCAGTAGCTGTGAAATAGGGAAACTTCAAAGCTTTAGTTTCTGATTATTAGCAGTGTGTGTAGTGTAATGTTCTTACATTTTTATGTAAACTCAGCGTAGATGAGCTGAGAGGGTAGAATTAAAAAATACTTCAGCTTGCCTTTGTTCTTCCGGACGTGGCTGACAGGAACGCTAGCAGTTAGGGCTCTCCTGAGTATCTATCAACTTGTGAATTACAGGGAGCACGGGGCCAAATTTGCAAAAGAATCAGGTGAATAGTTACAGAATTGGGGCATTTCTTTTTTTTTTTTTTTTTTTTTTTCATTTTCCCTGCCCCCAGTGGTGCATCTACAAAAGCTCTGTGACGGGAGGAAAAGTGACTGGAAAGTAGGTTAGGCATAAATATGAGCACAGCCTGGGTGCGCAGAGATTTTGGGAGAGCACTGGTTGGGGCTGCAGGGCTTTAGCCCCTGTGCCACTTGCGCTGTTGGAATGGCCTGAGGCCATCCTTCACATTTCCTCTGCTCACCCAGTATAGTTTGACCAGTAAATAAAAATTTATGGTGGAGATATTCAAAACAATCAATGCAAATTTTTTATTTTTTTATTTTTTTTAAAGAGAAAGAGAAATAAGACCATGCTTCTTGCTTCGCTGTGTTTAGAGTAAATGCTTTAAAAGCACAATATTTAAAATATATAGATGATGCTGATATTGGGAGTCCCTTCCATGAATCCAAAAGTCAGTACAGTGTAGAAGTCCTGTGCTTCCTTTGAACTCTCCCTCATGCACAGGCAGAGACTTTAGGTGGATAAGCACTGCCCACATGCCCTCCTGTCCTGGGCTCCAGAAAGGCAGCACACCTCACTGCTCTGCCTGTGTGAAAAGGTGAGAGAGGCGGTAAACTTGAACTTCCTTAAGCCTTCCAGTTAGGGCACATCTTTCTGCAAATCCTAGTAGCTTACTGAAGAAGTTCTGGTCTTGTCTGTGGTTGCTAAAGAATTTCAATAGATTAGAGACAAGCAATTTACCTTTTCAGAGACCAGGCATTTGGTTTTCTTAAACAATAGTATCTTAAAATATTTTCTTTTTAGCTCTTGTTTCAGATTATTTATCTTACACTGGAGTAAGGCCAATCAATCTGTGATTGTTCATATTGCCTGTGTGCCATTTTGAAGACCCTGTGAGATATTATGGTCATTTTTATGGAAGAGGGCGTTTCTCCGAATTGTTCATTTTAATGATTATTTGGATCTTTTACAGTGTGTGATCCTAGTGATTTTTTGTTTCTTTGCCAGTTTCTTTAAGATTTTTTTCTTTTGATAACTTGATCTCTGATACCGCCTTGTGTTTATTATCTGAAAATAATTGGCTTAGAGAAAAGCATCTCCATAGTGAATGCAGATGCAAAGAAATTGCTTCATTTTTATGCAATATTCTTAATTGTTGTCTTTATCTTTAGTGGTCCAGTGTCTGACCAAACCATTTGCAAGCTCTTTGAAACTGTGCATGTATCACTACATGTGCGGGTGGGAGGGATAAAGGGGATATATTTGTAATTCAGAGCTGAGAGAGTACTGTGGAATCCCTCTTTCTGATTATTTACCAACCAGCTTTCCTAACTTCTTTCCCTCCTGTTTATTAGCTCCCAAACTTGTCAACTTTTGATTTGAAATATAGGGTCAATGGGCTGCTGATAATATAGCAGTGGGATACGATCCTTGCAATCTTCCCACCTATTTTGGGAGCCAAGGGTATGTTGTCCATTAATAACTGCTGATGAAGTGGTTTTAATTGCTCCTGCAGATTTCTTTGACATTGTGTATGCTATTGAGATCAATGCTAGATCATTTCTGATTTGGGAATACATCAGTCTTAATGCCACTGTGTACCTTGCTGCAACTATTCATTTGCATACATCACAACTTCTCTGTCCTATATATAGTTTCAGACCAGGACAATGAACTCTTTGTTGTACAGCTGCTAAAAGAGGGACCACCAGTACTTGAACACTCCCTATGGATGTTGCCTCACTATCAGCTGGTGGAGAACCTCATCTTGTTAAGCATACAAATGCTTCACTGATTCTTCACTCATTCTCTGCTACAGATCAAACCCCATTGTGTTAAGGGCTGCACAGACCTAAAAGGTGGGGGGAAAAAAGAAGAAAAAAAAAAATAAAAGCATGCTTAGCCTAAATATTGTGTTACCCTCACAATCCTAGGAATTTTGTACATTCTTAAAAGTATCTTCATCCACTTCACTATTGACCTGTGCATTTTGAGTCTGGACATAGCCATGGTAGAGGGCAGTGGAGGATGAGCACCTAAAGCGATCTAAAATACTCAGCTTGTATTTAGGAGAAAAGACAGAGATGATCTTCTCTCATAGACCTCTCATATACTGCATGAAATCTCGACCTTACTTAAAACTAAATTTCCCCTTTAATCTCTGCATTTCAGAGTGAATTCTCAGAGAATTTCAGAATCTTAACCATTACCTCTGAGCAAAAGTGTTCGCTTAAGCTTGGGTGTCTGGGTGTGCATATACTACCTTTAAATGGCTACCTTTGACCAGCAAGTGACATACCTCTTCCCAATAATTTAAAAAATGGTCCTCTGGATGGATACCTTTATGCATCAGTCCACAGCATACCATGATGGTTCAATAAAACTTGCACCAGGAATGAGTGTCCGAGCTAGGTGTGGAGCCAAACCATTCCCTGATGTGTCTGATCCTGGTGATTCCTGCAGCCTGCAGAGATGACAGGTGAAACGGGGCACATTGCAAATCACCCAGAAATAGACCTTGCTGTTTCAAGGGTCTCAGGGGTTCAGAAGAACCAGTAAAGGAGGAAGATACGCTCAGAGTTGACGTGATTTGTACAATATATATTTATACAATAACCCTGTGGCAGATCCAGGCAGGCAAGAACCCTGTGAACCAGGTCACAGTAACCTGTGTCTTGCACATCTTTCCAGGCTGAGAACTTTTTCTACCATTAAAAATAAAGTTCAGTGGACATGTCATTAGCCTGCTCCATTTAGTAAGGATTTTCCTTGGTGAAAATAATGTTGGTGCAAACAGAAGGAAAGATTAAGTGGCTTCAGATGGATTTGGCACGTATTTTTCAGCACTAATCTCTATGTCTTTGGCCTGTGGTGTATGTCATGGTTTAACCCTAGCTGGCATCTAAGCACCATGCAGACACTTGCTCACTCCTCCCCTCCCCCTGGTGGGATGAGGAGGAGAATAGAATAGCTTGATATGACAGCAAAGGAAAATAATAACAAGTATAATGATAAAGAACATGCAAAACAAGTGATGCATATTCTCACCACTTGTTGACAGATGCCCATCTCTTCCCTGAGGAGCAAACATGCCCTTGACCAGCTTCCCCCAAGTTTATATACTGAGCATGGTGTCACATGGCATGGAATGTTGCATTGGCCAGTTCAGGTAAGCTGCCCTGGCATTTTGTGCACCACCACCCTCCCCTCTGGCAGAGCTGTATAAGAAACTGAAAAGTCCTTGGCTTGGTAAACATTACTTAGCAAAAACCAAAATATCACTGTGTTTTCAACATCATTCTCATCCCAAATACAAAGCACAGTCCTGTACCAGTTACTTCCAGTACCTGAAGGGGGCCTGCAAGAAAGCTAGAGAGGGGCTGTTTACAAGAGCATGGAATGACAGGAAAAGGGTTAATGGCCTTAAACTGAAGAAGGATAGATTTAGATAAGATACAAGGAAGAGATTCTTCCCTGTTAGGGTGGTGAGGCCCTGGCCCATGCTGCCCAGAGCAGCTGTGGCTGTCCCCTCCCTGGCAGTGTTCAAGGTAAGGGTGGGATAAGGTTTTGGGCAGCCTGGTCTAGTGGAAGGTGTCCCTGCCCATGACAGGGGGGTGGAACTAGAAGGGGTTTGAGGTCCCTTCCAACCCAAACCAGTCTGTGGTTCTGTGATACTGGGAAGAAAATTAACTCCATCCTTGCCAAAACCAGGACAGTGTATTATCAAAGATGCACAAACATCTAGGGTAAACATCCAACCTCTAGACCTGATGGCAAACATGGAGCTGCAGCACAGCAAAGAAGTTTCTTAGGTTTATCTACATGATCCCTAAAGAATATTACGTCTCACTGCACTCTACATTTTCCCATCTGCTCCAGGCTGGATGATACCCTCCTCCTTGTGACATCTTTCACTGCAACCAAGTTCCTGACTAAAGAAATAAAGTGACTCCATCCATTCCCAGCAGTTAAGGTTAAAGAGATGCACTCGGTTCTAAATCTCTGCTGCTAACGCTCTCTTGACCTTTGACTCGCCTTAGCACAGCGAAGTTTGATGGGCCCATGCCAAGCCGTCTTCTGTAACCCATGAGTTGGTTAATATACTCCCATTGCTCATTCAGACAGCCAACAGAGGCAAAAAAGGCAGCAGGGCAACAAATGCTGTCTCCTGCAAATGTTCAGTAATAAATTGCTCTTTCAGTAGTGCAGAAGACAGATTTTTCTTTCTTTTGCTTCTTTCCTCCTTTTGCACAGAAATCACCAATGGGAAGCTCGCTTTCCCACCTGGCCCCAGCTGACTGTGCCCATAAATTTGCCTATGCAATGCCTGTTTACGGGTCGCTGCCGGAACACGGAGACGGGTGCGTTTTCTAAGCACCGGGTAGATAATCATGGTAATTGATGTTTGGAGCTGCTCGCTCCTAGGAGCATAGGGTCTCTTTCTCCCAGTGAGGCCCTGCTCCATGTTATCAGTCCAGCCCATAATTAAATATCACTCTTTTACAATATGTTTCAGGCTCCTTAATGAGTCTAAAGCAGAAATAGTCACCTCTTTCCCCTTTGAGCTTTATTTGCTTGTTATTAAACAATGTTATTGAGCTGCCTTCTTTCTCTGTGTTGCCAAACCTGCATCATTTCCGTTTTATAATTGCACAATTAGAGTCAGTGCTTTGCTTTCATACATCAGCAGGACCAGAGAGAGAGAGCGAGAGAGAGAGAGAAAGGGGAAAAAAATCAGGTGTTCACAGACAACTCAAATGCATCTTATTTTCATTAACTACCAGATTTTGCAAAATGGGAAGCTATTTATCATGATCTGTTTTCTACCACCAGCCACCCCCACTACCCCACTCTGGTGACTTTCGCTATGACCTTGTGCTGTATTGTTAAGGGTCCAATTTGCTCATTGTTACTTGCCTGCATAATTCTATGCACCTCCCCCACCATCTTTTTTTTTCCCAAGCAAAATCCAGTCATTTATATTCTGAAACTAAATGGTATTCCTCCTCCCCTACAGCCTCCCCCAAAAAGAAGGAAAAAAAAAGAAAAAGAAAAAGAAAAAAAAAAAAAAAGCAAGCCCTAGCAAGCAGTATAACACTAGTAATTCCCTCTAACAAATTTCCACAGATTCCCCCCCTCCTTACACACATGCACACACTCTCTCTCTCTCACACGCATACTCTCTCACACGCACACCCTTAAGCTGCTCTAAGCAGTGTATTAAGTAGCTGAAGAAAATCCATTCACATTCTGCTGTGTCGCTTTCTTCTCAAGTCATGAACCCATCACAGACTTTTTCTAGCTGTAGGTTGCCACGGTGAAGATTTACAATGCCAGTTATTCATACATCTGCCTTCTCTTTTTTCCCCCCTTATTCTTAAATCCCTTGGGCGAGGGCAACCTTGATACTGAGACTCGTAAAATTCATGCAGGCTTATCATCCTTGGTGAAGGCTTCAGGCATGCATTACCGTATCCAACTGCCTGCTCACCGCCATGACAGAACTGGGCCTATAGCTTTTATTTCTAACAGGGGAAAAATGTATTAACGTGCTAAATAGAAAAGAAAGCGTAAACGTTGTGAGGAGGAAGAAAACAGTAGCTCGCGTCATCCGTTTCTCTTAATGATTTTCAAATTTGTTTTAATTACTCTACTCCCCACAGAATAGCATAAATTTGAAACCTCTTTTTTTTTTCTTTTAAGCACCCTTTAATTTGTGTGGAACAGTGTTCTGAAAGTCCAATCACACTGCAGTGGGGAAGTGCAGTACTAATGCAGCCTCTGAACTCCACATCAAAGTAATGAATGCAACAAACCTGAAATGAATTTCAGATGTAAATTTTAAAGTCTTTTCCTTATTTTTTTTCTTAATATTTTTTTTCTGCAGTTTTAGGGGCTTGCTATGAAAAGAAATGCTTTCTTGAATGAAGTTGGAGTGGAGATGAACATACTGATTTTACGAGATAAAACCAAAACATTAAAAACAGAAGAATCCCCAAAAATTGCAACAGTTCAATTACAAAGTCACAGGTTAAACACGAAATCTGGAAAAATGCAATTCACTGTGACTACAATTTTGACATAATCATAATTTGTTAGAACATCAATCACATTTTTACATTTATCTGTCTTTTTTGAGGAATAAAGGGTCCTCTACAGGGAATTCAGGTACAAAAAACATGGGTTTTTGTTTCAGAGTTTGATTTTGTTTCTGTGGTTCCAGTAGGCCAAAATCATGATAAATCCTCTCAAGTTTTTCATTCAGCTGGATGCTGTGTATGAAGACCTGCACACCTCTTCTATTTTCTCTGGAAGAATGTGTGCTGTTCAAAGCCTATTGTTTTATTTTACTACATATTTTGAAATAGGCTGTGATTTTAGGAGGCTGAATGGTGTGAGTGAGCTAGAACTGGTGAGATTTTCAGTGAAAAAGGTACAAAGCTGGAGTGCTGCCTTCAGGAGGTGCCTAGGTGCACGACAGAATTTTTCTGGAAAATTGTGACTTGCAGTTTCACAAAGAGGTAGTTTTGAAGACATGAAATTATTCAAAGAGAAATGAAACCTCACGTCCTTTGAGAAGTCGCACCCCATTATCCTCATCCTTTTTTCCCCTTTTGCGTTTTATTGTTGCTTTAAATGTTTCAAAACTGTTTCAGCCATTATGCTGTCAAAAGTGTCTTTTCAATCTCAGATCCATATCTTCTGACACCCTAAGACAGCTACAACAGAAAAGAAGACTGGTGTTGATGTTACTCAGTCAGCATTAAGTTGTCACAAGTGCTGTCTCACTTCATCTTGGTAGTGATGCCTAGAGCCCACTCATACCACCATCTGCCTGCACAGAGGTGACATCCCCGTTTGCATGATGAAGCACTATTTACAGGGCTCCACTCTCAGGTCCACAGAGCTCTGACAGCAGCGCATCCTACTCAGCGTGCCACCTATAATCACCTGTGAGAAGCATTTCTCAGCAAGCTAGCCATGCAAGACTTCTTCTAATGCTTTGAATCAGAGGCACAAAGAAAAATTTCTGTGTTGATATGTCACCAGTGAGGCAGTTGTTCTTCCACTTAGACTGGTCTTACAAGGGAGTGAAAAAGATATGGTTTCCAAACAAGCTCTAAAATTACCTCAGGGACATTAATCTTTTCTGGATAGCGGCATTTTGACCATCTCTTTCTCATGGAAGAACACTGCTACTTTTTTCTTAGTGACTCATCTGCTGTTGTTGGGATCCCACCATGCTTCTCACTAATGCCCTTTTCTAGGCCAAGAGTCTCAGAGGATCAAGTCAAATCTCTTCTAGCACAGGCCACTATGCAATCAATGTGTCTAGTAAAGTCACCCCCTCATTTATCACAGGTCGTAAAATGCCTCCCAGCATCCTCCACTGAGCTTTAGACTGTAAGTAAAGAGATCAAAAGGGAAAGAAAGAAAGGAAAGAAAGGAAAGAAAGGAAAGAAAGGAAAGAAGAAAGGAAGGAAGAAAGGAAGGAAGAAAGAAAGAAAGAAAGAAAGAAAGAAAGAAAGAAAGAAAGAAAGAAAGAAAGAAAGAAAGAAAGAAAGAAAGAAAGAAAGAAAGAAAGAAAGAAAGAAAGAAAGAAAGAAAGAAAGAAAGAAAGAAAGAAAGAAAGAAAGAAAGAAAGAAAGAAAGAAAGAAAGAAAGAAAGAAAGAAAGAAAGAAAGAAAGAAAGAAAGAAAGAAAGAAAGAAAGAAAGAAAGAAAGAAAGAAAGAAAGAAAGAAAGAAAGAAAGAAAGAAAGAAAGAAAGAAAGAAAGAAAGAAAGAAAGAAAGAAAGAAAGAAAGAAAGAAAGAAAGAAAGAAAGAAAGAAAGAAAGAAAGAAAGAAAGAAAGAAAGAAAGAAAGAAAGAAAGAAAGAAAGAAAGAAAGAAAGAAAGAAAGAAAGAAAGGAGAGAAAGAAAAAAAGATTGATTTCAAGGGCATCACAAAGTCCTTAAGTTCCTGCAGTAGCAGAACTGGCTGGAAGCCTGAGTTCCTCAACAGTGTAGGAGTTACCAACACTACTTGCTGCCAATTAGTCTTTGTGTGTGTTGAGTATCCTCCCCCAAACTGACTTACAAAGGACTCACCTCCCAGATATTTCAACTAGAAATCCAGGCTGTTCAGCTCAAACAGCAAAGCAGCTCATGCTTTCTCTCCTTGAAAGGCTGTAGTTCAGCTGAAGTGGTAAGCAGTGAGAACCACAAGTGTATCAGTGATACCTCCCACCAATGCATTCTTTTGCTGGCAGAGTTTACTCCAAATATCAGCAGAAGCTGGTACAGATGCTCAGTGACTTTGGCCCCTTAATGACGTATCTCTAAGCACTTGCACTAAGCATAGACATTTGTTTCACCCAGTCAATCGACATGATGGTTTCCCAGCATCATTTCTTCTTGCCATTGTACCAGTCGTCTGACTGATCCATTAGTCAAGACTCTCTAAACCAAAGACTTATCAGAGCTGCTTTCTAGGGAGATTTAACTGGAGTAACTTCCCAGTATCTCAATCTCTTCTGGTATTCCATGTTAACACTTCATTCAGGGTAGTGGTAGGCAGGTCAAATAGTCAAGTACTTGCAGCGTAGAGACTGTGTATATATCGTTGAATATTAGATTAAATTGAAGGCCTTCAGAATATGGGAATTACAGGCTGCCAGAAAGAAAGAAGCAGATAGATCCAAAAATTAGAGATCTGAGTAATTTCTTCTGAATCAGTTTGTATTCTTAGGCATATCCCTTATCATTAGTAAACAATGTGAACTGGTGCTGGCTTTAATTATTTTTTTTTTAATTTGATTTTCATTGTGCTGTATACCTTATGCAGTAGCATTTGTCAGCATTTCAAAGTAAGGTAATAAAGGAGTTATGTGAAGTAAATCACTTGCATGGTTTTGTCACATGCATGGCATCCTAAATGGTGGAGATACACTGAAGAGGGGGAAAAAATTAATAACAAGCCTCAATCACTATTGTCTTGGCAAAATTTTAAGTGCCTAGAAAGCTGATGTCGATATGATGCTGCTCAAGCTATCTGATTGGTGATTATTGTATCTCATGAGGTTAGGCAAAAGCTCAGGTGATTATCTAGAAGATATCACTTCTCCACATTGTTTAAGTGTGCACAAATACAATAAATCTCTGGTTCCAGTGAGCTGAGGTGGAAGACGAGAGGTATCTTCAGCAGGTAACCTAGAAGGTAAACTAGTCTGTGATTCCTAGACTAGTTCTGCAGTCATCTTTGCCTATGTGGTAGGTACTGCGTGAGGGAAGCAGTTCGGGCCACAGGATCTCAGCAAACTTGAGATCACAATGATGCGTGATGTCAACAACTATTTGTGTCTTTCTTTTACAATATGGCTGACATCCAGCACTGAAAAACAGATCTACTGGCCATCTAATAGGTTTGTGGAATGTATAAAAAACCCATTTATAATTGTATCTGGCAATTCAGGGGAGTATTTTACAAATACTTTGTTTAACTACACAATTTTAACTTTTGGAGTTGGGCAACATATTACTCTGTAATACCAGAGTCCATACTGGTCATCACAGACTTATAAACACTAAACATCTATCAGTTTAGTCCATATAGTAAATAACTATGGATGCATGATGTATACAGAGAATTGATGAAATCCCTTGCACTGCATAGCATCATTGGTTTGGCAGGTTTTTGTTTATGTTGGAATGGGAAAATCAGTGTGGCTCCACGAAAAGTTTACCAGTCCCATAAGACTTCATACCATTTCAGCAGTAGTAATGAGAATCTGAAAAGGGTTTGTCATGTTGAAGAGAAAAAAAAATGAATAGTAGAGAGCATTTAAAGTTTTTGTTTGTAACAAGCAAGGAGATTTAGGATTAACCTTCTCTGTCCCGTGTTCAGATGCTGTAGTAGCTGCATTCCACAAGCTAGTTATGGTGCAGTCATTCAGAACAAAAGCACAGGCTTGACTGTGCCTATCCTTAATAAATAAAAGAGCTTTTTTTTTTTTTTTATTAAGGCAATGTTCTCCCAGAAATGTTTTTTCATGGTAGGTTTCCTAGTCTGTTGAGACTATTTATACCTTTAGAAACATTTGCATATGTCTCTTTTACAGAATACACTAAAAAATGTCTCCCAACAGTTTATCAGGTGGGATTCAAGAAGGTCTTTCCCCTTTAGATTTTCTGTGTAAGGTACATGGGACTGGTATATTCCACATTTGCTGGTAAATAGTGTTATTAGGAGTCCAGTCTTTTCTTTCCTACCTGTAATTTACTAAGGCTACTTTCCTCCCTAGTGGAGGCTGCATTTCAAGCTAGATTTCATCAAAAAGCCCAAAGCCTTTAGGCTTGGTCACTTGCCACACCTATGTAACAACTAATTTTTGTGGGGTCCCTATGTCCTTTTAGCCTTTGGATTTGCTTGGTTTGAGTTTCCTGAGTCTTTTATTTCAACACGGCGAACGTAATTAATAGAACCTAAGCTACTGGTTGTGATAATAAAGCCACCAGAGAGGACAGTTGGCGACGGACTTGAGGTTGGATTCTGTAAAGAAGACAAGGAAGGATTTTTCATGGCCTTGCCCCTGTGATGGAAGTTTATCACAGCGCTAATGAGAGCTCGTAACCACATAGGTCTCCTTTGCACAGTTGAAGTGTGTTTCTGAGGTGTGAGATACTGAAGCATGAAGCCCTCAGGGAACATTCTCCATCCTAGGTGGCTTTGAAAAGCAGCATAGACACCCTTTGAATTACCAGCAGGTCACAGGTGGGCTAGAGAGAAGGATAGGAAGGACCTTTCCCATGCTTCTGATGTGATGATTTTCATCGGGGCTCTTAGAAAGCCAGGGGTGCAAGTGTAAGGCTGCTCTAATTTACATTGGCTGTTAAATCCAGACTGCAGAGAGGACAAATGCAGCTTCTGGCCATCTTTGCTCTAACTTCTCTGCCCTTAGCAGATAATAATCCTCCTTTGCTTCAAAGTGTTTACTCATAGGAGTAAATTTTGTTGAGCAGATAGCATTTGATGGATGGGGTTTTGAGATGAAAAGGTACTCTTTAGGGCAGAGACTATGTACTTAGCCTGTCTTTTATAGCACCTTGCACATCAATACCTCTGAGTAGAAAATAAATACAATATATTCCACATGCTTGTTTTTACACATGTACACACCCCTGCAAACATAAGAGGAGAAGAGAAATACGGAGAAAGAGAAAAACTAAAAGATATGAACATCAAGATCTTTTGAACTGATGGGTGGGCCATAGATTTTTCACTTGGCATTTCACTTATTGCACTTTGGGTGACACTGTCTTGGATCATTTTGGTTTGTATTTTATTTGCATTACACAACACACCTGGTAGAAAGGAGATTTAAGTAGTGAAGGACTTGCAGCATTAGTAATTAATAGGTCCCATTATGCTAACTCTCATGCAAGTTTAGGACATCTTAGATGCTAGATAAGAGATGAATAATTTGAAGTAATTTTCCTGTAATCATGCCAATCACTTCAGCAAAGTAGTTATTAAATGAAACAGTATTATGATGAATTATAGGACTTCTATTGAATATCTTTTCTTATCATCTACTTATAGTGCTGATGCTGAAAAGAGGCAAACATGTGAATGCTCTTCCCCAGTAAAATATGCACACTTCGCGCTATAAATAATAGTTTGTTTAGCAAACCTTGTATTTTTAATGAGGCCCAGAGACAGATTTGTACTAGTCTCATACTCTTTGCAGCTCCGGAAGATCATCTAGTTCTACCTTTTCTTTAAAGGTAGATATTAGCAAGAATGAGTCACCACTGATGACAAGGAATTTTTCTAGTTCAAATTTGCTGAAGTGATTAAATATTATTTATCTAATTAAATGCTCAAAACAGATCATTATTGAAAGGAATAAATTTAGTGGATTTGTTGAGCAGTGTTAGCTGAAATGTAACTGCACATCATTTGACTTTTTATCATTTTATTATATCTAATAAGTCTTTCTGTGCGTAATTAAATCAACTTATTTTTTACAGCTAATTTAACATGATTTCATTTTAGTTACAGCTTTTGCATCAGATATGTAGAAAGCCAACTGTGTACCCAAATTAAGCTTGTGCTGCTCAGGTGCTCTGCTGTACTTCTACTTCTCTAGCTGCTACTGATGCCCAGCCTATTTTTTTAGCATTTTCTTATCTTTTACTGGAGAAAGGTTACTCATTTGTTAATTATAATCTATTTCAAATACTACAGTAAAAAATTATACCATATGGTCATAAAACATTTAATAATTCTGTCATATGTAACAAGCTCTGAAAATCAACTTTTTTTCTTGGCATAGATCTTCGCCTGGTGTCAGAAAATGCCAAACAGGAATGTAAGATTAATTCTACTCATGGCTGCCCCAGCAACTTAATCTGCATGTGTTTGGGTGAAGATGGGGATGGACATGCTAGCGTATATAAAGCTGTAATTTTTCCCAGGGCACACCCTACTTCATAGTTTTTGCATGTTGTTCCAAGACTTTTGAATCTGGTTCTGTTCTATTAAGAAGAATTCATTGCCTTCGTTCTTTTAAAACTTCTGAGAGCTTTTGCCTCTTTACTGAATGGTATCCCACCGTGGGGGTAGGCTAGGTTGAGAGGTGAGAAATTCAGTTAGCCTGCCAGTGATTGCAGTTGGCTTGAATCAATGCTACTCCTTTGATTTCGGGGGGATTACGCCTGGACCTCACTAGCATGTGTGAGATCAGAACC
Organism: Gallinula chloropus; assembly: GCF_964237585.1. NCBI lineage: Eukaryota > Metazoa > Chordata > Aves > Gruiformes > Rallidae > Gallinula > Gallinula chloropus. The sequence goes on from NC_140085.1 coordinate 146,091,294, forward strand.
AGACTGAGGACATCTCTATATCAGGCAAAAAAAAAGACATTTTATGGATTTTGATCAGCCTTCTCACTGGCTAACTGTTCCCATCTAGGTGTTTTAAGAGACACTGTCCCTCCACCATCTAAATGAAGAGAGTTCACTGAGTGAGTAGTAGATGGGAGCTTTTGATAGCTCATTGTCTAAGTCATATATATATATATGTGTGTGTATATATATATATATATATATAAAAAGAATTATTTTTTCACCCAAATACCTGCAGGTTTTTCAGAAAAGCTTGGGAATGCATCTCACACTAGCTAGCCCCAGAGCAGAATATCATAGTGCACAGCACCAGTTTTTAGCAGCGCTATCAGTTCTTTTAACCTAAATAAAAATAAAACCACCCACCCACCGTTTCAAACTCCCGGGCGAAGGGCCGCACAGAGGCACATTTTTGCCCGCGTGCATGCCACACATTATTATTCCTGCGGTGGCTACCAACAACCATTTCTGCATATAGAGCAAACCGCCTAACACTTGGGCTTAAATTCCCCGGAGTAACTGTTCATGATCACAAATTTGGCTAAAGGATTTTTTTCATTACCCTCAAACATTTCCTTTCACCTCCAACCTCTAGGCAGAGCCATCGCTTTCCCTTTAGAGCCGGGAACATAAAGCCATGGGGCCATCGGGGCTGGCTGTGCCTGACCCCGAGGGCCCTTCTGTCAATCACTGCCTCCCCATCCCTTGCTTTCTTTCACACCAGGCAGCTGTACCCATCGCTGTCAACCAGGTAACAACCAGCAAACAATAGAGGCCTGAATGCCTGGTCTAGACACTCTTTTAGCCACTTATTTGCTGCTCTTGGCAGCTGTTGAAGCATAAATAAGCAGTTTGTAATCAGAAAGCTGACATCATTGCAGCTCAGCTGAGAGGGGGAATTGTTGCTGTGCACTGAGCTGCTTTCCCCCTTCTCCCCCCACCCCCCACCCCACGCCCCGGCTCCCTCCCTCCTTCATTTTGTGACAACGGATTCTGGGGTGGGGATGCAGATTTATGCCAGGCTAAGCTGTTTTTTCTTTTTATTTCTAGACTACAATGATGCAGGTCTGAGAAGATGCCATGCATGCGGCAACGTAGTTTGCAACTACCAAAATTGGAGGGGGTGGGGGGAGTTGGGAAAAAAAACCCCAACCATCACAGAGAAAGCATGGAAAATCTCACCTGCAAGTTAATGGTGGAGTTTGGTCCTACACACGTTCAGAAAGCACTTTGAGGCTCGCACCTATTTGAATTTGAAGGGTAGTATTTTAATAGGCGGATCATACAGGGCAGAGGGGCAGAGAATGTTCCCTGTCCTGAACAGTATTTTTACCTTTTTGTTTTCTTTTTCATCCCCTGGAAGGAGAGGGGAGGAAAAAACAGTCTTACCAGAGTGGAGCGAACACTTCCTAACAATCTCTGTTTTGTGCCAGCATCCCTCTGCTTCTGCTTTCGAAATGCCCAGCTACGCATCTCCCATCGCTGCAAACATTTGTTGTTTGAGTGCATTTCATACACTTTTAACACTTCTTTTTTTTTTTTTTCTTTTTTTTTTTTTTCCTTCTTCCCCTACTTTGGGGCTCGAATCGTAAACAAGTTCACTGGGCAAATTTGACACAATATTTGAAACTCAAGCTGGGTTCCTCGGGCGGGATTGGCGGGGCGAGGCACGTGGCAGCGCGGCTGCTCCCTGACTGGGGGAAGACGGCAGCATACCCAGTGCAAATATTTGCACATGCAAATTTAGAATTCGTTTTCCACAAACACTCGCACGTATGACTTTCAAATTAGCTTTCTGCGAGCATTCATGCTGCTAAGAAACTCTAGTTCAAATATTCATAGAAAGTGAACATAAAAGGGCCACAGGTTTAGGTGATTTCATTTTTTTTTTTTACTTTTTTTTCCCAACAAAAACAGCTGCCAAGTGAATATTCATGCCAAAGTCCTTGCAGTGTTTGTCCAGTTCCGATGGGTTTTTTCCCCCTATCCTCCTCTACCGTTAAGAATCGATATGTGTGCGTGTGGTACTGAAGAGCAATGGCAAATTCTGCTGCCTCAAATATATAGCTGAAACATAAACTTTACAATCTGCGGTGCATTTGCTGCTCTTTATTGATGGGAAAGTAAAGCCCAGCGTGTAACCTTTAAAATACATAATCCATACCGGGTCCCAAATCTTTCCCCTGTGTTTCATTCAGTCTGTTCAGGCGATGACTGCAGCGAGAATGGGAAAGAGGCAAAGGGTTTTTGTTTTGAGGGCTGTTTCCCCCAGTTGCTTATTTATTTGTCTGTGTGCACTTTATGCATGCAATCAGTAAGGGACTTGAGCTTGTTGAGCTTTCTCATTCTTGTGGAGCAGAGCCCGTGTTCGATAGGCAATGTGTCCAAGTCTGAGCTGATTGCCTGCTGGTACACGGAGGTATGGTGAGTGCCGGAGTGTCCATGGGGTTTGATAACTATCTGGAATATCTTCAGGTAGCTCCGTCTATCTCCAGTTTCAACAAGAAAGAAGGCCAGTTCAACAAAAATATTGACTTTATATCTCCCAAAGGCTTTCTAGTATTAGTTTGCTCTAAGTAGCTCATGATTTAGAGTACAAAGGCATTTCCAGAATGCATGTTTAACAAAATGACATAGCAGATAATTGAAATTTATTTGCAATTTTCAAACTACAATAAACACAATTCTCCTTTTCTTTCATTAATAATCGCACGGCTAATGCATAACAATCCCTCTGCAGCTTTTACAAGCAAACTTGAGCTGCTGTGTTGTAATAGCTGGAAAAGTTAATGTAGCTTGAACAAGGTTCCTAATTGTCCCTGTCTCTGTCATATTTGTCTACTTGAATGGTCCTAAATACCACAGCGATTAATTACTACAGAGCAGGTATTACAAGATGTTATCATCCTTCCCCAACTGTCTGGGTGAATGGAGAGAGGCAGTAGATTGTTGCAGTGTTTCATCTTTGCACTTCCTGTAAGGCACTTTAACCAGAAGATTTAATGTGTCAAAGTTAACTGCGTTCTCGCGCAGATATTCACATTCTAATTAAAGATTAAGAACGTAGTACATTACACTGTGATTTGTCATACATGGCTTGTTAAATAGGAAACCTACCGGGATTCCCTAACATTTTATAAACATTATTCAGGGCTTTTAATGTGGGCAAAGGAAAAGATTATTCAGCTGCTCTGCCGAGTAGGAGGTAGGTCATTTCTTCCTCCCCTCCCCCCCCCACCTCCTGCCCAAGCTCCCCCCTCTCCAAATAAATAAATAAGAAAACTCAGGTGGTTTTCGAACTGTTGAGATCTCTTTAAACTATTTATCTTCCCAGTGTGCATGTGTGCACGTGGAGATATATATGTGTGTGTGTGTCTTAATTATTTTTTGGCATTTTTCAACTTTTGCTGTCAGCTATGTAAACTGAGGTAGGAAGTCTTTGTTTGAATTAGGGTGGCGAAGGAAGGAAGAAAGATGAAACAGTTTTTCAATATGCAGAATGTGCTTTCAGCTGATTCTAGCAATGCTGAGCAGCGTACCACTTCCAGTATTAGTAGCAGAGGACTGGTTCACATTCTTTGATTGCCTGAGGAATAAATTAATGAGGTTACTGGAGACATTGAACATTTGCATATTCACGGATGCTTATTAGGTATAAAGTGAATGCCAGGTGCATTGAATTTTGGGAATACTAGCTTTGTTTTTGGTCTTCTATTTTTAAAGCAATCACATCTTTCTTTTTCCCTAAAGTGGGAAGTTCTGCGAGAAAAAAAGCAGCGTTTATAAAAATAATAACACTCAAAAAAATCAAATTAATTCAGTACAGACAAAGCTTCTCTGTAAGATATACATCAGAATAAATATGATACAGCATGAGGCTGGGGACTATCTGAATATCTTGTTTGGAACAACAGTTAGGATTACAAATATAAAAACAGTTGTTCCAAGACATAAGGAGAACAAATGTTATATTTTTCACTCTGCTCCTTATGGATTTCTAGCTTTAAATAGCAATAGGATAACTCATTCTGAAGTTACCTTCCATAATACCCAAAGCTTAATTTTAAAGCACTGATATTCTAGCACACTTTGTTGCAGTGAGTCTCAAACTCAGCCTGCAAAGCACAGAAGATGGAATTACAAAATTTGCTCGACTATTTCTCCAAGGAGTATCTGCACATGGTCGCATTGTTGTCAGTGACTTCCGTCATTGCTCTGTGAAAGCACATTGTGTGAATGATTTGCACTGTATCTCATTATTCCTGGAAGTTTTTATCTAGATTGTTTATTTGGGATCGTTATCCCCTTTGCATGCTTAAGGATTTTATGGCGGTGGTCTTGTTGGGGTGTTTTTTTTCCCTTCCCATACTTTAGCTGTCCATATGCTACAGAGCACAGTATTACCACTGCTTGTTTTAGCAGAGAAATATCTGTCAATTGAAAACATGTGCATTGTTTGTTCTGTCTTTTGCTTGTCTTTTACAGCGTTCATGTGCACAGACTACAGCCTTGCACACCCTGCACGCAGATGAACATGAGCACACGTGCCCACGCAGATGCGCACCTACAAAATTATTGGTATCGCTTAGTTCCAAGTAGCTGGTGTCGCAAAATCAAGCAGTGATAAGTGTTTTCTTTGGATAATAATACGTATTTACAAACAGGCTCCCTTCTGCCCCCTTGTTTCACAGAATACTGTGCTCAACTTCCCTTTCCTGGATGTTGCACTGTGTTGATCACTGCCCTGCCTCTGCAAATCCTATTTGAAAATCTCATTTGCAGCATAACTGACAACAAAGGCATTACATGGTGTATGCCCTGCATATTCGGCAGGCTATTCCTTGCCTTTGTAAGTTATTTCTAACTTCTAATGAAAATACTGTGCCATCAGTTGATGATCTTTTTTTTTAATTTATTAATAGTCTGTAAAATTAAGTGTGCCTAATCAAGGAATGGATCCTTTCCTAAAAGTGCAAGGTGGAATGCATTAGAGCGGTGGTACAGAAAGCAGATGTTCTTTACTGCAGTAGGCCTTTCTTTGGGTACTCTAGGAAGCAGGGACTTAAACAAAACGTTAAATTGAAGAGGATTCTGAGGTGCAATCACTGCCAGCCAGTGCAAGACACAGAAATCCTCTTTAGATACACATTTTCTCTACATTTGTTTCCAAACTGTAATTCTGCTCCACGATTTAAAAAAAAAAAAAAAAAAAGAAAAAATGATTTGATATTTCAGTCTCTCAGGGCAGCTTCTGAATAATTACATGCAAAATGATCTATTATATATTTATTGAAAATAGTACTGCAGAGCACAAATGTGCGTTTTATTCAGAAAGGTCGTTTTTTAAAACCTCCATCATAGCTGCTTCACTAACGTCCAGGGGGTTTTTGTCATACACACAGCACAGATTTTTTTGATTATGTAGATTTTTTTTTTTCTTCTCCCCCCCCCCCCCCCCCCATTGCAGTTTCATATGCAAAGCATGCATCAGCCACATCCATGCTATCTCCTAAAGCAGTCATTCTGAAACCCAATCTGGGGACAGTGCAGACTAAATAAAATTTCATTTTGATTTGGCCTCCCGCAGAGAATGGGACTGCTTTGTTTCAGCCGACAGAACCAGCAAGCCAGAAAGGTATGTCCTGTTTTGCATGGCTGATGGTGTGACTTGAGGATCACAATCAGGCCGTTCATGCTCTCAGGGCTCGGCATCTCATCCACATCCTGTACCACCGTCTTTTCTCTTTTCCTTGCCATTCGCTTTCCTTCTGTGCCGCCTGCCGTCTACCTGCAGGGCAAAGCTATGGCAGACCCTCGCACTATTGTTTACTTTGGCATATGTTTAATAGCTGCATGGCTGTTTCAGGGTAGGGTTTTTATTTCCCCCACACACCCCCTCCCTTCCCTCCCACCCCCAACTCCCCACCCCCCCACCCCCCCGCCTTTGTTTTTTTTTTTCCCCTTCCCTATCCACGCTCACTTTCCTTATTTTCTAGGTGTTGAATACACAAATACTGACTTAACGGGAAAATTATGTAAGTACTGCTTGCAATGCTTCAGAGATTTTACTAGGAGATTTGTGATGCAGAATTTTATTGTAAATCTGAGGAAACATTTAACAGCTTTGAAGGACTTCAGTTTTCATAGCCCTTTAGAGCTGTTTAGGCAGAAAAGCAGTCACCCATTATAGTTAGGAGAGGAAGAAAAAAATTCGAAAACACTCTTAGAAAGGGGTCTGGCTGCTTTGCCATCTTCACGTGCTTTATAGCTGCAGCTGCCGTGTTTGGCTAGGGGAATATCAGTAAATATTTCTCTCTCTAAATATTAGTATTTATCTTCAAGCCAGTTTGCATTCCAGGAGAGACTGCACAGCGCGCTCCTTGCTACTGCTGCTGCTGCCCCATTTTTCTGAGAAGGTGTTGGCATTCGGGGGAATGACCACTGGCTTAGCCTTTGGACTGGGCAGCAGGATGCCTGAAAGACTCCTTACGGTGCAAACTTGCTCCTCCAAAGAGTGCTTCTCTGTCAAAGATACTCTATCCCTTGTCTCAGAATAATTTTTTTTTTTGGGGGGGGGGGGGGAAGAAGTTTTGGATGTGAAACAAAATTAGCATAAAATTTGCCTCAGACAAAGGGCAAATTTTAATTTTGATGACTATGTATTCCAATATGGACAATGTCCCTGTTTGCTTAGCGAGGTAGAAAACAGTTGTAACTCCAAAGAAAAATTCAATCCTTATAAAATATTTAAAAATATGTAGCCTATCCTAAAGAGCACTGACATTATATGGAAATTTATGTCTTTGGTGATTTGCAAACACAAAGTTGTTATTATTTGCAACATGCTTTTGTAGTAGGCAATGTTAGTAACAGCAGGTTATTCAGAAAGGTCCTATGGAACATACTTGGTCACTATAACACTCTCTGCACATTTTAGCAAGTTTTACACCCTAAATCCATGACGCACAACTTTCATCTTCTAACTCGATTCATATTTCAGTTTCTGAGGGGATCAGGGGTGCAGGCCCTTGGCATAACCATGTGGATCCTTATATGTCAGAGTTTGTGAGTTGAAAGTTCTCCTCGTACCCATTAATTTAAAAAAAAAATAAAGACAAAAGAAAAAAGAAAAGTGAGGGCTCATCCAACAGTTTGGAGAAAAAAAGATGTAAAAATAAGATGCCTCAGTGGCTTCCCTGTTAAGAAGGGTAGGCCAAATTCGAGTTTCATCTGGACGCGTTAACCTTGGCAAACTCCAGTAGGCTTGTCTGCACATGGCAGAGGGCAGGACCTAGACCTGCATGTTTTGTTATTCAGAGAATTTTACAAAGTGAAATGCACTTTGAGAAGACTTTAAATAAACTATCGGTAGTGATGCCACATTTTCTTTAAGACATTTGAGGCTGTAAAGATGCTTCTAAGAGACTATATTTATAAGAAACAAGAGCTACAGATTTTTTAATGGAAATGGTGGGAAAATGATCAGTTCTGTGTGGTTTTTCCTCAGTATTTCTAATCCTCCTGCTTCACCCCTTAGGTATCGTTGGGATGTTTTCCAAGTTGCCAACTCTGCATTTTAATCAGAGTTTGTAAAAATAAGTTCCAACTTCACATTTGCCATAATTTCATTTTAACAGTTAAGTACAAGTTTTTAAGAGAAACTAAGCTCTAGGTGTTGTGCAACAATGTATCCTAGCTCCCTTATGTCAGAACTCCGTGTCCAAGCTGGCTTTTTGTGGCACAAAGCTCATATATTGTCATTAGCTGTATTGGGAAAAAAATAAATAATTAAAGAAGCCAGTACACATGGATCACTTGGAAATTGACAATGATTTTATATAAAATACTCAAGGCAATTAATAGGAGTACTGTTTGTTTATTTCCAGGGATGAAGTATTTTTTTTAAATAGTGATGTTCATTACAGTAAAGGGAAATAATCTTAGCTCCAGAATGTACTTTCTGTTCTAGTTTTGTTATTAATTATGTAACAGTTGTATTTAACCAGGGACTAATGCAAACTTTGTTCCAGTGTTCTTAGGAGATCAAAGTTCCTTTTTTAGACTGGTTTATTAGAGCTGTATCTCGTGGTCATATTCTGGATCAGTGAAAGAAGTGAGTGGGTTTTGGAAGTTAGTTTTGCATGTATCACTCCCACAGAAAGAAAACTGTAAAAAACACTAGCCTGAAGTCCAGAAACGAAGACTTCATTCTTAGATAGTCTTATAAGGCTGCCCTCAGTGGACTTAGCAGTATTCCTCCTTATTTATAGTTGTGTGCTTAATAAAGGAATAAGATCCAAAATCCCAAAGCAGCTAACGCTATCACACTGTAATTGAAAAAAAAACCAAACCCACTACAAGATACTTGGGCATGTAACATTTACTTATGTGTTTATTTTTTAATGCAAAGGGTTCCGTAATTCTCAGCTCTCTGACTTTTCTTTCTCTTTTTGTTCTTTACCTCAATGAGGTGACATGACTCTACCTAAGCCCCATCTGTGCCCAGAGTCCTGTGGAGAAAACAGATCATCCCAAACAGAGAATGTATGGCAGATTGAAAACTAGATGAATGTAGTCAGGAGACAAATGCCCACTAGTAATTATTTTATATATATATATATACACACATGCATACCTGCATGTAAGTTAGCTACATGATATTGGCATATATGTGTATGGATGTATATCTGTATATACAGATACATACATAGATGCATACACAGAGCTAGAGAGAGATTTGGGGCACTGTCACCAGAGTCCCTGGGGCCCAGCAGGTCTACATAATAATTGGCTGATCTCAGGTCTGATGGAAAGTCTCAGCAACTCCACAACTGATGGTCTTAGGAAATTCTCCTGGAAAAAAATCACAGTCATATGATGATAGTATCTGTCTAAAAACTTGCAGAGGTCAGTAGGATCCCAGACAAAAAGATATGGCTCTAGAATCAGGGCCCAAAGATTTGGCAGTAGCCCTTCAGACAAGTCAGGGACAGACTAATTAACAAACCTTTGAAAAAAGTGGCATAAATCTTCCATAACACTGGGCTTGGGACCTACCAGCAGAATTAATGGACCACTCATTCTCATTTGACTCTAACTCCTCGTTCTGATGTTCTTACTTTATACACCCAATTTGACCAACACCAATAAAAAAGATCTGAGAAACTGGTAGGAGATACTATAAAATTACATATCAAAGGGCAATTGACTAGGAGCAGATACGATAAAATTATATATCAAAGGAAAGCAATAATATCCTGTCAGCAAGTATGAGCATAGGAACCCATTGTGTTCACAGTCCAAAAGGGGTGAGGAGTAGAATTGCTATGGTTTAAGATATTTTTACCCAATCTCCTCAGAAATAATTTTTTTAAAAAATCAAAGTTAGATTTAAAAAAAAAAATAGAAAAGGTGAAGTTAATCATAGACTTACTGTTCAAGTTCACTGGAGCAACAGTATCTCTAAAAATGAATGCCATCACTTAAACTTTCATTTGATACTGTTTCAGGCTTTCAGAAAGTTGCCTTTCTTGTCCACAGAAAGTGGACTTTTCTCAGAATTAGGGGGGTATTCTCTACTATAAAGAGTTATTCTTTCTATAATTCTTGTTTTAAATTAAAATCTAGCAAAACAATCTAAGTAGCGATCAAATGTCTGAGTGTAAACAGAAAACCAGCTCTGGACCAAAGCTAAAGAAGCAGAGCTAACAAGCAGGCATTAACTTTGTTTAGGAGTAGAGGCAGAACCAAAGAGCTTAGCCCAGCAGCTACATTGGAAACCTAATATTTCCTGAGCAGAGAATGGAAAAGGAAATTTGGAAACTGTAATAAAAAAAAAAAAAAATGAAAGAAAGAAGGAACCAGAAAATCTTGTTATTTGTAACATATACACACCGCTGGAAAATCCACCATCCATCCACCCAGGGATACTGCTTCTAAGAAGTACAGTTTGAGAGAAGTTCGAAGAACAGAAGTTTGAAGTCGTGATAGTCCAAGTCTTGAAAGATATTCTCGAAACAAAATGCACCTTGACCTCCCATGTGTAAGGGCCTACAAACATGTTAAGATTTTATTGATTATATTGAAAAAATAGACAGTGTGTCTTGGTTAACTATTTATCACTCTTTTCTTATCAACACTTGAAAAAATATTTTTGTCTACAAAATATGGGGTGGGTGAAAGAAATTACGTGTGAATATCTAATGAGTATTATATAGCACATAAATGGACTGCAGATTAATAAAAGCATCCTCTCCTTCATTAACTGTTCTTTACCCTATGGGGGTGGAGAAGGTTAGGTTATAACCGCATTATGTCCTCACAATAAAAATACATTTAGTATCCTAGAATCTACTGCAATTGGTTATTCATTATATATAATTTTCTTTATTTTTGAAACCCTTTCCCTCTACCAGCTGTCTGACAAAGGCAAGCATGAAACATTCTGAAAATAAACTTTTGGAATCATTTGCATTCAATGGGAAAATTCCACTGGTAAAATAGTATTCATTAAATTTTTCTAGTGATGGACAAATCTCAGAAGATTCAGAGGAGTGTTTCAGACAAGTATAACAATACCAATGTTTGTTTACAATGTTTTGAAAAAAAGTCTCTACTGTTGTCGTATCCAGGAACCTCCAAATAATCACATTTTTTTGTTGTTCTTTAATGATGTCTAGCTTTGCTTCTGTCCCCTCCTGAGGTTCCTTTACTTTGCCAAGCAGAGCAATGTCTCCTCGTGGGTGACAGGCTGCATTTCAGAGGAAATTAATTCATTCTCCAACCCATGTTTCTTTCAGGAATAAGCACAAAATCTTGTTGCAGAGAGCAGCCACAGGAGGTACCAGGCAACATTTTCTTACGTAGGTTTTTTATTATTTTGCTTCTTTCTCTTTCTCTCCTCTGAATTAAATTTTTCCTAAATATGTGTATTTTTTCTTGCTGTAGAGGTAATAAAAGGAGATTCGTACACCTTAAAATTGGAACAAGAGAGATAGAGCTGAGGGAAGATTTACGGTATCCTCTCAATCTCTTGCTATTCTCACACGAGAAATCCAAAGTAAATCGAAATACTTAACTTTAAAAGGATAAGAGGGGAAAAAAAACCCAAAAGAAATGGTTAAATAAGATCCACTAGTACCTCAATTCTGTTGGCCATACTGTAAATCATAAACAGATTTATATTTAATGGAACTGAAAATTTGGAGCTACTTTTTGTAGGTTGGCGGAAAGAAGGAAGATGAGGATCTAATTTTTGTGATTCTTCTCTCTCTCTCTCTTTTATTTTATCCTTTTTTTTTTTAAGAGATTCAGTTAGGATCCCAATTTGCGCTTTAGGGAGGTAAAGATGAAAAGACTAAAAGCTGCCTCAGTAGGATCAGCTAAAAGAGCAAAATAGATCTGGGTGTTATCAGGTTAACAATGATAACTCACCTTAAGGTCCCTAAAAATAGAAGTGAAAGAAGCACATCAGTACTGAAGAGCAAGGGGGCCAGAACAAAATTCTGAAGATCCCCATAATTAACTGGCAGAGGGTCAGATGAACACTTATTAAAATGCAACAAAGCACAACGGGGTGTCTCAAAGATGGAGTTTCGATCTTAGCCATGAAATCCTTGGTTCTGTCAGTTCCAGCCAGGCCTGCCATGTTATTTTAATAAGCACTTTTCCCTACATACTACCTTTGAGAATTTGGGGGGACATTTATGGGGAGCGTTAAAAGGGCAGTTTATAGACAATTTACAGGACAAACCTCCTTGGAAAGTATAGCGAGAATGTCATTATGGGTGTATTTTAAGATGTATTTCTGTGTGATATTTGAAAGCTATGAGATAAATGCATCAGTTTATCTGCCGGTTTCAAAGGTAATAGTACATGTTCATTAAGAAATAGAAAATTTACAGTGTGATATCCCTACCTTACCCTAATGCTGCTAAATACTACATAGCTTGTCAACATCTTTTTTTACAAAATTTGTACGATACTCTTAAACTACCTCATCAGATAATTTTGATGAAGATCAGTATTTCACTTCACAGTTTACTCACACCAACTCTCACCCCACCCTAATCCAAAACCAGATGTCCAGGCAATAAATGTAGATAAACAGTCTTGAAAAAAACAGTTTTAAAGCTTTCTTGCCCATAAATGTTGCTTCTTATAATAAAAAATAAGTCTGTGTTTAAAACTGTAGACTCTGTCTGATTCCACCTGATTTTAACACCATTCTAATTTGGCTGATATATTTTGTTTTCAAGTTAAGAAGTGATGCCAGAATTGGTCAATTAAAGAAAACTGAAAAGCAGGGATAGCTGTGGGCACCTCTGAGACATGGGGGGAGGGGCAGGGGCAGGGGGTGACGACAAAGGTAGGACAGGACCATGGTGAATAACTTCCTTCCTCAGCTTCATCAGCAAAGCAAAGCTGTACTCCATTTGCCAACACTGACATGTGTTGTATCCAATGTGTTTAGTACATTGTTTATTGAAAAATTTTTGAATGGAATATAATCCAGAGTATATTGTTACATCGGGATTTACAGACTTTTTCTTATAGCATAATATATTGGCAAAACAGGAGAATGTTATGAGTAGCTGATCTGGCTGAAGTCCTCAAGCACGTTGCTTTAAGGCAGTGTAAGTTTGTTAGTGTATTTAAATCCAGCAATTTAAATTTTTTCCCAGGTGTATTTTGAAGTGCAGTAATGTTTAGCTGCTCATATGTGGGAGGGGAATTTTGGTTTCTTTTTTTCTTTAGTAAGCAAGATTATGGCATCTTGGGTTTTGTAATTCCTTCATAAATTATTTTAAGTTTGCTTTGCATATGTGCATACCCACACACACATATTTACCACTTGGAGGACAAGTTGGATAAAGCAGAAGTGTAATATCACACCTTCCCTCTCCCGAATGGAGGACTGGCCGTCAGCGGGTACCCAAAGCGGTATGTACTCCCTGGAACACAAAGAACAAAATGCTCTATAGGCAACTGTCAATAATCTGGCCTCAAATCCTCATTGCTGGGTGACTCCTTGTTCTCTTACAGTCGTGACTCAGTAAGCAACAATGCCGTGGTACAATGACAAAGAGGACCCCGGTCTTCCAAAATCCTGCCCTCCCAAATTTGTTATATTAAAAGGAGTTCAAGTCAACTTCAGCCCCCAAATGTGTAACCACAGCCCATGATGAATGCAGTGTGGGGTTTTCTAGTGGGGAAAAACAGGGGTTGTAGGGTGTTTAAAATTGACCAAATTTTGCTTCACTGAAGGGGGAAGCAAAATAGGAGAAGAGGAGGAAATGAGAGAAACAGTCATGAGAAGGTCCCAAGACAAAGCAGAGGCAAAAGACCTTGGGGCACAGAGTTGATAATGTGGGTAAAAAAAAAAGCTGGAGAAGGGAAACTTTTTGCTCCAGTTTCTTATACAGTTTCTTATATGATCAAGAGGACAGAATTTTGTGCACTTTCCAACAGATCTGCACCAAAGGTTATACTGCATTCGTGCCAGCCACTGCCCAAAGGCTGCAGGTCTACAGCACCATGAGGACTGGAGGGTCCCCTTGAACCAGAGGTGCAAAAAAATACAAAATCCTGCCTGAATTTCACCTCTGTATTGCTCTTGCATTTTTTGTTCAAAACAGAAATCTTCTCCTCATCCTTCTCCTTCTGTCTGTGAGTCTTTCTCATCTTCATTTAAGGTTATCTAGGAAGGATGCAATAAAGCAAAATGAAGGAGGAAAGTATTTTTGGTGGTTCTGCTAAGAGCATAGGCACAGTTACAGCATGGGGCCCATGAAACCAACAGTTACTACTTCATGTGGAATGACTGACTGTCACATCAGTTTGCTCTCTGACCTTCCAAAAGGATGTCAGAAAACAAGATGCTCTTAATGTGGAGTGGTTTGTGAATTTAGTATTGCAATAAATGCATCCTGGAGAGTCTGTCAGCTTGGTGTGCAACACCATTGCAAGGCAATCTTATCTCTGTAAGAACAGTGACCTTGTTTCCCTGACTGGGGATGTCAGTTTCCTCCATTATCTTAACTGTCCTGCCTGACACTGGTTGTATTTGACCTTCAGGTGGGACAACAGGAATGTCCCTTAGACTACTTCTTTTCATCAAATCACTCATTCTCTCCTTATCCTCTGTGGGTCCTCACTAGTCTCTGAAGTCTAGATATATTTACAAGTGTAGGTTTTCACTGATCCTACCCTGCTTTTTTGCCTGGTTTTTTTTTTTTTTTTCACAGTGCCCAAAGCTGTCTTTCATAGTCATACTCTGCAGAAAGTCATTATGCATTTAAAAAATTCAAATTCAATGACACCATAGGTCTGTAAAAAAGACTGATATGCCTTCTTTCTCTCCTCCAAGTACAACACATGGGCACTAATCATTTGCTCAGTATTTCCAGGCATTCACAATTCAGTTAGAGCAAGGAGCTATCACATGGAAACCCTGGATAAACAGCCACTCTCTGTGTACAGGCTACCTGTAAACTACATGACCTGTAGATCCAGTGATCCTAGACATAGTGGTTGCATCATATATGGACCTCATACACTCAAAGCCACAGTAGTTTGCTTCTCTGATCTCCCAGGTAAACCACAATTTTCCCATGAGGAAATCTTGGCAAATCTTGTTGGAAACAGGTGCAGCAGGTGAATCTTAATTGGGTATGTTCCTCCACCTGAGGCTTATTCACTACAAGAGAGAAACTAAAAACCATGAGCCGTGTCGTGTGGAAGGAACTGAAGCTAAGTGGAAGTCCTGCCTGAGTTCGTCTTCCATAAGTCATACTTTTCCCTGCTGAGACCCTTTCTCTTGGACCTTTTCCAGCCCTGTAATCACTCCTTCACCCCACAGAAGTCAAAGCACTGTTTGTCTTTCCAGACACAGGTTCAATAACACAGGAGCCATGTCAGGAATACCAGCTTAAGGAGTCCAAGCCCGCATGTCCCATCTGGGTGTCAGCATACAGTTCTGCCAGCTGACCCTTAACCTGTCTTTTGACACTAAGCTCAGAGAGAATACCTCAGTATGCACTCTGTCTGCCACAGCACTTTCTGTCATTTTCATGGTCTCAGTATTGCCATGCCATTATTGACATCCAGTGTCCTTACAGCCCCTGAAAACCACCTACTTGTCCAGTCTGGGATAAGACATTCTTCCATACAGAAAAATACAACATAACCACTTCCTCCAAGATCTCATGTTCCTTCCTATCCTCCTGCAGCACAAGTTCACCAGCATCCTGACCCTTCTACCATCTGTTCAGTCTTCAGAAAGCTACTTTCCAACAGCTGCTTGTACATGGAGGGAGAACAACCCTGGAAAAGTCATCCTGCAGGCTTGACTACCACACAGAAGGAAATTTCCAGGGAGAATTAATTTCCTGGTCCTCTTACTGTCAGGAGAACAGGATTCACTCAGCAATAGGTTATCACCTTCCCACATTGAACTGCAGGTGAATATTTTTTTTGAAGATCCATTAAACTTGCTTTTCATTAATGGCTTCCACACATGAAGTGGCTGGTCCCTGTAGCTCTCACACAAATTAACCATTTATCACTGTTTGTACAGATAAGACAGTAAAACTTAAAACAGTAACAGGACTATCTTCATCAGTTAGTCCATGTAAAAGGCAGGACCTTGAACGTGCCTGGAAGACATCTGCCTGACTTGTTCTTGAAATCTCCCAGCAGTGGAGATCCCACAGTCTCCCTAGGTGAAGTAAATGATCTTCTCCAGTGCTTATCTATTCTTACAATTAGAATTTTTTCTTAATGTCTAACCCAAATCCCTCTTGCTGTGATTCAAGGCTATTACTTCTTGTCCTATCCACATTGGGCTTGTCATACAGATTAATCTCTTTCTCTTACATATCTCTCAGTTGCTATCATTTCTTTCTCAGTCTTCTTTACTTTTATATAGAATCGAAATCTACAATCCCTACACCTTTTATTAATAGGTCTTGGTTTTTGGTCATCCTTGTTCTTTTCTGACCTCTGCTCTCCAAGCTGTACTGACCTCTTTTTAAGGCCAGTGGTCAAAAAGTGGACACAGTACATCACTGGAAGGATCGCTAGCACCAAGCAGAACCCAGATCATATACTTATTCTTTCTTCCTTAAGAAAAGGTTGGTTTAATTGGTTTAATCCATAGTGCATCTGCTCTTCTGGCTGTAAAAGGTTGCTACGTAATAGCAGTTGGATTTTTAATACACTGTTTAGGAAGCTAAGGAACGGCTTTTTAGCATTTTTAGCATTTTAAATGCTCTCCGAGCATTTCTTTGCAGAATTTTGTCATCACTAGCATTTGCAATACAATTGTAAGGCAGAGAAATATTATTGTCGCCATTTTTCCAACAAAGAGGCTGCAGCACTGCAAAATGTGCTTTGCAAAGGCATATTTTGTCTCATGCCTTATGAGGAGAAAAAGCACTGCCTGATTCTTCTGTACAGGATTCTGCAGTGTATTTGAAATCTCCTTCCACAAAACATGATTATTCAATGAGTGTGTTCATAGTGCAGGTTTCCAAGCCAAGTCTCTCTGCTTAAGGGCTCTCAAAGGTGCTTAACTGCAAGCTCATATGATTAATATTTTGTTCATTTCTGCATTTTCCATTTAAGTACATAAGTTTTGGTTTCTCGTGTACTCCAGAGCATTTTGCCAAATTGTTTTATCCATCTTGGGACAGTTGGTCAAGGAGAAAGGCAGGATGGCAGCTGGAGAAGATTGGACCAGAAAAGAGCCTGAGGAAGAGGCATCAAGTGAGAGGGGAGAGTGTTTCTCTGTGCAGAGATAAGGCAGATGTATTTATCTCTAGACCCTACCTTTATCCAGAATATGGAATCTTTCCAAGTTTTCTTAATTTACAGCATTCCTCTAATGTCAACAAACACCTGAAGCCCACTTAAAATGTGACTGATCCATCAGAAAAAGATAACAATCTACTATTGCTATTCAGTTCTCAATAGCTCAAGTGACAGTGGTCTTCATAATGCAGCAGAGGTTTACAGCTTCTAAAGTACACATGCACAAATCAGAACAGTTCTGCCTAACCTCATTTCTGCCATTTTCTTTTCCTTTATTTTTTTTTTAATCTTAATCTAGTCCTCTTGTTTCTATGCATAGATATGCATTATAAAATGTGATGTGACATCAATTTCCATCACTGCTAGGGTTTTTGCACATGATGCAATCTGGTGCTCCAGTGGCATGTTCTCATGTGACATAAATTGAAATCACAGTGGGTCATAATGCAGCACAACAGGTGCACCAAAATGTTTTAAATGGTTTCTATTCTTTTTTTATTTGTCTTTTTTTTAAAGCAAGTCAGAATCAAGAACAATGGCAGCCATTAAATTAGTTCTGCAAATCCTTACAGGCAGAGCAGCTGGAAAGAGGGGATTGGGGAGAAGACTTTTTTTGCTGTTTGCAAGGAGGATGCAAATGCAGTTGTGCAGTGTAAACCACATATTATATTTTTCGTCTTTCATGTGTTGTGATAAAAGTAGTTTTCTTACCAGTATAACATGTTTCATTAATACAATGTTTAAATAATTAAATACAGCAACTCTGGAGGCGATGGCTAAGATAAAAGTTTGTAGGCAATCCATTATTGTGATCAGACAGTACTTCTTAAAACCCATGGAGATGCAATTTAGTAATTTAACTTCTGAAGTCGGTTGTTTAATAAACTATTACATTTTAATATAGTTTTGTTCTTGTCAAAGGGAATGATTCATTTCCCCTCTGTCAATTGTTCCAGCTGAAGTTATTAGTGGTTCCAGGGTTGAGGGGGTGCTGGGATCCTGTTTGAATATCATTACCATGCTGTTCCCACTCTCTAGACATTGCTACTGTAACGTCACACGTGTGATCTTTACTGGTTATAATTACTTTGTAGGGATAGCAACTGCCATCATTTGAGTCTTCAGTACTGATAGATTTCATTAAGTTTAATACTGTTGGCAGAGAGTAAGATACTGGTTAAGTGGGATATATAATTAGTTGTAGTAGGATTAAGTGAATGTTAGCACACTCTAATAATGGGCATCCCAGAAAGAAACCTGGCAAAACCATTAAACAGAGGGCACATACTAGCAGGCAAACTAAACGTTCTCTCTGCCTCTACCAGAGTTTGTCATAGTTTTAAACAGATTTGCCTGTTGAAGTTGCAATATAATCTTATTGTTCTTCTTTCTTTATTAAAAAGCTTTTTAATCAGAAATGTATTCTTAAAAACCCGAAGGCTGGGTTTCTCTTTATTTGCCTTTCCCCTCCAATGAAGATGTCAGTTATATAATGTTGGGGTGTAGGATTAATACTGTCTGTTCAGCTCCTTCTTTTGCAAGTTGCTGCCAGCTGATAAGATACTGTTAAAAGACAGGCTTGGTAATCAGTTAACTCATGCTCCATATGGCCATCCATTAGCTGTAGCAACCAAGGATGGTGGACATTCCCGTGCTACTTCTGCACGTGCCAAGGGAGCAAAGACCAGGGCAGCAGCACCCACTGTGCCTTCAGCTGGTCGATGCAACTCACCAGCTGTGGAGACCATCTCAGTGCGGTGTGACAGGTCGCTGAAGATTAGGGAGCGAGGGCCTTTCTGCAGGCATTTGCTTATCACTGGCCTGGGGGACACTTGGGATTATTTATTGCCGAGTCCTTTACCACAGAACTTAGAGTTCTGAGATAAAAGGCACGTACCAGAGCCCCCACCGTCTCTACAGCTGAAGAGATGGAAATTGGCATTATTTGAAATTCAAGGAGTTTTTACTGTACACAGGAATAATCCAAATGTGGAACGGGATTTGTTATTAACTGTAAATCCCCTATCCCCTAAGAAAACCAGAGTAAATGCAGGAAATAAGCTCCCATTTATATACCATAGAGACAATGCTTCATTGTCACTTATATTTTAAAGTCACAGGTGAAAAGTAAATGGAAAGTGGGAGCAAATATCAAGGTGTTAGTGGCATTGATCCTTCTACAGTGCAGTCAATAAGAATTTTTGTAGTTTACTTGCAACCAGTGAGAGAAGGCTTACATATACAGGGTATTTGATGGTTTATTCTTTAGAGCATGTGTTATTCTGCATCCAAGTCAAGAAAAGGGGAAATGTCTTCACATTTCTTTTTCTGTTAGCTCTGCCCATTTCACATTTATTTTCTCTTTACATTGTAGTATTTTAAGAAACTTTTAAATATTTATTTAAACACATAAAAAAAGAACCCTGTTAAAATAATTCCAGGTATGCATTTCCAGAATGCCTGAAGCTTATTGTTACTAGGTACTTGTGAGGCATGTAAGAGCTAATAAAAAGAGAGGTGCAAACAGAATTTTCTTAGACATGCTATAGAAATTTTACTCAGTCCAGCTCAACACTATCATCTTTAAGTTTCCTCTCACAGAGGAACATTCCCAAAAAAAGATTATTATTCTTCCACAGTTGTGTGCAAAATCTCAGGAAAATACTTTCCTTCTTTGCATTTAATTCTTCTCTCTATATTTAGGACAGCCTGTGCCATAACCTTCCTGGGGTGGTACATGGCTAAAACCAACCTGGCTATCTCAGCATCCCAGTGCAGTATCCATTGCAGACATATGTTGCCAAATGCACATGGCAGTTCAGCTCTCCTGAAATGTGGTCCATAGCACTGTCCATTCCACTCTTTGTTTATTTGTGTCCAAAAGATTTTCGGTTTTCTTTGACACTCTCTGGGTTTCAGACTTAGAGGAGGCAGTAGCCAGAATGCCCATGCTGTAAAATTTTGGCTTCAGACAAAGTGGCATCTTTTCTCTAAGAATGTACATGAGTTACTAAACACCACCCATCCCACACTGATATTATACTCTCTTTCGTGGTCGCTGTCTCTCAAACTATTGGACCCATATAGATATTTCATTCCAATCCTTAAGTTCCATATACTGGAATTGTACAGGATAAATCACACTGAGCATTTGTGTACAGGTATATTTGTCAGTACCATTGTTATCATTTGGCAAAGTTATATTTTTCTTCTTGTTCCTGTGAGTCTGCCAATGAGAGTTGCATGAAACTTGTTGCATGCTGCAATGAGTATAAACCTAGAGTGATTTAAATGTTCTCTATTTGCATTTCTTTACTTATTATGCTTTATGAGCTCTACAAAGATGGTTTCTACGTAAGAGAATGTAGGTGTAGTGAAAAGCTAATTCGCTGTCAATATGCTAGTCTTATTTCAAATTTCTGCCAAACTATATGTCCCTTTTTCAAATTCATTTTGGATATATCATAGAGTCATAGAATCACAGAACCACAGACTGATTTGGGTTGGAAGGTACCTACAAAGCCCATCTAGTCTCAACTGCCCTGCCATAGGTGGGGACACCCTCCACTAGACTAGGTTTCCCAAAGCCCCATCCAACCTGGCCTTGAACACTGCCAGGGAGGGGCAGCCACAGTTTCTCCAGGCAACCTGTGCCATGGCCTCATTACCCTCACAGGGAAGAATTTCTTCCTGATACCTAATCTAAATCTACCCTCCTTCACCTTAAGGACATTATACCTTCTCCTGTTACTCCATGCCCTCTCCAGCTTTCCTGTAAATCCCCTTCAGGTACTGGCAGGCTGCAATAAGGGCTCCCCAGAGCCTTCTCTTCTCCAGGTTGAACAAGCCCAACTCTCTCAGCCTGTCTTCATAGAAGAGGTGTTCTGGACCTCTGATCATCTTTGTGCCCCTCTTCTGGATTTGTTCCAACAGGTCCATGTGTCTCTTAGATTGGGGATCCCAGACCTGGATGCAGAACTCCAGGTGGGTCTCAAGAGAGCAGAGTAGAAGTGCAGAATCATTTCTCTCAACCTACCGATCACAATTATTTTGATGCAGCCCGGGATGTGGTTGGTTTGCTGGGCTGCAAGCACGCATTGTTGCATCATGCTGAGCTTCTTGTCCAACACCACCAAGTCCTCCTGCTCAAGGCTGCTCTCAATCCATTCTCCAGTGAGACTGACATTGTGCTTGGGGTTGCCCCAACCCATGTGTAAGACCTTGCCCTTTGCCTTGCTGTGATTCATGAGATTCACATGGGCCCACCTCTCAAGCCTGTCAAGGGCCTCTGGGTGTCATCCCTCCCCTCCAGCATGTCAATGGCACTTGCAGCTTGGTGTTGTCAACAAACGTGCTGCAGGTACACTCAATCCCACTGTCCATGTCACCATCAAAGATGTTTAAAGAGCACCTTTCCCAATATTGACCCCAGAGGAGTATCGCTTGTCACTAGTCTTTACTTATATGCACATAAATCTTTGCAAACTGCTATACCATGCATATATAATGCTGGAGATATTGGGTCTGTGTACAATAAGAAAAGCTTCCTTGTTTTTCACAAAGTGGAGACGTAAAAAACAATGGTATTCTTGCTACCTATGCATCACTTTTAGCATTATGGCAGCCTAGGCACTGGCATAATAGAGGCATCAGATAAAATAATAATAGTCAAATGATGTTTGCAAAGTTGAGCTCGTAAATGTCAAAGGTGATTTGAAGTGGACAAGAGTGAGTCTTAACAAATCAACTAGGGGCTGCTGGCAATTGTTTCTGTTCTTGGTTCTTATTGAAACTAATATTGGACAAATTGAAAGAGTGATTGCCTTAGAGCCTTCACAATGTCTTTACCAATCTGTTGCCCATTTCCATAAAAAATGGGAGTGAAAATGGCAGCTGACTTCTTTTGACCTCTCTCAATTTCACTGTGGCTCCTGTTGGAGGCCTGAAAAAGCAGTTTTTCAGACAGACCATTATCTGGCATAGCAAGTAACTTGGCAGAGAAATTGAAAAATATCACTGAAATCATCTATTTAAGCCTGGTCTTTCCGTATGTGTTATGATCAGAATAGTAGCAAACCAGCAAAAAAGAGAAAAGTCTCAACTTGCAAGTGGATGAACAAATGAAGATAGTTCTTTTGCCAGGCATTTTATTTTGCTGTGTCAATTTTTTTTCCCTGTTCCTTGTCATTTGACTGTCATCGGTACAGTAAGATAAGAAGCTACCTGGAGTGCCTGAATCCTAGTCCTCCTCATCTTCATAACTTAATGGTCATAAATCATGTACTAAGAGCTTCTTTGATCCACTTACCTTGCTAACTCCTTCCCTTTCCTCAGATTAAACCATGTTCTTGAACCTGAACTCCCACTAAAGTTTCTCTTCTCAGCAAAAGCCAAGACCTATCTTCTGTGCATATCAGAAGTGTGCCGACACATGGTTTCCCTCAACTTCCTCTGTAACTAATGACAGAGATCTTTGTTTCCTTTGAAGGCAGGTCAAGCTATCTAGTAGAGGATTTACTTTTAGGAAGCATGTTTCTTTTCTAGAGGGAGCTTCAGAGAACTACTCTCCTAACTTTCATTCACCTTTCAGGTACCTAAAATGAGGTAGAGAGCTGGAGCCTCTGTGACTTTGTGAAGCCCTTAAAATGAGTGTCTCAAGACCTTAGTCCATGCTGCAGATCACTCAGCCTAACAGTGCTGGGATTACTCAGCAAACATCTGACTGCATCAAGTGGACCCTATTTCCACCTCAGCTGTCTTTCAGCAAGCTGTTTCTTTCTGCCTCAACCCTGTGTTGCCAGACAGTATCAAGATTGCTATGGTCCTCCCTTCCCTCACACACAGAGCATATGTGCCATGTTCTTCATCCTCTCCCAAATTAGCTGTAGGGTTTAGAGGTTCTCTCACAACTGCTTCTGCCTATTATTCTGCTTGGGCTTCTAATCCTAGTTTCCCTAACTGCTGTCTGGTCACCAGCCTCTTCTGACGCTGGGGAAGCAGATACCTTTCACTCTCCTCTTCCACAGAGGCTAAGCACTTCATAGACATAATAATGATTTCATCTGGGAAAGGAATTAAACCCTTTTTGACTAACCAAGCCAGACATTTCTTGCCTTAGTTTCACAGCCAGAAGAGCCCAGGTGCCCTTTCTTAAAATTTCATTTGCTTCTGAACATAACCTTTAGTGCTGTGAGACTTTAAAAAGACATCTTATTTGTCTTTGGAATATCTTAGCTAAAGATTTTGGCTGAAAATTCAAGGTTAGGCTGCTGTTACTGAGAATAAGATTTCTCTTGTAGTGAGTTCCGGGTTGTTGAACGTAACGTGATTGTTGTATCAGAAGCAGATTCTTTGAAAAAAAGCAGATGCACAGTTTTTCAGCAACAAGGAAAAAACCAAAATCTTGTTTCCTTTTGTATGAATGGAAAGAAACAATTTTGACTTCAGAGATTTCTTCTCATTCACTTTTTGCCTTTGTCCATTGCGAAGAACCACTGTGTTCAATTACGGACAGAAGTATCAGATATACTCAGACAAAGCATATCACAGCCATTTGGTTTCTCTCAGCAATCTTGACATAGTGCTAAGGAAGAAACTGCATGAACAAGAAAGACACTAAAACAGCAAAAACAGAGCCAGTTATAACTGCAATTCTGAGACTCATTGGAGCTAAGTTATTGACTGACCATGTTATAAAGTTATAATGCCACAGCAGTAGCTCAGGTTTTCTGTGGAGCTACCCTAGCTTGCAGTGGAATTAACACAGTTGCCATGTTGCTGCAAAATACTCTCCTATAATTGGGAACTCATTAGGTGATGTGCTGCAGCTGGCTCCTACCATTCCTCTGATTCCTGATTTCAGAAAACCTGATTTTCATCCAGGGGCAGAGTTTAAAAGTACAGAACTGTGGTTGCTAGGCTTAAAATTTGACCTATTTTTGGCCAGGTTTTCTCTACCATGTGACTTTTTTCCAAATGATTGTTTTGATTTTATTTAATTTATTTTTATTTCAGTTTGTCACACTTCAGAGCTCCAGGGCTACCCAACTATTAAGGGATAATATAACCAGATAGGTGTAGATTCCAACTACAGCATTCTTCCTTGTAATGCTTTGGTGTTCTGGATCTATGGAGTTTGCAGTCTGAATATCATTATTTCACTCACAAACACGCTTCTACTCCCATGGGGCTCCTATATTAACCTCCTACTTTTCTCTGTAAAACTCGGGTTTTCTTTCTCTGTTCTCCCTACACTGATGCCAAGAATGACCCAGTTCACATCAGAGGTTCTCAGCAGTCAGGATCTATCTGTGGTGTCACGGTCTCATAAAGATGTGTCTGAACATAAAGGTGACTAAGGTTTTTATTACTATGCATGATGTAATGCACACATACATACACATTTTTCATGTGTATGTATGCATGTTGTAATGCATACATGTTCCATATTTCTTTGTTCCAGAAGAATAAAATTCTGGATTTTTTGGTCCTTCGTCTTGGGCAAGTTTTAAATATCAGACTATCAGTGATATACAGATTCCCTAAAAAGACCTCCCTTAATATTTAAGACAAGAACCGGGAGACAGCTTGAGTAATGCCTTTATTTTCATGAGGGCCAAGGTTTTGATATTGCTGTTTTGGTTTTCCCGCCAGAGATTTGTTTTCTGCGTTCACAGAGGAAGACACACAGATTTTTTTTTCTATAAGATGTGAAGTGCTGAGCAGTGAGGATAAAACAGGACTCTGTTAGCTAGTGAGGGCAGCTAGGGTGACCAAATTGCCCACCCTCCAGGAGAGTTGCATTCTGTGCTGTTGCAGGTGCTGGGGATTCAGAGTAGCGTGGCTCACCTCTAGGACAGGTGTGGCATTAGATTTCAAAATCCACACCCTTGGCAAGGGACCAGAATAAAAGGGAATTGTGGCAGGCAGCAGCATGGGAGGTAGGGCTCAGAGTGGTTGGAAAGTGAGCTATCTCTGCGGAAGTATTAAGCATGACCTACTGTCCTCTTCCTCCATTTGCAGTGCTCTGGTCCAGCAGGTTTGCAGTCTCCAGGGTCACATGCACGGACACTTTTCCTCCACCCCTGCCGATCCTCTTATGTAAAAGTACTGGTATTGTGCTGTTCCTCTCTTTATCCAAGGGAAGCGGCTGGTGCTGACTGGTAAATTGTGGCAGTGCTCTGGGTGAGACATGGCTCATCCACAAGCTTGTGAAAGGGTGAGCAGACAGTAGGTATCCTGCCCACCCCCTCCCCATATGGGTACCAACAGTGTGGACTATTCGGGGGCACGACAGAGGGCTCCCCTCCTGCCCATTTGCAGGAGTCATGGCTTGCCTCAGACACAGCTTTGATTACATTATTCTGCAGTACTTTGTGGGCGACAGGCTCTTTTCCAAAATGCCTTTCTCAAGCATACATCTCGCCTTTCCAGGCACACCACCCTTCTTTTTTCTATTCTCAGAATATTCTTTTTTGGGGGTTCAGTAGCAGTACAGAAATCCCCTGAATCTGACCTTTGCAGAGGACTGGGAAAGGGTAAAAATTACTCTTTTTAAACCTGTCCTTTAAAGTGATTTCTAAAGAAACAACAGCCAGTGAGCGTTTTTACTTTTATCCTTGTTTTATTTTTAACTTTAGCAATAGCAAATCTTGATACCCTTCCCCCTTTTTTATGGAGACTTTCTAGGGGACTTCGCAACTTGCTGTATTCAGAGTTCTTTCTCAAAGAGATGACTGAGCCTTTTTCTCGTATGTTTGTCAGGAATTTAAGACCCATAAGTGCTTATGGGGAGAAAAACACTTCTAAAGAGTATGATTTAAATGTCCCATCCTCCTGTCATTAGACATCTTCCAATCCTTTGTCCCTTTCAGTGTCATAATCCTAGCAGTTCTCCAGGCTCCTGATTAGTTTTCTAAGGGAAGCATGGGAATCAGTACCTGAAAAACAAATGGGTTTGTTAGGGACAGTAAAGATTTTTTGATGGCTTATTTATATGTTTAAAGAAGAGATAGCAAGTAAGTACATTATATATATAATTGTAAGTTGGATAATTATATATATATAAACTTGTAAGCTCTCCTATACCATGCTCTTTGTCAACAGGAATGAAAAGGTAGTTGTAGTATCCTGGTTAAAAACACAATCCAATTATCAGAATCCCAAGGCTGTTTTCTGCATCATATTCTGTTGTGGGGTTTGGGATGTTGGGTTTTTTTGTTGGGTTTTTTGGGTGGTGGTGATGGTGGTGTTGCTGTTGTTTTTAAACTTAGGCATGTCTATCTGCCATAATATCAAATACCACGTAAAATTCCATAGATCTGAATTGCACTTTCAACTTGCCAGTCATGTCAACTTTAGATATGACTTTTTTCCCCCTGCAAAGTCTTACTTTTAAAATATGAATATAAAATAGTAATTAGAGTAGTGTGTCAATCAGTGTCCACTATTTCAACCTGCTACTTTCACTAAGAGCAGCTTATACATTACACTCTATTCATGCTGTAGAACTACCATGCCCTAGAATGAATACAAACTAGGGATAAAAAGCTTTTTGTTTCAAGGCTCCACAAATGTGGAATCAGTTACCAGTTGATTTAAGAACAATTGAGAGCTTTTCCTGTTTTAAGATGGAACTGAAACAATACTTCATGATGACTAGAAGTCGTTGTAATTGTTTTAATTGATGTTATTCTAGTGTTATCTTGGTTTATTGTTTATTTATATGCATTTGTTTATCACAGGTCATGCTTGAAAATGGGCTTTCATCTCAATTTACATAGTCAGCTAACAAATATATGTGTGTATGTGTATCAGCTACACTTGTTTATATCTGACAGCAAACCCATATGTATTCTACATATATTTCTTGCCTTTATGTTTGTGCTATCGATTAAGACATCTGAGTTTGATTTCAGCTTGACTTTTAAGTTTGCAGGACAAACCAAGCAAGTATGTATCTAATAATATCAGTCAAATTATTGTTTGGCTCCCAAAGCACATATCGAGTTAAAGCATTAACTGAGCACATGTTACCATGCTTTTTAAAGCAGTTCACTCTTCAGTTGCAGGGATTTACTCCTGCACTCTGTTGGCTTAAAGCAAGATTAGCATTCAGAAATTATTTTTGTATCTCTTAAGGTAAACCTTGTATTAAAACCAGTGATAACATCACTTGTAGAGGAATACAGTCTGGCATCAAGTATTTATTATCAGACCTGATAAAGTAATGGCATGTTTAATTTACACTCTCTGTGAATGATAAATATCTGTGTATGTATTCTTACTTGTCTTCACATACCCTACAAGTAAACTAACCAATATATAAGAGGAATAGGGAGGAAGAGCAAGTCATTATTTCATCTATTTCATTTACAAACTCAGAAGTCACAAATGTGCAGCTGGGAAATGTGTTTGTCTCAAAGCTTCAAATCTGTGACATGTTAATTCATAAATAATTGCAGTCACATGGTCTTCCTCGAGGGCATTAGCTCAGTATTCCCAGTACAGTACACTTACTTGTAATAGAAAAGAGAAGAGTGGACAAAAGTGGTTTTCATAAATCAGATAAAATTGCTCAATAAATCCAAAACATCTTTCATTATTTCTAACAGAAAATGAGCTTAGTTATGTAAGCAACATTTTTTAAATTTGAATGGTCTTTGGAAACTGGCAGGTGAGGAAATAAAGGGCAAGGCTACATTATTTTTGGTTATGGAATCTGTCAGCTAAAGGTTTCGCAGCCCTGGACCAAATAATGCTCTGACTGGATTCCCATACTAACCCATGGACGACCTTATATTCAGATACTAAATACTTATGTTAAACAAGACCACTTTTCTATTAGGACAGTCATATGATAACATTGCCTGTGTTATTGTCTAAATGCAGCTGTTGCAAAAATACAGGCTTTTTTCCCCAAAATTTTGTCTTTGGTACTCTGACTGCAGAGTGAATAATACAGCATGAAAGGAACCTGAAGGAGCCGTTAGGGTCCATTGTGTCAATCCAGCTGCTACACATGCATATTAAGTCCACATTTAAAAATGCTTGTGATGCTTTTTCAGTTTGTTTTGTCTTGCAGTCCATTTTTAAACATTCATACTTCTTCCTTTTTCGTTGTAAGAATACCTAAGCCTTGTTGAACTAGCTTTTGGATAAATTCTAATTTAAATTGAAAACCATTTTAGCTATGAAAGAGTAGGACTCTTTTTTTTTAAAATCAGGTGAAATATAGGAAAAAATCATGAAGATTTAACACCAAAATTGTATTTCCACTGCTTACTAAAAAAAGCCTCTTGTCTCATCTGAGAGCTGCCTGACAGGCTCCAGTCAGCATTGGATTTAGTCTCCTGAAAGTAGGAATTACAGTGGAAACCTGATTGACCCTGACTGCAGCTATTATTATTCGAACCACCAAAAATTCCTCTTGATAAAAAAGTGTTTTGTTCAAATATCAGATTAATTTCCTGTAGGCATATGGTTGTCATCCAAAATTTCGTATTTCTAATAATTCATTTGCTAGAATACTTTGAATTCAGAGAATCAATCTTGTGAGTGTAGCATAAGTACAGCATCACAAATGAGAATGCCAAATTTAAACTGTTTAGTCTGGGAATTTATTGCTGGCACTGGAATGGTTGTTGGCAGAACATGTCCATATAGGGGGTTCGTTGAGCTACTTCATTTCCAGTCTATGTCATTAAGCAGTGGTTTGAGGACACTTAGTATTTCAATGCACCAGACAACAAAAAGGAAAACACACCCCCACAACCCCCCTCTTTAGGCTTAATTGCATATTGGTACCTCAGAATTTTGGCTTAAATATTAATCTGATTTGCATTTATACATTGGGAATTTCTTAGGGTAATTGAAAAAGTTTGTCATTAATATGAGCTGTTAGTGTCCTGGATTTTGATACTGGTCTTAATACTCATTTTGCAGATGCTGATGCACAGTGTTTTTATCTTGAGCTTTTACAGCCCAAGCTACATAAAGGATGTCGAGCAAGCAGGTAGTGCAGGGCGAGGGGCACTGTGCTCATGAAAGAGATTTACTTTAGCAATTGTCATACTCCAAGCAGAGAAAGTGTAGGTTTAGGGTATAAATTGCACTTTAATAGTTAATGGAAAGTGTGGGGGTGAAGGTTTGAAAGGGCTTTAAAGATAAACCCCTGCCCTTACCTGCAACACACTGCAGGAAGGTGTCAGACACAACCAGCCACTACTTAGATCCGAGTCATCCTGCGGCTGGAAGGTATGAAAGCTTCTGTTCTCAGCTGATGCTCTGCATGCAGACTAGTCTGAAGATGGGAACTTTAGTCACATGGATAAGGCGGATGCATATCAGTACTAATTTAAGGCTGGAAAACACACCTGTGCATTTTCTTTCTCAGGTGAAGACAGAGATTGCTAACAGGGAAAAAAATTAACAACAGCAAACCGAACTCTTAAGTGCTGCATGGGGTCAGAGACTCACAGAGGTCTTTACCAACAAACACATCCCATGCAGGTCATTCAGCCCAGTCTTTTTTCTCCTACCCTTATGTATTGTGTCAGGATTGATTTAAATAAACTGAGATTGACATTAAGTCTGGCCTTAAAATCCTGCAGTGGAGGCGATTCTGGAAAAAAACCTTTGACGGTTTACTCCACAACCTATTGGTTCCCGCAGCTGTAAAGTTTTTCCTAATATTTAACCCTATTATCTATGTTGCAGCTAAAGTCCATTACTTCTTGTTTTGTCCCCATTGACTGATGAGAACAATTGGTCCCTGTCCTCTGGGTAACACCCCTTTATGCAATTATCGAGAGTTATTATGTCTCCCTTTTGACTTCTCTTCCCTAGACTGAACATATCCCAGTCTCTTAGCTTTCCTCCTGGGCCTTATTTTCAACACCTTTTATCATTTCTGATGTCCTTCTCTTAAGTCCTTCTAATTTGTCTGTATCTTTTGAAAAATGTGGTAGCCCAAACTAAATATGATTCTCTGGATGAAGCCTCAGCCGAGTCAAACAGAGCGGAAAAACTGCTTTCCTTGTATTACATACGATGCTCCAATTAATGCAACCCAGTATAGCCTTTGTCTTTTCTGTCACAGCATTGTCTTTTTCACTTGCTCAATATATTGTCCATTATCACAACTATTCCCTTCACTGGAGTTTCCTGATCTAACTGGTTATATCTGTAACTTTGATCATTCTACTCTTAAGTTGTTCTGTCATCTGTTTTGAGTTACCATACGGCTACATATGCTTCCCATATTCATACTTATTTGTATGTGGCATTGCCTTATCTGAATCTTCGTCCTAGAGCTACTAATGTACTCATAGCCATTGGAAAAATTTTGCTATTTCTTCTCTAGTATAGACTTCTACAGCAACTGAATACTCTCATCACCAATACCAAAATCCCATCAGAAGCTTATCTGTTTACCTCTATATCATTTCAACTGTTTCTACTATGCATGCAGGGATTAAAAAAAATATATATATATATCCTTTTATATATGTTATCTCCTTGGAAAAGGAATATATCCTTATACGTTGTTACTCAATGATCTATGAAAACAGCAAGGAAGCTGAACTAGAACCATCTAAACCACAAATTTTCTTATTTGCATGGACTTACAGTGTTTCGATGATATTTCCTTCCACCTTAATTATGAGATCAAATATTCAGCAGTTTCCCACAAGCTAGAATTTCTAAACCTCATTTCAGAAACCCAGAAATGTGATGTTCCAGAAATGGGATACACATCCATCCCAAACCCACCTGGGAGGCAGGCAGGCAGGAGGGAAAGCAGCCACTACTGAATCCCAACCTGTTGACACTCTCTTTGCAGGACTAGCCTGGGATTGTGCAAGCTCAAGCTAATTCAAGGTGTACTGTCATAAAAGCCTGGATACGTTTTTGTGCTGGAGCTGCTACAGTATTACTCCTATGAAACCCAGATTTGGAGAGCTGCAGCTCAAGTTTTCAGGTCTCCTCTTTCTTCAATAGTAAATGTGGAAGATTTCAGAGCCCCGAGATGTACCCAGGAAAATTCTTCCAATAAGATCTTTAATAGAGCAATATTTGTCAAATTGGGGGAAAATCTTCAGGTTCAAAACCCGATGCTTTCTCACAATATATTGGTTTCTTAGGAGCACTATGCATGCACTAACAAAGACACTTGAAGTACCTTGGTTTATCTGCATACATCTGAATCTTTCCAGGAGTTTCATGGGATTCTTGCTCCAGAGCAGAGCTCAGAAATTCCTTCTACTCTTACTTACCTTTTATTTCTGTCACTCTATATTGTGCATGAAAGCACACTCTTTGCTCTTGCTGGGCTAACGAAGATTTATAATGTTTATTCATTTCCTTCTCCCTCTTAACATGAACCGGAACAGTTTGCCTTACTCAAGTTTCCAGAGGTATGTCTACCTCACTTGCTCAAAACGCATTCCCAGGAGCAGACAAGAGCGCATTGTGCCTGCATGCAATCCACACCGGGGCCTTGGGCAGTCTGCCCAAACATGCCTGCCAGGGTCCTAACCACCTACTTACATATTAATACCACCTAAGAATGCCCTGTGTGTTCGGGGCCCACGGGACCTTCCATGTGCTAAAGGAATGTGTTTTCTGCTCCAGCCTTTGCTGGGTACAGAGGTGAGTCCAGCCCGGGGGGCAATCACGGGGCACCCCTCGGAGGAAGAGTTATTTGTTCTCTCAGAGGAGAAATGGCATTGCCAGTGCCGTCAGTCTCAGGCATTTGAGAGTGAGGAGGTAGGTTACCCAGAATACGAGATTTTACAGTATATTAATAAATGTATGTAAAAGGGAAGGGGTCCTTTTACTTACAGATGTTGATATTCACAATTTGATGTCTATTTCTAATGGGAGTGCATTACTATGGGGAGAAAACAACTTTTCCTCTTTCTTTTTGAAAGGAGGAAAGGAGCAAAAAGTGTCTGGTCTCTTGTTGCTGTATTCTCACTCTGGAAGTACGAGGCAGCAGTAAAAAGCTTTTGCATTGAGATGTTGATAATTCCATATAGTAGAAAGTCCACTTAAACAGTGACTTTGAACAGGCCACATGCTGAGATAGTGACACTAGGTTAGCATAGCAATCCCCTGGAGCACAGCTGTAGCTTATACCATCAGTAAAGGCTTTCGGATGGCATGTTACTCACCAATTCAAAAAGAAAAAGAATTTTTATCAATAACAGTAGTTTTAGATTAATATAGTTGCTTAAACATTAAAGCTTCTGCAGCAGAGTATTTAACAGCACAGATAAAATTAAAACCATGAATAAACACCCCACCTCAGATTGACATTATTTTATGAGCCATTCCTAATATGAATCTGGCCATTACCTTACCACTGCCTAGGCCAATAACATCGCCTGTATGAATATGATGTTTGCTTGTACAGTTGGTCCTTATTTCAGACCCGAATCTCCCAGATGAGAGTGGGAGTCAAGCCCAACATCCTGAGTCATGGTAAAGTTCTTTTCAAGGCTGAGGAAAATGTAACTCCCAGAATAAATTACCGTATGCAACATTTTCTTTTGGGCCAGTTACCACTTTGTAAGAATCATTCAAGTGCTCTTATCTCCTGTTCTAAAAGGCTTGCTTTGACATGTTCAAACGTTAGCTGCTTGTTACAGGAAGACTTACTTTCCAGGAATACAAAGATTCAGTCTTTCATCAAACCGTTCGTAGCGGTACATTTACTCTCCCTGAAAAAATTGTTTCTGTTGATACAGTTCAACTACACTGAAGAAGAAGAAAAAGTTCAGTTCTGAGCAGATGGTTAGGATGACTGACTGCAAGCCAGGGCTAAGAAATTACTAAATATTGCTTGTGTTAAGAGCGGTGTAATTTCTCTAGGTATCTCACTTCCAATTCTTTAGTCGCCTTCTTCCTCCTCATGAAAAATAGGAGTTAGGAACTATTTCAAGATGTTTTCCTTTTTACTTTTCTTTTTTACTTTTTTTTTTACCCATGTTTCTACAATCTTCTATTTATTATAGGATTTTTCAGCAGCATGGGAACCATGGAAACTTTTGTTCCGTGATGTGGGAAGTAGTTCTCCAGAAGCAAGAACAAGACAGGTCTGCAACCGTCCAAGAAAAAGGCTCTCAAGATACTAATAAGTCTCTTTGCTCTCAAACTTTTCCTCTGACTGATTTTAGACAGCTAGAGCTAGAAGTCTTCAGTGGTGTAACTTTTTTAGAAGTTTTGTTCTTAACATGTTAGGACTGATGAATATGGCATGGGACGTTCTACAGTATCCCAGCTGGAGGATTACGCAGCTGGATAAAATTATTCCTATTAGGTTTTTGGGTTTCTTTAAATTATGATATATCTTTTGATAAGCCTTCTTGTTATAGCTGAATAACAGAGACATTATAAGACATAAATAGAGACATAGTAGGACAAAATAATTCCGTGAAAATAATGATGTTTTAATTTTTAACAAATGTGCCTTTAGTCAGAATGTTTGTGAGATGTCTTGTGACTGATTACTGCAAAATAGTAACAGAAAGTGATTCTTGCATTCTGAAATATGACGATTCATGATAGAAAATCTGACTCCCGGTTACTTCCACTCAGAGAAACACAGCACGCGATGTGTTCTGCTCCAACTAACCAACATAACATTATTGAATGCCAAATTTTGAATATCAAGCATTGCAGTGAAGTGCTCATAAATGATACACCTTCATTCAGGGAATAATTCTGAATAATAAATCTAAGAAAGTCATAAACTGCTCTTGTACAATTCACAAATAGAAAAAGGAGGTGAGGTTTGTCTAACAAATTATTAGGGGTGAATTATGCATCCAGCAGCTACCTTGAGTCCCTGATCTTTATTTTCTAAAATTTGTATGGGATGTCTCCTCTAAAGATTTTACAGTATAATTACCTAGATCAGTCATTCCCCAGCTGGATCCTCTACAGCAGCATCAGCGTGCTCACGTATTCCTGGATGAAACCGCTTATACACCGTTTCCTCATGCAGCTTCCACATTACCTTTTTAAGCAGATTTGTCACCTGTTCTGGGAGAAACTGTGGCCTCCATTTCCTTCAGTGACCTAAAATAATTAAGAGCTAAATCTCCTGTCTTCAAGTACTTTTGCATATGCTTAAATTTATGCACATGAGTAGTTTCATTGATTTTGGTGGGTCTATTCATAGGAGTACATTTAAGCAAACTTACTTGCAGGTTTGGGCTCTTAAGAGATTTGTCTCCTACTATTAATGTGCTTCCTACTTTATCAGTAAATAGATCATTATGACTTGGTGGTGTCTGAAATGTGCACCACTAACCAAAGGAGCTGTGGATTACCTATAATAAAAATCTATAATGCTTGCATTTATAACATTATTTTCAGTTCGATGTTTGTGATATACATGGAAGTAGATGGAATCAGAAAAAGACCCCGTGTGCTCAGAATCTTCTTTTGCTTTTTACAGATACTTTGGGTCAGGTCCCCAAAGAAAACTTGGCACATAACTGCAGTTTCCAGAGTTGCTTGGTAATAAGTGTGGCTCTGAGTACTAGCAAAAATTGTGTATTTTTTCCCGGCCATTTGCAGATTAACGCTGACACTAGGACAAGCATAAATGTAGGTGGCTGCAATGCATTTCTCTGCTTGTAACCTAGACAGGCAGTGCTGGAGTGCAGCAGCCAGCTGAAGCAGCTTGCTCTTGGAAGGGGGGAGAGGGAAGGAATATCTAAATGGGTTAGCTGTTAAGAACAAGAAGCTTTTG
The DNA here is from genome assembly GCF_964237585.1 of Gallinula chloropus. Taxonomy (NCBI): domain Eukaryota; kingdom Metazoa; phylum Chordata; class Aves; order Gruiformes; family Rallidae; genus Gallinula; species Gallinula chloropus. The sequence goes on from NC_140085.1 coordinate 146,125,891, forward strand.
ATTTAAGAAATATTAAAAGCGAGTTCCTGGATTTTATTCCTGACATACACCCAATTAATATATTTTCCAAAACCGAGACACTGTATTTGCAGGATTTATTTAATATTAATGGAGGCATTAAAGGGATAATCTAGTACCTGTAAGATGCTTCTTTTTTTTTTTTTTTTCCCAGGTTTTGTTTCAAAGACACAGAAGCTGCTTCTGACCTAACAGTTCGAAAACGCTTTTCTTCAGGAAACAGTGCAAAATGTGTTCTTTTCAAGACAAATGTATTTGAGGACCAGTGAGAGAGGGAGAAAGGTAATACATGCTAGCAAAAGTGCCAGAATTTAAGCTGGAAATAAACCTCAGGCATTACATGAATTTCGATATTGCTCATGTAACCATTCAGAACTTGTATTTCTTCGTTTGGATGCAAACAACTAGTTAAAAATATCTCCTACAAGTCTTCTCTTCTAGCTATTTTTCCAGATTCCATGGACAGGGCATTCTTCAAAGTTATCTTATGATTGCTTTTTAGAAATTTCCACTCAAAGGAAGTCTCACATCAAATAAGATTATGAATTAAATAATTCCACTATTTTTTAAAAAAATTATAAAATTATATATATTTATTAGGGATTTCTGGAGATATGTGTAGGTACCTCATCCCAGATCTACTCAGCTGCAAAGTCTGTCTGCTGTCTTACTGTGATAATTATTTTAATATATTAATTACCAAATAAATGACTAGAAAACATTAGGCTTATTGTAAAGAAGAAAAGTTATCACTAACTCTGTTAAAGTATTTAACTTGATTAAATTCTTCAATAAAGTCAAAAAATAAAAACAAAAACCAGAAAAAAACCCACAAAATTTTCTGACTGTATACACATATAGGTTTCATAAGCACATGAATTGCCTTTCATGTACATTCTCATTAAAAGACCCCAAAACAACTGAACAAAGAGTAGCGAGATGTCTCCCAACAGGTTGACTTTTCCTCTGTGAACTAACCTGATTTTCTCCTCTTTTTCCTTTTTAATAACTTCATGGACACAATTTGCCAGATAAAAGAAGAGTACCTTGCACAAGGACACATAATACAGGACTCATTTTAATATTCAGAGGTTTTCAACTTTATTAAAGAACTTCAAGTAGCTAGTGAACACTGGATTGCATTCCTCCACAATATATCCATTATCTGGCTGTTAAACATTACTAATGTAGTTTTAACTTCTTAGGACTTCAACTCCTTAGTGGACATGTAATACATGCTCTAGATTCTCCAGTGTGTGTAACTACATTAATAACCACAACTATTTATAGTTGCTACCAGGGTCCTAAAGACATGAAAGTCCCCTGACCCAGCAGGTTAGCTTTGAACTCACTGAAAGAAAGAACCAAAAAAGTTAGAAAATTCTCCCCTCAGTTCAAAATCTAGAGGCTCACTTCCAACCTCAGATTATTTTTTTTTTCAAAACTCAGAAGGAAAGTCCAGATTTAGGTTTCAAAAAACACAAGGAAAAAAGGAACCCCTTATTTTCTCCATTTTTTCTGAACAAATCTTGACATTTTCCAATTTTATCTCCATCCAAAACAAGATACCAGTTTAGGAATAAAAAATACAATTACTACATGAAAGGAAATGACATTCAAATGTTGTTAATTAAATGAGGGACTGGATGTCAATGTTAATGTGTAGGTACATAAAAAGAACCTTATTTTGCAGATGTATGACAGGGCTCCCTGAAGAACACAAGTTTTTCTATATTAATTCCATGGTAGTTGAAAGCTACATAATCAAAAACACCTTCTAAGCTTGGCAGAAATATAACACTGACTGTTTAAAATAAAAGGTCTGTATGGAAAGTTCAGTTTTGTTTTGTTATTTTTTTTATTCCCCTAGGATCATTGTGGTAGAGGAAATATTTTTATCTGGGCTTCAGGAAATGGTGGTCTGGCTGGCAACTGCAGTGGTGCGGATGGTTACATGAACAGTATTTACTCGGGGCAAAGTATTCCATCACTTACCTCTGCCCCAAAACTCCTGGACTACAAGAACTAATCAATGTCAGTGGCCATCTGGAAATATCCATTGTGGAAGGACTGTGGAAGCTACTACTCTGAAATGACCCTTCAGTCTGAAGTGAGGTGAGTTAGAAATGTGCAAGTGAGATATTGGTGTGGATAAACAGAACCCTGCTGAGTTATATTTCAAACAGATATTCAACAAGAGGCCACAACATACCTCACTTTTCTATATAAAGGGGCTAAAATGAAAAGGCATGTAAAGAGTTTTTTGATGGAGTCTTCATGCTTTGCAGGTGAATACTTCTGGCAATGTGGCAATCCCAAATTAGCAGAAATCTGGCAGATTTTCTAAAGGCAGTTTTACAGATTTTCCCTCCTATTTTCAGGAACCTGCAAGTGTTTCTCATGTGCACCTTCTAATGCAAGAAAATCCATTTCCTGTTCCAGACCTGAAAATCAGTGCACATAAATCTGTAGATCTACCTGGGTTCTTTTGCTGTAATTCTGACTGTTCCAGACACCTTACAAACTGGTTGCCTTTTCCTTGGCTTCTTCAGAAAATATGGAATGAAAAAGTTGACATCATCTGCCAGGCTCGGAGTGCAGAAAGTTTCTTAATTTCCAAAGGATCTTTCATGTATAAAGTTAATTTACAATATCACAAGTTTAATCAACACTATACGTCTTTCAAAACCATTCAGATGTATTCAGTCAAGTTACCTTTGTATGTTTTCCTATTCTCTTTGATACTGGTAGAGTTCATTTAAGAAACTACCTCTTCAGGCTATTATATTTTAAATTTTCTTCATGTATTCCATTTTTGAGATAGGTCCCATCATGTTACAGTTCAATGTTTTTCTACATATTATTTTTTTAATGTGCATTTTTCTCCAAGAAGCCTGTTGTCGTGGTTTCGCCCTGGCTGGAGGCCAGATGTCCACCAAAGTCAGTCTATTACTCCCCTTCTTAGTTAGACAGGGGACAAAATATATATTAAGAGATTCAGGAGTTAAAATAAGGATAGGGAGAGATCACTCTGTCAGCAATGACATAGGCAAAACAGACTCAACACAAAGCAAAGAAGAGAGAAACTACTCTTCTTTATTACACTACACTAGAAAGAACAGCGAAGAAACTGGAGTTGAGAGCACGACCAGATCTTAAAACAAACTTGACCAGATCTTAAAACAAACTTAACCAGATCTTATAACACTTTCCCCCCACCATTCCCTTCTTAGCAGACTTTAGTCAGGATTATGCTCCCTTCTTCCCTCCGCTCGCAGTACAGGGGGGCAGGGACTGGGGAAGATGGGGTTCTCGGTAGCACCTTCCCCCCACCCCTCCATTCTAAGCAGACTTCCCTTTAGCCATGATCTTGCTCCCTTCTTCCCCCTGCTTGCAGTACAGGGGGGTAGGGACTAGGAGAAAAATGGGGTTCTCGGTTACTTCTTCATGAGCTGTTTTCCTTTTCCAGATCTTAAGACACCTCTAACCTCCCTCCCCGCTCCCTTCTTTGCAGACTTCACTCTAGTCATGATTTCACTCCCTTCTTCCCCCTGCTCGCAGCACATGGGGGCAGGGGCTGGGAGATGGGGACTTCAGTCAGTCCCTTGCAAGTTTGTTTCCCTCTCGGCTGGAGGATGGGGGGGCCATTCATTCCACACCCTCCCCGGGCTGCACCGTATGTTCTCACCCACAGGAGATAGTCCTCCAAAAACTTCTCCAACGTGAATCCTTTCCCCAGGGCTTTATCTATTTACCAGCTGTCCTGGTGTGGGTCACTGCTATGGCGGGCAGTCATAAATCACAATGTCTCTCAGTCCCAGTCCTCTGTGGGGTCACCAGCCTCCCCCAAGCAAACCTGTTCCAGTGCAAATCTCTCTCTCACTCATCTCTGTGTCTCTCTTTCTCCTCATGGCTGCAAGTGCTGGCAGGGGCTTATCCCAACGTAGGGTCACCACGTCTTCTCTATGTCCCCACCTGCTCCATCCAGCGTGGAGCCCCTCCATGGGCTGCAGGTGCATCTTTCTCTCCGGCACCTGGGGCGCCTCCTCCCCCGCCCTTTCCCGGCCTTGGTGTCTGCACAGCTCGTTACATCGTCTCGCTCCCTTCTCTGGTGGCAAAATGCAGCTGCTTCTGGGTTGTTTTCTCCTATATGTGATTCTCAGAGGCGCTCCCTATCTCTCAGGCCGCAACTTTGGCCTTGAATTGCTCGTTGTTACAGAAAACTGTAACTGCTGCTTAAAATACCCATCTCAGCAGCACAGCCTCACAAAACTGCAACACCTGTAGCTTCCAAGCTTTCTCAACATTGCTCTACCTTCCACTTTCTGTTTTACGAAGTGCACTGTTTCCTTTATTTGATGATGGTGTACAACTTCTAGTTGTAGCATTGTATTCATTTTCTAGTAACTTTGCTAAATGTTGCCACTCATCTCTTAGCTAAGTGATACATATTTATAAATATTAAGAGAATCTCAGAGGAAAACCTTACTGCAGGTCAGCAATAAACTTTTTTGGGGAGGGGAGCATGGAGGGAGGGGACAAATGCAATTAGAAGGTTACAGTTGATACCAAGCATAATTTTTACAGCTGGCCAATACATTGAATTATTAATTCCATACAAAACCACTTAAAAACAACTTAATGCATTAAGAACAGATGACAAAATAGAGTATATTCTGGTTTACCTCTTTATTTGCCAAACCATGGCATTCCCATTAAAAATGAACTAGAGGTTGGCAACTCGCCTGGTTTTCAACATGTGATGTCTAGCTGGTACTATGGGGAGCTAAAATTTCACCATAGTCATGATGGATTAACAGCAACTTTGGTAGCACCAGTGGCAGACCAGCAGGAGTCTGGGAATCAGAATTTCTATTTTTTTTTTTACATTCACTTTACCTCAGACCTCATTTTCCTGTCTTCAAATATTTCAGACAAAACTACTCAGGAGTATCCAACGAGTCCAGAGAGATAATCTTGTTTTGTACACATTGAAAATATTCTAGCAGTCTGGTCAAAGTGCTCCAAGTTGTCTGCTCCTGAGAGAAAAGGCTTGAAATTGTAAAAAGAATGCATAGCATTGATATAAATCCAAAACAATTCTAATTTGGGCAAGTGAGAAACTTTTGGCAAAACATTTTCAACAGAGGTTTCACATAATTACAGAATCATAGGTTGAAAGGGTCTTCAGGAGGTCTCTAGTCCAACCTTCTGCTCAGAACAAGGTCAACACTGAATACAGAGTTCAGGTTCCTCAGGACTTTGTGCTGTCAGACCTCAAAAACCTCCAGGAGTGGAGTCCACAGCCCCTCTGGGCAATCTACTCTAGTGCTTCATTTTCTTCTTTAAGAAGTTTTTCCTTGAATCCCGTCAAAATCTCCCCCATTCCACTTTAGCCTACTATCTCTTGTTCTCTTGCCATGCACCTCAGTAATTAACTTACCTCTGCCATCTTAATAGCCTGCTCCAAAGCTTAGAAAGACTGCTATTAGGTCCCCCTGCAGCCATCTCTTAGGGCTGAACAAACCCAGATGCAACAGATGTTCCTCATAGGGAATGTGCTGTAGTCCCTAGATTATTTATGTCTTCCTTGATATGGGTTCCCAAAACTAAGCACAGTATCTGGATGTAGCCAAGCAAAGAATAATCATTTCCCTCAACATGGTCAATGTTTAGGTTAGATTACATGGTTAATGTAGAATCATAGAACAGTCCTGGGTGGAAAGGTGGGAAACCCTTATCCTCAGAGGTAGGGAGCCAGGCAATGGGCATCACCAGTAAAAACAGCACAGAAAAAGACTAAAAATAGATTAGATGGGCATCTTCAGATGGGTATAACAGATATCAGGACAGTCCAGGGGTCTAAGCCCAACTAAAAATTCTAAGATGAGATTGTTACTGTGAAGAGTGAATCTCATGATGAACGGACAAAGGTTTTCACTATGAGTGATAGTGGAGCTGGGCTGAAGAGCTATGGGGCTGTGCAGAACACACTGGACTGAGAAAGCTGTGGCAGCATGGAAGAGGCAGAGAGAGAGCATCAAGTTTTGGAAAACTGGCAAATTATATATGTAAAAGTAAATAATATGTTAATGTATATTCAAATGCAATGCATTATGCATATTTTAAAGGCAAAGGTTTTCTTCTTTTAGTTTTGACTGTGTCATTATAGATTTAGGTTGTGTATGATACGCATACAATTAAAGTTTATTTTTTCCTGAGTTGTATCATGTACTGTTGTAAACAGAGTTTAAAATCATAATAAAACTTGTCCTCTACCTTAGTTTTATTGACAAATGATGCAACATTAGCAGAGTTCTCTGAAAGAAATTCAAAACCTCAGAGGCTGTTCAGCCTTCAGTCTTCTTCTTCATGAAGCTGAGATTTTTGTGTTAAGGGAGCACTGAAATTAGATTCTCTCCCTTTCAGCTCCCTCCATCTGGAATTAGGAGCCAGAATCCCTGGCTTCTTGAATATAAAAATTTGTATAGACCATTCACAAAGGTTACTATTTTATGCACATGAGTAATGCAGCCTCTGTAAGTTGAACATGATGTTATCTCTAGAACTGTTATGCATAAGCTTTATCTTCAAAGATATTTCTAAACTTAACTTATGCATATCTTTGCACTGAAGTTTGATTTGATAACCTGTCAAGCAGATCGAATTTGTTTGTGTTTTCCTGTGCTCTTCTCCGTGCTGGGAAGTATCTTTCCTACCACACATTGCTAAAATGAGTATTAAGTCTATTAACACCATCCACAGTACCTTAACAAGAGAAAAGAGAGAAAATAGAAGACTGAGAGAGAAAGCAAGAGGAAAGGGAAGGGGAAAGAGGAAAATGCAAAAGTGTGTGGCGACTTGAAAGATTACAAAGAGCACTAACACAGAGCAGCAAAATAAGGAATAAGAATACACCTATAATTCAGTTTTCCTTGAAGACTGCATAACTAGTTTGGATGTTGAGAAGTCAGGTTATTGATCCCAAACTATCTTCTTTCTTTTTTAAAACCATCATTTGTTTTTTTACAACACTGACTCATTATCATTCTATCAAAACTCTATATATGTCTGTTAAAAAAATGCCACTTTGACACCTTGCAGAAGGTGTAATTCAGCGACTTCATGCACCCAGTCTCCTCTGACTGGTTATGGTTGCCTGGCTGGGGTCACCTCTTGTGATTTCTCTTCACCATGGGTATCCCAAGAGACAAGACCAGGATTACCAACAGAAGGAACTAGGATGAATCCTGGAATATGTAGTCCGGGCAGAGAATCTGCCCTATATAGAAGGCTAGAAGTCTGAAGCTACAACCTGTCACTCCCATGAGACCACATGTCAGTACTTCCACACAGAAATATTTTCTTTCTCAGCTGAAGTATTTTAGAGGTTGATTTTTTTCATCAAAATGTCAACATTTGACACATATGTCAATTTTCCAGCCATTCTACTGTAAATTGTACCCGATACAAATGCATGTGTATCTATCTCCTCTATTTCTCCATACGAGCTGTTTTTTCAATAAGAAATTATGGAAAAAAGTTAAGATGTGTCAGAATCTATAGGCTCTAATAGTGGGATTCATCTGGCCAAATACAAAAATCTATAACTGAGACATCTACATCTGAGGTTGTCACCCTGGACTCTTTTCATAATCAATGGAGAGAAATAGACACTTTTAGGGTGTGATTCATCTCATCCTGAAGCAGATGGCTAAAATAGGTCAGCTGAATCATGTTTTAAAAGCACCTATTTCTCTACATTGGCAGTAGAGGGAATCTATAGTGACAACTTCAGACGTTGACAGCTCAAGTTAAATAAAATTACTTATGCCTTAAGAGTCCATAGAACAGTTGTGCATAAACTTGTCCTTTTGCACCATAATTTCACCTGTTCATCTTATTTGTTTCCAAATATTCTTTTCCCCTTTCTCCCTGTTAAACCAACCTTTTAACGTTATTTTTTCCCTACCTACATTGTGCTGTATACTTTTTCTATTCCACTCACCACCATAAAACCAGGCTTTAAACCAGTAATTTCAAGCCAGTATCTAAGATAAATGCTTACCATATCACCAGAACTGAGATTCTGCAATACTGCCTACGTTTCTTGTTAGTATCACCACTAGTCCGTGGTCTTTTGAAATACATTTTGAAATATTTAAATGAATTATACCAGTTGTCTGATATAGAAGGCGAGGATCAGACAAAAGATGTGTGTTGTTTCACCACACGGACCACACCCTTTCACAAAGGATGTTATTTAGCCTAATAACATGTATGTGCCATAAATTAGAAGATTGTTCTCTTTCTCACCCTCACTGATGTATGAAGCAAGGATTTTTCAGTAATTGCCAGTAGCTTGGGAGTGAACACCACAAATACAAAGTCATATAAATAATAGTCTTAGTAGGTGGAATGGTGAACACAACCTTTTTGCATCTTGCCATGCTTCAATCCTAGAAGTAGGTGCCAGAGGCAGTGATGTATTTTTTGATGTCTTGCAGAAATTAAGCAGGAATGAAAGTATAAACAGTGGTTACAGATCCTTGCATATGTTCCCCCTAATTTCTCCATCATGGAGCATTGCCTTAGCAAAATCCTGAAGGAAAGCAAACAGCAATAAATCTGACTTCCCTCGGGGTAAAAACCCTGCAAAGAAATATGAAAGAGTGAGGGATGGGGTATGAATTTCACTTCAATGCACCAGTAATCTGATTGGGCTAAATCTGGGGTGGAGGATTCAGATTAACTCCCAGCTACATACTGCAGATTTCAAGTTTTCATAGTGTAAAAAGCAAAAAGGAACTCTTAGATCATCTAATCTGCTTTCTACTCGATCACAGGCACTTATCTATCACACAGTTATCCCTACCTTGAGCCAAATAGTTTCTCTGCAGCTAAAGTATATCTTCCTGAGAGGCATCTAATCTTGATTTGAAGATCTCAGGAGATGGAAAATCCACCACTTCCCTCTATAATGTGTTCTGATAGCTAATAGCTACCAGCATTAAAAGTGTGTGCCTTATTTCCAATTTGAATTCATCTGGCTTCAGGCTCCAGCCTTTGGTTCTTATTATACCTTTCTCCACTAGATTACAGAGTCCTTTCATATCCATTATTTTCTGTCTCAGAAGGTATATATGCCATAAGCAAGTCACCTCTCAATCTTCTTCCTCATAAACAGAAAGATCCAACTCTTTAAATCTCTCACCAGAAGGCATTTTCTCCCATTTTCAAAACATTTCTGCATTCTCTCTCTACTCTATCCAGTAGTTCCATTGTATCTTTCTGAAAATGTGGATGGCAGCGTTGATGCAATACTCCAGCATTGGTGTCACCAAGTTATAACGGAAAGAGCAACTCTCATGCTTCATCTCCTGCTATATCATCCTATTCTGAGCTACTGTTTGTCTTCTTGTGTAGTATGAATCCTCCATGCTTTTAAATCACTGCTTTCAGTTAGTTTTGTGGGTTTCATCCTTATTTCTAGAAAGGTAATTTAGGATCGGGCTGTATTAAGACAACGTATTTCTAATAACCTAGTTTACAAAGTAGTCCTTCTCCTCTCCACACTGTTCTCTCTGTTGTTTATCATTGGTTTATTCATAAATGCTTCCAGGAATAGTTTCAAGCTAACTTCTGGACTGTTAAGAAAAAAACTTGCAATCATTCCTCTGGTACCTGTACTTGTGGAATCAGAGAAGAAACATCCCATGCCAGCTTTGTTTTGCATAAGAGTAACAGCAGGGGAAGGTGTCTGACAAGTAACATTGCCCTACTACCTTCTATAGCATTCCCTGTATGTCAGGACTTGTTCAAAATGATCATGAATGTAGTGAACATTTCTCCAGTTGCTCTTAGGAATTCTTAAATGCTAGTTATCCAGTGCTGCTGATTTCAGAATGTTAATCATTGGGTTTTGTTGCTCAACACCCTCTTTGATTACTAATGGGGAATCCGCTTCATTATCTTTATGCGATACAAGTAGGGTTGAATGTTTTTTCACCTCGGAGTGGTTAATTCATCTAAAGATTAGTTTCAATGGATCTAAAAGTATTCAAGAATCTGGAATGAACTGGATCAACAGTTATAAGGCAAATAGGTACTGCAGGCTTTAAATCACATGCCAAAAATGGAAAGGAGTTCTGCTTTCTTATACTTTGGTGTCCATATATGTCACCCGCAAAGTGGGAAAGCTCAAACCTCCCTCTTTTTGACTGGGAATAAGAATGTCACCCTGTTCTCACGTCTCACGAGAAACAGTTTAAGGACCAAGATGAAGGAGTTCTGGACTGGATGTGTTCTTCTGAAGTTACACCACCTTTTCTAAGTACCTAGGCACGTGTTGGGCTACTGAAAGCAAATGCAAGTGGACTTTTAAAACTTCTTTTTTTGTATCCTGAAAATATAAAAAAAACCCACTTTTTAATTTACCTGAAATATATCACTTTGGTTTCCAAACAACAAAAAAAAATCAAATATTGATACAACACACACATAGATACATAGTTTTGCCTTTTCAGATTCAAACCAGAAATATTTATTAAGAACTTGACTCTTTCAAGACCATAGTGAGCAGTTTATCTCCTCAACTTTCTGAAATTTCTGCAGTATATGTAGATTATTTCATTTGGATAAAAGGTGAAAATGCCGTCCTGTTTATAGCTCTGCTTGGTGTACATTTTTGCTTGATTCCTCTAGCTGCTTTTGTTAATTTTCTGTGTTTTATGGGTTCTACTGGGATATACATAACTTAGGCCTGTATCGTATTTGTCAACAAATGCTTTCTTTGGTAAGGTAATTTTGGATGGTCCATCTACAATTCAACAAAACACAGTACCTATCCCACCCATGTAATGGAGCTCGGTTTGTACTGGTCCTTGGCCTAACAGCATGAGGTTTCAATGTGCCAGTCTTTTGCAACAGTGAAATCTGCATCTCCAAATGCATTGTGCAGCCAAGGTTCTAACAGTGTTTTCTGTCTTCTGTTCTTATTTTTGGGGTCAGGAAGGTTTCCCAGCAGATAGCCTTCTTCACAACTTTGGCACCATCCTGTCATCTGCTCTTTTATTTTATTCCAGTGAATACACCATTACTATAAAGATTTAACAAATGAGTTCAGAAATCTTCCCAGTCTTGGTATGGTTAACCTGTGTTCTGCTTTTCAGTCAGAGGGACTGAAAAAAGTCCACAGCTGATCTGAGGCAATGCACAGCAGCGTTCCTAGCCTGTTTCTATACCATTAATTAGAAGAGGTTCAGGAACTAATCTCTTCCCCAGAGTCCAATGGCATCAGTTGGTGAGGTCTATACTGCTTAGGACTTTTCCTTTTTGGGGGCAGATTTATCTTTGAACCATCTTCAAATGTATTCTGCCAACAACTGAGCAGTGTAAACTTTCAAGTGAGATTTTCAGAGCCACAAACCCCCATCCACACTGTTTCTAGCAATCAGCATGTACACAATTCATTACAGCCAGCAAAAATACCCAGAAGCTTACTATTTGTTTAGACATCTAATCTTTTTTACGGGATGTTAATTTAAACAGCTCAAAATCCAGATCCAAAATGCTTCTGCTGAACCAGCTGCATATTATTTGATTGCCTATGGCTTAGGCCCTCTAACACCTCCTTTACCCAGGGCCATGCATTTGTCTAAATATCATTATTGAGCTTTGTTGCTTCTGTGGAAGAAGTCTTTACCCAGAGCAACCTGATAGGATAGAACTTTGGGTTATCCTTAAAAAAGAGAGACTTCAAGCTGAGTCCTAGTAAAAGGTGAAAAGGAGGTTGAGGGGAGACTACATTGCTCTCTACAGCTACCTGAAAGGAGGCAGTGGAGAGGTCGGGGCTGACCTTTTCTCCCTAATGACAAGAGATAGGACAAGAGGAAATGGTCTCTAGTTATGCCAGGGGAGGTTTAAATTGGATATTAGGAAAAACTTCTTCACAGAGAGGGTTGTTAGGCATTGGAACCATCTATCCAGGGAAGTGGTGGAGTCTCCATCCCTGGACGTATTCAAAAGACAGGTAGATGTGCTGCTGAAGGACATGGTTTAGTAGTGGATGGCACGGTAGGGTGATGGTTGGACTTGGTGATGTAAAAGGTCCCTTCCAACCAAGACAATTCTATGATTCTGTGAAGGCACACAAATTGTAGCCACCACCTTAACTGCTAAGATGCACTCATAGGGCAGGAGCAAACATCGTCCATAGCCAATGAATCTGGAGCCCAGCTGAAATGAGGAGCCTGGCATCACCACCCAGCATTTTTGGGTGGAGTTTTCCCCAGCTACCTGGGAGCCACTCAGGCCAGATACCTGAAGCTAGAGATTGTGAATGGTTTCCATGCAGTGGGGGGCGGGGGGAAAAGCAATAACCAAAGCCAAAAACCAACCTAAGATAACAACTAACATGCAGTTCAACAGACTTTTTTATCCCAGAATGGCTGCACATTCAGGGACTGACAGCTTCCTCTGAATCACACTGTGCTACAGCCCTGGACAAAAAAGTGGATTAGATGTTATTGATAATCAGTGCCTCTTCAAACGCCCATTTTAACTGAAATAAATACTGCACATATCAGAGAACAATATTTAGGATACAAAATCTCACCTTTCTCCTTTGTAATGTAATAGCCATAAATGCAGATACTTCTTAACTAAATAACGCAGTTATGTACCCCCTTGCTTCTTATGACATTTATCACAAAAAGCTACTCAGTACAGTCCAGCACTGCGTTAGGGAAATGAGAGGAGCACTTATTGCTTCACATTAGTTAACATGTCAAAAGCTTTTTATCTCAAAGATATTAAATGGTAAGAACAGTGTGTTTCAACTTCTAAATTGTCATACATCAAAGATTTTGGAGGACTTCTTTTTTAAATTGACAGTTGTCATTTAATATACAGTATGATCCAAAGCATATTATTTCTGAATGTTACCAGGGAGATTTCATTGGCTTTTGTGACATTTCCAGTCTTTGTATAATTGGCTAACAGCTTTTTTAACCTAATGTCTTTTAAGAAACAGTGTACCTGGTGGTCTGGGGTATCACATCTTCTGTTTTCTCTTTTCTTTGTTGTCCAAAAATGTTACCGTAATGATAAAAAGTGACATTATTTTAAAAGATAAGAAACACCAAAATTATTTTCTGTCTGACCTTTACAGTTACCAGAACAAGCGGCTTCTGTTAGCAAAATAGTTCAAGCTTTTTATTACAAAGGATATTTGGCAGTATTCCATAAGAAAAAAAAAAATACATGCAGTGCTTGTCAGGGGAAGTCATTAAGCCCTCTCTCCTTATGCCAGGCTAACATTTTAACAAAAATAAAATTCTGGATATTTTAAGATGGAGGGGGAAGTTGACTGTGAGAGGCAGGGATATTTCACATAATGCTCTTTATGAATGTACTAATGTAGTTTTATGTCTTTGACTGCACCACACTGAAGCAAATGCAGTGGGTTTACCCAGGAGTTCAAGGGGATTTTGGTGACCTTCATTTCCCAGCTGCACATTTATGCATTCAGAGTTTTCTTCTTCACCCTGGTCTCCTGTGTGATTAGAAGGATGCTCCTTCTTTAGGGGAAGCTGAGGGGTAAGACAGATAAATGACTCAATGGCTCAAAGTGGTTAAATCACTATATTTACAGTTTTAAAATCAATTAGGGCTACTCCTCATCTGTTCTGTTTTTCTTTTTCCAGGTAAAGGCTTACAAATCAATTGTTAGCTCCACTCTATACTCTCATTGTCAACTTTACAGGTTACCACAGACCTTTAGAGGTGGAAGTGCTTGAGAATTCAAAGGCACATCCAGCACGGATCCTTTTAACCACTGTTGTCATTGCTCTGGTTCTTCAGCCCAAGTAAGGATGATAAATGTCTTGCTTTCAGCTCACATGACAAAGATATGACATTGCTATCACTGATCCTTAGGAAAAGCTGTTATGAGTCAAATTACAACAGCAACAAAAGTTAGAACAAAACCCCCTCTCTCATTTAAACAGTTTGCTGCTTTAGTGTCTTTTGCTCTGGCTGGTGGTACTGTACGTAGCCTGCGAATGGTTGAAATAGGTTTTAGGTGGCTGAAAGAAAAAATACTATTTAAAAACACAAGATTCCTTTAGGAAAATAATTGGAGGCAGTTATAGTCATTAACACTGGAATACATAACTCTTCCCACAATTCTTAATACAAAGTAAATGCTGTTGCATGCCCCAGCGTTAAAGAATATATGAGTTAAATTTCTTCCTGCTTCAAAGATGCGTGGCCTAAAACCTGAAAAATCACAGGATATGCAAATGATCATAAAGGACTGACTTTACTGACCATTTCTTTGTGTTTGGGGGATAGATTTCTGCATGGCATAATATTTCCACTCGCATTGGTTTCCTGGCATGAAAATGTTTATTGCACTCATTAGCTAAGAGGATGTCGGCACTGGTCCAATGAACACAGATCTGCCTTCTGATTTCAGCCATTAAATTGCAATGGGATTCATAGGCTTAACATTGTGGGTGTGAGAATAATAAAATGGAACTCCATCTTTAGCCCAGTTACCATGGATGCAGTTAAAGGTCATAGTGGCAGCTGCTAACTAGTTGCCTTTTTAGCTGTATTTCCCCTCCTGCTACGTCTTTTTGTGTACCTTAGTTTCTGCAGGTCTGCCTTAGAGCAATTCCAGTTCCTTAACTTGGCATATGGGTGTCTTCCTCAACATGATGGGTGCATTCCCATAAATATGGTTGCTATGAGCATCCCTTTATTCAATTATTTGTGTTTTAATGGAAAATGAATGTGAAGACCTTAGCAAAAAATAGAAATGCAGCCTGCTCAGCATTCCAAATTATTTCTATTTTCTGCACTCTGCTTCACATTGCTAACTGGGGAGAAAAAAAAAAAAAAAGAAAAAAAAAGAGAAAGAAAAAAGCCCTGTAAATAGTGAATTCCCATCTCCGTTTAAACTCATAATGGGTGCAGGCACTGAGGCATTTACAATGTGGAACATCAACTACTACTTCTCCATTCGGCCCAAAGTCCTAGGAGTTAATTCTCTGTACTGCATGAAGTGTCAGAGTAATTACCGCTGATCAGCCCTATTTCTCAGCACTCTGTCCTGCTTTGAGAGGCACCCTGTTTATTGATGCACCGCCACATCATCACAGTGCTTTCATTCAGGCAAGCTGCTTAATCGAAAGGGCTTGGACAATGCAGGATTTTCAAAGAGAAGAAGTGGAAAAAAATTAAAAGTAGCCAAGTAAAATAAAGTGAATGGTAAAGAAACCTGAAAGCTCCACAAAATATTTCCTTATGTCAACACTTTATTTCAATAGATTTTAAAACTCCTATTCATTTCCAAAAGAAGGTACTGTGAGTCTTTTCTGTGGTGACTCAACTACGCGATCACATCCTTTTTGAAGATTTTTAAGAGCACAGTGCTGGAAGCCCTCCTCGAGGACCGTTTATTGTTTTTTGTTCTGTTTATATACAGGCTATGACTGTGTCAACCTTTATGAACCACAATACAAAGAAACTTTTTTTTAAGCTTTTGCCTCTCTGTTTTAAAGATACATTTATATAACTTGTCATTTCACAAAAATAAATTAAGTACTATATGAGCCAAATGTTTCAGTTCCACACAAGGGTGGCTTCTGGTTCTCTTTGGCAGGATGCCACTTTATTCATTTTTATTTCAAACACAATATGAAACTTTTAATTTTAATAAAGTGTATAAGTACGACGGCTATAAAGCCTACACTGTGACTAATTCATGCTCCTCCTTCCCTTGCACTTCTGTGAATTTTAGAGGGAGGCAGAAAGTTACACTGAATTCATTTCAGCTTAAATACTATCAGGCTTTGTGTGTTTGTAAGAGAGAGAAGAGAGATTTATCTGGGCCAGCGTTTTTATTTAGGACTCGGTATTTTTCTTGATTGAGTTGCTTTTGGGCACTGTTCTTTTCTGTCTGTGGCTAGCCAGCTCTTACCAAAAGCAACATTTTCGTTGAGTCTGTTTTGCCTGGAGAAGTGAAATAGATTGCCACACTGAAGAGGAAACAAACAGGTAATGACAAACACAAGTGTAAACAAACCAGTTATCTAACTGTTTGCTGAGATTCTTTTAATGACATCACCCCCTCTGTGGAATTGCTTCATTAAAAAATAATAATAAGTTTCATAAGTTGTTCAGCAGTGTTGTTGAAAATATCAGAATAAGACTGCTACGACTACTACAGTGTCCCGTTTTACTGTTTCCTCTGCCATACTTTTAATCAGAGAATTTCTTCTTGTGCCTTGTTTACTGTTGATATTTTCTAGCTGATTGGATAGGAATGACATTTTGACAATTTACTGTAGCAGTAAGCACTGTACAAACAAAAGGTGCTGATGAAAACTCGGAACCCATTATTATGTAAATTACGGCTGACTAACACAGATTCCATCTCCCAGTCACCATCATTGAGACCAGTTTTACTCAATGATAATAATTTTCATGATTGCAGTCTTCAGAGAGATCAGAAATATGCTTTAGCTGTTGCATTTATCTACTGTGGGTACTTGACCCTTAATTAAATTCTGAAACTTTTTTATATAATAAAGTAAAATACAGCTGACACTTCTATTCAAACAAAGAGCATCAAACACAGATATACCAAATAAGATAAAGGTATTTCAGACTTACCTTGTTGTAATGCTAGTAAACACGAAGACTACAACATCTTTTGAAAGAGAGCTTAAAGTTTAAAATGAAGAGGAAAAAAACCCCATGCTGCTGGGCAATTTAAATGTTGCACTTCAGTGCTGTTTCTGCTGAATGCTGGGCTTGCTCTGCAGAATGGTCTTGAACTTTATACTAAAATATGCATGACAGGAAAAAAAAATATGAATGAGTTTGAGCATATAGATGATGTTTGTCTGCTCCCATATATTATTTCAGCCGTAAGTGCAAAAGGATTAGCAAAGAAAATAATAGCTTAGTCGATGCTCCCCACTAACTTTCATCGAACAGTACTCTCTCAAAGCTTGAAAACTGTGTTTTGAGAAACTATTCCTCCTAAAAACAGATTAGAAGCAACTCAAGCTGCTGCACTACTGAGCTAGTGTTCTGCTGCTACCATACAAAAATGACTAAATATCATACAAACAGAACAGTTAATTAGGTATATATATATATATTCCAAAAACAAAAGTGGGGAAAAGGGACATACTGCAGAGAAGAAGGGAGCAGGGCTTTACATCTAGTGTTTTCATTTTTTCAAGGTAACTCTGTAGGCTTTTAATACTTCTTTCTCCCCTCTCCCCTCCATCCAGTTTTCCCCTTTCCCCCGTCACTCCTCACCAGTTTTTCAAATGAGAAAATGGCCATTCCAGGTAAGCAGTAACAGCCAAGCCTAAGAAGTGGTAGGGTATTATAAAAACGGAGATTCAGTATTTCTTTACACATAGCACTTTGCTAAACTGTCAGTTCATAGAGCCAATGAGCTAAGAAAAGTAATTACTTAAGTGGATTTCATGAAGAGTAGAAAGATGATTGTGCCACATTAAATAACAATTGTATCCTTAATGATGTGTTGGACTATAATACAAACATCCTTCTGCCATTATATGCACTACAATATACCTTTCTAATTACTCCAGTGGCTTCCTCTTCCTTTATTAAGATGCTATGCTTTCAGAGACTATGTAAGCATTATATGAGCTTTTTTTTTCTTTTTTTTTCTTTTTTTTTCTTTTTTTTTCTTTTTTTTTTAACCACAGTGAGTGCAGCTGCATGGTCATTGATAAATTGGTTATAAATTACTGACACGTTGTATATGAATGCAATCATTGTTTTATTCCTTTTCTTTCCTTCATGAAATACTATTTTTCTTAGAGATAGAAAGAAATTTTAAAAAAAATACTTCTCTGAGATGGGTTTTTTTGGTGTTTTTAGAGATGTAAGCAGTATAGTAATATAAGTCCAGATAATTAATAAGGCAGATTCAAGACAACATGGCAAACTTTAGAAACAAAGGTAGAATAAGGTACTTAATTTGGTATTATTCATTTCAATGATTTCTTGCTTATAGACTGTGAACCCTTGGGGATCCTCAGGCTTCCTGTCAGTGGTCCCTGAAAAAGCTGTTTTATTATCTGCAAGCTATTTTTAGATTGTCTGCAAATTCAAAAAGGTTGAAAACCCCTTCTACATTTCATTGCTTATATTCTGTCCCTTAGAGATGGAAACCCTACACTACTTAGCACTGTTTTCTATAAATCAGTGTGCTTCCTGTGATTTCTAGAGTTACTTTTGTGCACTATCTGACCACTCATTAAACTTGATTTCCTACCATTCTGTCAGCACACAGAGCTTATACTTGGATGCATTTAAGGTTTGCACACATTAATAGTCCAGCTGAAGAAAAAGGAAACTTCTTTTATGTGGAAATTCTTCCATAAAGGGATTGAAGAAGCAAGGGGGAAAAATCCTAAAATTGGACAATTCTGGATTCAGTGTCAGAGCTTCACTTAACTTTCACAAAAGAAATTTTCATGCAAAAAGAAACCTGAATAAATAAGTGAACAAGGTAAAACCTGCAAAGTATTCTCCTTCTCTGTTGTCTCTTAGTAGGGATGCACTCCTTCAAGTCATAACTCACAGTCTTCTGCTACATGTTAATGGCACTAATAGCAGTGATTCTAAGGAAAGTCCACTCCACTATTATGCATGTTGCACTGCCCTCCTGAAATAGGTAGTCAAAGCCATGCCTTGGGAATTTTATCAGTAAATTTTATAGATTATTGGCAAAGTTCCTTACCACTGTTGAGTGACCTGAAGTTAGTTTAGACCAGAAAACAGTATCCTCACTTTGAAAGTCCATGATGGCAGTAATAGGTAAAATATATGTTATAGTATGGACAGATTATTTTGTGGTTCTCTTCCACATTATATTCCCTTTGTGAAAAACTGGGACACATTATGCAGGTAGTTTCACATCTGACTGTTCACACATTGTCAAACTAAGAAGCGACAATGTCCGTAATTTAAGATAAAATCCATCTATAAAATTAATCTGTAATTAACACAAGCAATTTCTTACAAGCAATTTAGAAGGTATTTATTTTCTCTTTAGTTCTGAATTCTTACTGGTACAGTAAAAGCTCTGTGCTTGGATCGCGTGCTGGGCAGAATTATGGGAATCTTTATAAACTCCCTGCTACGCTGCTTGGTTGGCTAAATTCAAGATTAGTAAATGGTCCTTGGAAAGTAAGCAGAGTAACCCCCGTCTTACTGCATTTGAAGAGTATATACATAGCCATATATTCTTCTACAGTCAGTCATAAGAAGCCTGAGCCAAAAAAAAAAATGTTGCCTGGTAAAACTGCAACGAAGTGAAATTTTTGCACTGGGGTGAGCGAGTAGCAACAGCAACTCTGAATAATTTTTCATTCTTACCGTTACTCCTTGTCATCTGTAGAGTACACATTACTTAGCACACCCCAAAACTGGGCCCACCATGAGGTGACAAATTCAGTTGCTCCGTTTTCTGTGAGGGAAGGATATATATATCTTCTCCTTTGTTCTGAAGGATAGCACTTACCTACTTGGATTTGCTTATATCCAAGCAAATTGTATCTTCAAAATTAAAAATTAAAATAAATTGTTGAAAATGCCTTGCTTATGGCATTTTCCCCTGTTTTCAAGGAAACAAATACTGCTGGGAAAGAAGAAAAATGTGAAGCTGGACAAGGATGGTTACATATAATGATTCAGGCACACTTTGTAACTTATAATTGTCACATCATCTCACAGATCTTTCTGCCTGTTGGAGAAGATGGTGAGTCAGTCTCTCTTTAAATCTAGGAAAAACTACTTTTTCCCAAATTAATAGCTCATGCATGTGAAACATATAAGTTACCTCTGAGACATTGTGAATTCTGTTCAACCGGAAACTTCAGCTATGTTTAGGCACCTAAGTGAAAATTTTCAGTCCTAGAAGAATTTCAGTTCAGAAAAAAATTTCAGTCTTAGAAATCCTTGATCATCATCTCTTGAGTACCCAGACTCCACTGGGGTCTTGACTTTCAGCAGGGTGTCTAATATCCTTGTTGCCTGAAGGTCTTGCACCTGGACATGCTTCTATGTAAGGAAAAAAAGGTAATTACTCAACTTTCTCTTTCTACTGGGTTAAGAAACCAGCCATGGTTTCCAGGCACTTTTCTTGTTTTAGGTCATCTCCAGGTCACCCAAAATGGGCTAAAGACAAAGTTCACCTCGTGTACTTCCAAAGACCGTTTGCCTCCATTTTGCTCTACAACAGCGTGAATAACGCTGACAAGGAGAAGTAAATTACTGAAACTGATCTGTCTACTTTTGCTTTCTTACTGTTGTGGTAGTGAAGGCTGGAGATCGGGATGTAGTTCAGCTCAGCATCTGCCTTCTTGAGGGCCACAGTGATTTTTGCTCATTCCTATCATGTCAGAAGTTGGTCAGGCTTGCTGGGAGGCAGTGTTTGTTTTGCAAGGACCCAGAGTATCTTTGTGAATTAGACAGATTTCTTGATGCCTAAAGGTCCTACATGCCTCTGATCATGAGAGCCAGCCTTGATAGCCAAGACCCAGAATACCTTAGTGTAAGTGATGTAGCTCCTTTTATTTCTGTTCAGCTTTCTGATCAAAGACATTAGAAGCACCATAACTATTACCAGTTAGTACTGGTGACAGTTCTGCCATTCAGAAATTCTTCTGATCAGCATTGTAAAGAAGCAAAACCAAGGCACGGGGACATTGAGTGGCTTACCTAAGGTGGTATGGCAAGGCGGTGTGGTGATGGGAAGAGTGCCTGGGTGTAAAATCTGTATCTGAAGCACAAGTTCATTCTTCTGCCTCTGATGGGGAGAATACTAATGGTAGGCTGTAAAAGTTTTATGGTGAGGATGGAATAGATCTTTGCAAAATTGACTCTTGAAGTATGCCTGCTGCTTAGGGAGTGCACAAAATGTAATATGGCATCCCTCTGCCTTCCCTCTGCCTTCCTTCACAGAGGGAAGACTGCACATGACCACCCACCTGCAAAGGTGCCATGTCCAGTCCTTCTGCTTACAAGAAAGCCAGTGTATTTTCTGTTACCATGCTCAGGTGTATGCTGTGCTGGGTTGTGTAGGTTGCTCACCAGGAAAATTGTGCCGAGCTGCAGTTTCACGTGTTCCAGCAGCACCTGAGCTTTAGAAAGCAATAGAAGTACAAAACTGGACTTGTACATAGATTTTTCACCTCAGTTTTAACCGAAGTATCAGGAAGTTGATTCTCTGGCCCTCTAAAGGGTGTTGTTGCCTGTTACATGCCATTGCCTGCTACTCGGTGTGGGTCCTGAAGGTGCTGTGGAGGTTTTGCATTCCACCTTCGAGTGAGCTGGACTTATGAACTGGAACTAAGATCAGAACTGGCAGCTAGACTCATGCCAAACTGAAGTTTTATTTATTTGATCATTTCATTGCAAGGTAGACACTGTGTCTGTGGTTTGTATCTTTAAAATCAAATAAACTATTTATATATGGTGAAGAACTGTAAAACACATAGACCTTATTCACTAATATTTTTATGGTTTCTTTACACTTGACAAGTAAAGAATTTGTGAAAGTGTTTTTTGTACCCAAATCCCACAGATTTCTTAGGTTATTTTTTAAATTAAGAAAAGGTACGATCTAGATTAGTAACACAAACTTAACTCCCATTTTTCCCTAACATGCAGCATGAACCCTTCTGAGTGAATTTTTAAAACACATTTTTAATGGAATGCATTTGATGAAAATTTAAGAAAATGCCATCAACTTTTATCTATTTAACATTTTCATGTTATTAAATGAGGATACCTCATGTGAATTTCAGGTCAGGGTGGAAATATAAATTAGCTACTGTTTTGCTTGCATCCTGATAATATTGTTTTGTTTACATCACCATGGAAAGCTTTATGCAAATTTTCTTGCCACACCATATCCATTATACCTTAAAGAGAAAACAGTCTCATAAAAATTCTCAAAACAGCGATTACTTGTAGGAAAGAAAACTCAAAGGTCTGCAGTCTTTCAAAGTGTCATTGCTACTAACTCGAGCTTCATAGGGGAAGGAATCAGAACTGTTCTTTCATAGAGACAAATTACTGTGCGCTCCAGATGAAGCCAGCAAAGCCACGGAGAGGCTGCGCTTTGCAAGCCCGATCCCAACTGGTATTTTGGTCCTGCAGACAAGGGGCTCTCGGATGTCTTTGCCCCTCCTGCTGACAGCTTGTCAGGCTGCTCCTGAACACACCTTTACAGCTGCAACTCCTTCTGCACATGTTGCAGGACGTGTGGAAGGTCATTAGTGGTTTCAGTCTGCATTACTGTCATCCTAGAGTACAATCTTGCCATGCACTTTGCACTACGAGGGCTAGGAAACCAGTATCTTTCGTAGTAATGACTTCCAGTTTACAGCCTTCATTTGTTATATTTCCTCAATAGCTGTTGTGTTGAGATTAACTGCATAAATGGTCTGCAGCTGGCTGTTATGAATTAAGGGAGTTTAATCAAAGTATTTCTAATGTACAGCATAATGATAATACATGGGGGAAGTACTATTTAAGAGATAATGATGGCTTCAGAAGATCACTGTTGTAATGTTTAGTGCATATGCCTTCAGCATTGAATTTGTTGTTGTTCTGAATATGCTTAATGGATCAGTGAAAAGCTGCCTAATGTGGGATTGTTTGATGGGGCTGACAGAGCTGGAATTAGCCCATTGCTGTTTACTGCATACAGCCATTAAGATTAATTGCTGCCAGATAATTTTGAATGTTTTTATCTTCGGGAAAAAGTGTCACTAATGGGTTTATAAATTGGTTCACTATTACTAATAGTAAGGCCAGTGTAACAGGAGAGGATGTCAGCAGCTAATTCTAAAGATAAAGGTAAAAAGTATAAAGTACTATATGACTTGCTAGTTTTAAGGGATAATGTTATCTAATAACAGACAGACTGATATATGATGCTCATTAATGCTATTTCCCGGGCTTTGGGTTGAACCTAATAGATGCTAATAAAGTCTTATTTGATGTACCATTAAAAAGCTCAATCTGTTTTCTGCATTAATGCACAATGTTGTTTATCACATTTTCAGTGACTAAAACCCAAACCCTCAATCTGTTACATAACTAAACAGTATCAGGCTAGTTATACCTATTTTTGTCTTTGTCTAGAGACACAGAAAAATTTATAGGGCAACCACATTTCCCTACGTACTGTACACAATTCACATCCCTCAGCTATGTGTCAACCACGACAATACTTCAGATTTCATTTTAATGTATCCTCTTTTACATATAGCATCACCAGTAAACTGTGCAAAGCACTTCCTCCAAGAGATAAATTAATTGGCTCACAAGTGTTGGAAAATAGCACTGGGATGTGGGCAAAAGATTATCTAAGGAGGACGGATCCACATTAGAAGTTAATAGTCTGCTACGCCACATATACATACATGTGCAATGCCCTAATTTGCTATGTATTAAAATGAAAGTTCTTTGTGCACTGAGTCTCAAATATATCCCTTGTATCTAAGGGCATTGACAAGGGAGTGGGAAGAACATGCACTAAATAAATAGAAAGGCAGACAAGAAATGCTTAATGAAGAGGGGAAAACCAATAACTCATGAGTAGTGAAGTTGTTCTCTTCTCAAGTAGAGATAGTGTAAATTATGAAGTGATTCTCTTCTCAAGCCGAAAGAGCATTTATGTTTTTCATGACCAATTTTTAGATTGTGCCAGGACCATCTTCAATTTTTTTGAGGGGCTCTGGATAGTAAAACTGTTCTCATCTGAAAAAAAGGCAATCTCAAACAATGCCAGAAAAAAGCTCTTTGCATTATTTTTTCCCTTTCAGAATGCTAGCACGTGAAGACCTCTGAGAAGAGAAGAGGAAAAAAATATAGGGTGGTAAGATCTATTCTGTTGTATTTGCTGTTTCCACAGTGGGATTCCAGGCAGCATTCTTGGGTTTTTGCCATTAAAGACATGAGCCCTTTGTTCTGCTTTAGACCCTTTCCCCATGTGTCCACTTTCAGCCTCCATCCTTTTGCCATACTTATATCATCTGCCTGAATATCTAGTAATGCACATAGATGTGTGGACACCTTACATTATGTAGGGAAGTGCCTACAGTCTAAATATTCTTCCCTTTATTTATGTATCTAAACACTGCACAGTGCTGCCTGGACATAATCCATTCAGGTTTTTTCATTATGTCCAGACCCTGATTTCTTTCTCTTTCATACCCCCACCATTGGCTGCATTATCCATATCTAATCAATCATTTTCCAATTAAACTTTTGTCTCTACACAGATCTAGCACTGTTTTGACTTGAATCGATTTAAAATCGGTTTCATTAATTCAGTACAAACTCTATGTAGACACATTAATGTTGGGTTACAAGCAGTTTGTTTTGGTTTACTTTTAACTCAGTAGAAGTTAAACCAAACTGTCAGGCTTATATTGACTTAAAAGAGCTGACACAATCCATTTCACTGTTTTAACTACATTGATCCTCAATCCCATTTTTAGTTAAATTAATGTCATTTTCACATAGATAGTCCCAAGTCTGGTTCCTCAAAAGTATTGCCAATGTTTCCATGCACACCCCTGTGTAGACGCCCATTAGCCTCTCCTTTCTATTGTTAATGATGCTAAATAACGTCTGGAGGCAAGCCTTGATTAGGTTGTTAACCAAGCTGTCTGTGGCAGGCAATTTAGGATGATAGCTTGCACGAAAATTATTCCAGAATAAGGTATAGGGTTGTTGGTTGGTTTAATGCAGAGTAGCTCTACTGGAACAATTCCAGGTAGAGACACTCTGAAGGAAATTTGGGTGTTCTTGTACCAGTTTGGGCAGAACAAGGCATCCACCCCTTGCTGCAGGAGGGAATGGATCCCCCATGTTAGATCAGCCAGCTCGATGTCTTGGGCACCCTACAGCATCTCAGAGGACACAACATCTGTGTTTACTTACCTGAATCCTCTTCTCTCATTCTGAAGTAAGAATGATTTTTTGAGTTTCAGTAACCTTCCAAGTAAATGGTCAGGCAATTTTTTACCCTAGGGAGGGGAGGGGAGAGGAGGGGAGAGGAGGGGAGAGGAGGGGAGAAGAGGGGAAAGGAGGCAAAGACAAAGGGAGGAGGCAGGGATAGAGGGAGGGATAAAAGAAGGGAGGGACGAAAGGAGGGAGGGAGTGTGTCTAAACTAGTACCTGCTGGGTAAAGCAAAAAGATGATTTGCAGAATGTAGGACCTGATCTTCAAAGCAGTAAAGGCGATATAGGAAGCTTACACAGTAACCCCAATGCCAAAGTTGAACAATCAGAAGGAACACATATTTACATTGCAGTGCAGTATAAATGCAACTTGATCAGTTTTTCAGGAAGGTGGTCTATAACAACATATTTACATTCTCAAAATTATGATGAATACCTGAGCTTCTTGAACATCCTCAGCATCCAGCTGCTTGTGGCTCTAGGTAAGGGACAACTGTCTTCCTGAAGCAACCCAGGTTTCCACGTTGCAGTCCTGGAGGATTGCTCAGACTCAACATAGCCCAGGTCAGCTCCCCAAAAAACCTACATGAAGGTACCAACCAGTTATGAAGGTAACCTGAACACTATTCTCTCTGTATGCTCTGTGATGTACGAAGTGAGGAAAATCTTCCCCAGCTTCCCCATTCCCTTAACACTGTAACTCCACATACTTGCCTAGAACAAGGCTGTCCTCAGTGGTTTCTGGAGCAAGAAGGAGTAGCATCACAAAGCACTTCCATATCCACACAGCTTTTTGGACACAGTTTGTTTTCCTGCTCCTTTGCCACCATAAGTCCCACATCAGTGACTCTTAAAAAATGAACATAACAGAACAGGACTCAACCTCAGATCTGCATTTCACTCCAGAAAGCAGGACCAAACTGACATCGAGAAACACTTTATTCAAGAAATGAGGCTCTCTCAGGAGCCAGTTCAAAGCAGTAACTCCACTAAGGTGTTTTACAGGGATTGTCTTTCCCTTTCTATCGATTAGACAGGAAGCCTTATGAGACTAACCTCCTACCTCAGGCACTTAATTTAAGTACCTAAATTTAGATACTGTGAAAAGCCTTATAATTTTCTATCTGTCAGGAAAAATTTTTGATTTGGATGTCTTCTTTTAGGATAAAATTCACCCCTCTGCAACAGCCCAGTTCAGGACAGAAAACCCATTCAGTTCTTTGCAAACTCTGATTCAAAGACTTTGTTCCAAAACAGAGCAAACCCCTCATAAAGCCACATGAAGCCCTGTTCAGGTTTAGCCATTCAGCATGATCACTGTCTCAGGAAAAAATCTGGACCTAGAAGGATGCATAGCATTTAGACTGACCCAGTCGACAGGCATGAATTCAGTCACGCAGTCCTGTGTCTCACTTCAACCTCGTCAAGAACTGGGATTCTGTAAAGAAAACCCTATGGGAAATTTGTTCTTTAGTTGAGGGGGGGAAAAAATCAAGTCAGACTTACAAAAACTATAAAGTGTTACATTAATTGCTTCTTTTCACTTGTCACCTTCTTGATTTGAGCTTTTACAGTTCATATTTTAGAACTTTCCCCTGCAGTCCAGACCATTAGGAATGCCTTTTTTTTTTCTTAATAAAAATTATTATCAGGTAATAACAGGATTTTGAGGCTAAAGCACTAAAAATACTGATTGTTGCAAAGTGTATGATTAAATCACAAGTCACGGCAACATTATAAAGTGTGTCTTCTCTCAAGACTGTTTTCATATATCTGTTTCAAGCAATTTCCCAAATGAAACTGCTTCTTTTATTTTTTAACATATACACAGATTTGTGCAGGTTGTGGAGAAAAGCAGGGTTGAACCTAAGCCATGAATAAATGCTGGGAAAGTGTCAAGTGATAGATCATGCAGGCATTCTATTTATCAATGACAGAAGTTCTTTGTCTGATTCATGAAATGTTATTTTATTGCCACACAAGGATATGTGGGGTGCTTTTTACAACTTAAGTATGAATGTAATAGATCACAAAACTTTCCCTCCCTAAATTCACACTTGAAAATGATGTGCTGAAATTTTTAAATTCACCTAATTACGAATATTAGGAACAATTGCCTAATACAGCAAATTAAATAGGTTAGTTCTTTTATTATTTTTTTTTAAATTAAGTCATGGATATATTATCCTGAAATTAAACTATTTAACATGGAAGATTCTCTCGGCTGCAGACAGTTTCAGGCCAATTCTTCCTAGACTGCAGCTATTACCTCAAAAAATTACATAACTTGCCTTTTTTCTGCAAATCACTGTAGCCCGAATGGTGCTCCATTATTAACATCAGAGCTGTCAGCATCTCAGGGAGGCAAGAGAAGAAAGCAAAACATTCCTACCAGCAGTAACAAAACCATACTTGCACTTAGAGAAATCTTCCTTCAATCCTCTTTACACCAAGCAGAGAACTACTTAAAGTACAGTACGCTGAAGGTGGGATTCATTTCACTTTCACTACCTAGAAGTCAGAAGTCTCCGTTAGATGTCTATAAGTTAAAGTCAGCTTGACTCCCTCTCTAGACAATGAAGAGAGATAGGCACCTCCAGAGGGTGATTCATCCCACCCGAAGACAGGTATCGAAGAGAGATGGAAGGAATCGCCCTTTGGAGATGCCTATCTCTCTCCAGTGACTACAAAGGGAGTCTGCAGTGAGTGGCTTAAACTTGACAGCTAAAGTTATGTGAGATGAAATCCAATCCTAAGCATAAATAACACAGGAGGAGCTTTACTCCTGCACTGAAGAGAAGGTTATTAGTGATAGTTGTTGGAAACATTCTGCATTAAAAATGCACAAATTGTATCGTGCTTATTAGCTAGCATGAATTAACTTGATTGTGCATATAACTACACTGATATGTCATGGGTGTCAGAGCCTCCACAAAAAGTAGGAAGGGCAAGGTTAGTGAGAGACCGTCATTCCAAAAGAGTCTCACACTCAGCTGGGACCCTGAGGAACTTCTGAATGTTCCTGCTTCTCTCAGCGCTACCTGTTTAACCCTGGGCATCTTTTTCTACCATCTAAGTGCAAATTGTCTCTGTTACAGTCGAGATCCTAACAGCATGCTACCTAGTCGACTTGCACTTTACAGGAACCATATTGTACTAACACTAAAAGAGTCAGAATATATTCCTTTCACATGATTTCCATTAACCTCCCAGCCCATCAAAGTATTATTCTTTTTTGTTTAGAATCTGAAGAGAGGTGAAAAGTATCTTTCCCTAGAAACCGTAAGCGGTAGTCTGTGTGGCATCAACTGATTGGCTTACATATTGCTTCAGACTAATCCTGTCTAGAGCAGGTGGGGGCCTGTGAAGTAATAGCTCTTGACCCTGGCTCTCTTCTAGCCTCCATACAATGTCTTCATGACCCTAAAGCTTCTCTTTCTTTCAGTTCAAAGGGTCTGACATCAGAGAGGGTTGTGCTGGAGCCAACAAGGCTGGTGGGTGAAAGTACCGTGAAAGTGACCACACATGTGGCATGCCGTAGGGTTTGGCATGATGACATTGTCTGAGGGTGCAAAGACTGCTGAAAACAAGAAGTAATGGGGAAGTCAGCACAGCAGAGGATCAAGGTAACAATGTCTGAACTGGCCCCTGTACTTTTTTAATATAAGTGTGGGTGCACTCAAATGGCTTTGTCTGTTTTAATGAAGGAATCAAAATTGTAACTTTCATCTTTGCAGACCCTACTAGATAGGATATCAAAATACCTCTGCAGCCTGGGTGACTGCACTCAGGAGTTTAAAGTACATACCACCCTCTCCTGAACTGTATTGTGGGCATCTATATGGCTAAGATTTCATCTGAAGAAATTTCCTCTGATTTAAATCAATATGAGTAGAGAATGAAGGCCTTTGCACTTAGTTTCAAGAGACTTCTTCAGAAGATGTAATTCATGGGTGTCTGAGTATTTCATCACTACTTAGATGTTCTGTCAGCTTCGTCTTTTAAATCTAGGTATTTTTAGTATTCTTAGTGTAACACATGCATGAGAAAATACTGTAGCTATGAAAGTCCAGATTGTGCAATCTACTAACCTAGAAGGTGCTGTCACTTTTATGTGCCCTATATTTTATTCATCCATAACTCAAATAAATGCAGATTTTTTAAAAATTTATCTTTAGCTCTTGCCTTGCTTTCCCATCCTCAGTGCTTGGAATTTGAGAATCAGGTCATCTAGATAAAAGCTACAGTATTTGCTCACATGCTATGCACCTTCAGTAAACAGCACTACACAAGAAGCAGTATTTTGCATCTTCCTATAGGAAAAAAAATTAAAATATTGCAATTAGATGGGCTTTATTTCGATATTTGTAGAGGTATCAGCTTGGTATTCACTGTAGTCTAAGTCCTCAGACAAGTGAAACTAAAATCAGAAACTTGTATTTAAATCATCCTTCTAGAGAGAAAGATTTATAAAGCACCATTTACTTGGTGAATCTTTCTCTCTAAGTTATCTAATGGTTTTCTAAAATTAGATGTCACTTTCAAAAAAAATCAAAACTGCCAGAGTTATTATCTGCACCTTTTTAGGGATATTGTTAGATACACAAACATCTGGGAAAAATACTGGAAGAGCAAGTTGCATCAGCTTTGAATGTGTTTAAAGAAACACATTAAAAGTACTGGCAAGGTTATGTTTATGGGAAGAAGCAAATTGGTTGAAACCCTGACCCCTCTGAAATTAATGAGATTTCACCCTTTGTCTTTTGCTATTCAGACACGTTTCTAGTGACCATGACCACGAGAAAGATTCTCACACAAGGACATTTGAAATGGTAGGCTCTCTCTCTTGAAACGGTGGGCTCATTTGGCATTTCTGTGCTTCAGTATTTCTTGTAGTCAGTGTACAATATGTGTCCCAGCTTGAAGGCTTCTAATAGTTGATGGAAGATAAAAATAAATATTGCTATTTACAGACCCAAAAATTCTTAAGAGCAGGAGTGAAAAATGTTTTGACTGTTTCATAAAACAAGTGTGAAAAATGGCCAGTGAATCATTTTTAGAGGGTCAGTATTAAATTCATATTACTGCAGTTAAATCCTAGCCAGGAATTGGAGCATGAATTCAGTGAAAAATAAATGAAAGCATCTGATCTGCATTTCGCAGACTTAGTATCTAAGTCTCTGGTTTTGGGGTGTGGGGCCTTAAAAGTTCCTCCCTTCTATTATAGATCTTCAAGTATATTCTAGTATCTCCTTATCTCTGGTGATTTTAATGAAGTTGCTACTTTCTTTTAATCTCTTGGTTTTATGGATTCATAAGTCCACAATACATTTCAGGATGCATCTGACGTGCACAAAGTGTGAAGACAACAACTCACCTTCGCCCAAAAGCAAGAACCAAGTTGCCAGGGAACATAAAACAACCACAAAAGGTAGAGGTGGATGAGATCTGGGGAAAGAGGAGAGGAAGGCAAAGAAAGGAATTGATGATTGAAGAAAGAGTGAAGTGGTTGGAAAAACACTATGAAAAGTGCTTGGATTTAGCTCTGTAGAAAAGTGGCCAGGGAAGATGAAGGCAGTAAAATGAAATGTTTAAAGAAACTGAGAGGGTTAAACGCAGAGAAGGCAGAAATAGACAACAGTTAGAAAGGGTTTAGCAAAGTCCTGGGATCTTGAGAGCCTTCTGATCTTTTTACTGAAGAGCTGAGAGCTTTGCTGACTCAAGACACAAGTGACAGCATGCAGTACCCCAGGACAACAGATTACAGAATCACAGAAATGTAGGGGTTGGAAGGGACCTCCAGAGATCATCAAGTCCACCCCCCGCCCCGCCAAAGCAGATTCCTTAGGGCAGATCACACAGGCATCCAGATGGGTCTTGAATATCTCCAGAGAAAGAGACCCCACAAACCCCTGGGCAGCCTCTCCCAGGGCTCTGTCACCCTCACTGTGATAAAGTTCTTCTGCATATTGGTGCAGAACTTCCTGTGCTCCAACTTGAGGCCATTGCCCCTTGTCCTGTCTCCACACACCACTGAAAAGGGGCTGGCTGATTCCCTCTGTGTCCCACACTTCAGATATTTATAAACATTAATAGGATCCCCTCTTGCCAGGGTTGCAGGATGGTGTCACTGCCTCTGGCGTGTCCACCAGTGCAGAAGGAGAGCTAGCTTGCTGCTTGCTCCTTTTTGTGAGAGGCATAAGCAGCATGGGCCATGCTGCAGCCACAAGGTCAGGGACCATTCAATGCATCTTCCTGGCTCTCATCATCCTGCACTGAGAAGCTCTCAGATGCTGTGGCAAAGGCAAAATTCAGTTCTGGCTGAATGAGGACAACTTCTGTGTGTTTAAAGTTAGTCATATCTTGAAGTAATCTGCCAAGGACCTTCACTCATTTAAACGCTAATGTGTAAAACACTTAGCTGGCTTTGATATGATTGGGGCAAAACAGCATGATTTGGTAATGGATAACGTATCACACTTTTCCTCAAGCATTCCTTGAGTGAAGCAGAAAAATACAAGATTTAAAAAAAAATGGGGTTAATCTAATATATTTGGATTTTCTGAAAGTTTTTTTTTGCAACTTCCTTGTAAGAAACTGTCAAAACAGTAACAGCATGGGGGAGTGCAGAGGATTCAAAACAGAGCATCACAAAGCAGAAAATGGTCTCTTTCCTAGCAGTTAAAAAAAAGTAATTAATACTGGGATACTCCAAAGCTGCATGTTGCCATTCATATTGTTTTGTAGGTTAGTCACATGAAAATCAGTGTGAACACTAAGCTGACCATACTTAGGGGTGATCAGCACAAAGGCTGATCAACACCAAAGAAGTTTGCAGAATGCTCCAGAGAAGTTGAAGGAAGCGAGGTGAAAGGACAGCATGGTAGCAGGTGAAATTCAATGAATGCAGGTTAAAGTATGTTGAAGGAGGAATCGTTTGAACTACTGAGAACTCTGAGTTTAAAGAGCGATGAGTTTAAAGAGCAGTGAGTGTAAGTTAATGAAAGTTCCTCCTGAAAGGGAGTTGTGGTGATTGCTGCTGCAGTGCAGTTATTTGCTGAAAGAGGTTTGGCATTCCAGAAGTCATCAAAGAGCAAAAGAAAACAATAATACAGAAATTATTATAATGTCAGTATATGACAGTGACACAGCATTATTGGGGGAAACATCTTCTCAAGAGGTGTTCTCTCTCAAAAAAAAAAAAAGCATAGCAAAAAATAATGGAGAGCATTCAAAATTCTGGGAATCATGAAAGATATAAGACAATGAGATAAAAATGAAGTTTTTCAAGAAAAAAGATACAAAACTAGTGGGTTTGCACATTAATTTCTGTTGACAAGAGTTTAGTCTCTTGCTAAATAAATGCTAGTGTACTACTAAAAGATACTGATAAGTAGAGGCAAGATATTGGGGTATGCTCAGCAGTGGACTAGCACAGCACAGGAATCCTTATGTCCAAGGAACTGTCATCACAATTAATAAATTACCTTTTTGGCTGCAAAATAGTTCTTGCCCCTGTCTGCATCCCCTGTCTACCCTCTGACCTCACTGGCTCCAAGAAGTTTGACAGAGTGGTGAGATTTAAGAGATACTCCAGTTCTTCAAAGTTTATAGGGATCCAGGCACAGACGAAGAAACCCCTTAAATGCTCTGGGGGTGGGAGATTTGCACCTTCTTGGATGGGAAAACCTGCAGTGGAGAGTGACTTCATAAGTGACTAAACCTGTAAAAAGCTTCTGTCAGATCTGGGGCCTTTTTAGAAACCAAAATGCAACAGTCAGGAAACGGATTTGCAGGAAACCAGATTTCATTAGTTCCAGGGCTCAAGGGACTTGTTTCAAAAATCACCTCACCGCTCTTAGAGGACTAAATAATCAGGCACAAGGATGTGTCGTCACAGACAAGTGAAGATGCATCTGGTCTGCCCATCCACGGAGCTGCTTTGGTGTTTTATAGGAAGAAAGGTAATGTATGGACTTGGGATCTTTTCTGTGCTTCAGGACTAGCAATCAATCTGGAGACTGAGTCCTATTGAATGCTTATTTTTTGTTAAGGTCTGACCTGGATGCTGGGCTTACTGGGGCAGAGGATAAATTTGATCCTGATACAACAAACAATTAAAACCATGTAGCCCCTCTGAACCCTAATAGCAACAATTGTATGCACACATGTGGGCAAGTGATACAGACAGGCAACACAGAAAACCATGGGTAAAAGTTTAACAGCCCTTTTCCTGAGTAGTATAAAACAGTTTTCAGGTGGCTACTTCTGTTCCTGCTCCCTCCACGATTCCACTGTGAAAAAAAGCCTCAACTTCCTCTAAATTCTTTAAGATCTTAGTTGATCCGAACCCCAAAAGTCATGAACTTCAGGTGTCTTAGTTCTTAAATTCTGCTGCACATACATGTCCATAAGGATGGGTATATGGATCAGATATCCATCCAAAGACTACAGACACCTTTGGCTCATTTCTTGTAATTAAAAAATTCCTGGACACAAATTCATCTCTACAAATTTATTTTCCTTTTCTTGGCAGTAACAATGAGAAACTTATTTTGTAGCTTATACTCATTGACATCTTCCCTTTTGGTCTCAACTGCACTTAGATTTGTTTCCCTTATTTATTCTGCAGCTCCTTCCTTCTTTTGCAGGCTGATTGCATCCTTATAATCTACCCATTCACTCCCCCTTCTCTTTCTTCTCATTGCACTTTCTTACTTAACTCATCCTCACTTACTAGCAACTTCCCCATCTCACCTTCACCAGTCTTTGAAATCACTCACTCCTATCCCAGCTACTCATCACCTGTTGTCATCAACCCTTGTCTCCTTTTCATCAATTAGGCTGCATTAATCTTAGTAAAATAAATGCTTGGGGGGCTATTCTGTGCTCTGAGACAAATTAGCACAGAGTGACATTCACACTCTTAATTTCTGTAATGAACTGGCCAGATCCAACTCCCCCTCTCTGCTACTTA
The DNA here is from genome assembly GCF_964237585.1 of Gallinula chloropus. Lineage (NCBI taxonomy): Eukaryota > Metazoa > Chordata > Aves > Gruiformes > Rallidae > Gallinula > Gallinula chloropus. Next base: position 146,159,927 of record NC_140085.1, read on the forward strand.
CCAAGCCCTGCCCAGGAATAGTTTGAAGACTACCAGATGGCCCAGGGCAAAACCATGTCAGGGACCACTCAAACTTTCCAAAATGGACAGTCGAACTCTAGTACCACCCCTGGCACTGTTAAATTTACTACCACTGCCGCATTCACCAGCAGCAGAAACAATGTTTAAGGCAGTGATGTACATAACAGCTGACTCCTGTGGTTTGCAAGAACTGTAATGCTAAACCAGACCTGAGCCTTTCCCCTATGTAAACTGATTTCTAATTTAGAAATGTAGTCATTGGCTTCCCAGCTGCTGATAGCTTTAAAGCTGCCTGAAGCCAAGCCAGCTTCTCTGCTGAGCAGGCAGTATGGTTTCTTGCCATAAAGGAAACAACTTGAAAGGCAGCCTGTTGACTGTGTAAAGGATGGATGTTCAGGACTTTAACTCAGAGCCAATGCTTTTCCACCCACCCTCCCCAAAGAGACCTTAAGTCTAGAAAGTGGTGGTTTCAGAGACAAATTCAAGGCTCAGACATAATCAAATAGCCTCAGCACAGCACATTACTGCACACCAGCAAGGCTGTGGTAACTGTCCACTACAAATACGAGATAATGTGACATACGTTAGCCCGCAGTGAAAAGGGGCTAACCTAAGCCAAATTGCTCAGACTATGCCATGGGCTAAGAGCATTTGCACAGGCAGTTATTGAGACTCGGCTGATGCATGGTAACAGTTAACCAGAGTAATTTGATCATATGTCTGATCTCAAAGACAAAATAGACTCTAAATTGCTAGTATGGTATATGGGAGATGTAGCCATGACATTCTGTTACATTACCATCTGACCTAACAAGAATGTAAAAGATACACTCCCTTCCTGGCATTATTTTAACACAGCATTTTTACCAACCTGAATTATGAAAACAAAACCAAAAAAAAGGGCTATATTTAAACCTATAAAAATGCAGTTTATTCCCCTTGATAAGGCATAACTTTTTTTAGCAATTGTAATCTGTAACATTACAGCCTTAGGAGGTAATTTACTAAATACGACAAAATTAGCTGATTTTTGGACCATTTAAAGGAACATTTCTGTTGAAAGCATATAAAATGTATTAAAGTAATCTCTAAAGTCTTTACCCCTGCTTGAGATTTTAATTTACTCAGAGCTAATAAATTATCCCCTTTCAGAAGCTATTGAAAATTTTCACTTAAATCCTTTTTAAAACTTAATGTGTTCAATTGAATCTTAAGCAATTTATACACAGAGCTTGAGGTGGTCACTGCACCAAGGTGAAGGCTGAAAAGAGGTTAGATTAGCACTAACTCCTCTGCCCTTTGGGATTGCTGGGGTGCCATTAATGAATGTGAATTCCCTCCTCTCTCAGAGCTCTCCCCCTTCATATGCACTGGCCTGGCTGTCGAGTAATTACTTTTCCACAACGGCATTTAACAAAATGCCCTGTTCAAAGCCCTGGCCCATTTTCTCTCCATCTGAAGGATGCGGCTGCAATCAGGAAGCGAACAGCAGATCTGGGTCACTCTGGTACTCAGGTTAGCCGGGACACAAAAGCTTGCTTCATCTCAGACAGGGCTCCCTGTTACAGTTGCACACTTATCAGAAATATATTTTCAGGCTATCAATTATTATATTTGAACATCGCATCCTCGCTCTTGGGAGCCCTTAGCAAGCTGTAGCAAAAATCAATCCAGTTTTACAACTTTTACCTTGGCACAGCTCCAATTCTTTATCTACCTTGCGCAGTTATTTAAAGATGTGCTGGTATGTTGTGGGGTTTTTTTGACTACAGCTATATTCCTGAGCAGGGCTTGCCCTTAGTTTATGTAATACCGTTTTCTCCTTGATTAGGGTTAATCTGCAAATCTGTTTTAGTTTTGCTTTTCATGTTTGATAATTTGTGTGCTTGTGGGAAGGTTTACGTGGCTGCATCCTCACCTCTTCCAGGCAGCGTGCCTTTCTCATGGTGGTGGGAACCTCTTATTTCAGGGAATATACATGTGGGTTGGAGCCACTCTTAAATTGCTTTAACATCACTGCAGCTGCAATAGCATCCGAAAATTTCTCCAGGTGTTCGTTCCAAGCTTATTTTTCCAGTGCAAAACCCACCTAGCAGGCTACCAAGCTGGACTTCCCCCTCTCCGTGTGTAGGTGCAAGAGACAGCTTTGCCAGCACGCCTCAAGGACCACCTTCATCAAAGGGGTTATGAATCCCAGCAGCAGAGGCTGTGCTTCAAAAGGCAGACACTACCACTCTCTCAAAAGGTGACTGCCTCCCAGATGGTAGGGAAATTTGAATAGCAAAAACTGGTCTTAGATATTACCGTGTCAGTGTAGGCTGCAAAAACAGACAGCAGATGCTAAGCTTCAGTGGAGTTATGAAGAAATAGGCATTAAAAGAGAAAATCTATCTTAGAGCTGTAATTTGAAGGGGGGTTATGTTTATTTTAGAAGCAGACCCAGTTTCTATTTCCCTGTTGAACATGCATGCAGAAGCTCACAGAGCCACTAATCAGATTGCATGGGTTTTCATGTTTCTGATTCTCCACTTTTCAGCTCAAAAAATTTGTTTTACTACTTCCCGTTAAAGTTATTTTCTTAAATTCCCTCACAGCAGTTAGCTCAAGGGCTAAGAGGCTTCCTTTCATTTACACCATGCAAGTTGATACAGAGCGATTACCAGAAAGCCTAAACAGCTTGGGTTTGCCTCATTCCTTCCAGCCTGTCTGCAAAAACCAGCACTCTGCCTGAAAGGGTGTGAGGCCACGGTGACACACATCTGCACCCCCTTTCTCCTGTCAGGTGGCTGGGAGGGAACTGCCATTGTCAACCGAGTGGCTTGGGGACTACTGACAGAGTGGGGAGGACCAGTGTTTTTGGCTGAGCCACAACTTGCCTTCAGCCAGGGAGAGATTTTACCCCTCAACAGAATTTGCACGGGATGAAAACGTGACCTGAGTTGTGTACCCAGTAACAATGCCTACGCAACACAGCAATACCAAATCCCTGCTGACTTCATAGTATCATGCATAGTTCTGCAAATCTTGTGAATACATATGCATTTGTGGGACTGCTATCTTAAGGAAAATAATTAATGTGGTATCTCATCCTCCTAAGGGCTGATACCCTCCTAAGGGTTTGATTATTTCATAGTTGGAGTTTATTTCTCTCTATTTCCTTTTAATCAGTTTTCTGCAACAGCATGCCAATGGTGGGCACCACAAATCAGGGCTTTGGCCACTTGCAAATATGTATTTAAAAGGAAAAAGGTGCATTCTTTTCCAATTGTCCCACCTTAGTTCCTGTCTTTCACTCATTCAATCTAATGTAATTTTTGGCATTACCCAGCATTCTGTACTATTAGGCATTTGACAGCTAGCTGTATTTCAGGAGCAGATCAAATGGTTCATATCATAAAAAAATTTGAGAAATTTTAGAATAAAAAATACTATGAAAATATAATATAGCATTACTGACAATTGCCACTTTTTTTACCTTTTTAAGGGGAAAATAATACAGAAGAAACAAGAAGAAATTTTAATCTCATTGTAGGCAATGTAGGACTAGATGGTTGGAACCATTCTTATTTACTTGCCTAATCAAGCTTTGCAGGGAAAACCAGGGGGAATTTATGTTTTGTGACTCATGCTAAGAAAAAACTAGGAACTCAAAATTTGGCTTCAAGCTTCTGGTTTAATTTCCTAGTTAAGGTTGGAATGTTTGCTGGAACTTTCTTTTTTCTAGCTTTATTGATTTCTGTCATTCAGGAATCATGAAGTAAATATTTATTAACATGGGAACCCTCCTCCCTTCCTGCCCTTCATATTTGTGCTTCTTATGCTAATGAACTTACTTTAACAAGGGAACCACATTCCTCCTGGGTCCACATCAGTTCTGGTACCAACACATTAGTTATTTAAATGTAGTTTTATATTAATTTTTCATATTGTAATGCATTGTTCCCTGCAAATATACATGTATCTGGTTTTCAACACTAAACAAATATATGTTTAAGATACTGTTAGCTTAAAACATTTCATCTTTCCATTATCTTTTTCTATGACAATAGTGGTCATTTCTCATTCTTGCCCTCTGAATGTTCTCAACCATCCTCTTTCCCTTCTAGTGTTCTTCTGCAGTGACCATCACCAGGGATTTGTCTTCTGTTTTCTGAAGAAGGCTATTGATGTAGATACAGAATTCTGAAGCTACATATTTTCCACGTGTTCAGCATTTATCTCTTGTATCCTCAAAGTCTGACATAATGGCTTGCAGTCTTTGAATTGGGAAATCCAGTAAACAAAACGGGAGTTCAGCAAAAGCTGAAAAGACATAATCTTAAAAACAGCCTTACTAGCACAGCAGTGATACTTAGGGAAATATGGGGAAGGTTTCTCTGCCACTCTGTTCCTACTTTCTCACCAGTAAGAAAGAAAGATATACTAACTAAATGCAGATGTATTTGTATGATACAGGATCACAGCTACATCATAAGAAATCTTGTTGCTTACCAATTAAGTAAAAATGACAGCTACTGTTTTCTGTGAGGTGGGAGCTATTACTTACAAAAGACGTGCTTTTAGACCAAAAAATGGAAACCTGAGTCCATCACACATCACATTGCCAGGACTATTATGTAGTATATCAAAAGTTCAGGGCTGACTGCACCCAGGCTACTCCAGTTTGAGTAATTTAAAATTATAAAATATTTTTATCTCAGGAGTGGGTTGCTACTATACAATCTGATAGGAATGTTGAAGGTTTTGACAATGTTCTCCCAAGAGTCCTGAAGAAACACAGACATGAAACCAATGAACTATTAACTGAGGTGTGTGTGAGGCATTGCTTCATGAGCCTCAATGCGAGTGAAGTAGAAGTCAGTTAATGAGTCCCCAGTCTTTGAAAAAGGCTTCACAAATGAATCAGGGGTTAAAGACCGGTGAGTCTGACTTCCGTATCAGGTAAATAAAAGAAACTATAACAAAGGACAGAATTAATAGATATCTAGACAAATATGTTATATCCCAAGGAAGAATCAACTGGGCTTCTGCGAGAGGAAGTCCTCTTTCACAGATCGATGAAAGCTCTTTGAAGAGTCATAAGGGTTATGGGCACTGATGACCCAATGACTCCATACTTATGTTTTGAAAAAGCATTCAACAAATTCCCTGAGAAGAGATTTCTAAAGAAATTAAGCTGTCACGGGTAAGAGGGAAGGCCCTCTCATGGATTAGTAATTGGTTAAAAGAGAGGAAAAAATAGGTAGGAATAAATGGTCAGTTTTCATGATGAAAAGCTATTAATAGCAGGGTTCTCCAGGGCCCTTCGCATGAGTGTTGTCCAGCATGTTAATAAATGACCTCAAAGAGAGAGCAAATAGTCAGGTGACAAAGTGCACGAGTGAGACAGAATAACACCAGACACTCAAAACTGATACTAATGATAGAGTATTTCAGAAGATCCTCACATGTCAATGGTAAATGAAATTCAGTAAATGGCCACAGAGTAGTGTACATGTGATATGGACTATAATCCAACTGCCACCACTCAGGAAAGACCTGTTGGAACTGAAGTTCAATTATGAGAAGTGACCAGAAAGGCAAATAAATCTGATCTCAAATATTGCATTCAGTTTAGCTTACTACAAGACTATAGGAAACAGGAAAAAAGTGGAAGGGAGTGAATTAAAAAGGATTAGTAGGATGAGGTAGTTTCTATACAAGTAAGAGTTCTATACCCTGCAATTCTTTAGCAGTGGAGGGATATGACCACCATCTAGAAGCTCATGTGGAAAAGTGAATAGGAACATTGTTTTTTATAATTGGAAAACAAGTGGTCACCCACTGAAAATATTGAATGGCAGATTTAAAACAGATGAGAAAAGCACTATTTTTTCTCCCCAGATGAATGAAATAGTTGGCAGAAGATGATGGGAAAACAAAACAGCAAAGAATCTAAAAGGATATTAAAGAAATTAATGGATAATAAATCCATCAGTGTTTTAGGCACTACTAAATCTGTACACTGCTCATTGTTAAGCTCTTTAAAAGATCACTTTACACTTAAATTTTTCTCCAGTAATACATGTCAGATCACTTTGAGAAAAATGGTACTTAATTAAATGAAGCTTGGGCCCACCTAAGTATGGCTACTTTTGTATTCCTATGAAATGAAATAATTTTAAATTTCCAAATAAATGTTTTCAGTATTTCTTTTCCCCATCATTTAAAAAGAATAATTTTTTAATCATGATTCCAGGGAGAGGAGGCATTGAAAAGCTGTTTATTTGCAGAATTTTGGTGGTTTTTCTCATCGCTTGTTCAGATTACTAGTTAGCTCAGCATTCTGCATAGTTGAAGAAAAACAGTACTTTAAAAATGTTTTGATACACACAATGTAGATACTTTGTATTTCTAGAATGATCATGCATTTCAGTTCACTGACCAAAATCTTGTTTGCCCTTGGTCATTATTGTATCTTCTATTAATTAAATTACACTACATAAACTGATCCATTCTTTTTGTTTGTGTTGGAATTAATGTCTGCATAGCACAATAGATAAAATGTGTTTCTATGGAAGGAAAATAAATTTTTTATTTACATTACAATTACAAAAATCAGGAATAGTTTAACCAGCATCAGGCATGTCAGTTCTTTCTCTGTGAAAGGAACCACTAAAGGACAAAGCTCAATCTTTTGCTCTCCCATGGAAGGTAGCTTTCTTCATTACCCTTAAATGTGTCTATCAAAAATGACTATATGGCATGAACTTTCTCATTTTTTATGCACATATCAAGAGGATTATGTTTTGAAATGTGTCCCATTTCTTACTCTTTCATGTCCATTTTTGTAACCAAAACAACTGAAAAAGAATATGGACAGAAAAGAAACAGATAAAAATGGGGAACACAACAGGATACAATGCAAAAAACATAGTATAATCCAGAAAAACTGAAAATGTTTTGCATATTTTCTTTTGCCCTTAGCTGCTAAACTTTACCCATCAGTTAAATAAATAAATTTTTTTTATCTCCAGTGACTGCAATCCTATCTTACGATAAGATTAAATTCTAGCGTCATAAATCAACACTTAGAATTAACATTAGGAGTCTGCCAACCAACACTAGAAAATGTCAATTGATTAGATTCTATTCCTAGGTCTTGAAAATTGTCATTTGTCCTATGTATAAGTATTTTATATTTAAATTTATTTGTTTAAGCAGCATGACAGTCACAGTAGAAATTACCTAGAAACTTCAAGGTTAAGATGGAAAAAGAGTGAGGTCATGAATCAGCCACAATTTTAACAGTTTTATCTCATTTTTAATTCTTGTGCTTTTTTTCCCTCCTGTGCATTGGATCATATCAAGTCCTGGCTTTGGAAGAATTTACCATACTAGTTTTAAGATACAAGCCCTGGAGTTAGTTAAGCAGCAATACAAATTACTTATATGACAAGACTACAAACTCACAACTGATTGGAACAACCAATTCAGCCATGGAAATGGTGTTTGTTGAGCTTTGCTTTCAAAGTATCAGAAGATTTCCCTTAGCTTAGAGAGCTTCCAACTGGCTTGTCCTAGGATCCAAAATCTTATCCTTCCTTGGTCACTTGTGATTAAGTATTGTGCACTGATGCACTGTAGACCATACTCCCTCAAGGTAAACCATGTGGGTTGGTTCATTTATATAGCACAAATCTTGCAAGTCACTCACTCCTTTTCAGTTATATAGGCTGCACAACTATTTTAGGATTGCTCACCTCCAGGCAAGGGGACAGCTGGGGGTGAGAAAGACCCAACAGAAGTAGAAAGTTATCATCCTTTGGGCTTCCCCTGCTGCTGGCACTGCCTTGTTTACTCCAGCTGAGAAAGCACACAGGGCTCATAAAATCTGCTCCACATGGCAGTTTAATGTCTTACAAACCTCTGGCAGGCTCGTGGAACAGGCAGAATTGCTGTTAATATGACACTGCTCTTGGTAATTGAGTATATAGAAGTTATAACACTCATGGAATCATAGAGTCTTTTAGGTTGGAAAAAACCTCTAAGATCATCAAGTCCAATCATCAGTTCAATACCACCATGTCAACTAAACTATGTCCTAGAGAGCTACATGTACACAGTTTTTTGATACCTCGAGTGTGATGACTACCCCACCTCTCTGGCCAGCCTGTTCCAACATCTAACCACTCTTCCAGGAAGTGAGACCCCTTTATACTCCCCTTGAGATCACATTTGACCCACCTCACTACATATTCCCTGCCCAAGATGTATAGGGAAACACAGAAAATGGAGCTGCTAAATGTTACGTGCCAGTCAGCGTGCACCCGCTAAAGAGGCTGAGGTTTAGCCTGGAGGAAGCTGGTTTACATCTGTCACAGAAGTGGGACTTTAGCAGTGTGACTGATGTGAGGGACAAATATGTCCCAGCAGGATGAACACCTAAGGCATGACCAGCTTGGCCACCAACACCAGACACACTACCTCACCCCAGAGAAACCCTGTGATGTTGCAAGGCAAAGCCAGGAAGACAGACTCTTCCAAAAATCCCATGCCATCGCCCCTAGACTGCACTCAATCTACAGGGAAGCCAAGAGGGATTATGTGTCCAGCAGTGATACAGTTCTCATTTAAGGACTAGGTTTACTCCGTGCTTCATGCTGATTTTGTCAGACTATTGCTGCAGCTGAAAAATCACTTTCTGAGTATCCCAGGGATGCTTCTGGTCCCCTTTGTACTGTGAATTGTGTTGGCAAATCTCACTGGGGTGGATTAACAGCAGTGGCACCACTTTGACTTTTGTGCCATGAAATCCCCAAATTAATAGCCTACTGCATAACAAGCCTGTTCCTAATGCACATTGGAGGGGTTTGTGTTTTGTTGTTGCTATTGTTGTGTTGGGATTATTTGTTGTAATGCAAGTAATTCCATCTCTTTTTGTGTTTTTTTCTTTCTGTGGATGAGAAACTGATTTTTAACTATTCTGCTATAATTTTGTATGAATTGTGTAAAAAAGAGGTCAGAAGGAAAGTGGTAAAGAGCGTAAGTGGTATGCTTGTTTCCTCTTCCTGTTTTGGTCCAAAAATTGTGTACAGAAATTAAGTATAAAAATATCACCTTTTTACACTTGACCCTCAGTTCTTCCAATTTACTCAGCTCTCATACCGCTCACCAATCAATTGACTTGCTCTACATCCAGGTCTCCCTCAATAGGCTAACAACTCAGTGTTACTTGCACTTATAGACAGAAGAAACCAAGATAATCTCTGTGGTGTTGCAATCAACTGCAACAAAGCTTCCTATTGTCTTTTTACAGAACTTTATAGTCCCTTGGCTCTGAAAAGTCAGATTTATTGTTGCCTATTTACTGGCATGTGAATTATGAACATTCAGCTCTGAAGCTCTGTACAAACATACCAGTATTGTCTTTTTACATGATGTTGCCCGCAGTTTGGGAGCAGAAGTTGCACTGCAGCACAGAAAAATCATGCAACTTCCATCAGGCTGCTGCAAGGAAGATCTGCTCTATGTGGGTCTGAGGGTGCAAGCAATGATAGCCAGGATGCCCTTGCTGAACTTAGAAAAGGAAAAATTCAGAGGAAAAAAAGATTGTGTAAACTTGAATTCTGGCAAACACCTGATATTAACCTTTGTTTCCAAGTGGTTTTGTCAGTTAAAGGAGTGAATTACTGCTGACTTCTCTTTCCAGAATAATTATTTACACTAATTAATGAAATGCTATGCAGAGATAATTTGTTCGATGCAAAGTATTTAGCCTTTCAGAAGGCTTTTGGTAAAGTCTCTCTATGAGAAGTTAAGTAAACTTGGTAACCATATAGCGAGGTATAAGCCTTTTAGTGGATCAAAAATTGGCTAGGAAGTAAAGGCATGACTAAATGGGTCATTTAACCTTGCTGACAGAAGCTCATTAGAAGCATCACTAGAAAGTTTTAGGGCAACTGATGTTCAAAATACAGATCTAAAAACCTGTCAAAATATATTTCTATTATCACTTACATCCATACATTAATTCTTTAAGATATTAGTATGTGTCTACTGTGTCCAGCCAAAAGTCATCTGTCCTAATACCCTTGACATCCTTCACAAAGGTCATGGCAGCCAGGGATGGATATTAGAGCAGCAGACAGGCTGATGCTTCCTGAGAATACCCTTGCAGTCTCCAGCAGTTTTTAGCTCAGAGGTGAGATCTTTCTGTTTGATAATCTGTTGTGCGTTCATTTTCTATGCACGTTACTGGTTTTTAAACCCATGTAAAACTGCTGGAATCAAGGAATCTTTCAAGGAGTTTCAGTTTAACTTTATACAGCCTAAAAACCCGTCTCATTTTGGTATTATGAACCTGCCATATGCTTATTTCATTTGATGCCTCCTAGTTCTTGTATTAGAAAACACAATGGAGGATCATTTCCTAGTTACTCGCTCTCTGACACTCATTATTTTGTCAAGTGCTGTAGTATTCCCCAACCAAGTAATTCCTTTCCAGGCTGAAGAATGCCAAACTAATTAATCATTTCTCATATAGAAGCTGTTCCATAACTTTGATCATTCTTGCCACCTTTCTCTGAATCTTTCACGGTTTTGCTATGTCTTTATTGAGTTGGAAGGGCCATACACTATTCAAGATGCAGATGTACCATATAATTGCCTAGTTGCAAAATTATGTTCACTGTACTGTTTCTGTACTGCTCTCCTCATAGATCCTAACACTGAGGTTCCTTTTTTGATCACAACTGGGTACCAAGCTGACATTTTCACTGTTATAACTCCAGGACCTCATTGTTGAGTAGTAATGGCCAGTTCAGCACCTGGCACTGCATGCATAAAGTTTTGATTGGTTAATCTGAAGTCTATCACTTCTATTTCTTCTGCTCTGAAATTCATCTGCAGTATTATCACTCATTCTTGTAGGGTCCTCCCGCAGTTCTTCACAAATGAACTTCAGTTTTACTATGCTGGTTAACATAAAGAAGCATTTTTTTTTATTAACAAAATCAATAGCTGTGTTATTTCTCATCACTTCTCACATCTTTTAAAATGCTGCTTTATTAAAAAAAGAAGATAGCATATGTAAGAAAGTGTGTTTGCAGGAAACAAAAAATCAGAAACCAAATGCAGGCTAGTTATGTGAGAATATGAGATTCATATACTTCAAAAAGAACAAGTCATTCAAAAAATAATGACCTGTAGATTAAGAGAGGTACATTTTAAAGCAACATGTACTTTCAGTCCTTTAAATTCTTTGGTGTAATCCTTAAACCACAGATTAAAGTTCTGATCTAAAAGACCAGTGAGGTCATGACCATTTAGTCACGTTACTGATTGCTCAACATGCCTATTTTCATTAATTATAACCTAAACTGTTGTGTTCATAATTTGCCTTTTCAATTTATTGAGTACTTTGGATCAGATTTCATTTTTCTTACAGGCCCTGGTATACTATCCCAAGGAAAAAAGTTTCAAGCCTAAGGTAATCTCTTTAAGAAAAACCCGAGGCATTTTCCTTTTTGCTTGTTTTTTGGCATTAGCACTTGTAAATAAAATGAAAGACTTGATTTCAAATTCAGGACCAGATTTTAAGAGGCTGTGGGCCTCTGCATATCCCAGTGGCTTCAGTGAGATCAGTGTGTTTCAGGACTGGTCACCAAGACAGGATTTGTTGCATTGTTTTTGTTTTGGTATAACTCAGCTACGGAGTAATCCACTGAGAATTTACTGTCCTTTTGGAAAGTACTCCTGCCTTCATGTACATATTTGTCATTTCTTCCTTTGGCCTTGTCAAACTGAACATATTATTTTGTTGTTTGATAAGATATATATCACTTTATGAATTAACCATTTGGACATGAATCAGAATATAGGCTGAAAAGTATAGATAAAACCTTCTTCCAGCTATATTGTAAAAGAGTTCATATACTTTTGCCATACCCTACCCAAACCCTCATTGGAGGAATTAGCCCTGGTATAATTCACAGCATTGGCATTAAAACTGTCACCATACTTCAGGGCTAACACTGTGGTGAAATAACTTCTGAGCAGTCTGCCAATCCACAGGTTGATTTTTTTTGAAGACTTTGGTTTCTGGAGATTAGAAATGAGTTGGTTGCTTGTTTAGCTGAAGAAAGCTTAAGTTCTGCAAAAGTTCGTGAGGTCATTTAGTAAGCTTGGTATTACTCTAGGTTTCCTACTTAAAATTGGCCAGCAAATAGAAAATGTGACAAAAAGCCTCATCTAGACAAATCAGCATTTCGATTTGCATGAAAACTTCTGAGTAGATTGGTTCAAGTCAGACAGGTGGCAGGGAAAGAAGGGGTAATGAATCTAAAACTCTATTAGGTTTTTTTTTCTTCCCTTTGCTACTTGAATGTGAGTGATTCCAGCTGTGGGTAGGGAAATTCTGTGAAGAGTCTCAGTTACTGGCTATTGATCACCAGCTATCAGTCTCCCATTTTCCAAGATATTCAGCTGTAAGATCTCATTGACCAGTACTAGGCTGATAAGACTAGACCAATAACATGTGTGCAGAATTTCACATGCCTTTTAGGATATTCCCACATTAAAACATTTTAAAGAATTCAAGATTATCTCCTCAGAATATTTATAAGACAGATCCACGGGGAATTCATCCTGTTCTGTGTAATAGTAGCAGCACAAAGCAGCCTTAAAGTCAGCTTAGGCATCTCTTTGAGGATTTCTCTGACGTGCAGAAATCCTGTAGTAATGATTTTTTCCCTTTCCCTGACTGCAAGTTCCTCTTCAAAGATGTTTGGATGGTATGACTACTGGAGAGGAACTTCATGCAATGTTCTGTGCCCCAGGTATTGCCCGTTATCATCATAAGGACTTCTTGTGGCTTTTAAGAATCAGCAATACCTCAAGGTAACCTTGAAACTACTTTAAATTACCATGAAACCTAGAGGTCAGCCCCAGGATCCTGAGGTTCAGAGATGTTCTTCCCTTCTTATAAATTTCCCTAGAACTTGTTCCATATTACCTCCTTTTCTGAAGTCACAGCCCAATGATTCTAGTTTAGTTTTGCACCCTGATAGTAGACAGACTTTTTTTTTCCCATCATCAGTGGAGATGGAGAGTGATTTTGATTAATGACTTCATTGTCCCCAGTCAGCAAGAGACTTGCCTTTTTCAGTTTGCATCAGAATAGATGCTGAACACTGTAAGTCTCTTACTGGCAGTAGGTTTCACCTGCTGAGAAGTGAGGAAATTAGTCGGGGAAAAAAATGGTCAGAAAATAATACTGATTTACTTCAACTAGAATGTCAGTGGATGCAAAACTTTTCATAAGGTTTCCTAGACTTTTTTCTTAAGACTATACATGCCAGGAAAAAAAAAAAAGGCTTATGAAAATCAAATTGATCTTAAGAATCAATTAAATCCCAACTTAATTTTTGCATTTGGCATTTCTCTGTATATTTTTAATATGGAGGGGGGAAGTACAGAGGAATGTAAATTTCCAATGGTAACAGCATTAGGGTATTTTCATGCCAGCCCTTACTCTTCCCCTGGTGAGCACATTGGGCCTATATTGGGAATTTGGGGGATACTGGTTTATCGGTATGCATTTAAGAATGTAACATACAGTATCACAAGCATTCATTCCAGTCTCAGGTCATGTCTGGATCTTTTAAACCTCAGCTAGATCTGCTCTTCACAGCCAAGGAAGAACTTGGGGACATAACAATCAGCAGCAGCCTTGACTCTACATAGTGACCATGAAATCGTAGGGTCCAAGATCCTAAGGTAAGCAAGGAAGGGGAGTAGCAGAATACCAACCCTGAACTTCAGAAAAACAGAATGCACCTCATTCAGACAACTAGTGGGTGGCACCTGTGAAGGTTGAAGGAGCTCTTGAAAGATCACAGGACCTTGAAAATGACATCCTCCAACCATTGTGGGTCATTGTGACAGATGTGGAGATATCAGACTCAACTGGCTAAACAGGGAACACATGACTGACCTTTAGTGTAAAAAAAGTAGAATATAGGAGGTGGAAGCAGGGACAGGCTACAAAGGAGGCATTTATAAACTCAGGTGTGCAATGATAGTATTAAGAAAGTCAAAGTTCACTTAAAGTTGATGTCTGCAAGGGTCATAAAGTGTATAATATCCTGGGATACGTTAGGTAAAATATTGCCAGCAGGTCAAGGGAAGTGATCCTTCCCTGCTGCTCAGCACTGGTGAGGCCACACCCAGAGTGATGTTTTTAGCTTTGGACTCCCCAGTACAAAGAGACACAGACATACTGGAAGGAATCCAGAAAAGGATCACTAAGGTGTTTACGGGAATGGAGCACCTTTCATATGAGGACAAGGTGAGAGCTGTGACTCTGGCTTGGAGAAGAGAACGTGCAGGGGGATTGCATCCATGCATATAAATATTTGAAGGGATGGTGTAAAGAAGATGGAACCATGCTTTTTAAAGTGATGGACAGTGACAGGACAATAGGCAGTGGGCACAAGCTGAAACACAGGAGGCTATGTTTGAACATCAGGAAACAATTTTTTACTGTGAAGGTGATGGAGCACTGAAACAGGTTGCCCAGAGAAGTTGTGGAGGTTCTTTGATTCTGTTGTTCCACCCTTGCAGTAGTCTACCCAGCTTGAGCAGGGGAAGTTGGATGAGATGACACTCAGATGATTCCAACCTCAATCATTCTGTGATCCTGTGATAACAAGAAAGTCTTCTACTACTACTACCACTACACTAGTATTCCCGAGTTGAACAAGAAATATGCTGGAATGTTGCAGAATTTGAGAGGGGTTGTGTTGATGTATTTGTGTAAATTAGTAACAGCAAACACAAAGACTGAGGTACTGATACCTTCTTGGCACTAGCCTTCATCAGCTAGGTCTTCCAGCTTTCTGTGTTGGAGGCAGGGTTCAAGGAGGAGCAGGATCAGCAGCCAGTGAAGATTGACTCAGCAAACTTGAGAGAGTTTGAGGAAACTCGACCCATACAAGTCTGTAGGGCCAAACAGGCTCCCTCCATGGATGCTGGCAGAATGGACAGTGTCCTTGCTAGGTTGATCTCATTTCTGAAAGATTATAGAGACTAAGGAAGGTCCTTGATGACTGGAGAAAGTCATATTTGGGCATCTTTAAAAAAAAAAAATAAGGAAACAGGGAACATGAGGGAAAATTTCAAGGGATTATCATCCCCGCAACACAGAACTTGCTAGACTACTTCTAAAATACTGCATCCAGAGGAAAGAGTCATGGAGTTGGAGTTGTCCAGACAGAGAAAATTACCTCAGAAGACCTCACAGTAACCTTCCCACACCTAGAAGAGGGTCATCAAGGAGACAGCAATGCGTAGTGGGAGGACAATAGACAGTAGATACAAGTTAAATGTGAGGTTCTGAATGCGGATAAGGAGGAACCTTTTTCTCCATGAGGACAGTCGGGCTGTAGAGCAGTTTACCCAGTGAGCTTGTATAGTCTCCATCCTTGGAGATTTTTATGGCCAGCTGTGCAATTTGGTCTGATCTCACTACTGACCCTGCTTTGAGCAGCAAGATGTTGGACAAGAGTTCTGTCTCCTTTCCAACATAAGTTATTTTAATTCTATGATCCTGTGAAATGGGATAAGCTTTTTTCTTATTTCAGTGAATATGATAGAGAAATCTCTGACTATCAGAGTGATATCATCAAGACAAAAGAAAAGTAAATAATTTCTGAACATACTGTCCAGTTTGTCAGGAAGAACACTGCATCTTGTGTCCTTTCAACATTTTCACATACATACCTCAGGCTCGTCAGACTTCAGTCCACTACTTCTGCTGTCCTATGAGCTCATTCTATATAGGTACATATGAAAGATATGAACAGTTAAATGGATGTGCTTCTAAGTATGTATAAATTAATTTACAATAATGATTACAATTCAAACAAAAATATCACATTCAAGAAGTAACAGTATAAAATGTCCATAGTAAATAGAAATCTTAATTTCTCTCCATCCTCCATTGCTTCTCTTCTACCTGTAAAGAATCACTACCTCACAAGAATTCACACTCAAAATTATAGAAAATAAGCATGGACTTCTGCTGGAGTCAATTTTGCACAGATTAAAAAAAAACCAGCCTTTTTTGAGGGGTGGTATATGATCTTCAAGAAACTCTGAAGGGTACAGCACTGAATTAAGGGCTGGTTTTGAACAGCTACAAGTCAATGAAGTCAACCAGTTTCCATCTACTTCCAGTTTTCTTCGCTTGTTTTCAAGGTGATGAATCGTATGGCAGTTGTTTCCAAGAAGCGTTTTTCCTCATTCTCATTTCATGCAAGCCAAGTCAATTTTTCTCATATTTTAATCAGAAAATATGGCATTAAATTGGTCAGATTTTGAGTAAAATTCACCAATGTTGGAAAGATTCATTACACTAAGGAAACAAGTGTTCACAGGAATTATCATATTGGAAAAAAACTAAAACAAGATCTTTTCATAGATTGTGTTTAGCAGTTGGCTTTCAAGAAGCTGCAAGAATACTGACTACAGTGAGCAAATATGGGAAAATCTTTTCTATTTCCTTTTAAGGCCCGTTTGCCAAAAAGATGTTTATGTGGTGCTTAAGGATCCTAGCTACTTTCCATTATCCATTTCTTCATTTTCAATACATAGAGCTTCTATTCTGAACGTTTCAGTAATACCCCATGAAAATCAGGTTCCCAAACTAATGGTACATTGCATTGAAACAGCCTGGTGTTGCCATTTTTAAGTTTCATCAAATATCTCCTCTTTCATTGTACTATGATCAAACAGGATAAATAGAAGTTGCATGTCCCATGTACACTGTTCATTATTTTGTCTACTTTTTAGATGGCCCCTCTTCTACAAGGCAGATGTTATCTGTATGTGTTATCCTTCTTCACATTCTGTCACTAACTATTCGTATTTTCCTTATTTAAAGCCAGAATTTTCAACACTGAAGACAGTATTAATTTGAAGCTGTATTGCTGATTATATAACTACGCAATAATATTTTCCCATCTCCTTTCCCTATGGATCCTAAAGTGTTTTTTCATCACTGATGTTCCTTGAATGTGAAAAATACTGAATGGCTTTGGGATTTTCTAAGTGACCTAGATAGTACTTTTGTAATAGTTAATACTTATGTGTACTTAGACACAGACTACTCTACTATTTCAGGTATAATAAAGAAGTGGTTACGGTATTAACAAATAACATAGAGTGGTTACAGATTTATAAATGGAGATAGAGGAAATGTCTGTTTCACATTTAATGTGAACAAACCAAAAAATTTGGATAAGTACCTCGACATTTGGGAAGAGCAGCTGAAATATTTCCAACGTTTCTAAATTTACTGAGTCTGTAAAAGTGGTTGGGAAATTAGACAAAGCCAGGGTATTTTCTTTATTTTTTTTAAGGTTCCTTTGCAGTTCTGATTCCAGTCTGCCACAGTACTTTAGGTACTTGCTCTTCTAATGTTGGGTTGAACAAGAAGGAAGAATTATGCTAGACCATATTAAGCAGACCTGATTTAAACTTTAAATGTTCCATATTCACTATGATTTTTGGGCAAAGATTGAGAGTGAGTATATGTCACCCATCCAATCCATATTTTCACAGTTGAAAAGTATCTTTATTTAGAAAGACTTAAGCTAAAACTGCTGTTTTACTAAAGTGTAATAAATGTTATAGTGTTGATCTACTACTATCCAGACTTCTTGAAGTGTTCATGAACAAAGAAACTGTTAAAGGTCTTGTTCAACCGAGAGCAGCCCAAAATCTGAATTTGTTCTTCAGGTCTGACCTGCAACTTTTTTACTATCTAAAGGAAACTGCTTTCCTTGGAGCTGGAGACAAAAGAAAAAGCATTTCATAAAGGGCTTAGATACTTTGGGGTCACTGGAGTAATAACAAGCTCCATCTTAAATATTTAAAACCCATCTTAGCTATTAGAACCTCATATGACAATAGGAAATCACTGTTTGTTCATCTTCATGTTTTGTCCACTTTTGTCCATTTCAGAAATGCAATGGAACTAGGAGCTGCAGAAGCACTAAAGTATTGATTTACACAATTACATAACGAAATTGTACCTACATAATAGTTGAGGTCTCTTTCCTGTGTTGGAATTTCATGCCTGCTTTGTTTCTTAGCTTCAGAATTAGTGAAAAAAAGAGGCAAAAGTGTATATACATGCTCTAAAAGCTGCAACACCACAGGTCAAACTACTTACATCTCACTCCAGCTCAGGATGTTTTGATTGCTCAGCTTTTAGTCATAACTATAAAACAGTTGAATTCTTACAGCCCTCACACACTATTTAGACAATAAATGAATATGGCTGAAAGAAATTCTCCACTGTGTACATCATGTACTTAATTTCTTTTGTCCTCCAGCATAGATAAGGTAGTATTTTGCACATTATTTTTAGACATACTGTATTAAATGTTGTTCTCAGATCTTTTGGAGGACTGCAAACTACTCCATGCCATTTCTGCAAGCAGCATCTCAGCACTATATATTTTTCCTTGGGACATAAGGAAGAAAAATGAGGCCATTCATCACGCAAGATACAAGATTTAATTGTCAGGGATTGCTGGAGATGAGCTAGCATTACCTTCATACTGACCATAAATGATAGAAACACAGGGAATCTGATTAGGAGGACCATGCATAGGGTGATGGATATTATGGGGAGTGAAAGAACAGGGAAGGAATTTGGAATGCCACCCAAAAGGCTGCCATGTTTTTTGATGCAGGGACTGACCACGCAGGCTGCCTAAGACAAAATTTAGTCAGCCTTTATCCGAGACCAAAGTTTCACTAAATGATAATTAAAGTCCCTTGAAAAGTAAGGACATAGGAGGGGGGAGATGGAAATTTGATAATATGCACATATGGACATATTACACCATTATTGGCAGTTAGCTTGTTATAGAGTGTGAAAGTCACTGAGACACAAAAAAATGTTTTGCTATCAGTGCTGAAGTTAATGCTACAATGAAAAAGTTGGAATGTTATAATCATTTAGCTACAGGGTTTATCTAATTTCTCCTCCTGAGTGGTGATTGTTGACTTCCAATCTGTTGAACAAGCACCAAGGTCGGTGTTGCATTCACCCACGTACTGCTCACAATAATCTATGTCTTGACATTGGGCAATAAGGGTAAGACAATCACTACACATGTAAACATCTAAAGGCATCTTGACATTGAGTCACAATACAAATAAAACTGCAAACCAAACTCCTAAGTGGTTGTAAGCTGTGCATGTCATGATGCCAGCTGATGTGTTGTTTCTGCTAACCTGGGTTGTGCACACTTTGAAATGTGTTCAAGTCAGTGAAACCCAATGTCGGGAGGTTGATGGAGGAATTCCAAAGGACCCTTGCTGTCCTCCCTCTCATCTGCAAGGTCATCTTCCCACCTTCTTGGAAGACACATGATGGGAGATCTTGGCTGCTCAGAGTCAGTGATTCAGGGCAGCTCTTCAAGCAGGTTCCTTCAGGGACCTCAGAGCTTTCCTGTTCATGCTGTCAGGGACACCTCTAGGAGGACAGCTAGGGGTAAGAGCTGCCTTGCAAAGAATCTCCTTGTTGGTTTGTTTTCTGGCAGTTGTTCCTAATAAGAACAAAGCCACATTTCAAAATGCTGAAATCCTCCACAAAATCGATTTTCCTTCCAGCACCTGGCTCTCCTGATGAGAGGGTGCGTTCATAAAGGGCTTCCAAACACCAGAAAGGAAGAAAACACATTGTCACAAGAATGACTTTCGACACTTAAAAATTGCTTTCTGAACCTGTTTGAGATTGTCAGCTAATAGGGTAGCCTTCTTTCATAACTCCTTTATAGTAATACACAGCTGGGTGAAAATCCACCTCAAACAATACTTTCTTTTGTCTTTCCTTATTTATCATCATTATCATTACTTTTTACTTTGGTTAGCAGATGTTTCTTTAGTGCTCTGACATCCTTTATAATTTGCATATTTGTTAATTTAACTGGCAGAAAAGTCAGCGTACTGTACAATATGCACTTTGTATTTCACACTTATACGTATGTGGCATATGCAAAAGGAAAATCTCCTCTGATATCCCCAATACATATTGAATGTACAATTTTAACATACTTTTTAAAATTCATGTATTTGGGCTTTTTCTTTTGTGCCGTGCAAAACTGTCTGGTTATTTAGAGCACAGCTCAAATCCAAGGAGGAATCATTTTGAGTCTACAGTATAAACTCATAGCATTCAGGCTACGGCTATGATGAACAAATCAGTAATTAATTGGGCATTCATTCCAGTGACCTGTCAGCATTCAAATGCTTTAATTAGATGGAGAAATGGAGGCAAGTAATGAGGGCCAAATCTGTATCCTTTTGAATTCAGTGGCAAAACATCCACTTGCTGCAATAAGATTTAGTCCTAAATGCATGACAGCACACTATAGAAGATGTCGTCTCCACCAACTGTGGTTCAAGTGTATAATACTGATAATGTCACTGGCATTGTATCTTTCGTTAAGGAAACAATGATGCTCTTAGGAAGCTTTTTGTCTGCTCATGCATACAAAACAGGCAATTTTCATAAAGTATTAATTGCAAATTATCTAGTATAAATGAAGGTCCCAAAAAGAAAAATCTACTTTATACTGTATCTGCTGTTTATTTCATTATTAGTATTCTTCATTGTTTTGCTTATGTGGTACAGCTGAAAGGAAATACCATATCCTGTGTCAAGTAATCACACTTGAAGTATGCAGGTGTATACAGACCTGGAGTTTTATTCTATTCCCTTTTTTTTCCCCCTAAGTATTCAAATATATATGTACCTAAATGTACACTAGAAGCATGTGTCTACCCATGTTTTTCTATCTATTTTTTCCAGTTTCAATTTACAGATTAAAATGCTTCGTCTTCTATAGGTACTGTTTGTGGCTGAGCACCTGTTTGCTGCTGCCTACAAGTCATTACCTTTGCGCTTGAAGCACAGGTATGAATTATTTGTTAGGAAAAACAAAGACTGGGTTTTAAAAAATGATTTATCAATTGGACATTCTTTCAAATTAAATTTAGATACTCTTCCAAAAGTGCTTTTAGTTTCACAAGTCTTTTCTAAATGACTTTTTTAATCTACAAGATATGCAATGGACTTTGTGGCAAAATGCAGTGCCACACAGGTGTACCCACACTAGCTTGGAATGAGGAATGTAACTCTGTCCTAGAGAGTCGTAAGCATCTAAGTCTCCTCCTCCACTTGCTTCTCCTCCCAGCTGTTAGATATTGCCTTCTCATTTGACAGCTCTAATACATTCATGACCATCTTATCACAGAATCACAGATCTATGGGGTTGGAAGGAACCTCGAGAGATCATCGGGTCCAACACCCCTGCCAAAGCAGGCTCCTTAGGACAGGTCACACAGGGAGGCGAACAGCCAGGTCTTGAATATCTCCAGAGAAGGAGACTCCACAACCTCCCTGGGCAGCCTGTCCCAGTGCTCTGTCACCCTCACTGTGAAAAAGTTCTTCTGCATATTGGTGAGGAAGTTCCTATGATTCAACCTGAAGCCATTGCCCCTTTTCCTGTCCCCACAGACCACTGAAAAGGGTCTGGCCATTTCTCCCTGTGTCCTACACTTGATATATTTATAAATATTAATAAGATCCCCTCTTAACCTTCTCTTCTCAAGGCTGAACAGCCCCAGTTATTTCAGCCTATCCTCACAGGGGAGATGTTCCAGTCCTTTAACCATCTTCATAGCCCTTCTCTGGACTCTCTCCAGGAGATCCCTGTCCCTTTTATACCAGGGAGCCCAGAACTGGACACAATACTCCAGGTGGGGCCTGACCAGGGCAGAGTAGAGGGGGATGATCACCTGCTTTGACCTGCTGGCCACGCTTCTTTTGATGCACCCCAGGATCCCATTGGCCCTCTTAGCCACTAGGGCTCCACTGATTAGCACAGGTTCCACTGATCACCATCCTCTGAGCTCGGTCCGACAGCCAATTCTCAACCCACCTCACTGTCCTCTCATCTATCCCATACTTTCTCAGCTTTGCTATCAGGATGTCACAGGAGACAGTATCAAAAGCCTTGCTGAAGTCAAGGTAGATGGCATCCAGTGTTCTCCCTCCATCTACCCAGCTGGTGATGACATCATAGAAGGCTAGGAGATTGGTTGAGATCTCCCCTTGGTGAATCCATGCTGACTACTCCTCATAACCTTCTTTTCTTCCAATTGCTTGGAGATGGCATCCAGAACAAGCTGTTCCATCACCATTCCAGGGACAGAGGTGAGACTGACTGGCCTGTAGTTACTTGGATCCTCCTTCTTGCCCTTTTTACAATTTCTTCCTGTGCTTATGCCATTCTCTTTCTTTTTGTTTGAGTAGCATTTTCTCTTTATGTTTTTATAACTATATAGAACCTTATAAAACAAAAACATATTCTCCATGAGGCTAAGCCACTCCAGGTCTTCTGCCAAAAGCATGGTTTCTGTTCCTCTGAACATCCAAGCTTGTTAACCTTTGCTTAACACAAGTAAATCAAACTGTATGCAGTTTTTCAGATAAAGTATTAACTGTGCAGAAGCATTAACACTTCTCAGTCCCTACCAAAAATACCCCACCTGACATATACATGGAGATTAGGTTTGTATTTTGCACAGTCAAATAAAACTGAGGTTCACAGGCTTGCTGTGTTCAACTGATATATCCTAAGTATTCCCTTCTTCTGTCATTTCAAAGTGACGAATTGTCAACCTATAGCAGAGATTCTTGTTATTAGTCCTTAAGTACACGAGTTTGCAATTTGTACAATTATACCTCATCCCTTCTTTTCCAGTTCACTCTCCCAATATTATATTCTGATCCCTCTTTAAATTACAGTTTCCAGTGCTTTGTCATTGGCTTTTTTCACAGAATCACAAAATCACAAGGTTCGAAAAGACCTTTGAAGATCATCAGCTCCAACCATTCCCATCCTAAGCTGCTTCTTCAAGTGACTGACACAGTCCCTGAACCCCTCCCCATCATATGCCTTATACGGTTCCTCATACCCACTGCATTGAAGTGGATCTCCATTTCATCTAGGTTTTTTTCCAGAAGAGATGCCACAAGCCATCTTAAAGAAGGGTCAAACAAACTTCAGATGAAGCTTCCAAACAGCTTCATCTTCAAACATATTCAGTTTCAGAGTAGTATTTTAACTATATCAACACTAAACTCCCGAAAGAAGGACATTTTCAAAATCCTTGATGCATTTCACTCCCTTCTTTTTATAGGCTCATTATTAGAACTCACCCCCATATCCTTCCCCAGCTCTCCATAAGGTTTTTGGGTTTTTTCCTGATCCTTCCCACAAGTGCCTCATGTAACTTCTGTACTTTGGTGAGAATCACCTTGGGTGCTGCACTCAGTTTTGGGAGGTCTTATTTTTTCCATTTCTAGGAGCCGCCATCTGGGAGCAGAGCTGTTTTATCCATCTGGGAGCAGAGCAGCTTCTCACCCCTGATGAGAGCAGTGGTCTCACCTCCAGAACTGCTAAGTAACACAGAGTTCTCCTGACTATGGCAACTTAAAAAGCCCTAGCCTATTTTAAGAAGAGATCAGTGTCTGGCAGGCATAAAGTTCTGGGGCTAGAAAGGGTGATAGTCAATACGGTCATCTGAGCCAAGCCATACAGCCATGGCGACTGGAAAAGTTTGCCACAGAGGTAGAACATTGGCATCATCCCTGGGGATACTTTTAAGCTCCAGAACATGCATTTGAAATTGTTCTGCTTGTCTCTGGAAATGAATGAATCTCTGTGGAGTTCATCTGCCCACTTAGCACCAGTCCTATTGCCTGAGCAAGCTCACCAGAGTCCAGTGTTTTGTAGCAGCCTATTTAGTTCTGCTGGTCTATTGCCTTATCTGCTCAGAAATCATCTAGAGAAGTACAGACATGAGTTCTTAAACTCAGAAAACTACCTACTATCCCAACATGTTGTTGGATTTTGACTTTTTTTCCACCTAATGTCTCCAAACACTCTTTGAGAGGGCAGGGGCAAGAAAACAGTCTCTCAAGAGGCCTGTCTATCATATACCAGGCTAACACAACGTCTCCCAGTCTTGTGATGGCTGGGTGTTTTCCCTTGTCTTCTACACATTTTTGGCAGATTTAGACACAAGGTTTTTGTTACCAGCATCACAATCACAAGTCTTTTACTCTATGTGCTGATAGACAAGGCTCATATATTATCACAGGCCACCTTCTAGCAGATTCTGCCAGAATGTTCTGTTTTACATTAACCCCTGTAAAGGAGGTTTTCCTTGATGTAATCCCCCAAGATGCCGCTGATGATTTAAAAATCTTTGTTTGAAATTATGGACTACATTACTCCATGATGAGTACACAGCACATACTCCCAAGGAAACCCTGTGCAAACTGCATTGTCCACCAGACCTTCTTCTTTAATCCCTAGAAAGAGACCAACCAGTTCCTTGTATCAAGAATCATACAGAAATGATTGTGCTCCTTTGCTCTTGATTTCCCAGGCTTCATACTGAAAGTAGAAATCATCAAAACAATGTCATGTTAGTGCTGAGCTTTTTGATGCCACAAATTCTGACCTCAGGTGTTTGAGACCCTGGAGAGATCTGAATCTAAATCCTCCCTTCACCAGCCACTACTTTGACCCAAATATCTCCAGGTATCTGCTTTAATATTACCTAAAGACTGTTTAGAAACTAAAGGTTTTACTGATCAAGTGGACCATAATGGGCTCTCCCTTTGGACATTTGATACGTGCACATATATCATGCTTGTCAGCATCATCACTGCATGTGAAAGAGTATCAGTGCAGCAGATAAACATATTCTTAACTTGCCACCTTAATGTGTTTATATCAGAAATCTGCGGTGCCTATCCTGTCCTTCTTCATTCTTTATTCCAGTGTTACAATGAAGGGGTCTGAGGGACCTACTTAATGAGCCCAAATGGCACTGGATATAAAAGAGTCTGCTATTGCTCCTTCAGAAATATTAATGGCATGTTAAGTTACAAAATAACCACAGTATTATTTAAACAATTTATAGTTCATTTTAGTGCCTCTTATCTTAGTCTCCAAATATTACAATGGCTTCCAGATATGACCAGAAAAGAGGAGGTTTCTGTGTGTGAAGTCTACCACTGAGTCAAAGTACATGGGTTTGGTTGTTTTTTAAACACACTATCACAACTGTGTTTCTTTTTACCTCTAATGGTGTTTGCCTGAGATTCCTCACACTGCTAGCAGGTGTTCGTCCAGCTGGGAAAATGTAAATGGGGCTTTTTGTAGAGTTGGTAACAAAGCCAACTCGTTAATCCACTCAGATATAAGATAAATCAAGACAGAGAGAGTGGTAAGGTTTGAGTAGGCATGTCCAGGGGGAACAAGGCGTAGGCAAATCAAATCCAAGGTAAAGTTTCATGTTGGAGTTGCGTAGCAAATCCTTTCATGATGACCTTTGCTTTAATAAGTGAGGTTTGTTAATGAAGACGCGCACTTGCCTGCACCCAAACATGCATTAATATTAGTCAATATTCTTTTTAATAGCTGTTCTCTCTTGCATGAATGTCTCGCAGCCACCCATAATTCTCCGACAACATGTCTGCAGCCAGCTTTTGTGAACATGTTAATTAGGAAGTCCATACGGGCTGAGTTTCTAAGATGAACAGCAAATAGTACTGCTGGTGCTCCCCACCCCCACTGCAGGCACCCTAACAGCACAGTTTATTCAACAGAAAACATACAGAGGAGAGAGACAAGGTAGATTTGGAAGCTCAGAGCTGTAATACAGAACTATAAATCTTCCCTACATAGAGAGCTTAAGTGCCACGCTGGCACTCAGTGACAAACAGTGGTCTCAGATCTTGGATTTTATGGTTGCCTCGAGTAGCAAAAACAGTTCATTTCATAACATTGCAAAGAACCTATTGGGCCCCAGCACATACAAATATTCTGAAGTGGGAGCAGAGAGGTATTTCATTCTGTACCCTCCAACAGGCGCAGAGGTAACCTGCCACAGAACGTACAACCGTGAATTAGCTTTCCTTACCCCAAGATAATAATTTGTTTTTATAGAAAAAAAACACCCCAACATATTGGGATTATAAATTATCTGCTTCAATACAATTACTTTGCTAAATGATTTCTTGGCTATTAACAACACGACTGAAATCTTCCTGAGATGGGGTTGTTCTATGTTCAATGGGATTGATACTAAGGGAATAAAAGCCTGTGAAAATTTGAATAGCTAAATATCGGCTTGTGAAAATACTGGTAGTTTAAGTGTTTGTATCAAGAATTAATGGTGCCACAGCTGTACTGAATACATTGCAGTCACTGTATACATACTTTAGGATGGAGGGAGGCATTATGCAGCTTGAAGAAAGAAATGTGTCAATATTGCTTTATATAAGACACTTGTTCATAGCAAGGTAGGATGTGGGCTTACAGTATTGTGAGTTTTTCATGGAAATTTCTCTTTAGGCTTTATGGAGAGCAGAGTAAGAAACTTCTGAAGTGTTGGGGATATCTAATGTGCTGAGAAACTTCATACTTGGCTCACTGTTTATGACTTTGATAGAATTAAAAAAAAAAAAGAGAGAGAACAAAACTGTATATCAGACAATGAAACTGTATGTCAGACTACAAGTAATGTAATAAAAAAGGAAAGGAGGAGCAGAGAAGCCTCCTCCAAAGTTCCAAGCAATAATACCTCACTGCAAAGCTCGGCAGTTTGTCAGGAAAAGGTCGTGTTCCCAAAACCAAAAGCCCAAACCTAATCTAAAAGTACTGAGCAGGGCTGAAGAAATAAATATGGTCCGTCCACAGATAGAAATTGTCTGCTACCATGTTATAATCTTTTCTTCGACAATGCAAGTTTTTCAGAGTGCTATCCTGAGCAGAGCTTGGTGCTTGTTTTATGAGGGAAAAAATAGGCAGAGAAAGTTGGTGTTTTTCAGAGATATCTTCATGAAGTGTGAGGAGAGGCTTCAGTGGCTTCTCATGCTTTTTATTTCCCCAGGAAACTAAAGGAAGATGGGGCACTGGTTACACTGGGCACCGTTAAAGTCATATATGTTTGAAAAAGAAGTTGCAGTTTTTCCCATGTGCCACTGAGAAGAATATGCATGGTAAAAAGGTGTTGTCTCTGAGATTTAAGCTTTTTCTTCTTTACCGCTGCTGACATCTGACCCCACACACACCCTTTCCAGCACTTATCTGCACTATCTCAGTATCAATTTCACCTTCTTGTCTTCCTGCCTCTTAAACACACACGCACAGTTTCCACAACCTGAGGAGGACTCCCTCAGAACCTTTTTTCACGTCAGGACTATCCTTCTGAAATCTGTACCTTCTTGGCCATCCCTTTTTAAAACCATTCCCACAAAAACTATGGGCATAAGAATTAGAAATTCTCAAACATAATAGCATTTCTCCACACTAAAGTTTAGTGTTTCTCCCTCAAGCAATTCCTGCATTTTTATTTTCCTTAAAATTCAGCCAAATAAACGTTCCTTTATAAGAGTTTTTGAAAATTCAAATTAGTCATATATTTAGAAAGCCATTGGTTATCTCTAAGAGGCCCGTGTTACCCTGAAAATACCAGAATTTAAGCAAATTTTAAAATCACTTCACGTATCAAGTATCCTCCTCTACAGTTTCTTACGTATATCTCACACCTCTCACTGGGACAAACTTAGCAGGAAAAATCAAAACTACCTATAAAAATGTGAGGTCCTCTCTCCCTCTTACCAAAAAAGTGCATTGGGAGACACAATTATTTTTTATTAGCTTTTCAGTTAAATTTTTTCATTATCTGTGAAAAAAAATGGCATTTTTTCCAAGTTCAGTAATAATGAGGACACTTTGTGGATAAAAATGGGAATAATAATAAATCATCATCATCCTTATTTTTCCGTTAACATTGAGTGGCATAGGAGTGTTCTGGGTTCAACTATAAATAGCTGATTGATGCTCAGTGAGCTTATCAATACCCTTTTCAAACACTCATGAGCAAGTTAAGAAACAATATTTTTATTACAGAGCATAAAAACTTCATGTAGGCACTTGAAATAAGGTAAAACGGAAGAGCATGTCCCTCTTACACGTAAAAAGATTCACTCTCTCCACAACTGCATGGCAACGAAAGGGTTCATGAGTACAGTTCTCCAGCGTCAGATGAATACCCTGAGTTTCAAGAAGAACTTCGGGTGAAAACACGCACTTTCATAAGTTTCAGAAGTCGAGTGAGTGAGAATAAGGCCATTTGCATTTGAAGACGTCCAAAACCATTAGCATGTTTATGTCAATCATGCAATCTTTTCCTAGAAATTAAGGCAATGTCTGCAGACATTTTTATTATTTGTTTGGTAGTTTATCTTGGAGGCTTTGGTTGGTTTAGTTTGTTTATTTCAGCTGGATTTAATTTGGTTAGGATTTTTGTTTTGATTTATTTTTTATTTTCTCCCAAATGTGCAGGGCAAGATTTTAGTGTGGACAGTGGTTATCATTTTTTTCTTCCTTATGGTCATTTTCAGAAAAAGGGAAAAAAAATAAATAATAAATCCCCACATCTTCATTTATTATTGGCCCTGTGACTTACCTGGGCACTTTTTCATGCACATCCAGAAAGGAGGGCACCTTTGCTTCTGGAAAATGGTCATAGTGCCTACTGCATCCCCATTAATACAGCAATTCCTTAACACAATGACAGATAAAAGAACTTTCCTTTTATTGAACTAAATGCTGGTTTTACATAAAATAGACTATAATTCAGAGTCTGTAATGTCTACTGAAAGGTTAGACTCGTTACCATCCAAATAGGCTGAGCTAATAAAAATTATATTTGTTACAATCCAAATAGATTAACCGGCCTTAAGGGCTTAGCTATGTATCACACTTTTCAATTTTCTTATAATTAAATTAACATAAAGCAGACTTGACAAATAAATGACTGTATCAGAAACAGTTAAGCTCTATTTAACGAAAATAACTGTTCTATTTACATATACAGCAACCTGTGCCTATTTTGGGAGCTCTAAGAAGCCTATCTAGTTAGCGCATCCTTGGGTGCCCACTGTCTGTAAGCAGTCTTGGTTCCAGCTTTTCTGTGAACCACATATACCCTAATGGACAGATTTTGTGGTTTAGCTTCTGTACTCCTTGTTGGTTCCTTCGTAACCAGATACTTCCACTGATGCACTCCCAACACCTAAGCAATGGCCTTGAAAGGCTTCATGGGCACAATTTAGCTTTACTTACTGACATAGCCCTTTTGAATACAGGATTTCAGTTGAATTACTTATATTTTATGAAGCTAAGCATACAACAGTTTTAGTCTCTTCACCGCATCTCCCCCATCTATCAATACATCTGCTACCCACGTATCCAAGCTGAAATACAGTCTTTGGTAATGTCTCTTGGGTGACAGCAGGCTCCCTCTCTAATAGTTCTAGCCGTTCACTAATGAAGGCTCCGTGGTTTATTCAGCAGCAGTGACCTTCCTAAAAACACCTTGGGTCTTCATAAACTATGTCTCTACCTATTAGCCTTCTGGCCTTCTTTTCCCTTTCTTCCACTTGACTGCAAATCTTGAAACCATAATACTCAAAACCTTATTTTTCATTGCATGTCCAACTTACCTCTGAAAGGAAAGACTGAAATGCAAATAACCCTCGGGCTTTATAGTCTCCTCTGGAGTTGTCCCTTTGGATGAAAGACCACAGGCTTAACCTTAGTGGCTGGCAAGGGCACAAATAAGACAGTGGGACAAGTTAGTAATTTTCCCTCTTGTTTCACTTTGCGCACAAGGCTGGGGAAGGTTTTTTCCCTAAGGAAGGCAGCTGGAAAGCTTTTCATGGAAGTTTTGTTTCCCTTTCTGGTGTGGATATTTAAAACACAGTATGATCCGGCATCAAGGAAAAAGTTTACAGAGACCATACCAGGTGTGGTATAGGGTGTGTTGGAGGTGCTCATGTTTTTTGAGAGTTTTTTGTGTCACACTTTCACGTAGCAAGTGAAATAATGAAATTGATGTGTAACCTGGTTTTGCAAAAGCTCTGAAACTCTAACTGCTATGCTGTAATATGTGTGTGGTTTGGCAAATGGCAAAGAGAATAGTTTCCACTTTCCATAAAGCCATGCAAAATCCACTTAAGTTTCTTAGGGCTTTGTGTTATAATTAACCATTCTGAGTCTGCTATTGTCTGAGGACTGTGCCTTTAAACCCCTTCTCCTCCCTGTAGGACCTCACTTGGAGCAGGGGAGTGCAAATGGAGTTGAGATCAGCAAGCTGCATACTTAGATGGTTCTTTCACCACTGCTTTTCTGGTACCTGTTTCATGAACAATGGGCTGCCTATTGCAGAAATTATCAGTATTGCACCTCAGGTATTCTCCCTAAATTACAATTGCACTGCCTAGATCTAAGCTATAAATATCAATGTATATAAGGGAAGTTTGCTTGAAAAAGAAAGAAAAAGAGAAATGGATACTATTTTTAAATGCAGCCTTAGATCAGGTGGCTTCATGCTGTTATGATAAGGACCTGAGTGGCACCAGCTGAGAAGGAGGTCTAGCAGCAGCATAACCTACTCTGTGCAGCCAGCCCGATAATCAGGAACCCGTGCTCCCACGGGTGGGAGGGGAACAAGGTGATGATTATTGTTTTACCTCAAGGCTTCCTCTGGGGAATTAACTGAGCTTTTGAAATTCAGTTCTCCAGAGTTTAGCCTTCAGCGCCTTCCCTCATGCAGGCTCGTAACAGCCTTTCCACACAACTCCTGCAAGGGCTGAGGGCAAGAAAGGGGGCCAGAGCTGCTCAAATACTACTCTGAAAGGAGACCAGGTCACCCCGACAAATCCCATCCTGCAAGTTATGTGTACCCCAGGATCAGTCTGGAGCAGGTCCTGTGAAATGAAGGGTTGCTAGCACAGGTTCCTACATTAAGATTCAAGGTTTGTTTTTCATCCTTTTTTTTTTGCTCTTCTCTATACATAAGCTGTTGTGTCCTTGTGGGGTTTGGTTTTGGATTGCATTTAAACTACAGAAGATTCAGGGCAATTGGTAACTTAGGACAGTGTAAACGCAATAGCAGTATGGACCTCTCAGAAGATGTTTTATAACATTCATTCTTGCTTGCCAATATGGGATTTACAAGGCCAGGGGAAAAAGAAGAGGAAGGAAAAAGAAAGAAAAAAAAATAAGAGGAGGAAAAAAAAGGCGGGGGGGGGGGGGGGACGACGGACGGACAGGCTGTGAAACAATATATCTTTTGTTCTGCAAGCTGAAAGATGATGTGGCAAACTGTTAACTCTTTAAGACTTACCACACATTGTTTCCCTTACATTCCACCCACCAGCTTCCTCCAAACTGTCCCTGGTGTTCCGCCTTCACCTTTGGCGAAGCCCAACAGTATCTGGGTTAAAAGCAGAGCAGTACAGTGTACACAAACTCAGAGCTGCTCAGTAGCTGTACTTTGACTTCTGAGGTATTTTCTATGCTCCCTTTTCCTCAGCTTTATGTATTAAAGCTTATTTTTAACTAAAGCTATGATCCTAAGCTTCTTCACAGCCTCAACTAAGCTGTGTGATTCATGTTTCAAAGCCTAATATTTTAGCCTCAAAAGCAGGATGAAATACTGTCATTTGAGTTTTTTAATGACTATGGACTGGTACATGCTTTTTCAGCCTTTCCTCAAAGGCTCCAAATTAGAATAAAACTAATTTCTTCAACGCATGTAAGCCAATAAAAAGAGTATAGCAAGAGGAGGATACAGAGCTGGAAGAAACTAGCATGGTACCGGGATTTGAACTGAGTTTGTAGTATATAATGATAAATTAGGTACAAATATTATTACTATTATTATTGTGTAGTATTATTCCATACCAGCACTCTTTTCTAGTATGCCAGTCCAGAATGAAAAATTCTTCTGGTTTTCCTCCCCTCTGCACAGTCTGAATAATGGGATTTATTTTGTGCCAGTTTTGCCCCGGAGTTTCCCCTTTTCTGACTGGCAGATGAATATGTGGTTATAGCCTTCCACACTGAGCCTGTGGAGCCACCCAGTTCCTCTGCTGTGATGCTTTCTGTAGCATAATATTCATGTGGAGCTTTACAACAGAGAGGACAAGTGGTCATGGAAGCTTAGCTGGTAATCCAAAGCCCCTGGTAATCAAAGGGCACTCTCCAATGGGCCTCAGCGTGCTGCCAGTGTGCCGCCAAATTCTGCTCCGGGAGGTAGAGGGCAGGAAAAAAAATGTGTGAGAAATTTACGGAGGGTACAAGAATGCGGAAAATGGGTCAGAGAAGCTGAAGGCAGAGGAAAAAGGAAAGTGAGAGTGAGAGATGGCATTTAGTAATGAGGGTCATTGGGGAAAAAATTGCAGTAAGCACTGAATAGCAAGAGTGAAGACGTGGCCCTACAGTGAGGTTCTGTGAGAGGGATGAAGACCAACACAATATCATCTTCGTAAAGGAATGCAGATGAGACTTTTTCTGCACAAACCTGGAGGCAGAAAAATGAAAAGTATTCCAGATTTCCCAAGGTAAATTGGAGATTCAGTCTGAAGCATCCCTTCCTGAAAATTTGTGGTTTTGTTCTTGTCTTTGTGGCACAAATCAGGAATTGCTTAATTACCTACCTCAGCACAGGCTGAGGTAGGTAATAATCAATTTTTTGATGATGGAACAGAAAAAGAGCAAGAAGCTACATGGTGCTGTGTAGCTGTTTTTTCATGGGTTGTCCTGAGGAAGAAAATAGAACAGCCAAAAGAGTGGCAAAGAAATGCTGTAATCATTTAGTCACTTGACACATCCTTTTTATAAAAAACAGCCATAGAAAAACAGCACAGTTCTGTGCAGACATGGCATCTAAAGTACATATATAGTCAAAGACATTTGCTTTGCAGAGGAAGAACCTTTGAGGCTCAAGTAACAAACACTTGCCGTCCTCCACCAAATAAAACAGAACGAAACCATTGACCAGACTGTTGGGGTGTTCCTCGAGTTCTGCCAGTGCCCCTCCTCTGATGTAACTGTGGTCTGCAAACCCACCACACCACACTTGGCATGTTGCTGGCGGGGTTGTAAACCAAAAGTTGAGTTTTCCCAGGCTGTGTTGGTCATCAGGTTTCAATGATCGCCAATAAAATCATAAACACTTTATACAACAGAGGCATTAAGGTCACAGTTGCTTTTTTTGGCGGCATAGCATGCTTTTTAACATCTAAATATTTTTCTTTACCATGTTATAAAGAAATAGAAGTCACAGTTAATGAAGGATGAAAAGATCTAGGATGATTTTTTTTTCAATTGCATGAGAACATAAGCATATCTTGGTTACAAGGAAAGAAAAAGCTGTGTGAATTATTTACTATGAGAAATGCAAAGAATAACACTGAATAAAAATAAAAATAATAAGTGCTATTCAAATGCAATAGAAGCCAGTAGAAGGCGTGTACTTGCATTTAAAAAGTTATTGTATTCATGGCTTCATTTATTTTGGTGGTGGTAGAATGTAAAGAACAAAATAAATTAGAACCAAAAATGGAAAAGATGGGATTAATATACAGCAAGGCTGTGAATGATTTGTTTCTCTTCCCACAATGCCCCTCTCCAGCTTATCTGAACACTTAGCTATGTTTATTTCCATAAAGAATGCATTTTATTCTGAAGGAAGCTGGGATGTGCTTTTTAAAATAAAGCAAAAACTTTATTAAAATTCAAAAGAAAAGTAAACAGAGATGATTTGGGAAGCTTTATTCATTTATTTGGGCAAACACTGCTAAAAACATTTAGGTGCACTGCGTGTTTAAAAAGTAATAAATAGCTATTGTGCTTACTTCATAAACTTGTCAGAGTGTCTTCATTTTATTTTCCTGAACAAACTGAATTTCTGTACTGCTCATCCCCAGCCAGTTAATAAATACATCACCCTAAAAAGTGCTGTGGTATTAAATTTACAGCAGATAAAATATGGATGAAGTTGCTGTGCTTCAGGTACGTCAACTGTGATTTAATATCTCTGACTACCCTTATGAGGAGTAAAAGATTACTCGACTGCTCCAACAGCAAGATACTGACCTTTGCTCCCAAGTAACAGCCACTCAGCAAATAGTACCAAATGAAGAAGTAGAATAACATATAGATTTGCCATAAGAAAAAATTGATCTAAATCCATATATCAAATCTGCTGATCAGAGCTCTGCAGAAAAAGTACCTCATAATCTTTAGTGTGGAATTACAAAAACTTTTGGTGGAAAAGAAACTGTGGGTTTTATTGTAAAGTGAAAGATTTCTTGGGGCAAAAGCATTCTGTATCTGTCCGTGTGGTGTGTGGAAAGAGACATACATATATATGTGTATATATATGCTGCCTCCAGACATCTTCAAGTACAAAAACATCCACTGATCTATTAGATCATCAGCTAGTGATTTAGCAGTAACTCTTATCCCCGTTTTCCATTTTTTTCCTCTTAATTCTGGGAAAGAATGGAGAAAAGTATAACACCATCTCTGTAAATGAAGGAAAAATTCCTCAGGGAAATCTCATAACAGTCTGATTTAATTTGTATCTTTTAAAAAAGTTTTATCTAAAGATGATAAAAATCCTCAGGAAGAAATGTTTGTTAGCAAAGAAAATAAATTCTTGTGATTTACATTTTGCCTTCAAAAAAGGTGGGTGAGTGAAAGGGTGCTGCTCTGCACTTCAAAGCGAAAGCAAATGAAAAATTTTCAACAACAAAGCCAAAATATGAAACAGACAAATCACTCTGCTGAGTACTTTTTAACCTATGGTGGCACATGTTAACAATGCAACTGCTGTATATGTAATAAGGATTGAAAAGGCAAGCTTTAAACATGGAAGCAAAATAAGCAACTTCCCTAATTAGTGCTGATTAGTCCTACTTAAGGAGGTAAAACGTCATTTACCATGGTAAAATCAGTAGATTTAGTATTAAACTTGTGCAGGTAAGACTTTCTCAGACCATTAAAAGCTTAATTGAAAAAGTTCAATAACACATAATTTTCACATGATCTAATAATATTTGTGCTTTATATTCTTACAGTTATGTACATATTATAACTTGATATCATAAGTAGTTTCTGAACCCAAGGTGTTTGTTGTCTGCACAAGCAAAAGCCATGCTCAATTCCCAGTTCTGTGAAAGGTATTATTTTTAATAAGCAGGAATTTTTTCCCAAAGAGGTGATTTGATTTGTGAGTCCAAGAAAAATAACATGATATTTGTCTCAAATCTCTGCTGCGGTTATGTTATGAACATTAAACCCTGACCTCTAAAGATTATCAATACATTTTTGTGAAAACTGGATCTCTTTCCAACAGAAACAGAGAAGATAACATGATATAAAAACATGGAAAGGTGACATTTGTTTCAAGATTTTGGTTGGGGTTTTCCTTTCAATTAAAACACACTCTTTGCTATTAAGATGCACTGGCTTGGTTGAGCAAGGATGTGCATCCTGCCCGTCCTAGCCCAGATGTTACTCATTCAAACAGACGTCAGCCCATAAACCTTTCTAAACAAGTGCTTTCTCCACTCTGATTGCACAATGGATTTGGTTGGGCAAGATGACATTTTCTTGAGTGACAGATGCTCGTGCTGCAGCAGTACCATGGACACTCATAATGTCCTTGCAGAGCAGCTGCTCCTGGAGGATTTTATACTGTTTTCTTTGTGTTTGTAATAATAAAGAAAAAAAAAAATTACCCTTTATACTTGGGGGGTTAAAAAGCACACAGAGCAATGTGAGCCAAGACTTACTAGCAGGATTTAGAAAGCCTCAGAAGCTGAAGATGTGCAGATACCCTGAACCTCTTAATGGCACTTCACTTAAAACAACATAAAAGTATTTTATTGGGTATTCCCACCCTGCCTGAACTGGTGATCATAGGAGATGGAGGGAGAAAAAGAGGAAGAAGAAAGGATCACTGGCAGATAATCAGAGAGGTTGAGGGGTTTTGCAAAATAAGTGGGAGGTTTCTAACATTTACGGATGGTTCCTAAATGTTACGTCTCTGTATTTGGACTTTTAAGAAGCAAGAAGAGATCAGATTTTATTTTTTTTAATATGCATTTTTATCACAGTAATAGAAATAGTAAGCAGCAACATCTGCTGTCGATGCGTATTAGTCTGAACATTAGGAATTACCACTGAACAGTTTGTTACAAAATGGATTTCAATTTAATTTCAGAATAGCCAACTTCAGAAAAGCTGTTAGCACCGAAAAGCAGAGGTAGGTAAGATGAACAAGCATTTCTCAGCATCTCATTTATGTCTCTGGCCAACAGAGTAGTAGTTACCTGGTATGACCAACGAAGTGTCAGTGACATCATGCTGTAGCCCATTACAGCATTCCTTAGCTCAGATGGCTGCAATATAAGCTCATCGAGCTGTTCCCTTTGTGTCACAGAATATGACACGCCACAAATATTCATAGAATTCAGATGAATATTTTTCTCATTGCTACTTGGGTGTCACTTCACATAGCTAATACCCATCCTCAATCCCAGCCCATAATCAGCAGTTAAGACCCAGCCTGGGGTGCTTGTATGCTCATCAGGAGTGCTGGCATGAGCAGAGGGTGGCATTTCACCTCGAAATCCCATATAAGAATATGAAAAGGGGGATGGGGCGTGGGGAGGAGGGGAAGCATATGTTAAGAAACCTGTGCTATCTCGATGCCACAAACAAGGCATTTTTTGTTGAACTGCCACGCTGAATTTGGTCCAGCCTAGCATGCACCTTCTCTTAAAGGTGTCCAGTTGAGATGAAAGCCACCCATGCTTTCTAAGGATCTTATGCAAAAAAGCCCTTAATACTGAGGAAAAAAAAGAATTTACAGACACCTAAAGCTAGCATAAATTTTAGCTCTTTACCTGGTTGTGTCAAATTTAGGAGATATGACTTGCCATCTAAATTCTGCTGCACATTAAGTCAGACTCAAGAGTCACTGGCCAGGAAATATAACGTATTTATTGTCTTGCTGGTGCCTGCAGCAAACCTGCACTGTGGCTAGCAAACAGGCATCAGTTTTTAAAACTATCAAGTGTGTGAATAAGCACTTTTCCTTAGAGAGGAAAGTTGATCTAAAAGATAAAGTGAAAACATCTATCAAGGACATTACTCTCAGAGAATGACATTTGATCCCTCTTAACTTCAGTAAAGAGTATTCCAGAGAGTATTCCTTGGAAGGGATAGTCCAAATTCAAAAGGCTCTACTAGCATGCAGTGATTAAATAGATCAAGTCTAAATATTTTTAAATCTGCACTTTTGTGTTCTCCTAAAGTAATAGCAAATCAAATACTGAAGTTATAGTGAATCTGATATCGAAAGCACAACATCAATATAGTTTTGTAGTTCTTAAGACTTCCCTGCAGGACTGGAGGCAGAGAGTAAAGAGTTGAAGGTGGGAGAAAGAGGAGTATGGGTAGGGATTTTGTTTCTTTAGCAGTTACAAGAGAAACAGGAAGAAAATAGGGCGATCAGAAATCTGGAAACGCAAGTTGGGAGCTTTTGGGCACACAGGAAGAGGTTTAACATCACATTTATGTGGTGGTGAAAAGACCTGTGGATTAAGGAGGCAAAAATAAATTAAAAAGTCTTCTGAGGGTTCAAGGGCATCTGAGGGGACAGCAGCAGTGAAAAGCCTGATGCATGCTGGAAAGGGCAAAAAGGGAGCATGGAAAACCTAGTTCTTCTGGGAAGCAACATTGGGAGATGCAGCACCAAACATTATACGGGTTGGTTGGACTGAGGGAAAGTGCAGAAACCCTTTTGGGAGGTTATAAGCAGGACTTGAGGACTCAGAGTTGCAGCAGGGGCTTTATTAGCAGGAAAGCTTGCAGCATGCTCTCAAGCTCCAGGAGACCTGGCCACAGCACCAAGGACACGCAGCTCCCTAATAAGCAGAAAGGGAGACTGTGAAGAAAAGCTCCTGTTTTACCTCTTGCCTAGATTAGGTGCTCAGTGCGCTCTTCTTAGCCTAAAGCTGTCTCCCTGCATAAGGACATCACAGCACAATGTCCGCAGAAGGCTGAAGCCTTAACCCAGATTTTATTCGGCAAGGATTGTTTGATAGCACAGTCTCCCCCGTGGCTGCCGTTGAGAGCTGAGCGCTGCCTGCGCAGGCGTACGTGGAAGGATTGATCCTGCAAGCTGCTGAGCGCACCTGGGAACCCTTCAGCCCACCTGAGTTCAGTGGGGCTTGTGAGCACTCAAATCCCCGCAGAAGTGATTGGCAGATGCAGGATGGTGTCCTTAGAGAATAAATGTTGCTGGATGCTCCTTCACCTCCTTATTAGTAGCAAATTATACCTGCAGCTGTCCAAGATTTTTTGACTCTGCCTTGTCCCACTCTTAATCAATCACTGATATGTGTGTGTGCAAGAGGTGAAAAAGCGTATTCGTTCCTTTCCTTTTGAATATTGGGCCAAGAGAGAAAATTAGAGGGAGGGAAAGTAGAAGGAGCATTCACAAACAGTCTTGCAAATAAAATCCATTGATTTACTCGGCTTTTTGTTAATTCACAAAGATCTAGAAGAGTAAGAATTTATTCACAGAAATGTTCACAGAAAAGCAAAAGCAGAGCAAATCCTACCATGAATAAATATTCATGGGAGTATTTGCACTGGGAGAGCTCCCCTGGTTATTCTAAAAGCTTTTTTTTTTTCCTGTAGTGTAGCTGGAAAGGATAGAATTAAGTAGTTTCAAGAAGCGAAAAAGGAACATAAAGTAGTAGTCAGAGAGAAGTGTATTTGCTGTTAGTGCAGCCAGGAACAGTGAAGCTGTTCACCAAGCAGGTGACCACTCACCCCACCTTTGCCTTCAGTCATGGGGCTGAGAACTGGCCGTCTAGGGAAACATGGCACAATTAGTTTACCCCTGTGTGTGGTGTAAAACAGCCTGGAAGCTGTTTTTACATTCATTAGCTGTCCCAGTGCAAGGGGAAATGGGTGTTTAGAAAGCCACCATTTAGCTGATGTTGGACTCTGGAGTCAGGAAATCTCCGCAGGCTCTTTAAGTCGCTAGAGAAGGTGATGGGACAGTCATCCTAACAGGAACCAGGACAGATATTCCCTGCCATGCTGTGGCTGCATCAACAGTTAGAGAGTCTTCTCTTTTTGATCCTGACATGGTAAGGTTAAAGATTTTTGCCTGCAGAGTGGCATGCCTCCAGCAGGCCCAGCTCAGATTTACTTGTAACTTGAGGATTATGGGCTTCGAAACCTTCTGAGTAGAAGAGAGAAGTGCTCCAGCAGAGCTGTTGCTGCCACAACTGCCATCCCTCTGCATGAGCTCAGCTCTAGGGCTCTTTAATGGAGACACAAGTTGTGCACAGCCATGAGAGGCTACCTGCCACTCCTTGGCATACATCTGCTCCTTGAGCACTGACGTCTTCTGATCAGCACCTTGAATCTTCAGCCCTGGTAGCTAAACCTTTCTGCAGTCATCAGTGAGGAGCTTGATCCCCGTCACACCTGGACAAGGGGAGACCTGCTGAATGCCTGTGTATGCATCCAAGTCTGACAGCTACAGTTTGGAACTGTGACTCCAGGAAAAAAACACCTCTTCTTTCACTCTGACGGATTCACACCCGCCTTGCTCCTGTGCACTGAGTTAGTAGCGATTCATATATTAGTGAAAAGACCCAGTTGTATTGCTAGGTTGGTTCTTAAAATGAAACTTTATAGAGAAATGAGAGAATTTTGTGGTCAAATATTAAAAAACCCCAAGTAACCTAGACCAGAAACATTACCACTGTTGACCATATGCCTGAAAATCTAACAGCACCCAATATACAACATGGCACTTTGTCCTTTCATTGTATATTTTCAGTAAGAACAACAAAGCTGAAAACCCATGTTTACTTGACTTCCTTAGTGCTTTTATTTATTTATTTTCTTCCCAGTTTTTCACCCTTGATGTATCTCCTAAGACTGTGAGCAGGATACATAGCGCTTCATATTCCAAGTGCTGAGGCCTATCTATCAAAAGCTGACTAGAGTGGGTGGTGAAATACAGTAGGAGGTGGCTAGCTACACAGTTGTACTATTAAATTACTGTCTGTCCAAGGAGAGTAATCTCTTGTTTCAGCAGCAGGTACTACTACCAGAGACTGTAAAAACCTCAAGCACTCTGAAATAGGCTGTCATATGGAGCACCATAAATTACATCAGTCAAATATTCCATCATTCATTCACTCTGCGGTCTTACAGCGGGATGAATAGTCTGCTCAAGGGAGAAAAACAACCACCAACTTTCTGATTCCTTTTCTATTTACTTTCTGAGAGAGCTTCAGGGGCCACTTTCCTATGGGAAGTTTTAATTAACCATAAAATAGAATTTTCCATTTGCACAGCTGTGGGTTTCAGGGACCACACAGGTTGCTCCCCAAAATGAAGCAGAGGTGCAGGATTTTCCTTTTCTCGAACTGCAGCTATTGTTATCCGCCCTTTTATTAAGAAGTTTAAGAAATACAGCATCAATGACTTCCTTTTCATCTTTGTGGAACAGAACATTTGACAGTAAGTTAAAACCCTAAATAAAATATGAAAGCTGCCAGCACATGCCAAAAGTCTCGCGGAGAGCATATATGAGAAGTTGCTCCTAAGACGCAAATGTCACTAATACCATATGAAAATTGCAAAAAGGTATATGAAAGTCACTAATGTGACATGAAAGAACAAAAGTCTTCAAATTATGTGAAAGTCGCTGTTGCAGTATGTTAC
Organism: Gallinula chloropus; assembly: GCF_964237585.1. Taxonomy (NCBI): domain Eukaryota; kingdom Metazoa; phylum Chordata; class Aves; order Gruiformes; family Rallidae; genus Gallinula; species Gallinula chloropus. Next base: position 146,200,714 of record NC_140085.1, read on the forward strand.
CCTTACTCTTGTCGTTACTCTCTATCCTATCTTATTAGCAACTTCCATTTCATACTAATCTTTGATAAAAGTCTTATTATATTAACAGTTTTCCTTAAGTATCAGAAAACTGTATTTCCAGTTGCACTGAGTGAAGTGTGACCTCATTAGCAGACTTTTGTATCGGGTGCGTGGGTTTTTTACTCCCTTTCCTTTGGAGGATACACGCATTGCTACAGCCACACTAACTGCTCTCTTTGTCTTTATAAAGGTATAAGCTGACTAATGCTTCCCACAAAAGGTTAGGAGCAGACTCAAAGTAGTTTTTTTGGAATGGAGATTTCCATCCCCTGTACAATCTCAGTTCACATTGCTATGGAGCTTTTTTTAATTATCAATACCATGCTCTGGAAGAGCCCTGGCCTTTAGGAAGCCCTATCCAAATTAGAGCCTGAGCTCATGGTAAGATGCCACGTGTGTCTGAGCTTTCCTTTCACCAGAGAGCTCTGGTGCAGGGTTTGAATCCATATTTGAGCGGGGGAGGAGGGCCCACACATTTTTACTGATCCTGTACAGACAGTATTCAGGAAATCCCTACTTCTACAATCAGAGATGAGTGCCCTTGTGGACCCCTTGAATGACAGTGAGACCTCATGAATGCATAAGAGCAGGGCAGCACGAAGCTGAGTTCAGTGTTATTAGTACTTCAGAGCTATTTCTCTACAGACCAGTGCCTGTGCAAGTGTCAAAGCTGAAATGATCTAGAACATGGACATATTAGACTGTGGGCTTTATGGGTCCACTGATTTGGAATATATTTTTATCAGCCTAGAGTCTTACTTCTTCCTTTCTTTTTGAAATCTGTGAAGGTGATGAAATACACTGAGGCGCTAGTTCTAGCTCCTGAAGTCCTGTATGTCTCCCATGTAACTCATGCAAGCAGAACACCAGGTCAAGCATGCTATGAGAGGGTCAGGATGCTAATAGGAGATGAAAACATGAATAGATGACAAACATTCCTAGTGCGGATTTCCTGGCTCCATGTGTAGGCCAGACCTGACCTCTGCAGACTGTGAAGGGGTGGCCATATTCCTCCTCAGTGCAGTACTCAGTTTGTACACAGAGCTTGGAGAAAAGGAGCCTTCCACAAGTGAAATGGCTGTTGCTTACCATGAGGTAAAGCCCTGTCCCAGGATGCATCAAAACAAGCAGTTGAGAGACATTAAGTATTGCATCCTGTTAGCAGTTTCCTCTTATATTTGATTTTGATAGTGGGAAACTGCAAATAAACACTATAAATGCACCAGTTACACATCAGGTGACTATTTCTAAGCAAGAGCCTATAATTTTCCCTCCAACAGACCCTTCTCCTTTGATTATCGGTCAGAAGATAATACTGTTTGTGCATTTAGTAACAGTTGGATATACTGCTAAAAGATTAAGTTGTTATAACACTGTATTAAAAAAAAAAAGAAAAGAACACAAAAACTCAACTTTAAAGCTAATAATCAAAAGATTAGATAAAGGATATCTTTTAATTAATTTCAAACCCTGGATTGAGTATTAAACAGAAACATGAAAGAAAGATTTCCAATTGGAAGGGCTGGTAACTGAAGAGTCTCCACTCTCTTGAGGATTACCATTTAATTTTAAACATTGATTTAAAATAAATGATGGTACAGTCCCCAAGGAAAGATGTATTTCAGTTGTAAACATAAGAGTGATGTATAATAAATGAAATATATAACATTCTCCTTGAGGAGTTTTTTTACTTTATTGTGCAATCATGCTATGGGAATTATTTATACGCTTTAACTTGAATCTCAGACAAAAGCTATCAGGTATCTTTCTGTAATCAGCTTTTCCTTTATTTATATGCCTATATTTACATTTTTGAAAATTTGTCTGTGATATCAGTTCTTCTATCACCAACACTTGTGAGGACTCGTGATAATTAGGAAAGGTTCACTCTGGATTATCATCTGAATACCAAGGTTCAAATACCAGTCGTGATCAAGCATCTCACCCTGTAGAAAGCCTCGTAGCTCCCTACACCACAGCCAGTTTTCATACTTATCTCACATCATAGCCTATGCAGGCTTTCTCATTCATGACTGTGTTTGTCAGCTCTTCACTCCACTGCAGTCCTCCCATTTTCTGATTTCTCCTTTCTAAATATTAAGATATATTGTACCCTAGTTCTAGGAGAAGCAGCTTTTCCGCTTCATTTGTTTTGTGTCCTGTCAGCATGTAGGTGAACACAATAATTAATTATGAATAGTTATTTCAGTACTAGGGAGTCTGCTTTTTTGAGGTGTTCCCATTCCAATATTTTTTTCATTTTTTCTTTTTTTTTCTTTTTTTTTTAAATGACTGTCGAGTTTTTCAGACAAAAGTTTGGTTTAAGCAATTTTCTTTTTAGGGAAAGCATGTGCCCTATTGACTCAGCTCCGGAGATCTGTTTCTAAGGTTTCGGGGCTTACATTAATCCAGCTAAAGGACAAAGACATGTTCAATGACCTAGCTGCCCAGTCAAGACTCCATCTCCTGATCATCTAAATCTCACCTTTCCTGAGACTTTCTTGGCTCTGAGTGTGAAAAGAGAAGCATTCCCCTAGATGACCGAAGCACAGCTCAGGAGGCACTTTGAAAACCAGAACTGGAACTTTTTCACCGGGCCTGATGGTTCCCGCGTTCCATTAGAGACATCGCTAGTAAAGTATGAATGCACATACAGCTGGGTGATGTCTTCCAGCAATGCTTGTTTCCACTGACCTCTTTCAGTATTTGCTGCTTTCAGAAGGCAACTGCTTGGGTTTTGTTGTTGTTTGGATACTACTGCATCCTGTTGTCCTTACAGAAGATTTTTTGATCAGACGTGCATTGCAACTACACAGCGCAATGGAAGGTGAATGAAGAGATAGGAGATGAAGCAGATTTTCTAACTAATTACAATATTAATAAAATAATTACAGTTGTGACATTTCACTCAAAGATCAGTCATGTCTCACTGTGCCAACTCTTCTGCGTGCAAAACTGCATGTGGACAGTTACCTCTTTGAGTTCATCATTCTGAATGGATGTCATCATTCAAGGTCAGACTTGATGGGGCTCTAAGTGACCTGATCTAGTGAAGATGTCCCTGCTCACTGCAGGGGGGTTGGACTAGATGACCTTCAAAGGTCCCTTCTGACCTAACACATTCTATGATTCTATGATTCTATGATTCTATCATAATGCACTCTGGGATTTTTGGTATTTGGCAATTTCTGTTATATGGAGTTCTCAGTGGACCTAATAATGCGGGCAAAATGGAAACTCCTTACTCTATTCTCCACACTTAGACCACTAGACAACAATATTTTTCATTGTAAAATATTTTTCATGTGAAATATTGGGACCATTGCAGTAATAATATTTTCACTGAATGTGTGGGTGGAAGTAGAAATCGGTGGAGTGCAGATTGCAGACCCTTAATATTTGCCTATCTGAAGACTATGGCACTCATGGAAGTAAAATGTTGCCCTGGGAAATGTTATCTTTCCCAGCTTTGTTTCTAATAATTTGAGGGGACAAAAGAGTTATATATTTATGTCCTTCCCTTGAGTGGAGTTTCAAACAAGTACATTTATACCCAGCATTCAAATATCAGTAGGTTTGGTATGTCTGAATGAGCCAGCTTCTTGGACTGATCACAGGGTCAATCCGTTGATCAAGGTTCCTGTGTGGACCTGAGGTGTCATCTTGGAGAAAGAATCCCACATTTCTGCTCCTGATGTAAGAAGTTGAGGAAGTACTGCTGACCAGCTTATCAGACCTAGCTATCTAATGAGAGACAACCTGCTATCTCTTCTTTTCCAGAGGTCAATCAAAACCTTTAAGAATTGGCCAGTCAGTCAAACCTTGCCTCTGGGAGAAGAGCTGGACATGGTCTCAAGCACTACTAGCCTTCAGAGAAGTAGGAGTTGCCAAGAGGATCACCCACTGCAGATGAAGAAAGGGGGTTCACCCATATTTACAAAATGCAGTGCTTCTTGTTCAGTCAGCAGATTTGTACTTGAAAGTCCGCTCAGAGAAGATACATAGAGGACTGAATGTCTCTTCCCAGACGTGCTTCTGAGGGGACTGAGTTGCCAGCCCAGCACCACTGCAAACCAGAACAGAACAGATGACCTAGAGCACCCATGAAAACTGCTGATTCAGCATGTCTTCGTGACCTGGTCTCCAGCCCTGGTCTCTTGGTCATTTTCTCCTAGGATACCTCCAGGAGAGGGCAGCAATGGATCTGCTGGCTATTTTCCCCCAGAGATGAAGCCCTTCACACACACACACCCCCTTTCTCCATCAGGTGCCAGTGGGTGTAGTACGTCTTTGGCTTTGCCTCAGGGGTTACTCAAGCCAATTGGCCTTTTCATTACTGGTTAATAATTACGGGAAAGTTCTTTCCAAAGGTAGTTAGGTTTACTGCTCAGTGGCTTCTGTTTTAAGACAACCACTATAATACAGTAAATACTTCATTATAACGCATGGACACCCGACTTTCACTGCAGGAATGACTGCACGTCTGCTTTTAACACTGTGGTCCATACAACGATGCTCACTATCAGTGGATGAGCACCAAAGCTCAACAATCAGTGTTCCTAGTTGGTCTTTTTTTTTTGCCACAGTAGAGAAAAACCTTATCAAAGTTAAATAAATAGTAAAGAAGGGATCTTTTTTATTTCCCTAATACCTTTTAATTCTTTTTTTTCTTTTATTTCAGGAAGCATTTCCCTTACTACTGCTGTGATAAGAATTCTAGCCTGAAAAGTATTGAACAAGCTACAGATAGGAA